>NW_026843712.1:1200000-2400000 GCF_030254825.1 Meriones unguiculatus | reverse complement strand
GTTGCAGTGCACTTCTTCAAATTATTGAAGAACGAGGTTAATAAACACTGCTCTGTGTTCTTCCACCCTTGGTCCTGATCACACTGTTCAACTGTGCTTGTCTTGGGAACATTTTCCTGTGAACTTCTCTGCTACATAACATTCTTCCTGTGTCTTGACTGCTATCTCTTCTTCTGTCCTCAGTTCCGAAACTCCGTTCTGTGGAATCGTGTACTTATCTTGGAAACAAATCTGTGCTAACCACTCCTTCGCTTCTGGATAACTCCCTTTCGTTTAATGGTCTCTTTATTTAGGAACACAATTGTTTTTGCATCAACCCAGACAGAAACACTACTGGGTGTCCTTCCGCACTAAGTTCAGTAACACTATTCTGTGTTCTCCTACACGTATATCCACAATAGAGTTTTCTGTGCTCTGTGCTATGTTTATTAGAGATCCCCCTCTCTCTTCTTCTCTGCTTAGTTCAGAAACACTGCTTTATGGTATCTGGCCCTGTCTGCAATCCTTTTACGGAGCTCCTCTCTACTTTCCATTAAAACCCTTCTCAGCGCTATTCTCTACTTCTCTAGATAACACGCCTCTGCTTCCTTCTCTCTTTAGATTTCTCATCTACCTACTTCAGACACAATGCCATGTGACATACCCTCATTTCTGAAACACTTGTCTCTTCCTTCTCTTCTGTACCAATTTTGAAACACTTTCCTGGGATCTTCTCGTCTAGATAGCACTCTTCTCTTTTCCTCTCTTGTTTGTTCACATCCACTGCTGCGAGTTCTTCTTGCCTTCGTTTAGGAAGAGTGTTCAGTCTTTTTCTTTCTGTAGTGATCACTTAAGTGCTGCTGTGGGCTGCTCCCCTCTTTGCTAAATAACCATCTCCTTTCTTCTTCTCTACTTCATTCAGGAACCCTTCTGTGAGATCTTTTGTACTCCTGTGGAAACTCTGCTCAGTGCTTTTCTGTTAGTATCCTGGAAACTGTTGTCTACTCTGCTCTTCTCTTGTTTCCCTGGACATACCATGGAGACTCAGTTCTGTGCTCTTCGGTCCATGTCGTTGATCCCCTTCTCGGCCTCATCTCTACTGGGCTAGATAACAAGCCTCTTCTGTGTTTCTGTCCCGATTGTGGAAACACTCCATACTTTACTCTCAACATAGTACAAAGCATTCTGTGTCTTCGTCCCTCCTTTGGTCAAAAACAGTCTTCTGTGCTCTTCTGTGCTATGCTGGACACAGTAGGCGGGGCTCTTCTCCACTCTGTTGGATTTCACACTCACTCCTCTTTCCTGCAATACTTATTGCAGAAACACTGCTGTGGTTTCTTAGGTGCTTAAATTGAAAACACTTTTCAGCCCTCTCTTTCCTTAAGGTGGAATCACGTTTCTGTGTTCTTGTCGACTCTGCAAGACAACACTTAGCTTTTCTTCTTCCTTGGTTCAGATACATGCCTGGGTTCTGGAAACTGAGGTTCAGAAAACATTGCTACCTGCTCCTCTGTATTTCATGCAGAAAAAAAAGAGCAGCGCTCTCTCACTGTGCTCATCTGGGAACACTCTCCTGGGATCTTCTCTGCTATCTAACACTGTTCATTTGTTTGTTTGTCTGTTTCTCTTTTGCTCACCGTCACTGCCCTAATTCAGCTAGACTTAGTTCACACTGTTCCTTGGTCATCTGTACTCATGTTTGAAAGAACTTTCTGTGCTCTCTTCTTCGGTGGTGGGTAGATAACAATTCGGTTTTCGTCCCGACTTAGTTGCAGTGCACTTCTTCAAATTATTGAAGAACGAGGTTAATAAACACTGCTCTGTGTTCTTCCACCCTTGGTCCTGATCACACTGTTCAACTGTGCTCGTCTTGGGAACATTTTCCTGTGAACTTCTCTGCTACATAACATTCTTCCTGTGTCTTGACTGCTATCTCTTCTTCTGTCCTCAGTTCCGAAATTCCGTTTTGTGGAATCGTGTTCTTATCTTGGAAACAAATCTGTGCTAACCACTCCTTCGCTTCTGGATAACTCCCTTTCGTTTAATGGTCTCTTTATTTAGGAACACAATTGTTTTTGCATCAACCCAGACAGAAACACTACTGGGTATCCTTCCGCACTAAGTTCAGTAACACTATTCTGTGTTCTCCTACACGTATATCCACAATAGAGTTTTCTGTGCTCTGTGCTATGTTTATTAGAGATCCCCCTCTCTCTTCTTCTCTGCTTAGTTCAGAAACACTGCTTTATGGTATCTGGGCCCTGTCTGCAATCCTTTTACGGAGCTCCTCTCTACTTTCCATTAAAACCCTTCTCAGCGCTATTCTCTACTTCTCTAGATAACACGCCTCTGCTTCCTTCTCTCTTTAGATTTCTCATCTACCTACTTCAGACACAATGCCATGTGACATACCCTCATTTCTGAAACACTTGTCTCTTCCTTCTCTTCTGTACCAATTTTGAAACACTTTCCTGGGATCTTCTCGTCTAGATAGCACTCTTCTCTTTTCCTCTCTTGTTTGTTCACATCCACTGCTACGAGTTCTTCTTGCCTTCGTTTAGGAACAGTGTTCAGTCTTTTTCTTTCTGTAGTGATCACTTAAGTGCTGCTGTGGGCTGCTCCCCTCTTTGCTAAATAACCATCTCCTTTCTTCTTCTCTACTTCATTCAGGAACCCTTCTGTGAGATCTTTTGTACTCCTGTGGAAACTCTGCTCAGTGATTTTCTGTTAGTATCCTGGAAACTGTTGTCTACTCTGCTCTTCTCTTGTTTCCCTGGACATACCATGGAGACTCAGTTCTGTGCTCTTTGGTCCATGTCGTTGATCCCCTTCTCGGCCTCATCTCTACTGGTCTAGATAACAAGCCTCTTCTGTGTTTCTGTCCCGATTGTGGAAACACTCCATACTTTACTCTCAACATAGTACAAAGCATTCTGTGTCTTCGTCCCTCCTTTGGTCAAAAACAGTCTTCTGTGCTCTTCTGTGCTATGCTGGACACAGTAGGCGGGGCTCTTCTCCACTCTGTTGGATTTCACACTCACTCCTCTTTCCTGCAATACTTATTGCAGAAACACTGCTGTGGTTTCTTAGGTGCTTAAATTGAAAACACTTTTCAGCCCTCTCTTTCCTTAAGGTGGAATCACGTTTCTGTGTTCTTGTCGACTCTGCAAGACAACACTTAGCTTTTCTTCTTCCTTGGTTCAGACACATGCCTGGGTTCTGGAAACTGAGGTTCAGAAAACATTGCTACCTGCTCCTCTGTATTTCGTGCAGAAAAAAAAGAGCAGCGCTCTCTCACTGTGCTCATCTGGGAACACTCTCCTGGGATCTTCTCTGCTATCTAACACTGTTCATTTGTTTGTTTGTCTGTTTCTCTTTTGCTCACCGTCACTGCCCTAATTCAGCTAGACTTAGTTCACACTGTTCCTTGGTCATCTGTACTCATGTTTGAAAAAACTTTCTGTGCTCTCTTCTTCGGTGGTGGGTAGATAACAATTCGGTTTTCGTCCCGACTTAGTTGCAGTGCACTTCTTCAAATTATTGAAGTACGAGGTTAATAAACACTGCTCTGTGTTCTTCCACCCTTGGTCCTGATCACACTGTTCAACTGTGCTCGTCTTGGGAACATTTTCCTGTGAACTTCTCTGCTACATAACATTCTTCCTGTGTCTTGACTGCTATCTCTTCTTCTGTCCTCAGTTCCGAAACTCCGTTTTGTGGAATCGTGTTCTTATCTTGGAAACAAATCTGTGCTAACCACTCCTTCGCTTCTGGATAACTCCCTTTCGTTTAATGGTCTCTTTATTTAGGAACACAATTGTTTTTGCATCAACCCAGACAGAAACACTACTGGGTATCCTTCCGCACTAAGTTCAGTAACACTATTCTGTGTTCTCCTACACGTATATCCACAATAGAGTTTTCTGTGCTCTGTGCTATGTTTATTAGAGATCCCCCTCTCTCTTCTTCTCTGCTTAGTTCAGAAACACTGCTTTATGGTATCTGGGCCCTGTCTGCAATCCTTTTACGGAGCTCCTCTCTACTTTCCATTAAAACCCTTCTCAGCGCTATTCTCTACTTCTCTAGATAATACGCCTCTGCTTCCTTCTCTCTTTAGATTTCTCATCTACCTACTTCAGACACAATGCCATGTGACATACCCTCATTTCTGAAACACTTGTCTCTTCCTTCTCTTCTGTACCAATTTTGAAACACTTTCCTGGGATCTTCTCGTCTAGATAGCACTCTTCTCTTTTCCTCTCTTGTTTGTTCACATCCACTGCTGCAAGTTCTTTTGCCTTCGTTTAGGAACAGTGTCCAGTCTTTTTCTTTCTGTAGTGATCACTTAAGTGCTGCTGTGGGCTGCTCCCCTCTTTGCTAAATAACCATCTCCTTTCTTCTTCTCTACTTCATTCAGGAACCCTTCTGTGAGATCTTTTGTACTCCTGTGGAAACTCTGCTCAGTGCTTTTCTGTTAGTATCCTGGAAACTGTTGTCTACTCTGCTCTTCTCTTGTTTCCCTAACATATCATGGAGACTCAGTTCTGTGCTCTTTGGTCCATGTCGTTGATCCCCTTCTCGGCCTCATCTCTACTGGGCTAGATAACAATCCTCTTCTGTGTTTCTGTCCCGATTGTGGAAACACTCCATACGTTACTCTCAACATAATACAAAGCATTCTGTGTCTTCGTCCCTCCTTTGGTCAAAAACAGTCTTCTGTGCTCTTCTGTGCTATCCTGGACACAGGAGGCAGGGCTCTTCTCCACTCTGTTGGATTTCACACTCACTCCTCTTTCCTGCAATACTTATTGCAGAAACACTGCTGTGGTTTCTTAGGTGCTTAAATTGAAAACACTTTTCAGCCCTCTCTTTCCTTAAGGTGGAATCACGTTTCTGTGTTCTTGTCGACTCTGCAAGACAACACTTAGCTTTTCTTCTTCCTTGGTTCAGATACATGCCTGGGTTCTGGAAACTGAGGTTCAGAAAACATTGCTACCTGCTCCTCTGTATTTCGTGCAGAAAAAAAAGAGCAGCGCTCTCTCACTGTGCTCATCTGGGAACACTCTCCTGGGATCTTCTCTGCTATCTAACACTGTTCATTTGTTTGTTTGTCTGTTTCTGTTTTGCTCACCGTCACTGCCCTAATTCAGCTAGACTTAGTTCACACTGTTCCTTGGTCATCTGTACTCATGTTTGAAAGAACTTTCTGTGCTCTCTTCTTCGGTGGTGGGTAGATAACAATTCGGTTTTCGTCCCGACTTAGTTGCAGTGCACTTCTTCAAATTATTGAAGAACGAGGTTAATAAACACTGCTCTGTGTTCTTCCACCCTTGGTCCTGATCACACTGTTCAACTGTGCTCGTCTTGGGAACATTTTCCTGTGAACTTCTCTGCTACATAACATTCTTCCTGTGTCTTGACTGCTATCTCTTCTTCTGTCCTCAGTTCCGAAATTCCGTTCTGTGGAATCGTGTTCTTATCTTGGAAACAAATCTGTGCTAACCACTCCTTCGCTTCTGGATAACTCCCTTTCGTTTAATGGTCTCTTTATTTAGGAACACAATTGTTTTTGCATCAACCCAGACAGAAACACTACTGGGTGTCCTTCCGCACTAAGTTCAGTAACACTATTCTGTGTTCTCCTACACGTATATCCACAATAGAGTTTTCTGTGCTCTGTGCTATGTTTATTAGAGATCCCCCTCTCTCTTCTTCTCTGCTTAGTTCAGAAACACTGCTTTATGGTATCTGGGCCCTGTCTGCAATCCTTTTACGGAGCTCCTCTCTACTTTCCATTAAAACCCTTCTCAGCGCTATTCTCTACTTCTCTAGATAACACGCCTCTGCTTCCTTCTCTCTTTAGATTTCTCATCTACCTACTTCAGACACAATGCCATGTGACATACCCTCATTTCTGAAACACTTGTCTCTTCCTTCTCTTCTGTACCAATTTTGAAACACTTTCCTGGGATCTTCTCGTCTAGATAGCACTCTTCTCTTTTCCTCTCTTGTTTGTTCACATCCACTGCTGCAAGTTCTTCTTGCCTTCGTTTAGGAACAGTGTTCAGTCTTTTTCTTTCTGTAGTGATCACTTAAGTGCTGCTGTGGGCTGCTCCCCTCTTTGCTAAATAACCATCTCCTTTCTTCTTCTCTACTTCATTCAGGAACCCTTCTGTGAGATCTTTTGTACTCCTGTGGAAACTCTGCTCAGTGCTTTTCTGTTAGTATCCTGGAAACTGTTGTCTACTCTGCTCTTCTCTTGTTTCCCTGGACATACCATGGAGACTCAGTTCTGTGCTCTTCGGTCCATGTCGTTGATCCCCTTCTCGGCCTCATCTCTACTGGGCTAGATAACAAGCCTCTTCTGTGTTTCTGTCCCGATTGTGGAAACACTCCATACTTTACTCTCAACATAGTACAAAGCATTCTGTGTCTTCGTCCCTCCTTTGGTCAAAAACAGTCTTCTGTGCTCTTCTGTGCTATGCTGGACACAGTAGGCGGGGCTCTTCTCCACTCTGTTGGATTTCACACTCACTCCTCTTTCCTGCAATACTTATTGCAGAAACACTGCTGTGGTTTCTTAGGTGCTTAAATTGAAAACACTTTTCAGCCCTCTCTTTCCTTAAGGTGGAATCACGTTTCTGTGTTCTTGTCGACTCTGCAAGACAACACTTAGCTTTTCTTCTTCCTTGGTTCAGATACATGCCTGGGTTCTGGAAACTGAGGTTCAGAAAACATTGCTACCTGCTCCTCTGTATTTCATGCAGAAAAAAAAGAGCAGCGCTCTCTCACTGTGCTCATCTGGGAACACTCTCCTGGGATCTTCTCTGCTATCTAACACTGTTCATTTGTTTGTTTGTCTGTTTCTCTTTTGCTCACCGTCACTGCCCTAATTCAGCTAGACTTAGTACACACTGTTCCTTGGTCATCTGTACTCATGTTTGAAAGAACTTTCTGTGCTCTCTTCTTCGGTGGTGGGTAGATAACAATTCGGTTTTCGTCCCGACTTAGTTGCAGTGCACTTCTTCAAATTATTGAAGAACGAGGTTAATAAACACTGCTCTGTGTTCTTCCACCCTTGGTCCTGATCACACTGTTCAACTGTGCTCGTCTTGGGAACATTTTCCTGTGAACTTCTCTGCTACATAACATTCTTCCTGTGTCTTGACTGCTATCTCTTCTTCTGTCCTCAGTTCCGAAATTCCGTTTTGTGGAATCGTGTTCTTATCTTGGAAACAAATCTGTGCTAACCACTCCTTCGCTTCTGGATAACTCCCTTTCGTTTAATGGTCTCTTTATTTAGGAACACAATTGTTTTTGCATCAACCCAGACAGAAACACTACTGGGTATCCTTCCGCACTAAGTTCAGTAACACTATTCTGTGTTCTCCTACACGTATATCCACAATAGAGTTTTCTGTGCTCTGTGCTATGTTTATTAGAGATCCCCCTCTCTCTTCTTCTCTGCTTAGTTCAGAAACACTGCTTTATGGTATCTGGCCCTGTCTGCAATCCTTTTACGGAGCTCCTCTCTACTTTCCATTAAAACCCTTCTCAGCGCTATTCTCTACTTCTCTAGATAACACGCCTCTGCTTCCTTCTCTCTTTAGATTTCTCATCTACCTACTTCAGACACAATGCCATGTGACATACCCTCATTTCTGAAACACTTGTCTCTTCCTTCTCTTCTGTACCAATTTTGAAACACTTTCCTGGGATCTTCTCGTCTAGATAGCACTCTTCTCTTTTCCTCTCTTGTTTGTTCACATCCACTGCTGCGAGTTCTTCTTGCCTTCGTTTAGGAACAGTGTTCAGTCTTTTTCTTTCTGTAGTGATCACTTAAGTGCTGCTGTGGGCTGCTCCCCTCTTTGCTAAATAACCATCTCCTTTCTTCTTCTCTACTTCATTCAGGAACCCTTCTGTGAGATCTTTTGTACTCCTGTGGAAACTCTGCTCAGTGCTTTTCTGTTAGTATCCTGGAAACTGTTGTCTACTCTGCTCTTCTCTTGTTTCCCTAACATATCATGGAGACTCAGTTCTGTGCTCTTTGGTCCATGTCGTTGATCCCCTTCTCGGCCTCATCTCTACTGGGCTAGATAACAATCCTCTTCTGTGTTTCTGTCCCGATTGTGGAAACACTCCATACGTTACTCTCAACATAATACAAAGCATTCTGTGTCTTCGTCCCTCCTTTGGTCAAAAACAGTCTTCTGTGCTCTTCTGTGCTATCCTGGACACAGGAGGCAGGGCTCTTCTCCACTCTGTTGGATTTCACACTCACTCCTCTTTCCTGCAATACTTATTGCAGAAACACTGCTGTGGTTTCTTAGGTGCTTAAATTGAAAACACTTTTCAGCCCTCTCTTTCCTTAAGGTGGAATCACGTTTCTGTGTTCTTGTCGACTCTGCAAGACAACACTTAGCTTTTCTTCTTCCTTGGTTCAGATACATGCCTGGGTTCTGGAAACTGAGGTTCAGAAAACATTGCTACCTGCTCCTCTGTATTTCGTGCAGAAAAAAAAGAGCAGCGCTCTCTCACTGTGCTCATCTGGGAACACTCTCCTGGGATCTTCTCTGCTATCTAACACTGTTCATTTGTTTGTTTGTCTGTTTCTCTTTTGCTCACCGTCACTGCCCTAATTCAGCTAGACTTAGTTCACACTGTTCCTTGGTCATCTGTACTCATGTTTGAAAGAACTTTCTGTGCTCTCTTCTTCGGTGGTGGGTAGATAACAATTCGGTTTTCGTCCCGACTTAGTTGCAGTGCACTTCTTCAAATTATTGAAGAACGAGGTTAATAAACACTGCTCTGTGTTCTTCCACCCTTGGTCCTGATCACACTGTTCAACTGTGCTCGTCTTGGGAACATTTTCCTGTGAACTTCTCTGCTACATAACATTCTTCCTGTGTCTTGACTGCTATCTCTTCTTCTGTCCTCAGTTCCGAAATTCCGTTTTGTGGAATCGTGTTCTTATCTTGGAAACAAATCTGTGCTAACCACTCCTTCGCTTCTGGATAACTCCCTTTCGTTTAATGGTCTCTTTATTTAGGAACACAATTGTTTTTGCATCAACCCAGACAGAAACACTACTGGGTGTCCTTCCGCACTAAGTTCAGTAACACTATTCTGTGTTCTCCTACACGTATATCCACAATAGAGTTTTCTGTGCTCTGTGCTATGTTTATTAGAGATCCCCCTCTCTCTTCTTCTCTGCTTAGTTCAGAAACACTGCTTTATGGTATCTGGGCCCTGTCTGCAATCCTTTTACGGAGCTCCTCTCTACTTTCCATTAAAACCCTTCTCAGCGCTATTCTCTACTTCTCTAGATAACACGCCTCTGCTTCCTTCTCTCTTTAGATTTCTCATCTACCTACTTCAGACACAATGCCATGTGACATAACCTCATTTCTGAAACACTTGTCTCTTCCTTCTCTTCTGTACCAATTTTGAAACACTTTCCTGGGATCTTCTCATCTAGATAGCACTCTTCTCTTTTCCTCTCTTGTTTGTTCACATCCACTGCTGCGAGTTCTTCTTGCCTTCGTTTAGGAACAGTGTTCAGTCTTTTTCTTTCTGTAGTGATCACTTAAGTGCTGCTGTGGGCTGCTCCCCTCTTTGCTAAATAACCATCTCCTTTCTTCTTCTCTACTTCATTCAGGAACCCTTCTGTGAGATCTTTTGTACTCCTGTGGAAACTCTGCTCAGTGCTTTTCTGTTAGTATCCTGGAAACTGTTGTCTACTCTGCTCTTCTCTTGTTTCCCTAACATATCATGGAGACTCAGTTCTGTGCTCTTTGGTCCATGTCGTTGATCCCCTTCTCGGCCTCATCTCTACTGGGCTAGATAACAAGCCTCTTCTGTGTTTCTGTCCCGATTGTAGAAACACTCCATACTTTACTCTCAACATAGTACAAAGCATTCTGTGTCTTCGTCCCTCCTTTGGTCAAAAACAGTCTTCTGTGCTCTTCTGTGCTATCCTGGACACAGTAGGCGGGGCTCTTCTCCACTCTGTTGGATTTCACACTCACTCCTCTTTCCTGCAATACTTATTGCAGAAACACTGCTGTGGTTTCTTAGGTGCTTAAATTGAAAACACTTTTCAGCCCTCTCTTTCCTTAAGGTGGAATCACGTTTCTGTGTTCTTGTCGACTCTGCAAGACAACACTTAGCTTTTCTTCTTCCTTGGTTCAGATACATGCCTGGGTTCTGGAAACTGAGGTTCAGAAAACATTGCTACCTGCTCCTCTGTATTTCGTGCAGAAAAAAAAGAGCAGCGCTCTCTCACTGTGCTCATCTGGGAACACTCTCCTGGGATCTTCTCTGCTATCTAACACTGTTCATTTGTTTGTTTGTCTGTTTCTCTTTTGCTCACCGTCACTGCCCTAATTCAGCTAGACTTAGTTCACACTGTTCCTTGGTCATCTGTACTCATGTTTGAAAGAACTTTCTGTGCTCTCTTCTTCGGTGGTGGGTAGATAACAATTCGGTTTTCGTCCCGACTTAGTTGCAGTGCACTTCTTCAAATTATTGAAGAACGAGGTTAATAAACACTGCTCTGTGTTCTTCCACCCTTGGTCCTGATCACACTGTTCAACTGTGCTCGTCTTGGGAACATTTTCCTGTGAACTTCTCTGCTACATAACATTCTTCCTGTGTCTTGACTGCTATCTCTTCTTCTGTCCTCAGTTCCGAAATTCCGTTTTGTGGAATCGTGTTCTTATCTTGGAAACAAATCTGTGCTAACCACTCCTTCGCTTCTGGATAACTCCCTTTCGTTTAATGGTCTCTTTATTTAGGAACACAATTGTTTTTGCATCAACCCAGACAGAAACACTACTGGGTGTCCTTCCGCACTAAGTTCAGTAACACTATTCTGTGTTCTCCTACACGTATATCCACAATAGAGTTTTCTGTGCTCTGTGCTATGTTTATTAGAGATCCCCCTCTCTCTTCTTCTCTGCTTAGTTCAGAAACACTGCTTTATGGTATCTGGGCCCTGTCTGCAATCCTTTTACGGAGCTCCTCTCTACTTTCCATTAAAACCCTTCTCAGCGCTATTCTCTACTTCTCTAGATAACACGCCTCTGCTTCCTTCTCTCTTTAGATTTCTCATCTACCTACTTCAGACACAATGCCATGTGACATACCCTCATTTCTGAAACACTTGTCTCTTCCTTCTCTTCTGTACCAATTTTGAAACACTTTCCTGGGATCTTCTCGTCTAGATAGCACTCTTCTCTTTTCCTCTCTTGTTTGTTCACATCCACTGCTGCAAGTTCTTCTTGCCTTCGTTTAGGAACAGTGTTCAGTCTTTTTCTTTCTGTAGTGATCACTTAAGTGCTGCTGTGGGCTGCTCCCCTCTTTGCTAAATAACCATCTCCTTTCTTCTTCTCTACTTCATTCAGGAACCCTTCTGTGAGATCTTTTGTACTCCTGTGGAAACTCTGCTCAGTGCTTTTCTGTTAGTATCCTGGAAACTGTTGTCTACTCTGCTCTTCTCTTGTTTCCCTAACATATCATGGAGACTCAGTTCTGTGCTCTTTGGTCCATGTCGTTGATCCCCTTCTCGGCCTCATCTCTACTGGTCTAGATAACAAGCCTCTTCTGTGTTTCTGTCCCGATTGTGGAAACACTCCATACTTTACCCTCAACATAGTACAAAGCATTCTGTGTCTTCGTCCCTCCTTTGGTCAAAAACAGTCTTCTGTGCTCTTCTGTGCTATCCTGGACACAGTAGGCGGGGCTCTTCTCCACTCTGTTGGATTTCACACTCACTCCTCTTTCCTGCAATACTTATTGCAGAAACACTGCTGTGGTTTCTTAGGTGCTTAAATTGAAAACACTTTTCAGCCCTCTCTTTCCTTAAGGTGGAATCACGTTTCTGTGTTCTTGTCGACTCTGCAAGACAACACTTAGCTTTTCTTCTTCCTTGGTTCAGATACATGCCTGGGTTCTGGAAACTGAGGTTCAGAAAACATTGCTACCTGCTCCTCTGTATTTCGTGCAGAAAAAAAAGAGCAGCGCTCTCTCACTGTGCTCATCTGGGAACACTCTCCTGGGATCTTCTCTGCTATCTAACACTGTTCATTTGTTTGTTTGTCTGTTTCTTTTTTGCTCACCGTCACTGCCCTAATTCAGCTAGACTTAGTTCACACTGTTCCTTGGTCATCTGTACTCATGTTTGAAAGAACTTTCTGTGCTCTCTTCTTCGGTGGTGGGTAGATAACAATTCGGTTTTCGTCCCGACTTAGTTGCAGTGCACTTCTTCAAATTATTGAAGAACGAGGTTAATAAACACTGCTCTGTGTTCTTCCACCCTTGGTCCTGATCACACTGTTCAACTGTGCTCGTCTTGGGAACATTTTCCTGTGAACTTCTCTGCTACATAACATTCTTCCTGTGTCTTGACTGCTATCTCTTCTTCTGTCCTCAGTTCCGAAATTCCGTTTTGTGGAATCGTGTTCTTATCTTGGAAACAAATCTGTGCTAACCACTCCTTCGCTTCTGGATAACTCCCTTTCGTTTAATGGTCTCTTTATTTAGGAACACAATTGTTTTTGCATCAACCCAGACAGAAACACTACTGGGTGTCCTTCCGCACTAAGTTCAGTAACACTATTCTGTGTTCTCCTACACGTATATCCACAATAGAGTTTTCTGTGCTCTGTGCTATGTTTATTAGAGATCCCCCTCTCTCTTCTTCTCTGCTTAGTTCAGAAACACTGCTTTATGGTATCTGGGCCCTGTCTGCAATCCTTTTACGGAGCTCCTCTCTACTTTCCATTAAAACCCTTCTCAGCGCTATTCTCTACTTCTCTAGATAACACGCCTCTGCTTCCTTCTCTCTTTAGATTTCTCATCTACCTACTTCAGACACAATGCCATGTGACATACCCTCATTTCTGAAACACTTGTCTCTTCCTTCTCTTCTGTACCAATTTTGAAACACTTTCCTGGGATCTTCTCGTCTAGATAGCACTCTTCTCTTTTCCTCTCTTGTTTGTTCACATCCACTGCTGCGAGTTCTTCTTGCCTTCGTTTAGGAACAGTGTTCAGTCTTTTTCTTTCTGTAGTGATCACTTAAGTGCTGCTGTGGGCTGCTCCCCTCTTTGCTAAATAACCATCTCCTTTCTTCTTCTCTACTTCATTCAGGAACCCTTCTGTGAGATCTTTTGTACTCCTGTGGAAACTCTGCTCAGTGCTTTTCTGTTAGTATCCTGGAAACTGTTGTCTACTCTGCTCTTCTCTTGTTTCCCTAACATATCATGGAGACTCAGTTCTGTGCTCTTTGGTCCATGTCGTTGATCCCCTTCTCGGCCTCATCTCTACTGGTCTAGATAACAAGCCTCTTCTGTGTTTCTGTCCCGATTGTGGAAACACTCCATACTTTACTCTCAACATAGTACAAAGCATTCTGTGTCTTCGTCCCTCCTTTGGTCAAAAACAGTCTTCTGTGCTCTTCTGTGCTATGCTGGACACAGTAGGCGGGGCTCTTCTCCACTCTGTTGGATTTCACACTCACTCCTCTTTCCTGCAATACTTATTGCAGAAACACTGCTGTGGTTTCTTAGGTGCTTAAATTGAAAACACTTTTCAGCCCTCTCTTTCCTTAAGGTGGAATCACGTTTCTGTGTTCTTGTCGACTCTGCAAGACAACACTTAGCTTTTCTTCTTCCTTGGTTCAGACACATGCCTGGGTTCTGGAAACTGAGGTTCAGAAAACATTGCTACCTGCTCCTCTGTATTTCGTGCAGAAAAAAAAGAGCAGCGCTCTCTCACTGTGCTCATCTGGGAACACTCTCCTGGGATCTTCTCTGCTATCTAACACTGTTCATTTGTTTGTTTGTCTGTTTCTCTTTTGCTCACCGTCACTGCCCTAATTCAGCTAGACTTAGTTCACACTGTTCCTTGGTCATCTGTACTCATGTTTGAAAGAACTTTCTGTGCTCTCTTCTTCGGTGGTGGGTAGATAACAATTCGGTTTTCGTCCCGACTTAGTTGCAGTGCACTTCTTCAAATTATTGAAGAACGAGGTTAATAAACACTGCTCTGTGTTCTTCCACCCTTGGTCCTGATCACACTGTTCAACTGTGCTCGTCTTGGGAACATTTTCCTGTGAACTTCTCTGCTACATAACATTCTTCCTGTGTCTTGACTGCTATCTCTTCTTCTGTCCTCAGTTCCGAAATTCCGTTTTGTGGAATCGTGTTCTTATCTTGGAAACAAATCTGTGCTAACCACTCCTTCGCTTCTGGATAACTCCCTTTCGTTTAATGGTCTCTTTATTTAGGAACACAATTGTTTTTGCATCAACCCAGACAGAAACACTACTGGGTGTCCTTCCGCACTAAGTTCAGTAACACTATTCTGTGTTCTCCTACACGTATATCCACAATAGAGTTTTCTGTGCTCTGTGCTATGTTTATTAGAGATCCCCCTCTCTCTTCTTCTCTGCTTAGTTCAGAAACACTGCTTTATGGTATCTGGGCCCTGTCTGCAATCCTTTTACGGAGCTCCTCTCTACTTTCCATTAAAACCCTTCTCAGCGCTATTCTCTACTTCTCTAGATAACACGCCTCTGCTTCCTTCTCTCTTTAGATTTCTCATCTACCTACTTCAGACACAATGCCATGTGACATACCCTCATTTCTGAAACACTTGTCTCTTCCTTCTCTTCTGTACCAATTTTGAAACACTTTCCTGGGATCTTCTCGTCTAGATAGCACTCTTCTCTTTTCCTCTCTTGTTTGTTCACATCCACTGCTGCGAGTTCTTCTTGCCTTCGTTTAGGAACAGTGTTCAGTCTTTTTCTTTCTGTAGTGATCACTTAAGTGCTGCTGTGGGCTGCTCCCCTCTTTGCTAAATAACCATCTCCTTTCTTCTTCTCTACTTCATTCAGGAACCCTTCTGTGAGATCTTTTGTACTCCTGTGGAAACTCTGCTCAGTGCTTTTCTGTTAGTATCCTGGAAACTGTTGTCTACTCTGCTCTTCTCTTGTTTCCCTGGACATACCATGGAGACTCAGTTCTGTGCTCTTTGGTCCATGTCGTTGATCCCCTTCTCGGCCTCATCTCTACTGGTCTAGATAACAAGCCTCTTCTGTGTTTCTGTCCCGATTGTGGAAACACTCCATACTTTACTCTCAACATAGTACAAAGCATTCTGTGTCTTCGTCCCTCCTTTGGTCAAAAACAGTCTTCTGTGCTCTTCTGTGCTATGCTGGACACAGTAGGCGGGGCTCTTCTCCACTCTGTTGGATTTCACACTCACTCCTCTTTCCTGCAATACTTATTGCAGAAACACTGCTGTGGTTTCTTAGGTGCTTAAATTGAAAACACTTTTCAGCCCTCTCTTTCCTTAAGGTGGAATCACGTTTCTGTGTTCTTGTCGACTCTGCAAGACAACACTTAGCTTTTCTTCTTCCTTGGTTCAGACACATGCCTGGGTTCTGGAAACTGAGGTTCAGAAAACATTGCTACCTGCTCCTCTGTATTTCGTGCAGAAAAAAAAGAGCAGCGCTCTCTCACTGTGCTCATCTGGGAACACTCTCCTGGGATCTTCTCTGCTATCTAACACTGTTCATTTGTTTGTTTGTCTGTTTCTCTTTTGCTCACCGTCACTGCCCTAATTCAGCTAGACTTAGTTCACACTGTTCCTTGGTCATCTGTACTCATGTTTGAAAGAACTTTCTGTGCTCTCTTCTTCGGTGGTGGGTAGATAACAATTCGGTTTTCGTCCCGACTTAGTTGCAGTGCACTTCTTCAAATTATTGAAGTACGAGGTTAATAAACACTGCTCTGTGTTCTTCCACCCTTGGTCCTGATCACACTGTTCAACTGTGCTCGTCTTGGGAACATTTTCCTGTGAACTTCTCTGCTACATAACATTCTTCCTGTGTCTTGACTGCTATCTCTTCTTCTGTCCTCAGTTCCGAAATTCCGTTTTGTGGAATCGTGTTCTTATCTTGGAAACAAATCTGTGCTAACCACTCCTTCGCTTCTGGATAACTCCCTTTCGTTTAATGGTCTCTTTATTTAGGAACACAATTGTTTTTGCATCAACCCAGACAGAAACACTACTGGGTATCCTTCCGCACTAAGTTCAGTAACACTATTCTGTGTTCTCCTACACGTATATCCACAATAGAGTTTTCTGTGCTCTGTGCTATGTTTATTAGAGATCCCCCTCTCTCTTCTTCTCTGCTTAGTTCAGAAACACTGCTTTATGGTATCTGGGCCCTGTCTGCAATCCTTTTACGGAGCTCCTCTCTACTTTCCATTAAAACCCTTCTCAGCGCTATTCTCTACTTCTCTAGATAACACGCCTCTGCTTCCTTCTCTCTTTAGATTTCTCATCTACCTACTTCAGACACAATGCCATGTGACATACCCTCATTTCTGAAACACTTGTCTCTTCCTTCTCTTCTGTACCAATTTTGAAACACTTTCCTGGGATCTTCTCGTCGAGATAGCACTCTTCTCTTTTCCTCTCTTGTTTGTTCACATCCACTGCTGCGAGTTCTTCTTGCCTTCGTTTAGGAACAGTGTCCAGTCTTTTTCTTTCTGTAGTGATCACTTAAGTGCTGCTGTGGGCTGCTCCCCTCTTTGCTAAATAACCATCTCCTTTCTTCTTCTCTACTTCATTCAGGAACCCTTCTGTGAGATCTTTTGTACTCCTGTGGAAACTCTGCTCAGTGCTTTTCTGTTAGTATCCTGGAAACTGTTGTCTACTCTGCTCTTCTCTTGTTTCCCTAACATATCATGGAGACTCGGTTCTGTGCTCTTTGGTCCATGTCGTTGATCCCCTTCTCGGCCTCATCTCTACTGGGCTAGATAACAAGCCTCTTCTGTGTTTCTGTCCCGATTGTGGAAACACTCCATACTTTACTCTCAACATAGTACAAAGCATTCTGTGTCTTCGTCCCTCCTTTGGTCAAAAACAGTCTTCTGTGCTCTTCTGTGCTATCCTGGACACAGTAGGCGGGGCTCTTCTCCACTCTGTTGGATTTCACACTCACTCCTCTTTCCTGCAATACTTATTGCAGAAACACTGCTGTGGTTTCTTAGGTGCTTAAATTGAAAACACTTTTCAGCCCTCTCTTTTCTTAAGGTGGAATCACGTTTCTGTGTTCTTGTCGACTCTGCAAGACAACACTTAGCTTTTCTTCTTCCTTGGTTCAGATACATGCCTGGGTTCTGGAAACTGAGGTTCAGAAAACATTGCTACCTGCTCCTCTGTATTTCGTGCAGAAAAAAAAGAGCAGCGCTCTCTCACTGTGCTCATCTGGGAACACTCTCCTGGGATCTTCTCTGCTATCTAACACTGTTCATTTGTTTGTTTGTCTGTTTCTCTTTTGCTCACCGTCACTGCCCTAATTCAGCTAGATTTAGTTCACACTGTTCCTTGGTCATCTGTACTCATGTTTGAAAGAACTTTCTGTGCTCTCTTCTTCGGTGGTGGGTAGATAACAATTCGGTTTTCGTCCCGACTTAGTTGCAGTGCACTTCTTCAAATTATTGAAGAACGAGGTTAATAAACACTGCTCTGTGTTCTTCCACCCTTGGTCCTGATCACACTGTTCAACTGTGCTCATCTTGGGAACATTTTCCTGTGAACTTCTCTGCTACATAACATTCTTCCTGTGTCTTGACTGCTATCTCTTCTTCTGTCCTCAGTTCCGAAATTCCGTTTTGTGGAATCGTGTTCTTTTCTTGGAAACAAATCTGTGCTAACCACTCCTTCGCTTCTGGATAACTCCCTTTCGTTTAATGGTCTCTTTATTTAGGAACACAATTGTTTTTGCATCAACCCAGACAGAAACACTACTGGGTGTCCTTCCGCACTAAGTTCAGTAACACTATTCTGTGTTCTCCTACACGTATATCCACAATAGAGTTTTCTGTGCTCTGTGCTATGTTTATTAGAGATCCCCCTCTCTCTTCTTCTCTGCTTCGTTCAGAAACACTGCTTTATGATATCTGGGCCCTGTCTGCAATCCTTTTACGGAGCTCCTCTCTACTTTCCATTAAAACCGTTCTCAGCGCTATTCTCTACTTCTCTAGATAACACGCCTCTGCTTCCTTCTCTCTTTAGATTTCTCATCTACCTACTTCAGACACAATGCCATGTGACATACCCTCATTTCTGAAACACTTGTCTCTTCCTTCTCTTCTGTACCAATTTTGAAACACTTTCCTGGGATCTTCTCGTCTAGATAGCACTCTTCTCTTTTCCTCTCTTGTTTGTTCACATCCACTGCTACGAGTTCTTCTTGCCTTCGTTTAGGAACAGTGTTCAGTCTTTTTCTTTCTGTAGTGATCACTTAAGTGCTGCTGTGGGCTGCTCCCCTCTTTGCTAAATAACCATCTCCTTTCTTCTTCTCTACTTCATTCAGGAACCCTTCTGTGAGATCTTTTGTACTCCTGTGGAAACTCTGCTCAGTGCTTTTCTGTTAGTATCCTGGAAACTGTTGTCTACTCTGCTCTTCTCTTGTTTCCCTGGACATACCATGGAGACTCAGTTCTGTGCTCTTTGGTCCATGTCGTTGATCCCCTTCTCGGCCTCATCTCTACTGGTCTAGATAACAAGCCTCTTCTGTGTTTCTGTCCCGATTGTGGAAACACTCCATACTTTACTCTCAACATAGTACAAAGCATTCTGTGTCTTCGTCCCTCCTTTGGTCAAAAACAGTCTTCTGTGCTCTTCTGTGCTATGCTGGACACAGTAGGCGGGGCTCTTCTCCACTCTGTTGGATTTCACACTCACTCCTCTTTCCTGCAATACTTATTGCAGAAACACTGCTGTGGTTTCTTAGGTGCTTAAATTGAAAACACTTTTCAGCCCTCTCTTTCCTTAAGGTGGAATCACGTTTCTGTGTTCTTGTCGACTCTGCAAGACAACACTTAGCTTTTCTTCTTCCTTGGTTCAGACACATGCCTGGGTTCTGGAAACTGAGGTTCAGAAAACATTGCTACCTGCTCCTCTGTATTTCGTGCAGAAAAAAAAGAGCAGCACTTTCTCACTGTGCTCATCTGGGAACACTCTCCTGGGATCTTCTCTGCTATCTAACACTGTTCATTTGTTTGTTTGTCTGTTTCTCTTTTGCTCACCGTCACTGCCCTAATTCAGCTAGACTTAGTTCACACTGTTCCTTGGTCATCTGTACTCATGTTTGAAAGAACTTTCTGTGCTCTCTTCTTCGGTGGTGGGTAGATAACAATTCGGTTTTCGTCCCGACTTAGTTGCAGTGCACTTCTTCAAATTATTGAAGAACGAGATTGATAAACACTGCTCTGTGTTCTTCCACCCTTGGTCCTGATCACACTGTTCAACTGTGCTCGTCTTGGGAACATTTTCCTGTGAACTTCTCTGCTACATAACATTCTTCCTGTGTCTTGACTGCTATCTCTTCTTCTGTCCTCAGTTCCGAAACTCCGTTTTGTGGAATCGTGTTCTTATCTTGGAAACAAATCTGTGCTAACCACTCCTTCGCTTCTGGATAACTCCCTTTCGTTTAATGGTCTCTTTATTTAGGAACACAATTGTTTTTGCATCAACCCAGACAGAAACACTACTGGGTATCCTTCCGCACTAAGTTCAGTAACACTATTCTGTGTTCTCCTACACGTATATCCACAATAGAGTTTTCTGTGCTCTGTGCTATGTTTATTAGAGATCCCCCTCTCTCTTCTTCTCTGCTTAGTTCAGAAACACTGCTTTATGGTATCTGGGCCCTGTCTGCAATCCTTTTACGGAGCTCCTCTCTACTTTCCATTAAAACCCTTCTCAGCGCTATTCTCTACTTCTCTAGATAACACGCCTCTGCTTCCTTCACTCTTTAGATTTCTCATCTACCTACTTCAGACACAATGCCATGTGACATACCCTCATTTCTGAAACACTTGTCTCTTCCTTCTCTTCTGTACCAATTTTGAAACACTTTCCTGGGATCTTCTCGTCTAGATAGCACTCTTCTCTTTTCCTCTCTTGTTTGTTCACATCCACTGCTGCGAGTTCTTCTTGCCTTCGTTTAGGAACAGTGTTCAGTCTTTTTCTTTCTGTAGTGATTATTTAAGTGCTGCTGTGGGCTGCTCCCCTCTTTGCTAAATAACCATCTCCTTTCTTCTTCTCTACTTCATTCAGGAACCCTTCTGTGAGATCTTTTGTACTCCTGTGGAAACTCTGCTCAGTGCTTTTCTGTTAGTATCCTGGAAACTGTTGTCTACTCTGCTCTTCTCTTGTTTCCCTGGACATATCATGGAGACTCAGTTCTGTGCTCTTTGGTCCATGTCGTTGATCCCCTTCTCGGCCTCATCTCTACTGGTCTAGATAACAAGCCTCTTCTGTGTTTCTGTCCCGATTGTGGAAACACTCCATACTTTACTCTCAACATAGTACAAAGCATTCTGTGTCTTCGTCCCTCCTTTGGTCAAAAACAGTCTTCTGTGCTCTTCTGTGCTATCCTGGACACAGTAGGCGGGGCTCTTCTCCACTCTGTTGGATTTCACACTCACTCCTCTTTCCTGCAATACTTATTGCAGAAACACTGCTGTGGTTTCTTAGGTGCTTAAATTGAAAACACTTTTCAGCCCTCTCTTTCCTTAAGGTGGAATCACGTTTCTGTGTTCTTGTCGACTCTGCAAGACAACACTTAGCTTTTCTTCTTCCTTGGTTCAGATACATGCCTGGGTTCTGGAAACTGAGGTTCAGAAAACATTGCTACCTGCTCCTCTGTATTTCGTGCAGAAAAAAAAGAGCAGCGCTCTCTCACTGTGCTCATCTGGGAACACTCTCCTGGGATCTTCTCTGCTATCTAACACTGTTCATTTGTTTGTTTGTCTGTTTCTCTTTTGCTCACCGTCACTGCCCTAATTCAGCTAGACTTAGTTCACACTGTTCCTTGGTCATCTGTACTCATGTTTGAAAGAACTTTCTGTGCTCTCTTCTTCGGTGGTGGGTAGATAACAATTCGGTTTTCGTCCCGACTTAGTTGCAGTGCACTTCTTCAAATTATTGAAGAACGAGGTTAATAAACACTGCTCTGTGTTCTTCCACCCTTGGTCCTGATCACACTGTTCAACTGTGCTCGTCTTGGGAACATTTTCCTGTGAACTTCTCTGCTACATAACATTCTTCCTGTGTCTTGACTGCTATCTCTTCTTCTGTCCTCAGTTCCGAAACTCCGTTCTGTGGAATCGTGTACTTATCTTGGAAACAAATCTGTGCTAACCACTCCTTCGCTTCTGGATAACTCCCTTTCGTTTAATGGTCTCTTTATTTAGGAACACAATTGTTTTTGCATCAACCCAGACAGAATCACTACTGCGTGTCCTTCCGCACTAAGTTCAGTAACACTATTCTGTGTTCTCCTACACGTATATCCACAATAGAGTTTTCTGTGCTCTGTGCTATGTTTATTAGAGATCCCCCTCTCTCTTCTTCTCTGCTTAGTTCAGAAACACTGCTTTATGGTATCTGGGCCCTGTCTGCAATCCTTTTACGGAGCTCCTCTCTACTTTCCATTAAAACCCTTCTCAGCGCTATTCTCTACTTCTCTAGATAACACGCCTCTGCTTCCTTCTCTCTTTAGATTTCTCATCTACCTACTTCAGACACAATGCCATGTGACATACCCTCATTTCTGAAACACTTGTCTCTTCCTTCTCTTCTGTACCAATTTTGAAACACTTTCCTGGGATCTTCTCGTCTAGATAGCACTCTTCTCTTTTCCTCTCTTGTTTGTTCACATCCACTGCTGCGAGTTCTTCTTGCCTTCGTTTAGGAACAGTGTTCAGTCTTTTTCTTTCTGTAGTGATCACTTAAGTGCTGCTGTGGGCTGCTCCCCTCTTTGCTAAATAACCATCTCCTTTCTTCTTCTCTACTTCATTCAGGAACCCTTCTGTGAGATCTTTTGTACTCCTGTGGAAACTCTGCTCAGTGCTTTTCTGTTAGTATCCTGGAAACTGTTGTCTACTCTGCTCTTCTCTTGTTTCCCTAACATATCATGGAGACTCAGTTCTGTGCTCTTTGGTCCATGTCGTTGATCCCCTTCTCGGCCTCATCTCTACTGGTCTAGATAACAAGCCTCTTCTGTGTTTCTGTCCCGATTGTGGAAACACTCCATACTTTACTCTCAACATAGTACAAAGCATTCTGTGTCTTCGTCCCTCCTTTGGTCAAAAACAGTCTTCTGTGCTCTTCTGTGCTATGCTGGATACAGTAGGCGGGGCTCTTCTCCACTCTGTTGGATTTCACACTCACTCCTCTTTCCTGCAATACTTATTGCAGAAACACTGCTGTGGTTTCTTAGGTGCTTAAATTGAAAACACTTTTCAGCCCTCTCTTTCCTTAAGGTGGAATCACGTTTCTGTGTTCTTGTCGACTCTGCAAGACAACACTTAGCTTTTCTTCTTCCTTGGTTCAGATACATGCCTGGGTTCTGGAAACTGAGGTTCAGAAAACATTGCTACCTGCTCCTCTGTATTTCGTGCAGGAAAAAAAGAGCAGCGCTCTCTCACTGTGCTCATCTGGGAACACTCTCCTGGGATCTTCTCTGCTATCTAACACTGTTCATTTGTTTGTTTGTCTGTTTCTCTTTTGCTCACCGTCACTGCCCTAATTCAGCTAGACTTAGTTCACACTGTTCCTTGGTCATCTGTACTCATGTTTGAAAGAACTTTCTGTGCTCTCTTCTTCGGTGGTGGGTAGATAACAATTCGGTTTTCGTCCCGACTTAGTTGCAGTGCACTTCTTCAAATTATTGAAGAACGAGGTTAATAAACACTGCTCTGTGTTCTTCCACCCTTGGTCCTGATCACACTGATCAACTGTGCTCGTCTTGGGAACATTTTCCTGTGAACTTCTCTGCTACATAACATTCTTCCTGTGTCTTGACTGCTATCTCTTCTTCTGTCCTCAGTTCCGAAACTCCGTTCTGTGGAATCGTGTTCTTATCTTGGAAACAAATCTGTGCTAACCACTCCTTCGCTTCTGGATAACTCCCTTTTGTTTAATGGTCTCTTTATTTAGGAACACAATTGTTTTTGCATCAACCCAGACAGAAACACTACTGGGTATCCTTCCGCACTAAGTTCAGTAACACTATTCTGTGTTCTCCTACACGTATATCCACAATACAATTTTCTGTGCTCTGTGCTATTTTTATTAGAGATCCCCCTCTCTCTTCTTCTCTGCTTAGTTCAGAAACACTGCTTTATGGTATCTGGGCCCTGTCTGCAATCTTTTTACGGAGCTCTTCTCTACTTTCCATTAAAACCCTCCTCAGCGCTATTCTCTACTTCTCTAGATAACACGCCTCTGCTTCCTTCTCTCTTTAGATTTCTCATCTACCTACTTCAGACACAATAACATGTGACATACCCTCATTTCTGAAACCCTTGTCTCTTCCTTCTCTTCTGTACCAATTTTGAAACACTTTCCTGGGATCTTCTCGTCTAGATAGCACTCTTCTCTTTTCCTCTCTTGTTTGTTCACATCCACTGCTGCGAGTTCTTCTTGCCTTCGTTTAGGAACAGTGTTCAGTCTTTTTCTTTCTGTAGTGATCACTTAAGTGCTGCTGTTGGCTGCTCCCCTCTTTGCTAAATAACCATCTCCTTTCTTCTTCTCTACTTCATTCAGGAACCCTTCTGTGAGATCTTTTGTACTCCTGTGGATACTCTGCTCAGTGCTTTTCTGTTAGTATCCTGGAAACTGTTGTCTACTCTGCTCTTCTCTTGTTTCCCTGGACATACCATGGAGACTCAGTTCTGTGCTCTTCGGTCCATGTCGTTGATCCCCTTTCGGCCTCATCTATACTGGGCTAGATAACAAGCCTCTTCTGTGTTTCTGTCCCGATTGTGGAAACACTCCATACTTTACTCTCAACATAGTACAAAGCATTCTGTGTCTTCGTCCCTCCTTTGGTCAAAAACAGTCTTCTGTGCTCTTCTGTGCTATGCTGGACACAGTAGGCGGGGCTCTTCTCCACTCTGTTGGATTTCACACTCACTCCTCTTTCCTGCAATACTTATTGCAGAAACACTGCTGTGGTTTCTTAGGTGCTTAAATTGAAAACACTTTTCAGCCCTCTCTTTCCTTAAGGTGGAATCACGTTTCTGTGTTCTTGTCGACTCTGCAAGACAACACTTAGCTTTTCTTCTTCCTTGGTTCAGATACATGCCTGGGTTCTGGAAACTGAGGTTCAGAAAACATTGCTACCTGCTCCTCTGTATTTCGTGCAGAAAAAAAAGAGCAGCGCTCTCTCACTGTGCTCATCTGGGAACACTCTCCTGGGATCTTCTCTGCTATCTAACACTGTTCATTTGTTTGTTTGTCTGTTTCTCTTTTGCTCACCGTCACTGCCCTAATTCAGCTAGACTTAGTTCACACTGTTCCTTGGTCATCTGTACTCATGTTTGAAAGAACTTTCTGTGCTCTCTTCTTCGGTGGTGGGTAGATAACAATTCGGTTTTCGTCCCGACTTAGTTGCAGTGCACTTCTTCAAATTATTGAAGAACGAGGTTAATAAACACTGCTCTGTGTTCTTCCACCCTTGGTCCTGATCACACTGTTCAACTGTGCTCGTCTTGGGAACATTTTCCTGTGAACTTCTCTGCTACATAACATTCTTCCTGTGTCTTGACTGCTATCTCTTCTTCTGTCCTCAGTTCCGAAACTCCGTTCTGTGGAATCGTGTTCTTATCTTGGAAACAAATCTGTGCTAACCACTCCTTCGCTTCTGGATAACTCCCTTTCGTTTAATGGTCTCTTTATTTAGGAACACAATTGTTTTTGCATCAACCCAGACAGAAACACTACTGGGTATCCTTCCGCACTAAGTTCAGTAACACTATTCTGTGTTCTCCTACACGTATATCCACAATAGAGTTTTCTTTGCTCTGTGCTATGTTTATTAGAGATCCCCCTCTCTCTTCTTCTCTGCTTAGTTCAGAAACACTGCTTTATGGTATCTGGGCCCTGTCTGCAATCCTTTTACGGAGCTCCTCTCTACTTTCCATTAAAACCCTTCTCAGCGCTATTCTCTACTTCTCTAGATAACACGCCTCTGCTTCCTTCTCTCTTTAGATTTCTCATCTACCTACTTCAGACACAATGCCATGTGACATACCCTCATTTCTGAAACACTTGTCTCTTCCTTCTCTTCTGTACCAATTTTGAAACACTTTCCTGGGATCTTCTCGTCTAGATAGCACTCTTCTCTTTTCCTCTCTTGTTTGTTCACATCCACTGCTGCGAGTTCTTCTTGCCTTCGTTTAGGAACAGTGTTCAGTCTTTTTCTTTCTGTAGTGATCACTTAAGTGCTGCTGTGGGCTGCTCCCCTCTTTGCTAAATAACCATCTCCTTTCTTCTTCTCTACTTCATTCAGGAACCCTTCTGTGAGATCTTTTGTACTCCTGTGGAAACTCTGCTCAGTGCTTTTCTGTTAGTATCCTGGAAACTGTTGTCTACTCTGATCTTCTCTTGTTTCCCTAACATAACATGGAGACTCAGTTCTGTGCTCTTTGGTCCATGTCGTTGATCCCCTTCTCGGCCTCATCTCTACTGGTCTAGATAACAAGCCTCTTCTGTGTTTCTGTCCCGATTGTGGAAACACTCCATACTTTACTCTCAACATAGTACAAAGCATTCTGTGTCTTCGTCCCTCCTTTGGTCAAAAACAGTCTTCTGTGCTCTTCTGTGCTATCCTGGACACAGTAGGCGGGGCTCTTCTCCACTCTGTTGGATTTCACACTCACTCCTCTTTCCTGCAATACTTATTGCAGAAACACTGCTGTGGTTTCTTAGGTGCTTAAATTGAAAACACTTTTCAGCCCTCTCTTTCCTTGAGGTGGAATCACGTTTCTGTGTTCTTGTCGACTCTGCAAGACAACACTTAGCTTTTCTTCTTCCTTGGTTCAGATACATGCCTGGGTTCTGGAAACTGAGGTTCAGAAAACATTGCTACCTGCTCCTCTGTATTTCGTGCAGAAAAAAAAGAGCAGCGCTCTCTCACTGTGCTCATCTGGGAACACTCTCCTGGGATCTTCTCTGCTATCTAACACTGTTCATTTGTTTGTTTGTCTGTTTCTCTTTTGCTCACCTTCACTGCCCTAATTCAGCTAGACTTAGTTCACACTGTTCCTTGGTCATCTGTACTCATGTTTGAAAGAACTTTCTGTGCTCTCTTCTTCGGTGGTGGGTAGATAACAATTCGGTTTTCGTCCCGACTTAGTTGCAGTGCACTTCTTCAAATTATTGAAGAACGAGGTTAAGAACACTGCTCTGTGTTCTTCCACCCTTGGTCCTGATCACACTGTTCAACTGTGCTCGTCTTGGGAACATTTTCCTGTGAACTTCTCTGCTACATAACATTCTTCCTGTGTCTTGACTGCTATCTCTTCTTCTGTCCTCAGTTCCGAAACTCCGTTCTGTGGAATCGTGTTCTTATCTTGGAAACAAATCTGTGCTAACCACTCCTTCGCTTCTGGATAACTCCCTTTCGTTTAATGGTCTCTTTATTTAGGAACACAATTGTTTTTGCATCAACCCAGACAGAAACACTACTGGGTGTCCTTCCGCACTAAGTTCAGTAACACTATTCTGTGTTCTCCTACACGTATATCCACAATAGAGTTTTCTGTGCTCTGTGCTATGTTTATTAGAGATCCCCCTCTCTCTTCTTCTCTGCTTAGTTCAGAAACACTGCTTTATGGTATCTGGGCCCTGTCTGCAATCCTTTTACGGAGCTCCTCTCTACTTTCCATTAAAACCCTTCTCAGCGCTATTCTCTACTTCTCTAGATAACATGCCTCTGCTTCCTTCTCTCTTTAGATTTCTCATCTACCTACTTCAGACACAATGCCATGTGACATACCCTCATTTCTGAAACACTTGTCTCTTCCTTCTCTTCTGTACCAATTTTGAAACACTTTCCTGGGATCTTCTCGTCTAGATAGCACTCTTCTCTTTTCCTCTCTTGTTTGTTCACATCCACTGCTGCGAGTTCTTCTTGCCTTCGTTTAGGAACAGTGTTCAGTCTTTTTCTTTCTGTAGTGATCACTTAAGTGCTGCTGTGGGCTGCTCCCCTCTTTGCTAAATAACCATCTCCTTTCTTCTTCTCTACTTCATTCAGGAACCCTTCTGTGAGATCTTTTGTACTCCTATGGAAACTCTGCTCAGTGCTTTTCTGTTAGTATCCTGGAAACTGTTGTCTACTCTGCTCTTCTCTTGTTTCCCTGGACATACCATGGAGACTCAGTTCTGTGCTCTTCGGTCCATGTCGTTGATCCCCTTCTCGGCCTCATCTCTACTGGTCTAGATAACAAGCCTCTTCTGTGTTTCTGTCCCGATTGTGGAAACACTCCATACTTTACTCTCAACATAGTACAAAGCATTCTGTGTCTTCGTCCCTCCTTTGTTCAAAAACAGTCTTCTGTGCTCTTCTGTGCTATCCTGGACACAGTAGGCGGGGCTCTTCTCCACTCTGTTGGATTTCACACTCACTCCTCTTTCCTGCAATACTTATTGCAGAAACACTGCTGTGGTTTCTTAGGTGCTTAAATTGAAAACACTTTTCAGCCCTCTCTTTCCTTAAGGTGGAATCACGTTTCTGTGTTCTTGTCGACTCTGCAAGACAACACTTAGCTTTTCTTCTTCCTTGGTTCAGATACATGCCTGGGTTCTGGAAACTGAGGTTCAGAAAACATTGCTACCTGCTCCTCTGTATTTCGTGCAGAAAAAAAAGAGCAGCGCTCTCTCACTGTGCTCATCTGGGAACACTCTCCTGGGATCTTCTCTGCTATCTAACACTGTTCATTTGTTTGTTTGTCTGTTTCTCTTTTGCTCACCGTCACTGCCCTAATTCAGCTAGACTTAGTTCACACTGATCCTTGGTCATCTGTACTCATGTTTGAAAGAACTTTCTGTGCTCTCTTCTTCGGTGGTGGGTAGATAACAATTCGGTTTTCGTCCCGACTTAGTTGCAGTGCACTTCTTCAAATTATTGAAGAACGAGGTTAATAAACACTGCTCTGTGTTCTTCCACCCTTGGTCCTGATCACACTGTTCAACTGTGCTCGTCTTGGGAACATTTTCCTGTGAACTTCTCTGCTACATAACATTCTTCCTGTGTCTTGACTGCTATCTCTTCTTCTGTCCTCAGTTCCGAAACTCCGTTCTGTGGAATCGTGTACTTATCTTGGAAACAAATCTGTGCTAACCACTCCTTCGCTTCTGGATAACTCCCTTTCGTTTAATGGTCTCTTTATTTAGGAACACAATTGTTTTTGCATCAACCCAGACAGAAACACTACTGGGTGTCCTTCCGCACTAAGTTCAGTAACACTATTCTGTGTTCTCCTACACGTATATCCACAATAGAGTTTTCTGTGCTCTGTGCTATGTTTATTAGAGATCCCCCTCTCTCTTCTTCTCTGCTTAGTTCAGAAACACTGCTTTATGGTATCTGGGCCCTGTCTGCAATCCTTTTACGGAGCTCCTCTCTACTTTCCATTAAAACCCTTCTCAGCGCTATTCTCTACTTCTCTAGATAACACGCCTCTGCTTCCTTCTCTCTTTAGATTTCTCATCTACCTACTTCAGACACAATGCCATGTGACATACCCTCATTTCTGAAACACTTGTCTCTTCCTTCTCTTCTGTACCAATTTTGAAACACTTTCCTGGGATCTTCTCGTCTAGATAGCACTCTTCTC
Source organism: Meriones unguiculatus (assembly GCF_030254825.1). NCBI lineage: Eukaryota > Metazoa > Chordata > Mammalia > Rodentia > Muridae > Meriones > Meriones unguiculatus. The sequence goes on along the minus strand of NW_026843712.1, from coordinate 2,371,309 downwards.
TTTTCCTCTCTTGTTTGTTCACATCCACTGCTGCGAGTTCTTCTTGCCTTCGTTTAGGAACAGTGTTCAGTCTTTTTCTTTCTGTAGTGATCACTTAAGTGCTGCTGTGGGCTGCTCCCCTCTTTGCTAAATAACCATCTCCTTTCTTCTTCTCTACTTCATTCAGGAACCCTTCTGTGAGATCTTTTGTACTTTTGTGGAAACTCTGCTCAGTGCTTTTCTGTTAGTATCCTGGAAACTGTTGTCTACTCTGCTCTTCTCTTGTTTCCCTAACATATCATGGAGACTCAGTTCTGTGCTCTTTGGTCCATGTCGTTGATCCCCTTCTCGGCCTCATCTCTACTGGTCTAGATAACAAGCCTCTTCTGTGTTTCTGTCCCGATTGTGGAAACACTCCATACTTTACTCTCAACATAGTACAAAGCATTCTGTGTCTTCGTCCCTCCTTTGGTCAAAAACAGTCTTCTGTGCTCTTCTGTGCTATCCTGGACACAGTACGCGGGGCTCTTCTCCACTCTGTTGGATTTCACACTCACTCCTCTTTCCTGCAATACTTATTGCAGAAACACTGCTGTGGTTTCTTAGGTGCTTAAATTGAAAACACTTTTCAGCCCTCTCTTTCCTTAAGGTGGAATCACGTTTCTGTGTTCTTGTCGACTCTGCAAGACAACACTTAGCTTTTCTTCTTCCTTGGTTCAGATACATGCCTGGGTTCTGGAAACTGAGGTTCAGAAAACATTGCTACCTGCTCCTCTGTATTTCGTGCAGAAAAAAAAAGAGCAGCGCTCTCTCACTGTGCTCATCTGGGAACACTCTCCTGGGATCTTCTCTGCTATCTAACACTGTTCATTTGTTTGTTTGTCTGTTTCTCTTTTGCTCACCGTCACTGCCCTAATTCAGCTAGACTTAGTTCACACTGATCCTTGGTCATCTGTACTCATGTTTGAAAGAACTTTCTGTGCTCTCTTCTTCGGTGGTGGGTAGATAACAATTCGGTTTTCGTCCCGACTTAGTTGCAGTGCACTTCTTCAAATTATTGAAGAACGAGGTTAATAAACACTGCTCTGTGTTCTTCCACCCTTGGTCCTGATCACACTGTTCAACTGTGCTCGTCTTGGGAACATTTTCCTGTGAACTTCTCTGCTACATAACATTCTTCCTGTGTCTTGACTGCTATCTCTTCTTCTGTCCTCAGTTCCGAAACTCCGTTCTGTGGAATCGTGTACTTATCTTGGAAACAAATCTGTGCTAACCACTCCTTCGCTTCTGGATAACTCCCTTTCGTTTAATGGTCTCTTTATTTAGGAACACAATTGTTTTTGCATCAACCCAGACAGAAACACTACTGGGTGTCCTTCCGCACTAAGTTCAGTAACACTATTCTGTGTTCTCCTACACGTATATCCACAATAGAGTTTTCTGTGCTCTGTGCTATGTTTATTAGAGATCCCCCTCTCTCTTCTTCTCTGCTTAGTTCAGAAACACTGCTTTATGGTATCTGGGCCCTGTCTGCAATCCTTTTACGGAGCTCCTCTCTACTTTCCATTAAAACCCTTCTCAGCACTATTCTCTACTTCTCTAGATAACACGCCTCTGCTTCCTTCTCTCTTTAGATTTCTCATCTACCTACTTCAGACACAATGCCATGTGACATACCCTCATTTCTGAAACACTTGTCTCTTCCTTCTCTTCTGTACCAATTTTGAAACACTTTCCTGGGATCTTCTCGTCTAGATAGCACTCTTCTCTTTTCCTCTCTTGTTTGTTCACATCCACTGCTGCGAGTTCTTCTTGCCTTCGTTTAGGAACAGTGTTCAGTCTTTTTCTTTCTGTAGTGATCACTTAAGTGCTGCTGTGGGCTGCTCCCCTCTTTGCTAAATAACCATCTCCTTTCTTCTTCTCTACTTCATTCAGGAACCCTTCTGTGAGATCTTTTGTACTCCTGTGGAAACTCTGCTCAGTGCTTTTCTGTTAGTATCCTGGAAACTGTTGTCTACTCTGCTCTTCTCTTGTTTCCCTAACATATCATGGAGACTCAGTTCTGTGCTCTTTGGTCCATGTCGTTGATCCCCTTCTCGGCCTCATCTCTACTGGGCTAGATAACAAGCCTCTTCTGTGTTTCTGTCCCGATTGTGGAAACACTCCATACTTTACTCTCAACATAGTACAAAGCATTCTGTGTCTTCGTCCCTCCTTTGGTCAAAAACAGTCTTCTGTGCTCTTCTGTGCTATCCTGGACACAGTAGGCGGGGCTCTTCTCCACTCTGTTGGATTTCACACTCACTCCTCTTTCCTGCAATACTTATTGCAGAAACACTGCTGTGGTTTCTTAGGTGCTTAAATTGAAAACACTTTTCAGCCCTCTCTTTCCTTAAGGTGGAATCACGTTTCTGTGTTCTTGTCGACTCTGCAAGACAACACTTAGCTTTTCTTCTTCCTTGGTTCAGATACATGCCTGGGTTCTGGAAACTGAGGTTCAGAAAACATTGCTACCTGCTCCTCTGTATTTCGTGCAGAAAAAAAAAGAGCAGCGCTCTCTCACTGTGCTCATCTGGGAACACTCTCCTGGGATCTTCTCTGCTATCTAACACTGTTCATTTGTTTGTTTGTCTGTTTCTCTTTTGCTCACCGTCACTGCCCTAATTCAGCTAGACTTAGTTCACACTGATCCTTGGTCATCTGTACTCATGTTTGAAAGAACTTTCTGTGCTCTCTTCTTCGGTGGTGGGTAGATAACAATTCGGTTTTCGTCCCGACTTAGTTGCAGTGCACTTCTTCAAATTATTGAAGAACGAGGTTAATAAACACTGCTCTGTGTTCTTCCACCCTTGGTCCTGATCACACTGTTCAACTGTGCTCGTCTTGGGAACATTTTCCTGTGAACTTCTCTGCTACATAACATTCTTCCTGTGTCTTGACTGCTATCTCTTCTTCTGTCCTCAGTTCCGAAACTCCGTTCTGTGGAATCGTGTTCTTATCTTGGAAACAAATCTGTGCTAACCACTCCTTCGCTTCTGGATAACTCCCTTTCGTTTAATGGTCTCTTTATTTAGGAACACAATTGTTTTTGCATCAACCCAGACAGAAACACTACTGGGTGTCCTTCCGCACTAAGTTCAGTAACACTATTCTGTGTTCTCCTACACGTATATCCACAATAGAGTTTTCTGTGCTCTGTGCTATGTTTATTAGAGATCCCCCTCTCTCTTCTTCTCTGCTTAGTTCAGAAACACTGCTTTATGGTATCTGGGCCCTGTCTGCAATCCTTTTACGGAGCTCCTCTCTACTTTCCATTAAAACCCTTCTCAGCGCTATTCTCTACTTCTCTAGATAACACGCCTCTGCTTCCTTCTCTCTTTAGATTTCTCATCTACCTACTTCAGACACAATGCCATGTGACATACCCTCATTTCTGAAACACTTGTCTCTTCCTTCTCTTCTGTACCAATTTTGAAACACTTTCCTGGGATCTTCTCGTCTAGATAGCACTCTTCTCTTTTCCTCTCTTGTTTGTTCACATCCACTGCTGCGAGTTCTTCTTGCCTTCGTTTAGGAACAGTGTTCAGTCTTTTTCTTTCTGTAGTGATCACTTAAGTGCTGCTGTGGGCTGCTCCCCTCTTTGCTAAATAACCATCTCCTTTCTTCTTCTCTACTTCATTCAGGAACCCTTCTGTGAGATCTTTTTTACTCCTGTGGAAACTCTGCTCAGTGCTTTTCTGTTAGTATCCTGGAAACTGTTGTCTACTCTGCTCTTCTCTTGTTTCCCTAACATATCATGGAGACTCAGTTCTGTGCTCTTTGGTCCATGTCGTTGATCCCCTTCTCGGCCTCATCTCTACTGGGCTAGATAACAAGCCTCTTCTGTGTTTCTGTCCCGATTGTGGAAACACTCCATACTTTACTCTCAACATAGTACAAAGCATTCTGTGTCTTCGTCCCTCCTTTGGTCAAAAACAGTCTTCTGTGCTCTTCTGTGCTATCCTGGACACAGTAGGCGGGGCTCTTCTCCACTCTGTTGGATTTCACACTCACTCCTCTTTCCTGCAATACTTATTGCAGAAACACTGCTGTGGTTTCTTAGGTGCTTAAATTGAAAACACTTTTCAGCCCTCTCTTTCCTTAAGGTGGAATCACGTTTCTGTGTTCTTGTCGACTCTGCAAGACAACACTTAGCTTTTCTTCTTCCTTGGTTCAGATACATGCCTGGGTTCTGGAAACTGAGGTTCAGAAAACATTGCTACCTGCTCCTCTGTATTTCGTGCAGAAAAAAAAAGAGCAGCGCTCTCTCACTGTGCTCATCTGGGAACACTCTCCTGGGATCTTCTCTGCTATCTAACACTGTTCATTTGTTTGTTTGTCTGTTTCTCTTTTGCTCACCGTCACTGCCCTAATTCAGCTAGACTTAGTTCACACTGATCCTTGGTCATCTGTACTCATGTTTGAAAGAACTTTCTGTGCTCTCTTCTTCGGTGGTGGGTAGATAACAATTCGGTTTTCGTCCCGACTTAGTTGCAGTGCACTTCTTCAAATTATTGAAGAACGAGGTTAATAAACACTGCTCTGTGTTCTTCCACCCTTGGTCCTGATCACACTGTTCAACTGTGCTCGTCTTGGGAACATTTTCCTGTGAACTTCTCTGCTACATAACATTCTTCCTGTGTCTTGACTGCTATCTCTTCTTCTGTCCTCAGTTCCGAAACTCCGTTCTGTGGAATCGTGTTCTTATCTTGGAAACAAATCTGTGCTAACCACTCCTTCGCTTCTGGATAACTCCCTTTCGTTTAATGGTCTCTTTATTTAGGAACACAATTGTTTTTGCATCAACCCAGACAGAAACACTACTGGGTGTCCTTCCGCACTAAGTTCAGTAACACTATTCTGTGTTCTCCTACACGTATATCCACAATAGAGTTTTCTGTGCTCTGTGCTATGTTTATTAGAGATCCCCCTCTCTCTTCTTCTCTGCTTAGTTCAGAAACACTGCTTTATGGTATCTGGGCCCTGTCTGCAATCCTTTTACGGAGCTCCTCTCTACTTTCCATTAAAACCCTTCTCAGCGCTATTCTCTACTTCTCTAGATAACATGCCTCTGCTTCCTTCTCTCTTTAGATTTCTCATCTACCTACTTCAGACACAATGCCATGTGACATAACCTCATTTCTGAAACACTTGTCTCTTCCTTCTCTTCTGTACCAATTTTGAAACACTTTCCTGGGATCTTCTCGTCTAGATAGCACTCTTCTCTTTTCCTCTCTTGTTTGTTCACATCCACTGCTGCGAGTTCTTCTTGCCTTCGTTTAGGAACAGTGTTCAGTCTTTTTCTTTCTGTAGTGATCACTTAAGTGCTGCTGTGGGCTGCTCCCCTCTTTGCTAAATAACCATCTCCTTTCTTCTTCTCTACTTCATTCAGGAACCCTTCTGTGAGATCTTTTGTACTCCTGTGGAAACTCTGCTCAGTGCTTTTCTTTTAGTATCCTGGAAACTGTTGTCTACTCTGCTCTTCTCTTGTTTCCCTAACATATCATGGAGACTCAGTTCTGTGCTCTTTGGTCCATGTCGTTGATCCCCTTCTCGGCCTCATCTCTACTGGGCTAGATAACAAGCCTCTTCTGTGTTTCTGTCCCGATTGTGGAAACACTCCATACTTTACTCTCAACATAGTACAAAGCATTCTGTGTCTTCGTCCCTCCTTTGGTCAAAAACAGTCTTCTGTGCTCTTCTGTGCTATCCTGGACACAGTAGGCGGGGCTCTTCTCCACTCTGTTGGATTTCACACTCACTCCTCTTTCCTGCAATACTTATTGCAGAAACACTGCTGTGGTTTCTTAGGTGCTTAAATTGAAAACACTTTTCAGCCCTCTCTTTCCTTAAGGTGGAATCACGTTTCTGTGTTCTTGTCGACTCTGCAAGACAACACTTAGCTTTTCTTCTTCCTTGGTTCAGATACATGCCTGGGTTCTGGAAACTGAGGTTCAGAAAACATTGCTACCTGCTCCTCTGCATTTCGTGCAGAAAAAAAAGAGCAGCGCTCTCTCACTGTGCTCATCTGGGAACACTCTCCTGGGATCTTCTCTGCTATCTAACACTGTTCATTTGTTTGTTTGTCTGTTTCTCTTTTGCTCACCGTCACTGCCCTAATTCAGCTAGACTTAGTTCACACTGTTCCTTGGTCATCTGTACTCATGTTTGAAAGAACTTTCTGTGCTCTCTTCTTCGGTGGTGGGTAGATAACAATTCGGTTTTCGTCCCGACTTAGTTGCAGTGCACTTCTTCAAATTATTGAAGAACGAGGTTAATAAACACTGCTCTGTGTTCTTCCACCCTTGGTCCTGATCACACTGTTCAACTGTGCTCGTCTTGGGAACATTTTCCTGTGAACTTCTCTGCTACATAACATTCTTCCTGTGTCTTGACTGCTATCTCTTCTTCTGTCCTCAGTTCCGAAACTCCGTTCTGTGGAATCGTGTACTTATCTTGGAAACAAATCTGTGCTAACCACTCCTTCGCTTCTGGATAACTCCCTTTCGTTTAATGGTCTCTTTATTTAGGAACACAATTGTTTTTGCATCAACCCAGACAGAAACACTACTGGGTGTCCTTCCGCACTAAGTTCAGTAACACTATTCTGTGTTCTCCTACACGTATATCCACAATAGAGTTTTCTGTGCTCTGTGCTATGTTTATTAGAGATCCCCCTCTCTCTTCTTCTCTGCTTAGTTCAGAAACACTGCTTTATGGTATCTGGGCCCTGTCTGCAATCCTTTTACGGAGCTCCTCTCTACTTTCCATTAAAACCCTTCTCAGCGCTATTCTCTACTTCTCTAGATAACACGCCTCTGCTTCCTTCTCTCTTTAGATTTCTCATCTACCTACTTCAGACACAATGCCATGTGACATACCCTCATTTCTGAAACACTTGTCTCTTCCTTCTCTTCTGTACCAATTTTGAAACACTTTCCTGGGATCTTCTCGTCTAGATAGCACTCTTCTCTTTTCCTCTCTTGTTTGTTCACATCCACTGCTGCGAGTTCTTCTTGCCTTCGTTTAGGAACAGTGTTCAGTCTTTTTCTTTCTGTAGTGATCACTTAAGTGCTGCTGTGGGCTGCTCCCCTCTTTGCTAAATAACCATCTCCTTTCTTCTTCTCTACTTCATTCAGGAACCCTTCTGTGAGATCTTTTTTACTCCTGTGGAAACTCTGCTCAGTGCTTTTCTGTTAGTATCCTGGAAACTGTTGTCTACTCTGCTCTTCTCTTGTTTCCCTAACATATCATGGAGACTCAGTTCTGTGCTCTTTGGTCCATGTCGTTGATCCCCTTCTCGGCCTCATCTCTACTGGGCTAGATAACAAGCCTCTTCTGTGTTTCTGTCCCGATTGTGGAAACACTCCATACTTTACTCTCAACATAGTACAAAGCATTCTGTGTCTTCGTCCCTCCTTTGGTCAAAAACAGTCTTCTGTGCTCTAATGTGCTATCCTGGACACAGTAGGCGGGGCTCTTCTCCACTCTGTTGGATTTCACACTCACTCCTCTTTCCTGCAATACTTATTGCAGAAACACTGCTGTGGTTTCTTAGGTGCTTAAATTGAAAACACTTTTCAGCCCTCTCTTTCCTTAAGGTGGAATCACGTTTCTGTGTTCTTGTCGACTCTGCAAGACAACACTTAGCTTTTCTTCTTCCTTGGTTCAGATACATGCCTGGGTTCTGGAAACTGAGGTTCAGAAAACATTGCTACCTGCTCCTCTGTATTTCGTGCAGAAAAAAAAAGAGCAGCGCTCTCTCACTGTGCTCATCTGGGAACACTCTCCTGGGATCTTCTCTGCTATCTAACACTGTTCATTTGTTTGTTTGTCTGTTTCTCTTTTGCTCACCGTCACTGCCCTAATTCAGCTAGACTTAGTTCACACTGATCCTTGGTCATCTGTACTCATGTTTGAAAGAACTTTCTGTGCTCTCTTCTTCGGTGGTGGGTAGATAACAATTCGGTTTTCGTCCCGACTTAGTTGCAGTGCACTTCTTCAAATTATTGAAGAACGAGGTTAATAAACACTGCTCTGTGTTCTTCCACCCTTGGTCCTGATCACACTGTTCAACTGTGCTCGTCTTGGGAACATTTTCCTGTGAACTTCTCTGCTACATAACATTCTTCCTGTGTCTTGACTGCTATCTCTTCTTCTGTCCTCAGTTCCGAAACTCCGTTCTGTGGAATCGTGTTCTTATCTTGGAAACAAATCTGTGCTAACCACTCCTTCGCTTCTGGATAACTCCCTTTCGTTTAATGGTCTCTTTATTTAGGAACACAATTGTTTTTGCATCAACCCAGACAGAAACACTACTGGGTGTCCTTCCGCACTAAGTTCAGTAACACTATTCTGTGTTCTCCTACACGTATATCCACAATAGAGTTTTCTGTGCTCTGTGCTATGTTTATTAGAGATCCCCCTCTCTCTTCTTCTCTGCTTAGTTCAGAAACACTGCTTTATGGTATCTGGGCCCTGTCTGCAATCCTTTTACGGAGCTCCTCTCTACTTTCCATTAAAACCCTTCTCAGCGCTATTCTCTACTTCTCTAGATAACACGCCTCTGCTTCCTTCTCTCTTTAGATTTCTCATCTACCTACTTCAGACACAATGCCATGTGACATAACCTCATTTCTGAAACACTTGTCTCTTCCTTCTCTTCTGTACCAATTTTGAAACACTTTCCTGGGATCTTCTCGTCTAGATAGCACTCTTCTCTTTTCCTCTCTTGTTTGTTCACATCCACTGCTGCGAGTTCTTCTTGCCTTCGTTTAGGAACAGTGTTCAGTCTTTTTCTTTCTGTAGTGATCACTTAAGTGCTGCTGTGGGCTGCTCCCCTCTTTGCTAAATAACCATCTCCTTTCTTCTTCTCTACTTCATTCAGGAACCCTTCTGTGAGATCTTTTGTACTCCTGTGGAAACTCTGCTCAGTGCTTTTCTTTTAGTATCCTGGAAACTGTTGTCTACTCTGCTCTTCTCTTGTTTCCCTAACATATCATGGAGACTCAGTTCTGTGCTCTTTGGTCCATGTCGTTGATCCCCTTCTCGGCCTCATCTCTACTGGGCTAGATAACAAGCCTCTTCTGTGTTTCTGTCCCGATTGTGGAAACACTCCATACTTTACTCTCAACATAGTACAAAGCATTCTGTGTCTTCGTCCCTCCTTTGGTCAAAAACAGTCTTCTGTGCTCTTCTGTGCTATCCTGGACACAGTAGGCGGGGCTCTTCTCCACTCTGTTGGATTTCACACTCACTCCTCTTTCCTGCAATACTTATTGCAGAAACACTGCTGTGGTTTCTTAGGTGCTTAAATTGAAAACACTTTTCAGCCCTCTCTTTCCTTAAGGTGGAATCACGTTTCTGTGTTCTTGTCGACTCTGCAAGACAACACTTAGCTTTTCTTCTTCCTTGGTTCAGATACATGCCTGGGTTCTGGAAACTGAGGTTCAGAAAACATTGCTACCTGCTCCTCTGTATTTCGTGCAGAAAAAAAAAGAGCAGCGCTCTCTCACTGTGCTCATCTGGGAACACTCTCCTGGGATCTTCTCTGCTATCTAACACTGTTCATTTGTTTGTTTGTCTGTTTCTCTTTTGCTCACCGTCACTGCCCTAATTCAGCTAGACTTAGTTCACACTGATCCTTGGTCATCTGTACTCATGTTTGAAAGAACTTTCTGTGCTCTCTTCTTCGGTGGTGGGTAGATAACAATTCGGTTTTCGTCCCGACTTAGTTGCAGTGCACTTCTTCAAATTATTGAAGAACGAGGTTAATAAACACTGCTCTGTGTTCTTCCACCCTTGGTCCTGATCACACTGTTCAACTGTGCTCGTCTTGGGAACATTTTCCTGTGAACTTCTCTGCTACATAACATTCTTCCTGTGTCTTGACTGCTATCTCTTCTTCTGTCCTCAGTTCCGAAACTCCGTTCTGTGGAATCGTGTTCTTATCTTGGAAACAAATCTGTGCTAACCACTCCTTCGCTTCTGGATAACTCCCTTTCGTTTAATGGTCTCTTTATTTAGGAACACAATTGTTTTTGCATCAACCCAGACAGAAACACTACTGGGTGTCCTTCCGCACTAAGTTCAGTAACACTATTCTGTGTTCTCCTACACGTATATCCACAATAGAGTTTTCTGTGCTCTGTGCTATGTTTATTAGAGATCCCCCTCTCTCTTCTTCTCTGCTTAGTTCAGAAACACTGCTTTATGGTATCTGGGCCCTGTCTGCAATCCTTTTACGGAGCTCCTCTCTACTTTCCATTAAAACCCTTCTCAGCGCTATTCTCTACTTCTCTAGATAACACGCCTCTGCTTCCTTCTCTCTTTAGATTTCTCATCTACCTACTTCAGACACAATGCCATGTGACATACCCTCATTTCTGAAACACTTGTCTCTTCCTTCTCTTCTGTACCAATTTTGAAACACTTTCCTGGGATCTTCTCGTCTAGATAGCACTCTTCTCTTTTCCTCTCTTGTTTGTTCACATCCACTGCTGCGAGTTCTTCTTGCCTTCGTTTAGGAACAGTGTTCAGTCTTTTTCTTTCTGTAGTGATCACTTAAGTGCTGCTGTGGGCTGCTCCCCTCTTTGCTAAATAACCATCTCCTTTCTTCTTCTCTACTTCATTCAGGAACCCTTCTGTGAGATCTTTTTTACTCCTGTGGAAACTCTGCTCAGTGCTTTTCTGTTAGTATCCTGGAAACTGTTGTCTACTCTGCTCTTCTCTTGTTTCCCTAACATATCATGGAGACTCAGTTCTGTGCTCTTTGGTCCATGTCGTTGATCCCCTTCTCGGCCTCATCTCTACTGGGCTAGATAACAAGCCTCTTCTGTGTTTCTGTCCCGATTGTGGAAACACTCCATACTTTACTCTCAACATAGTACAAAGCATTCTGTGTCTTCGTCCCTCCTTTGGTCAAAAACAGTCTTCTGTGCTCTTCTGTGCTATCCTGGACACAGTAGGCGGGGCTCTTCTCCACTCTGTTGGATTTCACACTCACTCCTCTTTCCTGCAATACTTATTGCAGAAACACTGCTGTGGTTTCTTAGGTGCTTAAATTGAAAACACTTTTCAGCCCTCTCTTTCCTTAAGGTGGAATCACGTTTCTGTGTTCTTGTCGACTCTGCAAGACAACACTTAGCTTTTCTTCTTCCTTGGTTCAGATACATGCCTGGGTTCTGGAAACTGAGGTTCAGAAAACATTGCTACCTGCTCCTCTGTATTTCGTGCAGAAAAAAAAAGAGCAGCGCTCTCTCACTGTGCTCATCTGGGAACACTCTCCTGGGATCTTCTCTGCTATCTAACACTGTTCATTTGTTTGTTTGTCTGTTTCTCTTTTGCTCACCGTCACTGCCCTAATTCAGCTAGACTTAGTTCACACTGATCCTTGGTCATCTGTACTCATGTTTGAAAGAACTTTCTGTGCTCTCTTCTTCGGTGGTGGGTAGATAACAATTCGGTTTTCGTCCCGACTTAGTTGCAGTGCACTTCTTCAAATTATTGAAGAACGAGGTTAATAAACACTGCTCTGTGTTCTTCCACCCTTGGTCCTGATCACACTGTTCAACTGTGCTCGTCTTGGGAACATTTTCCTGTGAACTTCTCTGCTACATAACATTCTTCCTGTGTCTTGACTGCTATCTCTTCTTCTGTCCTCAGTTCCGAAACTCCGTTCTGTGGAATCGTGTTCTTATCTTGGAAACAAATCTGTGCTAACCACTCCTTCGCTTCTGGATAACTCCCTTTCGTTTAATGGTCTCTTTATTTAGGAACACAATTGTTTTTGCATCAACCCAGACAGAAACACTACTGGGTGTCCTTCCGCACTAAGTTCAGTAACACTATTCTGTGTTCTCCTACACGTATATCCACAATAGAGTTTTCTGTGCTCTGTGCTATGTTTATTAGAGATCCCCCTCTCTCTTCTTCTCTGCTTAGTTCAGAAACACTGCTTTATGGTATCTGGGCCCTGTCTGCAATCCTTTTACGGAGCTCCTCTCTACTTTCCATTAAAACCCTTCTCAGCGCTATTCTCTACTTCTCTAGATAACACGCCTCTGCTTCCTTCTCTCTTTAGATTTCTCATCTACCTACTTCAGACACAATGCCATGTGACATACCCTCATTTCTGAAACACTTGTCTCTTCCTTCTCTTCTGTACCAATTTTGAAACACTTTCCTGGGATCTTCTCGTCTAGATAGCACTCTTCTCTTTTCCTCTCTTGTTTGTTCACATCCACTGCTGCGAGTTCTTCTTGCCTTCGTTTAGGAACAGTGTTCAGTCTTTTTCTTTCTGTAGTGATCACTTAAGTGCTGCTGTGGGCTGCTCCCCTCTTTGCTAAATAACCATCTCCTTTCTTCTTCTCTACTTCATTCAGGAACCCTTCTGTGAGATCTTTTTTACTCCTGTGGAAACTCTGCTCAGTGCTTTTCTGTTAGTATCCTGGAAACTGTTGTCTACTCTGCTCTTCTCTTGTTTCCCTAACATATCATGGAGACTCAGTTCTGTGCTCTTTGGTCCATGTCGTTGATCCCCTTCTCGGCCTCATCTCTACTGGGCTAGATAACAAGCCTCTTCTGTGTTTCTGTCCCGATTGTGGAAACACTCCATACTTTACTCTCAACATAGTACAAAGCATTCTGTGTCTTCGTCCCTCCTTTGGTCAAAAACAGTCTTCTGTGCTCTTCTGTGCTATCCTGGACACAGTAGGCGGGGCTCTTCTCCACTCTGTTGGATTTCACACTCACTCCTCTTTCCTGCAATACTTATTGCAGAAACACTGCTGTGGTTTCTTAGGTGCTTAAATTGAAAACACTTTTCAGCCCTCTCTTTCCTTAAGGTGGAATCACGTTTCTGTGTTCTTGTCGACTCTGCAAGACAACACTTAGCTTTTCTTCTTCCTTGGTTCAGATACATGCCTGGGTTCTGGAAACTGAGGTTCAGAAAACATTGCTACCTGCTCCTCTGTATTTCGTGCAGAAAAAAAAAGAGCAGCGCTCTCTCACTGTGCTCATCTGGGAACACTCTCCTGGGATCTTCTCTGCTATCTAACACTGTTCATTTGTTTGTTTGTCTGTTTCTCTTTTGCTCACCGTCACTGCCCTAATTCAGCTAGACTTAGTTCACACTGATCCTTTGTCATCTGTACTCATGTTTGAAAGAACTTTCTGTGCTCTCTTCTTCGGTGGTGGGTAGATAACAATTCGGTTTTCGTCCCGACTTAGTTGCAGTGCACTTCTTCAAATTATTGAAGAACGAGGTTAATAAACACTGCTCTGTGTTCTTCCACCCTTGGTCCTGATCACACTGTTCAACTGTGCTCGTCTTGGGAACATTTTCCTGTGAACTTCTCTGCTACATAACATTCTTCCTGTGTCTTGACTGCTATCTCTTCTTCTGTCCTCAGTTCCGAAACTCCGTTCTGTGGAATCGTGTTCTTATCTTGGAAACAAATCTGTGCTAACCACTCCTTCGCTTCTGGATAACTCCCTTTCGTTTAATGGTCTCTTTATTTAGGAACACAATTGTTTTTGCATCAACCCAGACAGAAACACTACTGGGTGTCCTTCCGCACTAAGTTCAGTAACACTATTCTGTGTTCTCCTACACGTATATCCACAATAGAGTTTTCTGTGCTCTGTGCTATGTTTATTAGAGATCCCCCTCTCTCTTCTTCTCTGCTTAGTTCAGAAACACTGCTTTATGGTATCTGGGCCCTGTCTGCAATCCTTTTACGGAGCTCCTCTCTACTTTCCATTAAAACCCTTCTCAGCGCTATTCTCTACTTCTCTAGATAACACGCCTCTGCTTCCTTCTCTCTTTAGATTTCTCATCTACCTACTTCAGACACAATGCCATGTGACATAACCTCATTTCTGAAACACTTGTCTCTTCCTTCTCTTCTGTACCAATTTTGAAACACTTTGCTGGGATCTTCTCGTCTAGATAGCACTCTTCTCTTTTCCTCTCTTGTTTGTTCACATCCACTGCTGCGAGTTCTTCTTGCCTTCGTTTAGGAACAGTGTTCAGTCTTTTTCTTTCTGTAGTGATCACTTAAGTGCTGCTGTGGGCTGCTCCCCTCTTTGCTAAATAACCATCTCCTTTCTTCTTCTCTACTTCATTCAGGAACCCTTCTGTGAGATCTTTTGTACTCCTGTGGAAACTCTGCTCAGTGCTTTTCTTTTAGTATCCTGGAAACTGTTGTCTACTCTGCTCTTCTCTTGTTTCCCTAACATATCATGGAGACTCAGTTCTGTGCTCTTTGGTCCATGTCGTTGATCCCCTTCTCGGCCTCATCTCTACTGGGCTAGATAACAAGCCTCTTCTGTGTTTCTGTCCCGATTGTGGAAACACTCCATACTTTACTCTCAACATAGTACAAAGCATTCTGTGTCTTCGTCCCTCCTTTGTTCAAAAACAGTCTTCTGTGCTCTTCTGTGCTATCCTGGACACAGTAGGCGGGGCTCTTCTCCACTCTGTTGGATTTCACACTCACTCCTCTTTCCTGCAATACTTATTGCAGAAACACTGCTGTGGTTTCTTAGGTGCTTAAATTGAAAACACTTTTCAGCCCTCTCTTTCCTTAAGGTGGAATCACGTTTCTGTGTTCTTGTCGACTCTGCAAGACAACACTTAGCTTTTCTTCTTCCTTGGTTCAGATACATGCCTGGGTTCTGGAAACTGAGGTTCAGAAAACATTGCTACCTGCTCCTCTGTATTTCGTGCAGAAAAAAAAGAGCAGCGCTCTCTCACTGTGCTCATCTGGGAACACTCTCCTGGGATCTTCTCTGCTATCTAACACTGTTCATTTGTTTGTTTGTCTGTTTCTCTTTTGCTCACCGTCACTGCCCTAATTCAGCTAGACTTAGTTCACACTGATCCTTGGTCATCTGTACTCATGTTTGAAAGAACTTTCTGTGCTCTCTTCTTCGGTGGTGGGTAGATAACAATTCGGTTTTCGTCCCGACTTAGTTGCAGTGCACTTCTTCAAATTATTGAAGAACGAGGTTAATAAACACTGCTCTGTGTTCTTCCACCCTTGGTCCTGATCACACTGTTCAACTGTGCTCGTCTTGGGAACATTTTCCTGTGAACTTCTCTGCTACATAACATTCTTCCTGTGTCTTGACTGCTATCTCTTCTTCTGTCCTCAGTTCCGAAACTCCGTTCTGTGGAATCGTGTACTTATCTTGGAAACAAATCTGTGCTAACCACTCCTTCGCTTCTGGATAACTCCCTTTCGTTTAATGGTCTCTTTATTTAGGAACACAATTGTTTTTGCATCAACCCAGACAGAAACACTACTGGGTGTCCTTCCGCACTAAGTTCAGTAACACTATTCTGTGTTCTCCTACACGTATATCCACAATAGAGTTTTCTGTGCTCTGTGCTATGTTTATTAGAGATCCCCCTCTCTCTTCTTCTCTGCTTAGTTCAGAAACACTGCTTTATGGTATCTGGGCCCTGTCTGCAATCCTTTTACGGAGCTCCTCTCTACTTTCCATTAAAACCGTTCTCAGCGCTATTCTCTACTTCTCTAGATAACACGCCTCTGCTTCCTTCTCTCTTTAGATTTCTCATCTACCTACTTCAGACACAATGCCATGTGACATACCCTCATTTCTGAAACACTTGTCTCTTCCTTCTCTTCTGTACCAATTTTGAAACACTTTCCTGGGATCTTCTCGTCTAGATAGCACTCTTCTCTTTTCCTCTCTTGTTTGTTCACATCCACTGCTGCGAGTTCTTCTTGCCTTCGTTTAGGAACAGTGTTCAGTCTTTTTCTTTCTGTAGTGATCACTTAAGTGCTGCTGTGGGCTGCTCCCCTCTTTGCTAAATAACCATCTCCTTTCTTCTTCTCTACTTCATTTAGGAACCCTTCTGTGAGATCTTTTGTACTCCTGTGGAAACTCTGCTCAGTGCTTTTCTGTTAGTATCCTGGAAACTGTTGTCTACTCTGCTCTTCTCTTGTTTCCCTAACATATCATGGAGACTCAGTTCTGTGCTCTTTGTTCCATGTCGTTGATCCCCTTCTCGGCCTCATCTCTACTGGGCTAGATAACAAGCCTCTTCTGTGTTTCTGTCCCGATTGTGGAAACACTCCATACTTTACTCTCAACATAGTACAAAGCATTCTGTGTCTTCGTCCCTCCTTTGTTCAAAAACAGTCTTCTGTGCTCTTCTGTGCTATGCTGGACACAGTAGGCGGGGCTCTTCTCCACTCTGTTGGATTTCACACTCACTCCTCTTTCCTGCAATACTTATTGCAGAAACACTGCTGTGGTTTCTTAGGTGCTTAAATTGAAAACACTTTTCAGCCCTCTCTTTCCTTAAGGTGGAATCACGTTTCTGTGTTCTTGTCGACTCTGCAAGACAACACTTAGCTTTTCTTCTTCCTTGGTTCAGATACATGCCTGGGTTCTGGAAACTGAGGTTCAGAAAACATTGCTACCTGCTCCTCTGTATTTCGTGCAGAAAAAAAAGAGCAGCGCTCTCTCACTGTGCTCATCTGGGAACACTCTCCTGGGATCTTCTCTGCTATCTAACACTGTTTATTTGTTTGTCAGTTTCTCTTTAGCTCACCATCACTGCCCTAATTTGGCTAGACTTAGTTCACACTGTTCCTTGGTCATCTGTACTCATGTTTGAAAGAACTTTCTGTTCTCTGTTCTTCAGAGGTTGGTAGATAACAATTCGGTTTTTGTCCTGACTTAGTTGCAGTGCACTTCTTCAAATTAATGAAGAACGAGGTTAATAAACACTGCTCTGTGTTCTTCCACCCTTGGTCCTGATCACACTGATCAACTGTGCTCGTCTTGGGAACATTTTCCTGTGAACTTCTCTGCTACATAACATTCTTCCTGTGTCTTGACTGCTATCTCTTCTTCTGTCCTCAGTTCCGAAACTCCGTTCTGTGGAATCCAGTACTTATCTTGGAAACAAATCTGTGCTAACCACTCCTTCGCTTCTGGATAACTCCCTTTCGTTTCATGGTCTCTTTATTTAGGAACACAATTGTTTTTGCATCAACCCAGACAGAAACACTACTGGGTGTCCTTCCGCACTAAGTTCAGTAACACTATTCTGTGTTCTCCTACACGTATATCCACAATAGAGTTTTCTGTGCTCTGTGCTATTTTTATTAGAGATCCCCCTCTCTCTTCTTCTCTGCTTAGTTCAGAAACACTGCTTTATGGTATCTGGGCCCTGTCTGCAATCCTTTTACGGAGCTCCTCTCTACTTTCCATTAAAACCCTTCTCAGCGCTATTCTCTACTTCTCTAGATAACACGCCTCTGCTTCCTTCTCTCTTTAGATTTCTCATCTACCTACTTCAGACACAATAACATGTGACATACCCTCATTTCTGAAACACTTGTCTCTTCCTTCTCTTCTGTACCAATTTTGAAACACTTTCCTGGGATCTTCTCGTCTAGATAGCACTCTTCTCTTTTCCTCTCTTGTTTGTTCACATCCACTGCTGCGAGTTCTTCTTGCCTTCGTTTAGGAACAGTGTTCAGTCTTTTTCTTTCTGTAGTGATCACTTAAGTGCTGCTGTGGGCTGCTCCCCTCTTTGCTAAATAACCATCTCCTTTCTTCTTCTCTACTTCATTCAGGAACCCTTCTGTGAGATCTTTTGTACTCCTGTGGAAACTCTGCTCAGTGCTTTTCTGTTAGTATCCTGGAAACTGTTGTCTACTCTGCTCTTCTCTTGTTTCCCTAACATATCATGGAGACTCAGTTCTGTGCTCTTTGATCCATGTCGTTGATCCCCTTCTCGGCCTCATCTCTACTGGTCTAGATAACAAGCCTCTTCTGTGTTTCTGTCCCGATTGTGGAAACACTCCATACTTTACTCTCAACATAGTACAAAGCATTCTGTGTCTTCGTCCCTCCTTTGGTCAAAAACAGTCTTCTGTGCTCTTCTGTGCTATCCTGGACACAGAAGGCGGGGCTCTTCTCCACTCTGTTGGATTTCACACTCACTCCTCTTTCCTGCAATACTTATTGCAGAAACACTGCTGTGGTTTCTTAGGTGCTTAAATTGAAAACACTTTTCAGCCCTCTCTTTCCTTAAGGTGGAATCACATTTCTGTGTTCTTGTCAACTCTGCAAGACAACACTTAGCTTTTCTTCTTCCTTGGTTCAGATACATGCCTGGGTTCTGGAAACTGAGGTTCAGAAAACATTGCTACCTGCTCCTCTGTATTTCGTGCAGAAAAAAAAGAGCAGCGCTCTCTCACTGTGCTCATCTGGGAACACTCTCCTGGGATCTTCTCTGCTATCTAACACTGTTCATTTGTTTGTTTGTCTGTTTCTCTTTTGCTCACCGTCACTGCCCTAATTCAGCTAGACTTAGTTCACACTGTTCCTTGGTCATCTGTACTCATGTTTGAAAGAACTTTCTGTGCTCTCTTCTTCGGTGGTGGGTAGATAACAATTCGGTTTTCGTCCCGACTTAGTTGCAGTGCACTTCTTCAAATTATTGAAGAACGAGGTTAATAAACACTGCTCTGTGTTCTTCCACCCTTGGTCCTGATCACACTGTTCAACTGTGCTCGTCTTGGGAACATTTTCCTGTGAACTTCTCTGCTACATAACATTCTTCCTGTGTCTTGACTGCTATCTCTTCTTCTGTCCTCAGTTCCGAAACTCCGTTCTGTGGAATCCAGTACTTATCTTGGAAACAAATCTGTGCTAACCACTCCTTCGCTTCTGGATAACTCCCTTTCGTTTCATGGTCTCTTTATTTAGGAACACAATTGTTTTTCCATCAACCCAGACAGAAACACTACTGGGTGTCCTTCCGCACCAAGTTCAGTAACACTATTCTGTGTTCTCCTACACGTATATCCACAATAGAGTTTTCTGTGCTCTGTGCTATTTTTATTAGAGATCCCCCTCTCTCTTCTTCTCTGCTTAGTTCAGAAACACTGCTTTATGGTATCTGGGCCCTGTCTGCAATCCTTTTACGGAGCTCCTCTCTACTTTCCATTAAAACCCTTCTCAGCGCTATTCTCTACTTCTCTAGATAACACGCCTCTGCTTCCTTCTCTCTTTAGATTTCTCATCTACCTACTTCAGACCCAATAACATGTCACATACCCTCATTTCTGAAACACTTGTCTCTTCCTTCTCTTCTGTACCAATTTTGAAACACTTTCCTGGGATCTTCTCGTCTAGATAGCACTCTTCTCTTTTCCTCTCTTGTTTGTTCACATCCACTGCTGCGAGTTCTTCTTGCCTTCGTTTAGGAACAGTGTTCAGTCTTTTTCTTTCTGTAGTGATCACTTAAGTGCTGCTGTGGGCTGCTCCCCTCTTTGCTAAATAACCATCTCCTTTCTCCTTCTCTACTTCATTCAGGAACCCTTCTGTGAGATCTTTTGTACTCCTGTGGAAACTCTGCTCAGTGCTTTTCTGTTAGTATCCTGGAAACTGTTGTCTACTCTGCTCTTCTCTTGTTTCCCTAACATATCATGGAGACTCAGTTCTGTGCTCTTTGGTCCATGTCGTTGATCCCCTTCTCGGCCTCATCTCTACTGGTCTAGATAACAAGCCTCTTCTGTGTTTCTGTCCCGATTGTGGAAACACTCCATACTTTACTCTCAACATAGTACAAAGCATTCTGTGTCTTCGTCCCTCCTTTGGTCAAAAACAGTCTTCTGTGCTCTTCTGTGCTATCCTGGACACAGAAGGCGGGGCTCTTCTCCACTCTGTTGGATTTCACACTCACTCCTCTTTCCTGCAATACTTATTGCAGAAACACTGCTGTGGTTTCTTAGGTGCTTAAATTGAAAACACTTTTCAGCCCTCTCTTTCCTTAAGGTGGAATCACGTTTCTGTGTTCTTGTCGACTCTGCAAGACAACACTTAGCTTTTCTTCTTCCTTGGTTCAGATACATGCCTGGGTTCTGGAAACTGAGGTTCAGAAAACATTGCTACCTGCTCCTCTGTATTTCGTGCAGAAAAAAAAGAGCAGCGCTCTCTCACTGTGCTCATCTGGGAACACTCTCCTGGGATCTTCTCTGCTATCTAACACTGTTCATTTGTTTGTTTGTCTGTTTCTCTTTTGCTCACCGTCACTGCCCTAATTCAGCTAGACTTAGTTCACACTGTTCCTTGGTCATCTGTACTCATGTTTGAAAGAACTTTCTGTGCTCTCTTCTTCGGTGGTGGGTAGATAACAATTCGGTTTTCGTCCCGACTTAGTTGCAGTGCACTTCTTCAAATTATTGAAGAACGAGGTTAATAAACACTGCTCTGTGTTCTTCCACCCTTGGTCCTGATCACACTGTTCAACTGTGCTCGTCTTGGGAACATTTTCCTGTGAACTTCTCTGCTACATAACATTCTTCCTGTGTCTTGACTGCTATCTCTTCTTCTGTCCTCAGTTCCGAAACTCCGTTCTGTGGAATCCAGTACTTATCTTGGAAACAAATCTGTGCTAACCACTCCTTCGCTTCTGGATAACTCCCTTTCGTTTAATGGTCTCTTTATTTAGGAACACAATTGTTTTTGCATCAACCCAGACAGAAACACTACTGGGTGTCCTTCCGCACCAAGTTCAGTAACACTATTCTGTGTTCTCCTACACGTATATCCACAATAGAGTTTTCTGTGCTCTGTGCTATGTTTATTAGAGATCCCCCTCTCTCTTCTTCTCTGCTTAGTTCAGAAACACTGCTTTATGGTATCTGGGCCCTGTCTGCAATCCTTTTACGGAGCTCCTCTCTACTTTCCATTAAAACCCTTCTCAGCGCTATTCTCTACTTCTCTAGATAACACGCCTCTGCTTCCTTCTCTCTTTAGATTTCTCATCTACCTACTTCAGACCCAATAACATGTGACATACCCTCATTTCTGAAACACTTGTCTCTTCCTTCTCTTCTGTACCAATTTTGAAACACTTTCCTGGGATCTTCTCGTCTAGATAGCACTCTTCTCTTTTCCTCTCTTGTTTGTTCACATCCACTGCTGCGAGTTCTTCTTGCCTTCGTTTAGGAACAGTGTTCAGTCTTTTTCTTTCTGTAGTGATCACTTAAGTGCTGCTGTGGGCTGCTCCCCTCTTTGCTAAATAACCATCTCCTTTCTTCTTCTCTACTTCATTCAGGAACCCTTCTGTGAGATCTTTTGTACTCCTGTGGAAACTCTGCTCAGTGCTTTTCTGTTAGTATCCTGGAAACTGTTGTCTACTCTGCTCTTCTCTTGTTTCCCTGGACATACCATGGAGACTCAGTTCTGTGCTCTTCGGTCCATGTCGTTGATCCCCTTCTCGGCCTCATCTCTACTGGTCTAGATAACAAGCCTCTTCTGTGTTTCTATCCCGATTGTGGAAACACTCCATACTTTACTCTCAACATAGTACAAAGCATTCTGTGTCTTCGTCCCTCCTTTGGTCAAAAACAGTCTTCTGTGCTCTTCTGTGCTATGCTGGACACAGTAGGCGGGGCTCTTCTCCACTCTGTTGGATTTCACACTCACTCCTCTTTCCTGCAATACTTATTGCAGAAACACTGCTGTGGTTTCTTAGGTGCTTAAATTGAAAACACTTTTCAGCCCTCTCTTTCCTTAAGGTGGAATCACGTTTCTGTGTTCTTGTCGACTCTGCAAGACAACACTTAGCTTTTCTTCTTCCTTGGTTCAGATACATGCCTGGGTTCTGGAAACTGAGGTTCAGAAAACATTGCTACCTGCTCCTCTGTATTTCGTGCAGAAAAAAAAGAGCAGCGCTCTCTCACTGTGCTCATCTGGGAACACTCTCCTGGGATCTTCTCTGCTATCTAACACTGTTTATTTGTTTGTCAGTTTCTCTTTAGCTCACCGTCACTGCCCTAATTCGGCTAGACTTAGTTCACACTGTTCCTTGGTCATCTGTACTCATGTTTGAAAGAACTTTCTGTTCTCTGTTCTTCAGAGGTTGGTAGATAACAATTCGGTTTTTGTCCTGACTTAGTTGCAGTGCACTTCTTCAAATTAATGAAGAACGAGGTTAATAAACACTGCTCTGTGTTCTTCCACCCTTGGTCCTGATCACACTGATCAACTGTGCTTGTCTTGGGAACATTTTCCTGTGAACTTGTCTGCTACATAACATTCTTCCTGTGTCTTGACTGCTATCTCTTCTTCTGTCCTCAGTTCGGAAACTCCGTTCTGTGGAATCGTGTACTTATCTTGGAAACAAATCTGTGCTAACCACTCCTTCGCTTCTGGATAACTCCCTTTCGTTTAATGGTCTCTTTATTTAGGAACACAATTGTTTTTGCATCAACCCAGACAGAAACACTACTGGGTGTCCTTCCACACTAAGTTCAGTAACACTATTCTGTGTTCTCCTACACGTATATCCACAATAGAGTTTTCTGTGCTCTGTGCTATTTTTATTAGAGATCCCCCTCTCTCTTCTTCTCTGCTTAGTTCAGAAACACTGCTTTATGGTATCTGGGCCCTGTCTGCAATCCTTTTACGGAGCTCCTCTCTACTTTCCATTAAAACCCTTCTCAGCGCTATTCTCTACTTCTCTAGATAACACGCCTCTGCTTCCTTCTCTCTTTAGATTTCTCATCTACCTACTTCAGACCCAATAACATGTCACATACCCTCATTTCTGAAACACTTGTCTCTTCCTTCTCTTCTGTACCAATTTTGAAACACTTTCCTGGGATCTTCTCGTCTAGATAGCACTCTTCTCTTTTCCTCTCTTGTTTGTTCACATCCACTGCTGCGAGTTCTTCTTGCCTTCGTTTAGGAACAGTGTTCAGTCTTTTTCTTTCTGTAGTGATCACTTAAGTGCTGCTGTGGGCTGCTCCCCTCTTTGCTAAATAACCATCTCCTTTCTCCTTCTCTACTTCATTCAGGAACCCTTCTGTGAGATCTTTTGTACTCCTGTGGAAACTCTGCTCAGTGCTTTTCTGTTAGTATCCTGGAAACTGTTGTCTACTCTGCTCTTCTCTTGTTTCCCTAACATATCATGGAGACTCAGTTCTGTGCTCTTTGGTCCATGTCGTTGATCCCCTTCTCGGCCTCATCTCTACTGGTCTAGATAACAAGCCTCTTCTGTGTTTCTGTCCCGATTGTGGAAACACTCCATACTTTACTCTCAACATAGTACAAAGCATTCTGTGTCTTCGTCCCTCCTTTGGTCAAAAACAGTCTTCTGTGCTCTTCTGTGCTATCCTGGACACAGAAGGCGGGGCTCTTCTCCACTCTGTTGGATTTCACACTCACTCCTCTTTCCTGCAATACTTATTGCAGAAACACAGCTGTGGTTTCTTAGGTGCTTAAATTGAAAACACTTTTCAGCCCTCTCTTTCCTTAAGGTGGAATCACGTTTCTGTGTTCTTGTCGACTCTGCAAGACAACACTTAGCTTTTCTTCTTCCTTGGTTCAGATACATGCCTGGGTTCTGGAAACTGAGGTTCAGAAAACATTGCTACCTGCTCCTCTGTATTTCGTGCAGAAAAAAAAGAGCAGCGCTCTCTCACTGTGCTCATCTGGGAACACTCTCCTGGGATCTTCTCTGCTATCTAACACTGTTCATTTGTTTGTTTGTCTGTTTCTCTTTTGCTCACCGTCACTGCCCTAATTCAGCTAGACTTAGTTCACACTGATCCTTGGTCATCTGTACTCATGTTTGAAAGAACTTTCTGTGCTCTCTTCTTCGGTGGTGGGTAGATAACAATTCGGTTTTCGTCCCGACTTAGTTGCAGTGCACTTCTTCAAATTATTGAAGAACGAGGTTAATAAACACTGCTCTGTGTTCTTCCACCCTTGGTCCTGATCACACTGTTCAACTGTGCTCGTCTTGGGAACATTTTCCTGTGAACTTCTCTGCTACATAACATTCTTCCTGTGTCTTGACTGCTATCTCTTCTTCTGTCCTCAGTTCTGAAACTCCGTTCTGTGGAATCGTGTACTTATCTTGGAAACAAATCTGTGCTAACCACTCCTTCGCTTCTGGATAACTCCCTTTCGTTTAATGGTCTCTTTATTTAGGAACACAATTGTTTTTGCATCAACCCAGACAGAAACACTACTGGGTGTCCTTCCGCACCAAGTTCAGTAACACTATTCTGTGTTCTCCTACACGTATATCCACAATAGAGTTTTCTGTGCTCTGTGCTATGTTTATTAGAGATCCCCCTCTCTCTTCTTCTCTGCTTAGTTCAGAAACACTGCTTTATGGTATCTGGGCCCTGTCTGCAATCCTTTTACGGAGCTCCTCTCTACTTTCCATTAAAACCCTTCTCAGCGCTATTCTCTACTTCTCTAGATAACACGCCTCTGCTTCCTTCTCTCTTTAGATTTCTCATCTACCTACTTCAGACCCAATAACATGTGACATACCCTCATTTCTGAAACACTTGTCTCTTCCTTCTCTTCTGTACCAATTTTGAAACACTTTCCTGGGATCTTCTCGTCTAGATAGCACTCTTCTCTTTTCCTCTCTTGTTTGTTCACATCCACTGCTGCGAGTTCTTCTTGCCTTCGTTTAGGAACAGTGTTCAGTCTTTTTCTTTCTGTAGTGATCACTTAAGTGCTGCTGTGGGCTGCTCCCCTCTTTGCTAAATAACCATCTCCTTTCTTCTTCTCTACTTCATTCAGGAACCCTTCTGTGAGATCTTTTGTACTCCTGTGGAAACTCTGCTCAGTGCTTTTCTGTTAGTATCCTGGAAACTGTTGTCTACTCTGCTCTTCTCTTGTTTCCCTAACATATCATGGAGACTCAGTTCTGTGCTCTTTGTTCCATGTCGTTGATCCCCTTCTCGGCCTCATCTCTACTGGGCTAGATAACAAGCCTCTTCTGTGTTTCTGTCCCGATTGTGGAAACACTCCATACTTTACTCTCAACATAGTACAAAGCATTCTGTGTCTTCGTCCCTCCTTTGTTCAAAAACAGTCTTCTGTGCTCTTCTGTGCTATGCTGGACACAGTAGGCGGGGCTCTTCTCCACTCTGTTGGATTTCACACTCACTCCTCTTTCCTGCAATACTTATTGCAGAAACACTGCTGTGGTTTCTTAGGTGCTTAAATTGAAAACACTTTTCAGCCCTCTCTTTCCTTAAGGTGGAATCACGTTTCTGTGTTCTTGTCGACTCTGCAAGACAACACTTAGCTTTTCTTCTTCCTTGGTTCAGATACATGCCTGGGTTCTGGAAACTGAGGTTCAGAAAACATTGCTACCTGCTCCTCTGTATTTCGTGCAGAAAAAAAAGAGCAGCGCTCTCTCACTGTGCTCATCTGGGAACACTCTCCTGGGATCTTCTCTGCTATCTAACACTGTTTATTTGTTTGTCAGTTTCTCTTTAGCTCACCGTCACTGCCCTAATTTGGCTAGACTTAGTTCACACTGTTCCTTGGTCATCTGTACTCATGTTTGAAAGAACTTTCTGTTCTCTGTTCTTCAGAGGTTGGTAGATAACAATTCGGTTTTTGTCCTGACTTAGTTGCAGTGCACTTCTTCAAATTAATGAAGAACGAGGTTAATAAACACTGCTCTGTGTTCTTCCACCCTTGGTCCTGATCACACTGATCAACTGTGCTCGTCTTGGGAACATTTTCCTGTGAACTTCTCTGCTACATAACATTCTTCCTGTGTCTTGACTGCTATCTCTTCTTCTGTCCTCAGTTCCGAAACTCCGTTCTGTGGAATCCAGTACTTATCTTGGAAACAAATCTGTGCTAACCACTCCTTCGCTTCTGGATAACTCCCTTTCGTTTCATGGTCTCTTTATTTAGGAACACAATTGTTTTTGCATCAACCCAGACAGAAACACTACTGGGTGTCCTTCCGCACTAAGTTCAGTAACACTATTCTGTGTTCTCCTACACGTATATCCACAATAGAGTTTTCTGTGCTCTGTGCTATTTTTATTAGAGATCCCCCTCTCTCTTCTTCTCTGCTTAGTTCAGAAACACTGCTTTATGGTATCTGGGCCCTGTCTGCAATCCTTTTACGGAGCTCCTCTCTACTTTCCATTAAAACCCTTCTCAGCGCTATTCTCTACTTCTCTAGATAACACGCCTCTGCTTCCTTCTCTCTTTAGATTTCTCATCTACCTACTTCAGACACAATAACATGTGACATACCCTCATTTCTGAAACACTTGTCTCTTCCTTCTCTTCTGTACCAATTTTGAAACACTTTCCTGGGATCTTCTCGTCTAGATAGCACTCTTCTCTTTTCCTCTCTTGTTTGTTCACATCCACTGCTGCGAGTTCTTCTTGCCTTCGTTTAGGAACAGTGTTCAGTCTTTTTCTTTCTGTAGTGATCACTTAAGTGCTGCTGTGGGCTGCTCCCCTCTTTGCTAAATAACCATCTCCTTTCTTCTTCTCTACTTCATTCAGGAACCCTTCTGTGAGATCTTTTGTACTCCTGTGGAAACTCTGCTCAGTGCTTTTCTGTTAGTATCCTGGAAACTGTTGTCTACTCTGCTCTTCTCTTGTTTCCCTAACATATCATGGAGACTCAGTTCTGTGCTCTTTGGTCCATGTCGTTGATCCCCTTCTCGGCCTCATCTCTACTGGTCTAGATAACAAGCCTCTTCTGTGTTTCTGTCCCGATTGTGGAAACACTCCATACTTTACTCTCAACATAGTACAAAGCATTCTGTGTCTTCGTCCCTCCTTTGGTCAAAAACAGTCTTCTGTGCTCTTCTGTGCTATCCTGGACACAGAAGGCGGGGCTCTTCTCCACTCTGTTGGATTTCACACTCACTCCTCTTTCCTGCAATACTTATTGCAGAAACACTGCTGTGGTTTCTTAGGTGCTTAAATTGAAAACACTTTTCAGCCCTCTCTTTCCTTAAGGTGGAATCACGTTTCTGTGTTCTTGTCGACTCTGCAAGACAACACTTAGCTTTTCTTCTTCCTTGGTTCAGATACATGCCTGGGTTCTGGAAACTGAGGTTCAGAAAACATTGCTACCTGCTCCTCTGTATTTCGTGCAGAAAAAAAAGAGCAGCGCTCTCTCACTGTGCTCATCTGGGAACACTCTCCTGGGATCTTCTCTGCTATCTAACACTGTTCATTTGTTTGTTTGTCTGTTTCTCTTTTGCTCACCGTCACTGCCCTAATTCAGCTAGACTTAGTTCACACTGTTCCTTGGTCATCTGTACTCATGTTTGAAAGAACTTTCTGTGCTCTCTTCTTCGGTGGTGGGTAGATAACAATTCGGTTTTCGTCCCGACTTAGTTGCAGTGCACTTCTTCAAATTATTGAAGAACGAGGTTAATAAACACTGCTCTGTGTTCTTCCACCCTTGGTCCTGATCACACTGTTCAACTGTGCTCGTCTTGGGAACATTTTCCTGTGAACTTCTCTGCTACATAACATTCTTCCTGTGTCTTGACTGCTATCTCTTCTTCTGTCCTCAGTTCCGAAACTCCGTTCTGTGGAATCCAGTACTTATCTTGGAAACAAATCTGTGCTAACCACTCCTTCGCTTCTGGATAACTCCCTTTCGTTTAATGGTCTCTTTATTTAGGAACACAATTGTTTTTGCATCAACCCAGACAGAAACACTACTGGGTGTCCTTCCGCACCAAGTTCAGTAACACTATTCTGTGTTCTCCTACACGTATATCCACAATAGAGTTTTCTGTGCTCTGTGCTATGTTTATTAGAGATCCCCCTCTCTCTTCTTCTCTGCTTAGTTCAGAAACACTGCTTTATGGTATCTGGGCCCTGTCTGCAATCCTTTTACGGAGCTCCTCTCTACTTTCCATTAAAACCCTTCTCAGCGCTATTCTCTACTTCTCTAGATAACACGCCTCTGCTTCCTTCTCTCTTTAGATTTCTCATCTACCTACTTCAGACCCAATAACATATGACATACCCTCATTTCTGAAACACTTGTCTCTTCCTTCTCTTCTGTACCAATTTTGAAACACTTTCCTGGGATCTTCTCGTCTAGATAGCACTCTTCTCTTTTCCTCTCTTGTTTGTTCACATCCACTGCTGCAAGTTCTTCTTGCCTTCGTTTAGGAACAGTGTTCAGTCTTTTTCTTTCTGTAGTGATCACTTAAGTGCTGCTGTGGGCTGCTCCCCTCTTTGCTAAATAACCATCTCCTTTCTTCTTCTCTACTTCATTCAGGAACCCTTCTGTGAGATCTTTGGTACTCCTGTGGAAACTCTGCTCAGTGCTTTTCTGTTAGTATCCTGGAAACTGTTGTCTACTCTGCTCTTCTCTTGTTTCCCTGGACATACCATGGAGACTCAGTTCTGTGCTCTTCGGTCCATGTCGTTGATCCCCTTCTCGGCCTCATCTCTACTAGTCTAGATAACAAGCCTCTTCTGTGTTTCTGTCCCGATTGTGGAAACACTCCATACTTTACTCTCAACATAGTACAAAGCATTCTGTGTCTTCGTCCCTCCTTTGGTCAAAAACAGTCTTCTGTGCTCTTCTGTGCTATGCTGGACACAGTAGGCGGGGCTCTTCTCCACTCTGTTGGATTTCACACTCACTCCTCTTTCCTGCAATACTTATTGCAGAAACACTGCTGTGGTTTCTTAGGTGCTTAAATTGAAAACACTTTTCAGCCCTCTCTTTCCTTAAGGTGGAATCACGTTTCTGTGTTCTTGTCGACTCTGCAAGACAACACTTAGCTTTTCTTCTTCCTTGGTTCAGATACATGCCTGGGTTCTGGAAACTGAGGTTCAGAAAACATTGCTACCTGCTCCTCTGTATTTCGTGCAGAAAAAAAAGAGCAGCGCTCTCTCACTGTGCTCATCTGGGAACACTCTCCTGGGATCTTCTCTGCTATCTAACACTGTTCATTTGTTTGTTTGTCTGTTTCTCTTTTGCTCACCGTCACTGCCCTAATTCAGCTAGACTTAGTTCACACTGATCCTTGGTCATCTGTACTCATGTTTGAAAGAACTTTCTGTGCTCTCTTCTTCGGTGGTGGGTAGATAACAATTCGGTTTTCGTCCCGACTTAGTTGCAGTGCACTTCTTCAAATTATTGAAGAACGAGGTTAATAAACACTGCTCTGTGTTCTTCCACCCTTGGTCCTGATCACACTGTTCAACTGTGCTCGTCTTGGGAACATTTTCCTGTGAACTTCTCTGCTACATAACATTCTTCCTGTGTCTTGACTGCTATCTCTTCTTCTGTCCTCAGTTCGGAAACTCCGTTCTGTGGAATCGTGTACTTATCTTGGAAACAAATCTGTGCTAACCACTCCTTCGCTTCTGGATAACTCCCTTTCGTTTCATGGTCTCTTTATTTAGGAACACAATTGTTTTTCCATCAACCCAGACAGAAACACTACTGGGTGTCCTTCCGCACCAAGTTCAGTAACACTATTCTGTGTTCTCCTACACGTATATCCACAATAGAGTTTTCTGTGCTCTGTGCTATTTTTATTAGAGATCCCCCTCTCTCTTCTTCTCTGCTTAGTTCAGAAACACTGCTTTATGGTATCTGGGCCCTGTCTGCAATCCTTTTACGGAGCTCCTCTCTACTTTCCATTAAAACCCTTCTCAGCGCTATTCTCTACTTCTCTAGATAACACGCCTCTGCTTCCTTCTCTCTTTAGATTTCTCATCTACCTACTTCAGACCCAATAACATGTCACATACCCTCATTTCTGAAACACTTGTCTCTTCCTTCTCTTCTGTACCAATTTTGAAACACTTTCCTGGGATCTTCTCGTCTAGATAGCACTCTTCTCTTTTCCTCTCTTGTTTGTTCACATCCACTGCTGCGAGTTCTTCTTGCCTTCGTTTAGGAACAGTGTTCAGTCTTTTTCTTTCTGTAGTGATCACTTAAGTGCTGCTGTGGGCTGCTCCCCTCTTTGCTAAATAACCATCTCCTTTCTCCTTCTCTACTTCATTCAGGAACCCTTCTGTGAGATCTTTTGTACTCCTGTGGAAACTCTGCTCAGTGCTTTTCTGTTAGTATCCTGGAAACTGTTGTCTACTCTGCTCTTCTCTTGTTTCCCTAACATATCATGGAGACTCAGTTCTGTGCTCTTTGGTCCATGTCGTTGATCCCCTTCTCGGCCTCATCTCTACTGGTCTAGATAACAAGCCTCTTCTGTGTTTCTGTCCCGATTGTGGAAACACTCCATACTTTACTCTCAACATAGTACAAAGCATTCTGTGTCTTCGTCCCTCCTTTGGTCAAAAACAGTCTTCTGTGCTCTTCTGTGCTATCCTGGACACAGAAGGCGGGGCTCTTCTCCACTCTGTTGGATTTCACACTCACTCCTCTTTCCTGCAATACTTATTGCAGAAACACTGCTGTGGTTTCTTAGGTGCTTAAATTGAAAACACTTTTCAGCCCTCTCTTTCCTTAAGGTGGAATCACGTTTCTGTGTTCTTGTCGACTCTGCAAGACAACACTTAGCTTTTCTTCTTCCTTGGTTCAGATACATGCCTGGGTTCTGGAAACTGAGGTTCAGAAAACATTGCTACCTGCTCCTCTGTATTTCGTGCAGAAAAAAAAGAGCAGCGCTCTCTCACTGTGCTCATCTGGGAACACTCTCCTGGGATCTTCTCTGCTATCTAACACTGTTCATTTGTTTGTTTGTCTGTTTCTCTTTTGCTCACCGTCACTGCCCTAATTCAGCTAGACTTAGTTCACACTGTTCCTTGGTCATCTGTACTCATGTTTGAAAGAACTTTCTGTGCTCTCTTCTTCGGTGGTGGGTAGATAACAATTCGGTTTTCGTCCCGACTTAGTTGCAGTGCACTTCTTCAAATTATTGAAGAACGAGGTTAATAAACACTGCTCTGTGTTCTTCCACCCTTGGTCCTGATCACACTGTTCAACTGTGCTCGTCTTGGGAACATTTTCCTGTGAACTTCTCTGCTACATAACATTCTTCCTGTGTCTTGACTGCTATCTCTTCTTCTGTCCTCAGTTCCGAAACTCCGTTCTGTGGAATCCAGTACTTATCTTGGAAACAAATCTGTGCTAACCACTCCTTCGCTTCTGGATAACTCCCTTTCGTTTAATGGTCTCTTTATTTAGGAACACAATTGTTTTTGCATCAACCCAGACAGAAACACTACTGGGTGTCCTTCCGCACCAAGTTCAGTAACACTATTCTGTGTTCTCCTACACGTATATCCACAATAGAGTTTTCTGTGCTCTGTGCTATGTTTATTAGAGATCCCCCTCTCTCTTCTTCTCTGCTTAGTTCAGAAACACTGCTTTATGGTATCTGGGCCCTGTCTGCAATCCTTTTACGGAGCTCCTCTCTACTTTCCATTAAAACCCTTCTCAGCGCTATTCTCTACTTCTCTAGATAACACGCCTCTGCTTCCTTCTCTCTTTAGATTTCTCATCTACCTACTTCAGACCCAATAACATGTGACATACCCTCATTTCTGAAACACTTGTCTCTTCCTTCTCTTCTGTACCAATTTTGAAACACTTTCCTGGGATCTTCTCGTCTAGATAGCACTCTTCTCTTTTCCTCTCTTGTTTGTTCACATCCACTGCTGCGAGTTCTTCTTGCCTTCGTTTAGGAACAGTGTTCAGTCTTTTTCTTTCTGTAGTGATCACTTAAGTGCTGCTGTGGGCTGCTCCCCTCTTTGCTAAATAACCATCTCCTTTCTTCTTCTCTACTTCATTCAGGAACCCTTCTGTGAGATCTTTTGTACTCCTGTGGAAACTCTGCTCAGTGCTTTTCTGTTAGTATCCTGGAAACTGTTGTCTACTCTGCTCTTCTCTTGTTTCCCTGGACATACCATGGAGACTCAGTTCTGTGCTCTTCGGTCCATGTCGTTGATCCCCTTCTCGGCCTCATCTCTACTGGTCTAGATAACAAGCCTCTTCTGTGTTTCTATCCCGATTGTGGAAACACTCCATACTTTACTCTCAACATAGTACAAAGCATTCTGTGTCTTCGTCCCTCCTTTGGTCAAAAACAGTCTTCTGTGCTCTTCTGTGCTATGCTGGACACAGTAGGCGGGGCTCTTCTCCACTCTGTTGGATTTCACACTCACTCCTCTTTCCTGCAATACTTATTGCAGAAACACTGCTGTGGTTTCTTAGGTGCTTAAATTGAAAACACTTTTCAGCCCTCTCTTTCCTTAAGGTGGAATCACGTTTCTGTGTTCTTGTCGACTCTGCAAGACAACACTTAGCTTTTCTTCTTCCTTGGTTCAGATACATGCCTGGGTTCTGGAAACTGAGGTTCAGAAAACATTGCTACCTGCTCCTCTGTATTTCGTGCAGAAAAAAAAGAGCAGCGCTCTCTCACTGTGCTCATCTGGGAACACTCTCCTGGGATCTTCTCTGCTATCTAACACTGTTTATTTGTTTGTCAGTTTCTCTTTAGCTCACCGTCACTGCCCTAATTCGGCTAGACTTAGTTCACACTGTTCCTTGGTCATCTGTACTCATGTTTGAAAGAACTTTCTGTTCTCTGTTCTTCAGAGGTTGGTAGATAACAATTCGGTTTTTGTCCTGACTTAGTTGCAGTGCACTTCTTCAAATTAATGAAGAACGAGGTTAATAAACACTGCTCTGTGTTCTTCCACCCTTGGTCCTGATCACACTGATCAACTGTGCTTGTCTTGGGAACATTTTCCTGTGAACTTGTCTGCTACATAACATTCTTCCTGTGTCTTGACTGCTATCTCTTCTTCTGTCCTCAGTTCGGAAACTCCGTTCTGTGGAATCGTGTACTTATCTTGGAAACAAATCTGTGCTAACCACTCCTTCGCTTCTGGATAACTCCCTTTCGTTTAATGGTCTCTTTATTTAGGAACACAATTGTTTTTGCATCAACCCAGACAGAAACACTACTGGGTGTCCTTCCACACTAAGTTCAGTAACACTATTCTGTGTTCTCCTACACGTATATCCACAATAGAGTTTTCTGTGCTCTGTGCTATTTTTATTAGAGATCCCCCTCTCTCTTCTTCTCTGCTTAGTTCAGAAACACTGCTTTATGGTATCTGGGCCCTGTCTGCAATCCTTTTACGGAGCTCCTCTCTACTTTCCATTAAAACCCTTCTCAGCGCTATTCTCTACTTCTCTAGATAACACGCCTCTGCTTCCTTCTCTCTTTAGATTTCTCATCTACCTACTTCAGACCCAATAACATGTCACATACCCTCATTTCTGAAACACTTGTCTCTTCCTTCTCTTCTGTACCAATTTTGAAACACTTTCCTGGGATCTTCTCGTCTAGATAGCACTCTTCTCTTTTCCTCTCTTGTTTGTTCACATCCACTGCTGCGAGTTCTTCTTGCCTTCGTTTAGGAACAGTGTTCAGTCTTTTTCTTTCTGTAGTGATCACTTAAGTGCTGCTGTGGGCTGCTCCCCTCTTTGCTAAATAACCATCTCCTTTCTCCTTCTCTACTTCATTCAGGAACCCTTCTGTGAGATCTTTTGTACTCCTGTGGAAACTCTGCTCAGTGCTTTTCTGTTAGTATCCTGGAAACTGTTGTCTACTCTGCTCTTCTCTTGTTTCCCTAACATATCATGGAGACTCAGTTCTGTGCTCTTTGGTCCATGTCGTTGATCCCCTTCTCGGCCTCATCTCTACTGGTCTAGATAACAAGCCTCTTCTGTGTTTCTGTCCCGATTGTGGAAACACTCCATACTTTACTCTCAACATAGTACAAAGCATTCTGTGTCTTCGTCCCTCCTTTGGTCAAAAACAGTCTTCTGTGCTCTTCTGTGCTATGCTGGACACAGTAGGCGGGGCTCTTCTCCACTCTGTTGGATTTCACACTCACTCCTCTTTCCTGCAATACTTATTGCAGAAACACTGCTGTGGTTTCTTAGGTGCTTAAATTGAAAACACTTTTCAGCCCTCTCTTTCCTTAAGGTGGAATCACGTTTCTGTGTTCTTGTCGACTCTGCAAGACAACACTTAGCTTTTCTTCTTCCTTGGTTCAGATACATGCCTGGGTTCTGGAAACTGAGGTTCAGAAAACATTGCTACCTGCTCCTCTGTATTTCGTGCAGAAAAAAAAGAGCAGCGCTCTCTCACTGTGCTCATCTGGGAACACTCTCCTGGGATCTTCTCTGCTATCTAACACTGTTTATTTGTTTGTCAGTTTCTCTTTAGCTCACCGTCACTGCCCTAATTCGGCTAGACTTAGTTCACACTGTTCCTTGGTCATCTGTACTCATGTTTGAAAGAACTTTCTGTTCTCTCTTCTTCAGAGGTTGGTAGATAACAATTCGGTTTTTGTCCTGACTTAGTTGCAGTGCACTTCTTCAAATTAATGAAGAACGAGGTTAATAAACACTGCTCTGTGTTCTTCCACCCTTGGTCCTGATCACACTGATCAACTGTGCTTGTCTTGGGAACATTTTCCTGTGAACTTGTCTGCTACATAACATTCTTCCTGTGTCTTGACTGCTATCTCTTCTTCTGTCCTCAGTTCCGAAACTCCGTTCTGTGGAATCGTGTACTTATCTTGGAAACAAATCTGTGCTAACCACTCCTTCGCTTCTGGATAACTCCCTTTCGTTTAATGGTCTCTTTATTTAGGAACACAATTGTTTTTGCATCAACCCAGACAGAAACACTACTGGGTGTCCTTCCGCACTAAGTTCAGTAACACTATTCTGTGTTCTCCTACACGTATATCCACAATAGAGTTTTATGTGCTCTGTGCTATTTTTATTAGAGATCCCCCTCTCTCTTCTTCTCTGCTTAGTTCAGAAACACTGCTTTATGGTATCTGGGCCCTGTCTGCAATCCTTTTACGGAGCTCCTCTCTACTTTCCATTAAAACCCTTCTCAGCGCTATTCTCTACTTCTCTAGATAACACGCCTCTGCTTCCTTCTCTCTTTAGATTTCTCATCTACCTACTTCAGACCCAATAACATGTGACATACCCTCATTTCTGAAACACTTGTCTCTTCCTTCTCTTCTGTACCAATTTTGAAACACTTTCCTGGGATCTTCTCGTCTAGATAGCACTCTTCTCTTTTCCTCTCTTGTTTGTTCACATCCACTGCTGCGAGTTCTTCTTGCCTTCGTTTAGGAACAGTGTTCAGTCTTTTTCTTTCTGTAGTGATCACTTAAGTGCTGCTGTGGGCTGCTCCCCTCTTTGCTAAATAACCATCTCCTTTCTCCTTCTCTACTTCATTCAGGAACCCTTCTGTGAGATCTTTTGTACTCCTGTGGAAACTCTGCTCAGTGCTTTTCTGTTAGTATCCTGGAAAATGTTGTCTACTCTGCTCTTCTCTTGTTTCCCTAACATATCATGGAGACTCAGTTCTGTGCTCTTTGGTCCATGTCGTTGATCCCCTTCTCGGCCTCATCTCTACTGGTCTAGATAACAAGCCTCTTCTGTGTTTCTGTCCCGATTGTGGAAACACTCCATACTTTACTCTCAACATAGTACAAAGCATTCTGTGTCTTCGTCCCTCCTTTGGTCAAAAACAGTCTTCTGTGCTCTTCTGTGCTATCCTGGACACAGAAGGCGAGGCTCTTCTCCACTCTGTTGGATTTCACACTCACTCCTCTTTCCTGCAATACTTATTGCAGAAACACTGCTGTGGTTTCTTAGGTGCTTAAATTGAAAACACTTTTCAGCCCTCTCTTTCCTTAAGGTGGAATCACGTTTCTGTGTTCTTGTCGACTCTGCAAGACAACACTTAGCTTTTCTTCTTCCTTGGTTCAGATACATGCCTGGGTTCTGGAAACTGAGGTTCAGAAAACATTGCTACCTGCTCCTCTGTATTTCGTGCAGAAAAAAAAGAGCAGCGCTCTCTCACTGTGCTCATCTGGGAACACTCTCCTGGGATCTTCTCTGCTATCTAACACTGTTCATTTGTTTGTTTGTCTGTTTCTCTTTTGCTCACCGTCACTGCCCTAATTCAGCTAGACTTAGTTCACACTGTTCCTTGGTCATCTGTACTCATGTTTGAAAGAACTTTCTGTGCTCTCTTCTTCGGTGGTGGGTAGATAACAATTCGGTTTTCGTCCCGACTTAGTTGCAGTGCACTTCTTCAAATTATTGAAGAACGAGGTTAATAAACACTGCTCTGTGTTCTTCCACCCTTGGTCCTGATCACACTGTTCAACTGTGCTCGTCTTGGGAACATTTTCCTGTGAACTTCTCTGCTACATAACATTCTTCCTGTGTCTTGACTGCTATCTCTTCTTCTGTCCTCAGTTCCGAAACTCCGTTCTGTGGAATCCAGTACTTATCTTGGAAACAAATCTGTGCTAACCACTCCTTCGCTTCTGGATAACTCCCTTTCGTTTCATGGTCTCTTTATTTAGGAACACAATTGTTTTTGCATCAACCCAGACAGAAACACTACTGGGTGTCCTTCCGCACCAAGTTCAGTAACACTATTCTGTGTTCTCCTACACGTATATCCACAATAGAGTTTTCTGTACTCTGTGCTATGTTTATTAGAGATCCCCCTCTCTCTTCTTCTCTGCTTAGTTCAGAAACACTGCTTTATGGTATCTGGGCCCTGTCTGCAATCCTTTTACGGAGCTCCTCTCTACTTTCCATTAAAACCCTTCTCAGCGCTATTCTCTACTTCTCTAGATAACACGCCTCTGCTTCCTTCTCTCTTTAGATTTCTCATCTACCTACTTCAGACCCAATAACATGTGACATACCCTCATTTCTGAAACACTTGTCTCTTCCTTCTCTTCTGTACCAATTTTGAAACACTTTCCTGGGATCTTCTCATCTAGATAGCACTCTTCTCTTTTCCTCTCTTGTTTGTTCACATCCACTGCTGCGAGTTCTTCTTGCCTTCGTTTAGGAACAGTGTTCAGTCTTTTTCTTTCTGTAGTGATCACTTAAGTGCTGCTGTGGGCTGCTCCCCTCTTTGCTAAATAACCATCTCCTTTCTTCTTCTCTACTTCATTCAGGAACCCTTCTGTGAGATCTTTTGTACTCCTGTGGAAACTCTGCTCAGTGCTTTTCTGTTAGTATCCTGGAAACTGTTGTCTACTCTGCTCTTCTCTTGTTTCCCTGGACATACCATGGAGACTCAGTTCTGTGCTCTTCGGTCCATGTCGTTGATCCCCTTCTCGGCCTCATCTCTACTAGTCTAGATAACAAGCCTCTTCTGTGTTTCTGTCCCGATTGTGGAAACACTCCATACTTTACTCTCAACATAGTACAAAGCATTCTGTGTCTTCGTCCCTCCTTTGGTCAAAAACAGTCTTCTGTGCTCTTCTGTGCTATGCTGGACACAGTAGGCGGGGCTCTTCTCCACTCTGTTGGATTTCACACTCACTCCTCTTTCCTGCAATACTTATTGCAGAAACACTGCTGTGGTTTCTTAGGTGCTTAAATTGAAAACACTTTTCAGCCCTCTCTTTCCTTAAGGTGGAATCACGTTTCTGTGTTCTTGTCGACTCTGCAAGACAACACTTAGCTTTTCTTCTTCCTTGGTTCAGATACATGCCTGGGTTCTGGAAACTGAGGTTCAGAAAACATTGCTACCTGCTCCTCTGTATTTCGTGCAGAAAAAAAAGAGCAGTGCTCTCTCACTGTGCTCATCTGGGAACACTCTCCTGGGATCTTCTCTGCTATCTAACACTGTTTATTTGTTTGTCAGTTTCTCTTTAGCTCACCGTCACTGCCCTAATTCGGCTAGACTTAGTTCACACTGTTCCTTGGTCATCTGTACTCATGTTTGAAAGAACTTTCTGTTCTCTCTTCTTCAGAGGTTGGTAGATAACAATTCGGTTTTTGTCCTGACTTAGTTGCAGTGCACTTCTTCAAATTAATGAAGAACGAGGTTAATAAACACTGCTCTGTGTTCTTCCACCCTTGGTCCTGATCACACTGATCAACTGTGCTCGTCTTGGGAACATTTTCCTGTGAACTTCTCTGCTACATAACATTCTTCCTGTGTCTTGACTGCTATCTCTTCTTCTGTCCTCAGTTCCGAAACTCCGTTCTGTGGAATCCAGTACTTATCTTGGAAACAAATCTGTGCTAACCACTCCTTCGCTTCTGGATAACTCCCTTTCGTTTAATGGTCTCTTTATTTAGGAACACAATTGTTTTTGCATCAACCCAGACAGAAACACTACTGGGTGTCCTTCCGCACTAAGTTCAGTAACACTATTCTGTGTTCTCCTACACGTATATCCACAATAGAGTTTTCTGTGCTCTGTGCTATGTTTATTAGAGATCCCCCTCTCTCTTCTTCTCTGCTTAGTTCAGAAACACTGCTTTATGGTATCTGGGCCCTGTCTGCAATCCTTTTACGGAG
Source organism: Meriones unguiculatus (assembly GCF_030254825.1). Lineage (NCBI taxonomy): Eukaryota > Metazoa > Chordata > Mammalia > Rodentia > Muridae > Meriones > Meriones unguiculatus. The sequence continues at coordinate 2,333,108 of NW_026843712.1, read as the reverse complement.
CTCCTCTCTACTTTCCATTAAAACCCTTCTCAGCGCTATTCTCTACTTCTCTAGATAGCACGCCTCTGCTTCCTTCTCTCTTTAGATTTCTCATCTACCTACTTCAGACACAATGCCATGTGACATACCCTCATTTCTGAAACACTTGTCTCTTCCTTCTCTTCTGTACCAATTTTGAAACACTTTCCTGGGATCTTCTCGTCTAGATAGCACTCTTCTCTTTTCCTCTCTTGTTTGTTCACATCCACTGCTGCGAGTTCTTCTTGCCTTCGTTTAGGAACAGTGTTCAGTCTTTTTCTTTCTGTAGTGATCACTTAAGTGCTGCTGTGGGCTGCTCCCCTCTTTGCTAAATAACCATCTCCTTTCTTCTTCTCTACTTCATTCAGGAACCCTTCTGTGAGATCTTTTGTACTCCTGTGGAAACTCTGCTCAGTGCTTTTCTGTTAGTATCCTGGAAACTGTTGTCTACTCTGCTCTTCTCTTGTTTCCCTAACATATCATGGAGACTCAGTTCTGTGCTCTTTGGTCCATGTCGTTGATCCCCTTCTCGGCCTCATCTCTACTGGTCTAGATAACAAGCCTCTTCTGTGTTTCTGTCCCGATTGTGGAAACACTCCATACTTTACTCTCAACATAGTACAAAGCATTCTGTGTCTTCGTCCCTCCTTTGGTCAAAAACAGTCTTCTGTGCTCTTCTGTGCTATCCTGGACACAGTAGGCGGGGCTCTTCTCCACTCTGTTGGATTTCACACTCACTCCTCTTTCCTGCAATACTTATTGCAGAAACACTGCTGTGGTTTCTTAGGTACTTAAATTGAAAACACTTTTCAGCCCTCTCTTTCCTTAAGGTGGAATCACGTTTCTGTGTTCTTGTCGACTCTGCAAGACAACACTTAGCTTTTCTTCTTCCTTGGTTCAGATACATGCCTGGGTTCTGGAAACTGAGGTTCAGAAAACATTGCTACCTGCTCCTCTGTATTTCGTGCAGAAAAAAAAGAGCAGCGCTCTCTCACTGTGCTCATCTGGGAACACTCTCCTGGGATCTTCTCTGCTATCTAACACTGTTCATTTGTTTGTTTGTTTCTCTTTTGCTCACCGTCACTGCCCTAATTCAGCTAGACTTAGTTCACACTGTTCCTTGGTCATCTGTACTCATGTTTGAAAGAACTTTCTGTGCTCTCTTCTTCGGTGGTGGGTAGATAACAATTCGGTTTTCGTCCCGACTTAGTTGTAGTGCACTTCTTCAAATTATTGAAGAACGAGGTTAATAAACACTGCTCTGTGTTCTTCCACCCTTGGTCCTGATCACACTGTTCAACTGTGCTCGTCTTGGGAACATTTTCCTGTGAACTTCTCTGCTACATAACATTCTTCCTGTGTCTTGACTGCTATCTCTTCTTCTGTCCTCAGTTCCGAAACTCCGTTCTGTGGAATCCAGTACTTATCTTGGAAACAAATCTGTGCTAACCACTCCTTCGCTTCTGGATAACTCCCTTTCGTTTCATGGTCTCTTTATTTAGGAACACAATTGTTTTTGCATCAACCCAGACAGAAACACTACTGGGTGTCCTTCCGCACCAAGTTCAGTAACACTATTCTGTGTTCTCCTACACGTATATCCACAATAGAGTTTTCTGTGCTCTGTGCTATGTTTATTAGAGATCCCCCTCTCTCTTCTTCTCTGCTTAGTTCAGAAACACTGCTTTATGGTATCTGGGCCCTGTCTGCAATCCTTTTACGGAGCTCCTCTCTACTTTCCATTAAAACCCTTCTCAGCGCTATTCTCTACTTCTCTAGATAACACGCCTCTGCTTCCTTCTCTCTTTAGATTTCTCATCTACCTACTTCAGACCCAATAACATGTGACATACCCTCATTTCTGAAACACTTGTCTCTTCCTTCTCTTCTGTACCAATTTTGAAACACTTTCCTGGGATCTTCTCATCTAGATAGCACTCTTCTCTTTTCCTCTCTTGTTTGTTCACATCCACTGCTGCGAGTTCTTCTTGCCTTCGTTTAGGAACAGTGTTCAGTCTTTTTCTTTCTGTAGTGATCACTTAAGTGCTGCTGTGGGCTGCTCCCCTCTTTGCTAAATAACCATCTCCTTTCTTCTTCTCTACTTCATTCAGGAACCCTTCTGTGAGATCTTTTGTACTCCTGTGGAAACTCTGCTCAGTGCTTTTCTGTTAGTATCCTGGAAACTGTTGTCTACTCTGCTCTTCTCTTGTTTCCCTGGACATACCATGGAGACTCAGTTCTGTGCTCTTCGGTCCATGTCGTTGATCCCCTTCTCGGCCTCATCTCTACTAGTCTAGATAACAAGCCTCTTCTGTGTTTCTGTCCCGATTGTGGAAACACTCCATACTTTACTCTCAACATAGTACAAAGCATTCTGTGTCTTCGTCCCTCCTTTGGTCAAAAACAGTCTTCTGTGCTCTTCTGTGCTATGCTGGACACAGTAGGCGGGGCTCTTCTCCACTCTGTTGGATTTCACACTCACTCCTCTTTCCTGCAATACTTATTGCAGAAACACTGCTGTGGTTTCTTAGGTGCTTAAATTGAAAACACTTTTCAGCCCTCTCTTTCCTTAAGGTGGAATCACGTTTCTGTGTTCTTGTCGACTCTGCAAGACAACACTTAGCTTTTCTTCTTCCTTGGTTCAGATACATGCCTGGGTTCTGGAAACTGAGGTTCAGAAAACATTGCTACCTGCTCCTCTGTATTTCGTGCAGAAAAAAAAGAGCAGCGCTCTCTCACTGTGCTCATCTGGGAACACTGTCCTGGGATCTTCTCTGCTATCTAACACTGTTTATTTGTTTGTCAGTTTCTCTTTAGCTCACCGTCACTGCCCTAATTCGGCTAGACTTAGTTCACACTGTTCCTTGGTCATCTGTACTCATGTTTGAAAGAACTTTCTGTTCTCTCTTCTTCAGAGGTTGGTAGATAACAATTCGGTTTTTGTCCTGACTTAGTTGCAGTGCACTTCTTCAAATTAATGAAGAACGAGGTTAATAAACACTGCTCTGTGTTCTTCCACCCTTGGTCCTGATCACACTGATCAACTGTGCTCGTCTTGGGAACATTTTCCTGTGAACTTGTCTGCTACATAACATTCTTCCTGTGTCTTGACTGCTATCTCTTCTTCTGTCCTCAGTTCCGAAACTCCGTTCTGTGGAATCCAGTACTTATCTTGGAAACAAATCTGTGCTAACCACTCCTTCGCTTCTGGATAACTCCCTTTCGTTTAATGGTCTCTTTATTTAGGAACACAATTGTTTTTGCATCAACCCAGACAGAAACACTACTGGGTGTCCTTCCGCACTAAGTTCAGTAACACTATTCTGTGTTCTCCTACACGTATATCCACAATAGAGTTTTCTGTGCTCTGTGCTATGTTTATTAGAGATCCCCCTCTCTCTTCTTCTCTGCTTAGTTCAGAAACACTGCTTTATGGTATCTGGGCCCTGTCTGCAATCCTTTTACGGAGCTCCTCTCTACTTTCCATTAAAACCCTTCTCAGCGCTATTCTCTACTTCTCTAGATAACACGCCTCTGCTTCCTTCTCTCTTTAGATTTCTCATCTACCTACTTCAGACACAATGCCATGTGACATACCCTCATTTCTGAAACACTTGTCTCTTCCTTCTCTTCTGTACCAATTTTGAAACACTTTCCTGGGATCTTCTCGTCTAGATAGCACTCTTCTCTTTTCCTCTCTTGTTTGTTCACATCCACTGCTGCGAGTTCTTCTTGCCTTCGTTTAGGAACAGTGTTCAGTCTTTTTCTTTCTGTAGTGATCACTTAAGTGCTGCTGTGGGCTGCTCCCCTCTTTGCTAAATAACCATCTCCTTTCTTCTTCTCTACTTCATTCAGGAACCCTTCTGTGAGATCTTTTGTACTCCTGTGGAAACTCTGCTCAGTGCTTTTCTGTTAGTATCCTGGAAACTGTTGTCTACTCTGCTCTTCTCTTGTTTCCCTAACATATCATGGAGACTCAGTTCTGTGCTCTTTGGTCCATGTCGTTGATCCCCTTCTCGGCCTCATCTCTACTGGTCTAGATAACAAGCCTCTTCTGTGTTTCTGTCCCGATTGTGGAAACACTCCATACTTTACTCTCAACATAGTACAAAGCATTCTGTGTCTTCGTCCCTCCTTTGGTCAAAAACAGTCTTCTGTGCTCTTCTGTGCTATCCTGGACACAGTAGGCGGGGCTCTTCTCCACTCTGTTGGATTTCACACTCACTCCTCTTTCCTGCAATACTTATTGCAGAAACACTGCTGTGGTTTCTTAGGTGCTTAAATTGAAAACACTTTTCAGCCCTCTCTTTCCTTAAGGTGGAATCACGTTTCTGTGTTCTTGTCGACTCTGCAAGACAACACTTAGCTTTTCTTCTTCCTTGGTTCAGATACATGCCTGGGTTCTGGAAACTGAGGTTCAGAAAACATTGCTACCTGCTCCTCTGTATTTCGTGCAGAAAAAAAAGAGCAGCGCTCTCTCACTGTGCTCATCTGGGAACACTCTCCTGGGATCTTCTCTGCTATCTAACACTGTTCATTTGTTTGTTTGTCTGTTTCTCTTTTGCTCACCGTCACTGCCCTAATTCAGCTAGACTTAGTTCACACTGTTCCTTGGTCATCTGTACTCATGTTTGAAAGAACTTTCTGTGCTCTCTTCTTCGGTGGTGGGTAGATAACAATTCGGTTTTCGTCCCGACTTAGTTGCAGTGCACTTCTTCAAATTATTGAAGAACGAGGTTAATAAACACTGCTCTGTGTTCTTCCACCCTTGGTCCTGATCACACTGTTCAACTGTGCTCGTCTTGGGAACATTTTCCTGTGAACTTCTCTGCTACATAACATTCTTCCTGTGTCTTGACTGCTATCTCTTCTTCTGTCCTCAGTTCCGAAACTCCGTTCTGTGGAATCGTGTACTTATCTTGGAAACAAATCTGTGCTAACCACTCCTTCGCTTCTGGATAACTCCCTTTCGTTTAATGGTCTCTTTATTTAGGAACACAATTGTTTTTGCATCAACCCAGACAGAAACACTACTGGGTGTCCTTCCGCACTAAGTTCAGTAACACTATTCTGTGTTCTCCTACACGTATATCCACAATAGAGTTTTCTGTGCTCTGTGCTATTTTTATTAGAGATCCCCCTCTCTCTTCTTCTCTGCTTAGTTCAGAAACACTGCTTTATGGTATCTGGGCCCTGTCTGCAATCCTTTTACGGAGCTCCTCTCTACTTTCCATTAAAACCCTTCTCAGCGCTATTCTCTACTTCTCTAGATAACACGCCTCTGCTTCCTTCTCTCTTTAGATTTCTCATCTACCTACTTCAGACCCAATAACATGTGACATACCCTCATTTCTGAAACACTTGTCTCTTCCTTCTCTTCTGTACCAATTTTGAAACACTTTCCTGGGATCTTCTCGTCTAGATAGCACTCTTCTCTTTTCCTCTCTTGTTTGTTCACATCCACTGCTGCGAGTTCTTCTTGCCTTCGTTTAGGAACAGTGTTCAGTCTTTTTCTTTCTGTAGTGATCACTTAAGTGCTGCTGTGGGCTGCTCCCCTCTTTGCTAAATAACCATCTCCTTTCTCCTTCTCTACTTCATTCAGGAACCCTTCTGTGAGATCTTTTGTACTCCTGTGGAAACTCTGCTCAGTGCTTTTCTGTTAGTATCCTGGAAAATGTTGTCTACTCTGCTCTTCTCTTGTTTCCCTAACATATCATGGAGACTCAGTTCTGTGCTCTTTGGTCCATGTCGTTGATCCCCTTCTCGGCCTCATCTCTACTGGTCTACATAACAAGCCTCTTCTGTGTTTCTGTCCCGATTGTGGAAACACTCCATACTTTACTCTCAACATAGTACAAAGCATTCTGTGTCTTCGTCCCTCCTTTGGTCAAAAACAGTCTTCTGTGCTCTTCTGTGCTATCCTGGACACAGAAGGCGAGGCTCTTCTCCACTCTGTTGGATTTCACACTCACTCCTCTTTCCTGCAATACTTATTGCAGAAACACTGCTGTGGTTTCTTAGGTGCTTAAATTGAAAACACTTTTCAGCCCTCTCTTTCCTTAAGGTGGAATCACGTTTCTGTGTTCTTGTCGACTCTGCAAGACAACACTTAGCTTTTCTTCTTCCTTGGTTCAGATACATGCCTGGGTTCTGGAAACTGAGGTTCAGAAAACATTGCTACCTGCTCCTCTGTATTTCGTGCAGAAAAAAAAGAGCAGCGCTCTCTCACTGTGCTCATCTGGGAACACTCTCCTGGGATCTTCTCTGCTATCTAACACTGTTTATTTGTTTGTCAGTTTCTCTTTAGCTCACCGTCACTGCCCTAATTCGGCTAGACTTAGTTCACACTGTTCCTTGGTCATCTGTACTCATGTTTGAAAGAACTTTCTGTTCTCTCTTCTTCAGAGGTTGGTAGATAACAATTCGGTTTTTGTCCTGACTTAGTTGCAGTGCACTTCTTCAAATTAATGAAGAACGAGGTTAATAAACACTGCTCTGTGTTCTTCCACCCTTGGTCCTGATCACACTGATCAACTGTGCTCGTCTTGGGAACATTTTCCTGTGAACTTCTCTGCTACATAACATTCTTCCTGTGTCTTGACTGCTATCTCTTCTTCTGTCCTCAGTTCCGAAACTCCGTTCTGTGGAATCCAGTACTTATCTTGGAAACAAATCTGTGCTAACCACTCCTTCGCTTCTGGATAACTCCCTTTCGTTTAATGGTCTCTTTATTTAGGAACACAATTGTTTTTGCATCAACCCAGACAGAAACACTACTGGGTGTCCTTCCGCACTAAGTTCAGTAACACTATTCTGTGTTCTCCTACACGTATATCCACAATAGAGTTTTCTGTGCTCTGTGCTATTTTTATTAGAGATCCCCCTCTCTCTTCTTCTCTGCTTAGTTCAGAAACACTGCTTTATGGTATCTGGGCCCTGTCTGCAATCCTTTTACGGAGCTCCTCTCTACTTTCCATTAAAACCCTTCTCAGCGCTATTCTCTACTTCTCTAGATAACACGCCTCTGCTTCCTTCTCTCTTTAGATTTCTCATCTACCTACTTCAGACCCAATAACATGTGACATACCCTCATTTCTGAAACACTTGTCTCTTCCTTCTCTTCTGTACCAATTTTGAAACACTTTCCTGGGATCTTCTCGTCTAGATAGCACTCTTCTCTTTTCCTCTCTTGTTTGTTCACATCCACTGCTGCGAGTTCTTCTTGCCTTCGTTTAGGAACAGTGTTCAGTCTTTTTCTTTCTGTAGTGATCACTTAAGTGCTGCTGTGGGCTGCTCCCCTCTTTGCTAAATAACCATCTACTTTCTTCTTCTCTACTTCATTCAGGAACCCTTCTGTGAGATCTTTTGTACTCCTGTGGAAACTCTGCTCAGTGCTTTTCTGTTAGTATCCTGGAAAATGTTGTCTACTCTGCTCTTCTCTTGTTTCCCTAACATATCATGGAGACTCAGTTCTGTGCTCTTTGGTCCATGTCGTTGATCCCCTTCTCGGCCTCATCTCTACTGGTCTAGATAACAAGCCTCTTCTGTGTTTCTGTCCCGATTGTGGAAACACTCCATACTTTACTCTCAACATAGTACAAAGCATTCTGTGTCTTCGTCCCTCCTTTGGTCAAAAACAGTCTTCTGTGCTCTTCTGTGCTATCCTGGACACAGAAGGCGAGGCTCTTCTCCACTCTGTTGGATTTCACACTCACTCCTCTTTCCTGCAATACTTATTGCAGAAACACTGCTGTGGTTTCTTAGGTGCTTAAATTGAAAACACTTTTCAGCCCTCTCTTTCCTTAAGGTGGAATCACGTTTCTGTGTTCTTGTCGACTCTGCAAGACAACACTTAGCTTTTCTTCTTCCTTGGTTCAGATACATGCCTGGGTTCTGGAAACTGAGGTTCAGAAAACATTGCTACCTGCTCCTCTGTATTTCGTGCAGAAAAAAAAGAGCAGCGCTCTCTCACTGTGCTCATCTGGGAACACTCTCCTGGGATCTTCTCTGCTATCTAACACTGTTCATTTGTTTGTTTGTCTGTTTCTCTTTTGCTCACCGTCACTGCCCTAATTCAGCTAGACTTAGTTCACACTGTTCCTTGGTCATCTGTACTCATGTTTGAAAGAACTTTCTGTGCTCTCTTCTTCGGTGGTGGGTAGATAACAATTCGGTTTTCGTCCCGACTTAGTTGCAGTGCACTTCTTCAAATTATTGAAGAACGAGGTTAATAAACACTGCTCTGTGTTCTTCCACCCTTGGTCCTGATCACACTGTTCAACTGTGCTCGTCTTGGGAACATTTTCCTGTGAACTTCTCTGCTACATAACATTCTTCCTGTGTCTTGACTGCTATCTCTTCTTCTGTCCTCAGTTCCGAAACTCCGTTCTGTGGAATCCAGTACTTATCTTGGAAACAAATCTGTGCTAACCACTCCTTCGCTTCTGGATAACTCCCTTTCGTTTCATGGTCTCTTTATTTAGGAACACAATTGTTTTTGCATCAACCCAGACAGAAACACTACTGGGTGTCCTTCCGCACCAAGTTCAGTAACACTATTCTGTGTTCTCCTACACGTATATCCACAATAGAGTTTTCTGTGCTCTGTGCTATGTTTATTAGAGATCCCCCTCTCTCTTCTTCTCTGCTTAGTTCAGAAACACTGCTTTATGGTATCTGGGCCCTGTCTGCAATCCTTTTACGGAGCTCCTCTCTACTTTCCATTAAAACCCTTCTCAGCGCTATTCTCTACTTCTCTAGATAACACGCCTCTGCTTCCTTCTCTCTTTAGATTTCTCATCTACCTACTTCAGACCCAATAACATGTGACATACCCTCATTTCTGAAACACTTGTCTCTTCCTTCTCTTCTGTACCAATTTTGAAACACTTTCCTGGGATCTTCTCGTCTAGATAGCACTCTTCTCTTTTCCTCTCTTGTTTGTTCACATCCACTGCTGCGAGTTCTTCTTGCCTTCGTTTAGGAACAGTGTTCAGTCTTTTTCTTTCTGTAGTGATCACTTAAGTGCTGCTGTGGGCTGCTCCCCTCTTTGCTAAATAACCATCTCCTTTCTTCTTCTCTACTTCATTCAGGAACCCTTCTGTGAGATCTTTTGTACTCCTGTGGAAACTCTGCTCAGTGCTTTTCTGTTAGTATCCTGGAAACTGTTGTCTACTCTGCTCTTCTCTTGTTTCCCTGGACATACCATGGAGACTCAGTTCTGTGCTCTTCGGTCCATGTCGTTGATCCCCTTCTCGGCCTCATCTCTACTAGTCTAGATAACAAGCCTCTTCTGTGTTTCTGTCCCGATTGTGGAAACACTCCATACTTTACTCTCAACATAGTACAAAGCATTCTGTGTCTTCGTCCCTCCTTTGGTCAAAAACAGTCTTCTGTGCTCTTCTGTGCTATGCTGGACACAGTAGGCGGGGCTCTTCTCCACTCTGTTGGATTTCACACTCACTCCTCTTTCCTGCAATACTTATTGCAGAAACACTGCTGTGGTTTCTTAGGTGCTTAAATTGAAAACACTTTTCAGCCCTCTCTTTCCTTAAGGTGGAATCACGTTTCTGTGTTCTTGTCGACTCTGCAAGACAACACTTAGCTTTTCTTCTTCCTTGGTTCAGATACATGCCTGGGTTCTGGAAACTGAGGTTCAGAAAACATTGCTACCTGCTCCTCTGTATTTCGTGCAGAAAAAAAAGAGCAGCGCTCTCTCACTGTGCTCATCTGGGAACACTCTCCTGGGATCTTCTCTGCTATCTAACACTGTTTATTTGTTTGTCAGTTTCTCTTTAGCTCACCGTCACTGCCCTAATTCGGCTAGACTTAGTTCACACTGTTCCTTGGTCATCTGTACTCATGTTTGAAAGAACTTTCTGTTCTCTCTTCTTCAGAGGTTGGTAGATAACAATTCGGTTTTTGTCCTGACTTAGTTGCAGTGCACTTCTTCAAATTAATGAAGAACGAGGTTAATAAACACTGCTCTGTGTTCTTCCACCCTTGGTCCTGATCACACTGATCAACTGTGCTCGTCTTGGGAACATTTTCCTGTGAACTTCTCTGCTACATAACATTCTTCCTGTGTCTTGACTGCTATCTCTTCTTCTGTCCTCAGTTCCGAAACTCCGTTCTGTGGAATCCAGTACTTATCTTGGAAACAAATCTGTGCTAACCACTCCTTCGCTTCTGGATAACTCCCTTTCGTTTCATGGTCTCTTTATTTAGGAACACAATTGTTTTTGCATCAACCCAGACAGAAACACTACTGGGTGTCCTTCCGCACCAAGTTCAGTAACACTATTCTGTGTTCTCCTACACGTATATCCACAATAGAGTTTTCTGTGCTCTGTGCTATGTTTATTAGAGATCCCCCTCTCTCTTCTTCTCTGCTTAGTTCAGAAACACTGCTTTATGGTATCTGGGCCCTGTCTGCAATCCTTTTACGGAGCTCCTCTCTACTTTCCATTAAAACCCTTCTCAGCGCTATTCTCTACTTCTCTAGATAACACGCCTCTGCTTCCTTCTCTCTTTAGATTTCTCATCTACCTACTTCAGACCCAATAACATGTGACATACCCTCATTTCTGAAACACTTGTCTCTTCCTTCTCTTCTGTACCAATTTTGAAACACTTTCCTGGGATCTTCTCGTCTAGATAGCACTCTTCTCTTTTCCTCTCTTGTTTGTTCACATCCACTGCTGCGAGTTCTTCTTGCCTTCGTTTAGGAACAGTGTTCAGTCTTTTTCTTTCTGTAGTGATCACTTAAGTGCTGCTGTGGGCTGCTCCCCTCTTTGCTAAATAACCATCTCCTTTCTTCTTCTCTACTTCATTCAGGAACCCTTCTGTGAGATCTTTTGTACTCCTGTGGAAACTCTGCTCAGTGCTTTTCTGTTAGTATCCTGGAAACTGTTGTCTACTCTGCTCTTCTCTTGTTTCCCTGGACATACCATGGAGACTCAGTTCTGTGCTCTTCGGTCCATGTCGTTGATCCCCTTCTCGGCCTCATCTCTACTAGTCTAGATAACAAGCCTCTTCTGTGTTTCTGTCCCGATTGTGGAAACACTCCATACTTTACTCTCAACATAGTACAAAGCATTCTGTGTCTTCGTCCCTCCTTTGGTCAAAAACAGTCTTCTGTGCTCTTCTGTGCTATGCTGGACACAGTAGGCGGGGCTCTTCTCCACTCTGTTGGATTTCACACTCACTCCTCTTTCCTGCAATACTTATTGCAGAAACACTGCTGTGGTTTCTTAGGTGCTTAAATTGAAAACACTTTTCAGCCCTCTCTTTCCTTAAGGTGGAATCACGTTTCTGTGTTCTTGTCGACTCTGCAAGACAACACTTAGCTTTTCTTCTTCCTTGGTTCAGATACATGCCTGGGTTCTGGAAACTGAGGTTCAGAAAACATTGCTACCTGCTCCTCTGTATTTCGTGCAGAAAAAAAAGAGCAGCGCTCTCTCACTGTGCTCATCTGGGAACACTCTCCTGGGATCTTCTCTGCTATCTAACACTGTTTATTTGTTTGTCAGTTTCTCTTTAGCTCACCGTCACTGCCCTAATTCGGCTAGACTTAGTTCACACTGTTCCTTGGTCATCTGTACTCATGTTTGAAAGAACTTTCTGTTCTCTCTTCTTCAGAGGTTGGTAGATAACAATTCGGTTTTTGTCCTGACTTAGTTGCAGTGCACTTCTTCAAATTAATGAAGAACGAGGTTAATAAACACTGCTCTGTGTTCTTCCACCCTTGGTCCTGATCACACTGATCAACTGTGCTCGTCTTGGGAACATTTTCCTGTGAACTTCTCTGCTACATAACATTCTTCCTGTGTCTTGACTGCTATCTCTTCTTCTGTCCTCAGTTCCGAAACTCCGTTCTGTGGAATCCAGTACTTATCTTGGAAACAAATCTGTGCTAACCACTCCTTCGCTTCTGGATAACTCCCTTTCGTTTCATGGTCTCTTTATTTAGGAACACAATTGTTTTTGCATCAACCCAGACAGAAACACTACTGGGTGTCCTTCCGCACCAAGTTCAGTAACACTATTCTGTGTTCTCCTACACGTATATCCACAATAGAGTTTTCTGTGCTCTGTGCTATGTTTATTAGAGATCCCCCTCTCTCTTCTTCTCTGCTTAGTTCAGAAACACTGCTTTATGGTATCTGGGCCCTGTCTGCAATCCTTTTACGGAGCTCCTCTCTACTTTCCATTAAAACCCTTCTCAGCGCTATTCTCTACTTCTCTAGATAACACGCCTCTGCTTCCTTCTCTCTTTAGATTTCTCATCTACCTACTTCAGACCCAATAACATGTGACATACCCTCATTTCTGAAACACTTGTCTCTTCCTTCTCTTCTGTACCAATTTTGAAACACTTTCCTGGGATCTTCTCGTCTAGATAGCACTCTTCTCTTTTCCTCTCTTGTTTGTTCACATCCACTGCTGCGAGTTCTTCTTGCCTTCGTTTAGGAACAGTGTTCAGTCTTTTTCTTTCTGTAGTGATCACTTAAGTGCTGCTGTGGGCTGCTCCCCTCTTTGCTAAATAACCATCTCCTTTCTTCTTCTCTACTTCATTCAGGAACCCTTCTGTGAGATCTTTTGTACTCCTGTGGAAACTCTGCTCAGTGCTTTTCTGTTAGTATCCTGGAAACTGTTGTCTACTCTGCTCTTCTCTTGTTTCCCTGGACATACCATGGAGACTCAGTTCTGTGCTCTTCGGTCCATGTCGTTGATCCCCTTCTCGGCCTCATCTCTACTAGTCTAGATAACAAGCCTCTTCTGTGTTTCTGTCCCGATTGTGGAAACACTCCATACTTTACTCTCAACATAGTACAAAGCATTCTGTGTCTTCGTCCCTCCTTTGGTCAAAAACAGTCTTCTGTGCTCTTCTGTGCTATGCTGGACACAGTAGGCGGGGCTCTTCTCCACTCTGTTGGATTTCACACTCACTCCTCTTTCCTGCAATACTTATTGCAGAAACACTGCTGTGGTTTCTTAGGTGCTTAAATTGAAAACACTTTTCAGCCCTCTCTTTCCTTAAGGTGGAATCACGTTTCTGTGTTCTTGTCGACTCTGCAAGACAACACTTAGCTTTTCTTCTTCCTTGGTTCAGATACATGCCTGGGTTCTGGAAACTGAGGTTCAGAAAACATTGCTACCTGCTCCTCTGTATTTCGTGCAGAAAAAAAAGAGCAGCGCTCTCTCACTGTGCTCATCTGGGAACACTCTCCTGGGATCTTCTCTGCTATCTAACACTGTTTATTTGTTTGTCAGTTTCTCTTTAAGCTCACCGTCACTGCCCTAATTCGGCTAGACTTAGTTCACACTGTTCCTTGGTCATCTGTACTCATGTTTGAAAGAACTTTCTGTTCTCTCTTCTTCAGAGGTTGGTAGATAACAATTCGGTTTTTGTCCTGACTTAGTTGCAGTGCACTTCTTCAAATTAATGAAGAACGAGGTTAATAAACACTGCTCTGTGTTCTTCCACCCTTGGTCCTGATCACACTGATCAACTGTGCTCGTCTTGGGAACATTTTCCTGTGAACTTCTCTGCTACATAACATTCTTCCTGTGTCTTGACTGCTATCTCTTCTTCTGTCCTCAGTTCCGAAACTCCGTTCTGTGGAATCCAGTACTTATCTTGGAAACAAATCTGTGCTAACCACTCCTTCGCTTCTGGATAACTCCCTTTCGTTTAATGGTCTCTTTATTTAGGAACACAATTGTTTTTGCATCAACCCAGACAGAAACACTACTGGGTGTCCTTCCGCACCAAGTTCAGTAACACTATTCTGTGTTCTCCTACACGTATATCCACAATAGAGTTTTCTGTGCTCTGTGCTATGTTTATTAGAGATCCCCCTCTCTCTTCTTCTCTGCTTAGTTCAGAAACACTGCTTTATGGTATCTGGGCCCTGTCTGCAATCCTTTTACGGAGCTCCTCTCTACTTTCCATTAAAACCCTTCTCAGCGCTATTCTCTACTTCTCTAGATAACACGCCTCTGCTTCCTTCTCTCTTTAGATTTCTCATCTACCTACTTCAGACACAATGCCATGTGACATACCCTCATTTCTGAAACACTTGTCTCTTCCTTCTCTTCTGTACCAATTTTGAAACACTTTCCTGGGATCTTCTCGTCTAGATAGCACTCTTCTCTTTTCCTCTCTTGTTTGTTCACATCCACTGCTGCGAGTTCTTCTTGCCTTCGTTTAGGAACAGTGTTCAGTCTTTTTCTTTCTGTAGTGATCACTTAAGTGCTGCTGTGGGCTGCTCCCCTCTTTGCTAAATAACCATCTCCTTTCTTCTTCTCTACTTCATTCAGGAACCCTTCTGTGAGATCTTTTGTACTCCTGTGGAAACTCTGCTCAGTGCTTTTCTGTTAGTATCCTGGAAACTGTTGTCTACTCTGCTCTTCTCTTGTTTCCCTGGACATACCATGGAGACTCAGTTCTGTGCTCTTCGGTCCATGTCGTTGATCCCCTTCTCGGCCTCATCTCTACTGGGCTAGATAACAAGCCTCTTCTGTGTTTCTGTCCCGATTGTGGAAACACTCCATACTTTACTCTCAACATAGTACAAAGCATTCTGTGTCTTCTTCCCTCCTTTGGTCAAAAACAGTCTTCTGTGCTCTTCTGTGCTATCCTGGACACAGTAGGCGGGGCTCTTCTCCACTCTGTTGGATTTCACACTCACTCCTCTTTCCTGCAATACTTATTGCAGAAACACTGCTGTGGTTTCTTAGGTGCTTAAATTGAAAACACTTTTCAGCCCTCTCTTTCCTTAAGGTGGAATCACGTTTCTGTGTTCTTGTCGACTCTGCAAGACAACACTTAGCTTTTCTTCTTCCTTGGTTCAGATACATGCCTGGGTTCTGGAAACTGAGGTTCAGAAAACATTGCTACCTGCTCCTCTGTATTTCGTGCAGAAAAAAAAGAGCAGCGCTCTCTCACTGTGCTCATCTGGGAACACTCTCCTGGGATCTTCTCTGCTATCTAACACTGTTCATTTGTTTGTTTGTCTGTTTCTCTTTTGCTCACCGTCACTGCCCTAATTCAGCTAGACTTAGTTCACACTGTTCCTTGGTCATCTGTACTCATGTTTGAAAGAACTTTCTGTGCTCTCTTCTTCGGTGGTGGGTAGATAACAATTCGGTTTTCGTCCCGACTTAGTTGCAGTGCACTTCTTCAAATTATTGAAGAACGAGGTTAATAAACACTGCTCTGTGTTCTTCCACCCTTGGTCCTGATCACACTGTTCAACTGTGCTCGTCTTGGGAACATTTTCCTGTGAACTTCTCTGCTACATAACATTCTTCCTGTGTCTTGACTGCTATCTCTTCTTCTGTCCTCAGTTCCGAAACTCCGTTCTGTGGAATCCAGTACTTATCTTGGAAACAAATCTGTGCTAACCACTCCTTCGCTTCTGGATAACTCCCTTTCGTTTCATGGTCTCTTTATTTAGGAACACAATTGTTTTTGCATCAACCCAGACAGAAACACTACTGGGTGTCCTTCCGCACCAAGTTCAGTAACACTATTCTGTGTTCTCCTACACGTATATCCACAATAGAGTTTTCTGTGCTCTGTGCTATGTTTATTAGAGATCCCCCTCTCTCTTCTTCTCTGCTTAGTTCAGAAACACTGCTTTATGGTATCTGGGCCCTGTCTGCAATCCTTTTACGGAGCTCCTCTCTACTTTCCATTAAAACCCTTCTCAGCGCTATTCTCTACTTCTCTAGATAACACGCCTCTGCTTCCTTCTCTCTTTAGATTTCTCATCTACCTACTTCAGACCCAATAACATGTGACATACCCTCATTTCTGAAACACTTGTCTCTTCCTTCTCTTCTGTACCAATTTTGAAACACTTTCCTGGGATCTTCTCATCTAGATAGCACTCTTCTCTTTTCCTCTCTTGTTTGTTCACATCCACTGCTGCGAGTTCTTCTTGCCTTCGTTTAGGAACAGTGTTCAGTCTTTTTCTTTCTGTAGTGATCACTTAAGTGCTGCTGTGGGCTGCTCCCCTCTTTGCTAAATAACCATCTCCTTTCTTCTTCTCTACTTCATTCAGGAACCCTTCTGTGAGATCTTTTGTACTCCTGTGGAAACTCTGCTCAGTGCTTTTCTGTTAGTATCCTGGAAACTGTTGTCTACTCTGCTCTTCTCTTGTTTCCCTGGACATACCATGGAGACTCAGTTCTGTGCTCTTCGGTCCATGTCGTTGATCCCCTTCTCGGCCTCATCTCTACTAGTCTAGATAACAAGCCTCTTCTGTGTTTCTGTCCCGATTGTGGAAACACTCCATACTTTACTCTCAACATAGTACAAAGCATTCTGTGTCTTCGTCCCTCCTTTGGTCAAAAACAGTCTTCTGTGCTCTTCTGTGCTATGCTGGACACAGTAGGCGGGGCTCTTCTCCACTCTGTTGGATTTCACACTCACTCCTCTTTCCTGCAATACTTATTGCAGAAACACTGCTGTGGTTTCTTAGGTGCTTAAATTGAAAACACTTTTCAGCCCTCTCTTTCCTTAAGGTGGAATCACGTTTCTGTGTTCTTGTCGACTCTGCAAGACAACACTTAGCTTTTCTTCTTCCTTGGTTCAGATACATGCCTGGGTTCTGGAAACTGAGGTTCAGAAAACATTGCTACCTGCTCCTCTGTATTTCGTGCAGAAAAAAAAGAGCAGCGCTCTCTCACTGTGCTCATCTGGGAACACTCTCCTGGGATCTTCTCTGCTATCTAACACTGTTTATTTGTTTGTCAGTTTCTCTTTAGCTCACCGTCACTGCCCTAATTCGGCTAGACTTAGTTCACACTGTTCCTTGGTCATCTGTACTCATGTTTGAAAGAACTTTCTGTTCTCTCTTCTTCAGAGGTTGGTAGATAACAATTCGGTTTTTGTCCTGACTTAGTTGCAGTGCACTTCTTCAAATTAATGAAGAACGAGGTTAATAAACACTGCTCTGTGTTCTTCCACCCTTGGTCCTGATCACACTGATCAACTGTGCTCGTCTTGGGAACATTTTCCTGTGAACTTCTCTGCTACATAACATTCTTCCTGTGTCTTGACTGCTATCTCTTCTTCTGTCCTCAGTTCCGAAACTCCGTTCTGTGGAATCCAGTACTTATCTTGGAAACAAATCTGTGCTAACCACTCCTTCGCTTCTGGATAACTCCCTTTCGTTTAATGGTCTCTTTATTTAGGAACACAATTGTTTTTGCATCAACCCAGACAGAAACACTACTGGGTGTCCTTCCGCACTAAGTTCAGTAACACTATTCTGTGTTCTCCTACACGTATATCCACAATAGAGTTTTCTGTGCTCTGTGCTATGTTTATTAGAGATCCCCCTCTCTCTTCTTCTCTGCTTAGTTCAGAAACACTGCTTTATGGTATCTGGGCCCTGTCTGCAATCCTTTTACGGAGCTCCTCTCTACTTTCCATTAAAACCCTTCTCAGCGCTATTCTCTACTTCTCTAGATAACACGCCTCTGCTTCCTTCTCTCTTTAGATTTCTCATCTACCTACTTCAGACACAATGCCATGTGACATACCCTCATTTCTGAAACACTTGTCTCTTCCTTCTCTTCTGTACCAATTTTGAAACACTTTCCTGGGATCTTCTCGTCTAGATAGCACTCTTCTCTTTTCCTCTCTTGTTTGTTCACATCCACTGCTGCGAGTTCTTCTTGCCTTCGTTTAGGAACAGTGTTCAGTCTTTTTCTTTCTGTAGTGATCACTTAAGTGCTGCTGTGGGCTGCTCCCCTCTTTGCTAAATAACCATCTCCTTTCTTCTTCTCTACTTCATTCAGGAACCCTTCTGTGAGATCTTTTGTACTCCTGTGGAAACTCTGCTCAGTGCTTTTCTGTTAGTATCCTGGAAACTGTTGTCTACTCTGCTCTTCTCTTGTTTCCCTAACATATCATGGAGACTCAGTTCTGTGCTCTTTGGTCCATGTCGTTGATCCCCTTCTCGGCCTCATCTCTACTGGTCTAGATAACAAGCCTCTTCTGTGTTTCTGTCCCGATTGTGGAAACACTCCATACTTTACTCTCAACATAGTACAAAGCATTCTGTGTCTTCGTCCCTCCTTTGGTCAAAAACAGTCTTCTGTGCTCTTCTGTGCTATCCTGGACAGAGAAGGCGGGGCTCTTCTCCACTCTGTTGGATTTCACACTCACTCCTCTTTCCTGCAATACTTATTGCAGAAACACTGCTGTGGTTTCTTAGGTGCTTAAATTGAAAACACTTTTCAGCCCTCTCTTTCCTTAAGGTGGAATCACGTTTCTGTGTTCTTGTCGACTCTGCAAGACAACACTTAGCTTTTCTTCTTCCTTGGTTCAGATACATGCCTGGGTTCTGGAAACTGAGGTTCAGAAAACATTGCTACCTGCTCCTCTGTATTTCGTGCAGAAAAAAAAGAGCAGCGCTCTCTCACTGTGCTCATCTGGGAACACTCTCCTGGGATCTTCTCTGCTATCTAACACTGTTCATTTGTTTGTTTGTTTCTCTTTTGCTCACCGTCACTGCCCTAATTCAGCTAGACTTAGTTCACACTGTTCCTTGGTCATCTGTACTCATGTTTGAAAGAACTTTCTGTGCTCTCTTCTTCGGTGGTGGGTAGATAACAATTCGGTTTTCATCCCGACTTAGTTGTAGTGCACTTCTTCAAATTATTGAAGAACGAGGTTAATAAACACTGCTCTGTGTTCTTCCACCCTTGGTCCTGATCACACTGTTCAACTGTGCTCGTCTTGGGAACATTTTCCTGTGAACTTCTCTGCTACATAACATTCTTCCTGTGTCTTGACTGCTATCTCTTCTTCTGTCCTCAGTTCTGAAACTCCGTTCTGTGGAATCGTGTACTTATCTTGGAAACAAATCTGTGCTAACCACTCCTTCGCTTCTGGATAACTCCCTTTCGTTTCATGGTCTCTTTATTTAGGAACACAATTGTTTTTGCATCAACCCAGACAGAAACACTACTGGGTGTCCTTCCGCACCAAGTTCAGTAACACTATTCTGTGTTCTCCTACACGTATATCCACAATAGAGTTTTCTGTGCTCTGTGCTATGTTTATTAGAGATCCCCCTCTCTCTTCTTCTCTGCTTAGTTCAGAAACACTGCTTTATGGTATCTGGGCCCTGTCTGCAATCCTTTTACGGAGCTCCTCTCTACTTTCCATTAAAACCCTTCTCAGCGCTATTCTCTACTTCTCTAGATAACACGCCTCTGCTTCCTTCTCTCTTTAGATTTCTCATCTACCTACTTCAGACCCAATAACATGTGACATACCCTCATTTCTGAAACACTTGTCTCTTCCTTCTCTTCTGTACCAATTTTGAAACACTTTCCTGGGATCTTCTCGTCTAGATAGCACTCTTCTCTTTTCCTCTCTTGTTTGTTCACATCCACTGCTGCGAGTTCTTCTTGCCTTCGTTTAGGAACAGTGTTCAGTCTTTTTCTTTCTGTAGTGATCACTTAAGTGCTGCTGTGGGCTGCTCCCCTCTTTGCTAAATAACCATCTCCTTTCTTCTTCTCTACTTCATTCAGGAACCCTTCTGTGAGATCTTTTGTACTCCTGTGGAAACTCTGCTCAGTGCTTTTCTGTTAGTATCCTGGAAACTGTTGTCTACTCTGCTCTTCTCTTGTTTCCCTGGACATACCATGGAGACTCAGTTCTGTGCTCTTCGGTCCATGTCGTTGATCCCCTTCTCGGCCTCATCTCTACTAGTCTAGATAACAAGCCTCTTCTGTGTTTCTGTCCCGATTGTGGAAACACTCCATACTTTACTCTCAACATAGTACCAAGCATTCTGTGTCTTCGTCCCTCCTTTGGTCAAAAACAGTCTTCTGTGCTCTTCTGTGCTATGCTGGACACAGTAGGCGGGGCTCTTCTCCACTCTGTTGGATTTCACACTCACTCCTCTTTCCTGCAATACTTATTGCAGAAACACTGCTGTGGTTTCTTAGGTGCTTAAATTGAAAACACTTTTCAGCCCTCTCTTTCCTTAAGGTGGAATCACGTTTCTGTGTTCTTGTCGACTCTGCAAGACAACACTTAGCTTTTCTTCTTCCTTGGTTCAGATACATGCCTGGGTTCTGGAAACTGAGGTTCAGAAAACATTGCTACCTGCTCCTCTGTATTTCGTGCAGAAAA
Organism: Meriones unguiculatus; assembly: GCF_030254825.1. NCBI lineage: Eukaryota > Metazoa > Chordata > Mammalia > Rodentia > Muridae > Meriones > Meriones unguiculatus. The sequence goes on along the minus strand of NW_026843712.1, from coordinate 2,312,923 downwards.
AAAAGAGCAGCGCTCTCTCACTGTGCTCATCTGGGAACACTCTCCTGGGATCTTCTCTGCTATCTAACACTGTTCATTTGTTTGTTTGTCTGTTTCTCTTTTGCTCACCGTGACTGCCCTAATTCAGCTAGACTTAGTTCACACTGATCCTTGGTCATCTGTACTCATGTTTGAAAAAACTTTCTGTGCTCTCTTCTTCGGTGGTGGGTAGATAACAATTCGGTTTTCGTCCCGACTTAGTTGCAGTGCACTTCTTCAAATTATTGAAGAACGAGGTTAATAAACACTGCTCTGTGTTCTTCCACCCTTGGTCCTGATCACACTGTTCAACTGTGCTCGTCTTGGGAACATTTTCCTGTGAACTTCTCTGCTACATAACATTCTTCCTGTGTCTTGACTGCTATCTCTTCTTCTGTCCTCAGTTCCGAAACTCCGTTCTGTGGAATCCAGTACTTATCTTGGAAACAAATCTGTGCTAACCACTCCTTCGCTTCTGGATAACTCCCTTTCGTTTCATGGTCTCTTTATTTAGGAACACAATTGTTTTTGCATCAACCCAGACAGAAACACTACTGGGTGTCCTTCCGCACCAAGTTCAGTAACACTATTCTGTGTTCTCCTACACGTATATCCACAATAGAGTTTTCTGTGCTCTGTGCTATGTTTATTAGAGATCCCCCTCTCTCTTCTTCTCTGCTTAGTTCAGAAACACTGCTTTATGGTATCTGGGCCCTGTCTGCAATCCTTTTACGGAGCTCCTCTCTACTTTCCATTAAAACCCTTCTCAGCGCTATTCTCTACTTCTCTAGATAACACGCCTCTGCTTCCTTCTCTCTTTAGATTTCTCATCTACCTACTTCAGACCCAATAACATGTGACATACCCTCATTTCTGAAACACTTGTCTCTTCCTTCTCTTCTGTACCAATTTTGAAACACTTTCCTGGGATCTTCTCGTCTAGATAGCACTCTTCTCTTTTCCTCTCTTGTTTGTTCACATCCACTGCTGCGAGTTCTTCTTGCCTTCGTTTAGGAACAGTGTTCAGTCTTTTTCTTTCTGTAGTGATCACTTAAGTGCTGCTGTGGGCTGCTCCCCTCTTTGCTAAATAACCATCTCCTTTCTTCTTCTCTACTTCATTCAGGAACCCTTCTGTGAGATCTTTTGTACTCCTGTGGAAACTCTGCTCAGTGCTTTTCTGTTAGTATCCTGGAAACTGTTGTCTACTCTGCTCTTCTCTTGTTTCCCTGGACATACCATGGAGACTCAGTTCTGTGCTCTTCGGTCCATGTCGTTGATCCCCTTCTCGGCCTCATCTCTACTAGTCTAGATAACAAGCCTCTTCTGTGTTTCTGTCCCGATTGTGGAAACACTCCATACTTTACTCTCAACATAGTACAAAGCATTCTGTGTCTTCGTCCCTCCTTTGGTCAAAAACAGTCTTCTGTGCTCTTCTGTGCTATGCTGGACACAGTAGGCGGGGCTCTTCTCCACTCTGTTGGATTTCACACTCACTCCTCTTTCCTGCAATACTTATTGCAGAAACACTGCTGTGGTTTCTTAGGTGCTTAAATTGAAAACACTTTTCAGCCCTCTCTTTCCTTAAGGTGGAATCACGTTTCTGTGTTCTTGTCGACTCTGCAAGACAACACTTAGCTTTTCTTCTTCCTTGGTTCAGATACATGCCTGGGTTCTGGAAACTGAGGTTCAGAAAACATTGCTACCTGCTCCTCTGTATTTCGTGCAGAAAAAAAAGAGCAGCGCTCTCTCACTGTGCTCATCTGGGAACACTCTCCTGGGATCTTCTCTGCTATCTAACACTGTTTATTTGTTTGTCAGTTTCTCTTTAGCTCACCGTCACTGCCCTAATTCGGCTAGACTTAGTTCACACTGTTCCTTGGTCATCTGTACTCATGTTTGAAAGAACTTTCTGTTCTCTCTTCTTCAGAGGTTGGTAGATAACAATTCGGTTTTTGTCCTGACTTAGTTGCAGTGCACTTCTTCAAATTAATGAAGAACGAGGTTAATAAACACTGCTCTGTGTTCTTCCACCCTTGGTCCTGATCACACTGATCAACTGTGCTCGTCTTGGGAACATTTTCCTGTGAACTTCTCTGCTACATAACATTCTTCCTGTGTCTTGACTGCTATCTCTTCTTCTGTCCTCAGTTCCGAAACTCCGTTCTGTGGAATCCAGTACTTATCTTGGAAACAAATCTGTGCTAACCACTCCTTCGCTTCTGGATAACTCCCTTTCGTTTCATGGTCTCTTTATTTAGGAACACAATTGTTTTTGCATCAACCCAGACAGAAACACTACTGGGTGTCCTTCCGCACCAAGTTCAGTAACACTATTCTGTGTTCTCCTACACGTATATCCACAATAGAGTTTTCTGTGCTCTGTGCTATGTTTATTAGAGATCCCCCTCTCTCTTCTTCTCTGCTTAGTTCAGAAACACTGCTTTATGGTATCTGGGCCCTGTCTGCAATCCTTTTACGGAGCTCCTCTCTACTTTCCATTAAAACCCTTCTCAGCGCTATTCTCTACTTCTCTAGATAACACGCCTCTGCTTCCTTCTCTCTTTAGATTTCTCATCTACCTACTTCAGACCCAATAACATGTGACATACCCTCATTTCTGAAACACTTGTCTCTTCCTTCTCTTCTGTACCAATTTTGAAACACTTTCCTGGGATCTTCTCGTCTAGATAGCACTCTTCTCTTTTCCTCTCTTGTTTGTTCACATCCACTGCTGCGAGTTCTTCTTGCCTTCGTTTAGGAACAGTGTTCAGTCTTTTTCTTTCTGTAGTGATCACTTAAGTGCTGCTGTGGGCTGCTCCCCTCTTTGCTAAATAACCATCTCCTTTCTTCTTCTCTACTTCATTCAGGAACCCTTCTGTGAGATCTTTTGTACTCCTGTGGAAACTCTGCTCAGTGCTTTTCTGTTAGTATCCTGGAAACTGTTGTCTACTCTGCTCTTCTCTTGTTTCCCTGGACATACCATGGAGACTCAGTTCTGTGCTCTTCGGTCCATGTCGTTGATCCCCTTCTCGGCCTCATCTCTACTAGTCTAGATAACAAGCCTCTTCTGTGTTTCTGTCCCGATTGTGGAAACACTCCATACTTTACTCTCAACATAGTACAAAGCATTCTGTGTCTTCGTCCCTCCTTTGGTCAAAAACAGTCTTCTGTGCTCTTCTGTGCTATGCTGGACACAGTAGGCGGGGCTCTTCTCCACTCTGTTGGATTTCACACTCACTCCTCTTTCCTGCAATACTTATTGCAGAAACACTGCTGTGGTTTCTTAGGTGCTTAAATTGAAAACACTTTTCAGCCCTCTCTTTCCTTAAGGTGGAATCACGTTTCTGTGTTCTTGTCGACTCTGCAAGACAACACTTAGCTTTTCTTCTTCCTTGGTTCAGATACATGCCTGGGTTCTGGAAACTGAGGTTCAGAAAACATTGCTACCTGCTCCTCTGTATTTCGTGCAGAAAAAAAAGAGCAGCGCTCTCTCACTGTGCTCATCTGGGAACACTCTCCTGGGATCTTCTCTGCTATCTAACACTGTTTATTTGTTTGTCAGTTTCTCTTTAGCTCACCGTCACTGCCCTAATTCGGCTAGACTTAGTTCACACTGTTCCTTGGTCATCTGTACTCATGTTTGAAAGAACTTTCTGTTCTCTCTTCTTCAGAGGTTGGTAGATAACAATTCGGTTTTTGTCCTGACTTAGTTGCAGTGCACTTCTTCAAATTAATGAAGAACGAGGTTAATAAACACTGCTCTGTGTTCTTCCACCCTTGGTCCTGATCACACTGATCAACTGTGCTCGTCTTGGGAACATTTTCCTGTGAACTTCTCTGCTACATAACATTCTTCCTGTGTCTTGACTGCTATCTCTTCTTCTGTCCTCAGTTCCGAAACTCCGTTCTGTGGAATCCAGTACTTATCTTGGAAACAAATCTGTGCTAACCACTCCTTCGCTTCTGGATAACTCCCTTTCGTTTCATGGTCTCTTTATTTAGGAACACAATTGTTTTTGCATCAACCCAGACAGAAACACTACTGGGTGTCCTTCCGCACCAAGTTCAGTAACACTATTCTGTGTTCTCCTACACGTATATCCACAATAGAGTTTTCTGTGCTCTGTGCTATGTTTATTAGAGATCCCCCTCTCTCTTCTTCTCTGCTTAGTTCAGAAACACTGCTTTATGGTATCTGGGCCCTGTCTGCAATCCTTTTACGGAGCTCCTCTCTACTTTCCATTAAAACCCTTCTCAGCGCTATTCTCTACTTCTCTAGATAACACGCCTCTGCTTCCTTCTCTCTTTAGATTTCTCATCTACCTACTTCAGACCCAATAACATGTGACATACCCTCATTTCTGAAACACTTGTCTCTTCCTTCTCTTCTGTACCAATTTTGAAACACTTTCCTGGGATCTTCTCGTCTAGATAGCACTCTTCTCTTTTCCTCTCTTGTTTGTTCACATCCACTGCTGCGAGTTCTTCTTGCCTTCGTTTAGGAACAGTGTTCAGTCTTTTTCTTTCTGTAGTGATCACTTAAGTGCTGCTGTGGGCTGCTCCCCTCTTTGCTAAATAACCATCTCCTTTCTTCTTCTCTACTTCATTCAGGAACCCTTCTGTGAGATCTTTTGTACTCCTGTGGAAACTCTGCTCAGTGCTTTTCTGTTAGTATCCTGGAAACTGTTGTCTACTCTGCTCTTCTCTTGTTTCCCTGGACATACCATGGAGACTCAGTTCTGTGCTCTTCGGTCCATGTCGTTGATCCCCTTCTCGGCCTCATCTCTACTAGTCTAGATAACAAGCCTCTTCTGTGTTTCTGTCCCGATTGTGGAAACACTCCATACTTTACTCTCAACATAGTACAAAGCATTCTGTGTCTTCGTCCCTCCTTTGGTCAAAAACAGTCTTCTGTGCTCTTCTGTGCTATGCTGGACACAGTAGGCGGGGCTCTTCTCCACTCTGTTGGATTTCACACTCACTCCTCTTTCCTGCAATACTTATTGCAGAAACACTGCTGTGGTTTCTTAGGTGCTTAAATTGAAAACACTTTTCAGCCCTCTCTTTCCTTAAGGTGGAATCACGTTTCTGTGTTCTTGTCGACTCTGCAAGACAACACTTAGCTTTTCTTCTTCCTTGGTTCAGATACATGCCTGGGTTCTGGAAACTGAGGTTCAGAAAATATTGCTACCTGCTCCTCTGTATTTCGTGCAGAAAAAAAAGAGCAGCGCTCTCTCACTGTGCTCATCTGGGAACACTCTCCTGGGATCTTCTCTGCTATCTAACACTGTTTATTTGTTTGTCAGTTTCTCTTTAAGCTCACCGTCACTGCCCTAATTCGGCTAGACTTAGTTCACACTGTTCCTTGGTCATCTGTACTCATGTTTGAAAGAACTTTCTGTTCTCTCTTCTTCAGAGGTTGGTAGATAACAATTCGGTTTTTGTCCTGACTTAGTTGCAGTGCACTTCTTCAAATTAATGAAGAACGAGGTTAATAAACACTGCTCTGTGTTCTTCCACCCTTGGTCCTGATCACACTGATCAACTGTGCTCGTCTTGGGAACATTTTCCTGTGAACTTCTCTGCTACATAACATTCTTCCTGTGTCTTGACTGCTATCTCTTCTTCTGTCCTCAGTTCCGAAACTCCGTTCTGTGGAATCCAGTACTTATCTTGGAAACAAATCTGTGCTAACCACTCCTTCGCTTCTGGATAACTCCCTTTCGTTTAATGGTCTCTTTATTTAGGAACACAATTGTTTTTGCATCAACCCAGACAGAAACACTACTGGGTGTCCTTCCGCACCAAGTTCAGTAACACTATTCTGTGTTCTCCTACACGTATATCCACAATAGAGTTTTCTGTGCTCTGTGCTATGTTTATTAGAGATCCCCCTCTCTCTTCTTCTCTGCTTAGTTCAGAAACACTGCTTTATGGTATCTGGGCCCTGTCTGCAATCCTTTTACGGAGCTCCTCTCTACTTTCCATTAAAACCCTTCTCAGCGCTATTCTCTACTTCTCTAGATAACACGCCTCTGCTTCCTTCTCTCTTTAGATTTCTCATCTACCTACTTCAGACACAATGCCATGTGACATACCCTCATTTCTGAAACACTTGTCTCTTCCTTCTCTTCTGTACCAATTTTGAAACACTTTCCTGGGATCTTCTCGTCTAGATAGCACTCTTCTCTTTTCCTCTCTTGTTTGTTCACATCCACTGCTGCGAGTTCTTCTTGCCTTCGTTTAGGAACAGTGTTCAGTCTTTTTCTTTCTGTAGTGATCACTTAAGTGCTGCTGTGGGCTGCTCCCCTCTTTGCTAAATAACCATCTCCTTTCTTCTTCTCTACTTCATTCAGGAACCCTTCTGTGAGATCTTTTGTACTCCTGTGGAAACTCTGCTCAGTGCTTTTCTGTTAGTATCCTGGAAACTGTTGTCTACTCTGCTCTTCTCTTGTTTCCCTGGACATACCATGGAGACTCAGTTCTGTGCTCTTCGGTCCATGTCGTTGATCCCCTTCTCGGCCTCATCTCTACTGGGCTAGATAACAAGCCTCTTCTGTGTTTCTGTCCCGATTGTGGAAACACTCCATACTTTACTCTCAACATAGTACAAAGCATTCTGTGTCTTCTTCCCTCCTTTGGTCAAAAACAGTCTTCTGTGCTCTTCTGTGCTATCCTGGACACAGTAGGCGGGGCTCTTCTCCACTCTGTTGGATTTCACACTCACTCCTCTTTCCTGCAATACTTATTGCAGAAACACTGCTGTGGTTTCTTAGGTGCTTAAATTGAAAACACTTTTCAGCCCTCTCTTTCCTTAAGGTGGAATCACGTTTCTGTGTTCTTGTCGACTCTGCAAGACAACACTTAGCTTTTCTTCTTCCTTGGTTCAGATACATGCCTGGGTTCTGGAAACTGAGGTTCAGAAAACATTGCTACCTGCTCCTCTGTATTTCGTGCAGAAAAAAAAGAGCAGCGCTCTCTCACTGTGCTCATCTGGGAACACTCTCCTGGGATCTTCTCTGCTATCTAACACTGTTCATTTGTTTGTTTGTCTGTTTCTCTTTTGCTCACCGTCACTGCCCTAATTCAGCTAGACTTAGTTCACACTGTTCCTTGGTCATCTGTACTCATGTTTGAAAGAACTTTCTGTGCTCTCTTCTTCGGTGGTGGGTAGATAACAATTCGGTTTTCGTCCCGACTTAGTTGCAGTGCACTTCTTCAAATTATTGAAGAACGAGGTTAATAAACACTGCTCTGTGTTCTTCCACCCTTGGTCCTGATCACACTGTTCAACTGTGCTCGTCTTGGGAACATTTTCCTGTGAACTTCTCTGCTACATAACATTCTTCCTGTGTCTTGACTGCTATCTCTTCTTCTGTCCTCAGTTCGGAAACTCCGTTCTGTGGAATCGTGTACTTATCTTGGAAACAAATCTGTACTAACCACTCCTTCGCTTCTGGATAACTCCCTTTCGTTTAATGGTCTCTTTATTTAGGAACACAATTGTTTTTGCATCAACCCAGACAGAAACACTACTGGGTGTCCTTCCGCACTAAGTTCAGTAACACTATTCTGTGTTCTCCTACACGTATATCCACAATAGAGTTTTCTGTGCTCTGTGCTATGTTTATTAGAGATCCCCCTCTCTCTTCTTCTCTGCTTAGTTCAGAAACACTGCTTTATGGTATCTGGGCCCTGTCTGCAATCCTTTTACGGAGCTCCTCTCTACTTTCCATTAAAACCCTTCTCAGCGCTATTCTCTACTTCTCTAGATAACACGCCTCTGCTTCCTTCTCTCTTTTATTTCTCATCTACCTACTTCAGACACAATGCCATGTGACATACCCTCATTTCTGAAACACTTGTCTCTTCCTTCTCTTCTGTACCAATTTTGAAACACTTTCCTGGGATCTTCTCGTCTAGATAGCACTCTTCTCTTTTCCTCTCTTGTTTGTTCACATCCACTGCTGCGAGTTCTTCTTGCCTTCGTTTAGGAACAGTGTTCAGTCTTTTTCTTTCTGTAGTGATCACTTAAGTGCTGCTGTGGGCTGCTCCCCTCTTTGCTAAATAACCATCTCATTTCTTCTTCTCTACTTCATTCAGGAACCCTTCTATGAGATCTTTTGTACTCCTGTGGAAACTCTGCTCAGTGCTTTTCTGTTAGTATCCTGGAAACTGTTGTCTACTCTGCTCTTCTCTTGTTTCCCTAACATATCATGGAGACTCAGTTCTGTGCTCTTTGGTCCATGTCGTTGATCCCCTTCTCGGCCTCATCTCTACTGGGCTAGATAACAAGCCTCTTCTGTGTTTCTGTCCCGATTGTGGAAACACTCCATACTTTACTCTCAACATAGTACAAAGCATTCTGTGTCTTCTTCCCTCCTTTGGTCAAAAACAGTCTTCTGTGCTCTTCTGTGCTATCCTGGACACAGTAGGCGGGGCTCTTCTCCACTCTGTTGGATTTCACACTCACTCCTCTTTCCTGCAATACTTATTGCAGAAACACTGCTGTGGTTTCTTAGGTGCTTAAATTGAAAACACTTTTCAGCCCTCTCTTTCCTTAAGGTGGAATCACGTTTCTGTGTTCTTGTCGACTCTGCAAGACAACACTTAGCTTTTCTTCTTCCTTGGTTCAGATACATGCCTGGGTTCTGGAAACTGAGGTTCAGAAAACATTGCTACCTGCTCCTCTGTATTTCGTGCAGAAAAAAAAGAGCAGCGCTCTCTCACTGTGCTCATCTGGGAACACTCTCCTGGGATCTTCTCTGCTATCTAACACTGTTCATTTGTTTGTTTGTCTGTTTCTCTTTTGCTCACCGTCACTGCCCTAATTCAGCTAGACTTAGTTCACACTGTTCCTTGGTCATCTGTACTCATGTTTGAAAGAACTTTCTGTGCTCTCTTCTTCGGTGGTGGGTAGATAACAATTCGGTTTTCGTCCCGACTTAGTTGCAGTGCACTTCTTCAAATTATTGAAGAACGAGGTTAATAAACACTGCTCTGTGTTCTTCCACCCTTGGTCCTGATCACACTGTTCAACTGTGCTCGTCTTGGGAACATTTTCCTGTGAACTTCTCTGCTACATAACATTCTTCCTGTGTCTTGACTGCTATCTCTTCTTCTGTCCTCAGTTCCGAAACTCCGTTCTGTGGAATCGTGTTCTTATCTTGGAAACAAATCTGTGCTAACCACTCCTTCGCTTCTGGATAACTCCCTTTCGTTTAATGGTCTCTTTATTTAGGAACACAATTGTTTTTGCATCAACCCAGACAGAAACACTACTGGGTATCCTTCCGCACTAAGTTCAGTAACACTATTCTGTGTTCTCCTACACGTATATCCACAATAGAGTTTTCTGTGCTCTGTGCTATGTTTATTAGAGATCCCCCTCTCTCTTCTTCTCTGCTTAGTTCAGAAACACTGCTTTATGGTATCTGGGCCCTGTCTGCAATCCTTTTACGGAGCTCCTCTCTACTTTCCATTAAAACCCTTCTCAGCGCTATTCTCTACTTCTCTAGATAACACGCCTCTGCTTCCTTCTCTCTTTTATTTCTCATCTACCTACTTCAGACACAATGCCATGTGACATACCCTCATTTCTGAAACACTTGTCTCTTCCTTCTCTTCTGTACCAATTTTGAAACACTTTCCTGGGATCTTCTTGTCTAGATAGCACTCTTCTCTTTTCCTCTCTTGTTTGTTCACATCCACTGCTGCGAGTTCTTCTTGCCTTCGTTTAGGAACAGTGTTCAGTCTTTTTCTTTCTGTAGTGATCACTTAAGTGCTGCTGTGGGCTGCTCCCCTCTTTGCTAAATAACCATCTCCTTTCTTCTTCTCTACTTCATTCAGGAACCCTTCTGTGAGATCTTTTGTACTCCTGTGGAAACTCTGCTCAGTGCTTTTCTGTTAGTATCCTGGAAACTGTTGTCTACTCTGCTCTTCTCTTGTTTCCCTGGACATACCATGGAGACTCAGTTCTGTGCTCTTCGGTCCATGTCGTTGATCCCCTTTCGGCCTCATCTCTACTGGTCTAGATAACAAGCCTCTTCTGTGTTTCTGTCCCGATTGTGGAAACACTCCATACTTTACTCTCAACATAGTACAAAGCATTCTGTGTCTTCGTCCCTCCTTTGGTCAAAAACAGTCTTCTGTGCTCTTCTGTGCTATGCTGGACACAGTAGGCGGGGCTCTTCTCCACTCTGTTGGATTTCACACTCACTCCTCTTTCCTGCAATACTTATTGCAGAAACACTGCTGTGGTTTCTTAGGTGCTTAAATTGAAAACACTTTTCAGCCCTCTCTTTCCTTAAGGTGGAATCACGTTTCTGTGTTCTTGTCGACTCTGCAAGACAACACTTAGCTTTTCTTCTTCCTTGGTTCAGATACATGCCTGGGTTCTGGAAACTGAGGTTCAGAAAACATTGCTACCTGCTCCTCTGTATTTCGTGCAGAAAAAAAAGAGCAGCGCTCTCTCACTGTGCTCATCTGGGAACACTCTCCTGGGATCTTCTCTGCTATCTAACACTGTTCATTTGTTTGTTTGTCTGTTTCTCTTTTGCTCACCGTGACTGCCCTAATTCAGCTAGACTTAGTTCACACTGATCCTTGGTCATCTGTACTCATGTTTGAAAGAACTTTCTGTGCTCTCTTCTTCGGTGGTGGGTAGATAACAATTCGGTTTTCGTCCCGACTTAGTTGCAGTGCACTTCTTCAAATTATTGAAGAACGAGGTTAATAAACACTGCTCTGTGTTCTTCCACCCTTGGTCCTGATCACACTGTTCAACTGTGCTCGTCTTGGGAACATTTTCCTGTGAACTTCTCTGCTACATAACATTCTTCCTGTGTCTTGACTGCTATCTCTTCTTCTGTCCTCAGTTCCGAAACTCCGTTCTGTGGAATCCAGTACTTATCTTGGAAACAAATCTGTGCTAACCACTCCTTCGCTTCTGGATAACTCCCTTTCGTTTCATGGTCTCTTTATTTAGGAACACAATTGTTTTTGCATCAACCCAGACAGAAACACTACTGGGTGTCCTTCCGCACCAAGTTCAGTAACACTATTCTGTGTTCTCCTACACGTATATCCACAATAGAGTTTTCTGTGCTCTGTGCTATGTTTATTAGAGATCCCCCTCTCTCTTCTTCTCTGCTTAGTTCAGAAACACTGCTTTATGGTATCTGGGCCCTGTCTGCAATCCTTTTACGGAGCTCCTCTCTACTTTCCATTAAAACCCTTCTCAGCGCTATTCTCTACTTCTCTAGATAACACGCCTCTGCTTCCTTCTCTCTTTAGATTTCTCATCTACCTACTTCAGACCCAATAACATGTGACATACCCTCATTTCTGAAACACTTGTCTCTTCCTTCTCTTCTGTACCAATTTTGAAACACTTTCCTGGGATCTTCTCGTCTAGATAGCACTCTTCTCTTTTCCTCTCTTGTTTGTTCACATCCACTGCTGCGAGTTCTTCTTGCCTTCGTTTAGGAACAGTGTTCAGTCTTTTTCTTTCTGTAGTGATCACTTAAGTGCTGCTGTGGGCTGCTCCCCTCTTTGCTAAATAACCATCTCCTTTCTTCTTCTCTACTTCATTCAGGAACCCTTCTGTGAGATCTTTTGTACTCCTGTGGAAACTCTGCTCAGTGCTTTTCTGTTAGTATCCTGGAAACTGTTGTCTACTCTGCTCTTCTCTTGTTTCCCTGGACATACCATGGAGACTCAGTTCTGTGCTCTTCGGTCCATGTCGTTGATCCCCTTCTCGGCCTCATCTCTACTAGTCTAGATAACAAGCCTCTTCTGTGTTTCTGTCCCGATTGTGGAAACACTCCATACTTTACTCTCAACATAGTACAAAGCATTCTGTGTCTTCGTCCCTCCTTTGGTCAAAAACAGTCTTCTGTGCTCTTCTGTGCTATGCTGGACACAGTAGGCGGGGCTCTTCTCCACTCTGTTGGATTTCACACTCACTCCTCTTTCCTGCAATACTTATTGCAGAAACACTGCTGTGGTTTCTTAGGTGCTTAAATTGAAAACACTTTTCAGCCCTCTCTTTCCTTAAGGTGGAATCACGTTTCTGTGTTCTTGTCGACTCTGCAAGACAACACTTAGCTTTTCTTCTTCCTTGGTTCAGATACATGCCTGGGTTCTGGAAACTGAGGTTCAGAAAACATTGCTACCTGCTCCTCTGTATTTCGTGCAGAAAAAAAAGAGCAGCGCTCTCTCACTGTGCTCATCTGGGAACACTCTCCTGGGATCTTCTCTGCTATCTAACACTGTTTATTTGTTTGTCAGTTTCTCTTTAGCTCACCGTCACTGCCCTAATTCGGCTAGACTTAGTTCACACTGTTCCTTGGTCATCTGTACTCATGTTTGAAAGAACTTTCTGTTCTCTCTTCTTCAGAGGTTGGTAGATAACAATTCGGTTTTTGTCCTGACTTAGTTGCAGTGCACTTCTTCAAATTAATGAAGAACGAGGTTAATAAACACTGCTCTGTGTTCTTCCACCCTTGGTCCTGATCACACTGATCAACTGTGCTCGTCTTGGGAACATTTTCCTGTGAACTTCTCTGCTACATAACATTCTTCCTGTGTCTTGACTGCTATCTCTTCTTCTGTCCTCAGTTCCGAAACTCCGTTCTGTGGAATCCAGTACTTATCTTGGAAACAAATCTGTGCTAACCACTCCTTCGCTTCTGGATAACTCCCTTTCGTTTCATGGTCTCTTTATTTAGGAACACAATTGTTTTTGCATCAACCCAGACAGAAACACTACTGGGTGTCCTTCCGCACCAAGTTCAGTAACACTATTCTGTGTTCTCCTACACGTATATCCACAATAGAGTTTTCTGTGCTCTGTGCTATGTTTATTAGAGATCCCCCTCTCTCTTCTTCTCTGCTTAGTTCAGAAACACTGCTTTATGGTATCTGGGCCCTGTCTGCAATCCTTTTACGGAGCTCCTCTCTACTTTCCATTAAAACCCTTCTCAGCGCTATTCTCTACTTCTCTAGATAACACGCCTCTGCTTCCTTCTCTCTTTAGATTTCTCATCTACCTACTTCAGACCCAATAACATGTGACATACCCTCATTTCTGAAACACTTGTCTCTTCCTTCTCTTCTGTACCAATTTTGAAACACTTTCCTGGGATCTTCTCGTCTAGATAGCACTCTTCTCTTTTCCTCTCTTGTTTGTTCACATCCACTGCTGCGAGTTCTTCTTGCCTTCGTTTAGGAACAGTGTTCAGTCTTTTTCTTTCTGTAGTGATCACTTAAGTGCTGCTGTGGGCTGCTCCCCTCTTTGCTAAATAACCATCTCCTTTCTTCTTCTCTACTTCATTCAGGAACCCTTCTGTGAGATCTTTTGTACTCCTGTGGAAACTCTGCTCAGTGCTTTTCTGTTAGTATCCTGGAAACTGTTGTCTACTCTGCTCTTCTCTTGTTTCCCTGGACATACCATGGAGACTCAGTTCTGTGCTCTTCGGTCCATGTCGTTGATCCCCTTCTCGGCCTCATCTCTACTAGTCTAGATAACAAGCCTCTTCTGTGTTTCTGTCCCGATTGTGGAAACACTCCATACTTTACTCTCAACATAGTACAAAGCATTCTGTGTCTTCGTCCCTCCTTTGGTCAAAAACAGTCTTCTGTGCTCTTCTGTGCTATGCTGGACACAGTAGGCGGGGCTCTTCTCCACTCTGTTGGATTTCACACTCACTCCTCTTTCCTGCAATACTTATTGCAGAAACACTGCTGTGGTTTCTTAGGTGCTTAAATTGAAAACACTTTTCAGCCCTCTCTTTCCTTAAGGTGGAATCACGTTTCTGTGTTCTTGTCGACTCTGCAAGACAACACTTAGCTTTTCTTCTTCCTTGGTTCAGATACATGCCTGGGTTCTAGAAACTGAGGTTCAGAAAACATTGCTACCTGCTCCTCTGTATTTCGTGCAGAAAAAAAAGAGCAGCGCTCTCTCACTGTGCTCATCTGGGAACACTCTCCTGGGATCTTCTCTGCTATCTAACACTGTTTATTTGTTTGTCAGTTTCTCTTTAGCTCACCGTCACTGCCCTAATTCGGCTAGACTTAGTTCACACTGTTCCTTGGTCATCTGTACTCATGTTTGAAAGAACTTTCTGTTCTCTCTTCTTCAGAGGTTGGTAGATAACAATTCGGTTTTTGTCCTGACTTAGTTGCAGTGCACTTCTTCAAATTAATGAAGAACGAGGTTAATAAACACTGCTCTGTGTTCTTCCACCCTTGGTCCTGATCACACTGATCAACTGTGCTCGTCTTGGGAACATTTTCCTGTGAACTTCTCTGCTACATAACATTCTTCCTGTGTCTTGACTGCTATCTCTTCTTCTGTCCTCAGTTCCGAAACTCCGTTCTGTGGAATCCAGTACTTATCTTGGAAACAAATCTGTGCTAACCACTCCTTCGCTTCTGGATAACTCCCTTTCGTTTCATGGTCTCTTTATTTAGGAACACAATTGTTTTTGCATCAACCCAGACAGAAACACTACTGGGTGTCCTTCCGCACCAAGTTCAGTAACACTATTCTGTGTTCTCCTACACGTATATCCACAATAGAGTTTTCTGTGCTCTGTGCTATGTTTATTAGAGATCCCCCTCTCTCTTCTTCTCTGCTTAGTTCAGAAACACTGCTTTATGGTATCTGGGCCCTGTCTGCAATCCTTTTACGGAGCTCCTCTCTACTTTCCATTAAAACCCTTCTCAGCGCTATTCTCTACTTCTCTAGATAACACGCCTCTGCTTCCTTCTCTCTTTAGATTTCTCATCTACCTACTTCAGACCCAATAACATGTGACATACCCTCATTTCTGAAACACTTGTCTCTTCCTTCTCTTCTGTACCAATTTTGAAACACTTTCCTGGGATCTTCTCGTCTAGATAGCACTCTTCTCTTTTCCTCTCTTGTTTGTTCACATCCACTGCTGCGAGTTCTTCTTGCCTTCGTTTAGGAACAGTGTTCAGTCTTTTTCTTTCTGTAGTGATCACTTAAGTGCTGCTGTGGGCTGCTCCCCTCTTTGCTAAATAACCATCTCCTTTCTTCTTCTCTACTTCATTCAGGAACCCTTCTGTGAGATCTTTTGTACTCCTGTGGAAACTCTGCTCAGTGCTTTTCTGTTAGTATCCTGGAAACTGTTGTCTACTCTGCTCTTCTCTTGTTTCCCTGGACATACCATGGAGACTCAGTTCTGTGCTCTTCGGTCCATGTCGTTGATCCCCTTCTCGGCCTCATCTCTACTAGTCTAGATAACAAGCCTCTTCTGTGTTTCTGTCCCGATTGTGGAAACACTCCATACTTTACTCTCAACATAGTACAAAGCATTCTGTGTCTTCGTCCCTCCTTTGGTCAAAAACAGTCTTCTGTGCTCTTCTGTGCTATGCTGGACACAGTAGGCGGGGCTCTTCTCCACTCTGTTGGATTTCACACTCACTCCTCTTTCCTGCAATACTTATTGCAGAAACACTGCTGTGGTTTCTTAGGTGCTTAAATTGAAAACACTTTTCAGCCCTCTCTTTCCTTAAGGTGGAATCACGTTTCTGTGTTCTTGTCGACTCTGCAAGACAACACTTAGCTTTTCTTCTTCCTTGGTTCAGATACATGCCTGGGTTCTGGAAACTGAGGTTCAGAAAATATTGCTACCTGCTCCTCTGTATTTCGTGCAGAAAAAAAAGAGCAGCGCTCTCTCACTGTGCTCATCTGGGAACACTCTCCTGGGATCTTCTCTGCTATCTAACACTGTTTATTTGTTTGTCAGTTTCTCTTTAAGCTCACCGTCACTGCCCTAATTCGGCTAGACTTAGTTCACACTGTTCCTTGGTCATGTGTACTCATGTTTGAAAGAACTTTCTGTTCTCTCTTCTTCAGAGGTTGGTAGATAACAATTCGGTTTTTGTCCTGACTTAGTTGCAGTGCACTTCTTCAAATTAATGAAGAACGAGGTTAATAAACACTGCTCTGTGTTCTTCCACCCTTGGTCCTGATCACACTGATCAACTGTGCTCGTCTTGGGAACATTTTCCTGTGAACTTCTCTGCTACATAACATTCTTCCTGTGTCTTGACTGCTATCTCTTCTTCTGTCCTCAGTTCCGAAACTCCGTTCTGTGGAATCCAGTACTTATCTTGGAAACA
Organism: Meriones unguiculatus; assembly: GCF_030254825.1. Classification (NCBI taxonomy): domain Eukaryota; kingdom Metazoa; phylum Chordata; class Mammalia; order Rodentia; family Muridae; genus Meriones; species Meriones unguiculatus. The sequence goes on along the minus strand of NW_026843712.1, from coordinate 2,296,750 downwards.
AATCTGTGCTAACCACTCCTTCGCTTCTGGATAACTCCCTTTCGTTTAATGGTCTCTTTATTTAGGAACACAATTGTTTTTGCATCAACCCAGACAGAAACACTACTGGGTGTCCTTCCGCACCAAGTTCAGTAACACTATTCTGTGTTCTCCTACACGTATATCCACAATAGAGTTTTCTGTGCTCTGTGCTATGTTTATTAGAGATCCCCCTCTCTCTTCTTCTCTGCTTAGTTCAGAAACACTGCTTTATGGTATCTGGGCCCTGTCTGCAATCCTTTTACGGAGCTCCTCTCTACTTTCCATTAAAACCCTTCTCAGCGCTATTCTCTACTTCTCTAGATAACACGCCTCTGCTTCCTTCTCTCTTTAGATTTCTCATCTACCTACTTCAGACACAATGCCATGTGACATACCCTCATTTCTGAAACACTTGTCTCTTCCTTCTCTTCTGTACCAATTTTGAAACACTTTCCTGGGATCTTCTCGTCTAGATAGCACTCTTCTCTTTTCCTCTCTTGTTTGTTCACATCCACTGCTGCGAGTTCTTCTTGCCTTCGTTTAGGAACAGTGTTCAGTCTTTTTCTTTCTGTAGTGATCACTTAAGTGCTGCTGTGGGCTGCTCCCCTCTTTGCTAAATAACCATCTCCTTTCTTCTTCTCTACTTCATTCAGGAACCCTTCTGTGAGATCTTTTGTACTCCTGTGGAAACTCTGCTCAGTGCTTTTCTGTTAGTATCCTGGAAACTGTTGTCTACTCTGCTCTTCTCTTGTTTCCCTGGACATACCATGGAGACTCAGTTCTGTGCTCTTCGGTCCATGTCGTTGATCCCCTTCTCGGCCTCATCTCTACTGGGCTAGATAACAAGCCTCTTCTGTGTTTCTGTCCCGATTGTGGAAACACTCCATACTTTACTCTCAACATAGTACAAAGCATTCTGTGTCTTCTTCCCTCCTTTGGTCAAAAACAGTCTTCTGTGCTCTTCTGTGCTATCCTGGACACAGTAGGCGGGGCTCTTCTCCACTCTGTTGGATTTCACACTCACTCCTCTTTCCTGCAATACTTATTGCAGAAACACTGCTGTGGTTTCTTAGGTGCTTAAATTGAAAACACTTTTCAGCCCTCTCTTTCCTTAAGGTGGAATCACGTTTCTGTGTTCTTGTCGACTCTGCAAGACAACACTTAGCTTTTCTTCTTCCTTGGTTCAGATACATGCCTGGGTTCTGGAAACTGAGGTTCAGAAAACATTGCTACCTGCTCCTCTGTATTTCGTGCAGAAAAAAAAGAGCAGCGCTCTCTCACTGTGCTCATCTGGGAACACTCTCCTGGGATCTTCTCTGCTATCTAACACTGTTCATTTGTTTGTTTGTCTGTTTCTCTTTTGCTCACCGTCACTGCCCTAATTCAGCTAGACTTAGTTCACACTGTTCCTTGGTCATCTGTACTCATGTTTGAAAGAACTTTCTGTGCTCTCTTCTTCGGTGGTGGGTAGATAACAATTCGGTTTTCGTCCCGACTTAGTTGCAGTGCACTTCTTCAAATTATTGAAGAACGAGGTTAATAAACACTGCTCTGTGTTCTTCCACCCTTGGTCCTGATCACACTGTTCAACTGTGCTCGTCTTGGGAACATTTTCCTGTGAACTTCTCTGCTACATAACATTCTTCCTGTGTCTTGACTGCTATCTCTTCTTCTGTCCTCAGTTCGGAAACTCCGTTCTGTGGAATCGTGTACTTATCTTGGAAACAAATCTGTACTAACCACTCCTTCGCTTCTGGATAACTCCCTTTCGTTTAATGGTCTCTTTATTTAGGAACACAATTGTTTTTGCATCAACCCAGACAGAAACACTACTGGGTGTCCTTCCGCACTAAGTTCAGTAACACTATTCTGTGTTCTCCTACACGTATATCCACAATAGAGTTTTCTGTGCTCTGTGCTATGTTTATTAGAGATCCCCCTCTCTCTTCTTCTCTGCTTAGTTCAGAAACACTGCTTTATGGTATCTGGGCCCTGTCTGCAATCCTTTTACGGAGCTCCTCTCTACTTTCCATTAAAACCCTTCTCAGCGCTATTCTCTACTTCTCTAGATAACACGCCTCTGCTTCCTTCTCTCTTTTATTTCTCATCTACCTACTTCAGACACAATGCCATGTGACATACCCTCATTTCTGAAACACTTGTCTCTTCCTTCTCTTCTGTACCAATTTTGAAACACTTTCCTGGGATCTTCTCGTCTAGATAGCACTCTTCTCTTTTCCTCTCTTGTTTGTTCACATCCACTGCTGCGAGTTCTTCTTGCCTTCGTTTAGGAACAGTGTTCAGTCTTTTTCTTTCTGTAGTGATCACTTAAGTGCTGCTGTGGGCTGCTCCCCTCTTTGCTAAATAACCATCTCATTTCTTCTTCTCTACTTCATTCAGGAACCCTTCTATGAGATCTTTTGTACTCCTGTGGAAACTCTGCTCAGTGCTTTTCTGTTAGTATCCTGGAAACTGTTGTCTACTCTGCTCTTCTCTTGTTTCCCTAACATATCATGGAGACTCAGTTCTGTGCTCTTTGGTCCATGTCGTTGATCCCCTTCTCGGCCTCATCTCTACTGGGCTAGATAACAAGCCTCTTCTGTGTTTCTGTCCCGATTGTGGAAACACTCCATACTTTACTCTCAACATAGTACAAAGCATTCTGTGTCTTCTTCCCTCCTTTGGTCAAAAACAGTCTTCTGTGCTCTTCTGTGCTATCCTGGACACAGTAGGCGGGGCTCTTCTCCACTCTGTTGGATTTCACACTCACTCCTCTTTCCTGCAATACTTATTGCAGAAACACTGCTGTGGTTTCTTAGGTGCTTAAATTGAAAACACTTTTCAGCCCTCTCTTTCCTTAAGGTGGAATCACGTTTCTGTGTTCTTGTCGACTCTGCAAGACAACACTTAGCTTTTCTTCTTCCTTGGTTCAGATACATGCCTGGGTTCTGGAAACTGAGGTTCAGAAAACATTGCTACCTGCTCCTCTGTATTTCGTGCAGAAAAAAAAGAGCAGCGCTCTCTCACTGTGCTCATCTGGGAACACTCTCCTGGGATCTTCTCTGCTATCTAACACTGTTCATTTGTTTGTTTGTCTGTTTCTCTTTTGCTCACCGTCACTGCCCTAATTCAGCTAGACTTAGTTCACACTGTTCCTTGGTCATCTGTACTCATGTTTGAAAGAACTTTCTGTGCTCTCTTCTTCGGTGGTGGGTAGATAACAATTCGGTTTTCGTCCCGACTTAGTTGCAGTGCACTTCTTCAAATTATTGAAGAACGAGGTTAATAAACACTGCTCTGTGTTCTTCCACCCTTGGTCCTGATCACACTGTTCAACTGTGCTCGTCTTGGGAACATTTTCCTGTGAACTTCTCTGCTACATAACATTCTTCCTGTGTCTTGACTGCTATCTCTTCTTCTGTCCTCAGTTCCGAAACTCCGTTCTGTGGAATCGTGTTCTTATCTTGGAAACAAATCTGTGCTAACCACTCCTTCGCTTCTGGATAACTCCCTTTCGTTTAATGGTCTCTTTATTTAGGAACACAATTGTTTTTGCATCAACCCAGACAGAAACACTACTGGGTATCCTTCCGCACTAAGTTCAGTAACACTATTCTGTGTTCTCCTACACGTATATCCACAATAGAGTTTTCTGTGCTCTGTGCTATGTTTATTAGAGATCCCCCTCTCTCTTCTTCTCTGCTTAGTTCAGAAACACTGCTTTATGGTATCTGGGCCCTGTCTGCAATCCTTTTACGGAGCTCCTCTCTACTTTCCATTAAAACCCTTCTCAGCGCTATTCTCTACTTCTCTAGATAACACGCCTCTGCTTCCTTCTCTCTTTTATTTCTCATCTACCTACTTCAGACACAATGCCATGTGACATACCCTCATTTCTGAAACACTTGTCTCTTCCTTCTCTTCTGTACCAATTTTGAAACACTTTCCTGGGATCTTCTTGTCTAGATAGCACTCTTCTCTTTTCCTCTCTTGTTTGTTCACATCCACTGCTGCGAGTTCTTCTTGCCTTCGTTTAGGAACAGTGTTCAGTCTTTTTCTTTCTGTAGTGATCACTTAAGTGCTGCTGTGGGCTGCTCCCCTCTTTGCTAAATAACCATCTCATTTCTTCTTCTCTACTTCATTCAGGAACCCTTCTGTGAGATCTTTTGTACTCCTGTGGAAACTCTGCTCAGTGCTTTTCTGTTAGTATCCTGGAAACTGTTGTCTACTCTGCTCTTCTCTTGTTTCCCTGGACATACCATGGAGACTCAGTTCTGTGCTCTTCGGTCCATGTCGTTGATCCCCTTTCGGCCTCATCTCTACTGGTCTAGATAACAAGCCTCTTCTGTGTTTCTGTCCCGATTGTGGAAACACTCCATACTTTACTCTCAACATAGTACAAAGCATTCTGTGTCTTCGTCCCTCCTTTGGTCAAAAACAGTCTTCTGTGCTCTTCTGTGCTATGCTGGACACAGTAGGCGGGGCTCTTCTCCACTCTGTTGGATTTCACACTCACTCCTCTTTCCTGCAATACTTATTGCAGAAACACTGCTGTGGTTTCTTAGGTGCTTAAATTGAAAACACTTTTCAGCCCTCTCTTTCCTTAAGGTGGAATCACGTTTCTGTGTTCTTGTCGACTCTGCAAGACAACACTTAGCTTTTCTTCTTCCTTGGTTCAGATACATGCCTGGGTTCTGGAAACTGAGGTTCAGAAAACATTGCTACCTGCTCCTCTGTATTTCGTGCAGAAAAAAAAGAGCAGCGCTCTCTCACTGTGCTCATCTGGGAACACTCTCCTGGGATCTTCTCTGCTATCTAACACTGTTCATTTGTTTGTTTGTCTGTTTCTCTTTTGCTCACCGTCACTGCCCTAATTCAGCTAGACTTAGTTCACACTGTTCCTTGGTCATCTGTACTCATGTTTGAAAGAACTTTCTGTGCTCTCTTCTTCGGTGGTGGGTAGATAACAATTCGGTTTTCGTCCCGACTTAGTTGCAGTGCACTTCTTCAAATTATTGAAGAACGAGGTTAATAAACACTGCTCTGTGTTCTTCCACCCTTGGTCCTGATCACACTGTTCAACTGTGCTCGTCTTGGGAACATTTTCCTGTGAACTTCTCTGCTACATAACATTCTTCCTGTGTCTTGACTGCTATCTCTTCTTCTGTCCTCAGTTCCGAAACTCCGTTCTGTGGAATCGTGTACTTATCTTGGAAACAAATCTGTGCTAACCACTCCTTCGCTTCTGGATAACTCCCTTTCGTTTCATGGTCTCTTTATTTAGGAACACAATTGTTTTTGCATCAACCCAGACAGAAACACTACTGGGTGTCCTTCCGCACTAAGTTCAGTAACACTATTCTGTGTTCTCCTACACGTATATCTACAATACAGTTTTCTGTGCTCTGTGCTATGTTTATTAGAGATCCCCCTCTCTCTTCTTCTCTGCTTAGTTCAGAAACACTGCTTTATGGTATCTGGGCCCTGTCTGCAATCCTTTTACGGAGCTCCTCTCTACTTTCCATTAAAACCCTTCTCAGCGCTATTCTCTACTTCTCTAGATAACACGCCTCTGCTTCCTTCTCTCTTTAGATTTCTCATCTACCTACTTCAGACACAATAACATGTGACATACCCTCATTTCTGAAACACTTGTCTCTTCCTTCTCTTCCGTACCAATTTTGAAACACTTTCCTGGGATCTTCTCGTCTAGATAGCACTCTTCTCTTTTCCTCTCTTGTTTGTTCACATCCACTGCTGCGAGTTCTTCTTGCCTTCGTTTAGGAACAGTGTTCAGTCTTTTTCTTTCTGTAGTGATCACTTAAGTGCTGCTGTGGGCTGCTCCCCTCTTTGCTAAATAACCATCTCCTTTCTTCTTCTCTACTTCATTCAGGAACCCTTCTGTGAGATCTTTTGTACTCCTGTGGAAACTCTGCTCAGTGCTTTTCTGTTAGTATCCTGGAAACTGTTGTCTACTCTGCTCTTCTCTTGTTTCCCTAACATATCATGGAGACTCAGTTCTGTGCTCTTTGGTCCATGTCGTTGATCCCCTTCTCGGCCTCATCTCTACTGGGCTAGATAACAAGCCTCTTCTGTGTTTCTGTCCCGATTTTGGAAACACTCCATACTTTACTCTCAACATAATACAAAGCATTCTGTGTCTTCGTCCCTCCTTTGTTCAAAAACAGTCTTCTGTGCTCTTCTGTGCTATCCTGGACACAGTAGGCGGGGCTCTTCTCCACTCTGTTGGATTTCACACTCACTCCACTTTCCTGCAATACTTATTGCAGAAACACTGCTGTGGTTTCTTAGGTGCTTAAATTGAAAACACTTTTCAGCCCTCTCTTTCCTTAAGGTGGAATCACGTTTCTGTGTTCTTGTCGACTCTGCAAGACAACACTTAGCTTTTCTTCTTCCTTGGTTCAGATACATGCCTGGGTTCTGGAAACTGAGGTTCAGAAAACATTGCTACCTGCTCCTCTGTATTTCGTGCAGAAAAAAAGAGCAGCGCTCTCTCACTGTGCTCATCTGGGAACACTCTCCTGGGATCTTCTCTGCTATCTAACACTGTTCATTTGTTTGTTTGTCTGTTTCTCTTTTGCTCACCGTCACTGCCCTAATTCAGCTAGACTTAGTTCACACTGTTCCTTGGTCATCTGTACTCATGTTTGAAAGAACTTTCTGTGCTCTCTTCTTCGGTGGTGGGTAGATAACAATTCGGTTTTCGTCCCGACTTAGTTGCAGTGCACTTCTTCAAATTATTGAAGAACGACGTTAATAAACACTGCTCTGTGTTCTTCCACCCTTGGTCCTGATCACACTGTTCAACTGTGCTCGTCTTGGGAACATTTTCCTGTGAACTTCTCTGCTACATAACATTCTTCCTGTGTCTTGACTGCTATCTCTTCTTCTGTCCTCAGTTCCGAAACTCCGTTCTGTGGAATCGTGTACTTATCTTGGAAACAAATCTGTGCTAACCACTCCTTCGCTTCTGGATAACTCCCTTTCGTTTCATGGTCTCTTTATTTAGGAACACAATTGTTTTTGCATCAACCCAGACAGAAACACTACTGGGTGTCCTTCCGCACTAAGTTCAGTAACACTATTCTGTGTTCTCCTACACGTATATCTACAATACAGTTTTCTGTGCTCTGTGCTATGTTTATTAGAGATCCCCCTCTCTCTTCTTCTCTGCTTAGTTCAGAAACACTGCTTTATGGTATCTGGGCCCTGTCTGCAATCCTTTTACGGAGCTCCTCTCTACTTTCCATTAAAACCCTTCTCAGCGCTATTCTCTACTTCTCTAGATAACACGCCTCTGCTTCCTTCTCTCTTTAGATTTCTCATCTACCTACTTCAGACACAATAACATGTGACATACCCTCATTTCTGAAACACTTGTCTCTTCCTTCTCTTCTGTACCAATTTTGAAACACTTTCCTGGGATCTTCTCGTCTAGATAGCACTCTTCTCTTTTCCTCTCTTGTTTGTTCACATCCACTGCTGCGAGTTCTTCTTGCCTTCGTTTAGGAACAGTGTTCAGTCTTTTTCTTTCTGTAGTGATCACTTAAGTGCTGCTGTGGGCTGCTCCCCTCTTTGCTAAATAACCATCTCCTTTCTTCTTCTCTACTTCATTCAGGAACCCTTCTGTGAGATCTTTTGTATTCCTGTGGAAACTCTGCTCAGTGCTTTTCTGTTAGTATCCTGGAATCTGTTATCTACTCTGCTCTTCTCTTGTTTCCCTAACATATCATGGAGACTCAGTTCTGTGCTCTTTGGTCCATGTCGTTGATCCCCTTCTCGGCCTCATCTCTACTGGTCTAGATAACAAGCCTCTTCTGTGTTTCTGTCCTGATTGTGGAAACACTCCATACTTTACTCTCAACATAGTACAAAGCATTCTGTGTCTTCGTCCCTCCTTTGGTCAAAAACAGTCTTCTGTGCTCTTCTGTGCTATCCTGGACACAGTAGGCGGGGCTCTTCTCCACTCTGTTGGATTTCACACTCACTCATCTTTCCTGCAATACTTATTGCAGAAACACTGCTGTGGTTTCTTAGGTGCTTAAATTGAAAACACTTTTCAGCCCTCTCTTTCCTTAAGGTGGAATCACGTTTCTGTGTTCTTGTCGACTCTGCAAGACAACACTTAGCTTTTCTTCTTCCTTGGTTCAGATACATGCCTGGGTTCTGGAAACTGAGGTTCAGAAAACATTGCTACCTGCTCCTCTGTATTTCGTGCAGAAAAAAAGAGCAGCGCTCTCTCACTGTGCTCATCTGGGAACACTCTCCTGGGATCTTCTCTGCTATCTAACACTGTTCATTTGTTTGTTTGTCTGTTTCTCTTTTGCTCACCGTCACTGCCCTAATTCAGCTAGACTTAGTTCACACTGTTCCTTGGTCATCTGTACTCATGTTTGAAAGAAGTTTCTGTGCTCTCTTCTTCGGTGGTGGGTAGATAACAATTCGGTTTTCGTCCCGACTTAGTTGCAGTGCACTTCTTCAAATTATTGAAGAACGAGGTTAATAAACACTGCTCTGTGTTCTTCCACCCTTGGTCCTGATCACACTGTTCAACTTTGCTCGTCTTGGGAACATTTTCCTGTGAACTTCTCTGCTACATAACATTCTTCCTGTGTCTTGACTGCTATCTCTTCTTCTGTCCTCAGTTCCGAAACTCCGTTCTGTGGAATCCAGTACTTATCTTGGAAACAAATCTGTGCTAACCACTCCTTCGCTTCTGGATAACTCCCTTTCGTTTAATGGTCTCTTTATTTAGGAACACAATTGTTTTTGCATCAACCCAGACAGAAACACTACTGGGTGTCCTTCCGCACCAAGTTCAGTAACACTATTCTGTGTTCTCCTACACGTATATCCACAATAGAGTTTTCTGTGCTCTGTGCTATGTTTATTAGAGATCCCCCTCTCTCTTCTTCTCTGCTTAGTTCAGAAACACTGCTTTATGGTATCTGGGCCCTGTCTGCAATCCTTTTACGGAGCTCCTCTCTACTTTCCATTAAAACCCTTCTCAGCGCTATTCTCTACTTCTCTAGATAACACGTCTCTGCTTCCTTCTCTCTTTAGATTTCTCATCTACCTACTTCAGACACAATGCCATGTGACATACCCTCATTTCTGAAACACTTGTCTCTTCCTTCTCTTCTGTACCAATTTTGAAACACTTTCCTGGGATCTTCTCGTCTAGATAGCACTCTTCTCTTTTCCTCTCTTGTTTGTTCACATCCACTGCTGCGAGTTCTTCTTGCCTTCGTTTAGGAACAGTGTTCAGTCTTTTTCTTTCTGTAGTGATCACTTAAGTGCTGCTGTGGGCTGCTCCCCTCTTTGCTAAATAACCATCTCCTTTCTTCTTCTCTACTTCATTCAGGAACCCTTCTGTGAGATCTTTTGTACTCCTGTGGAAACTCTGCTCAGTGCTTTTCTGTTAGTATCCTGGAAACTGTTGTCTACTCTGCTCTTCTCTTGTTTCCCTGGACATACCATGGAGACTCAGTTCTGTGCTCTTCGGTCCATGTCGTTGATCCCCTTCTCGGCCTCATCTCTACTGGGCTAGATAACAAGCCTCTTCTGTGTTTCTGTCCCGATTGTGGAAACACTCCATACTTTACTCTCAACATAGTACAAAGCATTCTGTGTCTTCTTCCCTCCTTTGGTCAAAAACAGTCTTCTGTGCTCTTCTGTGCTATCCTGGACACAGTAGGCGGGGCTCTTCTCCACTCTGTTGGATTTCACACTCACTCCTCTTTCCTGCAATACTTATTGCAGAAACACTGCTGTGGTTTCTTAGGTGCTTAAATTGAAAACACTTTTCAGCCCTCTCTTTCCTTAAGGTGGAATCACGTTTCTGTGTTCTTGTCGACTCTGCAAGACAACACTTAGCTTTTCTTCTTCCTTGGTTCAGATACATGCCTGGGTTCTGGAAACTGAGGTTCAGAAAACATTGCTACCTGCTCCTCTGTATTTCGTGCAGAAAAAAAAGAGCAGCGCTCTCTCACTGTGCTCATCTGGGAACACTCTCCTGGGATCTTCTCTGCTATCTAACACTGTTCATTTGTTTGTTTGTCTGTTTCTCTTTTGCTCACCGTCACTGCCCTAATTCAGCTAGACTTAGTTCACACTGTTCCTTGGTCATCTGTACTCATGTTTGAAAGAACTTTCTGTGCTCTCTTCTTCGGTGGTGGGTAGATAACAATTCGGTTTTCGTCCCGACTTAGTTGCAGTGCACTTCTTCAAATTATTGAAGAACGAGGTTAATAAACACTGCTCTGTGTTCTTCCACCCTTGGTCCTGATCACACTGTTCAACTGTGCTCGTCTTGGGAACATTTTCCTGTGAACTTCTCTGCTACATAACATTCTTCCTGTGTCTTGACTGCTATCTCTTCTTCTGTCCTCAGTTCGGAAACTCCGTTCTGTGGAATCGTGTACTTATCTTGGAAACAAATCTGTACTAACCACTCCTTCGCTTCTGGATAACTCCCTTTCGTTTAATGGTCTCTTTATTTAGGAACACAATTGTTTTTGCATCAACCCAGACATAAACACTACTGGGTGTCCTTCCGCACTAAGTTCAGTAACACTATTCTGTGTTCTCCTACACGTATATCCACAATAGAGTTTTCTGTGCTCTGTGCTATGTTTATTAGAGATCCCCCTCTCTCTTCTTCTCTGCTTAGTTCAGAAACACTGCTTTATGGTATCTGGGCCCTGTCTGCAATCCTTTTACGGAGCTCCTCTCTACTTTCCATTAAAACCCTTCTCAGCGCTATTCTCTACTTCTCTAGATAACACGCCTCTGCTTCCTTCTCTCTTTTATTTCTCATCTACCTACTTCAGACACAATGCCATGTGACATACCCTCATTTCTGAAACACTTGTCTCTTCCTTCTCTTCTGTACCAATTTTGAAACACTTTCCTGGGATCTTCTCGTCTAGATAGCACTCTTCTCTTTTCCTCTCTTGTTTGTTCACATCCACTGCTGCGAGTTCTTCTTGCCTTCGTTTAGGAACAGTGTTCAGTCTTTTTCTTTCTGTAGTGATCACTTAAGTGCTGCTGTGGGCTGCTCCCCTCTTTGCTAAATAACCATCTCATTTCTTCTTCTCTACTTCATTCAGGAACCCTTCTATGAGATCTTTTGTACTCCTGTGGAAACTCTGCTCAGTGCTTTTCTGTTAGTATCCTGGAAACTGTTGTCTACTCTGCTCTTCTCTTGTTTCCCTAACATATCATGGAGACTCAGTTCTGTGCTCTTTGGTCCATGTCGTTGATCCCCTTCTCGGCCTCATCTCTACTGGGCTAGATAACAAGCCTCTTCTGTGTTTCTGTCCCGATTGTGGAAACACTCCATACTTTACTCTCAACATAGTACAAAGCATTCTGTGTCTTCTTCCCTCCTTTGGTCAAAAACAGTCTTCTGTGCTCTTCTGTGCTATCCTGGACACAGTAGGCGGGGCTCTTCTCCACTCTGTTGGATTTCACACTCACTCCTCTTTCCTGCAATACTTATTGCAGAAACACTGCTGTGGTTTCTTAGGTGCTTAAATTGAAAACACTTTTCAGCCCTCTCTTTCCTTAAGGTGGAATCACGTTTCTGTGTTCTTGTCGACTCTGCAAGACAACACTTAGCTTTTCTTCTTCCTTGGTTCAGATACATGCCTGGGTTCTGGAAACTGAGGTTCAGAAAACATTGCTACCTGCTCCTCTGTATTTCGTGCAGAAAAAAAAGAGCAGCGCTCTCTCACTGTGCTCATCTGGGAACACTCTCCTGGGATCTTCTCTGCTATCTAACACTGTTCATTTGTTTGTTTGTCTGTTTCTCTTTTGCTCACCGTCACTGCCCTAATTCAGCTAGACTTAGTTCACACTGTTCCTTGGTCATCTGTACTCATGTTTGAAAGAACTTTCTGTGCTCTCTTCTTCGGTGGTGGGTAGATAACAATTCGGTTTTCGTCCCGACTTAGTTGCAGTGCACTTCTTCAAATTATTGAAGAACGAGGTTAATAAACACTGCTCTGTGTTCTTCCACCCTTGGTCCTGATCACACTGTTCAACTGTGCTCGTCTTGGGAACATTTTCCTGTGAACTTCTCTGCTACATAACATTCTTCCTGTGTCTTGACTGCTATCTCTTCTTCTGTCCTCAGTTCCGAAACTCCGTTCTGTGGAATCGTGTTCTTATCTTGGAAACAAATCTGTGCTAACCACTCCTTCGCTTCTGGATAACTCCCTTTCGTTTAATGGTCTCTTTATTTAGGAACACAATTGTTTTTGCATCAACCCAGACAGAAACACTACTGGGTATCCTTCCGCACTAAGTTCAGTAACACTATTCTGTGTTCTCCTACACGTATATCCACAATAGAGTTTTCTGTGCTCTGTGCTATGTTTATTAGAGATCCCCCTCTCTCTTCTTCTCTGCTTAGTTCAGAAACACTGCTTTATGGTATCTGGGCCCTGTCTGCAATCCTTTTACGGAGCTCCTCTCTACTTTCCATTAAAACCCTTCTCAGCGCTATTCTCTACTTCTCTAGATAACACGCCTCTGCTTCCTTCTCTCTTTTATTTCTCATCTACCTACTTCAGACACAATGCCATGTGACATACCCTCATTTCTGAAACACTTGTCTCTTCCTTCTCTTCTGTACCAATTTTGAAACACTTTCCTGGGATCTTCTTGTCTAGATAGCACTCTTCTCTTTTCCTCTCTTGTTTGTTCACATCCACTGCTGCGAGTTCTTCTTGCCTTCGTTTAGGAACAGTGTTCAGTCTTTTTCTTTCTGTAGTGATCACTTAAGTGCTGCTGTGGGCTGCTCCCCTCTTTGCTAAATAACCATCTCATTTCTTCTTCTCTACTTCATTCAGGAACCCTTCTGTGAGATCTTTTGTACTCCTGTGGAAACTCTGCTCAGTGCTTTTCTGTTAGTATCCTGGAAACTGTTGTCTACTCTGCTCTTCTCTTGTTTCCCTGGACATACCATGGAGACTCAGTTCTGTGCTCTTCGGTCCATGTCGTTGATCCCCTTTCGGCCTCATCTCTACTGGTCTAGATAACAAGCCTCTTCTGTGTTTCTGTCCCGATTGTGGAAACACTCCATACTTTACTCTCAACATAGTACAAAGCATTCTGTGTCTTCGTCCCTCCTTTGGTCAAAAACAGTCTTCTGTGCTCTTCTGTGCTATGCTGGACACAGTAGGCGGGGCTCTTCTCCACTCTGTTGGATTTCACACTCACTCCTCTTTCCTGCAATACTTATTGCAGAAACACTGCTGTGGTTTCTTAGGTGCTTAAATTGAAAACACTTTTCAGCCCTCTCTTTCCTTAAGGTGGAATCACGTTTCTGTGTTCTTGTCGACTCTGCAAGACAACACTTAGCTTTTCTTCTTCCTTGGTTCAGATACATGCCTGGGTTCTGGAAACTGAGGTTCAGAAAACATTGCTACCTGCTCCTCTGTATTTCGTGCAGAAAAAAAAGAGCAGCGCTCTCTCACTGTGCTCATCTGGGAACACTCTCCTGGGATCTTCTCTGCTATCTAACACTGTTCATTTGTTTGTTTGTCTGTTTCTCTTTTGCTCACCGTCACTGCCCTAATTCAGCTAGACTTAGTTCACACTGTTCCTTGGTCATCTGTACTCATGTTTGAAAGAACTTTCTGTGCTCTCTTCTTCGGTGGTGGGTAGATAACAATTCGGTTTTCGTCCCGACTTAGTTGCAGTGCACTTCTTCAAATTATTGAAGAACGACGTTAATAAACACTGCTCTGTGTTCTTCCACCCTTGGTCCTGATCACACTGTTCAACTGTGCTCGTCTTGGGAACATTTTCCTGTGAACTTCTCTGCTACATAACATTCTTCCTGTGTCTTGACTGCTATCTCTTCTTCTGTCCTCAGTTCCGAAACTCCGTTCTGTGGAATCGTGTACTTATCTTGGAAACAAATCTGTGCTAACCACTCCTTCGCTTCTGGATAACTCCCTTTCGTTTCATGGTCTCTTTATTTAGGAACACAATTGTTTTTGCATCAACCCAGACAGAAACACTACTGGGTGTCCTTCCGCACTAAGTTCAGTAACACTATTCTGTGTTCTCCTACACGTATATCTACAATACAGTTTTCTGTGCTCTGTGCTATGTTTATTAGAGATCCCCCTCTCTCTTCTTCTCTGCTTAGTTCAGAAACACTGCTTTATGGTATCTGGGCCCTGTCTGCAATCCTTTTACGGAGCTCCTCTCTACTTTCCATTAAAACCCTTCTCAGCGCTATTCTCTACTTCTCTAGATAACACGCCTCTGCTTCCTTCTCTCTTTAGATTTCTCATCTACCTACTTCAGACACAATAACATGTGACATACCCTCATTTCTGAAACACTTGTCTCTTCCTTCTCTTCCGTACCAATTTTGAAACACTTTCCTGGGATCTTCTCGTCTAGATAGCACTCTTCTCTTTTCCTCTCTTGTTTGTTCACATCCACTGCTGCGAGTTCTTCTTGCCTTCGTTTAGGAACAGTGTTCAGTCTTTTTCTTTCTGTAGTGATCACTTAAGTGCTGCTGTGGGCTGCTCCCCTCTTTGCTAAATAACCATCTCCTTTCTTCTTCTCTACTTCATTCAGGAACCCTTCTGTGAGATCTTTTGTACTCCTGTGGAAACTCTGCTCAGTGCTTTTCTGTTAGTATCCTGGAAACTGTTGTCTACTCTGCTCTTCTCTTGTTTCCCTAACATATCATGGAGACTCAGTTCTGTGCTCTTTGGTCCATGTCGTTGATCCCCTTCTCGGCCTCATCTCTACTGGGCTAGATAACAAGCCTCTTCTGTGTTTCTGTCCCGATTTTGGAAACACTCCATACTTTACTCTCAACATAATACAAAGCATTCTGTGTCTTCGTCCCTCCTTTGTTCAAAAACAGTCTTCTGTGCTCTTCTGTGCTATCCTGGACACAGTAGGCGGGGCTCTTCTCCACTCTGTTGGATTTCACACTCACTCCACTTTCCTGCAATACTTATTGCAGAAACACTGCTGTGGTTTCTTAGGTGCTTAAATTGAAAACACTTTTCAGCCCTCTCTTTCCTTAAGGTGGAATCACGTTTCTGTGTTCTTGTCGACTCTGCAAGACAACACTTAGCTTTTCTTCTTCCTTGGTTCAGATACATGCCTGGGTTCTGGAAACTGAGGTTCAGAAAACATTGCTACCTGCTCCTCTGTATTTCGTGCAGAAAAAAAGAGCAGCGCTCTCTCACTGTGCTCATCTGGGAACACTCTCCTGGGATCTTCTCTGCTATCTAACACTGTTCATTTGTTTGTTTGTCTGTTTCTCTTTTGCTCACCGTCACTGCCCTAATTCAGCTAGACTTAGTTCACACTGTTCCTTGGTCATCTGTACTCATGTTTGAAAGAACTTTCTGTGCTCTCTTCTTCGGTGGTGGGTAGATAACAATTCGGTTTTCGTCCCGACTTAGTTGCAGTGCACTTCTTCAAATTATTGAAGAACGAGGTTAATAAACACTGCTCTGTGTTCTTCCACCCTTGGTCCTGATCACACTGTTCAACTGTGCTCGTCTTGGGAACATTTTCCTGTGAACTTCTCTGCTACATAACATTCTTCCTGTGTCTTGACTGCTATCTCTTCTTCTGTCCTCAGTTCCGAAACTCCGTTCTGTGGAATCGTGTACTTATCT
Source organism: Meriones unguiculatus (assembly GCF_030254825.1). Taxonomy (NCBI): domain Eukaryota; kingdom Metazoa; phylum Chordata; class Mammalia; order Rodentia; family Muridae; genus Meriones; species Meriones unguiculatus. Next base: position 2,281,040 of record NW_026843712.1, on the reverse strand, counting down.
TGGAAACAAATCTGTGCTAACCACTCCTTCGCTTCTGGATAACTCCCTTTCGTTTCATGGTCTCTTTATTTAGGAACACAATTGTTTTTGCATCAACCCAGACAGAAACACTACTGGGTGTCCTTCCGCACTAAGTTCAGTAACACTATTCTGTGTTCTCCTACACGTATATCTACAATACAGTTTTCTGTGCTCTGTGCTATGTTTATTAGAGATCCCCCTCTCTCTTCTTCTCTGCTTAGTTCAGAAACACTGCTTTATGGTATCTGGGCCCTGTCTGCAATCCTTTTACGGAGCTCCTCTCTACTTTCCATTAAAACCCTTCTCAGCGCTATTCTCTACTTCTCTAGATAACACGCCTCTGCTTCCTTCTCTCTTTAGATTTCTCATCTACCTACTTCAGACACAATAACATGTGACATACCCTCATTTCTGAAACACTTGTCTCTTCCTTCTCTTCTGTACCAATTTTGAAACACTTTCCTGGGATCTTCTCGTCTAGATAGCACTCTTCTCTTTTCCTCTCTTGTTTGTTCACATCCACTGCTGCGAGTTCTTCTTGCCTTCGTTTAGGAACAGTGTTCAGTCTTTTTCTTTCTGTAGTGATCACTTAAGTGCTGCTGTGGGCTGCTCCCCTCTTTGCTAAATAACCATCTCCTTTCTTCTTCTCTACTTCATTCAGGAACCCTTCTGTGAGATCTTTTGTATTCCTGTGGAAACTCTGCTCAGTGCTTTTCTGTTAGTATCCTGGAATCTGTTATCTACTCTGCTCTTCTCTTGTTTCCCTAACATATCATGGAGACTCAGTTCTGTGCTCTTTGGTCCATGTCGTTGATCCCCTTCTCGGCCTCGTCTCTACTGGTCTAGATAACAAGCCTCTTCTGTGTTTCTGTCCTGATTGTGGAAACACTCCATACTTTACTCTCAACATAGTACAAAGCATTCTGTGTCTTCGTCCCTCCTTTGGTCAAAAACAGTCTTCTGTGCTCTTCTGTGCTATCCTGGACACAGTAGGCGGGGCTCTTCTCCACTCTGTTGGATTTCACACTCACTCATCTTTCCTGCAATACTTATTGCAGAAACACTGCTGTGGTTTCTTAGGTGCTTAAATTGAAAACACTTTTCAGCCCTCTCTTTCCTTAAGGTGGAATCACGTTTCTGTGTTCTTGTCGACTCTGCAAGACAACACTTAGCTTTTCTTCTTCCTTGGTTCAGATACATGCCTGGGTTCTGGAAACTGAGGTTCAGAAAACATTGCTACCTGCTCCTCTGTATTTCGTGCAGAAAAAAAGAGCAGCGCTCTCTCACTGTGCTCATCTGGGAACACTCTCCTGGGATCTTCTCTGCTATCTAACACTGTTCATTTGTTTGTTTGTCTGTTTCTCTTTTGCTCACCGTCACTGCCCTAATTCAGCTAGACTTAGTTCACACTGTTCCTTGGTCATCTGTACTCATGTTTGAAAGAAGTTTCTGTGCTCTCTTCTTCGGTGGTGGGTAGATAACAATTCGGTTTTCGTCCCGACTTAGTTGCAGTGCACTTCTTCAAATTATTGAAGAACGAGGTTAATAAACACTGCTCTGTGTTCTTCCACCCTTGGTCCTGATCACACTGTTCAACTTTGCTCGTCTTGGGAACATTTTCCTGTGAACTTCTCTGCTACATAACATTCTTCCTGTGTCTTGACTGCTATCTCTTCTTCTGTCCTCAGTTCCGAAACTCCGTTCTGTGGAATCCAGTACTTATCTTGGAAACAAATCTGTGCTAACCACTCCTTCGCTTCTGGATAACTCCCTTTCATTTCATGGTCTCTTTATTTAGGAACACAATTGTTTTTGCATCAACCCAGACAGAAACACTACTGGGTGTCCTTCCGCACTAAGTTCAGTAACACTATTCTGTGTTCTCCTACACGTATATCCACAATAGAGTTTTCTGTGCTCTGTGCTATGTTTATTAGAGATCCCCCTCTCTCTTCTTCTCTGCTTAGTTCAGAAACACTGCTTTATGGTATCTGGGCCCTGTCTGCAATCCTTTTACGGAGCTCCTCTCTACTTTCCATTAAAACCCTTCTCAGCGCTATTCTCTACTTCTCTAGATAACACGCCTCTGCTTCCTTCTCTCTTTAGATTTCTCATCTACCTACTTCAGACACAATAACATGTGACATACCCTCATTTCTGAAACACTTGTCTCTTCCTTCTCTTCCGTACCAATTTTGAAACACTTTCCTGGGATCTTCTCGTCTAGATAGCACTCTTCTCTTTTCCTCTCTTGTTTGTTCACATCCACTGCTGCGAGTTCTTCTTGCCTTCGTTTAGGAACAGTGTTCAGTCTTTTTCTTTCTGTAGTGATCACTTAAGTGCTGCTGTGGGCTGCTCCCCTCTTTGCTAAATAACCATCTCCTTTCTTCTTCTCTACTTCATTCAGGAACCCTTCTGTGAGATCTTTTGTACTCCTGTGGAAACTCTGCTCAGTGCTTTTCTGTTAGTATCCTGGAAACTGTTGTCTACTCTGCTCTTCTCTTGTTTCCCTAACATATCATGGAGACTCAGTTCTGTGCTCTTTGGTCCATGTCGTTGATCCCCTTCTCGGCCTCATCTCTACTGGGCTAGATAACAAGCCTCTTCTGTGTTTCTGTCCCGATTGTGGAAACACTCCATACTTTACTCTCAACATAGTACAAAGCATTCTGTGTCTTCGTCCCTCCTTTGGTCAAAAACAGTCTTCTGTGCTCTTCTGTGCTATGCTGGACACAGTAGGCGGGGCTCTTCTCCACTCTGTTGGATTTCACACTCACTCCTCTTTCCTGCAATACTTATTGCAGAAACACTGCTGTGGTTTCTTAGGTGCTTAAATTGAAAACACTTTTCAGCCCTCTCTTTCCTTAAGGTGGAATCACGTTTCTGTGTTCTTGTCGACTCTGCAAGACAACACTTAGCTTTTCTTCTTCCTTGGTTCAGATACATGCCTGGGTTCTGGAAACTGAGGTTCAGAAAACATTGCTACCTGCTCCTCTGTATTTCGTGCAGAAAAAAAAGAGCAGCGCTCTCTCACTGTGCTCATCTGGGAACACTCTCCTGGGATCTTCTCTGCTATCTAACACTGTTCATTTGTTTGTTTGTCTGTTTCTCTTTTGCTCACCGTCACTGCCCTAATTCAGCTAGACTTAGTTCACACTGTTCCGTGGTCATCTGTACTCATGTTTGAAAGAACTTTCTGTGCTCTCTTCTTCGGTGGTGGGTAGATAACAATTCGGTTTTCGTCCCGACTTAGTTGCAGTGCACTTCTTCAAATTATTGAAGAACGAGGTTAATAAACACTGCTCTGTGTTCTTCCACCCTTGGTCCTGATCACACTGTTCAACTGTGCTCGTCTTGGGAACATTTTCCTGTGAACTTCTCTGCTACATAACATTCTTCCTGTGTCTTGACTGCTATCTCTTCTTCTGTCCTCAGTTCTGAAACTCCGTTCTGTGGAATCCAGTACTTATCCAGGAAACAAATCTGTGCTAACCACTCCTTCGCTTCTGGATAACTCCCTTTCGTTTAATGGTCTCTTTATTTAGGAACACAATTCTTTTTGCATCAACCCAGACAGAAACACTACTGGGTGTCCTTCCGCACCAAGTTCAGTAACACTATTCTGTGTTCTCCTACACGTATATCCACAATAGAGTTTTCTGTGCTCTGTGCTATGTTTATTAGAGATCCCCCTCTCTCTTCTTCTCTGCTTAGTTCAGAAACACTGCTTTATGGTATCTGGGCCCTGTCTGCAATCCTTTTACGGAGCTCCTCTCTACTTTCCATTAAAACCCTTCTCAGCGCTATTCTCTACTTCTCTAGATAACACGCCTCTGCTTCCTTCTCTCTTTAGATTTCTCATCTACCTACTTCAGACACAATAACATGTGACATACCCTCATTTCTGAAACACTTGTCTCTTCCTTCTCTTCTGTACCAATTTTGAAACACTTTCCTGGGATCTTCTCGTCTAGATAGCACTCTTCTCTTTTCCTCTCTTGTTTGTTCACATCCACTGCTGCGAGTTCTTCTTGCCTTCGTTTAGGAACAGTGTTCAGTCTTTTTCTTTCTGTAGTGATCACTTAAGTGCTGCTGTGGGCTGCTCCCCTCTTTGCTAAATAACCATCTCCTTTCTTCTTCTCTACTTCATTCAGGAACCCTTCTGTGAGATCTTTTGTACTCCTGTGGAAACTCTGCTCAGTGCTTTTCTGTTAGTATCCTGGAAACTGTTGTCTACTCTGCTCTTCTCTTGTTTCCCTGGACATACCATGGAGACTCAGTTCTGTGCTCTTCGGTCCATGTCGTTGATCCCCTTCTCGGCCTCATCTCTACTGGGCTAGATAACAAGCCTCTTCTGTGTTTCTGTCCCGATTGTGGAAACACTCCATACTTTACTCTCAACATAGTACAAAGCATTCTGTGTCTTCGTCCCTCCTTTGGTCAAAAACAGTCTTCTGTGCTCTTCTGTGCTATGCGGGACACAGTAGGCGGGGCTCTTCTCCACTCTGTTGGATTTCACACTCACTCCTCTTTCCTGCAATACTTATTGCAGAAACACTGCTGTGGTTTCTTAGGTGCTTAAATTGAAAACACTTTTCAGCCCTCTCTTTCCTTAAGGTGGAATCACGTTTCTGTGTTCTTGTCGACTCTGCAAGACAACACTTAGCTTTTCTTCTTCCTTGGTTCAGATACATGCCTGGGTTCTGGAAACTGAGGTTCAGAAAACATTGCTACCTGCTCCTCTGTATTTCGTGCAGAAAAAAAAGAGCAGCGCTCTCTCACTGTGCTCATCTGGGAACACTCTCCTGGGATCTTCTCTGCTATCTAACACTGTTCATTTGTTTGTCAGTTTCTCTTTAGCTCACCGTCACTGCCCTAATTCGGCTAGACTTAGTTCACACTGTTCCTTGGTCATCTGTACTCATGTTTGAAAGAACTTTCTGTTCTCTCTTATTCAGAGGTTGGTAGATAACAATTTGGTTTTTGTCCCGACTTAGTTGCAGTGCACTTCTTCAAATTATTGAAGAACGAGGTTAATAAACACTGCTCTGTGTTGTTCCACCCTTGGTCCTGATCACACTGTTCAACTGTGCTCGTCTTGGGAACATTTTCCTGTGAACTTCTCTGCTACATAACATTCTTCCTGTGTCTTGACTGCTATCTCTTCTTCTGTCCTCAGTTCCGAAACTCCGTTCTGTGGAATCCAGTACTTATCTTGGAAACAAATCTGTGCTAACCACTCCTTCGCTTCTGGATAACTCCCTTTCGTTTCATGGTCTCTTTATTTAGGAACACAATTGTTTTTGCATCAACCCAGACAGAAACACTACTGGGTGTCCTTCCGCACCAAGTTCAGTAACACTATTCTGTGTTCTCCTACACGTATATCCACAATAGAGTTTTCTGTGCTCTGTGCTATTTTTATTAGAGATCCCCCTCTCTCTTCTTCTCTGCTTAGTTCAGTAACACTGCTTTATGGTATCTGGGCCCTGTCTGCAATCCTTTTACGGAGCTCCTCTCTACTTTCCATTAAAACCCTTCTCAGCGCTATTCTCTACTTCTCTAGATAACACGCCTCTGCTTCCTTCTCTCTTTAGATTTCTCATCTACCTACTTCAGACACAATAACATGTGACATACCCTCATTTCTGAAACACTTGTCTCTTCCTTCTCTTCTGTACCAATTTTGAAACACTTTCCTGGGATCTTCTCGTCTAGATAGCACTCTTCTCTTTTCCTCTCTTGTTTGTTCACATCCACTGCTGCGAGTTCTTCTTGCCTTTGTTTAGGAACAGTGTTCAGTCTTTTTCTTTCTGTAGTGATCACTTAAGTGCTGCTGTGGGCTGCTCCCCTCTTTGCTAAATAACCATCTCCTTTCTTCTTCTCTACTTCATTTAGGAACCCTTCTGTGAGATCTTTTGTACTCCTGTGGAAACTCTGCTCAGTGCTTTTCTGTTAGTATCCTGGAAACTGTTGTCTACTCTGCTCTTCTCTTGTTTCCCTGGACATACCATGGAGACTCAGTTCTGTGCTCTTCGGTCCATGTCGTTGATCCCCTTCTCGGCCTCATCTCTACTGGTCTAGATAACAAGCCTCTTCTGTGTTTCTGTCCCGATTGTGGAAACACTCCATACTTTACTCTCAACATAGTACAAAGCATTCTGTGTCTTCGTCCCTCCTTTGGTCAAAAACAGTCTTCTGTGCTCTTCTGTGCTATGCGGGACACAGTAGGCGGGGCTCTTCTCCACTCTGTTGGATTTCACACTCACTCCTCTTTCCTGCAATACTTATTGCAGAAACACTGCTGTGGTTTCTTAGGTGCTTAAATTGAAAACACTTTTCAGCCCTCTCTTTCCTTAAGGTGGAATCACGTTTCTGTGTTCTTGTCGACTCTGCAAGACAACACTTAGCTTTTCTTCTTCCTTGGTTCAGATACATGCCTGGGTTCTGGAAACTGAGGTTCAGAAAACATTGCTACCTGCTCCTCTGTATTTCGTGCAGAAAAAAAAGAGCAGCGCTCTCTCACTGTGCTCATCTGGGAACACTCTCCTGGGATCTTCTCTGCTATCTAACACTGTTCATTTGTTTGTTTGTCTGTTTCTCTTTTGCTCACCGTCACTGCCCTAATTCAGCTAGACTTAGTTCACACTGTTCCGTGGTCATCTGTACTCATGTTTGAAAGAACTTTCTGTGCTCTCTTCTTCGGTGGTGGGTAGATAACAATTCGGTTTTCATCCCGACTTAGTTGCAGTGCACTTCTTCAAATTATTGAAGAACGAGGTTAATAAACACTGCTCTGTGTTCTTCCACCCTTGGTCCTGATCACACTGTTCAACTGTGCTCGTCTTGGGAACATTTTCCTGTGAACTTCTCTGCTACATAACATTCTTCCTGTGTCTTGACTGCTATCTCTTCTTCTGTCCTCAGTTCCGAAACTCCGTTCTGTGGAATCCAGTACTTATCCAGGAAACAAATCTGTGCTAACCACTCCTTCGCTTCTGGATAACTCCCTTTCGTTTAATGGTCTCTTTATTTAGGAACACAATTCTTTTTGCATCAACCCAGACAGAAACACTACTGGGTGTCCTTCCGCACCAAGTTCAGTAACACTATTCTGTGTTCTCCTACACGTATATCCACAATAGAGTTTTCTGTGCTCTGTGCTATGTTTATTAGAGATCCCCCTCTCTCTTCTTCTCTGCTTAGTTCAGAAACACTGCTTTATGGTATCTGGGCCCTGTCTGCAATCCTTTTACGGAGCTCCTCTCTACTTTCCATTAAAACCCTTCTCAGCGCTATTCTCTACTTCTCTAGATAACACGCCTCTGCTTCCTTCTCTCTTTAGATTTCTCATCTACCTACTTCAGACACAATAACATGTGACATACCCTCATTTCTGAAACACTTGTCTCTTCCTTCTCTTCTGTACCAATTTTGAAACACTTTCCTGGGATCTTCTCGTCTAGATAGCACTCTTCTCTTTTCCTCTCTTGTTTGTTCACATCCACTGCTGCGAGTTCTTCTTGCCTTCGTTTAGGAACAGTGTTCAGTCTTTTTCTTTCTGTAGTGATTACTTAAGTGCTGTTGTGGGCTTTTCCCCTCTTTGCTAAATAACCATCTCCTTTCTTCTTCTCTACTTCATTCAGGAACCCTTCTGTGAGATCTTTTGTACTCCTGTGGAAACTCTGCTCAGTGCTTTTCTGTTAGTATCCTGGAAACTGTTGTTTACTCTGCTCTTCTCTTGTTTCCCTAACATATCATGGAGACTCAGTTCTGTGCTCTTTGGTCCATGTCGTTGATCCCCTTCTCGGCCTCATCTCTACTGGGCTAGATAACAAGCCTCTTCTGTGTTTCTGTCCCGATTGTGGAAACACTCCATACTTTACTCTCAACATAGTACAAAGCATTCTGTGTCTTTGTCCCTCCTTTGTTCAAAAACAGTCTTCTGTGCTCTTCTGTGCTATCCTGGACACAGTAGGCGGGGCTCTTCTCCACTCTGTTGGATTTCACACTCACTCCTCTTTCCTGCAATACTTATTGCAGAAACACTGCTGTGGTTTCTTAGGTGCTTAAATTGAAAACACTTTTCAGCCCTCTCTTTCCTTAAGGTGGAATCACGTTTCTGTGTTCTTGTCGACTCTGCAAGACAACACTTAGCTTTTCTTCTTCCTTGGTTCAGATACATGCCTGGGTTCTGGAAACTGAGGTTCAGAAAACATTGCTACCTGCTCCTCTGTATTTCGTGCAGAAAAAAAAGAGCAGCGCTCTCTCACTGTGCTCATCTGGGAACACTCTCCTGGGATCTTCTCTGCTATCTAACACTGTTCATTTGTTTGTTTAGCTGTTTCTCTTTTGCTCACCTTCACTGCCCTAATTCAGCTAGACTTAGTTCACACTGTTCCTTGGTCATCTGTACTCATGTTTGAAAGAACTTTCTGTGCTCTCTTCTTCGGTGGTGGGTAGATAACAATTCGGTTTTCGTCCCGACTTAGTTGCAGTGCACTTCTTCAAATTATTGAAGAACGAGGTTAATAAACACTGCTCTGTGTTCTTCCACCCTTGGTCCTGATCACACTGTTCAACTGTGCTCGTCTTGGGAACATTTTCCTGTGAACTTCTCTGCTACATAACATTCTTCCTGTGTCTTGACTGCTATCTCTTCTTCTGTCCTCAGTTCCGAAACTCCGTTCTGTGGAATCGTGTACTTATCTTGGAAACAAATCTGTGCTAACCACTCCTTCGCTTCTGGATAACTCCCTTTCGTTTCATGGTCTCTTTATTTAGGAACACAATTGTTTTTGCATCAACCCAGACAGAAACACTACTGGGTGTCCTTCCGCACTAAGTTCAGTAACACTATTCTGTGTTCTCCTACACGTATATCTACAATACAGTTTCTGTGCTCTGTGCTATGTTTATTAGAGATCCCCCTCTCTCTTCTTCTCTGCTTAGTTCAGAAACACTGCTTTATGGTATCTGGGCCCTGTCTGCAATCCTTTTACGGAGCTCCTCTCTACTTTCCATTAAAACCCTTCTCAGCGCTATTCTCTACTTCTCTAGATAACACGCCTCTGCTTCCTTCTCTCTTTAGATTTCTCATCTACCTACTTCAGACCCAATAACATGTGACATACCCTCATTTCTGAAACACTTGTCTCTTCCTTCTCTTCCGTACCAATTTTGAAACACTTTCCTGGGATCTTCTCGTCTAGATAGCACTCTTCTCTTTTCCTCTCTTGTTTGTTCACATCCACTGCTGCGAGTTCTTCTTGCCTTCGTTTAGGAACAGTGTTCAGTCTTTTTCTTTCTGTAGTGATCACTTAAGTGCTGCTGTGGGCTGCTCCCCTCTTTGCTAAATAACCATCTCCTTTCTTCTTCTCTACTTCATTCAGGAACCCTTCTGTGAGATCTTTTGTACTCCTGTGGAAACTCTGCTCAGTGCTTTTCTGTTAGTATCCTGGAAACTGTTGTCTACTCTGCTCTTCTCTTGTTTCCCTAACATATCATGGAGACTCAGTTCTGTGCTCTTTGGTCCATGTCGTTGATCCCCTTCTCGGCCTCATCTCTACTGGGCTAGATAACAAGCCTCTTCTGTGTTTCTGTCCCGATTTTGGAAACACTCCATACTTTACTCTCAACATAGTACAAAGCATTCTGTGTCTTCGTCCCTCCTTTGGTCAAAAACAGTCTTCTGTGCTCTTCTGTGCTATGCTGGACACAGTAGGCGGGGCTCTAATCCACTCTGTTGGATTTCACACTCACTCCTCTTTCCTGCAATACTTATTGCAGAAACACTGCTGTGGTTTCTTAGGTGCTTAAATTGAAAACACTTTTCAGCCCTCTCTTTCCTTAAGGTGGAATCACGTTTCTGTGTTCCTGTCGACTCTGCAAGACAACACTTAGCTTTTCTTCTTCCTTGGTTCAGATACATGCCTGGGTTCTGGAAACTGAGGTTCAGAAAACATTGCTACCTGCTCCTCTGTATTTCGTGCAGAAAAAAAGAGCAGCGCTCTCTCACTGTGCTCATCTGGGAACACTCTCCTGGGATCTTCTCTGCTATCTAACACTGTTCATTTGTTTGTTTGTCTGTTTCTCTTTTGCTCACCGTCACTGCCCTAATTCAGCTAGACTTAGTTCACACTGTTCCTTGGTCATCTGTACTCATGTTTGAAAGAACTTTCTGTGCTCTCTTCTTCGGTGGTGGGTAGATAACAATTCGGTTTTCGTCCCGACTTAGTTGCAGTGCACTTCTTCAAATTATTGAAGAACGAGGTTAATAAACACTGCTCTGTGTTCTTCCACCCTTGGTCCTGATCACACTGTTCAACTGTGCTCGTCTTGGGAACATTTTCCTGTGAACTTCTCTGCTACATAACATTCTTCCTGTGTCTTGACTGCTATCTCTTCTTCTGTCCTCAGTTCCGAAACTCCGTTCTGTGGAATCGTGTACTTATCTTGGAAACAAATCTGTGCTAACCACTCCTTCGCTTCTGGATAACTCCCTTTCGTTTCATGGTCTCTTTATTTAGGAACACAATTGTTTGTGCATCAACCCACACAGAAAAACTACTGGGTGTCCTTCCGCACTAAGTTCAGTAACACTATTCTGTGTTCTCCTACACGTATATCTACAATACAGTTTTCTGTGCTCTGTGCTATGTTTATTAGAGATCCCCCTCTCTCTTCTTCTCTGCTTAGTTCAGAAACACTGCTTTATGGTATCTGGGCCCTGTCTGCAATCCTTTTACGGAGCTCCTCTCTACTTTCCATTAAAACCCTTCTCAGCGCTATTCTCTACTTCTCTAGATAACACGCCTCTGCTTCCTTCTCTCTTTAGATTTCTCATCTACCTACTTCAGACCCAATAACATGTGACATACCCTCATTTCTGAAACACTTGTCTCTTCCTTCTCTTCCGTACCAATTTTGAAATACTTTCCTGGGATCTTCTCGTCTAGATAGCACTCTTCTCTTTTCCTCTCTTGTTTGTTCACATCCACTGCTGCGAGTTCTTCTTGCCTTCGTTTAGGAACAGTGTTCAGTCTTTTTCTTTCTGTAGTGATCACTTAAGTGCTGCTGTGGGCTGCTCCCCTCTTTGCTAAATAACCATCTCCTTTCTTCTTCTCTACTTCATTCAGGAACCCTTCTGTGAGATCTTTTGTACTCCTGTGGAAACTCTGCTCAGTGCTTTTCTGTTAGTATCCTGGAAACTGTTGTTTACTCTGCTCTTCTCTTGTTACCCTAACATATCATGGAGACTCAGTTCTGTGCTCTTTGGTCCATGTCGTTGATCCCCTTCTCGGCCTCATCTCTACTGGGCTAGATAACAAGCCTCTTCTGTGTTTCTGTCCCGATTGTGGAAACACTCCATACTTTACTCTCAACATAGTACAAAGCATTCTGTGTCTTTGTCCCTCCTTTGTTCAAAAACAGTCTTCTGTGCTCTTCTGTGCTATCCTGGACACAGTAGGCGGGGCTCTTCTCCACTCTGTTGGATTTCACACTCACTCCTCTTTCCTGCAATACTTATTGCAGAAACACTGCTGTGGTTTCTTAGGTGCTTAAATTGAAAACACTTTTCAGCCCTCTCTTTCCTTAAGGTGGAATCACATTTCTGTGTTCTTGTCGACTCTGCAAGACAACACTTAGCTTTTCTTCTTCCTTGGTTCAGATACATGCCTGGGTTCTGGAAACTGAGGTTCAGAAAACATTGCTACCTGCTCCTCTGTATTTCATGCAGAAAAAAAAGAGCAGCGCTCTCTCACTGTGCTCGTCAGGGAACACTCTCCTGGTATCTTCTCTGCTATCTAACACTGTTCATTTGTTTGTTTATCTGTTTCTCTTTTGCTCACCGTCACTGCCCTAATTCAGCTAGACTTAGTTCACACTGTTCCTTGGTCATCTGTACTCATGTTTGAAAGAACTTTCTGTGCTCTCTTCTTCGGTGGTGGGTAGATAACAATTCGGTTTTCGTCCCGACTTAGTTGCACTGCACTTCTTCAAATTATTGAAGAACGAGGTTAATAAACACTGCTCTGTGTTCTTCCACCCTTGGTCCTGATCACACTGTTCAACTGTGCTCGTCTTGGGAACATTTTCCTGTGAACTTCTCTGCTACATAACATTCTTCCTGTGTCTTGACTGCTATCTCTTCTTCTGTCCTCAGTTCCGAAACTCCGTTCTGTGGAATCGTGTACTTATCTTGGAAACAAATCTGTGCTAACCACTCCTTCGCTTCTGGATAACTCCCTTTCATTTCATGGTCTCTTTATTTAGGAACACAATTGTTTTTGCATCAACCCAGACAGAAACACTACTGGGTGTCCTTCCGCACTAAGTTCAGTAACACTATTCTGTGTTCTCCTACACGTATATCTACAATACAGTTTTCTGTGCTCTGTGCTATGTTTATTAGAGATCCCCCTCTCTCTTCTTCTCTGCTTAGTTCAGAAACACTGCTTTATGGTATCTGGGCCCTGTCTGCAATCCTTTTACGGAGCTCCTCTCTACTTTCCATTAAAACCCTTCTCAGCGCTATTCTCTACTTCTCTAGATAACACGCCTCTGCTTCCTTCTCTCTTTAGATTTCTCATCTACCTACTTCAGACACAATAACATGTGACATACCCTCATTTCTGAAACACTTGTCTCTTCCTTCTCTTCCGTACCAATTTTGAAACACTTTCCTGGGATCTTCTCGTCTAGATAGCACTCTTCTCTTTTCCTCTCTTGTTTGTTCACATCCACTGCTGCGAGTTCTTCTTGCCTTCGTTTAGGAACAGTGTTCAGTCTTTTTCTTTCTGTAGTGATCACTTAAGTGCTGCTGTGGGCTGCTCCCCTCTTTGCTAAATAACCATCTCCTTTCTTCTTCTCTACTTCATTCAGGAACCCTTCTGTGAGATCTTTTGTACTCCTGTGGAAACTCTGCTCAGTGCTTTTCTGTTAGTATCCTGGAAACTGTTGTCTACTCTGCTCTTCTCTTGTTTCCCTAACATATCATGGAGACTCAGTTCTGTGCTCTTTGGTCCATGTCGTTGATCCCCTTCTCGGCCTCATCTCTACTGGGCTAGATAACAAGCCTCTTCTGTGTTTCTGTCCCGATTGTGGAAACACTCCATACTTTACTCTCAACATAGTACAAAGCATTCTGTGTCTTCGTCCCTCCTTTGGTCAAAAACAGTCTTCTGTGCTCTTCTGTGCTATGCTGGACACAGTAGGCGGGGCTCTAATCCACTCTGTTGGATTTCACACTCACTCCTCTTTCCTGCAATACTTATTGCAGAAACACTGCTGTGGTTTCTTAGGTGCTTAAATTGAAAACACTTTTCAGCCCTCTCTTTCCTTAAGGTGGAATCACGTTTCTGTGTTCTTGTCGACTCTGCAAGACAACACTTAGCTTTTCTTCTTCCTTGGTTCAGATACATGCCTGGGTTCTGGAAACTGAGGTTCAGAAAACATTGCTACCTGCTCCTCTGTATTTCGTGCAGAAAAAAAGAGCAGCGCTCTCTCACTGTGCTCATCTGGGAACACTCTCCTGGGATCTTCTCTGCTATCTAACACTGTTCATTTGTTTGTTTGTCTGTTTCTCTTTTGCTCACCGTCACTGCCCTAATTCAGCTAGACTTAGTTCACACTGTTCCTTGGTCATCTGTACTCATGTTTGAAAGAACTTTCTGTGCTCTCTTCTTCGGTGGTGGGTAGATAACAATTCGGTTTTCGTCCCGACTTAGTTGCAGTGCACTTCTTCAAATTATTGAAGAACGAGGTTAATAAACACTGCTCTGTGTTCTTCCACCCTTGGTCCTGATCACACTGTTCAACTGTGCTCGTCTTGGGAACATTTTCCTGTGAACTTCTCTGCTACATAACATTCTTCCTGTGTCTTGACTGCTATCTCTTCTTCTGTCCTCAGTTCCGAAACTCCGTTCTGTGGAATCGTGTTCTTATCTTGGAAACAAATCTGTGCTAACCACTCCTTCGCTTCTGGATAACTCCCTTTCGTTTCATGGTCTCTTTATTTAGGAACACAATTGTTTGTGCATCAACCCACACAGAAAAACTACTGGGTGTCCTTCCGCACTAAGTTCAGTAACACTATTCTGTGTTCTCCTACACGTATATCTACAATACAGTTTTCTGTGCTCTGTGCTATGTTTATTAGAGATCCCCCTCTCTCTTCTTCTCTGCTTAGTTCAGAAACACTGCTTTATGGTATCTGGGCCCTGTCTGCAATCCTTTTACGGAGCTCCTCTCTACTTTCCATTAAAACCCTTTTCAGCGCTATTCTCTACTTCTCTAGATAACACGCCTCTGCTTCCTTCTCTCTTTAGATTTCTCATCTACCTACTTCAGACCCAATAACATGTGACATACCCTCATTTCTGAAACACTTGTCTCTTCCTTCTCTTCCGTACCAATTTTGAAATACTTTCCTGGGATCTTCTCGTCTAGATAGCACTCTTCTCTTTTCCTCTCTTGTTTGTTCACATCCACTGCTGCGAGTTCTTCTTGCCTTCGTTTAGGAACAGTGTTCAGTCTTTTTCTTTCTGTAGTGATCACTTAAGTGCTGCTGTGGGCTGCTCCCCTCTTTGCTAAATAACCATCTCCTTTCTTCTTCTCTACTTCATTCAGGAACCCTTCTGTGAGATCTTTTGTACTCCTGTGGAAACTCTGCTCAGTGCTTTTCTGTTAGTATCCTGGAAACTGTTGTTTACTCTGCTCTTCTCTTGTTACCCTAACATATCATGGAGACTCAGTTCTGTGCTCTTTGGTCCATGTCGTTGATCCCCTTCTCGGCCTCATCTCTACTGGGCTAGATAACAAGCCTCTTCTGTGTTTCTGTCCCGATTGTGGAAACACTCCATACTTTACTCTCAACATAGTACAAAGCATTCTGTGTCTTTGTCCCTCCTTTGTTCAAAAACAGTCTTCTGTGCTCTTCTGTGCTATCCTGGACACAGTAGGCGGGGCTCTTCTCCACTCTGTTGGATTTCACACTCACTCCTCTTTCCTGCAATACTTATTGCAGAAACACTGCTGTGGTTTCTTAGGTGCTTAAATTGAAAACACTTTTCAGCCCTCTCTTTCCTTAAGGTGGAATCACATTTCTGTGTTCTTGTCGACTCTGCAAGACAACACTTAGCTTTTCTTCTTCCTTGGTTCAGATACATGCCTGGGTTCTGGAAACTGAGGTTCAGAAAACATTGCTACCTGCTCCTCTGTATTTCATGCAGAAAAAAAAGAGCAGCGCTCTCTCACTGTGCTCGTCAGGGAACACTCTCCTGGTATCTTCTCTGCTATCTAACACTGTTCATTTGTTTGTTTATCTGTTTCTCTTTTGCTCACCGTCACTGCCCTAATTCAGCTAGACTTAGTTCACACTGTTCCTTGGTCATCTGTACTCATGTTTGAAAGAACTTTCTGTGCTCTCTTCTTCGGTGGTGGGTAGATAACAATTCGGTTTTCGTCCCGACTTAGTTGCACTGCACTTCTTCAAATTATTGAAGAACGAGGTTAATAAACACTGCTCTGTGTTCTTCCACCCTTGGTCCTGATCACACTGTTCAACTGTGCTCGTCTTGGGAACATTTTCCTGTGAACTTCTCTGCTACATAACATTCTTCCTGTGTCTTGACTGCTATCTCTTCTTCTGTCCTCAGTTCCGAAACTCCGTTCTGTGGAATCGTGTACTTATCTTGGAAACAAATCTGTGCTAACCACTCCTTCGCTTCTGGATAACTCCCTTTCATTTCATGGTCTCTTTATTTAGGAACACAATTGTTTTTGCATCAACCCAGACAGAAACACTACTGGGTGTCCTTCCGCACTAAGTTCAGTAACACTATTCTGTGTTCTCCTACACGTATATCTACAATACAGTTTTCTGTGCTCTGTGCTATGTTTATTAGAGATCCCCCTCTCTCTTCTTCTCTGCTTAGTTCAGAAACACTGCTTTATGGTATCTGGGCCCTGTCTGCAATCCTTTTACGGAGCTCCTCTCTACTTTCCATTAAAACCCTTCTCAGCGCTATTCTCTACTTCTCTAGATAACACGCCTCTGCTTCCTTCTCTCTTTAGATTTCTCATCTACCTACTTCAGACACAATAACATGTGACATACCCTCATTTCTGAAACACTTGTCTCTTCCTTCTCTTCCGTACCAATTTTGAAACACTTTCCTGGGATCTTCTCGTCTAGATAGCACTCTTCTCTTTTCCTCTCTTGTTTGTTCACATCCACTGCTGCGAGTTCTTCTTGCCTTCGTTTAGGAACAGTGTTCAGTCTTTTTCTTTCTGTAGTGATCACTTAAGTGCTGCTGTGGGCTGCTCCCCTCTTTGCTAAATAACCATCTCCTTTCTTCTTCTCTACTTCATTCAGGAACCCTTCTGTGAGATCTTTTGTACTCCTGTGGAAACTCTGCTCAGTGCTTTTCTGTTAGTATCCTGGAAACTGTTGTCTACTCTGCTCTTCTCTTGTTTCCCTAACATATCATGGAGACTCAGTTCTGTGCTCTTTGGTCCATGTCGTTGATCCCCTTCTCGGCCTCATCTCTACTGGGCTAGATAACAAGCCTCTTCTGTGTTTCTGTCCCGATTGTGGAAACACTCCATACTTTACTCTCAACATAGTACAAAGCATTCTGTGTCTTCGTCCCTCCTTTGGTCAAAAACAGTCTTCTGTGCTCTTCTGTGCTATGCTGGACACAGTAGGCGGGGCTCTTCTCCACTCTGTTGGATTTCACACTCACTCCTCTTTCCTGCAATACTTATTGCAGAAACACTGCTGTGGTTTCTTAGGTGCTTAAATTGAAAACACTTTTCAGCCCTCTCTTTCCTTAAGGTGGAATCACGTTTCTGTGTTCTTGTCGACTCTGCAAGACAACACTTAGCTTTTCTTCTTCCTTGGTTCAGATACATGCCTGGGTTCTGGAAACTGAGGTTCAGAAAACATTGCTACCTGCTCCTCTGTATTTCGTGCAGAAAAAAAAGAGCAGCGCTCTCTCACTGTGCTCATCTGGGAACACTCTCCTGGGATCTTCTCTGCTATCTAACACTGTTCATTTGTTTGTTTGTCTGTTTCTCTTTTGCTCACCATCACTGCCCTAATTCAGCTAGACTTAGTTCACACTGTTCCTTGGTCATCTGTACTCATGTTTGAAAGAACTTTCTGTGCTCTCTTCTTCGGTGGTGGGTAGATAACAATTTGGTTTTCGTCCCGACTTAGTTGCAGTGCACTTCTTCAAATTATTGAAGAACGAGGTTAATAAACACTGCTCTGTGTTCTTCCACCCTTGGTCCTGATCACACTGTTCAACTGTGCTCGTCTTGGGAACATTTTCCTGTGAACTTCTCTGCTACATAACATTCTTCCTGTGTCTTGACTGCTATCTCTTCTTCTGTCCTCAGTTCCGAAACTCCGTTCTGTGGAATCGTGTACTTATCTTGGAAACAAATCTGTGCTAACCACTCCTTCGCTTCTGGATAACTCCCTTTCGTTTCATGGTCTCTTTATTTAGGAACACAATTGTTTTTGCATCAACCCACACAGAAACACTACTGGGTGTCCTTCCGCACTAAGTTCAGTAACACTATTCTGTGTTCTCCTACACGTATATCTACAATACAGTTTTCTGTGCTCTGTGCTATGTTTATTAGAGATCCCCCTCTCTCTTCTTCTCTGCTTAGTTCAGAAACACTGCTTTATGGTATCTGGGCCCTGTCTGCAATCCTTTTACGGAGCTCCTCTCTACTTTCCATTAAAACCCTTCTCAGCGCTATTCTCTACTTCTCTAGATAACACGCCTCTGCTTCCTTCTCTCTTTAGATTTCTCATCTACCTACTTCAGACACAATAACATGTGACATACCCTCATTTCTGAAACACTTGTCTCTTCCTTCTCTTCCGTACCAATTTTGAAATACTTTCCTGGGATCTTCTCGTCTAGATAGCACTCTTCTCTTTTCCTCTCTTGTTTGTTCACATCCACTGCTGCGAGTTCTTCTTGCCTTCGTTTAGGAACAGTGTTCAGTCTTTTTCTTTCTGTAGTGATCACTTAAGTGCTGCTGTGGGCTGCTCCCCTCTTTGCTAAATAACCATCTCCTTTCTTCTTCTCTACTTCATTCAGGAACCCTTCTGTGAGATCTTTTGTACTCCTGTGGAAACTCTGCTCAGTGCTTTTCTGTTAGTATCCTGGAAACTGTTGTCTACTCTGCTCTTCTCTTGTTTCCCTAACATATCATGGAGACTCAGTTCTGTGCTCTTTGGTCCATGTCGTTGATCCCCTTCTCGGCCTCATCTCTACTGGGCTAGATAACAAGCCTCTTCTGTGTTTCTGTCCCGATTGTGGAAACACTCCATACTTTACTCTCAACATAGTACAAAGCATTCTGTGTCTTTGTCCCTCCTTTGTTCAAAAACAGTCTTCTGTGCTCTTCTGTGCTATCCTGGAACCAGTAGGCGGGGCTCTTCTCCACTCTGTTGGATTTCACACTCACTCCTCTTTCCTGCAATACTTATTGCAGAAACACTGCTGTGGTTTCTTAGGTGCTTAAATTGAAAACACTTTTCAGCCCTCTCTTTCCTTAAGGTGGAATCACGTTTCTGTGTTCTTGTCGACTCTGCAAGACAACACTTAGCTTTTCTTCTTCCTTGGTTCAGATACATGCCTGGGTTCTGGAAACTGAGGTTCAGAAAACATTGCTACCTGCTCCTCTGTATTTCGTGCAGAAAAAAAGAGCAGCGCTCTCTCACTGTGCTCATCTGGGAACACTCTCCTGGGATCTTCTCTGCTATCTAACACTGTTCATTTGTTTGTTTGTCTGTTTCTCTTTTGCTCACCGTCACTGCCCTAATTCAGCTAGACTTAGTTCACACTGTTCCTTGGTCATCTGTACTCATGTTTGAAAGAACTTTCTGTGCTCTCTTCTTCGGTGGTGGGTAGATAACAATTCGGTTTTCGTCCCGACTTAGTTGCAGTGCACTTCTTCAAATTATTGAAGAACGAGGTTAATAAACACTGCTCTGTGTTCTTCCACCCTTGGTCCTGATCACACTGTTCAACTGTGCTCGTCTTGGGAACATTTTCCTGTGAACTTCTCTGCTACATAACATTCTTCCTGTGTCTTGACTGCTATCTCTTCTTCTGTCCTCAGTTCCGAAACTCCGTTCTGTGGAATCGTGTACTTATCTTGGAAACAAATCTGTGCTAACCACTCCTTCGCTTCTGGATAACTCCCTTTCGTTTCATGGTCTCTTTATTTAGGAACACAATTGTTTTTGCATCAACCCAGACAGAAACACTACTGGGTGTCCTTCCGCACTAAGTTCAGTAACACTATTCTGTGTTCTCCTACACGTATATCTACAATACAGTTTTCTGTGCTCTGTGCTATGTTTATTAGAGATCCCCCTCTCTCTTCTTCTCTGCTTAGTTCAGAAACACTGCTTTATGGTATCTGGGCCCTGTCTGCAATCCTTTTACGGAGCTCCTCTCTACTTTCCATTAAAACCCTTCTCAGCGCTATTCTCTACTTCTCTAGATAACACGCCTCTGCTTCCTTCTCTCTTTAGATTTCTCATCTACCTACTTCAGACACAATAACATGTGACATACCCTCATTTCTGAAACACTTGTCTCTTCCTTCTCTTTAGTACCAATTTTGAAACACTTTCCTGGGATCTTCTCGTCTAGATAGCACTCTTCTCTTTTCCTCTCTTGTTTGTTCACATCCACTGCTGCGAGTTCTTCTTGCCTTCGTTTAGGAACAGTGTTCAGTCTTTTTCTTTCTGTAGTGATCACTTAAGTGCTGCTGTGGGCTGCTCCCCTCTTTGCTAAATAACCATCTCCTTTCTTCTTCTCTACTTCATTCAGGAACCCTTCTGTGAGATCTTTTGTACTCCTGTGGAAACTCTGCTCAGTGCTTTTCTGTTAGTATCCTGGAAACTGTTGTCTACTCTGCTCTTCTCTTGTTACCCTAACATATCATGGAGACTCAGTTCTGTGCTCTTTGGTCCATGTCGTTGATCCCCTTCTCGGCCTCATCTCTACTGGGCTAGATAACAAGCCTCTTCTGTGTTTCTGTCCCGATTGTGGAAACACTCCATACTTTACTCTCAACATAGTACAAAGCATTCTGTGTCTTTGTCCCTCCTTTGTTCAAAAACAGTCTTCTGTGCTCTTCTGTGCTATCCTGGACACAGTAGGCGGGGCTCTTCTCCACTCTGTTGGATTTCACACTCACTCCTCTTTCCTGCAATACTTATTGCAGAAACACTGCTGTGGTTTCTTAGGTGCTTAAATTGAAAACACTTTTCAGCCCTCTCTTTCCTTAAGGTGGAATCACGTTTCTGTGTTCTTGTCGACTCTGCAAGACAACACTTAGCTTTTCTTCTTCCTTGGTTCAGATACATGCCTGGGTTCTGGAAACTGAGGTTCAGAAAACATTGCTACCTGCTCCTCTGTATTTCATGCAGAAAAAAAAGAGCAGCGCTCTCTCACTGTGCTCGTCAGGGAACACTCTCCTGGGATCTTCTCTGCTATCTAACACTGTTCATTTGTTTGTTTAGCTGTTTCTCTTTTGCTCACCGTCACTGCCCTAATTCAGCTAGACTTAGTTCACACTGTTCCTTGGTCATCTGTACTCATGTTTGAAAGAACTTTCTGTGCTCTCTTCTTCGGTGGTGGGTAGATAACAATTCGGTTTTCGTCCCGACTTAGTTGCAGTGCACTTCTTCAAATTATTGAAGAACGAGGTTAATAAACACTGCTCTGTGTTCTTCCACCCTTGGTCCTGATCACACTGTTCAACTGTGCTCGTCTTGGGAACATTTTCCTGTGAACTTCTCTGCTACATAACATTCTTCCTGTGTCTTGACTGCTATCTCTTCTTCTGTCCTCAGTTCCGAAACTCCGTTCTGTGGAATCGTGTACTTATCTTGGAAACAAATCTGTGCTAACCACTCCTTCGCTTCTGGATAACTCCCTTTCATTTCATGGTCTCTTTATTTAGGAACACAATTGTTTTTGCATCAACCCAGACAGAAACACTACTGGGTGTCCTTCCGCACTAAGTTCAGTAACACTATTCTGTGTTCTCCTACACGTATATCTACAATACAGTTTTCTGTGCTCTGTGCTATGTTTATTAGAGATCCCCCTCTCTCTTCTTCTCTGCTTAGTTCAGAAACACTGCTTTATGGTATCTGGGCCCTGTCTGCAATCCTTTTACGGAGCTCCTCTCTACTTTCCATTAAAACCCTTCTCAGCGCTATTCTCTACTTCTCTAGATAACACGCCTCTGCTTCCTTCTCTCTTTAGATTTCTCATCTACCTACTTCAGACACAATAACATGTGACATACCCTCATTTCTGAAACACTTGTCTCTTCCTTCTCTTCCGTACCAATTTTGAAACACTTTCCTGGGATCTTCTCGTCTAGATAGCACTCTTCTCTTTTCCTCTCTTGTTTGTTCACATCCACTGCTGCGAGTTCTTCTTGCCTTCGTTTAGGAACAGTGTTCAGTCTTTTTCTTTCTGTAGTGATCACTTAAGTGCTGCTGTGGGCTGCTCCCCTCTTTGCTAAATAACCATCTCCTTTCTTCTTCTCTACTTCATTCAGGAACCCTTCTGTGAGATCTTTTGTACTCCTGTGGAAACTCTGCTCAGTGCTTTTCTGTTAGTATCCTGGAAACTGTTGTCTACTCTGCTCTTCTCTTGTTTCCCTAACATATCATGGAGACTCAGTTCTGTGCTCTTTGGTCCATGTCGTTGATCCCCTTCTCGGCCTCATCTCTACTGGGCTAGATAACAAGCCTCTTCTGTGTTTCTGTCCCGATTGTGGAAACACTCCATACTTTACTCTCAACATAGTACAAAGCATTCTGTGTCTTTGTCCCTCCTTTGTTCAAAAACAGTCTTCTGTGCTCTTCTGTGCTATCCTGGACACAGTAGGCGGGGCTCTTCTCCACTCTGTTGGATTTCACACTCACTCCTCTTTCCTGCAATACTTATTGCAGAAACACTGCTGTGGTTTCTTAGGTGCTTAAATTGAAAACACTTTTCAGCCCTCTCTTTCCTTAAGGTGGAATCACGTTTCTGTGTTCTTGTCGACTCTGCAAGACAACACTTAGCTTTTCTTCTTCCTTGGTTCAGATACATGCCTGGGTTCTGGAAACTGAGGTTCAGAAAACATTGCTACCTGCTCCTCTGTATTTCGTGCAGAAAAAAAGAGCAGCGCTCTCTCACTGTGCTCATCTGGGAACACTCTCCTGGGATCTTCTCTGCTATCTAACACTGTTCATTTGTTTGTTTGTCTGTTTCTCTTTTGCTCACCGTCACTGCCCTAATTCAGCTAGACTTAGTTCACACTGTTCCTTGGTCATCTGTACTCATGTTTGAAAGAACTTTCTGTGCTCTCTTCTTCGGTGGTGGGTAGATAACAATTCGGTTTTCGTCCCGACTTAGTTGCAGTGCACTTCTTCAAATTATTGAAGAACGAGGTTAATAAACACTGCTCTGTGTTCTTCCACCCTTGGTCCTGATCACACTGTTCAACTGTGCTCGTCTTGGGAACATTTTCCTGTGAACTTCTCTGCTACATAACATTCTTCCTGTGTCTTGACTGCTATCTCTTCTTCTGTCCTCAGTTCCGAAACTCCGTTCTGTGGAATCGTGTACTTATCTTGGAAACAAATCTGTGCTAACCACTCCTTCGCTTCTGGATAACTCCCTTTCGTTTCATGGTCTCTTTATTTAGGAACACAATTGTTTTTGCATCAACCCAGACAGAAACACTACTGGGTGTCCTTCCGCACTAAGTTCAGTAACACTATTCTGTGTTCTCCTACACGTATATCTACAATACAGTTTCTGTGCTCTGTGCTATGTTTATTAGAGATCCCCCTCTCTCTTCTTCTCTGCTTAGTTCAGAAACACTGCTTTATGGTATCTGGGCCCTGTCTGCAATCCTTTTACGGAGCTCCTCTCTACTTTCCATTAAAACCCTTCTCAGCGCTATTCTCTACTTCTCTAGATAACACGCCTCTGCTTCCTTCTCTCTTTAGATTTCTCATCTACCTACTTCAGACACAATAACATGTGACATACCCTCATTTCTGAAACACTTGTCTCTTCCTTCTCTTCCGTACCAATTTTGAAACACTTTCCTGGGATCTTCTCGTCTAGATAGCACTCTTCTCTTTTCCTCTCTTGTTTGTTCACATCCACTGCTGCGAGTTCTTCTTGCCTTCGTTTAGGAACAGTGTTCAGTCTTTTTCTTTCTGTAGTGATCACTTAAGTGCTGCTGTGGGCTGCTCCCCTCTTTGCTAAATAACCATCTCCTTTCTTCTTCTCTACTTCATTCAGGAACTCTTCTGTGAGATCTTTTGTACTCCTGTGGAAACTCTGCTCAGTGCTTTTCTGTTAGTATCCTGGAAACTGTTGTCTACTCTGCTCTTCTCTTGTTTCCCTAACATATCATGGAGACTCAGTTCTGTGCTCTTTGGTCCATGTCGTTGATCCCCTTCTCGGCCTCATCTCTACTGGGCTAGATAACAAGCCTCTTCTGTGTTTCTGTCCCGATTGTGGAAACACTCCATACTTTACTCTCAACATAGTACAAAGCATTCTGTGTCTTTGTCCCTCCTTTGTTCAAAAACAGTCTTCTGTGCTCTTCTGTGCTATCCTGGACACAGTAGGCGGGGCTCTTCTCCACTCTGTTGGATTTCACACTCACTCCTCTTTCCTGCAATACTTATTGCAGAAACACTGCTGTGGTTTCTTAGGTGCTTAAATTGAAAACACTTTTCAGCCCTCTCTTTCCTTAAGGTGGAATCACGTTTCTGTGTTCTTGTCGACTCTGCAAGACAACACTTAGCTTTTCTTCTTCCTTGGTTCAGATACATGCCTGGGTTCTGGAAACTGAGGTTCAGAAAACATTGCTACCTGCTCCTCTGTATTTCATGCAGAAAAAAAAGAGCAGCGCTCTCTCACTGTGCTCGTCAGGGAACACTCTCCTGGGATCTTCTCTGCTATCTAACACTGTTCATTTGTTTGTTTGTCTGTTTCTCTTTTGCTCACCGTCACTGCCCTAATTCAGCTAGACTTAGTTCACACTGTTCCTTGGTCATCTGTACTCATGTTTGAAAGAACTTTCTGTGCTCTCTTCTTCGGTGGTGGGTAGATAACAATTCGGTTTTCGTCCCGACTTAGTTGCAGTGCACTTCTTCAAATTATTGAAGAACGAGGTTAATAAACACTGCTCTGTGTTCTTCCACCCTTGGTCCTGATCACACTGTTCAACTGTGCTCGTCTTGGGAACATTTTCCTGTGAACTTCTCTGCTACATAACATTCTTCCTGTGTCTTGACTGCTATCTCTTCTTCTGTCCTCAGTTCCGAAACTCCGTTCTGTGGAATCGTGTACTTATCTTGGAAACAAATCTGTGCTAACCACTCCTTCGCTTCTGGATAACTCCCTTTCGTTTCATGGTCTCTTTATTTAGGAACACAATTGTTTTTGCATCAACCCAGACAGAAACACTACTGGGTGTCCTTCCGCACTAAGTTCAGTAACACTATTCTGTGTTCTCCTACACGTATATCTACAATACAGTTTCTGTGCTCTGTGCTATGTTTATTAGAGATCCCCCTCTCTCTTCTTCTCTGCTTAGTTCAGAAACACTGCTTTATGGTATCTGGGCCCTGTCTGCAATCCTTTTACGGAGCTCCTCTCTACTTTCCATTAAAACCCTTCTCAGCGCTATTCTCTACTTCTCTAGATAACACGCCTCTGCTTCCTTCTCTCTTTAGATTTCTCATCTACCTACTTCAGACACAATAACATGTGACATACCCTCATTTCTGAAACACTTGTCTCTTCCTTCTCTTCCGTACCAATTTTGAAACACTTTCCTGGGATCTTCTCGTCTAGATAGCACTCTTCTCTTTTCCTCTCTTGTTTGTTCACATCCACTGCTGCGAGTTCTTCTTGCCTTCGTTTAGGAACAGTGTTCAGTCTTTTTCTTTCTGTAGTGATCACTTAAGTGCTGCTGTGGGCTGCTCCCCTCTTTGCTAAATAACCATCTCCTTTCTTCTTCTCTACTTCATTCAGGAACTCTTCTGTGAGATCTTTTGTACTCCTGTGGAAACTCTGCTCAGTGCTTTTCTGTTAGTATCCTGGAAACTGTTGTCTACTCTGCTCTTCTCTTGTTTCCCTAACATATCATGGAGACTCAGTTCTGTGCTCTTTGGTCCATGTCGTTGATCCCCTTCTCGGCCTCATCTCTACTGGGCTAGATAACAAGCCTCTTCTGTGTTTCTGTCCCGATTTTGGAAACACTCCATACTTTACTCTCAACATAGTACAAAGCATTCTGTGTCTTCGTTCCTCCTTTGTTCAAAAACAGTCTTCTGTGCTCTTCTGTGCTATGCTGGACACAGTAGGCGGGGCTCTAATCCACTCTGTTGGATTTCACACTCACTCCTCTTTCCTGCAATACTTATTGCAGAAACACTGCTGTGGTTTCTTAGGTGCTTAAATTGAAAACACTTTTCAGCCCTCTCTTTCCTTAAGGTGGAATCACGTTTCTGTGTTCTTGTCGACTCTGCAAGACAACACTTAGCTTTTCTTCTTCCTTGGTTCAGATACATGCCTGGGTTCTGGAAACTGAGGTTCAGAAAACATTGCTACCTGCTCCTCTGTATTTCGTGCAGAAAAAAAGAGCAGCGCTCTCTCACTGTGCTCATCTGGGAACACTCTCCTGGGATCTTCTCTGCTATCTAACACTGTTCATTTGTTTGTTTGTCTGTTTCTCTTTTGCTCACCGTCACTGCCCTAATTCAGCTAGACTTAGTTCACACTGTTCCTTGGTCATCTGTATTCATGTTTGAAAGAACTTTCTGTGCTCTCTTCTTCGGTGGTGGGTAGATAACAATTCGGTTTTCGTCCCGACTTAGTTGCAGTGCACTTCTTCAAATTATTGAAGAACGAGGTTAATAAACACTGCTCTGTGTTCTTCCACCCTTGGTCCTGATCACACTGTTCAACTGTGCTCGTCTTGGGAACATTTTCCTGTGAACTTCTCTGCTACATAACATTCTTCCTGTGTCTTGACTGCTATCTCTTCTTCTGTCCTCAGTTCCGAAACTCCGTTCTGTGGAATCGTGTACTTATCTTGGAAACAAATCTGTGCTAACCACTCCTTCGCTTCTGGATAACTCCCTTTCGTTTCATGGTCTCTTTATTTAGGAACACAATTGTTTTTGCATCAACCCAGACAGAAACACTACTGGGTGTCCTTCCGCACTAAGTTCAGTAACACTATTCTGTGTTCTCCTACACGTATATCTACAATACAGTTTTCTGTGCTCTGTGCTATGTTTATTAGAGATCCCCCTCTCTCTTCTTCTCTGCTTAGTTCAGAAACACTGCTTTATGGTATCTGGGCCCTGTCTGCAATCCTTTTACGGAGCTCCTCTCTACTTTCCATTAAAACCCTTCTCAGCGCTATTCTCTACTTCTCTAGATAACACGCCTCTGCTTCCTTCTCTCTTTAGATTTCTCATCTACCTACTTCAGACACAATAACATGTGACATACCCTCATTTCTGAAACACTTGTCTCTTCCTTCTCTTCCGTACCAATTTTGAAACACTTTCCTGGGATCTTCTCGTCTAGATAGCACTCTTCTCTTTTCCTCTCTTGTTTGTTCACATCCACTGCTGCTAGTTCTTCTTGCCTTCGTTTAGGAACAGTGTTCAGTCTTTTTCTTTCTGTAGTGATCACTTAAGTGCTGCTGTGGGCTGCTCCCCTCTTTGCTAAATAACCATCTCCTTTCTTCTTCTCTACTTCATTCAGGAACCCTTCTGTGAGATCTTTTGTACTCCTGTGGAAACTCTGCTCAGTGCTTTTCTGTTAGTATCCTGGAAACTGTTGTCTACTCTGCTCTTCTCTTGTTACCCTAACATATCATGGAGACTCAGTTCTGTGCTCTTTGGTCCATGTCGTTGATCCCCTTCTCGGCCTCATCTCTACTGGGCTAGATAACAAGCCTCTTCTGTGTTTCTGTCCCGATTGTGGAAACACTCCATACTTTACTCTCAACATAGTACAAAGCATTCTGTGTCTTTGTCCCTCCTTTGTTCAAAAACAGTCTTCTGTGCTCTTCTGTGCTATCCTGGACACAGTAGGCGGGGCTCTTCTCCACTCTGTTGGATTTCACACTCACTCCTCTTTCCTGCAATACTTATTGCAGAAACACTGCTGTGGTTTCTTAGGTGCTTAAATTGAAAACACTTTTCAGCCCTCTCTTTCCTTAAGGTGGAATCACGTTTCTGTGTTCTTGTCGACTCTGCAAGACAACACTTAGCTTTTCTTCTTCCTTGGTTCAGATACATGCCTGGGTTCTGGAAACTGAGGTTCAGAAAACATTGCTACCTGCTCCTCTGTATTTCATGCAGAAAAAAAAGAGCAGCGCTCTCTCACTGTGCTCGTCAGGGAACACTCTCCTGGGATCTTCTCTGCTATCTAACACTGTTCATTTGTTTGTTTGTCTGTTTCTCTTTTGCTCACCGTCACTGCCCTAATTCAGCTAGACTTAGTTCACACTGTTCCTTGGTCATCTGTACTCATGTTTGAAAGAACTTTCTGTGCTCTCTTCTTCGGTGGTGGGTAGATAACAATTCGGTTTTCGTCCCGACTTAGTTGCAGTGCACTTCTTCAAATTATTGAAGAACGAGGTTAATAAACACTGCTCTGTGTTCTTCCACCCTTGGTCCTGATCACACTGTTCAACTGTGCTCGTCTTGGGAACATTTTCCTGTGAACTTCTCTGCTACATAACATTCTTCCTGTGTCTTGACTGCTATCTCTTCTTCTGTCCTCAGTTCCGAAACTCCGTTCTGTGGAATCGTGTACTTATCTTGGAAACAAATCTGTGCTAACCACTCCTTCGCTTCTGGATAACTCCCTTTCGTTTCATGGTCTCTTTATTTAGGAACACAATTGTTTTTGCATCAACCCAGACAGAAACACTACTGGGTGTCCTTCCGCACTAAGTTCAGTAACACTATTCTGTGTTCTCCTACACGTATATCTACAATACAGTTTCTGTGCTCTGTGCTATGTTTATTAGAGATCCCCCTCTCTCTTCTTCTCTGCTTAGTTCAGAAACACTGCTTTATGGTATCTGGGCCCTGTCTGCAATCCTTTTACGGAGCTCCTCTCTACTTTCCATTAAAACCCTTCTCAGCGCTATTCTCTACTTCTCTAGATAACACGCCTCTGCTTCCTTCTCTCTTTAGATTTCTCATCTACCTACTTCAGACACAATAACATGTGACATACCCTCATTTCTGAAACACTTGTCTCTTCCTTCTCTTCCGTACCAATTTTGAAACACTTTCCTGGGATCTTCTCGTCTAGATAGCACTCTTCTCTTTTCCTCTCTTGTTTGTTCACATCCACTGCTGCGAGTTCTTCTTGCCTTCGTTTAGGAACAGTGTTCAGTCTTTTTCTTTCTGTAGTGATCACTTAAGTGCTGCTGTGGGCTGCTCCCCTCTTTGCTAAATAACCATCTCCTTTCTTCTTCTCTACTTCATTCAGGAACCCTTCTGTGAGATCTTTTGTACTCCTGTGGAAACTCTGCTCAGTGCTTTTCTGTTAGTATCCTGGAAACTGTTGTCTACTCTGCTCTTCTCTTGTTTCCCTAACATATCATGGAGACTCAGTTCTGTGCTCTTTGGTCCATGTCGTTGATCCCCTTCTCGGCCTCATCTCTACTGGGCTAGATAACAAGCCTCTTCTGTGTTTCTGTCCCGATTTTGGAAACACTCCATACTTTACTCTCAACATAGTACAAAGCATTCTGTGTCTTCGTTCCTCCTTTGTTCAAAAACAGTCTTCTGTGCTCTTCTGTGCTATGCTGGACACAGTAGGCGGGGCTCTAATCCACTCTGTTGGATTTCACACTCACTCCTCTTTCCTGCAATACTTATTGCAGAAACACTGCTGTGGTTTCTTAGGTGCTTAAATTGAAAACACTTTTCAGCCCTCTCTTTCCTTAAGGTGGAATCACGTTTCTGTGTTCTTGTCGACTCTGCAAGACAACACTTAGCTTTTCTTCTTCCTTGGTTCAGATACATGCCTGGGTTCTGGAAACTGAGGTTCAGAAAACATTGCTACCTGCTCCTCTGTATTTCGTGCAGAAAAAAAGAGCAGCGCTCTCTCACTGTGCTCATCTGGGAACACTCTCCTGGGATCTTCTCTGCTATCTAACACTGTTCATTTGTTTGTTTGTCTGTTTCTCTTTTGCTCACCGTCACTGCCCTAATTCAGCTAGACTTAGTTCACACTGTTCCTTGGTCATCTGTACTCATGTTTGAAAGAACTTTCTGTGCTCTCTTCTTCGGTGGTGGGTAGATAACAATTCGGTTTTCGTCCCGACTTAGTTGCAGTGCACTTCTTCAAATTATTGAAGAACGAGGTTAATAAACACTGCTCTGTGTTCTTCCACCCTTGGTCCTGATCACACTGTTCAACTGTGCTCGTCTTGGGAACATTTTCCTGTGAACTTCTCTGCTACATAACATTCTTCCTGTGTCTTGACTGCTATCTCTTCTTCTGTCCTCAGTTCCGAAACTCCGTTCTGTGGAATCGTGTACTTATCTTGGAAACAAATCTGTGCTAACCACTCCTTCGCTTCTGGATAACTCCCTTTCATTTCATGGTCTCTTTATTTAGGAACACAATTGTTTTTGCATCAACCCAGACAGAAACACTACTGGGTGTCCTTCCGCACTAAGTTCAGTAACACTATTCTGTGTTCTCCTACACGTATATCTACAATACAGTTTTCTGTGCTCTGTGCTATGTTTATTAGAGATCCCCCTCTCTCTTCTTCTCTGCTTAGTTCAGAAACACTGCTTTATGGTATCTGGGCCCTGTCTGCAATCCTTTTACGGAGCTCCTCTCTACTTTCCATTAAAACCCTTCTCAGCGCTATTCTCTACTTCTCTAGATAACACGCCTCTGCTTCCTTCTCTCTTTAGATTTCTCATCTACCTACTTCAGACACAATAACATGTGACATACCCTCATTTCTGAAACACTTGTCTCTTCCTTCTCTTCCGTACCAATTTTGAAACACTTTCCTGGGATCTTCTCGTCTAGATAGCACTCTTCTCTTTTCCTCTCTTGTTTGTTCACATCCACTGCTGCGAGTTCTTCTTGCCTTCGTTTAGGAACAGTGTTCAGTCTTTTTCTTTCTGTAGTGATCACTTAAGTGCTGCTGTGGGCTGCTCCCCTCTTTGCTAAATAACCATCTCCTTTCTTCTTCTCTACTTCATTCAGGAACCCTTCTGTGAGATCTTTTGTACTCCTGTGGAAACTCTGCTCAGTGCTTTTCTGTTAGTATCCTGGAAACTGTTGTCTACTCTGCTCTTCTCTTGTTTCCCTAACATATCATGGAGACTCAGTTCTGTGCTCTTTGGTCCATGTCGTTGATCCCCTTCTCGGCCTCATCTCTACTGGGCTAGATAACAAGCCTCTTCTGTGTTTCTGTCCCGATTGTGGAAACACTCCATACTTTACTCTCAACATAGTACAAAGCATTCTGTGTCTTTGTCCCTCCTTTGTTCAAAAACAGTCTTCTGTGCTCTTCTGTGCTATCCTGGACACAGTAGGCGGGGCTCTTCTCCACTCTGTTGGATTTCACACTCACTCCTCTTTCCTGCAATACTTATTGCAGAAACACTGCTGTGGTTTCTTAGGTGCTTAAATTGAAAACACTTTTCAGCCCTCTCTTTCCTTAAGGTGGAATCACGTTTCTGTGTTCTTGTCGACTCTGCAAGACAACACTTAGCTTTTCTTCTTCCTTGGTTCAGATACATGCCTGGGTTCTGGAAACTGAGGTTCAGAAAACATTGCTACCTGCTCCTCTGTATTTCGTGCAGAAAAAAAGAGCAGCGCTCTCTCACTGTGCTCATCTGGGAACACTCTCCTGGGATCTTCTCTGCTATCTAACACTGTTCATTTGTTTGTTTGTCTGTTTCTCTTTTGCTCACCGTCACTGCCCTAATTCAGCTAGACTTAGTTCACACTGTTCCTTGGTCATCTGTACTCATGTTTGAAAGAACTTTCTGTGCTCTCTTCTTCGGTGGTGGGTAGATAACAATTCGGTTTTCGTCCCGACTTAGTTGCAGTGCACTTCTTCAAATTATTGAAGAACGAGGTTAATAAACACTGCTCTGTGTTCTTCCACCCTTGGTCCTGATCACACTGTTCAACTGTGCTCGTCTTGGGAACATTTTCCTGTGAACTTCTCTGCTACATAACATTCTTCCTGTGTCTTGACTGCTATCTCTTCTTCTGTCCTCAGTTCCGAAACTCCGTTCTGTGGAATCGTGTACTTATCTTGGAAACAAATCTGTGCTAACCACTCCTTCGCTTCTGGATAACTCCCTTTCGTTTCATGGTCTCTTTATTTAGGAACACAATTGTTTTTGCATCAACCCAGACAGAAACACTACTGGGTGTCCTTCCGCACTAAGTTCAGTAACACTATTCTGTGTTCTCCTACACGTATATCTACAATACAGTTTCTGTGCTCTGTGCTATGTTTATTAGAGATCCCCCTCTCTCTTCTTCTCTGCTTAGTTCAGAAACACTGCTTTATGGTATCTGGGCCCTGTCTGCAATCCTTTTACGGAGCTCCTCTCTACTTTCCATTAAAACCCTTCTCAGCGCTATTCTCTACTTCTCTAGATAACACGCCTCTGCTTCCTTCTCTCTTTAGATTTCTCATCTACCTACTTCAGACACAATAACATGTGACATACCCTCATTTCTGAAACACTTGTCTCTTCCTTCTCTTCCGTACCAATTTTGAAACACTTTCCTGGGATCTTCTCGTCTAGATAGCACTCTTCTCTTTTCCTCTCTTGTTTGTTCACATCCACTGCTGCGAGTTCTTCTTGCCTTCGTTTAGGAACAGTGTTCAGTCTTTTTCTTTCTGTAGTGATCACTTAAGTGCTGCTGTGGGCTGCTCCCCTCTTTGCTAAATAACCATCTCCTTTCTTCTTCTCTACTTCATTCAGGAACTCTTCTGTGAGATCTTTTGTACTCCTGTGGAAACTCTGCTCAGTGCTTTTCTGTTAGTATCCTGGAAACTGTTGTCTACTCTGCTCTTCTCTTGTTTCCCTAACATATCATGGAGACTCAGTTCTGTGCTCTTTGGTCCATGTCGTTGATCCCCTTCTCGGCCTCATCTCTACTGGGCTAGATAACAAGCCTCTTCTGTGTTTCTGTCCCGATTTTGGAAACACTCCATACTTTACTCTCAACATAGTACAAAGCATTCTGTGTCTTCGTTCCTCCTTTGTTCAAAAACAGTCTTCTGTGCTCTTCTGTGCTATGCTGGACACAGTAGGCGGGGCTCTAATCCACTCTGTTGGATTTCACACTCACTCCTCTTTCCTGCAATACTTATTGCAGAAACACTGCTGTGGTTTCTTAGGTGCTTAAATTGAAAACACTTTTCAGCCCTCTCTTTCCTTAAGGTGGAATCACGTTTCTGTGTTCTTGTCGACTCTGCAAGACAACACTTAACTTTTCTTCTTCCTTGGTTCAGATACATGCCTGGGTTCTGGAAACTGAGGTTCAGAAAACATTGCTACCTGCTCCTCTGTATTTCGTGCAGAAAAAAAGAGCAGCGCTCTCTCACTGTGCTCATCTGGGAACACTCTCCTGGGATCTTCTCTGCTATCTAACACTGTTCATTTGTTTGTTTGTCTGTTTCTCTTTTGCTCACCGTCACTGCCCTAATTCAGCTAGACTTAGTTCACACTGTTCCTTGGTCATCTGTACTCATGTTTGAAAGAACTTTCTGTGCTCTCTTCTTCGGTGGTGGGTAGATAACAATTCGGTTTTCGTCCCGACTTAGTTGCAGTGCACTTCTTCAAATTATTGAAGAACGAGGTTAATAAACACTGCTCTGTGTTCTTCCACCCTTGGTCCTGATCACACTGTTCAACTGTGCTCGTCTTGGGAACATTTTCCTGTGAACTTCTCTGCTACATAACATTCTTCCTGTGTCTTGACTGCTATCTCTTCTTCTGTCCTCAGTTCCGAAACTCCGTTCTGTGGAATCGTGTACTTATCTTGGAAACAAATCTGTGCTAACCACTCCTTCGCTTCTGGATAACTCCCTTTCGTTTCATGGTCTCTTTATTTAGGAACACAATTGTTTGTGCATCAACCCACACAGAAAAACTACTGGGTGTCCTTCCGCACTAAGTTCAGTAACACTATTCTGTGTTCTCCTACACGTATATCTACAATACAGTTTTCTGTGCTCTGTGCTATGTTTATTAGAGATCCCCCTCTCTCTTCTTCTCTGCTTAGTTCAGAAACACTGCTTTATGGTATCTGGGCCCTGTCTGCTATCCTTTTACGGAGCTCCTCTCTACTTTCCATTAAAACCCTTCTCAGCGCTATTCTCTACTTCTCTAGATAACACGCCTCTGCTTCCTTCTCTCTTTAGATTTCTCATCTACCTACTTCAGACACAATAACATGTGACATACCCTCATTTCTGAAACACTTGTCTCTTCCTTCTCTTCCGTACCAATTTTGAAACACTTTCCTGGGATCTTCTCGTCTAGATAGCACTCTTCTCTTTTCCTCTCTTGTTTGTTCACATCCACTGCTGCGAGTTCTTCTTGCCTTCGTTTAGGAACAGTGTTCAGTCTTTTTCTTTCTGTAGTGATCACTTAAGTGCTGCTGTGGGCTGCTCCCCTCTTTGCTAAATAACCATCTCCTTTCTTCTTCTCTACTTCATTCAGGAACCCTTCTGTGAGATCTTTTGTACTCCTGTGGAAACTCTGCTCAGTGCTTTTCTGTTAGTATCCTGGAAACTGTTGTCTACTCTGCTCTTCTCTTGTTTCCCTAACATATCATGGAGACTCAGTTCTGTGCTCTTTGGTCCATGTCGTTGATCCCCTTCTCGGCCTCATCTCTACTGGGCTAGATAACAAGCCTCTTCTGTGTTTCTGTCCCGATTGTGGAAACACTCCATACTTTACTCTCAACATAGTACAAAGCATTCTGTGTCTTTGTCCCTCCTTTGTTCAAAAACAGTCTTCTGTGCTCTTCTGTGCTATCCTGGACACAGTAGGCGGGGCTCTTCTCCACTCTGTTGGATTTCACACTCACTCCTCTTTCCTGCAATACTTATTGCAGAAACACTGCTGTGGTTTCTTAGGTGCTTAAATTGAAAACACTTTTCAGCCCTCTCTTTCCTTAAGGTGGAATCACGTTTCTGTGTTCTTGTCGACTCTGCAAGACAACACTTAGCTTTTCTTCTTCCTTGGTTCAGATACATGCCTGGGTTCTGGAAACTGAGGTTCAGAAAACATTGCTACCTGCTCCTCTGTATTTCGTGCAGAAAAAAAGAGCAGCGCTCTCTCACTGTGCTCATCTGGGAACACTCTCCTGGGATCTTCTCTGCTATCTAACACTGTTCATTTGTTTGTTTGTCTGTTTCTCTTTTGCTCACCGTCACTGCCCTAATTCAGCTAGACTTAGTTCACACTGTTCCTTGGTCATCTGTACTCATGTTTGAAAGAACTTTCTGTGCTCTCTTCTTCGGTGGTGGGTAGATAACAATTCGGTTTTCGTCCCGACTTAGTTGCAGTGCACTTCTTCAAATTATTGAAGAACGAGGTTAATAAACACTGCTCTGTGTTCTTCCACCCTTGGTCCTGATCACACTGTTCAACTGTGCTCGTCTTGGGAACATTTTCCTGTGAACTTCTCTGCTACATAACATTCTTCCTGTGTCTTGACTGCTATCTCTTCTTCTGTCCTCAGTTCCGAAACTCCGTTCTGTGGAATCGTGTACTTATCTTGGAAACAAATCTGTGCTAACCACTCCTTCGCTTCTGGATAACTCCCTTTCGTTTCATGGTCTCTTTATTTAGGAACACAATTGTTTTTGCATCAACCCAGACAGAAACACTACTGGGTGTCCTTCCGCACTAAGTTCAGTAACACTATTCTGTGTTCTCCTACACGTATATCTACAATACAGTTTTCTGTGCTCTGTGCTATGTTTATTAGAGATCCCCCTCTCTCTTCTTCTCTGCTTAGTTCAGAAACACTGCTTTATGGTATCTGGGCCCTGTCTGCAATCCTTTTACGGAGCTCCTCTCTACTTTCCATTAAAACCCTTCTCAGCGCTATTCTCTACTTCTCTAGATAACACGCCTCTGCTTCCTTCTCTCTTTAGATTTCTCATCTACCTACTTCAGACACAATAACATGTGACATACCCTCATTTCTGAAACACTTGTCTCTTCCTTCTCTTCCGTACCAATTTTGAAACACTTTCCTGGGATCTTCTCGTCTAGATAGCACTCTTCTCTTTTCCTCTCTTGTTTGTTCACATCCACTGCTGCGAGTTCTTCTTGCCTTCGTTTAGGAACAGTGTTCAGTCTTTTTCTTTCTGTAGTGATCACTTAAGTGCTGCTGTGGGCTGCTCCCCTCTTTGCTAAATAACCATCTCCTTTCTTCTTCTCTACTTCATTCAGGAACCCTTCTGTGAGATCTTTTGTACTCCTGTGGAAACTCTGCTCAGTGCTTTTCTGTTAGTATCCTGGAAACTGTTGTCTACTCTGCTCTTCTCTTGTTTCCCTAACATATCATGGAGACTCAGTTCTGTGCTCTTTGGTCCATGTCGTTGATCCCCTTCTCGGCCTCATCTCTACTGGGCTAGATAACAAGCCTCTTCTGTGTTTCTGTCCCGATTGTGGAAACACTCCATACTTTACTCTCAACATAGTACAAAGCATTCTGTGTCTTTGTCCCTCCTTTGTTCAAAAACAGTCTTCTGTGCTCTTCTGTGCTATCCTGGACACAGTAGGCGGGGCTCTTCTCCACTCTGTTGGATTTCACACTCACTCCTCTTTCCTGCAATACTTATTGCAGAAACACTGCTGTGGTTTCTTAGGTGCTTAAATTGAAAACACTTTTCAGCCCTCTCTTTCCTTAAGGTGGAATCACGTTTCTGTGTTCTTGTCGACTCTGCAAGACAACACTTAGCTTTTCTTCTTCCTTGGTTCAGATACATGCCTGGGTTCTGGAAACTGAGGTTCAGAAAACATTGCTACCTGCTCCTCTGTATTTCGTGCAGAAAAAAAGAGCAGCGCTCTCTCACTGTGCTCATCTGGGAACACTCTCCTGGGATCTTCTCTGCTATCTAACACTGTTCATTTGTTTGTTTGTCTGTTTCTCTTTTGCTCACCGTCACTGCCCTAATTCAGCTAGACTTAGTTCACACTGTTCCTTGGTCATCTGTACTCATGTTTGAAAGAACTTTCTGTGCTCTCTTCTTCGGTGGTGGGTAGATAACAATTCGGTTTTCGTCCCGACTTAGTTGCAGTGCACTTCTTCAAATTATTGAAGAACGAGGTTAATAAACACTGCTCTGTGTTCTTCCACCCTTGGTCCTGATCACACTGTTCAACTGTGCTCGTCTTGGGAACATTTTCCTGTGAACTTCTCTGCTACATAACATTCTTCCTGTGTCTTGACTGCTATCTCTTCTTCTGTCCTCAGTTCCGAAACTCCGTTCTGTGGAATCGTGTACTTATCTTGGAAACAAATCTGTGCTAACCACTCCTTCGCTTCTGGATAACTCCCTTTCGTTTCATGGTCTCTTTATTTAGGAACACAATTGTTTTTGCATCAACCCAGACAGAAACACTACTGGGTGTCCTTCCGCACTAAGTTCAGTAACACTATTCTGTGTTCTCCTACACGTATATCTACAATACAGTTTCTGTGCTCTGTGCTATGTTTATTAGAGATCCCCCTCTCTCTTCTTCTCTGCTTAGTTCAGAAACACTGCTTTATGGTATCTGGGCCCTGTCTGCAATCCTTTTACGGAGCTCCTCTCTACTTTCCATTAAAACCCTTCTCAGCGCTATTCTCTACTTCTCTAGATAACACGCCTCTGCTTCCTTCTCTCTTTAGATTTCTCATCTACCTACTTCAGACACAATAACATGTGACATACCCTCATTTCTGAAACACTTGTCTCTTCCTTCTCTTCCGTACCAATTTTGAAACACTTTCCTGGGATCTTCTCGTCTAGATAGCACTCTTCTCTTTTCCTCTCTTGTTTGTTCACATCCACTGCTGCGAGTTCTTCTTGCCTTCGTTTAGGAACAGTGTTCAGTCTTTTTCTTTCTGTAGTGATCACTTAAGTGCTGCTGTGGGCTGCTCCCCTCTTTGCTAAATAACCATCTCCTTTCTTCTTCTCTACTTCATTCAGGAACTCTTCTGTGAGATCTTTTGTACTCCTGTGGAAACTCTGCTCAGTGCTTTTCTGTTAGTATCCTGGAAACTGTTGTCTACTCTGCTCTTCTCTTGTTTCCCTAACATATCATGGAGACTCAGTTCTGTGCTCTTTGGTCCATGTCGTTGATCCCCTTCTCGGCCTCATCTCTACTGGGCTAGATAACAAGCCTCTTCTGTGTTTCTGTCCCGATTTTGGAAACACTCCATACTTTACTCTCAACATAGTACAAAGCATTCTGTGTCTTCGTTCCTCCTTTGTTCAAAAACAGTCTTCTGTGCTCTTCTGTGCTATGCTGGACACAGTAGGCGGGGCTCTAATCCACTCTGTTGGATTTCACACTCACTCCTCTTTCCTGCAATACTTATTGCAGAAACACTGCTGTGGTTTCTTAGGTGCTTAAATTGAAAACACTTTTCAGCCCTCTCTTTCCTTAAGGTGGAATCACGTTTCTGTGTTCTTGTCGACTCTGCAAGACAACACTTAGCTTTTCTTCTTCCTTGGTTCAGATACATGCCTGGGTTCTGGAAACTGAGGTTCAGAAAACATTGCTACCTGCTCCTCTGTATTTCGTGCAGAAAAAAAGAGCAGCGCTCTCTCACTGTGCTCATCTGGGAACACTCTCCTGGGATCTTCTCTGCTATCTAACACTGTTCATTTGTTTGTTTGTCTGTTTCTCTTTTGCTCACCGTCACTGCCCTAATTCAGCTAGACTTAGTTCACACTGTTCCTTGGTCATCTGTATTCATGTTTGAAAGAACTTTCTGTGCTCTCTTCTTCGGTGGTGGGTAGATAACAATTCGGTTTTCGTCCCGACTTAGTTGCAGTGCACTTCTTCAAATTATTGAAGAACGAGGTTAATAAACACTGCTCTGTGTTCTTCCACCCTTGGTCCTGATCACACTGTTCAACTGTGCTCGTCTTGGGAACATTTTCCTGTGAACTTCTCTGCTACATAACATTCTTCCTGTGTCTTGACTGCTATCTCTTCTTCTGTCCTCAGTTCCGAAACTCCGTTCTGTGGAATCGTGTACTTATCTTGGAAACAAATCTGTGCTAACCACTCCTTCGCTTCTGGATAACTCCCTTTCGTTTCATGGTCTCTTTATTTAGGAACACAATTGTTTTTGCATCAACCCAGACAGAAACACTACTGGGTGTCCTTCCGCACTAAGTTCAGTAACACTATTCTGTGTTCTCCTACACGTATATCTACAATACAGTTTTCTGTGCTCTGTGCTATGTTTATTAGAGATCCCCCTCTCTCTTCTTCTCTGCTTAGTTCAGAAACACTGCTTTATGGTATCTGGGCCCTGTCTGCAATCCTTTTACGGAGCTCCTCTCTACTTTCCATTAAAACCCTTCTCAGCGCTATTCTCTACTTCTCTAGATAACACGCCTCTGCTTCCTTCTCTCTTTAGATTTCTCATCTACCTACTTCAGACACAATAACATGTGACATACCCTCATTTCTGAAACACTTGTCTCTTCCTTCTCTTCCGTACCAATTTTGAAACACTTTCCTGGGATCTTCTCGTCTAGATAGCACTCTTCTCTTTTCCTCTCTTGTTTGTTCACATCCACTGCTGCTAGTTCTTCTTGCCTTCGTTTAGGAACAGTGTTCAGTCTTTTTCTTTCTGTAGTGATCACTTAAGTGCTGCTGTGGGCTGCTCCCCTCTTTGCTAAATAACCATCTCCTTTCTTCTTCTCTACTTCATTCAGGAACCCTTCTGTGAGATCTTTTGTACTCCTGTGGAAACTCTGCTCAGTGCTTTTCTGTTAGTATCCTGGAAACTGTTGTCTACTCTGCTCTTCTCTTGTTACCCTAACATATCATGGAGACTCAGTTCTGTGCTCTTTGGTCCATGTCGTTGATCCCCTTCTCGGCCTCATCTCTACTGGGCTAGATAACAAGCCTCTTCTGTGTTTCTGTCCCGATTGTGGAAACACTCCATACTTTACTCTCAACATAGTACAAAGCATTCTGTGTCTTTGTCCCTCCTTTGTTCAAAAACAGTCTTCTGTGCTCTTCTGTGCTATCCTGGACACAGTAGGCGGGGCTCTTCTCCACTCTGTTGGATTTCACACTCACTCCTCTTTCCTGCAATACTTATTGCAGAAACACTGCTGTGGTTTCTTAGGTGCTTAAATTGAAAACACTTTTCAGCCCTCTCTTTCCTTAAGGTGGAATCACGTTTCTGTGTTCTTGTCGACTCTGCAAGACAACACTTAGCTTTTCTTCTTCCTTGGTTCAGATACATGCCTGGGTTCTGGAAACTGAGGTTCAGAAAACATTGCTACCTGCTCCTCTGTATTTCATGCAGAAAAAAAAGAGCAGCGCTCTCTCACTGTGCTCGTCAGGGAACACTCTCCTGGGATCTTCTCTGCTATCTAACACTGTTCATTTGTTTGTTTGTCTGTTTCTCTTTTGCTCACCGTCACTGCCCTAATTCAGCTAGACTTAGTTCACACTGTTCCTTGGTCATCTGTACTCATGTTTGAAAGAACTTTCTGTGCTCTCTTCTTCGGTGGTGGGTAGATAACAATTCGGTTTTCGTCCCGACTTAGTTGCAGTGCACTTCTTCAAATTATTGAAGAACGAGGTTAATAAACACTGCTCTGTGTTCTTCCACCCTTGGTCCTGATCACACTGTTCAACTGTGCTCGTCTTGGGAACATTTTCCTGTGAACTTCTCTGCTACATAACATTCTTCCTGTGTCTTGACTGCTATCTCTTCTTCTGTCCTCAGTTCCGAAACTCCGTTCTGTGGAATCGTGTACTTATCTTGGAAACAAATCTGTGCTAACCACTCCTTCGCTTCTGGATAACTCCCTTTCGTTTCATGGTCTCTTTATTTAGGAACACAATTGTTTTTGCATCAACCCAGACAGAAACACTACTGGGTGTCCTTCCGCACTAAGTTCAGTAACACTATTCTGTGTTCTCCTACACGTATATCTACAATACAGTTTCTGTGCTCTGTGCTATGTTTATTAGAGATCCCCCTCTCTCTTCTTCTCTGCTTAGTTCAGAAACACTGCTTTATGGTATCTGGGCCCTGTCTGCAATCCTTTTACGGAGCTCCTCTCTACTTTCCATTAAAACCCTTCTCAGCGCTATTCTCTACTTCTCTAGATAACACGCCTCTGCTTCCTTCTCTCTTTAGATTTCTCATCTACCTACTTCAGACACAATAACATGTGACATACCCTCATTTCTGAAACACTTGTCTCTTCCTTCTCTTCCGTACCAATTTTGAAACACTTTCCTGGGATCTTCTCGTCTAGATAGCACTCTTCTCTTTTCCTCTCTTGTTTGTTCACATCCACTGCTGCGAGTTCTTCTTGCCTTCGTTTAGGAACAGTGTTCAGTCTTTTTCTTTCTGTAGTGATCACTTAAGTGCTGCTGTGGGCTGCTCCCCTCTTTGCTAAATAACCATCTCCTTTCTTCTTCTCTACTTCATTCAGGAACTCTTCTGTGAGATCTTTTGTACTCCTGTGGAAACTCTGCTCAATGCTTTTCTGTTAGTATCCTGGAAACTGTTGTCTACTCTGCTCTTCTCTTGTTTCCCTAACATATCATGGAGACTCAGTTCTGTGCTCTTTGGTCCATGTCGTTGATCCCCTTCTCGGCCTCATCTCTACTGGGCTAGATAACAAGCCTCTTCTGTGTTTCTGTCCCGATTTTGGAAACACTCCATACTTTACTCTCAACATAGTACAAAGCATTCTGTGTCTTCGTTCCTCCTTTGTTCAAAAACAGTCTTCTGTGCTCTTCTGTGCTATGCTGGACACAGTAGGCGGGGCTCTAATCCACTCTGTTGGATTTCACACTCACTCCTCTTTCCTGCAATACTTATTGCAGAAACACTGCTGTGGTTTCTTAGGTGCTTAAATTGAAAACACTTTTCAGCCCTCTCTTTCCTTAAGGTGGAATCACGTTTCTGTGTTCTTGTCGACTCTGCAAGACAACACTTAGCTTTTCTTCTTCCTTGGTTCAGATACATGCCTGGGTTCTGGAAACTGAGGTTCAGAAAACATTGCTACCTGCTCCTCTGTATTTCGTGCAGAAAAAAAGAGCAGCGCTCTCTCACTGTGCTCATCTGGGAACACTCTCCTGGGATCTTCTCTGCTATCTAACACTGTTCATTTGTTTGTTTGTCTGTTTCTCTTTTGCTCACCGTCACTGCCCTAATTCAGCTAGACTTAGTTCACACTGTTCCTTGGTCATCTGTACTCATGTTTGAAAGAACTTTCTGTGCTCTCTTCTTCGGTGGTGGGTAGATAACAATTCGGTTTTCGTCCCGACTTAGTTGCAGTGCACTTCTTCAAATTATTGAAGAACGAGGTTAATAAACACTGCTCTGTGTTCTTCCACCCTTGGTCCTGATCACACTGTTCAACTGTGCTCGTCTTGGGAACATTTTCCTGTGAACTTCTCTGCTACATAACATTCTTCCTGTGTCTTGACTGCTATCTCTTCTTCTGTCCTCAGTTCCGAAACTCCGTTCTGTGGAATCGTGTACTTATCTTGGAAACAAATCTGTGCTAACCACTCCTTCGCTTCTGGATAACTCCCTTTCGTTTCATGGTCTCTTTATTTAGGAACACAATTGTTTTTGCATCAACCCAGACAGAAACACTACTGGGTGTCCTTCCGCACTAAGTTCAGTAACACTATTCTGTGTTCTCCTACACGTATATCTACAATACAGTTTTCTGTGCTCTGTGCTATGTTTATTAGAGATCCCCCTCTCTCTTCTTCTCTGCTTAGTTCAGAAACACTGCTTTATGGTATCTGGGCCCTGTCTGCAATCCTTTTACGGAGCTCCTCTCTACTTTCCATTAAAACCCTTCTCAGCGCTATTCTCTACTTCTCTAGATAACACGCCTCTGCTTCCTTCTCTCTTTAGATTTCTCATCTACCTACTTCAGACACAATAACATGTGACATACCCTCATTTCTGAAACACTTGTCTCTTCCTTCTCTTCCGTACCAATTTTGAAACACTTTCCTGGGATCTTCTCGTCTAGATAGCACTCTTCTCTTTTCCTCTCTTGTTTGTTCACATCCACTGCTGCGAGTTCTTCTTGCCTTCGTTTAGGAACAGTGTTCAGTCTTTTTCTTTCTGTAGTGATCACTTAAGTGCTGCTGTGGGCTGCTCCCCTCTTTGCTAAATAACCATCTCCTTTCTTCTTCTCTACTTCATTCAGGAACCCTTCTGTGAGATCTTTTGTACTCCTGTGGAAACTCTGCTCAGTGCTTTTCTGTTAGTATCCTGGAAACTGTTGTCTACTCTGCTCTTCTCTTGTTTCCCTAACATATCATGGAGACTCAGTTCTGTGCTCTTTGGTCCATGTCGTTGATCCCCTTCTCGGCCTCATCTCTACTGGGCTAGATAACAAGCCTCTTCTGTGTTTCTGTCCCGATTGTGGAAACACTCCATACTTTACTCTCAACATAGTACAAAGCATTCTGTGTCTTTGTCCCTCCTTTGTTCAAAAACAGTCTTCTGTGCTCTTCTGTGCTATCCTGGACACAGTAGGCGGGGCTCTTCTCCACTCTGTTGGATTTCACACTCACTCCTCTTTCCTGCAATACTTATTGCAGAAACACTGCTGTGGTTTCTTAGGTGCTTAAATTGAAAACACTTTTCAGCCCTCTCTTTCCTTAAGGTGGAATCACGTTTCTGTGTTCTTGTCGACTCTGCAAGACAACACTTAGCTTTTCTTCTTCCTTGGTTCAGATACATGCCTGGGTTCTGGAAACTGAGGTTCAGAAAACATTGCTACCTGCTCCTCTGTATTTCGTGCAGAAAAAAAGAGCAGCGCTCTCTCACTGTGCTCATCTGGGAACACTCTCCTGGGATCTTCTCTGCTATCTAACACTGTTCATTTGTTTGTTTGTCTGTTTCTCTTTTGCTCACCGTCACTGCCCTAATTCAGCTAGACTTAGTTCACACTGTTCCTTGGTCATCTGTACTCATGTTTGAAAGAACTTTCTGTGCTCTCTTCTTCGGTGGTGGGTAGATAACAATTCGGTTTTCGTCCCGACTTAGTTGCAGTGCACTTCTTCAAATTATTGAAGAACGAGGTTAATAAACACTGCTCTGTGTTCTTCCACCCTTGGTCCTGATCACACTGTTCAACTGTGCTCGTCTTGGGAACATTTTCCTGTGAACTTCTCTGCTACATAACATTCTTCCTGTGTCTTGACTGCTATCTCTTCTTCTGTCCTCAGTTCCGAAACTCCGTTCTGTGGAATCGTGTACTTATCTTGGAAACAAATCTGTGCTAACCACTCCTTCGCTTCTGGATAACTCCCTTTCGTTTCATGGTCTCTTTATTTAGGAACACAATTGTTTTTGCATCAACCCAGACAGAAACACTACTG
Source organism: Meriones unguiculatus (assembly GCF_030254825.1). Taxonomy (NCBI): domain Eukaryota; kingdom Metazoa; phylum Chordata; class Mammalia; order Rodentia; family Muridae; genus Meriones; species Meriones unguiculatus. The sequence goes on along the minus strand of NW_026843712.1, from coordinate 2,237,272 downwards.
GGTGTCCTTCCGCACTAAGTTCAGTAACACTATTCTGTGTTCTCCTACACGTATATCTACAATACAGTTTTCTGTGCTCTGTGCTATGTTTATTAGAGATCCCCCTCTCTCTTCTTCTCTGCTTAGTTCAGAAACACTGCTTTATGGTATCTGGGCCCTGTCTGCAATCCTTTTACGGAGCTCCTCTCTACTTTCCATTAAAACCCTTCTCAGCGCTATTCTCTACTTCTCTAGATAACACGCCTCTGCTTCCTTCTCTCTTTAGATTTCTCATCTACCTACTTCAGACACAATAACATGTGACATACCCTCATTTCTGAAACACTTGTCTCTTCCTTCTCTTCCGTACCAATTTTGAAACACTTTCCTGGGATCTTCTCGTCTAGATAGCACTCTTCTCTTTTCCTCTCTTGTTTGTTCACATCCACTGCTGCGAGTTCTTCTTGCCTTCGTTTAGGAACAGTGTTCAGTCTTTTTCTTTCTGTAGTGATCACTTAAGTGCTGCTGTGGGCTGCTCCCCTCTTTGCTAAATAACCATCTCCTTTCTTCTTCTCTACTTCATTCAGGAACCCTTCTGTGAGATCTTTTGTACTCCTGTGGAAACTCTGCTCAGTGCTTTTCTGTTAGTATCCTGGAAACTGTTGTCTACTCTGCTCTTCTCTTGTTTCCCTAACATATCATGGAGACTCAGTTCTGTGCTCTTTGGTCCATGTCGTTGATCCCCTTCTCGGCCTCATCTCTACTGGGCTAGATAACAAGCCTCTTCTGTGTTTCTGTCCCGATTGTGGAAACACTCCATACTTTACTCTCAACATAGTACAAAGCATTCTGTGTCTTTGTCCCTCCTTTGTTCAAAAACAGTCTTCTGTGCTCTTCTGTGCTATCCTGGACACAGTAGGCGGGGCTCTTCTCCACTCTGTTGGATTTCACACTCACTCCTCTTTCCTGCAATACTTATTGCAGAAACACTGCTGTGGTTTCTTAGGTGCTTAAATTGAAAACACTTTTCAGCCCTCTCTTTCCTTAAGGTGGAATCACGTTTCTGTGTTCTTGTCGACTCTGCAAGACAACACTTAGCTTTTCTTCTTCCTTGGTTCAGATACATGCCTGGGTTCTGGAAACTGAGGTTCAGAAAACATTGCTACCTGCTCCTCTGTATTTCGTGCAGAAAAAAAGAGCAGCGCTCTCTCACTGTGCTCATCTGGGAACACTCTCCTGGGATCTTCTCTGCTATCTAACACTGTTCATTTGTTTGTTTGTCTGTTTCTCTTTTGCTCACCGTCACTGCCCTAATTCAGCTAGACTTAGTTCACACTGTTCCTTGGTCATCTGTACTCATGTTTGAAAGAACTTTCTGTGCTCTCTTCTTCGGTGGTGGGTAGATAACAATTCGGTTTTCGTCCCGACTTAGTTGCAGTGCACTTCTTCAAATTATTGAAGAACGAGGTTAATAAACACTGCTCTGTGTTCTTCCACCCTTGGTCCTGATCACACTGTTCAACTGTGCTCGTCTTGGGAACATTTTCCTGTGAACTTCTCTGCTACATAACATTCTTCCTGTGTCTTGACTGCTATCTCTTCTTCTGTCCTCAGTTCCGAAACTCCGTTCTGTGGAATCGTGTACTTATCTTGGAAACAAATCTGTGCTAACCACTCCTTCGCTTCTGGATAACTCCCTTTCGTTTCATGGTCTCTTTATTTAGGAACACAATTGTTTTTGCATCAACCCAGACAGAAACACTACTGGGTGTCCTTCCGCACTAAGTTCAGTAACACTATTCTGTGTTCTCCTACACGTATATCTACAATACAGTTTCTGTGCTCTGTGCTATGTTTATTAGAGATCCCCCTCTCTCTTCTTCTCTGCTTAGTTCAGAAACACTGCTTTATGGTATCTGGGCCCTGTCTGCAATCCTTTTACGGAGCTCCTCTCTACTTTCCATTAAAACCCTTCTCAGCGCTATTCTCTACTTCTCTAGATAACACGCCTCTGCTTCCTTCTCTCTTTAGATTTCTCATCTACCTACTTCAGACACAATAACATGTGACATACCCTCATTTCTGAAACACTTGTCTCTTCCTTCTCTTCCGTACCAATTTTGAAACACTTTCCTGGGATCTTCTCGTCTAGATAGCACTCTTCTCTTTTCCTCTCTTGTTTGTTCACATCCACTGCTGCGAGTTCTTCTTGCCTTCGTTTAGGAACAGTGTTCAGTCTTTTTCTTTCTGTAGTGATCACTTAAGTGCTGCTGTGGGCTACTCCCCTCTTTGCTAAATAACCATCTCCTTTCTTCTTCTCTACTTCATTCAGGAACTCTTCTGTGAGATCTTTTGTACTCCTGTGGAAACTCTGCTCAGTGCTTTTCTGTTAGTATCCTGGAAACTGTTGTCTACTCTGCTCTTCTCTTGTTTCCCTAACATATCATGGAGACTCAGTTCTGTGCTCTTTGGTCCATGTCGTTGATCCCCTTCTCGGCCTCATCTCTACTGGGCTAGATAACAAGCCTCTTCTGTGTTTCTGTCCCGATTTTGGAAACACTCCATACTTTACTCTCAACATAGTACAAAGCATTCTGTGTCTTCGTTCCTCCTTTGTTCAAAAACAGTCTTCTGTGCTCTTCTGTGCTATGCTGGACACAGTAGGCGGGGCTCTAATCCACTCTGTTGGATTTCACACTCACTCCTCTTTCCTGCAATACTTATTGCAGAAACACTGCTGTGGTTTCTTAGGTGCTTAAATTGAAAACACTTTTCAGCCCTCTCTTTCCTTAAGGTGGAATCACGTTTCTGTGTTCTTGTCGACTCTGCAAGACAACACTTAGCTTTTCTTCTTCCTTGGTTCAGATACATGCCTGGGTTCTGGAAACTGAGGTTCAGAAAACATTGCTACCTGCTCCTCTGTATTTCGTGCAGAAAAAAAGAGCAGCGCTCTCTCACTGTGCTCATCTGGGAACACTCTCCTGGGATCTTCTCTGCTATCTAACACTGTTCATTTGTTTGTTTGTCTGTTTCTCTTTTGCTCACCGTCACTGCCCTAATTCAGCTAGACTTAGTTCACACTGTTCCTTGGTCATCTGTACTCATGTTTGAAAGAACTTTCTGTGCTCTCTTCTTCGGTGGTGGGTAGATAACAATTCGGTTTTCGTCCCGACTTAGTTGCAGTGCACTTCTTCAAATTATTGAAGAACGAGGTTAATAAACACTGCTCTGTGTTCTTCCACCCTTGGTCCTGATCACACTGTTCAACTGTGCTCGTCTTGGGAACATTTTCCTGTGAACTTCTCTGCTACATAACATTCTTCCTGTGTCTTGACTGCTATCTCTTCTTCTGTCCTCAGTTCCGAAACTCCGTTCTGTGGAATCGTGTACTTATCTTGGAAACAAATCTGTGCTAACCACTCCTTCGCTTCTGGATAACTCCCTTTCGTTTCATGGTCTCTTTATTTAGGAACACAATTGTTTTTGCATCAACCCAGACAGAAACACTACTGGGTGTCCTTCCGCACTAAGTTCAGTAACACTATTCTGTGTTCTCCTACACGTATATCTACAATACAGTTTTCTGTGCTCTGTGCTATGTTTATTAGAGATCCCCCTCTCTCTTCTTCTCTGCTTAGTTCAGAAACACTGCTTTATGGTATCTGGGCCCTGTCTGCAATCCTTTTACGGAGCTCCTCTCTACTTTCCATTAAAACCCTTCTCAGCGCTATTCTCTACTTCTCTAGATAACACGCCTCTGCTTCCTTCTCTCTTTAGATTTCTCATCTACCTACTTCAGACACAATAACATGTGACATACCCTCATTTCTGAAACACTTGTCTCTTCCTTCTCTTCCGTACCAATTTTGAAACACTTTCCTGGGATCTTCTCGTCTAGATAGCACTCTTCTCTTTTCCTCTCTTGTTTGTTCACATCCACTGCTGCGAGTTCTTCTTGCCTTCGTTTAGGAACAGTGTTCAGTCTTTTTCTTTCTGTAGTGATCACTTAAGTGCTGCTGTGGGCTGCTCCCCTCTTTGCTAAATAACCATCTCCTTTCTTCTTCTCTACTTCATTCAGGAACCCTTCTGTGAGATCTTTTGTACTCCTGTGGAAACTCTGCTCAGTGCTTTTCTGTTAGTATCCTGGAAACTGTTGTCTACTCTGCTCTTCTCTTGTTTCCCTAACATATCATGGAGACTCAGTTCTGTGCTCTTTGGTCCATGTCGTTGATCCCCTTCTCGGCCTCATCTCTACTGGGCTAGATAACAAGCCTCTTCTGTGTTTCTGTCCCGATTGTGGAAACACTCCATACTTTACTCTCAACATAGTACAAAGCATTCTGTGTCTTTGTCCCTCCTTTGTTCAAAAACAGTCTTCTGTGCTCTTCTGTGCTATCCTGGACACAGTAGGCGGGGCTCTTCTCCACTCTGTTGGATTTCACACTCACTCCTCTTTCCTGCAATACTTATTGCAGAAACACTGCTGTGGTTTCTTAGGTGCTTAAATTGAAAACACTTTTCAGCCCTCTCTTTCCTTAAGGTGGAATCACGTTTCTGTGTTCTTGTCGACTCTGCAAGACAACACTTAGCTTTTCTTCTTCCTTGGTTCAGATACATGCCTGGGTTCTGGAAACTGAGGTTCAGAAAACATTGCTACCTGCTCCTCTGTATTTCGTGCAGAAAAAAAGAGCAGCGCTCTCTCACTGTGCTCATCTGGGAACACTCTCCTGGGATCTTCTCTGCTATCTAACACTGTTCATTTGTTTGTTTGTCTGTTTCTCTTTTGCTCACCGTCACTGCCCTAATTCAGCTAGACTTAGTTCACACTGTTCCTTGGTCATCTGTACTCATGTTTGAAAGAACTTTCTGTGCTCTCTTCTTCGGTGGTGGGTAGATAACAATTCGGTTTTCGTCCCGACTTAGTTGCAGTGCACTTCTTCAAATTATTGAAGAACGAGGTTAATAAACACTGCTCTGTGTTCTTCCACCCTTGGTCCTGATCACACTGTTCAACTGTGCTCGTCTTGGGAACATTTTCCTGTGAACTTCTCTGCTACATAACATTCTTCCTGTGTCTTGACTGCTATCTCTTCTTCTGTCCTCAGTTCCGAAACTCCGTTCTGTGGAATCGTGTACTTATCTTGGAAACAAATCTGTGCTAACCACTCCTTCGCTTCTGGATAACTCCCTTTCGTTTCATGGTCTCTTTATTTAGGAACACAATTGTTTTTGCATCAACCCAGACAGAAACACTACTGGGTGTCCTTCCGCACTAAGTTCAGTAACACTATTCTGTGTTCTCCTACACGTATATCTACAATACAGTTTCTGTGCTCTGTGCTATGTTTATTAGAGATCCCCCTCTCTCTTCTTCTCTGCTTAGTTCAGAAACACTGCTTTATGGTATCTGGGCCCTGTCTGCAATCCTTTTACGGAGCTCCTCTCTACTTTCCATTAAAACCCTTCTCAGCGCTATTCTCTACTTCTCTAGATAACACGCCTCTGCTTCCTTCTCTCTTTAGATTTCTCATCTACCTACTTCAGACACAATAACATGTGACATACCCTCATTTCTGAAACACTTGTCTCTTCCTTCTCTTCCGTACCAATTTTGAAACACTTTCCTGGGATCTTCTCGTCTAGATAGCACTCTTCTCTTTTCCTCTCTTGTTTGTTCACATCCACTGCTGCGAGTTCTTCTTGCCTTCGTTTAGGAACAGTGTTCAGTCTTTTTCTTTCTGTAGTGATCACTTAAGTGCTGCTGTGGGCTACTCCCCTCTTTGCTAAATAACCATCTCCTTTCTTCTTCTCTACTTCATTCAGGAACTCTTCTGTGAGATCTTTTGTACTCCTGTGGAAACTCTGCTCAGTGCTTTTCTGTTAGTATCCTGGAAACTGTTGTCTACTCTGCTCTTCTCTTGTTTCCCTAACATATCATGGAGACTCAGTTCTGTGCTCTTTGGTCCATGTCGTTGATCCCCTTCTCGGCCTCATCTCTACTGGGCTAGATAACAAGCCTCTTCTGTGTTTCTGTCCCGATTTTGGAAACACTCCATACTTTACTCTCAACATAGTACAAAGCATTCTGTGTCTTCGTTCCTCCTTTGTTCAAAAACAGTCTTCTGTGCTCTTCTGTGCTATGCTGGACACAGTAGGCGGGGCTCTAATCCACTCTGTTGGATTTCACACTCACTCCTCTTTCCTGCAATACTTATTGCAGAAACACTGCTGTGGTTTCTTAGGTGCTTAAATTGAAAACACTTTTCAGCCCTCTCTTTCCTTAAGGTGGAATCACGTTTCTGTGTTCTTGTCGACTCTGCAAGACAACACTTAGCTTTTCTTCTTCCTTGGTTCAGATACATGCCTGGGTTCTGGAAACTGAGGTTCAGAAAACATTGCTACCTGCTCCTCTGTATTTCGTGCAGAAAAAAAGAGCAGCGCTCTCTCACTGTGCTCATCTGGGAACACTCTCCTGGGATCTTCTCTGCTATCTAACACTGTTCATTTGTTTGTTTGTCTGTTTCTCTTTTGCTCACCGTCACTGCCCTAATTCAGCTAGACTTAGTTCACACTGTTCCTTGGTCATCTGTACTCATGTTTGAAAGAACTTTCTGTGCTCTCTTCTTCGGTGGTGGGTAGATAACAATTCGGTTTTCGTCCCGACTTAGTTGCAGTGCACTTCTTCAAATTATTGAAGAACGAGGTTAATAAACACTGCTCTGTGTTCTTCCACCCTTGGTCCTGATCACACTGTTCAACTGTGCTCGTCTTGGGAACATTTTCCTGTGAACTTCTCTGCTACATAACATTCTTCCTGTGTCTTGACTGCTATCTCTTCTTCTGTCCTCAGTTCCGAAACTCCGTTCTGTGGAATCGTGTACTTATCTTGGAAACAAATCTGTGCTAACCACTCCTTCGCTTCTGGATAACTCCCTTTCGTTTCATGGTCTCTTTATTTAGGAACACAATTGTTTTTGCATCAACCCAGACAGAAACACTACTGGGTGTCCTTCCGCACTAAGTTCAGTAACACTATTCTGTGTTCTCCTACACGTATATCTACAATACAGTTTTCTGTGCTCTGTGCTATGTTTATTAGAGATCCCCCTCTCTCTTCTTCTCTGCTTAGTTCAGAAACACTGCTTTATGGTATCTGGGCCCTGTCTGCAATCCTTTTACGGAGCTCCTCTCTACTTTCCATTAAAACCCTTCTCAGCGCTATTCTCTACTTCTCTAGATAACACGCCTCTGCTTCCTTCTCTCTTTAGATTTCTCATCTACCTACTTCAGACACAATAACATGTGACATACCCTCATTTCTGAAACACTTGTCTCTTCCTTCTCTTCCGTACCAATTTTGAAACACTTTCCTGGGATCTTCTCGTCTAGATAGCACTCTTCTCTTTTCCTCTCTTGTTTGTTCACATCCACTGCTGCGAGTTCTTCTTGCCTTCGTTTAGGAACAGTGTTCAGTCTTTTTCTTTCTGTAGTGATCACTTAAGTGCTGCTGTGGGCTGCTCCCCTCTTTGCTAAATAACCATCTCCTTTCTTCTTCTCTACTTCATTCAGGAACCCTTCTGTGAGATCTTTTGTACTCCTGTGGAAACTCTGCTCAGTGCTTTTCTGTTAGTATCCTGGAAACTGTTGTCTACTCTGCTCTTCTCTTGTTACCCTAACATATCATGGAGACTCAGTTCTGTGCTCTTTGGTCCATGTCGTTGATCCCCTTCTCGGCCTCATCTCTACTGGGCTAGATAACAAGCCTCTTCTGTGTTTCTGTCCCGATTGTGGAAACACTCCATACTTTACTCTCAACATAGTACAAAGCATTCTGTGTCTTTGTCCCTCCTTTGTTCAAAAACAGTCTTCTGTGCTCTTCTGTGCTATCCTGGACACAGTAGGCGGGGCTCTAATCCACTCTGTTGGATTTCACACTCACTCCTCTTTCCTGCAATACTTATTGCAGAAACACTGCTGTGGTTTCTTAGGTGCTTAAATTGAAAACACTTTTCAGCCCTCTCTTTCCTTAAGGTGGAATCACGTTTCTGTGTTCTTGTCGACTCTGCAAGACAACACTTAGCTTTTCTTCTTCCTTGGTTCAGATACATGCCTGGGTTCTGGAAACTGAGGTTCAGAAAACATTGCTACCTGCTCCTCTGTATTTCATGCAGAAAAAAAAGAGCAGCGCTCTCTCACTGTGCTCATCAGGGAACACTCTCCTGGGATCTTCTCTGCTATCTAACACTGTTCATTTGTTTGTTTAGCTGTTTCTCTTTTGCTCACCGTCACTGCCCTAATTCAGCTAGACTTAGTTCACACTGTTCCTTGGTCATCTGTACTCATGTTTGAAAGAACTTTCTGTGCTCTCTTCTTCGGTGGTGGGTAGATAACAATTCGGTTTTCGTCCCGACTTAGTTGCAGTGCACTTCTTCAAATTATTGAAGAACGAGGTTAATAAACACTGCTCTGTGTTCTTCCACCCTTGGTCCTGATCACACTGTTCAACTGTGCTCGTCTTGGGAACATTTTCCTGTGAACTTCTCTGCTACATAACATTCTTCCTGTGTCTTGACTGCTATCTCTTCTTCTGTCCTCAGTTCCGAAACTCCGTTCTGTGGAATCGTGTACTTATCTTGGAAACAAATCTGTGCTAACCACTCCTTCGCTTCTGGATAACTCCCTTTCGTTTCATGGTCTCTTTATTTAGGAACACAATTGTTTTTGCATCAACCCAGACAGAAACACTACTGGGTGTCCTTCCGCACTAAGTTCAGTAACACTATTCTGTGTTCTCCTACACGTATATCTACAATACAGTTTTCTGTGCTCTGTGCTATGTTTATTAGAGATCCCCCTCTCTCTTCTTCTCTGCTTAGTTCAGAAACACTGCTTTATGGTATCTGGGCCCTGTCTGCAATCCTTTTACGGAGCTCCTCTCTACTTTCCATTAAAACCCTTCTCAGCGCTATTCTCTACTTCTCTAGATAACACGCCTCTGCTTCCTTCTCTCTTTAGATTTCTCATCTACCTACTTCAGACACAATAACATGTGACATACCCTCATTTCTGAAACACTTGTCTCTTCCTTCTCTTCCGTACCAATTTTGAAACACTTTCCTGGGATCTTCTCGTCTAGATAGCACTCTTCTCTTTTCCTCTCTTGTTTGTTCACATCCACTGCTGCGAGTTCTTCTTGCCTTCGTTTAGGAACAGTGTTCAGTCTTTTTCTTTCTGTAGTGATCACTTAAGTGCTGCTGTGGGCTGCTCCCCTCTTTGCTAAATAACCATCTCCTTTCTTCTTCTCTACTTCATTCAGGAACCCTTCTGTGAGATCTTTTGTACTCCTGTGGAAACTCTGCTCAGTGCTTTTCTGTTAGTATCCTGGAAACTGTTGTCTACTCTGCTCTTCTCTTGTTTCCCTGGACATACCATGGAGACTCAGTTCTGTGCTCTTCGGTCCATGTCGTTGATCCCCTTCTCGGCCTCATCTCTACTGGGCTAGATAACAAGCCTCTTCTGTGTTTCTGTCCCGATTTTGGAAACACTCCATACTTTACTCTCAACATAGTACAAAGCATTCTGTGTCTTCGTTCCTCCTTTGTTCAAAAACAGTCTTCTGTGCTCTTCTGTGCTATGCTGGACACAGTAGGCGGGGCTCTAATCCACTCTGTTGGATTTCACACTCACTCCTCTTTCCTGCAATACTTATTGCAGAAACACTGCTGTGGTTTCTTAGGTGCTTAAATTGAAAACACTTTTCAGCCCTCTCTTTCCTTAAGGTGGAATCACGTTTCTGTGTTCTTGTCGACTCTGCAAGACAACACTTAGCTTTTCTTCTTCCTTGGTTCAGATACATGCCTGGGTTCTGGAAACTGAGGTTCAGAAAACATTGCTACCTGCTCCTCTGTATTTCGTGCAGAAAAAAAGAGCAGCGCTCTCTCACTGTGCTCATCTGGGAACACTCTCCTGGGATCTTCTCTGCTATCTAACACTGTTCATTTGTTTGTTTGTCTGTTTCTCTTTTGCTCACCGTCACTGCCCTAATTCAGCTAGACTTAGTTCACACTGTTCCTTGGTCATCTGTACTCATGTTTGAAAGAACTTTCTGTGCTCTCTTCTTCGGTGGTGGGTAGATAACAATTCGGTTTTCGTCCCGACTTAGTTGCAGTGCACTTCTTCAAATTATTGAAGAACGAGGTTAATAAACACTGCTCTGTGTTCTTCCACCCTTGGTCCTGATCACACTGTTCAACTGTGCTCGTCTTGGGAACATTTTCCTGTGAACTTCTCTGCTACATAACATTCTTCCTGTGTCTTGACTGCTATCTCTTCTTCTGTCCTCAGTTCCGAAACTCCGTTCTGTGGAATCGTGTACTTATCTTGGAAACAAATCTGTGCTAACCACTCCTTCGCTTCTGGATAACTCCCTTTCGTTTCATGGTCTCTTTATTTAGGAACACAATTGTTTTTGCATCAACCCAGACAGAAACACTACTGGGTGTCCTTCCGCACTAAGTTCAGTAACACTATTCTGTGTTCTCCTACACGTATATCTACAATACAGTTTTCTGTGCTCTGTGCTATGTTTATTAGAGATCCCCCTCTCTCTTCTTCTCTGCTTAGTTCAGAAACACTGCTTTATGGTATCTGGGCCCTGTCTGCAATCCTTTTACGGAGCTCCTCTCTACTTTCCATTAAAACCCTTCTCAGCGCTATTCTCTACTTCTCTAGATAACACGCCTCTGCTTCCTTCTCTCTTTAGATTTCTCATCTACCTACTTCAGACACAATAACATGTGACATACCCTCATTTCTGAAACACTTGTCTCTTCCTTCTCTTCCGTACCAATTTTGAAACACTTTCCTGGGATCTTCTCGTCTAGATAGCACTCTTCTCTTTTCCTCTCTTGTTTGTTCACATCCACTGCTGCTAGTTCTTCTTGCCTTCGTTTAGGAACAGTGTTCAGTCTTTTTCTTTCTGTAGTGATCACTTAAGTGCTGCTGTGGGCTGCTCCCCTCTTTGCTAAATAACCATCTCCTTTCTTCTTCTCTACTTCATTCAGGAACCCTTCTGTGAGATCTTTTGTACTCCTGTGGAAACTCTGCTCAGTGCTTTTCTGTTAGTATCCTGGAAACTGTTGTCTACTCTGCTCTTCTCTTGTTACCCTAACATATCATGGAGACTCAGTTCTGTGCTCTTTGGTCCATGTCGTTGATCCCCTTCTCGGCCTCATCTCTACTGGGCTAGATAACAAGCCTCTTCTGTGTTTCTGTCCCGATTGTGGAAACACTCCATACTTTACTCTCAACATAGTACAAAGCATTCTGTGTCTTTGTCCCTCCTTTGTTCAAAAACAGTCTTCTGTGCTCTTCTGTGCTATCCTGGACACAGTAGGCGGGGCTCTTCTCCACTCTGTTGGATTTCACACTCACTCCTCTTTCCTGCAATACTTATTGCAGAAACACTGCTGTGGTTTCTTAGGTGCTTAAATTGAAAACACTTTTCAGCCCTCTCTTTCCTTAAGGTGGAATCACGTTTCTGTGTTCTTGTCGACTCTGCAAGACAACACTTAGCTTTTCTTCTTCCTTGGTTCAGATACATGCCTGGGTTCTGGAAACTGAGGTTCAGAAAACATTGCTACCTGCTCCTCTGTATTTCATGCAGAAAAAAAAGAGCAGCGCTCTCTCACTGTGCTCGTCAGGGAACACTCTCCTGGGATCTTCTCTGCTATCTAACACTGTTCATTTGTTTGTTTAGCTGTTTCTCTTTTGCTCACCGTCACTGCCCTAATTCAGCTAGACTTAGTTCACACTGTTCCTTGGTCATCTGTACTCATGTTTGAAAGAACTTTCTGTGCTCTCTTCTTCGGTGGTGGGTAGATAACAATTCGGTTTTCGTCCCGACTTAGTTGCAGTGCACTTCTTCAAATTATTGAAGAACGAGGTTAATAAACACTGCTCTGTGTTCTTCCACCCTTGGTCCTGATCACACTGTTCAACTGTGCTCGTCTTGGGAACATTTTCCTGTGAACTTCTCTGCTACATAACATTCTTCCTGTGTCTTGACTGCTATCTCTTCTTCTGTCCTCAGTTCCGAAACTCCGTTCTGTGGAATCGTGTACTTATCTTGGAAACAAATCTGTGCTAACCACTCCTTCGCTTCTGGATAACTCCCTTTCGTTTCATGGTCTCTTTATTTAGGAACACAATTGTTTTTGCATCAACCCAGACAGAAACACTACTGGGTGTCCTTCCGCACTAAGTTCAGTAACACTATTCTGTGTTCTCCTACACGTATATCTACAATACAGTTTTCTGTGCTCTGTGCTATGTTTATTAGAGATCCCCCTCTCTCTTCTTCTCTGCTTAGTTCAGAAACACTGCTTTATGGTATCTGGGCCCTGTCTGCAATCCTTTTACGGAGCTCCTCTCTACTTTCCATTAAAACCCTTCTCAGCGCTATTCTCTACTTCTCTAGATAACACGCCTCTGCTTCCTTCTCTCTTTAGATTTCTCATCTACCTACTTCAGACACAATAACATGTGACATACCCTCATTTCTGAAACACTTGTCTCTTCCTTCTCTTCCGTACCAATTTTGAAACACTTTCCTGGGATCTTCTCGTCTAGATAGCACTCTTCTCTTTTCCTCTCTTGTTTGTTCACATCCACTGCTGCGAGTTCTTCTTGCCTTCGTTTAGGAACAGTGTTCAGTCTTTTTCTTTCTGTAGTGATCACTTAAGTGCTGCTGTGGGCTGCTCCCCTCTTTGCTAAATAACCATCTCCTTTCTTCTTCTCTACTTCATTCAGGAACCCTTCTGTGAGATCTTTTGTACTCCTGTGGAAACTCTGCTCAGTGCTTTTCTGTTAGTATCCTGGAAACTGTTGTCTACTCTGCTCTTCTCTTGTTTCCCTAACATATCATGGAGACTCAGTTCTGTGCTCTTTGGTCCATGTCGTTGATCCCCTTCTCGGCCTCATCTCTACTGGGCTAGATAACAAGCCTCTTCTGTGTTTCTGTCCCGATTTTGGAAACACTCCATACTTTACTCTCAACATAGTACAAAGCATTCTGTGTCTTTGTCCCTCCTTTGTTCAAAAACAGTCTTCTGTGCTCTTCTGTGCTATCCTGGACACAGTAGGCGGGGCTCTTCTCCACTCTGTTGGATTTCACACTCACTCCTCTTTCCTGCAATACTTATTGCAGAAACACTGCTGTGGTTTCTTAGGTGCTTAAATTGAAAACACTTTTCAGCCCTCTCTTTCCTTAAGGTGGAATCACGTTTCTGTGTTCTTGTCGACTCTGCAAGACAACACTTAGCTTTTCTTCTTCCTTGGTTCAGATACATGCCTGGGTTCTGGAAACTGAGGTTCAGAAAACATTGCTACCTGCTCCTCTGTATTTCGTGCAGAAAAAAAGAGCAGCGCTCTCTCACTGTGCTCATCTGGGAACACTCTCCTGGGATCTTCTCTGCTATCTAACCCTGTTCATTTGTTTGTTTGTCTGTTTCTCTTTTGCTCACCGTCACTGCCCTAATTCAGCTAGACTTAGTTCACACTGTTCCTTGGTCATCTGTACTCATGTTTGAAAGAACTTTCTGTGCTCTCTTCTTCGGTGGTGGGTAGATAACAATTCGGTTTTCGTCCCGACTTAGTTGCAGTGCACTTCTTCAAATTATTGAAGAACGAGGTTAATAAACACTGCTCTGTGTTCTTCCACCCTTGGTCCTGATCACACTGTTCAACTGTGCTCGTCTTGGGAACATTTTCCTGTGAACTTCTCTGCTACATAACATTCTTCCTGTGTCTTGACTGCTATCTCTTCTTCTGTCCTCAGTTCCGAAACTCCGTTCTGTGGAATCGTGTACTTATCTTGGAAACAAATCTGTGCTAACCACTCCTTCGCTTCTGGATAACTCCCTTTTGTTTCATGGTCTCTTTATTTAGGAACACAATTGTTTTTGCATCAACCCAGACAGAAACACTACTGGGTGTCCTTCCGCACTAAGTTCAGTAACACTATTCTGTGTTCTCCTACACGTATATCTACAATACAGTTTCTGTGCTCTGTGCTATGTTTATTAGAGATCCCCCTCTCTCTTCTTCTCTGCTTAGTTCAGAAACACTGCTTTATGGTATCTGGGCCCTGTCTGCAATCCTTTTACGGAGCTCCTCTCTACTTTCCATTAAAACCCTTCTCAGCGCTATTCTCTACTTCTCTAGATAACACGCCTCTGCTTCCTTCTCTCTTTAGATTTCTCATCTACCTACTTCAGACACAATAACATGTGACATACCCTCATTTCTGAAACACTTGTCTCTTCCTTCTCTTCCGTACCAATTTTGAAACACTTTCCTGGGATCTTCTCGTCTAGATAGCACTCTTCTCTTTTCCTCTCTTGTTTGTTCACATCCACTGCTGCGAGTTCTTCTTGCCTTCGTTTAGGAACAGTGTTCAGTCTTTTTCTTTCTGTAGTGATCACTTAAGTGCTGCTGTGGGCTACTCCCCTCTTTGCTAAATAACCATCTCCTTTCTTCTTCTCTACTTCATTCAGGAACTCTTCTGTGAGATCTTTTGTACTCCTGTGGAAACTCTGCTCAGTGCTTTTCTGTTAGTATCCTGGAAACTGTTGTCTACTCTGCTCTTCTCTTGTTTCCCTAACATATCATGGAGACTCAGTTCTGTGCTCTTTGGTCCATGTCGTTGATCCCCTTCTCGGCCTCATCTCTACTGGGCTAGATAACAAGCCTCTTCTGTGTTTCTGTCCCGATTTTGGAAACACTCCATACTTTACTCTCAACATAGTACAAAGCATTCTGTGTCTTCGTTCCTCCTTTGTTCAAAAACAGTCTTCTGTGCTCTTCTGTGCTATGCTGGACACAGTAGGCGGGGCTCTAATCCACTCTGTTGGATTTCACACTCACTCCTCTTTCCTGCAATACTTATTGCAGAAACACTGCTGTGGTTTCTTAGGTGCTTAAATTGAAAACACTTTTCAGCCCTCTCTTTCCTTAAGGTGGAATCACGTTTCTGTGTTCTTGTCGACTCTGCAAGACAACACTTAGCTTTTCTTCTTCCTTGGTTCAGATACATGCCTGGGTTCTGGAAACTGAGGTTCAGAAAACATTGCTACCTGCTCCTCTGTATTTCGTGCAGAAAAAAAGAGCAGCGCTCTCTCACTGTGCTCATCTGGGAACACTCTCCTGGGATCTTCTCTGCTATCTAACACTGTTCATTTGTTTGTTTGTCTGTTTCTCTTTTGCTCACCGTCACTGCCCTAATTCAGCTAGACTTAGTTCACACTGTTCCTTGGTCATCTGTACTCATGTTTGAAAGAACTTTCTGTGCTCTCTTCTTCGGTGGTGGGTAGATAACAATTCGGTTTTCGTCCCGACTTAGTTGCAGTGCACTTCTTCAAATTATTGAAGAACGAGGTTAATAAACACTGCTCTGTGTTCTTCCACCCTTGGTCCTGATCACACTGTTCAACTGTGCTCGTCTTGGGAACATTTTCCTGTGAACTTCTCTGCTACATAACATTCTTCCTGTGTCTTGACTGCTATCTCTTCTTCTGTCCTCAGTTCCGAAACTCCGTTCTGTGGAATCGTGTACTTATCTTGGAAACAAATCTGTGCTAACCACTCCTTCGCTTCTGGATAACTCCCTTTCGTTTCATGGTCTCTTTATTTAGGAACACAATTGTTTTTGCATCAACCCAGACAGAAACACTACTGGGTGTCCTTCCGCACTAAGTTCAGTAACACTATTCTGTGTTCTCCTACACGTATATCTACAATACAGTTTTCTGTGCTCTGTGCTATGTTTATTAGAGATCCCCCTCTCTCTTCTTCTCTGCTTAGTTCAGAAACACTGCTTTATGGTATCTGGGCCCTGTCTGCAATCCTTTTACGGAGCTCCTCTCTACTTTCCATTAAAACCCTTCTCAGCGCTATTCTCTACTTCTCTAGATAACACGCCTCTGCTTCCTTCTCTCTTTAGATTTCTCATCTACCTACTTCAGACACAATAACATGTGACATACCCTCATTTCTGAAACACTTGTCTCTTCCTTCTCTTCCGTACCAATTTTGAAACACTTTCCTGGGATCTTCTCGTCTAGATAGCACTCTTCTCTTTTCCTCTCTTGTTTGTTCACATCCACTGCTGCTAGTTCTTCTTGCCTTCGTTTAGGAACAGTGTTCAGTCTTTTTCTTTCTGTAGTGATCACTTAAGTGCTGCTGTGGGCTGCTCCCCTCTTTGCTAAATAACCATCTCCTTTCTTCTTCTCTACTTCATTCAGGAACCCTTCTGTGAGATCTTTTGTACTCCTGTGGAAACTCTGCTCAGTGCTTTTCTGTTAGTATCCTGGAAACTGTTGTCTACTCTGCTCTTCTCTTGTTACCCTAACATATCATGGAGACTCAGTTCTGTGCTCTTTGGTCCATGTCGTTGATCCCCTTCTCGGCCTCATCTCTACTGGGCTAGATAACAAGCCTCTTCTGTGTTTCTGTCCCGATTGTGGAAACACTCCATACTTTACTCTCAACATAGTACAAAGCATTCTGTGTCTTTGTCCCTCCTTTGTTCAAAAACAGTCTTCTGTGCTCTTCTGTGCTATCCTGGACACAGTAGGCGGGGCTCTTGTCCACTCTGTTGGATTTCACACTCACTCCTCTTTCCTGCAATACTTATTGCAGAAACACTGCTGTGGTTTCTTAGGTGCTTAAATTGAAAACACTTTTCAGCCCTCTCTTTCCTTAAGGTGGAATCACGTTTCTGTGTTCTTGTCGACTCTGCAAGACAACACTTAGCTTTTCTTCTTCCTTGGTTCAGATACATGCCTGGGTTCTGGAAACTGAGGTTCAGAAAACATTGCTACCTGCTCCTCTGTATTTCGTGCAGAAAAAAAGAGCAGCGCTCTCTCACTGTGCTCATCTGGGAACACTCTCCTGGGATCTTCTCTGCTATCTAACCCTGTTCATTTGTTTGTTTGTCTGTTTCTCTTTTGCTCACCGTCACTGCCCTAATTCAGCTAGACTTAGTTCACACTGTTCCTTGGTCATCTGTACTCATGTTTGAAAGAACTTTCTGTGCTCTCTTCTTCGGTGGTGGGTAGATAACAATTCGGTTTTCGTCCCGACTTAGTTGCAGTGCACTTCTTCAAATTATTGAAGAACGAGGTTAATAAACACTGCTCTGTGTTCTTCCACCCTTGGTCCTGATCACACTGTTCAACTGTGCTCGTCTTGGGAACATTTTCCTGTGAACTTCTCTGCTACATAACATTCTTCCTGTGTCTTGACTGCTATCTCTTCTTCTGTCCTCAGTTCCGAAACTCCGTTCTGTGGAATCGTGTACTTATCTTGGAAACAAATCTGTGCTAACCACTCCTTCGCTTCTGGATAACTCCCTTTTGTTTCATGGTCTCTTTATTTAGGAACACAATTGTTTTTGCATCAACCCAGACAGAAACACTACTGGGTGTCCTTCCGCACTAAGTTCAGTAACACTATTCTGTGTTCTCCTACACGTATATCTACAATACAGTTTCTGTGCTCTGTGCTATGTTTATTAGAGATCCCCCTCTCTCTTCTTCTCTGCTTAGTTCAGAAACACTGCTTTATGGTATCTGGGCCCTGTCTGCAATCCTTTTACGGAGCTCCTCTCTACTTTCCATTAAAACCCTTCTCAGCGCTATTCTCTACTTCTCTAGATAACACGCCTCTGCTTCCTTCTCTCTTTAGATTTCTCATCTACCTACTTCAGACACAATAACATGTGACATACCCTCATTTCTGAAACACTTGTCTCTTCCTTCTCTTCCGTACCAATTTTGAAACACTTTCCTGGGATCTTCTCGTCTAGATAGCACTCTTCTCTTTTCCTCTCTTGTTTGTTCACATCCACTGCTGCGAGTTCTTCTTGCCTTCGTTTAGGAACAGTGTTCAGTCTTTTTCTTTCTGTAGTGATCACTTAAGTGCTGCTGTGGGCTACTCCCCTCTTTGCTAAATAACCATCTCCTTTCTTCTTCTCTACTTCATTCAGGAACTCTTCTGTGAGATCTTTTGTACTCCTGTGGAAACTCTGCTCAGTGCTTTTCTGTTAGTATCCTGGAAACTGTTGTCTACTCTGCTCTTCTCTTGTTTCCCTAACATATCATGGAGACTCAGTTCTGTGCTCTTTGGTCCATGTCGTTGATCCCCTTCTCGGCCTCATCTCTACTGGGCTAGATAACAAGCCTCTTCTGTGTTTCTGTCCCGATTTTGGAAACACTCCATACTTTACTCTCAACATAGTACAAAGCATTCTGTGTCTTCGTTCCTCCTTTGTTCAAAAACAGTCTTCTGTGCTCTTCTGTGCTATGCTGGACACAGTAGGCGGGGCTCTAATCCACTCTGTTGGATTTCACACTCACTCCTCTTTCCTGCAATACTTATTGCAGAAACACTGCTGTGGTTTCTTAGGTGCTTAAATTGAAAACACTTTTCAGCCCTCTCTTTCCTTAAGGTGGAATCACGTTTCTGTGTTCTTGTCGACTCTGCAAGACAACACTTAGCTTTTCTTCTTCCTTGGTTCAGATACATGCCTGGGTTCTGGAAACTGAGGTTCAGAAAACATTGCTACCTGCTCCTCTGTATTTCGTGCAGAAAAAAAGAGCAGCGCTCTCTCACTGTGCTCATCTGGGAACACTCTCCTGGGATCTTCTCTGCTATCTAACACTGTTCATTTGTTTGTTTGTCTGTTTCTCTTTTGCTCACCGTCACTGCCCTAATTCAGCTAGACTTAGTTCACACTGTTCCTTGGTCATCTGTACTCATGTTTGAAAGAACTTTCTGTGCTCTCTTCTTCGGTGGTGGGTAGATAACAATTCGGTTTTCGTCCCGACTTAGTTGCAGTGCACTTCTTCAAATTATTGAAGAACGAGGTTAATAAACACTGCTCTGTGTTCTTCCACCCTTGGTCCTGATCACACTGTTCAACTGTGCTCGTCTTGGGAACATTTTCCTGTGAACTTCTCTGCTACATAACATTCTTCCTGTGTCTTGACTGCTATCTCTTCTTCTGTCCTCAGTTCCGAAACTCCGTTCTGTGGAATCGTGTACTTATCTTGGAAACAAATCTGTGCTAACCACTCCTTCGCTTCTGGATAACTCCCTTTCGTTTCATGGTCTCTTTATTTAGGAACACAATTGTTTTTGCATCAACCCAGACAGAAACACTACTGGGTGTCCTTCCGCACTAAGTTCAGTAACACTATTCTGTGTTCTCCTACACGTATATCTACAATACAGTTTTCTGTGCTCTGTGCTATGTTTATTAGAGATCCCCCTCTCTCTTCTTCTCTGCTTAGTTCAGAAACACTGCTTTATGGTATCTGGGCCCTGTCTGCAATCCTTTTACGGAGCTCCTCTCTACTTTCCATTAAAACCCTTCTCAGCGCTATTCTCTACTTCTCTAGATAACACGCCTCTGCTTCCTTCTCTCTTTAGATTTCTCATCTACCTACTTCAGACACAATAACATGTGACATACCCTCATTTCTGAAACACTTGTCTCTTCCTTCTCTTCCGTACCAATTTTGAAACACTTTCCTGGGATCTTCTCGTCTAGATAGCACTCTTCTCTTTTCCTCTCTTGTTTGTTCACATCCACTGCTGCTAGTTCTTCTTGCCTTCGTTTAGGAACAGTGTTCAGTCTTTTTCTTTCTGTAGTGATCACTTAAGTGCTGCTGTGGGCTGCTCCCCTCTTTGCTAAATAACCATCTCCTTTCTTCTTCTCTACTTCATTCAGGAACCCTTCTGTGAGATCTTTTGTACTCCTGTGGAAACTCTGCTCAGTGCTTTTCTGTTAGTATCCTGGAAACTGTTGTCTACTCTGCTCTTCTCTTGTTACCCTAACATATCATGGAGACTCAGTTCTGTGCTCTTTGGTCCATGTCGTTGATCCCCTTCTCGGCCTCATCTCTACTGGGCTAGATAACAAGCCTCTTCTGTGTTTCTGTCCCGATTGTGGAAACACTCCATACTTTACTCTCAACATAGTACAAAGCATTCTGTGTCTTTGTCCCTCCTTTGTTCAAAAACAGTCTTCTGTGCTCTTCTGTGCTATCCTGGACACAGTAGGCGGGGCTCTTGTCCACTCTGTTGGATTTCACACTCACTCCTCTTTCCTGCAATACTTATTGCAGAAACACTGCTGTGGTTTCTTAGGTGCTTAAATTGAAAACACTTTTCAGCCCTCTCTTTCCTTAAGGTGGAATCACGTTTCTGTGTTCTTGTCGACTCTGCAAGACAACACTTAGCTTTTCTTCTTCCTTGGTTCAGATACATGCCTGGGTTCTGGAAACTGAGGTTCAGAAAACATTGCTACCTGCTCCTCTGTATTTCATGCAGAAAAAAAAGAGCAGCGCTCTCTCACTGTGCTCGTCAGGGAACACTCTCCTGGGATCTTCTCTGCTATCTAACACTGTTCATTTGTTTGTTTAGCTGTTTCTCTTTTGCTCACCGTCACTGCCCTAATTCAGCTAGACTTAGTTCACACTGTTCCTTGGTCATCTGTACTCATGTTTGAAAGAACTTTCTGTGCTCTCTTCTTCGGTGGTGGGTAGATAACAATTCGGTTTTCGTCCCGACTTAGTTGCAGTGCACTTCTTCAAATTATTGAAGAACGAGGTTAATAAACACTGCTCTGTGTTCTTCCACCCTTGGTCCTGATCACACTGTTCAACTGTGCTCGTCTTGGGAACATTTTCCTGTGAACTTCTCTGCTACATAACATTCTTCCTGTGTCTTGACTGCTATCTCTTCTTCTGTCCTCAGTTCCGAAACTCCGTTCTGTGGAATCGTGTACTTATCTTGGAAACAAATCTGTGCTAACCACTCCTTCGCTTCTGGATAACTCCCTTTCGTTTCATGGTCTCTTTATTTAGGAACACAATTGTTTTTGCATCAACCCAGACAGAAACACTACTGGGTGTCCTTCCGCACTAAGTTCAGTAACACTATTCTGTGTTCTCCTACACATATATCTACAATACAGTTTTCTGTGTTCTGTGCTATGTTTATTAGAGATCCCCCTCTCTCTTCTTCTCTGCTTAGTTCAGAAACACTGCTTTATGGTATCTGGGCCCTGTCTGCAATCCTTTTACGGAGCTCCTCTCTACTTTCCATTAAAACCCTTCTCAGCGCTATTCTCTACTTCTCTAGATAACACGCCTCTGCTTCCTTCTCTCTTTAGATTTCTCATCTACCTACTTCAGACACAATAACATGTGACATACCCTCATTTCTGAAACACTTGTCTCTTCCTTCTCTTCCGTACCAATTTTGAAACACTTTCCTGGGATCTTCTCGTCTAGATAGCACTCTTCTCTTTTCCTCTCTTGTTTGTTCACATCCACTGCTGCGAGTTCTTCTTGCCTTCGTTTAGGAACAGTGTTCAGTCTTTTTCTTTCTGTAGTGATCACTTAAGTGCTGCTGTGGGCTGCTCCCCTCTTTGCTAAATAACCATCTCCTTTCTTCTTCTCTACTTCATTCAGGAACCCTTCTGTGAGATCTTTTGTACTCCTGTGGAAACTCTGCTCAGTGCTTTTCTGTTAGTATCCTGGAAACTGTTGTCTACTCTGCTCTTCTCTTGTTTCCCTAACATATCATGGAGACTCAGTTCTGTGCTCTTTGGTCCATGTCGTTGATCCCCTTCTCGGCCTCATCTCTACTGGGCTAGATAACAAGCCTCTTCTGTGTTTCTGTCCCGATTGTGGAAACACTCCATACTTTACTCTCAACATAGTACAAAGCATTCTGTGTCTTTGTCCCTCCTTTGTTCAAAAACAGTCTTCTGTGCTCTTCTGTGCTATCCTGGACACAGTAGGCGGGGCTCTTCTCCACTCTGTTGGATTTCACACTCACTCCTCTTTCCTGCAATACTTATTGCAGAAACACTGCTGTGGTTTCTTAGGTGCTTAAATTGAAAACACTTTTCAGCCCTCTCTTTCCTTAAGGTGGAATCACGTTTCTGTGTTCTTGTCGACTCTGCAAGACAACACTTAGCTTTTCTTCTTCCTTGGTTCAGATACATGCCTGGGTTCTGGAAACTGAGGTTCAGAAAACATTGCTACCTGCTCCTCTGTATTTCATGCAGAAAAAAAAGAGCAGCGCTCTCTCACTGTGCTCGTCAGGGAACACTCTCCTGGGATCTTCTCTGCTATCTAACACTGTTCATTTGTTTGTTTGTCTGTTTCTCTTTTGCTCACCTTCACTGCCCTAATTCAGCTAGACTTAGTTCACACTGTTCCTTGGTCATCTGTACTCATGTTTGAAAGAACTTTCTGTGCTCTCTTCTTCGGTGGTGGGTAGATAACAATTCGGTTTTCGTCCCGACTTAGTTGCAGTGCACTTCTTCAAATTATTGAAGAACGAGGTTAATAAACACTGCTCTGTGTTCTTCCACCCTTGGTCCTGATCACACTGTTCAACTGTGCTCGTCTTGGGAACATTTTCCTGTGAACTTCTCTGCTACATAACATTCTTCCTGTGTCTTGACTGCTATCTCTTCTTCTGTCCTCAGTTCCGAAACTCCGTTCTGTGGAATCGTGTACTTATCTTGGAAACAAATCTGTGCTAACCACTCCTTCGCTTCTGGATAACTCCCTTTCGTTTCATGGTCTCTTTATTTAGGAACACAATTGTTTTTGCATCAACCCAGACAGAAACACTACTGGGTGTCCTTCCGCACTAAGTTCAGTAACACTATTCTGTGTTCTCCTACACGTATATCTACAATACAGTTTCTGTGCTCTGTGCTATGTTTATTAGAGATCCCCCTCTCTCTTCTTCTCTGCTTAGTTCAGAAACACTGCTTTATGGTATCTGGGCCCTGTCTGCAATCCTTTTACGGAGCTCCTCTCTACTTTCCATTAAAACCCTTCTCAGCGCTATTCTCTACTTCTCTAGATAACACGCCTCTGCTTCCTTCTCTCTTTAGATTTCTCATCTACCTACTTCAGACCCAATAACATGTGACATACCCTCATTTCTGAAACACTTGTCTCTTCCTTCTCTTCCGTACCAATTTTGAAACACTTTCCTGGGATCTTCTCGTCTAGATAGCACTCTTCTCTTTTCCTCTCTTGTTTGTTCACATCCACTGCTGCGAGTTCTTCTTGCCTTCGTTTAGGAACAGTGTTCAGTCTTTTTCTTTCTGTAGTGATCACTTAAGTGCTGCTGTGGGCTGCTCCCCTCTTTGCTAAATAACCATCTCCTTTCTTCTTCTCTACTTCATTCAGGAACCCTTCTGTGAGATCTTTTGTACTCCTGTGGAAACTCTGCTCAGTGCTTTTCTGTTAGTATCCTGGAAACTGTTGTCTACTCTGCTCTTCTCTTGTTTCCCTAACATATCATGGAGACTCAGTTCTGTGCTCTTTGGTCCATGTCGTTGATCCCCTTCTCGGCCTCATCTCTACTGGGCTAGATAACAAGCCTCTTCTGTGTTTCTGTCCCGATTGTGGAAACACTCCATACTTTACTCTCAACATAGTACAAAGCATTCTGTGTCTTTGTTCCTCCTTTGTTCAAAAACAGTCTTCTGTGCTCTTCTGTGCTATCCTGGACACAGTAGGCGGGGCTCTTCTCCACTCTGTTGGATTTCACACTCACTCCTCTTTCCTGCAATACTTATTGCAGAAACACTGCTGTGGTTTCTTAGGTGCTTAAATTGAAAACACTTTTCAGCCCTCTCTTTCCTTAAGGTGGAATCACGTTTCTGTGTTCTTGTCGACTCTGCAAGACAACACTTAGCTTTTCTTCTTCCTTGGTTCAGATACATGCCTGGGTTCTGGAAACTGAGGTTCAGAAAACATTGCTACCTGCTCCTCTGTATTTCGTGCAGAAAAAAGAGCAGCGCTCTCTCACTGTGCTCATCTGGGAACACTCTCCTGGGATCTTCTCTGCTATCTAACACTGTTCATTTGTTTGTTTGTCTGTTTCTCTTTTGCTCACCGTCACTGCCCTAATTCAGCTAGACTTAGTTCACACTGTTCCTTGGTCATCTGTACTCATGTTTGAAAGAACTTTCTGTGCTCTCTTCTTCGGTGGTGGGTAGATAACAATTCGGTTTTCGTCCCGACTTAGTTGCAGTGCACTTCTTCAAATTATTGAAGAACGAGGTTAATAAACACTGCTCTGTGTTCTTCCACCCTTGGTCCTGATCACACTGTTCAACTGTGCTCGTCTTGGGAACATTTTCCTGTGAACTTCTCTGCTACATAACATTCTTCCTGTGTCTTGACTGCTATCTCTTCTTCTGTCCTCAGTTCCGAAACTCCGTTCTGTGGAATCGTGTACTTATCTTGGAAACAAATCTGTGCTAACCACTCCTTCGCTTCTGGATAACTCCCTTTCGTTTCATGGTCTCTTTATTTAGGAACACAATTGTTTTTGCATCAACCCAGACAGAAACACTACTGGGTGTCCTTCCGCACTAAGTTCAGTAACACTATTCTGTGTTCTCCTACACGTATATCTACAATACAGTTTTCTGTGCTCTGTGCTATGTTTATTAGAGATCCCCCTCTCTCTTCTTCTCTGCTTAGTTCAGAAACACTGCTTTATGGTATCTGGGCCCTGTCTGCAATCCTTTTACGGAGCTCCTCTCTACTTTCCATTAAAACCCTTCTCAGCGCTATTCTCTACTTCTCTAGATAACACGCCTCTGCTTCCTTCTCTCTTTAGATTTCTCATCTACCTACTTCAGACCCAATAACATGTGACATACCCTCATTTCTGAAACACTTGTCTCTTCCTTCTCTTCCGTACCAATTTTGAAACACTTTCCTGGGATCTTCTCGTCTAGATAGCACTCTTCTCTTTTCCTCTCTTCTTTGTTCACATCCACTGCTGCGAGTTCTTCTTGCCTTCGTTTAGGAACAGTGTTCAGTCTTTTTCTTTCTGTAGTGATCACTTAAGTGCTGCTGTGGGCTGCTCCCCTCTTTGCTAAATAACCATCTCCTTTCTTCTTCTCTACTTCATTCAGGAACCCTTCTGTGAGATCTTTTGTACTCCTGTGGAAACTCTGCTCAGTGCTTTTCTGTTAGTATCCTGGAAACTGTAGTCTACTCTGCTCTTCTCTTGTTTCCCTAACATATCATGGAGACTCAGTTCTGTGCTCTTTGGTCCATGTCGTTGATCCCCTTCTCGGCCTCATCTCTACTGGGTTAGATAACAAGCCTCTTCTGTGTTTCTGTCCCGATTGTGGAAACACTCCATACTTTACTCTCAACATAGTACAAAGCATTCTGTGTCTTTGTCCCTCCTTTGTTCAAAAACAGTCTTCTGTGCTCTTCTGTGCTATCCTGGACACAGTAGGCGGGGCTCTTCTCCACTCTGTTGGATTTCACACTCACTCCTCTTTCCTGCAATACTTATTGCAGAAACACTGCTGTGGTTTCTTAGGTGCTTAAATTGAAAACACTTTTCAGCCCTCTCTTTCCTTAAGGTGGAATCACGTTTCTGTGTTCTTGTCGACTCTGCAAGACAACACTTAGCTTTTCTTCTTCCTTGGTTCAGATACATGCCTGGGTTCTGGAAACTGAGGTTCAGAAAACATTGCTACCTGCTCCTCTGTATTTCATGCAGAAAAAAAAGAGCAGCGCTCTCTCACTGTGCTCGTCAGGGAACACTCTCCTGGGATCTTCTCTGCTATCTAACACTGTTCATTTGTTTGTTTGTCTGTTTCTCTTTTGCTCACCTTCACTGCCCTAATTCAGCTAGACTTAGTTCACACTGTTCCTTGGTCATCTGTACTCATGTTTGAAAGAACTTTCTGTGCTCTCTTCTTCGGTGGTGGGTAGATAACAATTCGGTTTTCGTCCCGACTTAGTTGCAGTGCACTTCTTCAAATTATTGAAGAACGAGGTTAATAAACACTGCTCTGTGTTCTTCCACCCTTGGTCCTGATCACACTGTTCAACTGTGCTCGTCTTGGGAACATTTTCCTGTGAACTTCTCTGCTACATAACATTCTTCCTGTGTCTTGACTGCTATCTCTTCTTCTGTCCTCAGTTCCGAAACTCCGTTCTGTGGAATCGTGTACTTATCTTGGAAACAAATCTGTGCTAACCACTCCTTCGCTTCTGGATAACTCCCTTTCGTTTCATGGTCTCTTTATTTAGGAACACAATTGTTTTTGCATCAACCCAGACAGAAACACTACTGGGTGTCCTTCCGCACTAAGTTCAGTAACACTATTCTGTGTTCTCCTACACGTATATCTACAATACAGTTTTCTGTGCTCTGTGCTATGTTTATTAGAGATCCCCCTCTCTCTTCTTCTCTGCTTAGTTCAGAAACACTGCTTTATGGTATCTGGGCCCTGTCTGCAATCCTTTTACGGAGCTCCTCTCTACTTTCCATTAAAACCCTTCTCAGCGCTATTCTCTACTTCTCTAGATAACACGCCTCTGCTTCCTTCTCTCTTTAGATTTCTCATCTACCTACTTCAGACACAATAACATGTGACATACCCTCATTTCTGAAACACTTGTCTCTTCCTTCTCTTCCGTACCAATTTTGAAACACTTTCCTGGGATCTTCTCGTCTAGATAGCACTCTTCTCTTTTCCTCTCTTGTTTGTTCACATCCACTGCTGCGAGTTCTTCTTGCCTTCGTTTAGGAACAGTGTTCAGTCTTTTTCTTTCTGTAGTGATCACTTAAGTGCTGCTGGGGGCTGCTCCCCTCTTTGCTAAATAACCATCTCCTTTCTTCTTCTCTACTTCATTCAGGAACCCTTCTGTGAGATCTTTTGTACTCCTGTGGAAACTCTGCTCAGTGCTTTTCTGTTAGTATCCTGGAAACTGTTGTTTACTCTGCTCTTCTCTTGTTACCCTAACATATCATGGAGACTCAGTTCTGTGCTCTTTGGTCCATGTCGTTGATCCCCTTCTCGGCCTCATCTCTACTGGGCTAGATAACAAGCCTCTTCTGTGTTTCTGTCCCGATTGTGGAAACACTCCATACTTTACTCTCAACATAGTACAAAGCATTCTGTGTCTTTGTCCCTCCTTTGTTCAAAAACAGTCTTCTGTGCTCTTCTGTGCTATCCTGGACACAGTAGGCGGGGCTCTTCTCCACTCTGTTGGATTTCACACTCACTCCTCTTTCCTGCAATACTTATTGCAGAAACACTGCTGTGGTTTCTTAGGTGCTTAAATTGAAAACACTTTTCAGCCCTCTCTTTCCTTAAGGTGGAATCACGTTTCTGTGTTCTTGTCGACTCTGCAAGACAACACTTAGCTTTTCTTCTTCCTTGGTTCAGATACATGCCTGGGTTCTGGAAACTGAGGTTCAGAAAACATTGCTACCTGCTCCTCTGTATTTCATGCAGAAAAAAAAGAGCAGCGCTCTCTCACTGTGCTCGTCAGGGAACACTATCCTGGGATCTTCTCTGCTATCTAACACTGTTCATTTGTTTGTTTATCTGTTTCTCTTTTGCTCACCGTCACTGCCCTAATTCAGCTAGACTTAGTTCACACTGTTCCTTGGTCATCTGTACTCATGTTTGAAAGAACTTTCTGTGCTCTCTTCTTCGGTGGTGGGTAGATAACAATTCGGTTTTCGTCCCGACTTAGTTGCAGTGCACTTCTTCAAATTATTGAAGAACGACGTTAATAAACACTGCTCTGTGTTCTTCCACCCTTGGTCCTGATCACACTGTTCAACTGTGCTCGTCTTGGGAACATTTTCCTGTGAACTTCTCTGCTACATAACATTCTTCCTGTGTCTTGACTGCTATCTCTTCTTCTGTCCTCAGTTCCGAAACTCCGTTCTGTGGAATCGTGTACTTATCTTGGAAACAAATCTGTGCTAACCACTCCTTCGCTTCTGGATAACTCCCTTTCATTTCATGGTCTCTTTATTTAGGAACACAATTGTTTTTGCATCAACCCAGACAGAAACACTACTGGGTGTCCTTCCGCACTAAGTTCAGTAACACTATTCTGTGTTCTCCTACACGTATATCTACAATACAGTTTTCTGTGCTCTGTGCTATGTTTATTAGAGATCCCCCTCTCTCTTCTTCTCTGCTTAGTTCAGAAACACTGCTTTATGGTATCTGGGCCCTGTCTGCAATCCTTTTACGGAGCTCCTCTCTACTTTCCATTAAAACCCTTCTCAGCGCTATTCTCTACTTCTCTAGATAACACGCCTCTGCTTTCTTCTCTCTTTAGATTTCTCATCTACCTACTTCAGACACAATAACATGTGACATACCCTCATTTCTGAAACACTTGTCTCTTCCTTCTCTTCCGTACCAATTTTGAAACACTTTCCTGGGATCTTCTCGTCTAGATAGCACTCTTCTCTTTTCCTCTCTTGTTTGTTCACATCCACTGCTGCGAGTTCTTCTTGCCTTCGTTTAGGAACAGTGTTCAGTCTTTTTCTTTCTGTAGTGATCACTTAAGTGCTGCTGTGGGCTGCTCCCCTCTTTGCTAAATAACCATCTCCTTTCTTCTTCTCTACTTCATTCAGGAACCCTTCTGTGAGATCTTTTGTACTCCTGTGGAAACTCTGCTCAGTGCTTTTCTGTTAGTATCCTGGAAACTGTTGTCTACTCTGCTCTTCTCTTGTTTCCCTAACATATCATGGAGACTCAGTTCTGTGCTCTTTGGTCCATGTCGTTGATCCCCTTCTCGGCCTCATCTCTACTGGGCTAGATAACAAGCCTCTTCTGTGTTTCTGTCCCGATTGTGGAAACACTCCATACTTTACTCTCAACATAGTACAAAGCATTCTGTGTCTTTGTCCCTCCTTTGTTCAAAAACAGTCTTCTGTGCTCTTCTGTGCTATCCTGGACACAGTAGGCGGGGCTCTTCTCCACTCTGTTGGATTTCACACTCACTCCTCTTTCCTGCAATACTTATTGCAGAAACACTGCTGTGGTTTCTTAGGTGCTTAAATTGAAAACACTTTTCAGCCCTCTCTTTCCTTAAGGTGGAATCACGTTTCTGTGTTCTTGTCGACTCTGCAAGACAACACTTAGCTTTTCTTCTTCCTTGGTTCAGATACATGCCTGGGTTCTGGAAACTGAGGTTCAGAAAACATTGCTACCTGCTCCTCTGTATTTCATGCAGAAAAAAAAGAGCAGCGCTCTCTCACTGTGCTCGTCAGGGAACACTATCCTGGGATCTTCTCTGCTATCTAACACTGTTCATTTGTTTGTTTATCTGTTTCTCTTTTGCTCACCGTCACTGCCCTAATTCAGCTAGACTTAGTTCACACTGTTCCTTGGTCATCTGTACTCATGTTTGAAAGAACTTTCTGTGCTCTCTTCTTCGGTGGTGGGTAGATAACAATTCGGTTTTCGTCCCGACTTAGTTGCAGTGCACTTCTTCAAATTATTGAAGAACGAGGTTAATAAACACTGCTCTGTGTTCTTCCACCCTTGGTCCTGATCACACTGTTCAACTGTGCTCGTCTTGGGAACATTTTCCTGTGAACTTCTCTGCTACATAACATTCTTCCTGTGTCTTGACTGCTATCTCTTCTTCTGTCCTCAGTTCCGAAACTCCGTTCTGTGGAATCGTGTACTTATCTTGGAAACAAATCTGTGCTAACCACTCCTTCGCTTCTGGATAACTCCCTTTCATTTCATGGTCTCTTTATTTAGGAACACAATTGTTTTTGCATCAACCCAGACAGAAACACTACTGGGTGTCCTTCCGCACTAAGTTCAGTAACACTATTCTGTGTTCTCCTACACGTATATCTACAATACAGTTTTCTGTGCTCTGTGCTATGTTTATTAGAGATCCCCCTCTCTCTTCTTCTCTGCTTAGTTCAGAAACACTGCTTTATGGTATCTGGGCCCTGTCTGCAATCCTTTTACGGAGCTCCTCTCTACTTTCCATTAAAACCCTTCTCAGCGCTATTCTCTACTTCTCTAGATAACACGCCTCTGCTTCCTTCTCTCTTTAGATTTCTCATCTACCTACTTCAGACACAATAACATGTGACATACCCTCATTTCTGAAACACTTGTCTCTTCCTTCTCTTCCGTACCAATTTTGAAACACTTTCCTGGGATCTTCTCGTCTAGATAGCACTCTTCTCTTTTCCTCTCTTGTTTGTTCACATCCACTGCTGCGAGTTCTTCTTGCCTTCGTTTAGGAACAGTGTTCAGTCTTTTTCTTTCTGTAGTGATCACTTAAGTGCTGCTGGGGGCTGCTCCCCTCTTTGCTAAATAACCATCTCCTTTCTTCTTCTCTACTTCATTCAGGAACCCTTCTGTGAGATCTTTTGTACTCCTGTGGAAACTCTGCTCAGTGCTTTTCTGTTAGTATCCTGGAAAGTGTTGTTTACTCTGCTCTTCTCTTGTTACCCTAACATATCATGGAGACTCAGTTCTGTGCTCTTTGGTCCATGTCGTTGATCCCCTTCTCGGCCTCATCTCTACTGGGCTAGATAACAAGCCTCTTCTGTGTTTCTGTCCCGATTGTGGAAACACTCCATACTTTACTCTCAACATAGTACAAAGCATTCTGTGTCTTTGTCCCTCCTTTGTTCAAAAACAGTCTTCTGTGCTCTTCTGTGCTATCCTGGACACAGTAGGCGGGGCTCTTCTCCACTCTGTTGGATTTCACACTCACTCCTCTTTCCTGCAATACTTATTGCAGAAACACTGCTGTGGTTTCTTAGGTGCTTAAATTGAAAACACTTTTCAGCCCTCTCTTTCCTTAAGGTGGAATCACGTTTCTGTGTTCTTGTCGACTCTGCAAGACAACACTTAGCTTTTCTTCTTCCTTGGTTCAGATACATGCCTGGGTTCTGGAAACTGAGGTTCAGAAAACATTGCTACCTGCTCCTCTGTATTTCGTGCAGAAATAAAGAGCAGCGCTCTCTCACTGTGCTCATCTGGGAACACTCTCCTGGGATCTTCTCTGCTATCTAACACTGTTCATTTGTTTGTTTGTCTGTTTCTCTTTTGCTCACCGTCACTGCCCTAATTCAGCTAGACTTAGTTCACACTGTTCCTTGGTCATCTGTATTCATGTTTGAAAGAACTTTCTGTGCTCTCTTCTTCGGTGGTGGGTAGATAACAATTCGGTTTTCGTCCCGACTTAGTTGCAGTGCACTTCTTCAAATTATTGAAGAACGAGGTTAATAAACACTGCTCTGTGTTCTTCCACCCTTGGTCCTGATCACACTGTTCAACTGTGCTCGTCTTGGGAACATTTTCCTGTGAACTTCTCTGCTACATAACATTCTTCCTGTGTCTTGACTGCTATCTCTTCTTCTGTCCTCAGTTCCGAAACTCCGTTCTGTGGAATCGTGTACTTATCTTGGAAACAAATCTGTGCTAACCACTCCTTCGCTTCTGGATAACTCCCTTTCGTTTCATGGTCTCTTTATTTAGGAACACAATTGTTTTTGCATCAACCCAGACAGAAACACTACTGGGTGTCCTTCCGCACTAAGTTCAGTAACACTATTCTGTGTTCTCCTACACGTATATCTACAATACAGTTTTCTGTGCTCTGTGCTATGTTTATTAGAGATCCCCCTCTCTCTTCTTCTCTGCTTAGTTCAGAAACACTGCTTTATGGTATCTGGGCCCTGTCTGCAATCCTTTTACGGAGCTCCTCTCTACTTTCCATTAAAACCCTTCTCAGCGCTATTCTCTACTTCTCTAGATAACACGCCTCTGCTTCCTTCTCTCTTTAGATTTCTCATCTACCTACTTCAGACACAATAACATGTGACATACCCTCATTTCTGAAACACTTGTCTCTTCCTTCTCTTCCGTACCAATTTTGAAACACTTTCCTGGGATCTTCTCGTCTAGATAGCACTCTTCTCTTTTCCTCTCTTCTTTGTTCACATCCACTGCTGCGAGTTCTTCTTGCCTTCGTTTAGGAACAGTGTTCAGTCTTTTTCTTTCTGTAGTGATCACTTAAGTGCTGCTGTGGGCTGCTCCCCTCTTTGCTAAATAACCATCTCCTTTCTTCTTCTCTACTTCATTCAGGAACCCTTCTGTGAGATCTTTTGTACTCCTGTGGAAACTCTGCTCAGTGCTTTTCTGTTAGTATCCTGGAAACTGTTGTCTACTCTGCTCTTCTCTTGTTTCCCTAACATATCATGGAGACTCAGTTCTGTGCTCTTTGGTCCATGTCGTTGATCCCCTTCTCGGCCTCATCTCTACTGGGCTAGATAACAAGCCTCTTCTGTGTTTCTGTCCCGATTGTGGAAACACTCCATACTTTACTCTCAACATAGTACAAAGCATTCTGTGTCTTTGTCCCTCCTTTGTTCAAAAACAGTCTTCTGTGCTCTTCTGTGCTATCCTGGACACAGTAGGCGGGGCTCTTCTCCACTCTGTTGGATTTCACACTCACTCCTCTTTCCTGCAATACTTATTGCAGAAACACTGCTGTGGTTTCTTAGGTGCTTAAATTGAAAACACTTTTCAGCCCTCTCTTTCCTTAAGGTGGAATCACGTTTCTGTGTTCTTGTCGACTCTGCAAGACAACACTTAGCTTTTCTTCTTCCTTGGTTCAGATACATGCCTGGGTTCTGGAAACTGAGGTTCAGAAAACATTGCTACCTGCTCCTCTGTATTTCATGCAGAAAAAAAAGAGCAGCGCTCTCTCACTGTGCTCGTCAGGGAACACTATCCTGGGATCTTCTCTGCTATCTAACACTGTTCATTTGTTTGTTTATCTGTTTCTCTTTTGCTCACCGTCACTGCCCTAATTCAGCTAGACTTAGTTCACACTGTTCCTTGGTCATCTGTACTCATGTTTGAAAGAACTTTCTGTGCTCTCTTCTTCGGTGGTGGGTAGATAACAATTCGGTTTTCGTCCCGACTTAGTTGCAGTGCACTTCTTCAAATTATTGAAGAACGAGGTTAATAAACACTGCTCTGTGTTCTTCCTCCCTTGGTCCTGATCACACTGTTCAACTGTGCTCGTCTTGGGAACATTTTCCTGTGAACTTCTCTGCTACATAACATTCTTCCTGTGTCTTGACTGCTATCTCTTCTTCTGTCCTCAGTTCCGAAACTCCGTTCTGTGGAATCGTGTACTTATCTTGGAAACAAATCTGTGCTAACCACTCCTTCGCTTCTGGATAACTCCCTTTCATTTCATGGTCTCTTTATTTAGGAACACAATTGTTTTTGCATCAACCCAGACAGAAACACTACTGGGTGTCCTTCCGCACTAAGTTCAGTAACACTATTCTGTGTTCTCCTACACGTATATCTACAATACAGTTTTCTGTGCTCTGTGCTATGTTTATTAGAGATCCCCCTCTCTCTTCTTCTCTGCTTAGTTCAGAAACACTGCTTTATGGTATCTGGGCCCTGTCTGCAATCCTTTTACGGAGCTCCTCTCTACTTTCCATTAAAACCCTTCTCAGCGCTATTCTCTACTTCTCTAGATAACACGCCTCTGCTTCCTTCTCTCTTTAGATTTCTCATCTACCTACTTCAGACACAATAACATGTGACATACCCTCATTTCTGAAACACTTGTCTCTTCCTTCTCTTCCGTACCAATTTTGAAACACTTTCCTGGGATCTTCTCGTCTAGATAGCACTCTTCTCTTTTCCTCTCTTCTTTGTTCACATCCACTGCTGCGAGTTCTTCTTGCCTTCGTTTAGGAACAGTGTTCAGTCTTTTTCTTTCTGTAGTGATCACTTAAGTGCTGCTGTGGGCTGCTCCCCTCTTTGCTAAATAACCATCTCCTTTCTTCTTCTCTACTTCATTCAGGAACCCTTCTGTGAGATCTTTTGTACTCCTGTGGAAACTCTGCTCAGTGCTTTTCTGTTAGTATCCTGGAAACTGTTGTCTACTCTGCTCTTCTCTTGTTTCCCTAACATATCATGGAGACTCAGTTCTGTGCTCTTTGGTCCATGTCGTTGATCCCCTTCTCGGCCTCATCTCTACTGGGCTAGATAACAAGCCTCTTCTGTGTTTCTGTCCCGATTGTGGAAACACTCCATACTTTACTCTCAACATAGTACAAAGCATTCTGTGTCTTTGTCCCTCCTTTGTTCAAAAACAGTCTTCTGTGCTCTTCTGTGCTATCCTGGACACAGTAGGCGGGGCTCTTCTCCACTCTGTTGGATTTCACACTCACTCCTCTTTCCTGCAATACTTATTGCAGAAACACTGCTGTGGTTTCTTAGGTGCTTAAATTGAAAACACTTTTCAGCCCTCTCTTTCCTTAAGGTGGAATCACGTTTCTGTGTTCTTGTCGACTCTGCAAGACAACACTTAGCTTTTCTTCTTCCTTGGTTCAGATACATGCCTGGGTTCTGGAAACTGAGGTTCAGAAAACATTGCTACCTGCTCCTCTGTATTTCATGCAGAAAAAAAAGAGCAGCGCTCTCTCACTGTGCTCGTCAGGGAACACTCTCCTGGGATCTTCTCTGCTATCTAACACTGTTCATTTGTTTGTTTGTCTGTTTCTCTTTTGCTCACCTTCACTGCCCTAATTCAGCTAGACTTAGTTCACACTGTTCCTTGGTCATCTGTACTCATGTTTGAAAGAACTTTCTGTGCTCTCTTCTTCGGTGGTGGGTAGATAACAATTCGGTTTTCGTCCCGACTTAGTTGCAGTGCACTTCTTCAAATTATTGAAGAACGAGGTTAATAAACACTGCTCTGTGTTCTTCCACCCTTGGTCCTGATCACACTGTTCAACTGTGCTCGTCTTGGGAACATTTTCCTGTGAACTTCTCTGCTACATAACATTCTTCCTGTGTCTTGACTGCTATCTCTTCTTCTGTCCTCAGTTCCGAAACTCCGTTCTGTGGAATCGTGTACTTATCTTGGAAACAAATCTGTGCTAACCACTCCTTCGCTTCTGGATAACTCCCTTTCGTTTCATGGTCTCTTTATTTAGGAACACAATTGTTTTTGCATCAACCCAGACAGAAACACTACTGGGTGTCCTTCCGCACTAAGTTCAGTAACACTATTCTGTGTTCTCCTACATGTATATCTACAATACAGTTTCTGTGCTCTGTGCTATGTTTATTAGAGATCCCCCTCTCTCTTCTTCTCTGCTTAGTTCAGAAACACTGCTTTATGGTATCTGGGCCCTGTCTGCAATCCTTTTACGGAGCTCCTCTCTACTTTCCATTAAAACCCTTCTCAGCGCTATTCTCTACTTCTCTAGATAACACGCCTCTGCTTCCTTCTCTCTTTAGATTTCTCATCTACCTACTTCAGACACAATAACATGTGACATACCCTCATTTCTGAAACACTTGTCTCTTCCTTCTCTTCCGTACCAATTTTGAAACACTTTCCTGGGATCTTCTCGTCTAGATAGCACTCTTCTCTTTTCCTCTCTTGTTTGTTCACATCCACTGCTGCGAGTTCTTCTTGCCTTCGTTTAGGAACAGTGTTCAGTCTTTTTCTTTCTGTAGTGATCACTTAAGTGCTGCTGGGGGCTGCTCCCCTCTTTGCTAAATAACCATCTCCTTTCTTCTTCTCTACTTCATTCAGGAACCCTTCTGTGAGATCTTTTGTACTCCTGTGGAAACTCTGCTCAGTGCTTTTCTGTTAGTATCCTGGAAAGTGTTGTCTACTCTGCTCTTCTCTTGTTACCCTAACATATCATGGAGACTCAGTTCTGTGCTCTTTGGTCCATGTCGTTGATCCCCTTCTCGGCCTCATCTCTACTGGGCTAGATAACAAGCCTCTTCTGTGTTTCTGTCCCGATTGTGGAAACACTCCATACTTTACTCTCAACATAGTACAAAGCATTCTGTGTCTTTGTCCCTCCTTTGTTCAAAAACAGTCTTCTGTGCTCTTCTGTGCTATCCTGGACACAGTAGGCGGGGCTCTTCTCCACTCTGTTGGATTTCACACTCACTCCTCTTTCCTGCAATACTTATTGCAGAAACACTGCTGTGGTTTCTTAGGTGCTTAAATTGAAAACACTTTTCAGCCCTCTCTTTCCTTAAGGTGGAATCACGTTTCTGTGTTCTTGTCGACTCTGCAAGACAACACTTAGCTTTTCTTCTTCCTTGGTTCAGATACATGCCTGGGTTCTGGAAACTGAGGTTCAGAAAACATTGCTACCTGCTCCTCTGTATTTCGTGCAGAAATAAAGAGCAGCGCTCTCTCACTGTGCTCATCTGGGAACACTCTCCTGGGATCTTCTCTGCTATCTAACACTGTTCATTTGTTTGTTTGTCTGTTTCTCTTTTGCTCACCGTCACTGCCCTAATTCAGCTAGACTTAGTTCACACTGTTCCTTGGTCATCTGTACTCATGTTTGAAAGAACTTTCTGTGCTCTCTTCTTCGGTGGTGGGTAGATAACAATTCGGTTTTCGTCCCGACTTAGTTGCAGTGCACTTCTTCAAATTATTGAAGAACGAGGTTAATAAACACTGCTCTGTGTTCTTCCACCCTTGGTCCTGATCACACTGTTCAACTGTGCTCGTCTTGGGAACATTTTCCTGTGAACTTCTCTGCTACATAACATTCTTCCTGTGTCTTGA
The DNA here is from genome assembly GCF_030254825.1 of Meriones unguiculatus. Taxonomy (NCBI): domain Eukaryota; kingdom Metazoa; phylum Chordata; class Mammalia; order Rodentia; family Muridae; genus Meriones; species Meriones unguiculatus. Next base: position 2,200,781 of record NW_026843712.1, on the reverse strand, counting down.
CTGCTATCTCTTCTTCTGTCCTCAGTTCGGAAACTCCGTTCTGTGGAATCGTGTACTTATCTTGGAAACAAATCTGTGCTAACCACTCCTTCGCTTCTGGATAACTCCCTTTCGTTTCATGGTCTCTTTATTTAGGAACACAATTGTTTTTGCATCAACCCAGACAGAAACACTACTGGGTGTCCTTCCGCACTAAGTTCAGTAACACTATTCTGTGTTCTCCTACACGTATATCTACAATACAGTTTTCTGTGCTCTGTGCTATGTTTATTAGAGATCCCCCTCTCTCTTCTTCTCTGCTTAGTTCAGAAACACTGCTTTATGGTATCTGGGCCCTGTCTGCAATCCTTTTACGGAGCTCCTCTCTACTTTCCATTAAAACCCTTCTCAGCGCTATTCTCTACTTCTCTAGATAACACGCCTCTGCTTCCTTCTCTCTTTAGATTTCTCATCTACCTACTTCAGACACAATAACATGTGACATACCCTCATTTCTGAAACACTTGTCTCTTCCTTCTCTTCCGTACCAATTTTGAAACACTTTCCTGGGATCTTCTCGTCTAGATAGCACTCTTCTCTTTTCCTCTCTTGTTTGTTCACATCCACTGCTGCGAGTTCTTCTTGCCTTCGTTTAGGAACAGTGTTCAGTCTTTTTCTTTCTGTAGTGATCACTTAAGTGCTGCTGTGGGCTGCTCCCCTCTTTGCTAAATAACCATCTCCTTTCTTCTTCTCTACTTCATTCAGGAACCCTTCTGTGAGATCTTTTGTACTCCTGTGGAAACTCTGCTCAGTGCTTTTCTGTTAGTATCCTGGAAACTGTTGTCTACTCTGCTCTTCTCTTGTTTCCCTAACATATCATGGAGACTCAGTTCTGTGCTCTTTGGTCCATGTCGTTGATCCCCTTCTCGGCCTCATCTCTACTGGGCTAGATAACAAGCCTCTTCTGTGTTTCTGTCCCGATTGTGGAAACACTCCATACTTTACTCTCAACATAGTACAAAGCATTCTGTGTCTTTGTCCCTCCTTTGTTCAAAAACAGTCTTCTGTGCTCTTCTGTGCTATCCTGGACACAGTAGGCGGGGCTCTTCTCCACTATGTTGGATTTCACACTCACTCCTCTTTCCTGCAATACTTATTGCAGAAACACTGCTGTGGTTTCTTAGGTGCTTAAATTGAAAACACTTTTCAGCCCTCTCTTTCCTTAAGGTGGAATCACGTTTCTGTGTTCTTATCGACTCTGCAAGACAACACTTAGCTTTTCTTCTTCCTTGGTTCAGATACATGCCTGGTTTCTGGAAACTGAGGTTCAGAAAACATTGCTACCTGCTCCTCTGTATTTCATGCAGAAAAAAAAGAGCAGCGCTCTCTCACTGTGCTCGTCAGGGAACACTCTCCTGGGATCTTCTCTGCTATCTAACACTGTTCATTTGTTTGTTTGTCTGTTTCTCTTTTGCTCACCTTCACTGCCCTAATTCAGCTAGACTTAGTTCACACTGTTCCTTGGTCATCTGTACTCATGTTTGAAAGAACTTTCTGTGCTCTCTTCTTCGGTGGTGGGTAGATAACAATTCGGTTTTCGTCCCGACTTAGTTGCAGTGCACTTCTTCAAATTTTTGAAGAACGAGGTTAATAAACACTGCTCTGTGTTCTTCCACCCTTGGTCCTGATCACACTGTTCAACTGTGCTCGTCTTGGGAACATTTTCCTGTGAACTTCTCTGCTACATAACATTCTTCCTGTGTCTTGACTGCTATCTCTTCTTCTGTCCTCAGTTCCGAAACTCCGTTCTGTGGAATCGTGTACTTATCTTGGAAACAAATCTGTGCTAACCACTCCTTCGCTTCTGGATAACTCCCTTTCGTTTCATGGTCTCTTTATTTAGGAACACAATTGTTTTTGCATCAACCCAGACAGAAACACTACTGGGTGTCCTTCCGCACTAAGTTCAGTAACACTATTCTGTGTTCTCCTACACGTATATCTACAATACAGTTTCTGTGCTCTGTGCTATGTTTATTAGAGATCCCCCTCTCTCTTCTTCTCTGCTTAGTTCAGAAACACTGCTTTATGGTATCTGGGCCCTGTCTGCAATCCTTTTACGGAGCTCCTCTCTACTTTCCATTAAAACCCTTCTCAGCGCTATTCTCTACTTCTCTAGATAACACGCCTCTGCTTCCTTCTCTCTTTAGATTTCTCATCTACCTACTTCAGACACAATAACATGTGACATACCCTCATTTCTGAAACACTTGTCTCTTCCTTCTCTTCCGTACCAATTTTGAAACACTTTCCTGGGATCTTCTCGTCTAGATAGCACTCTTCTCTTTTCCTCTCTTGTTTGTTCACATCCACTGCTGCGAGTTCTTCTTGCCTTCGTTTAGGAACAGTGTTCAGTCTTTTTCTTTCTGTAGTGATCACTTAAGTGCTGCTGTGGGCTGCTCCCCTCTTTGCTAAATAACCATCTCCTTTCTTCTTCTCTACTTCATTCAGGAACCCTTCTGTGAGATCTTTTGTACTCCTGTGGAAACTCTGCTCAGTGCTTTTCTGTTAGTATCCTGGAAACTGTTATCTACTCTGCTCTTCTCTTGTTTCCCTAACATATCATGGAGACTCAGTTCTGTGCTCTTTGGTCCATGTCGTTGATCCCCTTCTCGGCCTCATCTCTACTGGGCTAGATAACAAGCCTCTTCTGTGTTTCTGTCCCGATTTTGGAAACACTCCATACTTTACTCTCAACATAGTACAAAGCATTCTGTGTCTTTGTCCCTCCTTTGTTCAAAAACAGTCTTCTGTGCTCTTCTGTGCTATGCTGGACACAGTAGGCGGGGCTCTAATCCACTCTGTTGGATTTCACACTCACTCCTCTTTCCTGCAATACTTATTGCAGAAACACTGCTGTGGTTTCTTAGGTGCTTAAATTGAAAACACTTTTCAGCCCTCTCTTTCCTTAAGGTGGAATCAAGTTTCTGTGTTCTTGTCGACTCTGCAAGACAACACTTAGCTTTTCTTCTTCCTTGGTTCAGATACATGCCTGGGTTCTGGAAACTGAGGTTCAGAAAACATTGCTACCTGCTCCTCTGTATTTCGTGCAGAAAAAAAGAGCAGCGCTCTCTCACTGTGCTCATCTGGGAACACTCTCCTGGGATCTTCTCTGCTATCTAACACTGTTCATTTGTTTGTTTGTCTGTTTCTCTTTTGCTCACCGTCACTGCCCTAATTCAGCTAGACTTAGTTCACACTGTTCCTTGGTCATCTGTACTCATGTTTGAAAGAACTTTCTGTGCTCTCTTCTTCGGTGGTGGGTAGATAACAATTCGGTTTTCGTCCCGACTTAGTTGCAGTGCACTTCTTCAAATTATTGAAGAACGAGGTTAATAAACACTGCTCTGTGTTCTTCCACCCTTGGTCCTGATCACACTGTTCAACTGTGCTCGTCTTGGGAACATTTTCCTGTGAACTTCTCTGCTACATAACATTCTTCCTGTGTCTTGACTGCTATCTCTTCTTCTGTCCTCAGTTCCGAAACTCCGTTCTGTGGAATCGTGTACTTATCTTGGAAACAAATCTGTGCTAACCACTCCTTCGCTTCTGGATAACTCCCTTTCGTTTCATGGTCTCTTTATTTAGGAACACAATTGTTTTTGCATCAACCCAGACAGAAACACTACTGGGTGTCCTTCCGCACTAAGTTCAGTAACACTATTCTGTGTTCTCCTACACGTATATCTACAATACAGTTTTCTGTGCTCTGTGCTATGTTTATTAGAGATCCCCCTCTCTCTTCTTCTCTGCTTAGTTCAGAAACACTGCTTTATGGTATCTGGGCCCTGTCTGCAATCCTTTTACAGAGCTCCTCTCTACTTTCCATTAAAACCCTTCTCAGCGCTATTCTCTACTTCTCTAGATAACACGCCTCTGCTTCCTTCTCTCTTTAGATTTCTCATCTACCTACTTCAGACACAATAACATGTGACATACCCTCATTTCTGAAACACTTGTCTCTTCCTTCTCTTCCGTACCAATTTTGAAACACTTTCCTGGGATCTTCTCGTCTAGATAGCACTCTTCTCTTTTCCTCTCTTGTTTGTTCACATCCACTGCTGCGAGTTCTTCTTGCCTTCGTTTAGGAACAGTGTTCAGTCTTTTTCTTTCTGTAGTGATCACTTAAGTGCTGCTGTGGGCTGCTCCCCTCTTTGCTAAATAACCATCTCCTTTCTTCTTCTCTACTTCATTCAGGAACCCTTCTGTGAGATCTTTTGTACTCCTGTGGAAACTCTGCTCAGTGCTTTTCTGTTAGTATCCTGGAAACTGTTGTTTACTCTGCTCTTCTCTTGTTACCCTAACATATCATGGAGACTCAGTTCTGTGCTCTTTGGTCCATGTCGTTGATCCCCTTCTCGGCCTCATCTCTACTGGGCTAGATAACAAGCCTCTTCTGTGTTTCTGTCCCGATTGTGGAAACACTCCATACTTTACTCTCAACATAGTACAAAGCATTCTGTGTCTTTGTCCCTCCTTTGTTCAAAAACAGTCTTCTGTGCTCTTCTGTGCTATCCTGGACACAGTAGGCGGGGCTCTTCTCCACTCTGTTGGATTTCACACTCACTCCTCTTTCCTGCAATACTTATTGCAGAAACACTGCTGTGGTTTCTTAGGTGCTTAAATTGAAAACACTTTTCAGCCCTCTCTTTCCTTAAGGTGGAATCACGTTTCTGTGTTCTTGTCGACTCTGCAAGACAACACTTAGCTTTTCTTCTTCCTTGGTTCAGATACATGCCTGGGTTCTGGAAACTGAGGTTCAGAAAACATTGCTACCTGCTCCTCTGTATTTCGTGCAGAAATAAAGAGCAGCGCTCTCTCACTGTGCTCATCTGGGAACACTCTCCTGGGATCTTCTCTGCTATCTAACACTGTTCATTTGTTTGTTTGTCTGTTTCTCTTTTGCTCACCGTCACTGCCCTAATTCAGCTAGACTTAGTTCACACTGTTCCTTGGTCATCTGTATTCATGTTTGAAAGAACTTTCTGTGCTCTCTTCTTCGGTGGTGGGTAGATAACAATTCGGTTTTCGTCCCGACTTAGTTGCAGTGCACTTCTTCAAATTATTGAAGAACGAGGTTAATAAACACTGCTCTGTGTTCTTCCACCCTTGGTCCTGATCACACTGTTCAACTGTGCTCGTCTTGGGAACATTTTCCTGTGAACTTCTCTGCTACATAACATTCTTCCTGTGTCTTGACTGCTATCTCTTCTTCTGTCCTCAGTTCTGAAACTCCGTTCTGTGGAATCGTGTACTTATCTTGGAAACAAATCTGTGCTAACCACTCCTTCGCTTCTGGATAACTCCCTTTCGTTTCATGGTCTCTTTATTTAGGAACACAATTGTTTTTGCATCAACCCAGACAGAAACACTACTGGGTGTCCTTCCGCACTAAGTTCAGTAACACTATTCTGTGTTCTCCTACACGTATATCTACAATACAGTTTTCTGTGCTCTGTGCTATGTTTATTAGAGATCCCCCTCTCTCTTCTTCTCTGCTTAGTTCAGAAACACTGCTTTATGGTATCTGGGCCCTGTCTGCAATCCTTTTACGGAGCTCCTCTCTACTTTCCATTAAAACCCTTCTCAGCGCTATTCTCTACTTCTCTAGATAACACGCCTCTGCTTCCTTCTCTCTTTAGATTTCTCATCTACCTACTTCAGACCCAATAACATGTGACATACCCTCATTTCTGAAACACTTGTCTCTTCCTTCTCTTCCGTACCAATTTTGAAACACTTTCCTGGGATCTTCTCGTCTAGATAGCACTCTTCTCTTTTCCTCTCTTGTTTGTTCACATCCACTGCTGCGAGTTCTTCTTGCCTTCGTTTAGGAACAGTGTTCAGTCTTTTTCTTTCTGTAGTGATCACTTAAGTGCTGCTGTGGGCTGCTCCCCTCTTTGCTAAATAACCATCTCCTTTCTTCTTCTCTACTTCATTCAGGAACCCTTCTGTGAGATCTTTTGTACTTCTGTGGAAACTCTGCTCAGTGCTTTTCTGTTAGTATCCTGGAAACTGTTGTCTACTCTGCTCTTCTCTTGTTTCCCTAACATATCATGGAGACTCAGTTCTGTGCTCTTTGGTCCATGTCGTTGATCCCCTTCTCGGCCTCATCTCTACTGGGCTAGATAACAAGCCTCTTCTGTGTTTCTGTCCCGATTTTGGAAACACTCCATACTTTACTCTCAACATAGTACAAAGCATTCTGTGTCTTTGTCCCTCCTTTGTTCAAAAACAGTCTTCTGTGCTCTTCTGTGCTATCCTGGACACAGTAGGCGGGGCTCTTCTCCACTCTGTTGGATTTCACACTCACTCCTCTTTCCTGCAATACTTATTGCAGAAACACTGCTGTGGTTTCTTAGGTGCTTAAATTGAAAACACTTTTCAGCCCTCTCTTTCCTTAAGGTGGAATCACGTTTCTGTGTTCTTGTCGACTCTGCAAGACAACACTTAGCTTTTCTTCTTCCTTGGTTCAGATACATGCCTGGGTTCTGGAAACTGAGGTTCAGAAAACATTGCTACCTGCTCCTCTGTATTTCGTGCAGAAAAAAAAGAGCAGCGCTCTCTCACTGTGCTCGTCAGGGAACACTCTCCTGGGATCTTCTCTGCTATCTAACACTGTTCATTTGTTTGTTTGTCTGTTTCTCTTTTGCTCACCTTCACTGCCCTAATTCAGCTAGACTTAGTTCACACTGTTCCTTGGTCATCTGTACTCATGTTTGAAAGAACTTTCTGTGCTCTCTTCTTCGGTGGTGGGTAGATAACAATTCGGTTTTCGTCCCGACTTAGTTGCAGTGCACTTCTTCAAATTTTTGAAGAACGAGGTTAATAAACACTGCTCTGTGTTCTTCCACCCTTGGTCCTGATCACACTGTTCAACTGTGCTCGTCTTGGGAACATTTTCCTGTGAACTTCTCTGCTACATAACATTCTTCCTGTGTCTTGACTGCTATCTCTTCTTCTGTCCTCAGTTCCGAAACTCCGTTCTGTGGAATCGTGTACTTATCTTGGAAACAAATCTGTGCTAACCACTCCTTCGCTTCTGGATAACTCCCTTTCGTTTCATGGTCTCTTTATTTAGGAACACAATTGTTTTTGCATCAACCCAGACAGAAACACTACTGGGTGTCCTTCCGCACTAAGTTCAGTAACACTATTCTGTGTTCTCCTACATGTATATCTACAATACAGTTTCTGTGCTCTGTGCTATGTTTATTAGAGATCCCCCTCTCTCTTCTTCTCTGCTTAGTTCAGAAACACTGCTTTATGGTATCTGGGCCCTGTCTGCAATCCTTTTACGGAGCTCCTCTCTACTTTCCATTAAAACCCTTCTCAGCGCTATTCTCTACTTCTCTAGATAACACGCCTCTGCTTCCTTCTCTCTTTAGATTTCTCATCTACCTACTTCAGACACAATAACATGTGACATACCCTCATTTCTGAAACACTTGTCTCTTCCTTCTCTTCCGTACCAATTTTGAAACACTTTCCTGGGATCTTCTCGTCTAGATAGCACTCTTCTCTTTTCCTCTCTTGTTTGTTCACATCCACTGCTGCGAGTTCTTCTTGCCTTCGTTTAGGAACAGTGTTCAGTCTTTTTCTTTCTGTAGTGATCACTTAAGTGCTGCTGTGGGCTGCTCCCCTCTTTGCTAAATAACCATCTCCTTTCTTCTTCTCTACTTCATTCAGGAACCCTTCTGTGAGATCTTTTGTACTCCTGTGGAAACTCTGCTCAGTGCTTTTCTGTTAGTATCCTGGAAACTGTTGTCTACTCTGCTCTTCTCTTGTTTCCCTAACATATCATGGAGACTCAGTTCTGTGCTCTTTGGTCCATGTCGTTGATCCCCTTCTCGGCCTCATCTCTACTGGTCTAGATAACAAGCCTCTTCTGTGTTTCTGTCCCGATTTTGGAAACACTCCATACTTTACTCTCAACATAGTACAAAGCATTCTGTGTCTTTGTCCCTCCTTTGTTCAAAAACAGTCTTCTGTGCTCTTCTGTGCTATCCTGGACACAGTAGGCGGGGCTCTTCTCCACTCTGTTGGATTTCACACTCACTCCTCTTTCCTGCAATACTTATTGCAGAAACACTGCTGTGGTTTCTTAGGTGCTTAAATTGAAAACACTTTTCAGCCCTCTCTTTCCTTAAGGTGGAATCACGTTTCTGTGTTCTTGTCGACTCTGCAAGACAACACTTAGCTTTTCTTCTTCCTTGGTTCAGATACATGCCTGGGTTCTGGAAACTGAGGTTCAGAAAACATTGCTACCTGCTCCTCTGTATTTCATGCAGAAAAAAAAGAGCAGCGCTCTCTCACTGTGCTCGTCAGGGAACACTCTCTGGGATCTTCTCTGCTATCTAACACTGTTCATTTGTTTGTTTATCTGTTTCTCTTTTGCTCACCTTCACTGCCCTAATTCAGCTAGACTTACTTCACACTGTTCCTTGGTCATCTGTACTCATGTTTGAAAGAACTTTCTGTGCTCTCTTCTTCGGTGGTGGGTAGATAACAATTCGGTTTTCGTCCCGACTTAGTTGCAGTGCACTTCTTCAAATTATTGAAGAACGAGGTTAATAAACACTGCTCTGTGTTCTTCCACCCTTGGTCCTGATCACACTGTTCAACTGTGCTCGTCTTGGGAACATTTTCCTGTGAACTTCTCTGCTACATAACATTCTTCCTGTGTCTTGACTGCTATCTCTTCTTCTGTCCTCAGTTCCGAAACTCCGTTCTGTGGAATCGTGTACTTATCTTGGAAACAAATCTGTGCTAACCACTCCTTCGCTTCTGGATAACTCCCTTTCGTTTCATGGTCTCTTTATTTAGGAACACAATTGTTTTTGCATCAACCCAGACAGAAACACTACTGGGTGTCCTTCCGCACTAAGTTCAGTAACACTATTCTGTGTTCTCCTACACGTATATCTACAATACAGTTTTCTGTGCTCTGTGCTATGTTTATTAGAGATCCCCCTCTCTCTTCTTCTCTGCTTAGTTCAGAAACACTGCTTTATGGTATCTGGGCCCTGTCTGCAATCCTTTTACAGAGCTCCTCTCTACTTTCCATTAAAACCCTTCTCAGCGCTATTCTCTACTTCTCTAGATAACACGCCTCTGCTTCCTTCTCTCTTTAGATTTCTCATCTACCTACTTCAGACCCAATAACATGTGACATACCCTCATTTCTGAAACACTTGTCTCTTCCTTCTCTTCTGTACCAATTTTGAAACACTTTCCTGGGATCTTCTCGTCTAGATAGCACTCTTCTCTTTTCCTCTCTTGTTTGTTCACATCCACTGCTGCGAGTTCTTCTTGCCTTCGTTTAGGAACAGTGTTCAGTCTTTTTCTTTCTGTAGTGATCACTTAAGTGCTGCTGTGGGCTGCTCCCCTCTTTGCTAAATAACCATCTCCTTTCTTCTTCTCTACTTCATTCAGGAACCCTTCTGTGAGATCTTTTGTACTCCTGTGGAAACTCTGCTCAGTGCTTTTCTGTTAGTATCCTGGAAACTGTTGTCTACTCTGCTCTTCTCTTGTTTCCCTAACATATCATGGAGACTCAGTTCTGTGCTCTTTGGTCCATGTCGTTGATCCCCTTCTCGGCCTCATCTCTACTGGTCTAGATAACAAGCCTCTTCTGTGTTTCTGTCCCGATTGTGGAAACACTCCATACTTTACTCTCAACATACTACAAAGCATTCTGTGTCTTCGTCCCTCCTTTGGTCAAAAACAGTCTTCTGTGCTCTTCTGTGCTATCCTGGACAGAGAAGGCGGGGCTCTTCTCCACTCTGTTGGATTTCACACTCACTCCTCTTTCCTGCAATACTTATTGCAGAAACACTGCTGTGGTTTCTTAGGTGCTTAAATTGAAAACACTTTTCAGCCCTCTCTTTCCTTAAGGTGGAATCACGTTTCTGTGTTCTTGTCGACTCTGCAAGACAACACTTAGCTTTTCTTCTTCCTTGGTTCAGATACATGCCTGGGTTCTGGAAACTGAGGTTCAGAAAACATTGCTACCTGCTCCTCTGTATTTCGTGCAGAAAAAAAAGAGCAGCGCTCTCTCACTGTGCTCATCTGGGAACACTCTCCTGGGATCTTCTCTGCTATCTAACACTGTTCATTTGTTTGTTTGTTTCTCTTTTGCTCACCGTCACTGCCCTAATTCAGCTAGACTTAGTTCACACTGTTCCTTGGTCATCTGTACTCATGTTTGAAAGAACTTTCTGTGCTCTCTTCTTCGGTGGTGGGTAGATAACAATTCGGTTTTCATCCCGACTTAGTTGTAGTGCACTTCTTCAAATTATTGAAGAACGAGGTTAATAAACACTGCTCTGTGTTCTTCCACCCTTGGTCCTGATCACACTGTTCAACTGTGCTCGTCTTGGGAACATTTTCCTGTGAACTTCTCTGCTACATAACATTCTTCCTGTGTCTTGACTGCTATCTCTTCTTCTGTCCTCAGTTCTGAAACTCCGTTCTGTGGAATCGTGTACTTATCTTGGAAACAAATCTGTGCTAACCACTCCTTCGCTTCTGGATAACTCCCTTTCGTTTCATGGTCTCTTTATTTAGGAACACAATTGTTTTTGCATCAACCCAGACAGAAACACTACTGGGTGTCCTTCCGCACCAAGTTCAGTAACACTATTCTGTGTTCTCCTACACGTATATCCACAATAGAGTTTTCTGTGCTCTGTGCTATGTTTATTAGAGATCCCCCTCTCTCTTCTTCTCTGCTTAGTTCAGAAACACTGCTTTATGGTATCTGGGCCCTGTCTGCAATCCTTTTACGGAGCTCCTCTCTACTTTCCATTAAAACCCTTCTCAGCGCTATTCTCTACTTCTCTAGATAACACGCCTCTGCTTCCTTCTCTCTTTAGATTTCTCATCTACCTACTTCAGACCCAATAACATGTGACATACCCTCATTTCTGAAACACTTGTCTCTTCCTTCTCTTCTGTACCAATTTTGAAACACTTTCCTGGGATCTTCTCGTCTAGATAGCACTCTTCTCTTTTCCTCTCTTGTTTGTTCACATCCACTGCTGCGAGTTCTTCTTGCCTTCGTTTAGGAACAGTGTTCAGTCTTTTTCTTTCTGTAGTGATCACTTAAGTGCTGCTGTGGGCTGCTCCCCTCTTTGCTAAATAACCATCTCCTTTCTTCTTCTCTACTTCATTCAGGAACCCTTCTGTGAGATCTTTTGTACTCCTGTGGAAACTCTGCTCAGTGCTTTTCTGTTAGTATCCTGGAAACTGTTGTCTACTCTGCTCTTCTCTTGTTTCCCTGGACATACCATGGAGACTCAGTTCTGTGCTCTTCGGTCCATGTCGTTGATCCCCTTCTCGGCCTCATCTCTACTAGTCTAGATAACAAGCCTCTTCTGTGTTTCTGTCCCGATTGTGGAAACACTCCATACTTTACTCTCAACATAGTACCAAGCATTCTGTGTCTTCGTCCCTCCTTTGGTCAAAAACAGTCTTCTGTGCTCTTCTGTGCTATGCTGGACACAGTAGGCGGGGCTCTTCTCCACTCTGTTGGATTTCACACTCACTCCTCTTTCCTGCAATACTTATTGCAGAAACACTGCTGTGGTTTCTTAGGTGCTTAAATTGAAAACACTTTTCAGCCCTCTCTTTCCTTAAGGTGGAATCACGTTTCTGTGTTCTTGTCGACTCTGCAAGACAACACTTAGCTTTTCTTCTTCCTTGGTTCAGATACATGCCTGGGTTCTGGAAACTGAGGTTCAGAAAACATTGCTACCTGCTCCTCTGTATTTCGTGCAGAAAAAAAAGAGCAGCGCTCTCTCACTGTGCTCATCTGGGAACACTCTCCTGGGATCTTCTCTGCTATCTAACACTGTTCATTTGTTTGTTTGTCTGTTTCTCTTTTGCTCACCGTGACTGCCCTAATTCAGCTAGACTTAGTTCACACTGATCCTTGGTCATCTGTACTCATGTTTGAAAGAACTTTCTGTGCTCTCTTCTTCGGTGGTGGGTAGATAACAATTCGGTTTTCGTCCCGACTTAGTTGCAGTGCACTTCTTCAAATTATTGAAGAACGAGGTTAATAAACACTGCTCTGTGTTCTTCCACCCTTGGTCCTGATCACACTGTTCAACTGTGCTCGTCTTGGGAACATTTTCCTGTGAACTTCTCTGCTACATAACATTCTTCCTGTGTCTTGACTGCTATCTCTTCTTCTGTCCTCAGTTCCGAAACTCCGTTCTGTGGAATCCAGTACTTATCTTGGAAACAAATCTGTGCTAACCACTCCTTCGCTTCTGGATAACTCCCTTTCGTTTCATGGTCTCTTTATTTAGGAACACAATTGTTTTTGCATCAACCCAGACAGAAACACTACTGGGTGTCCTTCCGCACCAAGTTCAGTAACACTATTCTGTGTTCTCCTACACGTATATCCACAATAGAGTTTTCTGTGCTCTGTGCTATGTTTATTAGAGATCCCCCTCTCTCTTCTTCTCTGCTTAGTTCAGAAACACTGCTTTATGGTATCTGGGCCCTGTCTGCAATCCTTTTACGGAGCTCCTCTCTACTTTCCATTAAAACCCTTCTCAGCGCTATTCTCTACTTCTCTAGATAACACGCCTCTGCTTCCTTCTCTCTTTAGATTTCTCATCTACCTACTTCAGACCCAATAACATGTGACATACCCTCATTTCTGAAACACTTGTCTCTTCCTTCTCTTCTGTACCAATTTTGAAACACTTTCCTGGGATCTTCTCGTCTAGATAGCACTCTTCTCTTTTCCTCTCTTGTTTGTTCACATCCACTGCTGCGAGTTCTTCTTGCCTTCGTTTAGGAACAGTGTTCAGTCTTTTTCTTTCTGTAGTGATCACTTAAGTGCTGCTGTGGGCTGCTCCCCTCTTTGCTAAATAACCATCTCCTTTCTTCTTCTCTACTTCATTCAGGAACCCTTCTGTGAGATCTTTTGTACTCCTGTGGAAACTCTGCTCAGTGCTTTTCTGTTAGTATCCTGGAAACTGTTGTCTACTCTGCTCTTCTCTTGTTTCCCTGGACATACCATGGAGACTCAGTTCTGTGCTCTTCGGTCCATGTCGTTGATCCCCTTCTCGGCCTCATCTCTACTAGTCTAGATAACAAGCCTCTTCTGTGTTTCTGTCCCGATTGTGGAAACACTCCATACTTTACTCTCAACATAGTACAAAGCATTCTGTGTCTTCGTCCCTCCTTTGGTCAAAAACAGTCTTCTGTGCTCTTCTGTGCTATGCTGGACACAGTAGGCGGGGCTCTTCTCCACTCTGTTGGATTTCACACTCACTCCTCTTTCCTGCAATACTTATTGCAGAAACACTGCTGTGGTTTCTTAGGTGCTTAAATTGAAAACACTTTTCAGCCCTCTCTTTCCTTAAGGTGGAATCACGTTTCTGTGTTCTTGTCGACTCTGCAAGACAACACTTAGCTTTTCTTCTTCCTTGGTTCAGATACATGCCTGGGTTCTGGAAACTGAGGTTCAGAAAACATTGCTACCTGCTCCTCTGTATTTCGTGCAGAAAAAAAAGAGCAGCGCTCTCTCACTGTGCTCATCTGGGAACACTCTCCTGGGATCTTCTCTGCTATCTAACACTGTTTATTTGTTTGTCAGTTTCTCTTTAGCTCACCGTCACTGCCCTAATTCGGCTAGACTTAGTTCACACTGTTCCTTGGTCATCTGTACTCATGTTTGAAAGAACTTTCTGTTCTCTCTTCTTCAGAGGTTGGTAGATAACAATTCGGTTTTTGTCCTGACTTAGTTGCAGTGCACTTCTTCAAATTAATGAAGAACGAGGTTAATAAACACTGCTCTGTGTTCTTCCACCCTTGGTCCTGATCACACTGATCAACTGTGCTCGTCTTGGGAACATTTTCCTGTGAACTTCTCTGCTACATAACATTCTTCCTGTGTCTTGACTGCTATCTCTTCTTCTGTCCTCAGTTCCGAAACTCCGTTCTGTGGAATCCAGTACTTATCTTGGAAACAAATCTGTGCTAACCACTCCTTCGCTTCTGGATAACTCCCTTTCGTTTCATGGTCTCTTTATTTAGGAACACAATTGTTTTTGCATCAACCCAGACAGAAACACTACTGGGTGTCCTTCCGCACCAAGTTCAGTAACACTATTCTGTGTTCTCCTACACGTATATCCACAATAGAGTTTTCTGTGCTCTGTGCTATGTTTATTAGAGATCCCCCTCTCTCTTCTTCTCTGCTTAGTTCAGAAACACTGCTTTATGGTATCTGGGCCCTGTCTGCAATCCTTTTACGGAGCTCCTCTCTACTTTCCATTAAAACCCTTCTCAGCGCTATTCTCTACTTCTCTAGATAACACGCCTCTGCTTCCTTCTCTCTTTAGATTTCTCATCTACCTACTTCAGACCCAATAACATGTGACATACCCTCATTTCTGAAACACTTGTCTCTTCCTTCTCTTCTGTACCAATTTTGAAACACTTTCCTGGGATCTTCTCGTCTAGATAGCACTCTTCTCTTTTCCTCTCTTGTTTGTTCACATCCACTGCTGCGAGTTCTTCTTGCCTTCGTTTAGGAACAGTGTTCAGTCTTTTTCTTTCTGTAGTGATCACTTAAGTGCTGCTGTGGGCTGCTCCCCTCTTTGCTAAATAACCATCTCCTTTCTTCTTCTCTACTTCATTCAGGAACCCTTCTGTGAGATCTTTTGTACTCCTGTGGAAACTCTGCTCAGTGCTTTTCTGTTAGTATCCTGGAAACTGTTGTCTACTCTGCTCTTCTCTTGTTTCCCTGGACATACCATGGAGACTCAGTTCTGTGCTCTTCGGTCCATGTCGTTGATCCCCTTCTCGGCCTCATCTCTACTAGTCTAGATAACAAGCCTCTTCTGTGTTTCTGTCCCGATTGTGGAAACACTCCATACTTTACTCTCAACATAGTACAAAGCATTCTGTGTCTTCGTCCCTCCTTTGGTCAAAAACAGTCTTCTGTGCTCTTCTGTGCTATGCTGGACACAGTAGGCGGGGCTCTTCTCCACTCTGTTGGATTTCACACTCACTCCTCTTTCCTGCAATACTTATTGCAGAAACACTGCTGTGGTTTCTTAGGTGCTTAAATTGAAAACACTTTTCAGCCCTCTCTTTCCTTAAGGTGGAATCACGTTTCTGTGTTCTTGTCGACTCTGCAAGACAACACTTAGCTTTTCTTCTTCCTTGGTTCAGATACATGCCTGGGTTCTGGAAACTGAGGTTCAGAAAACATTGCTACCTGCTCCTCTGTATTTCGTGCAGAAAAAAAAGAGCAGCGCTCTCTCACTGTGCTCATCTGGGAACACTCTCCTGGGATCTTCTCTGCTATCTAACACTGTTTATTTGTTTGTCAGTTTCTCTTTAGCTCACCGTCACTGCCCTAATTCGGCTAGACTTAGTTCACACTGTTCCTTGGTCATCTGTACTCATGTTTGAAAGAACTTTCTGTTCTCTCTTCTTCAGAGGTTGGTAGATAACAATTCGGTTTTTGTCCTGACTTAGTTGCAGTGCACTTCTTCAAATTAATGAAGAACGAGGTTAATAAACACTGCTCTGTGTTCTTCCACCCTTGGTCCTGATCACACTGATCAACTGTGCTCGTCTTGGGAACATTTTCCTGTGAACTTCTCTGCTACATAACATTCTTCCTGTGTCTTGACTGCTATCTCTTCTTCTGTCCTCAGTTCCGAAACTCCGTTCTGTGGAATCCAGTACTTATCTTGGAAACAAATCTGTGCTAACCACTCCTTCGCTTCTGGATAACTCCCTTTCGTTTCATGGTCTCTTTATTTAGGAACACAATTGTTTTTGCATCAACCCAGACAGAAACACTACTGGGTGTCCTTCCGCACCAAGTTCAGTAACACTATTCTGTGTTCTCCTACACGTATATCCACAATAGAGTTTTCTGTGCTCTGTGCTATGTTTATTAGAGATCCCCCTCTCTCTTCTTCTCTGCTTAGTTCAGAAACACTGCTTTATGGTATCTGGGCCCTGTCTGCAATCCTTTTACGGAGCTCCTCTCTACTTTCCATTAAAACCCTTCTCAGCGCTATTCTCTACTTCTCTAGATAACACGCCTCTGCTTCCTTCTCTCTTTAGATTTCTCATCTACCTACTTCAGACCCAATAACATGTGACATACCCTCATTTCTGAAACACTTGTCTCTTCCTTCTCTTCTGTACCAATTTTGAAACACTTTCCTGGGATCTTCTCGTCTAGATAGCACTCTTCTCTTTTCCTCTCTTGTTTGTTCACATCCACTGCTGCGAGTTCTTCTTGCCTTCGTTTAGGAACAGTGTTCAGTCTTTTTCTTTCTGTAGTGATCACTTAAGTGCTGCTGTGGGCTGCTCCCCTCTTTGCTAAATAACCATCTCCTTTCTTCTTCTCTACTTCATTCAGGAACCCTTCTGTGAGATCTTTTGTACTCCTGTGGAAACTCTGCTCAGTGCTTTTCTGTTAGTATCCTGGAAACTGTTGTCTACTCTGCTCTTCTCTTGTTTCCCTGGACATACCATGGAGACTCAGTTCTGTGCTCTTCGGTCCATGTCGTTGATCCCCTTCTCGGCCTCATCTCTACTAGTCTAGATAACAAGCCTCTTCTGTGTTTCTGTCCCGATTGTGGAAACACTCCATACTTTACTCTCAACATAGTACAAAGCATTCTGTGTCTTCGTCCCTCCTTTGGTCAAAAACAGTCTTCTGTGCTCTTCTGTGCTATGCTGGACACAGTAGGCGGGGCTCTTCTCCACTCTGTTGGATTTCACACTCACTCCTCTTTCCTGCAATACTTATTGCAGAAACACTGCTGTGGTTTCTTAGGTGCTTAAATTGAAAACACTTTTCAGCCCTCTCTTTCCTTAAGGTGGAATCACGTTTCTGTGTTCTTGTCGACTCTGCAAGACAACACTTAGCTTTTCTTCTTCCTTGGTTCAGATACATGCCTGGGTTCTGGAAACTGAGGTTCAGAAAATATTGCTACCTGCTCCTCTGTATTTCGTGCAGAAAAAAAAGAGCAGCGCTCTCTCACTGTGCTCATCTGGGAACACTCTCCTGGGATCTTCTCTGCTATCTAACACTGTTTATTTGTTTGTCAGTTTCTCTTTAAGCTCACCGTCACTGCCCTAATTCGGCTAGACTTAGTTCACACTGTTCCTTGGTCATCTGTACTCATGTTTGAAAGAACTTTCTGTTCTCTCTTCTTCAGAGGTTGGTAGATAACAATTCGGTTTTTGTCCTGACTTAGTTGCAGTGCACTTCTTCAAATTAATGAAGAACGAGGTTAATAAACACTGCTCTGTGTTCTTCCACCCTTGGTCCTGATCACACTGATCAACTGTGCTCGTCTTGGGAACATTTTCCTGTGAACTTCTCTGCTACATAACATTCTTCCTGTGTCTTGACTGCTATCTCTTCTTCTGTCCTCAGTTCCGAAACTCCGTTCTGTGGAATCCAGTACTTATCTTGGAAACAAATCTGTGCTAACCACTCCTTCGCTTCTGGATAACTCCCTTTCGTTTAATGGTCTCTTTATTTAGGAACACAATTGTTTTTGCATCAACCCAGACAGAAACACTACTGGGTGTCCTTCCGCACCAAGTTCAGTAACACTATTCTGTGTTCTCCTACACGTATATCCACAATAGAGTTTTCTGTGCTCTGTGCTATGTTTATTAGAGATCCCCCTCTCTCTTCTTCTCTGCTTAGTTCAGAAACACTGCTTTATGGTATCTGGGCCCTGTCTGCAATCCTTTTACGGAGCTCCTCTCTACTTTCCATTAAAACCCTTCTCAGCGCTATTCTCTACTTCTCTAGATAACACGCCTCTGCTTCCTTCTCTCTTTAGATTTCTCATCTACCTACTTCAGACACAATGCCATGTGACATACCCTCATTTCTGAAACACTTGTCTCTTCCTTCTCTTCTGTACCAATTTTGAAACACTTTCCTGGGATCTTCTCGTCTAGATAGCACTCTTCTCTTTTCCTCTCTTGTTTGTTCACA
Organism: Meriones unguiculatus; assembly: GCF_030254825.1. Classification (NCBI taxonomy): domain Eukaryota; kingdom Metazoa; phylum Chordata; class Mammalia; order Rodentia; family Muridae; genus Meriones; species Meriones unguiculatus. The sequence goes on along the minus strand of NW_026843712.1, from coordinate 2,182,726 downwards.
TCCACTGCTGCGAGTTCTTCTTGCCTTCGTTTAGGAACAGTGTTCAGTCTTTTTCTTTCTGTAGTGATCACTTAAGTGCTGCTGTGGGCTGCTCCCCTCTTTGCTAAATAACCATCTCCTTTCTTCTTCTCTACTTCATTCAGGAACCCTTCTGTGAGATCTTTTGTACTCCTGTGGAAACTCTGCTCAGTGCTTTTCTGTTAGTATCCTGGAAACTGTTGTCTACTCTGCTCTTCTCTTGTTTCCCTGGACATACCATGGAGACTCAGTTCTGTGCTCTTCGGTCCATGTCGTTGATCCCCTTCTCGGCCTCATCTCTACTGGGCTAGATAACAAGCCTCTTCTGTGTTTCTGTCCCGATTGTGGAAACACTCCATACTTTACTCTCAACATAGTACAAAGCATTCTGTGTCTTCTTCCCTCCTTTGGTCAAAAACAGTCTTCTGTGCTCTTCTGTGCTATCCTGGACACAGTAGGCGGGGCTCTTCTCCACTCTGTTGGATTTCACACTCACTCCTCTTTCCTGCAATACTTATTGCAGAAACACTGCTGTGGTTTCTTAGGTGCTTAAATTGAAAACACTTTTCAGCCCTCTCTTTCCTTAAGGTGGAATCACGTTTCTGTGTTCTTGTCGACTCTGCAAGACAACACTTAGCTTTTCTTCTTCCTTGGTTCAGATACATGCCTGGGTTCTGGAAACTGAGGTTCAGAAAACATTGCTACCTGCTCCTCTGTATTTCGTGCAGAAAAAAAAGAGCAGCGCTCTCTCACTGTGCTCATCTGGGAACACTCTCCTGGGATCTTCTCTGCTATCTAACACTGTTCATTTGTTTGTTTGTCTGTTTCTCTTTTGCTCACCGTCACTGCCCTAATTCAGCTAGACTTAGTTCACACTGTTCCTTGGTCATCTGTACTCATGTTTGAAAGAACTTTCTGTGCTCTCTTCTTCGGTGGTGGGTAGATAACAATTCGGTTTTCGTCCCGACTTAGTTGCAGTGCACTTCTTCAAATTATTGAAGAACGAGGTTAATAAACACTGCTCTGTGTTCTTCCACCCTTGGTCCTGATCACACTGTTCAACTGTGCTCGTCTTGGGAACATTTTCCTGTGAACTTCTCTGCTACATAACATTCTTCCTGTGTCTTGACTGCTATCTCTTCTTCTGTCCTCAGTTCGGAAACTCCGTTCTGTGGAATCGTGTACTTATCTTGGAAACAAATCTGTACTAACCACTCCTTCGCTTCTGGATAACTCCCTTTCGTTTAATGGTCTCTTTATTTAGGAACACAATTGTTTTTGCATCAACCCAGACAGAAACACTACTGGGTGTCCTTCCGCACTAAGTTCAGTAACACTATTCTGTGTTCTCCTACACGTATATCCACAATAGAGTTTTCTGTGCTCTGTGCTATGTTTATTAGAGATCCCCCTCTCTCTTCTTCTCTGCTTAGTTCAGAAACACTGCTTTATGGTATCTGGGCCCTGTCTGCAATCCTTTTACGGAGCTCCTCTCTACTTTCCATTAAAACCCTTCTCAGCGCTATTCTCTACTTCTCTAGATAACACGCCTCTGCTTCCTTCTCTCTTTTATTTCTCATCTACCTACTTCAGACACAATGCCATGTGACATACCCTCATTTCTGAAACACTTGTCTCTTCCTTCTCTTCTGTACCAATTTTGAAACACTTTCCTGGGATCTTCTCGTCTAGATAGCACTCTTCTCTTTTCCTCTCTTGTTTGTTCACATCCACTGCTGCGAGTTCTTCTTGCCTTCGTTTAGGAACAGTGTTCAGTCTTTTTCTTTCTGTAGTGATCACTTAAGTGCTGCTGTGGGCTGCTCCCCTCTTTGCTAAATAACCATCTCATTTCTTCTTCTCTACTTCATTCAGGAACCCTTCTATGAGATCTTTTGTACTCCTGTGGAAACTCTGCTCAGTGCTTTTCTGTTAGTATCCTGGAAACTGTTGTCTACTCTGCTCTTCTCTTGTTTCCCTAACATATCATGGAGACTCAGTTCTGTGCTCTTTGGTCCATGTCGTTGATCCCCTTCTCGGCCTCATCTCTACTGGGCTAGATAACAAGCCTCTTCTGTGTTTCTGTCCCGATTGTGGAAACACTCCATACTTTACTCTCAACATAGTACAAAGCATTCTGTGTCTTCTTCCCTCCTTTGGTCAAAAACAGTCTTCTGTGCTCTTCTGTGCTATCCTGGACACAGTAGGCGGGGCTCTTCTCCACTCTGTTGGATTTCACACTCACTCCTCTTTCCTGCAATACTTATTGCAGAAACACTGCTGTGGTTTCTTAGGTGCTTAAATTGAAAACACTTTTCAGCCCTCTCTTTCCTTAAGGTGGAATCACGTTTCTGTGTTCTTGTCGACTCTGCAAGACAACACTTAGCTTTTCTTCTTCCTTGGTTCAGATACATGCCTGGGTTCTGGAAACTGAGGTTCAGAAAACATTGCTACCTGCTCCTCTGTATTTCGTGCAGAAAAAAAAGAGCAGCGCTCTCTCACTGTGCTCATCTGGGAACACTCTCCTGGGATCTTCTCTGCTATCTAACACTGTTCATTTGTTTGTTTGTCTGTTTCTCTTTTGCTCACCGTCACTGCCCTAATTCAGCTAGACTTAGTTCACACTGTTCCTTGGTCATCTGTACTCATGTTTGAAAGAACTTTCTGTGCTCTCTTCTTCGGTGGTGGGTAGATAACAATTCGGTTTTCGTCCCGACTTAGTTGCAGTGCACTTCTTCAAATTATTGAAGAACGAGGTTAATAAACACTGCTCTGTGTTCTTCCACCCTTGGTCCTGATCACACTGTTCAACTGTGCTCGTCTTGGGAACATTTTCCTGTGAACTTCTCTGCTACATAACATTCTTCCTGTGTCTTGACTGCTATCTCTTCTTCTGTCCTCAGTTCCGAAACTCCGTTCTGTGGAATCGTGTTCTTATCTTGGAAACAAATCTGTGCTAACCACTCCTTCGCTTCTGGATAACTCCCTTTCGTTTAATGGTCTCTTTATTTAGGAACACAATTGTTTTTGCATCAACCCAGACAGAAACACTACTGGGTATCCTTCCGCACTAAGTTCAGTAACACTATTCTGTGTTCTCCTACACGTATATCCACAATAGAGTTTTCTGTGCTCTGTGCTATGTTTATTAGAGATCCCCCTCTCTCTTCTTCTCTGCTTAGTTCAGAAACACTGCTTTATGGTATCTGGGCCCTGTCTGCAATCCTTTTACGGAGCTCCTCTCTACTTTCCATTAAAACCCTTCTCAGCGCTATTCTCTACTTCTCTAGATAACACGCCTCTGCTTCCTTCTCTCTTTTATTTCTCATCTACCTACTTCAGACACAATGCCATGTGACATACCCTCATTTCTGAAACACTTGTCTCTTCCTTCTCTTCTGTACCAATTTTGAAACACTTTCCTGGGATCTTCTTGTCTAGATAGCACTCTTCTCTTTTCCTCTCTTGTTTGTTCACATCCACTGCTGCGAGTTCTTCTTGCCTTCGTTTAGGAACAGTGTTCAGTCTTTTTCTTTCTGTAGTGATCACTTAAGTGCTGCTGTGGGCTGCTCCCCTCTTTGCTAAATAACCATCTCATTTCTTCTTCTCTACTTCATTCAGGAACCCTTCTGTGAGATCTTTTGTACTCCTGTGGAAACTCTGCTCAGTGCTTTTCTGTTAGTATCCTGGAAACTGTTGTCTACTCTGCTCTTCTCTTGTTTCCCTGGACATACCATGGAGACTCAGTTCTGTGCTCTTCGGTCCATGTCGTTGATCCCCTTTCGGCCTCATCTCTACTGGTCTAGATAACAAGCCTCTTCTGTGTTTCTGTCCCGATTGTGGAAACACTCCATACTTTACTCTCAACATAGTACAAAGCATTCTGTGTCTTCGTCCCTCCTTTGGTCAAAAACAGTCTTCTGTGCTCTTCTGTGCTATGCTGGACACAGTAGGCGGGGCTCTTCTCCACTCTGTTGGATTTCACACTCACTCCTCTTTCCTGCAATACTTATTGCAGAAACACTGCTGTGGTTTCTTAGGTGCTTAAATTGAAAACACTTTTCAGCCCTCTCTTTCCTTAAGGTGGAATCACGTTTCTGTGTTCTTGTCGACTCTGCAAGACAACACTTAGCTTTTCTTCTTCCTTGGTTCAGATACATGCCTGGGTTCTGGAAACTGAGGTTCAGAAAACATTGCTACCTGCTCCTCTGTATTTCGTGCAGAAAAAAAAGAGCAGCGCTCTCTCACTGTGCTCATCTGGGAACACTCTCCTGGGATCTTCTCTGCTATCTAACACTGTTCATTTGTTTGTTTGTCTGTTTCTCTTTTGCTCACCGTGACTGCCCTAATTCAGCTAGACTTAGTTCACACTGATCCTTGGTCATCTGTACTCATGTTTGAAAGAACTTTCTGTGCTCTCTTCTTCGGTGGTGGGTAGATAACAATTCGGTTTTCGTCCCGACTTAGTTGCAGTGCACTTCTTCAAATTATTGAAGAACGAGGTTAATAAACACTGCTCTGTGTTCTTCCACCCTTGGTCCTGATCACACTGTTCAACTGTGCTCGTCTTGGGAACATTTTCCTGTGAACTTCTCTGCTACATAACATTCTTCCTGTGTCTTGACTGCTATCTCTTCTTCTGTCCTCAGTTCCGAAACTCCGTTCTGTGGAATCCAGTACTTATCTTGGAAACAAATCTGTGCTAACCACTCCTTCGCTTCTGGATAACTCCCTTTCGTTTCATGGTCTCTTTATTTAGGAACACAATTGTTTTTGCATCAACCCAGACAGAAACACTACTGGGTGTCCTTCCGCACCAAGTTCAGTAACACTATTCTGTGTTCTCCTACACGTATATCCACAATAGAGTTTTCTGTGCTCTGTGCTATGTTTATTAGAGATCCCCCTCTCTCTTCTTCTCTGCTTAGTTCAGAAACACTGCTTTATGGTATCTGGGCCCTGTCTGCAATCCTTTTACGGAGCTCCTCTCTACTTTCCATTAAAACCCTTCTCAGCGCTATTCTCTACTTCTCTAGATAACACGCCTCTGCTTCCTTCTCTCTTTAGATTTCTCATCTACCTACTTCAGACCCAATAACATGTGACATACCCTCATTTCTGAAACACTTGTCTCTTCCTTCTCTTCTGTACCAATTTTGAAACACTTTCCTGGGATCTTCTCGTCTAGATAGCACTCTTCTCTTTTCCTCTCTTGTTTGTTCACATCCACTGCTGCGAGTTCTTCTTGCCTTCGTTTAGGAACAGTGTTCAGTCTTTTTCTTTCTGTAGTGATCACTTAAGTGCTGCTGTGGGCTGCTCCCCTCTTTGCTAAATAACCATCTCCTTTCTTCTTCTCTACTTCATTCAGGAACCCTTCTGTGAGATCTTTTGTACTCCTGTGGAAACTCTGCTCAGTGCTTTTCTGTTAGTATCCTGGAAACTGTTGTCTACTCTGCTCTTCTCTTGTTTCCCTGGACATACCATGGAGACTCAGTTCTGTGCTCTTCGGTCCATGTCGTTGATCCCCTTCTCGGCCTCATCTCTACTAGTCTAGATAACAAGCCTCTTCTGTGTTTCTGTCCCGATTGTGGAAACACTCCATACTTTACTCTCAACATAGTACCAAGCATTCTGTGTCTTCGTCCCTCCTTTGGTCAAAAACAGTCTTCTGTGCTCTTCTGTGCTATGCTGGACACAGTAGGCGGGGCTCTTCTCCACTCTGTTGGATTTCACACTCACTCCTCTTTCCTGCAATACTTATTGCAGAAACACTGCTGTGGTTTCTTAGGTGCTTAAATTGAAAACACTTTTCAGCCCTCTCTTTCCTTAAGGTGGAATCACGTTTCTGTGTTCTTGTCGACTCTGCAAGACAACACTTAGCTTTTCTTCTTCCTTGGTTCAGATACATGCCTGGGTTCTGGAAACTGAGGTTCAGAAAACATTGCTACCTGCTCCTCTGTATTTCGTGCAGAAAAAAAAGAGCAGCGCTCTCTCACTGTGCTCATCTGGGAACACTCTCCTGGGATCTTCTCTGCTATCTAACACTGTTTATTTGTTTGTCAGTTTCTCTTTAGCTCACCGTCACTGCCCTAATTCGGCTAGACTTAGTTCACACTGTTCCTTGGTCATCTGTACTCATGTTTGAAAGAACTTTCTGTTCTCTCTTCTTCAGAGGTTGGTAGATAACAATTCGGTTTTTGTCCTGACTTAGTTGCAGTGCACTTCTTCAAATTAATGAAGAACGAGGTTAATAAACACTGCTCTGTGTTCTTCCACCCTTGGTCCTGATCACACTGATCAACTGTGCTCGTCTTGGGAACATTTTCCTGTGAACTTCTCTGCTACATAACATTCTTCCTGTGTCTTGACTGCTATCTCTTCTTCTGTCCTCAGTTCCGAAACTCCGTTCTGTGGAATCCAGTACTTATCTTGGAAACAAATCTGTGCTAACCACTCCTTCGCTTCTGGATAACTCCCTTTCGTTTCATGGTCTCTTTATTTAGGAACACAATTGTTTTTGCATCAACCCAGACAGAAACACTACTGGGTGTCCTTCCGCACCAAGTTCAGTAACACTATTCTGTGTTCTCCTACACGTATATCCACAATAGAGTTTTCTGTGCTCTGTGCTATGTTTATTAGAGATCCCCCTCTCTCTTCTTCTCTGCTTAGTTCAGAAACACTGCTTTATGGTATCTGGGCCCTGTCTGCAATCCTTTTACGGAGCTCCTCTCTACTTTCCATTAAAACCCTTCTCAGCGCTATTCTCTACTTCTCTAGATAACACGCCTCTGCTTCCTTCTCTCTTTAGATTTCTCATCTACCTACTTCAGACCCAATAACATGTGACATACCCTCATTTCTGAAACACTTGTCTCTTCCTTCTCTTCTGTACCAATTTTGAAACACTTTCCTGGGATCTTCTCGTCTAGATAGCACTCTTCTCTTTTCCTCTCTTGTTTGTTCACATCCACTGCTGCGAGTTCTTCTTGCCTTCGTTTAGGAACAGTGTTCAGTCTTTTTCTTTCTGTAGTGATCACTTAAGTGCTGCTGTGGGCTGCTCCCCTCTTTGCTAAATAACCATCTCCTTTCTTCTTCTCTACTTCATTCAGGAACCCTTCTGTGAGATCTTTTGTACTCCTGTGGAAACTCTGCTCAGTGCTTTTCTGTTAGTATCCTGGAAACTGTTGTCTACTCTGCTCTTCTCTTGTTTCCCTGGACATACCATGGAGACTCAGTTCTGTGCTCTTCGGTCCATGTCGTTGATCCCCTTCTCGGCCTCATCTCTACTAGTCTAGATAACAAGCCTCTTCTGTGTTTCTGTCCCGATTGTGGAAACACTCCATACTTTACTCTCAACATAGTACAAAGCATTCTGTGTCTTCGTCCCTCCTTTGGTCAAAAACAGTCTTCTGTGCTCTTCTGTGCTATGCTGGACACAGTAGGCGGGGCTCTTCTCCACTCTGTTGGATTTCACACTCACTCCTCTTTCCTGCAATACTTATTGCAGAAACACTGCTGTGGTTTCTTAGGTGCTTAAATTGAAAACACTTTTCAGCCCTCTCTTTCCTTAAGGTGGAATCACGTTTCTGTGTTCTTGTCGACTCTGCAAGACAACACTTAGCTTTTCTTCTTCCTTGGTTCAGATACATGCCTGGGTTCTGGAAACTGAGGTTCAGAAAATATTGCTACCTGCTCCTCTGTATTTCGTGCAGAAAAAAAAGAGCAGCGCTCTCTCACTGTGCTCATCTGGGAACACTCTCCTGGGATCTTCTCTGCTATCTAACACTGTTTATTTGTTTGTCAGTTTCTCTTTAAGCTCACCGTCACTGCCCTAATTCGGCTAGACTTAGTTCACACTGTTCCTTGGTCATGTGTACTCATGTTTGAAAGAACTTTCTGTTCTCTCTTCTTCAGAGGTTGGTAGATAACAATTCGGTTTTTGTCCTGACTTAGTTGCAGTGCACTTCTTCAAATTATTGAAGAACGAGGTTAATAAACACTGCTCTGTGTTCTTCCACCCTTGGTCCTGATCACACTGATCAACTGTGCTCGTCTTGGGAACATTTTCCTGTGAACTTCTCTGCTACATAACATTCTTCCTGTGTCTTGACTGCTATCTCTTCTTCTGTCCTCAGTTCCGAAACTCCGTTCTGTGGAATCCAGTACTTATCTTGGAAACAAATCTGTGCTAACCACTCCTTCGCTTCTGGATAACTCCCTTTCGTTTAATGGTCTCTTTATTTAGGAACACAATTGTTTTTGCATCAACCCAGACAGAAACACTACTGGGTGTCCTTCCGCACCAAGTTCAGTAACACTATTCTGTGTTCTCCTACACGTATATCCACAATAGAGTTTTCTGTGCTCTGTGCTATGTTTATTAGAGATCCCCCTCTCTCTTCTTCTCTGCTTAGTTCAGAAACACTGCTTTATGGTATCTGGGCCCTGTCTGCAATCCTTTTACGGAGCTCCTCTCTACTTTCCATTAAAACCCTTCTCAGCGCTATTCTCTACTTCTCTAGATAACACGCCTCTGCTTCCTTCTCTCTTTAGATTTCTCATCTACCTACTTCAGACACAATGCCATGTGACATACCCTCATTTCTGAAACACTTGTCTCTTCCTTCTCTTCTGTACCAATTTTGAAACACTTTCCTGGGATCTTCTCGTCTAGATAGCACTCTTCTCTTTTCCTCTCTTGTTTGTTCACATCCACTGCTGCGAGTTCTTCTTGCCTTCGTTTAGGAACAGTGTTCAGTCTTTTTCTTTCTGTAGTGATCACTTAAGTGCTGCTGTGGGCTGCTCCCCTCTTTGCTAAATAACCATCTCCTTTCTTCTTCTCTACTTCATTCAGGAACCCTTCTGTGAGATCTTTTGTACTCCTGTGGAAACTCTGCTCAGTGCTTTTCTGTTAGTATCCTGGAAACTGTTGTCTACTCTGCTCTTCTCTTGTTTCCCTGGACATACCATGGAGACTCAGTTCTGTGCTCTTCGGTCCATGTCGTTGATCCCCTTCTCGGCCTCATCTCTACTGGGCTAGATAACAAGCCTCTTCTGTGTTTCTGTCCCGATTGTGGAAACACTCCATACTTTACTCTCAACATAGTACAAAGCATTCTGTGTCTTCTTCCCTCCTTTGGTCAAAAACAGTCTTCTGTGCTCTTCTGTGCTATCCTGGACACAGTAGGCGGGGCTCTTCTCCACTCTGTTGGATTTCACACTCACTCCTCTTTCCTGCAATACTTATTGCAGAAACACTGCTGTGGTTTCTTAGGTGCTTAAATTGAAAACACTTTTCAGCCCTCTCTTTCCTTAAGGTGGAATCACGTTTCTGTGTTCTTGTCGACTCTGCAAGACAACACTTAGCTTTTCTTCTTCCTTGGTTCAGATACATGCCTGGGTTCTGGAAACTGAGGTTCAGAAAACATTGCTACCTGCTCCTCTGTATTTCGTGCAGAAAAAAAAGAGCAGCGCTCTCTCACTGTGCTCATCTGGGAACACTCTCCTGGGATCTTCTCTGCTATCTAACACTGTTCATTTGTTTGTTTGTCTGTTTCTCTTTTGCTCACCGTCACTGCCCTAATTCAGCTAGACTTAGTTCACACTGTTCCTTGGTCATCTGTACTCATGTTTGAAAGAACTTTCTGTGCTCTCTTCTTCGGTGGTGGGTAGATAACAATTCGGTTTTCGTCCCGACTTAGTTGCAGTGCACTTCTTCAAATTATTGAAGAACGAGGTTAATAAACACTGCTCTGTGTTCTTCCACCCTTGGTCCTGATCACACTGTTCAACTGTGCTCGTCTTGGGAACATTTTCCTGTGAACTTCTCTGCTACATAACATTCTTCCTGTGTCTTGACTGCTATCTCTTCTTCTGTCCTCAGTTCGGAAACTCCGTTCTGTGGAATCGTGTACTTATCTTGGAAACAAATCTGTACTAACCACTCCTTCGCTTCTGGATAACTCCCTTTCGTTTAATGGTCTCTTTATTTAGGAACACAATTGTTTTTGCATCAACCCAGACAGAAACACTACTGGGTGTCCTTCCGCACTAAGTTCAGTAACACTATTCTGTGTTCTCCTACACGTATATCCACAATAGAGTTTTCTGTGCTCTGTGCTATGTTTATTAGAGATCCCCCTCTCTCTTCTTCTCTGCTTAGTTCAGAAACACTGCTTTATGGTATCTGGGCCCTGTCTGCAATCCTTTTACGGAGCTCCTCTCTACTTTCCATTAAAACCCTTCTCAGCGCTATTCTCTACTTCTCTAGATAACACGCCTCTGCTTCCTTCTCTCTTTTATTTCTCATCTACCTACTTCAGACACAATGCCATGTGACATACCCTCATTTCTGAAACACTTGTCTCTTCCTTCTCTTCTGTACCAATTTTGAAACACTTTCCTGGGATCTTCTCGTCTAGATAGCACTCTTCTCTTTTCCTCTCTTGTTTGTTCACATCCACTGCTGCGAGTTCTTCTTGCCTTCGTTTAGGAACAGTGTTCAGTCTTTTTCTTTCTGTAGTGATCACTTAAGTGCTGCTGTGGGCTGCTCCCCTCTTTGCTAAATAACCATCTCATTTCTTCTTCTCTACTTCATTCAGGAACCCTTCTATGAGATCTTTTGTACTCCTGTGGAAACTCTGCTCAGTGCTTTTCTGTTAGTATCCTGGAAACTGTTGTCTACTCTGCTCTTCTCTTGTTTCCCTAACATATCATGGAGACTCAGTTCTGTGCTCTTTGGTCCATGTCGTTGATCCCCTTCTCGGCCTCATCTCTACTGGGCTAGATAACAAGCCTCTTCTGTGTTTCTGTCCCGATTGTGGAAACACTCCATACTTTACTCTCAACATAGTACAAAGCATTCTGTGTCTTCTTCCCTCCTTTGGTCAAAAACAGTCTTCTGTGCTCTTCTGTGCTATCCTGGACACAGTAGGCGGGGCTCTTCTCCACTCTGTTGGATTTCACACTCACTCCTCTTTCCTGCAATACTTATTGCAGAAACACTGCTGTGGTTTCTTAGGTGCTTAAATTGAAAACACTTTTCAGCCCTCTCTTTCCTTAAGGTGGAATCACGTTTCTGTGTTCTTGTCGACTCTGCAAGACAACACTTAGCTTTTCTTCTTCCTTGGTTCAGATACATGCCTGGGTTCTGGAAACTGAGGTTCAGAAAACATTGCTACCTGCTCCTCTGTATTTCGTGCAGAAAAAAAAGAGCAGCGCTCTCTCACTGTGCTCATCTGGGAACACTCTCCTGGGATCTTCTCTGCTATCTAACACTGTTCATTTGTTTGTTTGTCTGTTTCTCTTTTGCTCACCGTCACTGCCCTAATTCAGCTAGACTTAGTTCACACTGTTCCTTGGTCATCTGTACTCATGTTTGAAAGAACTTTCTGTGCTCTCTTCTTCGGTGGTGGGTAGATAACAATTCGGTTTTCGTCCCGACTTAGTTGCAGTGCACTTCTTCAAATTATTGAAGAACGAGGTTAATAAACACTGCTCTGTGTTCTTCCACCCTTGGTCCTGATCACACTGTTCAACTGTGCTCGTCTTGGGAACATTTTCCTGTGAACTTCTCTGCTACATAACATTCTTCCTGTGTCTTGACTGCTATCTCTTCTTCTGTCCTCAGTTCCGAAACTCCGTTCTGTGGAATCGTGTTCTTATCTTGGAAACAAATCTGTGCTAACCACTCCTTCGCTTCTGGATAACTCCCTTTCGTTTAATGGTCTCTTTATTTAGGAACACAATTGTTTTTGCATCAACCCAGACAGAAACACTACTGGGTGTCCTTCCGCACTAAGTTCAGTAACACTATTCTGTGTTCTCCTACACGTATATCTACAATACAGTTTTCTGTGCTCTGTGCTATGTTTATTAGAGATCCCCCTCTCTCTTCTTCTCTGCTTAGTTCAGAAACACTGCTTTATGGTATCTGGGCCCTGTCTGCAATCCTTTTACGGAGCTCCTCTCTACTTTCCATTAAAACCCTTCTCAGCGCTATTCTCTACTTCTCTAGATAACACGCCTCTGCTTCCTTCTCTCTTTAGATTTCTCATCTACCTACTTCAGACACAATAACATGTGACATACCCTCATTTCTGAAACACTTGTCTCTTCCTTCTCTTCCGTACCAATTTTGAAACACTTTCCTGGGATCTTCTCGTCTAGATAGCACTCTTCTCTTTTCCTCTCTTGTTTGTTCACATCCACTGCTGCGAGTTCTTCTTGCCTTCGTTTAGGAACAGTGTTCAGTCTTTTTCTTTCTGTAGTGATCACTTAAGTGCTGCTGTGGGCTGCTCCCCTCTTTGCTAAATAACCATCTCCTTTCTTCTTCTCTACTTCATTCAGGAACCCTTCTGTGAGATCTTTTGTACTCCTGTGGAAACTCTGCTCAGTGCTTTTCTGTTAGTATCCTGGAAACTGTTGTCTACTCTGCTCTTCTCTTGTTTCCCTAACATATCATGGAGACTCAGTTCTGTGCTCTTTGGTCCATGTCGTTGATCCCCTTCTCGGCCTCATCTCTACTGGGCTAGATAACAAGCCTCTTCTGTGTTTCTGTCCCGATTTTGGAAACACTCCATACTTTACTCTCAACATAATACAAAGCATTCTGTGTCTTCGTCCCTCCTTTGTTCAAAAACAGTCTTCTGTGCTCTTCTGTGCTATCCTGGACACAGTAGGCGGGGCTCTTCTCCACTCTGTTGGATTTCACACTCACTCCACTTTCCTGCAATACTTATTGCAGAAACACTGCTGTGGTTTCTTAGGTGCTTAAATTGAAAACACTTTTCAGCCCTCTCTTTCCTTAAGGTGGAATCACGTTTCTGTGTTCTTGTCGACTCTGCAAGACAACACTTAGCTTTTCTTCTTCCTTGGTTCAGATACATGCCTGGGTTCTGGAAACTGAGGTTCAGAAAACATTGCTACCTGCTCCTCTGTATTTCGTGCAGAAAAAAAGAGCAGCGCTCTCTCACTGTGCTCATCTGGGAACACTCTCCTGGGATCTTCTCTGCTATCTAACACTGTTCATTTGTTTGTTTGTCTGTTTCTCTTTTGCTCACCGTCACTGCCCTAATTCAGCTAGACTTAGTTCACACTGTTCCTTGGTCATCTGTACTCATGTTTGAAAGAACTTTCTGTGCTCTCTTCTTCGGTGGTGGGTAGATAACAATTCGGTTTTCGTCCCGACTTAGTTGCAGTGCACTTCTTCAAATTATTGAAGAACGACGTTAATAAACACTGCTCTGTGTTCTTCCACCCTTGGTCCTGATCACACTGTTCAACTGTGCTCGTCTTGGGAACATTTTCCTGTGAACTTCTCTGCTACATAACATTCTTCCTGTGTCTTGACTGCTATCTCTTCTTCTGTCCTCAGTTCCGAAACTCCGTTCTGTGGAATCGTGTACTTATCTTGGAAACAAATCTGTGCTAACCACTCCTTCGCTTCTGGATAACTCCCTTTCGTTTCATGGTCTCTTTATTTAGGAACACAATTGTTTTTGCATCAACCCAGACAGAAACACTACTGGGTGTCCTTCCGCACTAAGTTCAGTAACACTATTCTGTGTTCTCCTACACGTATATCTACAATACAGTTTTCTGTGCTCTGTGCTATGTTTATTAGAGATCCCCCTCTCTCTTCTTCTCTGCTTAGTTCAGAAACACTGCTTTATGGTATCTGGGCCCTGTCTGCAATCCTTTTACGGAGCTCCTCTCTACTTTCCATTAAAACCCTTCTCAGCGCTATTCTCTACTTCTCTAGATAACACGCCTCTGCTTCCTTCTCTCTTTAGATTTCTCATCTACCTACTTCAGACACAATAACATGTGACATACCCTCATTTCTGAAACACTTGTCTCTTCCTTCTCTTCTGTACCAATTTTGAAACACTTTCCTGGGATCTTCTCGTCTAGATAGCACTCTTCTCTTTTCCTCTCTTGTTTGTTCACATCCACTGCTGCGAGTTCTTCTTGCCTTCGTTTAGGAACAGTGTTCAGTCTTTTTCTCTCTGTAGTGATCACTTAAGTGCTGCTGTGGGCTGCTCCCCTCTTTGCTAAATAACCATCTCCTTTCTTCTTCTCTACTTCATTCAGGAACCCTTCTGTGAGATCTTTTGTATTCCTGTGGAAACTCTGCTCAGTGCTTTTCTGTTAGTATCCTGGAATCTGTTATCTACTCTGCTCTTCTCTTGTTTCCCTAACATATCATGGAGACTCAGTTCTGTGCTCTTTGGTCCATGTCGTTGATCCCCTTCTCGGCCTCATCTCTACTGGTCTAGATAACAAGCCTCTTCTGTGTTTCTGTCCTGATTGTGGAAACACTCCATACTTTACTCTCAACATAGTACAAAGCATTCTGTGTCTTCGTCCCTCCTTTGGTCAAAAACAGTCTTCTGTGCTCTTCTGTGCTATCCTGGACACAGTAGGCGGGGCTCTTCTCCACTCTGTTGGATTTCACACTCACTCATCTTTCCTGCAATACTTATTGCAGAAACACTGCTGTGGTTTCTTAGGTGCTTAAATTGAAAACACTTTTCAGCCCTCTCTTTCCTTAAGGTGGAATCACGTTTCTGTGTTCTTGTCGACTCTGCAAGACAACACTTAGCTTTTCTTCTTCCTTGGTTCAGATACATGCCTGGGTTCTGGAAACTGAGGTTCAGAAAACATTGCTACCTGCTCCTCTGTATTTCGTGCAGAAAAAAAGAGCAGCGCTCTCTCACTGTGCTCATCTGGGAACACTCTCCTGGGATCTTCTCTGCTATCTAACACTGTTCATTTGTTTGTTTGTCTGTTTCTCTTTTGCTCACCGTCACTGCCCTAATTCAGCTAGACTTAGTTCACACTGTTCCTTGGTCATCTGTACTCATGTTTGAAAGAAGTTTCTGTGCTCTCTTCTTCGGTGGTGGGTAGATAACAATTCGGTTTTCGTCCCGACTTAGTTGCAGTGCACTTCTTCAAATTATTGAAGAACGAGGTTAATAAACACTGCTCTGTGTTCTTCCACCCTTGGTCCTGATCACACTGTTCAACTTTGCTCGTCTTGGGAACATTTTCCTGTGAACTTCTCTGCTACATAACATTCTTCCTGTGTCTTGACTGCTATCTCTTCTTCTGTCCTCAGTTCCGAAACTCCGTTCTGTGGAATCCAGTACTTATCTTGGAAACAAATCTGTGCTAACCACTCCTTCGCTTCTGGATAACTCCCTTTCGTTTAATGGTCTCTTTATTTAGGAACACAATTGTTTTTGCATCAACCCAGACAGAAACACTACTGGGTGTCCTTCCGCACCAAGTTCAGTAACACTATTCTGTGTTCTCCTACACGTATATCCACAATAGAGTTTTCTGTGCTCTGTGCTATGTTTATTAGAGATCCCCCTCTCTCTTCTTCTCTGCTTAGTTCAGAAACACTGCTTTATGGTATCTGGGCCCTGTCTGCAATCCTTTTACGGAGCTCCTCTCTACTTTCCATTAAAACCCTTCTCAGCGCTATTCTCTACTTCTCTAGATAACACGTCTCTGCTTCCTTCTCTCTTTAGATTTCTCATCTACCTACTTCAGACACAATGCCATGTGACATACCCTCATTTCTGAAACACTTGTCTCTTCCTTCTCTTCTGTACCAATTTTGAAACACTTTCCTGGGATCTTCTCGTCTAGATAGCACTCTTCTCTTTTCCTCTCTTGTTTGTTCACATCCACTGCTGCGAGTTCTTCTTGCCTTCGTTTAGGAACAGTGTTCAGTCTTTTTCTTTCTGTAGTGATCACTTAAGTGCTGCTGTGGGCTGCTCCCCTCTTTGCTAAATAACCATCTCCTTTCTTCTTCTCTACTTCATTCAGGAACCCTTCTGTGAGATCTTTTGTACTCCTGTGGAAACTCTGCTCAGTGCTTTTCTGTTAGTATCCTGGAAACTGTTGTCTACTCTGCTCTTCTCTTGTTTCCCTGGACATACCATGGAGACTCAGTTCTGTGCTCTTCGGTCCATGTCGTTGATCCCCTTCTCGGCCTCATCTCTACTGGGCTAGATAACAAGCCTCTTCTGTGTTTCTGTCCCGATTGTGGAAACACTCCATACTTTACTCTCAACATAGTACAAAGCATTCTGTGTCTTCTTCCCTCCTTTGGTCAAAAACAGTCTTCTGTGCTCTTCTGTGCTATCCTGGACACAGTAGGCGGGGCTCTTCTCCACTCTGTTGGATTTCACACTCACTCCTCTTTCCTGCAATACTTATTGCAGAAACACTGCTGTGGTTTCTTAGGTGCTTAAATTGAAAACACTTTTCAGCCCTCTCTTTCCTTAAGGTGGAATCACGTTTCTGTGTTCTTGTCGACTCTGCAAGACAACACTTAGCTTTTCTTCTTCCTTGGTTCAGATACATGCCTGGGTTCTGGAAACTGAGGTTCAGAAAACATTGCTACCTGCTCCTCTGTATTTCGTGCAGAAAAAAAAGAGCAGCGCTCTCTCACTGTGCTCATCTGGGAACACTCTCCTGGGATCTTCTCTGCTATCTAACACTGTTCATTTGTTTGTTTGTCTGTTTCTCTTTTGCTCACCGTCACTGCCCTAATTCAGCTAGACTTAGTTCACACTGTTCCTTGGTCATCTGTACTCATGTTTGAAAGAACTTTCTGTGCTCTCTTCTTCGGTGGTGGGTAGATAACAATTCGGTTTTCGTCCCGACTTAGTTGCAGTGCACTTCTTCAAATTATTGAAGAACGAGGTTAATAAACACTGCTCTGTGTTCTTCCACCCTTGGTCCTGATCACACTGTTCAACTGTGCTCGTCTTGGGAACATTTTCCTGTGAACTTCTCTGCTACATAACATTCTTCCTGTGTCTTGACTGCTATCTCTTCTTCTGTCCTCAGTTCGGAAACTCCGTTCTGTGGAATCGTGTACTTATCTTGGAAACAAATCTGTACTAACCACTCCTTCGCTTCTGGATAACTCCCTTTCGTTTAATGGTCTCTTTATTTAGGAACACAATTGTTTTTGCATCAACCCAGACAGAAACACTACTGGGTGTCCTTCCGCACTAAGTTCAGTAACACTATTCTGTGTTCTCCTACACGTATATCCACAATAGAGTTTTCTGTGCTCTGTGCTATGTTTATTAGAGATCCCCCTCTCTCTTCTTCTCTGCTTAGTTCAGAAACACTGCTTTATGGTATCTGGGCCCTGTCTGCAATCCTTTTACGGAGCTCCTCTCTACTTTCCATTAAAACCCTTCTCAGCGCTATTCTCTACTTCTCTAGATAACACGCCTCTGCTTCCTTCTCTCTTTTATTTCTCATCTACCTACTTCAGACACAATGCCATGTGACATACCCTCATTTCTGAAACACTTGTCTCTTCCTTCTCTTCTGTACCAATTTTGAAACACTTTCCTGGGATCTTCTCGTCTAGATAGCACTCTTCTCTTTTCCTCTCTTGTTTGTTCACATCCACTGCTGCGAGTTCTTCTTGCCTTCGTTTAGGAACAGTGTTCAGTCTTTTTCTTTCTGTAGTGATCACTTAAGTGCTGCTGTGGGCTGCTCCCCTCTTTGCTAAATAACCATCTCATTTCTTCTTCTCTACTTCATTCAGGAACCCTTCTATGAGATCTTTTGTACTCCTGTGGAAACTCTGCTCAGTGCTTTTCTGTTAGTATCCTGGAAACTGTTGTCTACTCTGCTCTTCTCTTGTTTCCCTAACATATCATGGAGACTCAGTTCTGTGCTCTTTGGTCCATGTCGTTGATCCCCTTCTCGGCCTCATCTCTACTGGGCTAGATAACAAGCCTCTTCTGTGTTTCTGTCCCGATTGTGGAAACACTCCATACTTTACTCTCAACATAGTACAAAGCATTCTGTGTCTTCTTCCCTCCTTTGGTCAAAAACAGTCTTCTGTGCTCTTCTGTGCTATCCTGGACACAGTAGGCGGGGCTCTTCTCCACTCTGTTGGATTTCACACTCACTCCTCTTTCCTGCAATACTTATTGCAGAAACACTGCTGTGGTTTCTTAGGTGCTTAAATTGAAAACACTTTTCAGCCCTCTCTTTCCTTAAGGTGGAATCACGTTTCTGTGTTCTTGTCGACTCTGCAAGACAACACTTAGCTTTTCTTCTTCCTTGGTTCAGATACATGCCTGGGTTCTGGAAACTGAGGTTCAGAAAACATTGCTACCTGCTCCTCTGTATTTCGTGCAGAAAAAAAAGAGCAGCGCTCTCTCACTGTGCTCATCTGGGAACACTCTCCTGGGATCTTCTCTGCTATCTAACACTGTTCATTTGTTTGTTTGTCTGTTTCTCTTTTGCTCACCGTCACTGCCCTAATTCAGCTAGACTTAGTTCACACTGTTCCTTGGTCATCTGTACTCATGTTTGAAAGAACTTTCTGTGCTCTCTTCTTCGGTGGTGGGTAGATAACAATTCGGTTTTCGTCCCGACTTAGTTGCAGTGCACTTCTTCAAATTATTGAAGAACGAGGTTAATAAACACTGCTCTGTGTTCTTCCACCCTTGGTCCTGATCACACTGTTCAACTGTGCTCGTCTTGGGAACATTTTCCTGTGAACTTCTCTGCTACATAACATTCTTCCTGTGTCTTGACTGCTATCTCTTCTTCTGTCCTCAGTTCCGAAACTCCGTTCTGTGGAATCGTGTTCTTATCTTGGAAACAAATCTGTGCTAACCACTCCTTCGCTTCTGGATAACTCCCTTTCGTTTAATGGTCTCTTTATTTAGGAACACAATTGTTTTTGCATCAACCCAGACAGAAACACTACTGGGTATCCTTCCGCACTAAGTTCAGTAACACTATTCTGTGTTCTCCTACACGTATATCCACAATAGAGTTTTCTGTGCTCTGTGCTATGTTTATTAGAGATCCCCCTCTCTCTTCTTCTCTGCTTAGTTCAGAAACACTGCTTTATGGTATCTGGGCCCTGTCTGCAATCCTTTTACGGAGCTCCTCTCTACTTTCCATTAAAACCCTTCTCAGCGCTATTCTCTACTTCTCTAGATAACACGCCTCTGCTTCCTTCTCTCTTTTATTTCTCATCTACCTACTTCAGACACAATGCCATGTGACATACCCTCATTTCTGAAACACTTGTCTCTTCCTTCTCTTCTGTACCAATTTTGAAACACTTTCCTGGGATCTTCTTGTCTAGATAGCACTCTTCTCTTTTCCTCTCTTGTTTGTTCACATCCACTGCTGCGAGTTCTTCTTGCCTTCGTTTAGGAACAGTGTTCAGTCTTTTTCTTTCTGTAGTGATCACTTAAGTGCTGCTGTGGGCTGCTCCCCTCTTTGCTAAATAACCATCTCATTTCTTCTTCTCTACTTCATTCAGGAACCCTTCTGTGAGATCTTTTGTACTCCTGTGGAAACTCTGCTCAGTGCTTTTCTGTTAGTATCCTGGAAACTGTTGTCTACTCTGCTCTTCTCTTGTTTCCCTGGACATACCATGGAGACTCAGTTCTGTGCTCTTCGGTCCATGTCGTTGATCCCCTTTCGGCCTCATCTCTACTGGTCTAGATAACAAGCCTCTTCTGTGTTTCTGTCCCGATTGTGGAAACACTCCATACTTTACTCTCAACATAGTACAAAGCATTCTGTGTCTTCGTCCCTCCTTTGGTCAAAAACAGTCTTCTGTGCTCTTCTGTGCTATGCTGGACACAGTAGGCGGGGCTCTTCTCCACTCTGTTGGATTTCACACTCACTCCTCTTTCCTGCAATACTTATTGCAGAAACACTGCTGTGGTTTCTTAGGTGCTTAAATTGAAAACACTTTTCAGCCCTCTCTTTCCTTAAGGTGGAATCACGTTTCTGTGTTCTTGTCGACTCTGCAAGACAACACTTAGCTTTTCTTCTTCCTTGGTTCAGATACATGCCTGGGTTCTGGAAACTGAGGTTCAGAAAACATTGCTACCTGCTCCTCTGTATTTCGTGCAGAAAAAAAAGAGCAGCGCTCTCTCACTGTGCTCATCTGGGAACACTCTCCTGGGATCTTCTCTGCTATCTAACACTGTTCATTTGTTTGTTTGTCTGTTTCTCTTTTGCTCACCGTCACTGCCCTAATTCAGCTAGACTTAGTTCACACTGTTCCTTGGTCATCTGTACTCATGTTTGAAAGAACTTTCTGTGCTCTCTTCTTCGGTGGTGGGTAGATAACAATTCGGTTTTCGTCCCGACTTAGTTGCAGTGCACTTCTTCAAATTATTGAAGAACGACGTTAATAAACACTGCTCTGTGTTCTTCCACCCTTGGTCCTGATCACACTGTTCAACTGTGCTCGTCTTGGGAACATTTTCCTGTGAACTTCTCTGCTACATAACATTCTTCCTGTGTCTTGACTGCTATCTCTTCTTCTGTCCTCAGTTCCGAAACTCCGTTCTGTGGAATCGTGTACTTATCTTGGAAACAAATCTGTGCTAACCACTCCTTCGCTTCTGGATAACTCCCTTTCGTTTCATGGTCTCTTTATTTAGGAACACAATTGTTTTTGCATCAACCCAGACAGAAACACTACTGGGTGTCCTTCCGCACTAAGTTCAGTAACACTATTCTGTGTTCTCCTACACGTATATCTACAATACAGTTTTCTGTGCTCTGTGCTATGTTTATTAGAGATCCCCCTCTCTCTTCTTCTCTGCTTAGTTCAGAAACACTGCTTTATGGTATCTGGGCCCTGTCTGCAATCCTTTTACGGAGCTCCTCTCTACTTTCCATTAAAACCCTTCTCAGCGCTATTCTCTACTTCTCTAGATAACACGCCTCTGCTTCCTTCTCTCTTTAGATTTCTCATCTACCTACTTCAGACACAATAACATGTGACATACCCTCATTTCTGAAACACTTGTCTCTTCCTTCTCTTCCGTACCAATTTTGAAACACTTTCCTGGGATCTTCTCGTCTAGATAGCACTCTTCTCTTTTCCTCTCTTGTTTGTTCACATCCACTGCTGCGAGTTCTTCTTGCCTTCGTTTAGGAACAGTGTTCAGTCTTTTTCTTTCTGTAGTGATCACTTAAGTGCTGCTGTGGGCTGCTCCCCTCTTTGCTAAATAACCATCTCCTTTCTTCTTCTCTACTTCATTCAGGAACCCTTCTGTGAGATCTTTTGTACTCCTGTGGAAACTCTGCTCAGTGCTTTTCTGTTAGTATCCTGGAAACTGTTGTCTACTCTGCTCTTCTCTTGTTTCCCTAACATATCATGGAGACTCAGTTCTGTGCTCTTTGGTCCATGTCGTTGATCCCCTTCTCGGCCTCATCTCTACTGGGCTAGATAACAAGCCTCTTCTGTGTTTCTGTCCCGATTTTGGAAACACTCCATACTTTACTCTCAACATAATACAAAGCATTCTGTGTCTTCGTCCCTCCTTTGTTCAAAAACAGTCTTCTGTGCTCTTCTGTGCTATCCTGGACACAGTAGGCGGGGCTCTTCTCCACTCTGTTGGATTTCACACTCACTCCACTTTCCTGCAATACTTATTGCAGAAACACTGCTGTGGTTTCTTAGGTGCTTAAATTGAAAACACTTTTCAGCCCTCTCTTTCCTTAAGGTGGAATCACGTTTCTGTGTTCTTGTCGACTCTGCAAGACAACACTTAGCTTTTCTTCTTCCTTGGTTCAGATACATGCCTGGGTTCTGGAAACTGAGGTTCAGAAAACATTGCTACCTGCTCCTCTGTATTTCGTGCAGAAAAAAAGAGCAGCGCTCTCTCACTGTGCTCATCTGGGAACACTCTCCTGGGATCTTCTCTGCTATCTAACACTGTTCATTTGTTTGTTTGTCTGTTTCTCTTTTGCTCACCGTCACTGCCCTAATTCAGCTAGACTTAGTTCACACTGTTCCTTGGTCATCTGTACTCATGTTTGAAAGAACTTTCTGTGCTCTCTTCTTCGGTGGTGGGTAGATAACAATTCGGTTTTCGTCCCGACTTAGTTGCAGTGCACTTCTTCAAATTATTGAAGAACGACGTTAATAAACACTGCTCTGTGTTCTTCCACCCTTGGTCCTGATCACACTGTTCAACTGTGCTCGTCTTGGGAACATTTTCCTGTGAACTTCTCTGCTACATAACATTCTTCCTGTGTCTTGACTGCTATCTCTTCTTCTGTCCTCAGTTCCGAAACTCCGTTCTGTGGAATCGTGTACTTATCTTGGAAACAAATCTGTGCTAACCACTCCTTCGCTTCTGGATAACTCCCTTTCGTTTCATGGTCTCTTTATTTAGGAACACAATTGTTTTTGCATCAACCCAGACAGAAACACTACTGGGTGTCCTTCCGCACTAAGTTCAGTAACACTATTCTGTGTTCTCCTACACGTATATCTACAATACAGTTTTCTGTGCTCTGTGCTATGTTTATTAGAGATCCCCCTCTCTCTTCTTCTCTGCTTAGTTCAGAAACACTGCTTTATGGTATCTGGGCCCTGTCTGCAATCCTTTTACGGAGCTCCTCTCTACTTTCCATTAAAACCCTTCTCAGCGCTATTCTCTACTTCTCTAGATAACACGCCTCTGCTTCCTTCTCTCTTTAGATTTCTCATCTACCTACTTCAGACACAATAACATGTGACATACCCTCATTTCTGAAACACTTGTCTCTTCCTTCTCTTCTGTACCAATTTTGAAACACTTTCCTGGGATCTTCTCGTCTAGATAGCACTCTTCTCTTTTCCTCTCTTGTTTGTTCACATCCACTGCTGCGAGTTCTTCTTGCCTTTGTTTAGGAACAGTGTTCAGTCTTTTTCTTTCTGTAGTGATCACTTAAGTGCTGCTGTGGGCTGCTCCCCTCTTTGCTAAATAACCATCTCCTTTCTTCTTCTCTACTTCATTCAGGAACCCTTCTGTGAGATCTTTTGTATTCCTGTGGAAACTCTGCTCAGTGCTTTTCTGTTAGTATCCTGGAATCTGTTATCTACTCTGCTCTTCTCTTGTTTCCCTAACATATCATGGAGACTCAGTTCTGTGCTCTTTGGTCCATGTCGTTGATCCCCTTCTCGGCCTCGTCTCTACTGGTCTAGATAACAAGCCTCTTCTGTGTTTCTGTCCTGATTGTGGAAACACTCCATACTTTACTCTCAACATAGTACAAAGCATTCTGTGTCTTCGTCCCTCCTTTGGTCAAAAACAGTCTTCTGTGCTCTTCTGTGCTATCCTGGACACAGTAGGCGGGGCTCTTCTCCACTCTGTTGGATTTCACACTCACTCATCTTTCCTGCAATACTTATTGCAGAAACACTGCTGTGGTTTCTTAGGTGCTTAAATTGAAAACACTTTTCAGCCCTCTCTTTCCTTAAGGTGGAATCACGTTTCTGTGTTCTTGTCGACTCTGCAAGACAACACTTAGCTTTTCTTCTTCCTTGGTTCAGATACATGCCTGGGTTCTGGAAACTGAGGTTCAGAAAACATTGCTACCTGCTCCTCTGTATTTCGTGCAGAAAAAAAGAGCAGCGCTCTCTCACTGTGCTCATCTGGGAACACTCTCCTGGGATCTTCTCTGCTATCTAACACTGTTCATTTGTTTGTTTGTCTGTTTCTCTTTTGCTCACCGTCACTGCCCTAATTCAGCTAGACTTAGTTCACACTGTTCCTTGGTCATCTGTACTCATGTTTGAAAGAAGTTTCTGTGCTCTCTTCTTCGGTGGTGGGTAGATAACAATTCGGTTTTCGTCCCGACTTAGTTGCAGTGCACTTCTTCAAATTATTGAAGAACGAGGTTAATAAACACTGCTCTGTGTTCTTCCACCCTTGGTCCTGATCACACTGTTCAACTTTGCTCGTCTTGGGAACATTTTCCTGTGAACTTCTCTGCTACATAACATTCTTCCTGTGTCTTGACTGCTATCTCTTCTTCTGTCCTCAGTTCCGAAACTCCGTTCTGTGGAATCCAGTACTTATCTTGGAAACAAATCTGTGCTAACCACTCCTTCGCTTCTGGATAACTCCCTTTCATTTCATGGTCTCTTTATTTAGGAACACAATTGTTTTTGCATCAACCCAGACAGAAACACTACTGGGTGTCCTTCCGCACTAAGTTCAGTAACACTATTCTGTGTTCTCCTACACGTATATCCACAATAGAGTTTTCTGTGCTCTGTGCTATGTTTATTAGAGATCCCCCTCTCTCTTCTTCTCTGCTTAGTTCAGAAACACTGCTTTATGGTATCTGGGCCCTGTCTGCAATCCTTTTACGGAGCTCCTCTCTACTTTCCATTAAAACCCTTCTCAGCGCTATTCTCTACTTCTCTAGATAACACGCCTCTGCTTCCTTCTCTCTTTAGATTTCTCATCTACCTACTTCAGACACAATAACATGTGACATACCCTCATTTCTGAAACACTTGTCTCTTCCTTCTCTTCCGTACCAATTTTGAAACACTTTCCTGGGATCTTCTCGTCTAGATAGCACTCTTCTCTTTTCCTCTCTTGTTTGTTCACATCCACTGCTGCGAGTTCTTCTTGCCTTCGTTTAGGAACAGTGTTCAGTCTTTTTCTTTCTGTAGTGATCACTTAAGTGCTGCTGTGGGCTGCTCCCCTCTTTGCTAAATAACCATCTCCTTTCTTCTTCTCTACTTCATTCAGGAACCCTTCTGTGAGATCTTTTGTACTCCTGTGGAAACTCTGCTCAGTGCTTTTCTGTTAGTATCCTGGAAACTGTTGTCTACTCTGCTCTTCTCTTGTTTCCCTAACATATCATGGAGACTCAGTTCTGTGCTCTTTGGTCCATGTCGTTGATCCCCTTCTCGGCCTCATCTCTACTGGGCTAGATAACAAGCCTCTTCTGTGTTTCTGTCCCGATTGTGGAAACACTCCATACTTTACTCTCAACATAGTACAAAGCATTCTGTGTCTTCGTCCCTCCTTTGGTCAAAAACAGTCTTCTGTGCTCTTCTGTGCTATGCTGGACACAGTAGGCGGGGCTCTTCTCCACTCTGTTGGATTTCACACTCACTCCTCTTTCCTGCAATACTTATTGCAGAAACACTGCTGTGGTTTCTTAGGTGCTTAAATTGAAAACACTTTTCAGCCCTCTCTTTCCTTAAGGTGGAATCACGTTTCTGTGTTCTTGTCGACTCTGCAAGACAACACTTAGCTTTTCTTCTTCCTTGGTTCAGATACATGCCTGGGTTCTGGAAACTGAGGTTCAGAAAACATTGCTACCTGCTCCTCTGTATTTCGTGCAGAAAAAAAAGAGCAGCGCTCTCTCACTGTGCTCATCTGGGAACACTCTCCTGGGATCTTCTCTGCTATCTAACACTGTTCATTTGTTTGTTTGTCTGTTTCTCTTTTGCTCACCGTCACTGCCCTAATTCAGCTAGACTTAGTTCACACTGTTCCGTGGTCATCTGTACTCATGTTTGAAAGAACTTTCTGTGCTCTCTTCTTCGGTGGTGGGTAGATAACAATTCGGTTTTCGTCCCGACTTAGTTGCAGTGCACTTCTTCAAATTATTGAAGAACGAGGTTAATAAACACTGCTCTGTGTTCTTCCACCCTTGGTCCTGATCACACTGTTCAACTGTGCTCGTCTTGGGAACATTTTCCTGTGAACTTCTCTGCTACATAACATTCTTCCTGTGTCTTGACTGCTATCTCTTCTTCTGTCCTCAGTTCTGAAACTCCGTTCTGTGGAATCCAGTACTTATCCAGGAAACAAATCTGTGCTAACCACTCCTTCGCTTCTGGATAACTCCCTTTCGTTTAATGGTCTCTTTATTTAGGAACACAATTCTTTTTGCATCAACCCAGACAGAAACACTACTGGGTGTCCTTCCGCACCAAGTTCAGTAACACTATTCTGTGTTCTCCTACACGTATATCCACAATAGAGTTTTCTGTGCTCTGTGCTATGTTTATTAGAGATCCCCCTCTCTCTTCTTCTCTGCTTAGTTCAGAAACACTGCTTTATGGTATCTGGGCCCTGTCTGCAATCCTTTTACGGAGCTCCTCTCTACTTTCCATTAAAACCCTTCTCAGCGCTATTCTCTACTTCTCTAGATAACACGCCTCTGCTTCCTTCTCTCTTTAGATTTCTCATCTACCTACTTCAGACACAATAACATGTGACATACCCTCATTTCTGAAACACTTGTCTCTTCCTTCTCTTCTGTACCAATTTTGAAACACTTTCCTGGGATCTTCTCGTCTAGATAGCACTCTTCTCTTTTCCTCTCTTGTTTGTTCACATCCACTGCTGCGAGTTCTTCTTGCCTTCGTTTAGGAACAGTGTTCAGTCTTTTTCTTTCTGTAGTGATCACTTAAGTGCTGCTGTGGGCTGCTCCCCTCTTTGCTAAATAACCATCTCCTTTCTTCTTCTCTACTTCATTCAGGAACCCTTCTGTGAGATCTTTTGTACTCCTGTGGAAACTCTGCTCAGTGCTTTTCTGTTAGTATCCTGGAAACTGTTGTCTACTCTGCTCTTCTCTTGTTTCCCTGGACATACCATGGAGACTCAGTTCTGTGCTCTTCGGTCCATGTCGTTGATCCCCTTCTCGGCCTCATCTCTACTGGGCTAGATAACAAGCCTCTTCTGTGTTTCTGTCCCGATTGTGGAAACACTCCATACTTTACTCTCAACATAGTACAAAGCATTCTGTGTCTTCGTCCCTCCTTTGGTCAAAAACAGTCTTCTGTGCTCTTCTGTGCTATGCGGGACACAGTAGGCGGGGCTCTTCTCCACTCTGTTGGATTTCACACTCACTCCTCTTTCCTGCAATACTTATTGCAGAAACACTGCTGTGGTTTCTTAGGTGCTTAAATTGAAAACACTTTTCAGCCCTCTCTTTCCTTAAGGTGGAATCACGTTTCTGTGTTCTTGTCGACTCTGCAAGACAACACTTAGCTTTTCTTCTTCCTTGGTTCAGATACATGCCTGGGTTCTGGAAACTGAGGTTCAGAAAACATTGCTACCTGCTCCTCTGTATTTCGTGCAGAAAAAAAAGAGCAGCGCTCTCTCACTGTGCTCATCTGGGAACACTCTCCTGGGATCTTCTCTGCTATCTAACACTGTTCATTTGTTTGTCAGTTTCTCTTTAGCTCACCGTCACTGCCCTAATTCGGCTAGACTTAGTTCACACTGTTCCTTGGTCATCTGTACTCATGTTTGAAAGAACTTTCTGTTCTCTCTTATTCAGAGGTTGGTAGATAACAATTTGGTTTTTGTCCCGACTTAGTTGCAGTGCACTTCTTCAAATTATTGAAGAACGAGGTTAATAAACACTGCTCTGTGTTGTTCCACCCTTGGTCCTGATCACACTGTTCAACTGTGCTCGTCTTGGGAACATTTTCCTGTGAACTTCTCTGCTACATAACATTCTTCCTGTGTCTTGACTGCTATCTCTTCTTCTGTCCTCAGTTCCGAAACTCCGTTCTGTGGAATCCAGTACTTATCTTGGAAACAAATCTGTGCTAACCACTCCTTCGCTTCTGGATAACTCCCTTTCGTTTCATGGTCTCTTTATTTAGGAACACAATTGTTTTTGCATCAACCCAGACAGAAACACTACTGGGTGTCCTTCCGCACCAAGTTCAGTAACACTATTCTGTGTTCTCCTACACGTATATCCACAATAGAGTTTTCTGTGCTCTGTGCTATTTTTATTAGAGATGCCCCTCTCTCTTCTTCTCTGCTTAGTTCAGTAACACTGCTTTATGGTATCTGGGCCCTGTCTGCAATCCTTTTACGGAGCTCCTCTCTACTTTCCATTAAAACCCTTCTCAGCGCTATTCTCTACTTCTCTAGATAACACGCCTCTGCTTCCTTCTCTCTTTAGATTTCTCATCTACCTACTTCAGACACAATAACATGTGACATACCCTCATTTCTGAAACACTTGTCTCTTCCTTCTCTTCTGTACCAATTTTGAAACACTTTCCTGGGATCTTCTCGTCTAGATAGCACTCTTCTCTTTTCCTCTCTTGTTTGTTCACATCCACTGCTGCGAGTTCTTCTTGCCTTTGTTTAGGAACAGTGTTCAGTCTTTTTCTTTCTGTAGTGATCACTTAAGTGCTGCTGTGGGCTGCTCCCCTCTTTGCTAAATAACCATCTCCTTTCTTCTTCTCTACTTCATTTAGGAACCCTTCTGTGAGATCTTTTGTACTCCTGTGGAAACTCTGCTCAGTGCTTTTCTGTTAGTATCCTGGAAACTGTTGTCTACTCTGCTCTTCTCTTGTTTCCCTGGACATACCATGGAGACTCAGTTCTGTGCTCTTCGGTCCATGTCGTTGATCCCCTTCTCGGCCTCATCTCTACTGGTCTAGATAACAAGCCTCTTCTGTGTTTCTGTCCCGATTGTGGAAACACTCCATACTTTACTCTCAACATAGTACAAAGCATTCTGTGTCTTCGTCCCTCCTTTGGTCAAAAACAGTCTTCTGTGCTCTTCTGTGCTATGCGGGACACAGTAGGCGGGGCTCTTCTCCACTCTGTTGGATTTCACACTCACTCCTCTTTCCTGCAATACTTATTGCAGAAACACTGCTGTGGTTTCTTAGGTGCTTAAATTGAAAACACTTTTCAGCCCTCTCTTTCCTTAAGGTGGAATCACGTTTCTGTGTTCTTGTCGACTCTGCAAGACAACACTTAGCTTTTCTTCTTCCTTGGTTCAGATACATGCCTGGGTTCTGGAAACTGAGGTTCAGAAAACATTGCTACCTGCTCCTCTGTATTTCGTGCAGAAAAAAAAGAGCAGCGCTCTCTCACTGTGCTCATCTGGGAACACTCTCCTGGGATCTTCTCTGCTATCTAACACTGTTCATTTGTTTGTTTGTCTGTTTCTCTTTTGCTCACCGTCACTGCCCTAATTCAGCTAGACTTAGTTCACACTGTTCCGTGGTCATCTGTACTCATGTTTGAAAGAACTTTCTGTGCTCTCTTCTTCGGTGGTGGGTAGATAACAATTCGGTTTTCGTCCCGACTTAGTTGCAGTGCACTTCTTCAAATTATTGAAGAACGAGGTTAATAAACACTGCTCTGTGTTCTTCCACCCTTGGTCCTGATCACACTGTTCAACTGTGCTCGTCTTGGGAACATTTTCCTGTGAACTTCTCTGCTACATAACATTCTTCCTGTGTCTTGACTGCTATCTCTTCTTCTGTCCTCAGTTCCGAAACTCCGTTCTGTGGAATCCAGTACTTATCCAGGAAACAAATCTGTGCTAACCACTCCTTCGCTTCTGGATAACTCCCTTTCGTTTAATGGTCTCTTTATTTAGGAACACAATTCTTTTTGCATCAACCCAGACAGAAACACTACTGGGTGTCCTTCCGCACCAAGTTCAGTAACACTATTCTGTGTTCTCCTACACGTATATCCACAATAGAGTTTTCTGTGCTCTGTGCTATGTTTATTAGAGATCCCCCTCTCTCTTCTTCTCTGCTTAGTTCAGAAACACTGCTTTATGGTATCTGGGCCCTGTCTGCAATCCTTTTACGGAGCTCCTCTCTACTTTCCATTAAAACCCTTCTCAGCGCTATTCTCTACTTCTCTAGATAACACGCCTCTGCTTCCTTCTCTCTTTAGATTTCTCATCTACCTACTTCAGACACAATAACATGTGACATACCCTCATTTCTGAAACACTTGTCTCTTCCTTCTCTTCTGTACCAATTTTGAAACACTTTCCTGGGATCTTCTCGTCTAGATAGCACTCTTCTCTTTTCCTCTCTTGTTTGTTCACATCCACTGCTGCGAGTTCTTCTTGCCTTCGTTTAGGAACAGTGTTCAGTCTTTTTCTTTCTGTAGTGATTACTTAAGTGCTGTTGTGGGCTTTTCCCCTCTTTGCTAAATAACCATCTCCTTTCTTCTTCTCTACTTCATTCAGGAACCCTTCTGTGAGATCTTTTGTACTCCTGTGGAAACTCTGCTCAGTGCTTTTCTGTTAGTATCCTGGAAACTGTTGTTTACTCTGCTCTTCTCTTGTTTCCCTAACATATCATGGAGACTCAGTTCTGTGCTCTTTGGTCCATGTCGTTGATCCCCTTCTCGGCCTCATCTCTACTGGGCTAGATAACAAGCCTCTTCTGTGTTTCTGTCCCGATTGTGGAAACACTCCATACTTTACTCTCAACATAGTACAAAGCATTCTGTGTCTTTGTCCCTCCTTTGTTCAAAAACAGTCTTCTGTGCTCTTCTGTGCTATCCTGGACACAGTAGGCGGGGCTCTTCTCCACTCTGTTGGATTTCACACTCACTCCTCTTTCCTGCAATACTTATTGCAGAAACACTGCTGTGGTTTCTTAGGTGCTTAAATTGAAAACACTTTTCAGCCCTCTCTTTCCTTAAGGTGGAATCACATTTCTGTGTTCTTGTCGACTCTGCAAGACAACACTTAGCTTTTCTTCTTCCTTGGTTCAGATACATGCCTGGGTTCTGGAAACTGAGGTTCAGAAAACATTGCTACCTGCTCCTCTGTATTTCATGCAGAAAAAAAAGAGCAGCGCTCTCTCACTGTGCTCGTCAGGGAACACTCTCCTGGGATCTTCTCTGCTATCTAACACTGTTCATTTGTTTGTTTAGCTGTTTCTCTTTTGCTCACCTTCACTGCCCTAATTCAGCTAGACTTAGTTCACACTGTTCCTTGGTCATCTGTACTCATGTTTGAAAGAACTTTCTGTGCTCTCTTCTTCGGTGGTGGGTAGATAACAATTCGGTTTTCGTCCCGACTTAGTTGCAGTGCACTTCTTCAAATTATTGAAGAACGAGGTTAATAAACACTGCTCTGTGTTCTTCCACCCTTGGTCCTGATCACACTGTTCAACTGTGCTCGTCTTGGGAACATTTTCCTGTGAACTTCTCTGCTACATAACATTCTTCCTGTGTCTTGACTGCTATCTCTTCTTCTGTCCTCAGTTCCGAAACTCCGTTCTGTGGAATCGTGTACTTATCTTGGAAACAAATCTGTGCTAACCACTCCTTCGCTTCTGGATAACTCCCTTTCGTTTCATGGTCTCTTTATTTAGGAACACAATTGTTTTTGCATCAACCCAGACAGAAACACTACTGGGTGTCCTTCCGCACTAAGTTCAGTAACACTATTCTGTGTTCTCCTACACGTATATCTACAATACAGTTTCTGTGCTCTGTGCTATGTTTATTAGAGATCCCCCTCTCTCTTCTTCTCTGCTTAGTTCAGAAACACTGCTTTATGGTATCTGGGCCCTGTCTGCAATCCTTTTACGGAGCTCCTCTCTACTTTCCATTAAAACCCTTCTCAGCGCTATTCTCTACTTCTCTAGATAACACGCCTCTGCTTCCTTCTCTCTTTAGATTTCTCATCTACCTACTTCAGACCCAATAACATGTGACATACCCTCATTTCTGAAACACTTGTCTCTTCCTTCTCTTCCGTACCAATTTTGAAACACTTTCCTGGGATCTTCTCGTCTAGATAGCACTCTTCTCTTTTCCTCTCTTGTTTGTTCACATCCACTGCTGCGAGTTCTTCTTGCCTTCGTTTAGGAACAGTGTTCAGTCTTTTTCTTTCTGTAGTGATCACTTAAGTGCTGCTGTGGGCTGCTCCCCTCTTTGCTAAATAACCATCTCCTTTCTTCTTCTCTACTTCATTCAGGAACCCTTCTGTGAGATCTTTTGTACTCCTGTGGAAACTCTGCTCAGTGCTTTTCTGTTAGTATCCTGGAAACTGTTGTCTACTCTGCTCTTCTCTTGTTTCCCTAACATATCATGGAGACTCAGTTCTGTGCTCTTTGGTCCATGTCGTTGATCCCCTTCTCGGCCTCATCTCTACTGGGCTAGATAACAAGCCTCTTCTGTGTTTCTGTCCCGATTTTGGAAACACTCCATACTTTACTCTCAACATAGTACAAAGCATTCTGTGTCTTCGTCCCTCCTTTGGTCAAAAACAGTCTTCTGTGCTCTTCTGTGCTATGCTGGACACAGTAGGCGGGGCTCTAATCCACTCTGTTGGATTTCACACTCACTCCTCTTTCCTGCAATACTTATTGCAGAAACACTGCTGTGGTTTCTTAGGTGCTTAAATTGAAAACACTTTTCAGCCCTCTCTTTCCTTAAGGTGGAATCACGTTTCTGTGTTCTTGTCGACTCTGCAAGACAACACTTAGCTTTTCTTCTTCCTTGGTTCAGATACATGCCTGGGTTCTGGAAACTGAGGTTCAGAAAACATTGCTACCTGCTCCTCTGTATTTCGTGCAGAAAAAAAGAGCAGCGCTCTCTCACTGTGCTCATCTGGGAACACTCTCCTGGGATCTTCTCTGCTATCTAACACTGTTCATTTGTTTGTTTGTCTGTTTCTCTTTTGCTCACCGTCACTGCCCTAATTCAGCTAGACTTAGTTCACACTGTTCCTTGGTCATCTGTACTCATGTTTGAAAGAACTTTCTGTGCTCTCTTCTTCGGTGGTGGGTAGATAACAATTCGGTTTTCGTCCCGACTTAGTTGCAGTGCACTTCTTCAAATTATTGAAGAACGAGGTTAATAAACACTGCTCTGTGTTCTTCCACCCTTGGTCCTGATCACACTGTTCAACTGTGCTCGTCTTGGGAACATTTTCCTGTGAACTTCTCTGCTACATAACATTCTTCCTGTGTCTTGACTGCTATCTCTTCTTCTGTCCTCAGTTCCGAAACTCCGTTCTGTGGAATCGTGTACTTATCTTGGAAACAAATCTGTGCTAACCACTCCTTCGCTTCTGGATAACTCCCTTTCGTTTCATGGTCTCTTTATTTAGGAACACAATTGTTTGTGCATCAACCCACACAGAAAAACTACTGGGTGTCCTTCCGCACTAAGTTCAGTAACACTATTCTGTGTTCTCCTACACGTATATCTACAATACAGTTTTCTGTGCTCTGTGCTATGTTTATTAGAGATCCCCCTCTCTCTTCTTCTCTGCTTAGTTCAGAAACACTGCTTTATGGTATCTGGGCCCTGTCTGCAATCCTTTTACGGAGCTCCTCTCTACTTTCCATTAAAACCCTTCTCAGCGCTATTCTCTACTTCTCTAGATAACACGCCTCTGCTTCCTTCTCTCTTTAGATTTCTCATCTACCTACTTCAGACCCAATAACATGTGACATACCCTCATTTCTGAAACACTTGTCTCTTCCTTCTCTTCCGTACCAATTTTGAAATACTTTCCTGGGATCTTCTCGTCTAGATAGCACTCTTCTCTTTTCCTCTCTTGTTTGTTCACATCCACTGCTGCGAGTTCTTCTTGCCTTCGTTTAGGAACAGTGTTCAGTCTTTTTCTTTCTGTAGTGATCACTTAAGTGCTGCTGTGGGCTGCTCCCCTCTTTGCTAAATAACCATCTCCTTTCTTCTTCTCTACTTCATTCAGGAACCCTTCTGTGAGATCTTTTGTACTCCTGTGGAAACTCTGCTCAGTGCTTTTCTGTTAGTATCCTGGAAACTGTTGTTTACTCTGCTCTTCTCTTGTTACCCTAACATATCATGGAGACTCAGTTCTGTGCTCTTTGGTCCATGTCGTTGATCCCCTTCTCGGCCTCATCTCTACTGGGCTAGATAACAAGCCTCTTCTGTGTTTCTGTCCCGATTGTGGAAACACTCCATACTTTACTCTCAACATAGTACAAAGCATTCTGTGTCTTTGTCCCTCCTTTGTTCAAAAACAGTCTTCTGTGCTCTTCTGTGCTATCCTGGACACAGTAGGCGGGGCTCTTCTCCACTCTGTTGGATTTCACACTCACTCCTCTTTCCTGCAATACTTATTGCAGAAACACTGCTGTGGTTTCTTAGGTGCTTAAATTGAAAACACTTTTCAGCCCTCTCTTTCCTTAAGGTGGAATCACATTTCTGTGTTCTTGTCGACTCTGCAAGACAACACTTAGCTTTTCTTCTTCCTTGGTTCAGATACATGCCTGGGTTCTGGAAACTGAGGTTCAGAAAACATTGCTACCTGCTCCTCTGTATTTCATGCAGAAAAAAAAGAGCAGCGCTCTCTCACTGTGCTCGTCAGGGAACACTCTCCTGGTATCTTCTCTGCTATCTAACACTGTTCATTTGTTTGTTTATCTGTTTCTCTTTTGCTCACCGTCACTGCCCTAATTCAGCTAGACTTAGTTCACACTGTTCCTTGGTCATCTGTACTCATGTTTGAAAGAACTTTCTGTGCTCTCTTCTTCGGTGGTGGGTAGATAACAATTCGGTTTTCGTCCCGACTTAGTTGCACTGCACTTCTTCAAATTATTGAAGAACGAGGTTAATAAACACTGCTCTGTGTTCTTCCACCCTTGGTCCTGATCACACTGTTCAACTGTGCTCGTCTTGGGAACATTTTCCTGTGAACTTCTCTGCTACATAACATTCTTCCTGTGTCTTGACTGCTATCTCTTCTTCTGTCCTCAGTTCCGAAACTCCGTTCTGTGGAATCGTGTACTTATCTTGGAAACAAATCTGTGCTAACCACTCCTTCGCTTCTGGATAACTCCCTTTCATTTCATGGTCTCTTTATTTAGGAACACAATTGTTTTTGCATCAACCCAGACAGAAACACTACTGGGTGTCCTTCCGCACTAAGTTCAGTAACACTATTCTGTGTTCTCCTACACGTATATCTACAATACAGTTTTCTGTGCTCTGTGCTATGTTTATTAGAGATCCCCCTCTCTCTTCTTCTCTGCTTAGTTCAGAAACACTGCTTTATGGTATCTGGGCCCTGTCTGCAATCCTTTTACGGAGCTCCTCTCTACTTTCCATTAAAACCCTTCTCAGCGCTATTCTCTACTTCTCTAGATAACACGCCTCTGCTTCCTTCTCTCTTTAGATTTCTCATCTACCTACTTCAGACACAATAACATGTGACATACCCTCATTTCTGAAACACTTGTCTCTTCCTTCTCTTCCGTACCAATTTTGAAACACTTTCCTGGGATCTTCTCGTCTAGATAGCACTCTTCTCTTTTCCTCTCTTGTTTGTTCACATCCACTGCTGCGAGTTCTTCTTGCCTTCGTTTAGGAACAGTGTTCAGTCTTTTTCTTTCTGTAGTGATCACTTAAGTGCTGCTGTGGGCTGCTCCCCTCTTTGCTAAATAACCATCTCCTTTCTTCTTCTCTACTTCATTCAGGAACCCTTCTGTGAGATCTTTTGTACTCCTGTGGAAACTCTGCTCAGTGCTTTTCTGTTAGTATCCTGGAAACTGTTGTCTACTCTGCTCTTCTCTTGTTTCCCTAACATATCATGGAGACTCAGTTCTGTGCTCTTTGGTCCATGTCGTTGATCCCCTTCTCGGCCTCATCTCTACTGGGCTAGATAACAAGCCTCTTCTGTGTTTCTGTCCCGATTGTGGAAACACTCCATACTTTACTCTCAACATAGTACAAAGCATTCTGTGTCTTCGTCCCTCCTTTGGTCAAAAACAGTCTTCTGTGCTCTTCTGTGCTATGCTGGACACAGTAGGCGGGGCTCTAATCCACTCTGTTGGATTTCACACTCACTCCTCTTTCCTGCAATACTTATTGCAGAAACACTGCTGTGGTTTCTTAGGTGCTTAAATTGAAAACACTTTTCAGCCCTCTCTTTCCTTAAGGTGGAATCACGTTTCTGTGTTCTTGTCGACTCTGCAAGACAACACTTAGCTTTTCTTCTTCCTTGGTTCAGATACATGCCTGGGTTCTGGAAACTGAGGTTCAGAAAACATTGCTACCTGCTCCTCTGTATTTCGTGCAGAAAAAAAAGAGCAGCGCTCTCTCACTGTGCTCATCTGGGAACACTCTCCTGGGATCTTCTCTGCTATCTAACACTGTTCATTTGTTTGTTTGTCTGTTTCTCTTTTGCTCACCGTCACTGCCCTAATTCAGCTAGACTTAGTTCACACTGTTCCTTGGTCATCTGTACTCATGTTTGAAAGAACTTTCTGTGCTCTCTTCTTCGGTGGTGGGTAGATAACAATTTGGTTTTCGTCCCGACTTAGTTGCAGTGCACTTCTTCAAATTATTGAAGAACGAGGTTAATAAACACTGCTCTGTGTTCTTCCACCCTTGGTCCTGATCACACTGTTCAACTGTGCTCGTCTTGGGAACATTTTCCTGTGAACTTCTCTGCTACATAACATTCTTCCTGTGTCTTGACTGCTATCTCTTCTTCTGTCCTCAGTTCCGAAACTCCGTTCTGTGGAATCGTGTACTTATCTTGGAAACAAATCTGTGCTAACCACTCCTTCGCTTCTGGATAACTCCCTTTCGTTTCATGGTCTCTTTATTTAGGAACACAATTGTTTTTGCATCAACCCACACAGAAACACTACTGGGTGTCCTTCCGCACTAAGTTCAGTAACACTATTCTGTGTTCTCCTACACGTATATCTACAATACAGTTTTCTGTGCTCTGTGCTATGTTTATTAGAGATCCCCCTCTCTCTTCTTCTCTGCTTAGTTCAGAAACACTGCTTTATGGTATCTGGGCCCTGTCTGCAATCCTTTTACGGAGCTCCTCTCTACTTTCCATTAAAACCCTTCTCAGCGCTATTCTCTACTTCTCTAGATAACACGCCTCTGCTTCCTTCTCTCTTTAGATTTCTCATCTACCTACTTCAGACACAATAACATGTGACATACCCTCATTTCTGAAACACTTGTCTCTTCCTTCTCTTCCGTACCAATTTTGAAATACTTTCCTGGGATCTTCTCGTCTAGATAGCACTCTTCTCTTTTCCTCTCTTGTTTGTTCACATCCACTGCTGCGAGTTCTTCTTGCCTTCGTTTAGGAACAGTGTTCAGTCTTTTTCTTTCTGTAGTGATCACTTAAGTGCTGCTGTGGGCTGCTCCCCTCTTTGCTAAATAACCATCTCCTTTCTTCTTCTCTACTTCATTCAGGAACCCTTCTGTGAGATCTTTTGTACTCCTGTGGAAACTCTGCTCAGTGCTTTTCTGTTAGTATCCTGGAAACTGTTGTCTACTCTGCTCTTCTCTTGTTTCCCTAACATATCATGGAGACTCAGTTCTGTGCTCTTTGGTCCATGTCGTTGATCCCCTTCTCGGCCTCATCTCTACTGGGCTAGATAACAAGCCTCTTCTGTGTTTCTGTCCCGATTGTGGAAACACTCCATACTTTACTCTCAACATAGTACAAAGCATTCTGTGTCTTTGTCCCTCCTTTGTTCAAAAACAGTCTTCTGTGCTCTTCTGTGCTATCCTGGACACAGTAGGCGGGGCTCTTCTCCACTCTGTTGGATTTCACACTCACTCCTCTTTCCTGCAATACTTATTGCAGAAACACTGCTGTGGTTTCTTAGGTGCTTAAATTGAAAACACTTTTCAGCCCTCTCTTTCCTTAAGGTGGAATCACGTTTCTGTGTTCTTGTCGACTCTGCAAGACAACACTTAGCTTTTCTTCTTCCTTGGTTCAGATACATGCCTGGGTTCTGGAAACTGAGGTTCAGAAAACATTGCTACCTGCTCCTCTGTATTTCGTGCAGAAAAAAAGAGCAGCGCTCTCTCACTGTGCTCATCTGGGAACACTCTCCTGGGATCTTCTCTGCTATCTAACACTGTTCATTTGTTTGTTTGTCTGTTTCTCTTTTGCTCACCGTCACTGCCCTAATTCAGCTAGACTTAGTTCACACTGTTCCTTGGTCATCTGTACTCATGTTTGAAAGAACTTTCTGTGCTCTCTTCTTCGGTGGTGGGTAGATAACAATTCGGTTTTCGTCCCGACTTAGTTGCAGTGCACTTCTTCAAATTATTGAAGAACGAGGTTAATAAACACTGCTCTGTGTTCTTCCACCCTTGGTCCTGATCACACTGTTCAACTGTGCTCGTCTTGGGAACATTTTCCTGTGAACTTCTCTGCTACATAACATTCTTCCTGTGTCTTGACTGCTATCTCTTCTTCTGTCCTCAGTTCCGAAACTCCGTTCTGTGGAATCGTGTACTTATCTTGGAAACAAATCTGTGCTAACCACTCCTTCGCTTCTGGATAACTCCCTTTCGTTTCATGGTCTCTTTATTTAGGAACACAATTGTTTTTGCATCAACCCAGACAGAAACACTACTGGGTGTCCTTCCGCACTAAGTTCAGTAACACTATTCTGTGTTCTCCTACACGTATATCTACAATACAGTTTTCTGTGCTCTGTGCTATGTTTATTAGAGATCCCCCTCTCTCTTCTTCTCTGCTTAGTTCAGAAACACTGCTTTATGGTATCTGGGCCCTGTCTGCAATCCTTTTACGGAGCTCCTCTCTACTTTCCATTAAAACCCTTCTCAGCGCTATTCTCTACTTCTCTAGATAACACGCCTCTGCTTCCTTCTCTCTTTAGATTTCTCATCTACCTACTTCAGACACAATAACATGTGACATACCCTCATTTCTGAAACACTTGTCTCTTCCTTCTCTTTAGTACCAATTTTGAAACACTTTCCTGGGATCTTCTCGTCTAGATAGCACTCTTCTCTTTTCCTCTCTTGTTTGTTCACATCCACTGCTGCGAGTTCTTCTTGCCTTCGTTTAGGAACAGTGTTCAGTCTTTTTCTTTCTGTAGTGATCACTTAAGTGCTGCTGTGGGCTGCTCCCCTCTTTGCTAAATAACCATCTCCTTTCTTCTTCTCTACTTCATTCAGGAACCCTTCTGTGAGATCTTTTGTACTCCTGTGGAAACTCTGCTCAGTGCTTTTCTGTTAGTATCCTGGAAACTGTTGTCTACTCTGCTCTTCTCTTGTTACCCTAACATATCATGGAGACTCAGTTCTGTGCTCTTTGGTCCATGTCGTTGATCCCCTTCTCGGCCTCATCTCTACTGGGCTAGATAACAAGCCTCTTCTGTGTTTCTGTCCCGATTGTGGAAACACTCCATACTTTACTCTCAACATAGTACAAAGCATTCTGTGTCTTTGTCCCTCCTTTGTTCAAAAACAGTCTTCTGTGCTCTTCTGTGCTATCCTGGACACAGTAGGCGGGGCTCTTCTCCACTCTGTTGGATTTCACACTCACTCCTCTTTCCTGCAATACTTATTGCAGAAACACTGCTGTGGTTTCTTAGGTGCTTAAATTGAAAACACTTTTCAGCCCTCTCTTTCCTTAAGGTGGAATCACGTTTCTGTGTTCTTGTCGACTCTGCAAGACAACACTTAGCTTTTCTTCTTCCTTGGTTCAGATACATGCCTGGGTTCTGGAAACTGAGGTTCAGAAAACATTGCTACCTGCTCCTCTGTATTTCATGCAGAAAAAAAAGAGCAGCGCTCTCTCACTGTGCTCGTCAGGGAACACTCTCCTGGGATCTTCTCTGCTATCTAACACTGTTCATTTGTTTGTTTAGCTGTTTCTCTTTTGCTCACCGTCACTGCCCTAATTCAGCTAGACTTAGTTCACACTGTTCCTTGGTCATCTGTACTCATGTTTGAAAGAACTTTCTGTGCTCTCTTCTTCGGTGGTGGGTAGATAACAATTCGGTTTTCGTCCCGACTTAGTTGCAGTGCACTTCTTCAAATTATTGAAGAACGAGGTTAATAAACACTGCTCTGTGTTCTTCCACCCTTGGTCCTGATCACACTGTTCAACTGTGCTCGTCTTGGGAACATTTTCCTGTGAACTTCTCTGCTACATAACATTCTTCCTGTGTCTTGACTGCTATCTCTTCTTCTGTCCTCAGTTCCGAAACTCCGTTCTGTGGAATCGTGTACTTATCTTGGAAACAAATCTGTGCTAACCACTCCTTCGCTTCTGGATAACTCCCTTTCATTTCATGGTCTCTTTATTTAGGAACACAATTGTTTTTGCATCAACCCAGACAGAAACACTACTGGGTGTCCTTCCGCACTAAGTTCAGTAACACTATTCTGTGTTCTCCTACACGTATATCTACAATACAGTTTTCTGTGCTCTGTGCTATGTTTATTAGAGATCCCCCTCTCTCTTCTTCTCTGCTTAGTTCAGAAACACTGCTTTATGGTATCTGGGCCCTGTCTGCAATCCTTTTACGGAGCTCCTCTCTACTTTCCATTAAAACCCTTCTCAGCGCTATTCTCTACTTCTCTAGATAACACGCCTCTGCTTCCTTCTCTCTTTAGATTTCTCATCTACCTACTTCAGACACAATAACATGTGACATACCCTCATTTCTGAAACACTTGTCTCTTCCTTCTCTTCCGTACCAATTTTGAAACACTTTCCTGGGATCTTCTCGTCTAGATAGCACTCTTCTCTTTTCCTCTCTTGTTTGTTCACATCCACTGCTGCGAGTTCTTCTTGCCTTCGTTTAGGAACAGTGTTCAGTCTTTTTCTTTCTGTAGTGATCACTTAAGTGCTGCTGTGGGCTGCTCCCCTCTTTGCTAAATAACCATCTCCTTTCTTCTTCTCTACTTCATTCAGGAACCCTTCTGTGAGATCTTTTGTACTCCTGTGGAAACTCTGCTCAGTGCTTTTCTGTTAGTATCCTGGAAACTGTTGTCTACTCTGCTCTTCTCTTGTTTCCCTAACATATCATGGAGACTCAGTTCTGTGCTCTTTGGTCCATGTCGTTGATCCCCTTCTCGGCCTCATCTCTACTGGGCTAGATAACAAGCCTCTTCTGTGTTTCTGTCCCGATTGTGGAAACACTCCATACTTTACTCTCAACATAGTACAAAGCATTCTGTGTCTTTGTCCCTCCTTTGTTCAAAAACAGTCTTCTGTGCTCTTCTGTGCTATCCTGGACACAGTAGGCGGGGCTCTTCTCCACTCTGTTGGATTTCACACTCACTCCTCTTTCCTGCAATACTTATTGCAGAAACACTGCTGTGGTTTCTTAGGTGCTTAAATTGAAAACACTTTTCAGCCCTCTCTTTCCTTAAGGTGGAATCACGTTTCTGTGTTCTTGTCGACTCTGCAAGACAACACTTAGCTTTTCTTCTTCCTTGGTTCAGATACATGCCTGGGTTCTGGAAACTGAGGTTCAGAAAACATTGCTACCTGCTCCTCTGTATTTCGTGCAGAAAAAAAGAGCAGCGCTCTCTCACTGTGCTCATCTGGGAACACTCTCCTGGGATCTTCTCTGCTATCTAACACTGTTCATTTGTTTGTTTGTCTGTTTCTCTTTTGCTCACCGTCACTGCCCTAATTCAGCTAGACTTAGTTCACACTGTTCCTTGGTCATCTGTACTCATGTTTGAAAGAACTTTCTGTGCTCTCTTCTTCGGTGGTGGGTAGATAACAATTCGGTTTTCGTCCCGACTTAGTTGCAGTGCACTTCTTCAAATTATTGAAGAACGAGGTTAATAAACACTGCTCTGTGTTCTTCCACCCTTGGTCCTGATCACACTGTTCAACTGTGCTCGTCTTGGGAACATTTTCCTGTGAACTTCTCTGCTACATAACATTCTTCCTGTGTCTTGACTGCTATCTCTTCTTCTGTCCTCAGTTCCGAAACTCCGTTCTGTGGAATCGTGTACTTATCTTGGAAACAAATCTGTGCTAACCACTCCTTCGCTTCTGGATAACTCCCTTTCGTTTCATGGTCTCTTTATTTAGGAACACAATTGTTTTTGCATCAACCCAGACAGAAACACTACTGGGTGTCCTTCCGCACTAAGTTCAGTAACACTATTCTGTGTTCTCCTACACGTATATCTACAATACAGTTTCTGTGCTCTGTGCTATGTTTATTAGAGATCCCCCTCTCTCTTCTTCTCTGCTTAGTTCAGAAACACTGCTTTATGGTATCTGGGCCCTGTCTGCAATCCTTTTACGGAGCTCCTCTCTACTTTCCATTAAAACCCTTCTCAGCGCTATTCTCTACTTCTCTAGATAACACGCCTCTGCTTCCTTCTCTCTTTAGATTTCTCATCTACCTACTTCAGACACAATAACATGTGACATACCCTCATTTCTGAAACACTTGTCTCTTCCTTCTCTTCCGTACCAATTTTGAAACACTTTCCTGGGATCTTCTCGTCTAGATAGCACTCTTCTCTTTTCCTCTCTTGTTTGTTCACATCCACTGCTGCGAGTTCTTCTTGCCTTCGTTTAGGAACAGTGTTCAGTCTTTTTCTTTCTGTAGTGATCACTTAAGTGCTGCTGTGGGCTGCTCCCCTCTTTGCTAAATAACCATCTCCTTTCTTCTTCTCTACTTCATTCAGGAACTCTTCTGTGAGATCTTTTGTACTCCTGTGGAAACTCTGCTCAGTGCTTTTCTGTTAGTATCCTGGAAACTGTTGTCTACTCTGCTCTTCTCTTGTTTCCCTAACATATCATGGAGACTCAGTTCTGTGCTCTTTGGTCCATGTCGTTGATCCCCTTCTCGGCCTCATCTCTACTGGGCTAGATAACAAGCCTCTTCTGTGTTTCTGTCCCGATTGTGGAAACACTCCATACTTTACTCTCAACATAGTACAAAGCATTCTGTGTCTTTGTCCCTCCTTTGTTCAAAAACAGTCTTCTGTGCTCTTCTGTGCTATCCTGGACACAGTAGGCGGGGCTCTTCTCCACTCTGTTGGATTTCACACTCACTCCTCTTTCCTGCAATACTTATTGCAGAAACACTGCTGTGGTTTCTTAGGTGCTTAAATTGAAAACACTTTTCAGCCCTCTCTTTCCTTAAGGTGGAATCACGTTTCTGTGTTCTTGTCGACTCTGCAAGACAACACTTAGCTTTTCTTCTTCCTTGGTTCAGATACATGCCTGGGTTCTGGAAACTGAGGTTCAGAAAACATTGCTACCTGCTCCTCTGTATTTCATGCAGAAAAAAAAGAGCAGCGCTCTCTCACTGTGCTCGTCAGGGAACACTCTCCTGGGATCTTCTCTGCTATCTAACACTGTTCATTTGTTTGTTTGTCTGTTTCTCTTTTGCTCACCGTCACTGCCCTAATTCAGCTAGACTTAGTTCACACTGTTCCTTGGTCATCTGTACTCATGTTTGAAAGAACTTTCTGTGCTCTCTTCTTCGGTGGTGGGTAGATAACAATTCGGTTTTCGTCCCGACTTAGTTGCAGTGCACTTCTTCAAATTATTGAAGAACGAGGTTAATAAACACTGCTCTGTGTTCTTCCACCCTTGGTCCTGATCACACTGTTCAACTGTGCTCGTCTTGGGAACATTTTCCTGTGAACTTCTCTGCTACATAACATTCTTCCTGTGTCTTGACTGCTATCTCTTCTTCTGTCCTCAGTTCCGAAACTCCGTTCTGTGGAATCGTGTACTTATCTTGGAAACAAATCTGTGCTAACCACTCCTTCGCTTCTGGATAACTCCCTTTCGTTTCATGGTCTCTTTATTTAGGAACACAATTGTTTTTGCATCAACCCAGACAGAAACACTACTGGGTGTCCTTCCGCACTAAGTTCAGTAACACTATTCTGTGTTCTCCTACACGTATATCTACAATACAGTTTTCTGTGCTCTGTGCTATGTTTATTAGAGATCCCCCTCTCTCTTCTTCTCTGCTTAGTTCAGAAACACTGCTTTATGGTATCTGGGCCCTGTCTGCAATCCTTTTACGGAGCTCCTCTCTACTTTCCATTAAAACCCTTCTCAGCGCTATTCTCTACTTCTCTAGATAACACGCCTCTGCTTCCTTCTCTCTTTAGATTTCTCATCTACCTACTTCAGACACAATAACATGTGACATACCCTCATTTCTGAAACACTTGTCTCTTCCTTCTCTTCCGTACCAATTTTGAAACACTTTCCTGGGATCTTCTCGTCTAGATAGCACTCTTCTCTTTTCCTCTCTTGTTTGTTCACATCCACTGCTGCGAGTTCTTCTTGCCTTCGTTTAGGAACAGTGTTCAGTCTTTTTCTTTCTGTAGTGATCACTTAAGTGCTGCTGTGGGCTGCTCCCCTCTTTGCTAAATAACCATCTCCTTTCTTCTTCTCTACTTCATTCAGGAACCCTTCTGTGAGATCTTTTGTACTCCTGTGGAAACTCTGCTCAGTGCTTTTCTGTTAGTATCCTGGAAACTGTTGTCTACTCTGCTCTTCTCTTGTTTCCCTAACATATCATGGAGACTCAGTTCTGTGCTCTTTGGTCCATGTCGTTGATCCCCTTCTCGGCCTCATCTCTACTGGGCTAGATAACAAGCCTCTTCTGTGTTTCTGTCCCGATTTTGGAAACACTCCATACTTTACTCTCAACATAGTACAAAGCATTCTGTGTCTTCGTTCCTCCTTTGTTCAAAAACAGTCTTCTGTGCTCTTCTGTGCTATGCTGGACACAGTAGGCGGGGCTCTAATCCACTCTGTTGGATTTCACACTCACTCCTCTTTCCTGCAATACTTATTGCAGAAACACTGCTGTGGTTTCTTAGGTGCTTAAATTGAAAACACTTTTCAGCCCTCTCTTTCCTTAAGGTGGAATCACGTTTCTGTGTTCTTGTCGACTCTGCAAGACAACACTTAGCTTTTCTTCTTCCTTGGTTCAGATACATGCCTGGGTTCTGGAAACTGAGGTTCAGAAAACATTGCTACCTGCTCCTCTGTATTTCGTGCAGAAAAAAAGAGCAGCGCTCTCTCACTGTGCTCATCTGGGAACACTCTCCTGGGATCTTCTCTGCTATCTAACACTGTTCATTTGTTTGTTTGTCTGTTTCTCTTTTGCTCACCGTCACTGCCCTAATTCAGCTAGACTTAGTTCACACTGTTCCTTGGTCATCTGTACTCATGTTTGAAAGAACTTTCTGTGCTCTCTTCTTCGGTGGTGGGTAGATAACAATTCGGTTTTCGTCCCGACTTAGTTGCAGTGCACTTCTTCAAATTATTGAAGAACGAGGTTAATAAACACTGCTCTGTGTTCTTCCACCCTTGGTCCTGATCACACTGTTCAACTGTGCTCGTCTTGGGAACATTTTCCTGTGAACTTCTCTGCTACATAACATTCTTCCTGTGTCTTGACTGCTATCTCTTCTTCTGTCCTCAGTTCCGAAACTCCGTTCTGTGGAATCGTGTACTTATCTTGGAAACAAATCTGTGCTAACCACTCCTTCGCTTCTGGATAACTCCCTTTCATTTCATGGTCTCTTTATTTAGGAACACAATTGTTTTTGCATCAACCCAGACAGAAACACTACTGGGTGTCCTTCCGCACT
The DNA here is from genome assembly GCF_030254825.1 of Meriones unguiculatus. NCBI lineage: Eukaryota > Metazoa > Chordata > Mammalia > Rodentia > Muridae > Meriones > Meriones unguiculatus. The sequence goes on along the minus strand of NW_026843712.1, from coordinate 2,137,730 downwards.
AAGTTCAGTAACACTATTCTGTGTTCTCCTACACGTATATCTACAATACAGTTTTCTGTGCTCTGTGCTATGTTTATTAGAGATCCCCCTCTCTCTTCTTCTCTGCTTAGTTCAGAAACACTGCTTTATGGTATCTGGGCCCTGTCTGCAATCCTTTTACGGAGCTCCTCTCTACTTTCCATTAAAACCCTTCTCAGCGCTATTCTCTACTTCTCTAGATAACACGCCTCTGCTTCCTTCTCTCTTTAGATTTCTCATCTACCTACTTCAGACACAATAACATGTGACATACCCTCATTTCTGAAACACTTGTCTCTTCCTTCTCTTCCGTACCAATTTTGAAACACTTTCCTGGGATCTTCTCGTCTAGATAGCACTCTTCTCTTTTCCTCTCTTGTTTGTTCACATCCACTGCTGCGAGTTCTTCTTGCCTTCGTTTAGGAACAGTGTTCAGTCTTTTTCTTTCTGTAGTGATCACTTAAGTGCTGCTGTGGGCTGCTCCCCTCTTTGCTAAATAACCATCTCCTTTCTTCTTCTCTACTTCATTCAGGAACCCTTCTGTGAGATCTTTTGTACTCCTGTGGAAACTCTGCTCAGTGCTTTTCTGTTAGTATCCTGGAAACTGTTGTCTACTCTGCTCTTCTCTTGTTTCCCTAACATATCATGGAGACTCAGTTCTGTGCTCTTTGGTCCATGTCGTTGATCCCCTTCTCGGCCTCATCTCTACTGGGCTAGATAACAAGCCTCTTCTGTGTTTCTGTCCCGATTGTGGAAACACTCCATACTTTACTCTCAACATAGTACAAAGCATTCTGTGTCTTTGTCCCTCCTTTGTTCAAAAACAGTCTTCTGTGCTCTTCTGTGCTATCCTGGACACAGTAGGCGGGGCTCTTCTCCACTCTGTTGGATTTCACACTCACTCCTCTTTCCTGCAATACTTATTGCAGAAACACTGCTGTGGTTTCTTAGGTGCTTAAATTGAAAACACTTTTCAGCCCTCTCTTTCCTTAAGGTGGAATCACGTTTCTGTGTTCTTGTCGACTCTGCAAGACAACACTTAGCTTTTCTTCTTCCTTGGTTCAGATACATGCCTGGGTTCTGGAAACTGAGGTTCAGAAAACATTGCTACCTGCTCCTCTGTATTTCGTGCAGAAAAAAAGAGCAGCGCTCTCTCACTGTGCTCATCTGGGAACACTCTCCTGGGATCTTCTCTGCTATCTAACACTGTTCATTTGTTTGTTTGTCTGTTTCTCTTTTGCTCACCGTCACTGCCCTAATTCAGCTAGACTTAGTTCACACTGTTCCTTGGTCATCTGTACTCATGTTTGAAAGAACTTTCTGTGCTCTCTTCTTCGGTGGTGGGTAGATAACAATTCGGTTTTCGTCCCGACTTAGTTGCAGTGCACTTCTTCAAATTATTGAAGAACGAGGTTAATAAACACTGCTCTGTGTTCTTCCACCCTTGGTCCTGATCACACTGTTCAAATGTGCTCGTCTTGGGAACATTTTCCTGTGAACTTCTCTGCTACATAACATTCTTCCTGTGTCTTGACTGCTATCTCTTCTTCTGTCCTCAGTTCCGAAACTCCGTTCTGTGGAATCGTGTACTTATCTTGGAAACAAATCTGTGCTAACCACTCCTTCGCTTCTGGATAACTCCCTTTCGTTTCATGGTCTCTTTATTTAGGAACACAATTGTTTTTGCATCAACCCAGACAGAAACACTACTGGGTGTCCTTCCGCACTAAGTTCAGTAACACTATTCTGTGTTCTCCTACACGTATATCTACAATACAGTTTTCTGTGCTCTGTGCTATGTTTATTAGAGATCCCCCTCTCTCTTCTTCTCTGCTTAGTTCAGAAACACTGCTTTATGGTATCTGGGCCCTGTCTGCTATCCTTTTACGGAGCTCCTCTCTACTTTCCATTAAAACCCTTCTCAGCGCTATTCTCTACTTCTCTAGATAACACGCCTCTGCTTCCTTCTCTCTTTAGATTTCTCATCTACCTACTTCAGACACAATAACATGTGACATACCCTCATTTCTGAAACACTTGTCTCTTCCTTCTCTTCCGTACCAATTTTGAAACACTTTCCTGGGATCTTCTCGTCTAGATAGCACTCTTCTCTTTTCCTCTCTTGTTTGTTCACATCCACTGCTGCGAGTTCTTCTTGCCTTCGTTTAGGAACAGTGTTCAGTCTTTTTCTTTCTGTAGTGATCACTTAAGTGCTGCTGTGGGCTGCTCCCCTCTTTGCTAAATAACCATCTCCTTTCTTCTTCTCTACTTCATTCAGGAACCCTTCTGTGAGATCTTTTGTACTCCTGTGGAAACTCTGCTCAGTGCTTTTCTGTTAGTATCCTGGAAACTGTTGTCTACTCTGCTCTTCTCTTGTTTCCCTAACATATCATGGAGACTCAGTTCTGTGCTCTTTGGTCCATGTCGTTGATCCCCTTCTCGGCCTCATCTCTACTGGGCTAGATAACAAGCCTCTTCTGTGTTTCTGTCCCGATTGTGGAAACACTCCATACTTTACTCTCAACATAGTACAAAGCATTCTGTGTCTTTGTCCCTCCTTTGTTCAAAAACAGTCTTCTGTGCTCTTCTGTGCTATCCTGGACACAGTAGGCGGGGCTCTTCTCCACTCTGTTGGATTTCACACTCACTCCTCTTTCCTGCAATACTTATTGCAGAAACACTGCTGTGGTTTCTTAGGTGCTTAAATTGAAAACACTTTTCAGCCCTCTCTTTCCTTAAGGTGGAATCACGTTTCTGTGTTCTTGTCGACTCTGCAAGACAACACTTAGCTTTTCTTCTTCCTTGGTTCAGATACATGCCTGGGTTCTGGAAACTGAGGTTCAGAAAACATTGCTACCTGCTCCTCTGTATTTCGTGCAGAAAAAAAGAGCAGCGCTCTCTCACTGTGCTCATCTGGGAACACTCTCCTGGGATCTTCTCTGCTATCTAACACTGTTCATTTGTTTGTTTGTCTGTTTCTCTTTTGCTCACCGTCACTGCCCTAATTCAGCTAGACTTAGTTCACACTGTTCCTTGGTCATCTGTACTCATGTTTGAAAGAACTTTCTGTGCTCTCTTCTTCGGTGGTGGGTAGATAACAATTCGGTTTTCGTCCCGACTTAGTTGCAGTGCACTTCTTCAAATTATTGAAGAACGAGGTTAATAAACACTGCTCTGTGTTCTTCCACCCTTGGTCCTGATCACACTGTTCAACTGTGCTCGTCTTGGGAACATTTTCCTGTGAACTTCTCTGCTACATAACATTCTTCCTGTGTCTTGACTGCTATCTCTTCTTCTGTCCTCAGTTCCGAAACTCCGTTCTGTGGAATCGTGTACTTATCTTGGAAACAAATCTGTGCTAACCACTCCTTCGCTTCTGGATAACTCCCTTTCGTTTCATGGTCTCTTTATTTAGGAACACAATTGTTTTTGCATCAACCCAGACAGAAACACTACTGGGTGTCCTTCCGTACTAAGTTCAGTAACACTATTCTGTGTTCTCCTACACGTATATCTACAATACAGTTTTCTGTGCTCTGTGCTATGTTTATTAGAGATCCCCCTCTCTCTTCTTCTCTGCTTAGTTCAGAAACACTGCTTTATGGTATCTGGGCCCTGTCTGCAATCCTTTTACGGAGCTCCTCTCTACTTTCCATTAAAACCCTTCTCAGCGCTATTCTCTACTTCTCTAGATAACACGCCTCTGCTTCCTTCTCTCTTTAGATTTCTCATCTACCTACTTCAGACACAATAACATGTGACATACCCTCATTTCTGAAACACTTGTCTCTTCCTTCTCTTCCGTACCAATTTTGAAACACTTTCCTGGGATCTTCTCGTCTAGATAGCACTCTTCTCTTTTCCTCTCTTGTTTGTTCACATCCACTGCTGCTAGTTCTTCTTGCCTTCGTTTAGGAACAGTGTTCAGTCTTTTTCTTTCTGTAGTGATCACTTAAGTGCTGCTGTGGGCTGCTCCCCTCTTTGCTAAATAACCATCTCCTTTCTTCTTCTCTACTTCATTCAGGAACCCTTCTGTGAGATCTTTTGTACTCCTGTGGAAACTCTGCTCAGTGCTTTTCTGTTAGTATCCTGGAAACTGTTGTCTACTCTGCTCTTCTCTTGTTACCCTAACATATCATGGAGACTCAGTTCTGTGCTCTTTGGTCCATGTCGTTGATCCCCTTCTTGGCCTCATCTCTACTGGGCTAGATAACAAGCCTCTTCTGTGTTTCTGTCCCGATTGTGGAAACACTCCATACTTTACTCTCAACATAGTACAAAGCATTCTGTGTCTTTGTCCCTCCTTTGTTCAAAAACAGTCTTCTGTGCTCTTCTGTGCTATCCTGGACACAGTAGGCGGGGCTCTTCTCCACTCTGTTGGATTTCACACTCACTCCTCTTTCCTGCAATACTTATTGCAGAAACACTGCTGTGGTTTCTTAGGTGCTTAAATTGAAAACACTTTTCAGCCCTCTCTTTCCTTAAGGTGGAATCACGTTTCTGTGTTCTTGTCGACTCTGCAAGACAACACTTAGCTTTTCTTCTTCCTTGGTTCAGATACATGCCTGGGTTCTGGAAACTGAGGTTCAGAAAACATTGCTACCTGCTCCTCTGTATTTCATGCAGAAAAAAAAGAGCAGCGCTCTCTCACTGTGCTCGTCAGGGAACACTCTCCTGGGATCTTCTCTGCTATCTAACACTGTTCATTTGTTTGTTTGTCTGTTTCTCTTTTGCTCACCGTCACTGCCCTAATTCAGCTAGACTTAGTTCACACTGTTCCTTGGTCATCTGTACTCATGTTTGAAAGAACTTTCTGTGCTCTCTTCTTCGGTGGTGGGTAGATAACAATTCGGTTTTCGTCCCGACTTAGTTGCAGTGCACTTCTTCAAATTATTGAAGAACGAGGTTAATAAACACTGCTCTGTGTTCTTCCACCCTTGGTCCTGATCACACTGTTCAACTGTGCTCGTCTTGGGAACATTTTCCTGTGAACTTCTCTGCTACATAACATTCTTCCTGTGTCTTGACTGCTATCTCTTCTTCTGTCCTCAGTTCCGAAACTCCGTTCTGTGGAATCGTGTACTTATCTTGGAAACAAATCTGTGCTAACCACTCCTTCGCTTCTGGATAACTCCCTTTCGTTTCATGGTCTCTTTATTTAGGAACACAATTGTTTTTGCATCAACCCAGACAGAAACACTACTGGGTGTCCTTCCGCACTAAGTTCAGTAACACTATTCTGTGTTCTCCTACACGTATATCTACAATACAGTTTCTGTGCTCTGTGCTATGTTTATTAGAGATCCCCCTCTCTCTTCTTCTCTGCTTAGTTCAGAAACACTGCTTTATGGTATCTGGGCCCTGTCTGCAATCCTTTTACGGAGCTCCTCTCTACTTTCCATTAAAACCCTTCTCAGCGCTATTCTCTACTTCTCTAGATAACACGCCTCTGCTTCCTTCTCTCTTTAGATTTCTCATCTACCTACTTCAGACACAATAACATGTGACATACCCTCATTTCTGAAACACTTGTCTCTTCCTTCTCTTCCGTACCAATTTTGAAACACTTTCCTGGGATCTTCTCGTCTAGATAGCACTCTTCTCTTTTCCTCTCTTGTTTGTTCACATCCACTGCTGCGAGTTCTTCTTGCCTTCGTTTAGGAACAGTGTTCAGTCTTTTTCTTTCTGTAGTGATCACTTAAGTGCTGCTGTGGGCTGCTCCCCTCTTTGCTAAATAACCATCTCCTTTCTTCTTCTCTACTTCATTCAGGAACTCTTCTGTGAGATCTTTTGTACTCCTGTGGAAACTCTGCTCAGTGCTTTTCTGTTAGTATCCTGGAAACTGTTGTCTACTCTGCTCTTCTCTTGTTTCCCTAACATATCATGGAGACTCAGTTCTGTGCTCTTTGGTCCATGTCGTTGATCCCCTTCTCGGCCTCATCTCTACTGGGCTAGATAACAAGCCTCTTCTGTGTTTCTGTCCCGATTTTGGAAACACTCCATACTTTACTCTCAACATAGTACAAAGCATTCTGTGTCTTCGTTCCTCCTTTGTTCAAAAACAGTCTTCTGTGCTCTTCTGTGCTATGCTGGACACAGTAGGCGGGGCTCTAATCCACTCTGTTGGATTTCACACTCACTCCTCTTTCCTGCAATACTTATTGCAGAAACACTGCTGTGGTTTCTTAGGTGCTTAAATTGAAAACACTTTTCAGCCCTCTCTTTCCTTAAGGTGGAATCACGTTTCTGTGTTCTTGTCGACTCTGCAAGACAACACTTAGCTTTTCTTCTTCCTTGGTTCAGATACATGCCTGGGTTCTGGAAACTGAGGTTCAGAAAACATTGCTACCTGCTCCTCTGTATTTCGTGCAGAAAAAAAGAGCAGCGCTCTCTCACTGTGCTCATCTGGGAACACTCTCCTGGGATCTTCTCTGCTATCTAACACTGTTCATTTGTTTGTTTGTCTGTTTCTCTTTTGCTCACCGTCACTGCCCTAATTCAGCTAGACTTAGTTCACACTGTTCCTTGGTCATCTGTATTCATGTTTGAAAGAACTTTCTGTGCTCTCTTCTTCGGTGGTGGGTAGATAACAATTCGGTTTTCGTCCCGACTTAGTTGCAGTGCACTTCTTCAAATTATTGAAGAACGAGGTTAATAAACACTGCTCTGTGTTCTTCCACCCTTGGTCCTGATCACACTGTTCAACTGTGCTCGTCTTGGGAACATTTTCCTGTGAACTTCTCTGCTACATAACATTCTTCCTGTGTCTTGACTGCTATCTCTTCTTCTGTCCTCAGTTCCGAAACTCCGTTCTGTGGAATCGTGTACTTATCTTGGAAACAAATCTGTGCTAACCACTCCTTCGCTTCTGGATAACTCCCTTTCGTTTCATGGTCTCTTTATTTAGGAACACAATTGTTTTTGCATCAACCCAGACAGAAACACTACTGGGTGTCCTTCCGCACTAAGTTCAGTAACACTATTCTGTGTTCTCCTACACGTATATCTACAATACAGTTTTCTGTGCTCTGTGCTATGTTTATTAGAGATCCCCCTCTCTCTTCTTCTCTGCTTAGTTCAGAAACACTGCTTTATGGTATCTGGGCCCTGTCTGCAATCCTTTTACGGAGCTCCTCTCTACTTTCCATTAAAACCCTTCTCAGCGCTATTCTCTACTTCTCTAGATAACACGCCTCTGCTTCCTTCTCTCTTTAGATTTCTCATCTACCTACTTCAGACACAATAACATGTGACATACCCTCATTTCTGAAACACTTGTCTCTTCCTTCTCTTCCGTACCAATTTTGAAACACTTTCCTGGGATCTTCTCGTCTAGATAGCACTCTTCTCTTTTCCTCTCTTGTTTGTTCACATCCACTGCTGCTAGTTCTTCTTGCCTTCGTTTAGGAACAGTGTTCAGTCTTTTTCTTTCTGTAGTGATCACTTAAGTGCTGCTGTGGGCTGCTCCCCTCTTTGCTAAATAACCATCTCCTTTCTTCTTCTCTACTTCATTCAGGAACCCTTCTGTGAGATCTTTTGTACTCCTGTGGAAACTCTGCTCAGTGCTTTTCTGTTAGTATCCTGGAAACTGTTGTCTACTCTGCTCTTCTCTTGTTACCCTAACATATCATGGAGACTCAGTTCTGTGCTCTTTGGTCCATGTCGTTGATCCCCTTCTCGGCCTCATCTCTACTGGGCTAGATAACAAGCCTCTTCTGTGTTTCTGTCCCGATTGTGGAAACACTCCATACTTTACTCTCAACATAGTACAAAGCATTCTGTGTCTTTGTCCCTCCTTTGTTCAAAAACAGTCTTCTGTGCTCTTCTGTGCTATCCTGGACACAGTAGGCGGGGCTCTTCTCCACTCTGTTGGATTTCACACTCACTCCTCTTTCCTGCAATACTTATTGCAGAAACACTGCTGTGGTTTCTTAGGTGCTTAAATTGAAAACACTTTTCAGCCCTCTCTTTCCTTAAGGTGGAATCACGTTTCTGTGTTCTTGTCGACTCTGCAAGACAACACTTAGCTTTTCTTCTTCCTTGGTTCAGATACATGCCTGGGTTCTGGAAACTGAGGTTCAGAAAACATTGCTACCTGCTCCTCTGTATTTCATGCAGAAAAAAAAGAGCAGCGCTCTCTCACTGTGCTCGTCAGGGAACACTCTCCTGGGATCTTCTCTGCTATCTAACACTGTTCATTTGTTTGTTTGTCTGTTTCTCTTTTGCTCACCGTCACTGCCCTAATTCAGCTAGACTTAGTTCACACTGTTCCTTGGTCATCTGTACTCATGTTTGAAAGAACTTTCTGTGCTCTCTTCTTCGGTGGTGGGTAGATAACAATTCGGTTTTCGTCCCGACTTAGTTGCAGTGCACTTCTTCAAATTATTGAAGAACGAGGTTAATAAACACTGCTCTGTGTTCTTCCACCCTTGGTCCTGATCACACTGTTCAACTGTGCTCGTCTTGGGAACATTTTCCTGTGAACTTCTCTGCTACATAACATTCTTCCTGTGTCTTGACTGCTATCTCTTCTTCTGTCCTCAGTTCCGAAACTCCGTTCTGTGGAATCGTGTACTTATCTTGGAAACAAATCTGTGCTAACCACTCCTTCGCTTCTGGATAACTCCCTTTCGTTTCATGGTCTCTTTATTTAGGAACACAATTGTTTTTGCATCAACCCAGACAGAAACACTACTGGGTGTCCTTCCGCACTAAGTTCAGTAACACTATTCTGTGTTCTCCTACACGTATATCTACAATACAGTTTCTGTGCTCTGTGCTATGTTTATTAGAGATCCCCCTCTCTCTTCTTCTCTGCTTAGTTCAGAAACACTGCTTTATGGTATCTGGGCCCTGTCTGCAATCCTTTTACGGAGCTCCTCTCTACTTTCCATTAAAACCCTTCTCAGCGCTATTCTCTACTTCTCTAGATAACACGCCTCTGCTTCCTTCTCTCTTTAGATTTCTCATCTACCTACTTCAGACACAATAACATGTGACATACCCTCATTTCTGAAACACTTGTCTCTTCCTTCTCTTCCGTACCAATTTTGAAACACTTTCCTGGGATCTTCTCGTCTAGATAGCACTCTTCTCTTTTCCTCTCTTGTTTGTTCACATCCACTGCTGCGAGTTCTTCTTGCCTTCGTTTAGGAACAGTGTTCAGTCTTTTTCTTTCTGTAGTGATCACTTAAGTGCTGCTGTGGGCTGCTCCCCTCTTTGCTAAATAACCATCTCCTTTCTTCTTCTCTACTTCATTCAGGAACCCTTCTGTGAGATCTTTTGTACTCCTGTGGAAACTCTGCTCAGTGCTTTTCTGTTAGTATCCTGGAAACTGTTGTCTACTCTGCTCTTCTCTTGTTTCCCTAACATATCATGGAGACTCAGTTCTGTGCTCTTTGGTCCATGTCGTTGATCCCCTTCTCGGCCTCATCTCTACTGGGCTAGATAACAAGCCTCTTCTGTGTTTCTGTCCCGATTTTGGAAACACTCCATACTTTACTCTCAACATAGTACAAAGCATTCTGTGTCTTCGTCCCTCCTTTGGTCAAAAACAGTCTTCTGTGCTCTTCTGTGCTATGCTGGACACAGTAGGCGGGGCTCTAATCCACTCTGTTGGATTTCACACTCACTCCTCTTTCCTGCAATACTTATTGCAGAAACACTGCTGTGGTTTCTTAGGTGCTTAAATTGAAAACACTTTTCAGCCCTCTCTTTCCTTAAGGTGGAATCACGTTTCTGTGTTCTTGTCGACTCTGCAAGACAACACTTAGCTTTTCTTCTTCCTTGGTTCAGATACATGCCTGGGTTCTGGAAACTGAGGTTCAGAAAACATTGCTACCTGCTCCTCTGTATTTCGTGCAGAAAAAAAGAGCAGCGCTCTCTCACTGTGCTCATCTGGGAACACTCTCCTGGGATCTTCTCTGCTATCTAACACTGTTCATTTGTTTGTTTGTCTGTTTCTCTTTTGCTCACCGTCACTGCCCTAATTCAGCTAGACTTAGTTCACACTGTTCCTTGGTCATCTGTACTCATGTTTGAAAGAACTTTCTGTGCTCTCTTCTTCGGTGGTGGGTAGATAACAATTCGGTTTTCGTCCCGACTTAGTTGCAGTGCACTTCTTCAAATTATTGAAGAACGAGGTTAATAAACACTGCTCTGTGTTCTTCCACCCTTGGTCCTGATCACACTGTTCAACTGTGCTCGTCTTGGGAACATTTTCCTGTGAACTTCTCTGCTACATAACATTCTTCCTGTGTCTTGACTGCTATCTCTTCTTCTGTCCTCAGTTCCGAAACTCCGTTCTGTGGAATCGTGTACTTATCTTGGAAACAAATCTGTGCTAACCACTCCTTCGCTTCTGGATAACTCCCTTTCATTTCATGGTCTCTTTATTTAGGAACACAATTGTTTTTGCATCAACCCAGACAGAAACACTACTGGGTGTCCTTCCGCACTAAGTTCAGTAACACTATTCTGTGTTCTCCTACACGTATATCTACAATACAGTTTTCTGTGCTCTGTGCTATGTTTATTAGAGATCCCCCTCTCTCTTCTTCTCTGCTTAGTTCAGAAACACTGCTTTATGGTATCTGGGCCCTGTCTGCAATCCTTTTACGGAGCTCCTCTCTACTTTCCATTAAAACCCTTCTCAGCGCTATTCTCTACTTCTCTAGATAACACGCCTCTGCTTCCTTCTCTCTTTAGATTTCTCATCTACCTACTTCAGACACAATAACATGTGACATACCCTCATTTCTGAAACACTTGTCTCTTCCTTCTCTTCCGTACCAATTTTGAAACACTTTCCTGGGATCTTCTCGTCTAGATAGCACTCTTCTCTTTTCCTCTCTTGTTTGTTCACATCCACTGCTGCGAGTTCTTCTTGCCTTCGTTTAGGAACAGTGTTCAGTCTTTTTCTTTCTGTAGTGATCACTTAAGTGCTGCTGTGGGCTGCTCCCCTCTTTGCTAAATAACCATCTCCTTTCTTCTTCTCTACTTCATTCAGGAACCCTTCTGTGAGATCTTTTGTACTCCTGTGGAAACTCTGCTCAGTGCTTTTCTGTTAGTATCCTGGAAACTGTTGTCTACTCTGCTCTTCTCTTGTTTCCCTAACATATCATGGAGACTCAGTTCTGTGCTCTTTGGTCCATGTCGTTGATCCCCTTCTCGGCCTCATCTCTACTGGGCTAGATAACAAGCCTCTTCTGTGTTTCTGTCCCGATTGTGGAAACACTCCATACTTTACTCTCAACATAGTACAAAGCATTCTGTGTCTTTGTCCCTCCTTTGTTCAAAAACAGTCTTCTGTGCTCTTCTGTGCTATCCTGGACACAGTAGGCGGGGCTCTTCTCCACTCTGTTGGATTTCACACTCACTCCTCTTTCCTGCAATACTTATTGCAGAAACACTGCTGTGGTTTCTTAGGTGCTTAAATTGAAAACACTTTTCAGCCCTCTCTTTCCTTAAGGTGGAATCACGTTTCTGTGTTCTTGTCGACTCTGCAAGACAACACTTAGCTTTTCTTCTTCCTTGGTTCAGATACATGCCTGGGTTCTGGAAACTGAGGTTCAGAAAACATTGCTACCTGCTCCTCTGTATTTCGTGCAGAAAAAAAGAGCAGCGCTCTCTCACTGTGCTCATCTGGGAACACTCTCCTGGGATCTTCTCTGCTATCTAACACTGTTCATTTGTTTGTTTGTCTGTTTCTCTTTTGCTCACCGTCACTGCCCTAATTCAGCTAGACTTAGTTCACACTGTTCCTTGGTCATCTGTACTCATGTTTGAAAGAACTTTCTGTGCTCTCTTCTTCGGTGGTGGGTAGATAACAATTCGGTTTTCGTCCCGACTTAGTTGCAGTGCACTTCTTCAAATTATTGAAGAACGAGGTTAATAAACACTGCTCTGTGTTCTTCCACCCTTGGTCCTGATCACACTGTTCAACTGTGCTCGTCTTGGGAACATTTTCCTGTGAACTTCTCTGCTACATAACATTCTTCCTGTGTCTTGACTGCTATCTCTTCTTCTGTCCTCAGTTCCGAAACTCCGTTCTGTGGAATCGTGTACTTATCTTGGAAACAAATCTGTGCTAACCACTCCTTCGCTTCTGGATAACTCCCTTTCGTTTCATGGTCTCTTTATTTAGGAACACAATTGTTTTTGCATCAACCCAGACAGAAACACTACTGGGTGTCCTTCCGCACTAAGTTCAGTAACACTATTCTGTGTTCTCCTACACGTATATCTACAATACAGTTTCTGTGCTCTGTGCTATGTTTATTAGAGATCCCCCTCTCTCTTCTTCTCTGCTTAGTTCAGAAACACTGCTTTATGGTATCTGGGCCCTGTCTGCAATCCTTTTACGGAGCTCCTCTCTACTTTCCATTAAAACCCTTCTCAGCGCTATTCTCTACTTCTCTAGATAACACGCCTCTGCTTCCTTCTCTCTTTAGATTTCTCATCTACCTACTTCAGACACAATAACATGTGACATACCCTCATTTCTGAAACACTTGTCTCTTCCTTCTCTTCCGTACCAATTTTGAAACACTTTCCTGGGATCTTCTCGTCTAGATAGCACTCTTCTCTTTTCCTCTCTTGTTTGTTCACATCCACTGCTGCGAGTTCTTCTTGCCTTCGTTTAGGAACAGTGTTCAGTCTTTTTCTTTCTGTAGTGATCACTTAAGTGCTGCTGTGGGCTGCTCCCCTCTTTGCTAAATAACCATCTCCTTTCTTCTTCTCTACTTCATTCAGGAACTCTTCTGTGAGATCTTTTGTACTCCTGTGGAAACTCTGCTCAGTGCTTTTCTGTTAGTATCCTGGAAACTGTTGTCTACTCTGCTCTTCTCTTGTTTCCCTAACATATCATGGAGACTCAGTTCTGTGCTCTTTGGTCCATGTCGTTGATCCCCTTCTCGGCCTCATCTCTACTGGGCTAGATAACAAGCCTCTTCTGTGTTTCTGTCCCGATTTTGGAAACACTCCATACTTTACTCTCAACATAGTACAAAGCATTCTGTGTCTTCGTTCCTCCTTTGTTCAAAAACAGTCTTCTGTGCTCTTCTGTGCTATGCTGGACACAGTAGGCGGGGCTCTAATCCACTCTGTTGGATTTCACACTCACTCCTCTTTCCTGCAATACTTATTGCAGAAACACTGCTGTGGTTTCTTAGGTGCTTAAATTGAAAACACTTTTCAGCCCTCTCTTTCCTTAAGGTGGAATCACGTTTCTGTGTTCTTGTCGACTCTGCAAGACAACACTTAACTTTTCTTCTTCCTTGGTTCAGATACATGCCTGGGTTCTGGAAACTGAGGTTCAGAAAACATTGCTACCTGCTCCTCTGTATTTCGTGCAGAAAAAAAGAGCAGCGCTCTCTCACTGTGCTCATCTGGGAACACTCTCCTGGGATCTTCTCTGCTATCTAACACTGTTCATTTGTTTGTTTGTCTGTTTCTCTTTTGCTCACCGTCACTGCCCTAATTCAGCTAGACTTAGTTCACACTGTTCCTTGGTCATCTGTACTCATGTTTGAAAGAACTTTCTGTGCTCTCTTCTTCGGTGGTGGGTAGATAACAATTCGGTTTTCGTCCCGACTTAGTTGCAGTGCACTTCTTCAAATTATTGAAGAACGAGGTTAATAAACACTGCTCTGTGTTCTTCCACCCTTGGTCCTGATCACACTGTTCAACTGTGCTCGTCTTGGGAACATTTTCCTGTGAACTTTTCTGCTACATAACATTCTTCCTGTGTCTTGACTGCTATCTCTTCTTCTGTCCTCAGTTCCGAAACTCCGTTCTGTGGAATCGTGTACTTATCTTGGAAACAAATCTGTGCTAACCACTCCTTCGCTTCTGGATAACTCCCTTTCATTTCATGGTCTCTTTATTTAGGAACACAATTGTTTTTGCATCAACCCAGACAGAAACACTACTGGGTGTCCTTCCGCACTAAGTTCAGTAACACTATTCTGTGTTCTCCTACACGTATATCTACAATACAGTTTTCTGTGCTCTGTGCTATGTTTATTAGAGATCCCCCTCTCTCTTCTTCTCTGCTTAGTTCAGAAACACTGCTTTATGGTATCTGGGCCCTGTCTGCTATCCTTTTACGGAGCTCCTCTCTACTTTCCATTAAAACCCTTCTCAGCGCTATTCTCTACTTCTCTAGATAACACGCCTCTGCTTCCTTCTCTCTTTAGATTTCTCATCTACCTACTTCAGACACAATAACATGTGACATACCCTCATTTCTGAAACACTTGTCTCTTCCTTCTCTTCCGTACCAATTTTGAAACACTTTCCTGGGATCTTCTCGTCTAGATAGCACTCTTCTCTTTTCCTCTCTTGTTTGTTCACATCCACTGCTGCGAGTTCTTCTTGCCTTCGTTTAGGAACAGTGTTCAGTCTTTTTCTTTCTGTAGTGATCACTTAAGTGCTGCTGTGGGCTGCTCCCCTCTTTGCTAAATAACCATCTCCTTTCTTCTTCTCTACTTCATTCAGGAACCCTTCTGTGAGATCTTTTGTACTCCTGTGGAAACTCTGCTCAGTGCTTTTCTGTTAGTATCCTGGAAACTGTTGTCTACTCTGCTCTTCTCTTGTTTCCCTAACATATCATGGAGACTCAGTTCTGTGCTCTTTGGTCCATGTCGTTGATCCCCTTCTCGGCCTCATCTCTACTGGGCTAGATAACAAGCCTCTTCTGTGTTTCTGTCCCGATTGTGGAAACACTCCATACTTTACTCTCAACATAGTACAAAGCATTCTGTGTCTTTGTCCCTCCTTTGTTCAAAAACAGTCTTCTGTGCTCTTCTGTGCTATCCTGGACACAGTAGGCGGGGCTCTTCTCCACTCTGTTGGATTTCACACTCACTCCTCTTTCCTGCAATACTTATTGCAGAAACACTGCTGTGGTTTCTTAGGTGCTTAAATTGAAAACACTTTTCAGCCCTCTCTTTCCTTAAGGTGGAATCACGTTTCTGTGTTCTTGTCGACTCTGCAAGACAACACTTAGCTTTTCTTCTTCCTTGGTTCAGATACATGCCTGGGTTCTGGAAACTGAGGTTCAGAAAACATTGCTACCTGCTCCTCTGTATTTCGTGCAGAAAAAAAGAGCAGCGCTCTCTCACTGTGCTCATCTGGGAACACTCTCCTGGGATCTTCTCTGCTATCTAACACTGTTCATTTGTTTGTTTGTCTGTTTCTCTTTTGCTCACCGTCACTGCCCTAATTCAGCTAGACTTAGTTCACACTGTTCCTTGGTCATCTGTACTCATGTTTGAAAGAACTTTCTGTGCTCTCTTCTTCGGTGGTGGGTAGATAACAATTCGGTTTTCGTCCCGACTTAGTTGCAGTGCACTTCTTCAAATTATTGAAGAACGAGGTTAATAAACACTGCTCTGTGTTCTTCCACCCTTGGTCCTGATCACACTGTTCAACTGTGCTCGTCTTGGGAACATTTTCCTGTGAACTTCTCTGCTACATAACATTCTTCCTGTGTCTTGACTGCTATCTCTTCTTCTGTCCTCAGTTCCGAAACTCCGTTCTGTGGAATCGTGTACTTATCTTGGAAACAAATCTGTGCTAACCACTCCTTCGCTTCTGGATAACTCCCTTTCGTTTCATGGTCTCTTTATTTAGGAACACAATTGTTTTTGCATCAACCCAGACAGAAACACTACTGGGTGTCCTTCCGCACTAAGTTCAGTAACACTATTCTGTGTTCTCCTACACGTATATCTACAATACAGTTTTCTGTGCTCTGTGCTATGTTTATTAGAGATCCCCCTCTCTCTTCTTCTCTGCTTAGTTCAGAAACACTGCTTTATGGTATCTGGGCCCTGTCTGCAATCCTTTTACGGAGCTCCTCTCTACTTTCCATTAAAACCCTTCTCAGCGCTATTCTCTACTTCTCTAGATAACACGCCTCTGCTTCCTTCTCTCTTTAGATTTCTCATCTACCTACTTCAGACACAATAACATGTGACATACCCTCATTTCTGAAACACTTGTCTCTTCCTTCTCTTCCGTACCAATTTTGAAACACTTTCCTGGGATCTTCTCGTCTAGATAGCACTCTTCTCTTTTCCTCTCTTGTTTGTTCACATCCACTGCTGCTAGTTCTTCTTGCCTTCGTTTAGGAACAGTGTTCAGTCTTTTTCTTTCTGTAGTGATCACTTAAGTGCTGCTGTGGGCTGCTCCCCTCTTTGCTAAATAACCATCTCCTTTCTTCTTCTCTACTTCATTCAGGAACCCTTCTGTGAGATCTTTTGTACTCCTGTGGAAACTCTGCTCAGTGCTTTTCTGTTAGTATCCTGGAAACTGTTGTCTACTCTGCTCTTCTCTTGTTACCCTAACATATCATGGAGACTCAGTTCTGTGCTCTTTGGTCCATGTCGTTGATCCCCTTCTCGGCCTCATCTCTACTGGGCTAGATAACAAGCCTCTTCTGTGTTTCTGTCCCGATTGTGGAAACACTCCATACTTTACTCTCAACATAGTACAAAGCATTCTGTGTCTTTGTCCCTCCTTTGTTCAAAAACAGTCTTCTGTGCTCTTCTGTGCTATCCTGGACACAGTAGGCGGGGCTCTTCTCCACTCTGTTGGATTTCACACTCACTCCTCTTTCCTGCAATACTTATTGCAGAAACACTGCTGTGGTTTCTTAGGTGCTTAAATTGAAAACACTTTTCAGCCCTCTCTTTCCTTAAGGTGGAATCACGTTTCTGTGTTCTTGTCGACTCTGCAAGACAACACTTAGCTTTTCTTCTTCCTTGGTTCAGATACATGCCTGGGTTCTGGAAACTGAGGTTCAGAAAACATTGCTACCTGCTCCTCTGTATTTCATGCAGAAAAAAAAGAGCAGCGCTCTCTCACTGTGCTCGTCAGGGAACACTCTCCTGGGATCTTCTCTGCTATCTAACACTGTTCATTTGTTTGTTTGTCTGTTTCTCTTTTGCTCACCGTCACTGCCCTAATTCAGCTAGACTTAGTTCACACTGTTCCTTGGTCATCTGTACTCATGTTTGAAAGAACTTTCTGTGCTCTCTTCTTCGGTGGTGGGTAGATAACAATTCGGTTTTCGTCCCGACTTAGTTGCAGTGCACTTCTTCAAATTATTGAAGAACGAGGTTAATAAACACTGCTCTGTGTTCTTCCACCCTTGGTCCTGATCACACTGTTCAACTGTGCTCGTCTTGGGAACATTTTCCTGTGAACTTCTCTGCTACATAACATTCTTCCTGTGTCTTGACTGCTATCTCTTCTTCTGTCCTCAGTTCCGAAACTCCGTTCTGTGGAATCGTGTACTTATCTTGGAAACAAATCTGTGCTAACCACTCCTTCGCTTCTGGATAACTCCCTTTCGTTTCATGGTCTCTTTATTTAGGAACACAATTGTTTTTGCATCAACCCAGACAGAAACACTACTGGGTGTCCTTCCGCACTAAGTTCAGTAACACTATTCTGTGTTCTCCTACACGTATATCTACAATACAGTTTCTGTGCTCTGTGCTATGTTTATTAGAGATCCCCCTCTCTCTTCTTCTCTGCTTAGTTCAGAAACACTGCTTTATGGTATCTGGGCCCTGTCTGCAATCCTTTTACGGAGCTCCTCTCTACTTTCCATTAAAACCCTTCTCAGCGCTATTCTCTACTTCTCTAGATAACACGCCTCTGCTTCCTTCTCTCTTTAGATTTCTCATCTACCTACTTCAGACACAATAACATGTGACATACCCTCATTTCTGAAACACTTGTCTCTTCCTTCTCTTCCGTACCAATTTTGAAACACTTTCCTGGGATCTTCTCGTCTAGATAGCACTCTTCTCTTTTCCTCTCTTGTTTGTTCACATCCACTGCTGCGAGTTCTTCTTGCCTTCGTTTAGGAACAGTGTTCAGTCTTTTTCTTTCTGTAGTGATCACTTAAGTGCTGCTGTGGGCTGCTCCCCTCTTTGCTAAATAACCATCTCCTTTCTTCTTCTCTACTTCATTCAGGAACTCTTCTGTGAGATCTTTTGTACTCCTGTGGAAACTCTGCTCAGTGCTTTTCTGTTAGTATCCTGGAAACTGTTGTCTACTCTGCTCTTCTCTTGTTTCCCTAACATATCATGGAGACTCAGTTCTGTGCTCTTTGGTCCATGTCGTTGATCCCCTTCTCGGCCTCATCTCTACTGGGCTAGATAACAAGCCTCTTCTGTGTTTCTGTCCCGATTTTGGAAACACTCCATACTTTACTCTCAACATAGTACAAAGCATTCTGTGTCTTCGTTCCTCCTTTGTTCAAAAACAGTCTTCTGTGCTCTTCTGTGCTATGCTGGACACAGTAGGCGGGGCTCTAATCCACTCTGTTGGATTTCACACTCACTCCTCTTTCCTGCAATACTTATTGCAGAAACACTGCTGTGGTTTCTTAGGTGCTTAAATTGAAAACACTTTTCAGCCCTCTCTTTCCTTAAGGTGGAATCACGTTTCTGTGTTCTTGTCGACTCTGCAAGACAACACTTAGCTTTTCTTCTTCCTTGGTTCAGATACATGCCTGGGTTCTGGAAACTGAGGTTCAGAAAACATTGCTACCTGCTCCTCTGTATTTCGTGCAGAAAAAAAGAGCAGCGCTCTCTCACTGTGCTCATCTGGGAACACTCTCCTGGGATCTTCTCTGCTATCTAACACTGTTCATTTGTTTGTTTGTCTGTTTCTCTTTTGCTCACCGTCACTGCCCTAATTCAGCTAGACTTAGTTCACACTGTTCCTTGGTCATCTGTATTCATGTTTGAAAGAACTTTCTGTGCTCTCTTCTTCGGTGGTGGGTAGATAACAATTCGGTTTTCGTCCCGACTTAGTTGCAGTGCACTTCTTCAAATTATTGAAGAACGAGGTTAATAAACACTGCTCTGTGTTCTTCCACCCTTGGTCCTGATCACACTGTTCAACTGTGCTCGTCTTGGGAACATTTTCCTGTGAACTTCTCTGCTACATAACATTCTTCCTGTGTCTTGACTGCTATCTCTTCTTCTGTCCTCAGTTCCGAAACTCCGTTCTGTGGAATCGTGTACTTATCTTGGAAACAAATCTGTGCTAACCACTCCTTCGCTTCTGGATAACTCCCTTTCGTTTCATGGTCTCTTTATTTAGGAATACAATTGTTTTTGCATCAACCCAGACAGAAACACTACTGGGTGTCCTTCCGCACTAAGTTCAGTAACACTATTCTGTGTTCTCCTACACGTATATCTACAATACAGTTTTCTGTGCTCTGTGCTATGTTTATTAGAGATCCCCCTCTCTCTTCTTCTCTGCTTAGTTCAGAAACACTGCTTTATGGTATCTGGGCCCTGTCTGCAATCCTTTTACGGAGCTCCTCTCTACTTTCCATTAAAACCCTTCTCAGCGCTATTCTCTACTTCTCTAGATAACACGCCTCTGCTTCCTTCTCTCTTTAGATTTCTCATCTACCTACTTCAGACACAATAACATGTGACATACCCTCATTTCTGAAACACTTGTCTCTTCCTTCTCTTCCGTACCAATTTTGAAACACTTTCCTGGGATCTTCTCGTCTAGATAGCACTCTTCTCTTTTCCTCTCTTGTTTGTTCACATCCACTGCTGCTAGTTCTTCTTGCCTTCGTTTAGGAACAGTGTTCAGTCTTTTTCTTTCTGTAGTGATCACTTAAGTGCTGCTGTGGGCTGCTCCCCTCTTTGCTAAATAACCATCTCCTTTCTTCTTCTCTACTTCATTCAGGAACCCTTCTGTGAGATCTTTTGTACTCCTGTGGAAACTCTGCTCAGTGCTTTTCTGTTAGTATCCTGGAAACTGTTGTCTACTCTGCTCTTCTCTTGTTACCCTAACATATCATGGAGACTCAGTTCTGTGCTCTTTGGTCCATGTCGTTGATCCCCTTCTCGGCCTCATCTCTACTGGGCTAGATAACAAGCCTCTTCTGTGTTTCTGTCCCGATTGTGGAAACACTCCATACTTTACTCTCAACATAGTACAAAGCATTCTGTGTCTTTGTCCCTCCTTTGTTCAAAAACAGTCTTCTGTGCTCTTCTGTGCTATCCTGGACACAGTAGGCGGGGCTCTTCTCCACTCTGTTGGATTTCACACTCACTCCTCTTTCCTGCAATACTTATTGCAGAAACACTGCTGTGGTTTCTTAGGTGCTTAAATTGAAAACACTTTTCAGCCCTCTCTTTCCTTAAGGTGGAATCACGTTTCTGTGTTCTTGTCGACTCTGCAAGACAACACTTAGCTTTTCTTCTTCCTTGGTTCAGATACATGCCTGGGTTCTGGAAACTGAGGTTCAGAAAACATTGCTACCTGCTCCTCTGTATTTCATGCAGAAAAAAAAGAGCAGCGCTCTCTCACTGTGCTCGTCAGGGAACACTCTCCTGGGATCTTCTCTGCTATCTAACACTGTTCATTTGTTTGTTTGTCTGTTTCTCTTTTGCTCACCGTCACTGCCCTAATTCAGCTAGACTTAGTTCACACTGTTCCTTGGTCATCTGTACTCATGTTTGAAAGAACTTTCTGTGCTCTCTTCTTCGGTGGTGGGTAGATAACAATTCGGTTTTCGTCCCGACTTAGTTGCAGTGCACTTCTTCAAATTATTGAAGAACGAGGTTAATAAACACTGCTCTGTGTTCTTCCACCCTTGGTCCTGATCACACTGTTCAACTGTGCTCGTCTTGGGAACATTTTCCTGTGAACTTCTCTGCTACATAACATTCTTCCTGTGTCTTGACTGCTATCTCTTCTTCTGTCCTCAGTTCCGAAACTCCGTTCTGTGGAATCGTGTACTTATCTTGGAAACAAATCTGTGCTAACCACTCCTTCGCTTCTGGATAACTCCCTTTCGTTTCATGGTCTCTTTATTTAGGAACACAATTGTTTTTGCATCAACCCAGACAGAAACACTACTGGGTGTCCTTCCGCACTAAGTTCAGTAACACTATTCTGTGTTCTCCTACACGTATATCTACAATACAGTTTCTGTGCTCTGTGCTATGTTTATTAGAGATCCCCCTCTCTCTTCTTCTCTGCTTAGTTCAGAAACACTGCTTTATGGTATCTGGGCCCTGTCTGCAATCCTTTTACGGAGCTCCTCTCTACTTTCCATTAAAACCCTTCTCAGCGCTATTCTCTACTTCTCTAGATAACACGCCTCTGCTTCCTTCTCTCTTTAGATTTCTCATCTACCTACTTCAGACACAATAACATGTGACATACCCTCATTTCTGAAACACTTGTCTCTTCCTTCTCTTCCGTACCAATTTTGAAACACTTTCCTGGGATCTTCTCGTCTAGATAGCACTCTTCTCTTTTCCTCTCTTGTTTGTTCACATCCACTGCTGCGAGTTCTTCTTGCCTTCGTTTAGGAACAGTGTTCAGTCTTTTTCTTTCTGTAGTGATCACTTAAGTGCTGCTGTGGGCTGCTCCCCTCTTTGCTAAATAACCATCTCCTTTCTTCTTCTCTACTTCATTCAGGAACTCTTCTGTGAGATCTTTTGTACTCCTGTGGAAACTCTGCTCAGTGCTTTTCTGTTAGTATCCTGGAAACTGTTGTCTACTCTGCTCTTCTCTTGTTTCCCTAACATATCATGGAGACTCAGTTCTGTGCTCTTTGGTCCATGTCGTTGATCCCCTTCTCGGCCTCATCTCTACTGGGCTAGATAACAAGCCTCTTCTGTGTTTCTGTCCCGATTTTGGAAACACTCCATACTTTACTCTCAACATAGTACAAAGCATTCTGTGTCTTCGTTCCTCCTTTGTTCAAAAACAGTCTTCTGTGCTCTTCTGTGCTATGCTGGACACAGTAGGCGGGGCTCTAATCCACTCTGTTGGATTTCACACTCACTCCTCTTTCCTGCAATACTTATTGCAGAAACACTGCTGTGGTTTCTTAGGTGCTTAAATTGAAAACACTTTTCAGCCCTCTCTTTCCTTAAGGTGGAATCACGTTTCTGTGTTCTTGTCGACTCTGCAAGACAACACTTAGCTTTTCTTCTTCCTTGGTTCAGATACATGCCTGGGTTCTGGAAACTGAGGTTCAGAAAACATTGCTACCTGCTCCTCTGTATTTCGTGCAGAAAAAAAGAGCAGCGCTCTCTCACTGTGCTCATCTGGGAACACTCTCCTGGGATCTTCTCTGCTATCTAACACTGTTCATTTGTTTGTTTGTCTGTTTCTCTTTTGCTCACCGTCACTGCCCTAATTCAGCTAGACTTAGTTCACACTGTTCCTTGGTCATCTGTATTCATGTTTGAAAGAACTTTCTGTGCTCTCTTCTTCGGTGGTGGGTAGATAACAATTCGGTTTTCGTCCCGACTTAGTTGCAGTGCACTTCTTCAAATTATTGAAGAACGAGGTTAATAAACACTGCTCTGTGTTCTTCCACCCTTGGTCCTGATCACACTGTTCAACTGTGCTCGTCTTGGGAACATTTTCCTGTGAACTTCTCTGCTACATAACATTCTTCCTGTGTCTTGACTGCTATCTCTTCTTCTGTCCTCAGTTCCGAAACTCCGTTCTGTGGAATCGTGTACTTATCTTGGAAACAAATCTGTGCTAACCACTCCTTCGCTTCTGGATAACTCCCTTTCGTTTCATGGTCTCTTTATTTAGGAACACAATTGTTTTTGCATCAACCCAGACAGAAACACTACTGGGTGTCCTTCCGCACTAAGTTCAGTAACACTATTCTGTGTTCTCCTACACGTATATCTACAATACAGTTTTCTGTGCTCTGTGCTATGTTTATTAGAGATCCCCCTCTCTCTTCTTCTCTGCTTAGTTCAGAAACACTGCTTTATGGTATCTGGGCCCTGTCTGCAATCCTTTTACGGAGCTCCTCTCTACTTTCCATTAAAACCCTTCTCAGCGCTATTCTCTACTTCTCTAGATAACACGCCTCTGCTTCCTTCTCTCTTTAGATTTCTCATCTACCTACTTCAGACACAATAACATGTGACATACCCTCATTTCTGAAACACTTGTCTCTTCCTTCTCTTCCGTACCAATTTTGAAACACTTTCCTGGGATCTTCTCGTCTAGATAGCACTCTTCTCTTTTCCTCTCTTGTTTGTTCACATCCACTGCTGCTAGTTCTTCTTGCCTTCGTTTAGGAACAGTGTTCAGTCTTTTTCTTTCTGTAGTGATCACTTAAGTGCTGCTGTGGGCTGCTCCCCTCTTTGCTAAATAACCATCTCCTTTCTTCTTCTCTACTTCATTCAGGAACCCTTCTGTGAGATCTTTTGTACTCCTGTGGAAACTCTGCTCAGTGCTTTTCTGTTAGTATCCTGGAAACTGTTGTCTACTCTGCTCTTCTCTTGTTACCCTAACATATCATGGAGACTCAGTTCTGTGCTCTTTGGTCCATGTCGTTGATCCCCTTCTCGGCCTCATCTCTACTGGGCTAGATAACAAGCCTCTTCTGTGTTTCTGTCCCGATTGTGGAAACACTCCATACTTTACTCTCAACATAGTACAAAGCATTCTGTGTCTTTGTCCCTCCTTTGTTCAAAAACAGTCTTCTGTGCTCTTCTGTGCTATCCTGGACACAGTAGGCGGGGCTCTTCTCCACTCTGTTGGATTTCACACTCACTCCTCTTTCCTGCAATACTTATTGCAGAAACACTGCTGTGGTTTCTTAGGTGCTTAAATTGAAAACACTTTTCAGCCCTCTCTTTCCTTAAGGTGGAATCACGTTTCTGTGTTCTTGTCGACTCTGCAAGACAACACTTAGCTTTTCTTCTTCCTTGGTTCAGATACATGCCTGGGTTCTGGAAACTGAGGTTCAGAAAACATTGCTACCTGCTCCTCTGTATTTCATGCAGAAAAAAAAGAGCAGCGCTCTCTCACTGTGCTCGTCAGGGAACACTCTCCTGGGATCTTCTCTGCTATCTAACACTGTTCATTTGTTTGTTTAGCTGTTTCTCTTTTGCTCACCGTCACTGCCCTAATTCAGCTAGACTTAGTTCACACTGTTCCTTGGTCATCTGTACTCATGTTTGAAAGAACTTTCTGTGCTCTCTTCTTCGGTGGTGGGTAGATAACAATTCGGTTTTCGTCCCGACTTAGTTGCAGTGCACTTCTTCAAATTATTGAAGAACGAGGTTAATAAACACTGCTCTGTGTTCTTCCACCCTTGGTCCTGATCACACTGTTCAAATGTGCTCGTCTTGGGAACATTTTCCTGTGAACTTCTCTGCTACATAACATTCTTCCTGTGTCTTGACTGCTATCTCTTCTTCTGTCCTCAGTTCCGAAACTCCGTTCTGTGGAATCGTGTACTTATCTTGGAAACAAATCTGTGCTAACCACTCCTTCGCTTCTGGATAACTCCCTTTCGTTTCATGGTCTCTTTATTTAGGAACACAATTGTTTTTGCATCAACCCAGACAGAAACACTACTGGGTGTCCTTCCGCACTAAGTTCAGTAACACTATTCTGTGTTCTCCTACACGTATATCTACAATACAGTTTCTGTGCTCTGTGCTATGTTTATTAGAGATCCCCCTCTCTCTTCTTCTCTGCTTAGTTCAGAAACACTGCTTTATGGTATCTGGGCCCTGTCTGCAATCCTTTTACGGAGCTCCTCTCTACTTTCCATTAAAACCCTTCTCAGCGCTATTCTCTACTTCTCTAGATAACACGCCTCTGCTTCCTTCTCTCTTTAGATTTCTCATCTACCTACTTCAGACACAATAACATGTGACATACCCTCATTTCTGAAACACTTGTCTCTTCCTTCTCTTCCGTACCAATTTTGAAACACTTTCCTGGGATCTTCTCGTCTAGATAGCACTCTTCTCTTTTCCTCTCTTGTTTGTTCACATCCACTGCTGCGAGTTCTTCTTGCCTTCGTTTAGGAACAGTGTTCAGTCTTTTTCTTTCTGTAGTGATCACTTAAGTGCTGCTGTGGGCTGCTCCCCTCTTTGCTAAATAACCATCTCCTTTCTTCTTCTCTACTTCATTCAGGAACTCTTCTGTGAGATCTTTTGTACTCCTGTGGAAACTCTGCTCAATGCTTTTCTGTTAGTATCCTGGAAACTGTTGTCTACTCTGCTCTTCTCTTGTTTCCCTAACATATCATGGAGACTCAGTTCTGTGCTCTTTGGTCCATGTCGTTGATCCCCTTCTCGGCCTCATCTCTACTGGGCTAGATAACAAGCCTCTTCTGTGTTTCTGTCCCGATTTTGGAAACACTCCATACTTTACTCTCAACATAGTACAAAGCATTCTGTGTCTTCGTTCCTCCTTTGTTCAAAAACAGTCTTCTGTGCTCTTCTGTGCTATGCTGGACACAGTAGGCGGGGCTCTAATCCACTCTGTTGGATTTCACACTCACTCCTCTTTCCTGCAATACTTATTGCAGAAACACTGCTGTGGTTTCTTAGGTGCTTAAATTGAAAACACTTTTCAGCCCTCTCTTTCCTTAAGGTGGAATCACGTTTCTGTGTTCTTGTCGACTCTGCAAGACAACACTTAGCTTTTCTTCTTCCTTGGTTCAGATACATGCCTGGGTTCTGGAAACTGAGGTTCAGAAAACATTGCTACCTGCTCCTCTGTATTTCGTGCAGAAAAAAAGAGCAGCGCTCTCTCACTGTGCTCATCTGGGAACACTCTCCTGGGATCTTCTCTGCTATCTAACACTGTTCATTTGTTTGTTTGTCTGTTTCTCTTTTGCTCACCGTCACTGCCCTAATTCAGCTAGACTTAGTTCACACTGTTCCTTGGTCATCTGTACTCATGTTTGAAAGAACTTTCTGTGCTCTCTTCTTCGGTGGTGGGTAGATAACAATTCGGTTTTCGTCCCGACTTAGTTGCAGTGCACTTCTTCAAATTATTGAAGAACGAGGTTAATAAACACTGCTCTGTGTTCTTCCACCCTTGGTCCTGATCACACTGTTCAACTGTGCTCGTCTTGGGAACATTTTCCTGTGAACTTCTCTGCTACATAACATTCTTCCTGTGTCTTGACTGCTATCTCTTCTTCTGTCCTCAGTTCCGAAACTCCGTTCTGTGGAATCGTGTACTTATCTTGGAAACAAATCTGTGCTAACCACTCCTTCGCTTCTGGATAACTCCCTTTCGTTTCATGGTCTCTTTATTTAGGAACACAATTGTTTTTGCATCAACCCAGACAGAAACACTACTGGGTGTCCTTCCGCACTAAGTTCAGTAACACTATTCTGTGTTCTCCTACACGTATATCTACAATACAGTTTTCTGTGCTCTGTGCTATGTTTATTAGAGATCCCCCTCTCTCTTCTTCTCTGCTTAGTTCAGAAACACTGCTTTATGGTATCTGGGCCCTGTCTGCAATCCTTTTACGGAGCTCCTCTCTACTTTCCATTAAAACCCTTCTCAGCGCTATTCTCTACTTCTCTAGATAACACGCCTCTGCTTCCTTCTCTCTTTAGATTTCTCATCTACCTACTTCAGACACAATAACATGTGACATACCCTCATTTCTGAAACACTTGTCTCTTCCTTCTCTTCCGTACCAATTTTGAAACACTTTCCTGGGATCTTCTCGTCTAGATAGCACTCTTCTCTTTTCCTCTCTTGTTTGTTCACATCCACTGCTGCTAGTTCTTCTTGCCTTCGTTTAGGAACAGTGTTCAGTCTTTTTCTTTCTGTAGTGATCACTTAAGTGCTGCTGTGGGCTGCTCCCCTCTTTGCTAAATAACCATCTCCTTTCTTCTTCTCTACTTCATTCAGGAACCCTTCTGTGAGATCTTTTGTACTCCTGTGGAAACTCTGCTCAGTGCTTTTCTGTTAGTATCCTGGAAACTGTTGTCTACTCTGCTCTTCTCTTGTTTCCCTAACATATCATGGAGACTCAGTTCTGTGCTCTTTGGTCCATGTCGTTGATCCCCTTCTCGGCCTCATCTCTACTGGGCTAGATAACAAGCCTCTTCTGTGTTTCTGTCCCGATTGTGGAAACACTCCATACTTTACTCTCAACATAGTACAAAGCATTCTGTGTCTTTGTCCCTCCTTTGTTCAAAAACAGTCTTCTGTGCTCTTCTGTGCTATCCTGGACACAGTAGGCGGGGCTCTTCTCCACTCTGTTGGATTTCACACTCACTCCTCTTTCCTGCAATACTTATTGCAGAAACACTGCTGTGGTTTCTTAGGTGCTTAAATTGAAAACACTTTTCAGCCCTCTCTTTCCTTAAGGTGGAATCACGTTTCTGTGTTCTTGTCGACTCTGCAAGACAACACTTAGCTTTTCTTCTTCCTTGGTTCAGATACATGCCTGGGTTCTGGAAACTGAGGTTCAGAAAACATTGCTACCTGCTCCTCTGTATTTCGTGCAGAAAAAAAGAGCAGCGCTCTCTCACTGTGCTCATCTGGGAACACTCTCCTGGGATCTTCTCTGCTATCTAACACTGTTCATTTGTTTGTTTGTCTGTTTCTCTTTTGCTCACCGTCACTGCCCTAATTCAGCTAGACTTAGTTCACACTGTTCCTTGGTCATCTGTACTCATGTTTGAAAGAACTTTCTGTGCTCTCTTCTTCGGTGGTGGGTAGATAACAATTCGGTTTTCGTCCCGACTTAGTTGCAGTGCACTTCTTCAAATTATTGAAGAACGAGGTTAATAAACACTGCTCTGTGTTCTTCCACCCTTGGTCCTGATCACACTGTTCAACTGTGCTCGTCTTGGGAACATTTTCCTGTGAACTTCTCTGCTACATAACATTCTTCCTGTGTCTTGACTGCTATCTCTTCTTCTGTCCTCAGTTCCGAAACTCCGTTCTGTGGAATCGTGTACTTATCTTGGAAACAAATCTGTGCTAACCACTCCTTCGCTTCTGGATAACTCCCTTTCGTTTCATGGTCTCTTTATTTAGGAACACAATTGTTTTTGCATCAACCCAGACAGAAACACTACTGGGTGTCCTTCCGCACTAAGTTCAGTAACACTATTCTGTGTTCTCCTACACGTATATCTACAATACAGTTTTCTGTGCTCTGTGCTATGTTTATTAGAGATCCCCCTCTCTCTTCTTCTCTGCTTAGTTCAGAAACACTGCTTTATGGTATCTGGGCCCTGTCTGCAATCCTTTTACGGAGCCTCTCTCTACTTTCCATTAAAACCCTTCTCAGCGCTATTCTCTACTTCTCTAGATAACACGCCTCTGCTTCCTTCTCTCTTTAGATTTCTCATCTACCTACTTCAGACACAATAACATGTGACATACCCTCATTTCTGAAACACTTGTCTCTTCCTTCTCTTCCGTACCAATTTTGAAACACTTTCCTGGGATCTTCTCGTCTAGATAGCACTCTTCTCTTTTCCTCTCTTGTTTGTTCACATCCACTGCTGCGAGTTCTTCTTGCCTTCGTTTAGGAACAGTGTTCAGTCTTTTTCTTTCTGTAGTGATCACTTAAGTGCTGCTGTGGGCTGCTCCCCTCTTTGCTAAATAACCATCTCCTTTCTTCTTCTCTACTTCATTCAGGAACCCTTCTGTGAGATCTTTTGTACTCCTGTGGAAACTCTGCTCAGTGCTTTTCTGTTAGTATCCTGGAAACTGTTGTCTACTCTGCTCTTCTCTTGTTTCCCTAACATATCATGGAGACTCAGTTCTGTGCTCTTTGGTCCATGTCGTTGATCCCCTTCTCGGCCTCATCTCTACTGGGCTAGATAACAAGCCTCTTCTGTGTTTCTGTCCCGATTGTGGAAACACTCCATACTTTACTCTCAACATAGTACAAAGCATTCTGTGTCTTTGTCCCTCCTTTGTTCAAAAACAGTCTTCTGTGCTCTTCTGTGCTATCCTGGACACAGTAGGCGGGGCTCTTCTCCACTCTGTTGGATTTCACACTCACTCCTCTTTCCTGCAATACTTATTGCAGAAACACTGCTGTGGTTTCTTAGGTGCTTAAATTGAAAACACTTTTCAGCCCTCTCTTTCCTTAAGGTGGAATCACGTTTCTGTGTTCTTGTCGACTCTGCAAGACAACACTTAGCTTTTCTTCTTCCTTGGTTCAGATACATGCCTGGGTTCTGGAAACTGAGGTTCAGAAAACATTGCTACCTGCTCCTCTGTATTTCGTGCAGAAAAAAAGAGCAGCGCTCTCTCACTGTGCTCATCTGGGAACACTCTCCTGGGATCTTCTCTGCTATCTAACACTGTTCATTTGTTTGTTTGTCTGTTTCTCTTTTGCTCACCGTCACTGCCCTAATTCAGCTAGACTTAGTTCACACTGTTCCTTGGTCATCTGTACTCATGTTTGAAAGAACTTTCTGTGCTCTCTTCTTCGGTGGTGGGTAGATAACAATTCGGTTTTCGTCCCGACTTAGTTGCAGTGCACTTCTTCAAATTATTGAAGAACGAGGTTAATAAACACTGCTCTGTGTTCTTCCACCCTTGGTCCTGATCACACTGTTCAACTGTGCTCGTCTTGGGAACATTTTCCTGTGAACTTCTCTGCTACATAACATTCTTCCTGTGTCTTGACTGCTATCTCTTCTTCTGTCCTCAGTTCCGAAACTCCGTTCTGTGGAATCGTGTACTTATCTTGGAAACAAATCTGTGCTAACCACTCCTTCGCTTCTGGATAACTCCCTTTCGTTTCATGGTCTCTTTATTTAGGAACACAATTGTTTTTGCATCAACCCAGACAGAAACACTACTGGGTGTCCTTCCGCACTAAGTTCAGTAACACTATTCTGTGTTCTCCTACACGTATATCTACAATACAGTTTCTGTGCTCTGTGCTATGTTTATTAGAGATCCCCCTCTCTCTTCTTCTCTGCTTAGTTCAGAAACACTGCTTTATGGTATCTGGGCCCTGTCTGCAATCCTTTTACGGAGCTCCTCTCTACTTTCCATTAAAACCCTTCTCAGCGCTATTCTCTACTTCTCTAGATAACACGCCTCTGCTTCCTTCTCTCTTTAGATTTCTCATCTACCTACTTCAGACACAATAACATGTGACATACCCTCATTTCTGAAACACTTGTCTCTTCCTTCTCTTCCGTACCAATTTTGAAACACTTTCCTGGGATCTTCTCGTCTAGATAGCACTCTTCTCTTTTCCTCTCTTGTTTGTTCACATCCACTGCTGCGAGTTCTTCTTGCCTTCGTTTAGGAACAGTGTTCAGTCTTTTTCTTTCTGTAGTGATCACTTAAGTGCTGCTGTGGGCTACTCCCCTCTTTGCTAAATAACCATCTCCTTTCTTCTTCTCTACTTCATTCAGGAACTCTTCTGTGAGATCTTTTGTACTCCTGTGGAAACTCTGCTCAGTGCTTTTCTGTTAGTATCCTGGAAACTGTTGTCTACTCTGCTCTTCTCTTGTTTCCCTAACATATCATGGAGACTCAGTTCTGTGCTCTTTGGTCCATGTCGTTGATCCCCTTCTCGGCCTCATCTCTACTGGGCTAGATAACAAGCCTCTTCTGTGTTTCTGTCCCGATTTTGGAAACACTCCATACTTTACTCTCAACATAGTACAAAGCATTCTGTGTCTTCGTTCCTCCTTTGTTCAAAAACAGTCTTCTGTGCTCTTCTGTGCTATGCTGGACACAGTAGGCGGGGCTCTAATCCACTCTGTTGGATTTCACACTCACTCCTCTTTCCTGCAATACTTATTGCAGAAACACTGCTGTGGTTTCTTAGGTGCTTAAATTGAAAACACTTTTCAGCCCTCTCTTTCCTTAAGGTGGAATCACGTTTCTGTGTTCTTGTCGACTCTGCAAGACAACACTTAGCTTTTCTTCTTCCTTGGTTCAGATACATGCCTGGGTTCTGGAAACTGAGGTTCAGAAAACATTGCTACCTGCTCCTCTGTATTTCGTGCAGAAAAAAAGAGCAGCGCTCTCTCACTGTGCTCATCTGGGAACACTCTCCTGGGATCTTCTCTGCTATCTAACACTGTTCATTTGTTTGTTTGTCTGTTTCTCTTTTGCTCACCGTCACTGCCCTAATTCAGCTAGACTTAGTTCACACTGTTCCTTGGTCATCTGTACTCATGTTTGAAAGAACTTTCTGTGCTCTCTTCTTCGGTGGTGGGTAGATAACAATTCGGTTTTCGTCCCGACTTAGTTGCAGTGCACTTCTTCAAATTATTGAAGAACGAGGTTAATAAACACTGCTCTGTGTTCTTCCACCCTTGGTCCTGATCACACTGTTCAACTGTGCTCGTCTTGGGAACATTTTCCTGTGAACTTCTCTGCTACATAACATTCTTCCTGTGTCTTGACTGCTATCTCTTCTTCTGTCCTCAGTTCCGAAACTCCGTTCTGTGGAATCGTGTACTTATCTTGGAAACAAATCTGTGCTAACCACTCCTTCGCTTCTGGATAACTCCCTTTCGTTTCATGGTCTCTTTATTTAGGAACACAATTGTTTTTGCATCAACCCAGACAGAAACACTACTGGGTGTCCTTCCGCACTAAGTTCAGTAACACTATTCTGTGTTCTCCTACACGTATATCTACAATACAGTTTTCTGTGCTCTGTGCTATGTTTATTAGAGATCCCCCTCTCTCTTCTTCTCTGCTTAGTTCAGAAACACTGCTTTATGGTATCTGGGCCCTGTCTGCAATCCTTTTACGGAGCTCCTCTCTACTTTCCATTAAAACCCTTCTCAGCGCTATTCTCTACTTCTCTAGATAACACGCCTCTGCTTCCTTCTCTCTTTAGATTTCTCATCTACCTACTTCAGACACAATAACATGTGACATACCCTCATTTCTGAAACACTTGTCTCTTCCTTCTCTTCCGTACCAATTTTGAAACACTTTCCTGGGATCTTCTCGTCTAGATAGCACTCTTCTCTTTTCCTCTCTTGTTTGTTCACATCCACTGCTGCGAGTTCTTCTTGCCTTCGTTTAGGAACAGTGTTCAGTCTTTTTCTTTCTGTAGTGATCACTTAAGTGCTGCTGTGGGCTGCTCCCCTCTTTGCTAAATAACCATCTCCTTTCTTCTTCTCTACTTCATTCAGGAACCCTTCTGTGAGATCTTTTGTACTCCTGTGGAAACTCTGCTCAGTGCTTTTCTGTTAGTATCCTGGAAACTGTTGTCTACTCTGCTCTTCTCTTGTTTCCCTAACATATCATGGAGACTCAGTTCTGTGCTCTTTGGTCCATGTCGTTGATCCCCTTCTCGGCCTCATCTCTACTGGGCTAGATAACAAGCCTCTTCTGTGTTTCTGTCCCGATTGTGGAAACACTCCATACTTTACTCTCAACATAGTACAAAGCATTCTGTGTCTTTGTCCCTCCTTTGTTCAAAAACAGTCTTCTGTGCTCTTCTGTGCTATCCTGGACACAGTAGGCGGGGCTCTTCTCCACTCTGTTGGATTTCACACTCACTCCTCTTTCCTGCAATACTTATTGCAGAAACACTGCTGTGGTTTCTTAGGTGCTTAAATTGAAAACACTTTTCAGCCCTCTCTTTCCTTAAGGTGGAATCACGTTTCTGTGTTCTTGTCGACTCTGCAAGACAACACTTAGCTTTTCTTCTTCCTTGGTTCAGATACATGCCTGGGTTCTGGAAACTGAGGTTCAGAAAACATTGCTACCTGCTCCTCTGTATTTCGTGCAGAAAAAAAGAGCAGCGCTCTCTCACTGTGCTCATCTGGGAACACTCTCCTGGGATCTTCTCTGCTATCTAACACTGTTCATTTGTTTGTTTGTCTGTTTCTCTTTTGCTCACCGTCACTGCCCTAATTCAGCTAGACTTAGTTCACACTGTTCCTTGGTCATCTGTACTCATGTTTGAAAGAACTTTCTGTGCTCTCTTCTTCGGTGGTGGGTAGATAACAATTCGGTTTTCGTCCCGACTTAGTTGCAGTGCACTTCTTCAAATTATTGAAGAACGAGGTTAATAAACACTGCTCTGTGTTCTTCCACCCTTGGTCCTGATCACACTGTTCAACTGTGCTCGTCTTGGGAACATTTTCCTGTGAACTTCTCTGCTACATAACATTCTTCCTGTGTCTTGACTGCTATCTCTTCTTCTGTCCTCAGTTCCGAAACTCCGTTCTGTGGAATCGTGTACTTATCTTGGAAACAAATCTGTGCTAACCACTCCTTCGCTTCTGGATAACTCCCTTTCGTTTCATGGTCTCTTTATTTAGGAACACAATTGTTTTTGCATCAACCCAGACAGAAACACTACTGGGTGTCCTTCCGCACTAAGTTCAGTAACACTATTCTGTGTTCTCCTACACGTATATCTACAATACAGTTTCTGTGCTCTGTGCTATGTTTATTAGAGATCCCCCTCTCTCTTCTTCTCTGCTTAGTTCAGAAACACTGCTTTATGGTATCTGGGCCCTGTCTGCAATCCTTTTACGGAGCTCCTCTCTACTTTCCATTAAAACCCTTCTCAGCGCTATTCTCTACTTCTCTAGATAACACGCCTCTGCTTCCTTCTCTCTTTAGATTTCTCATCTACCTACTTCAGACACAATAACATGTGACATACCCTCATTTCTGAAACACTTGTCTCTTCCTTCTCTTCCGTACCAATTTTGAAACACTTTCCTGGGATCTTCTCGTCTAGATAGCACTCTTCTCTTTTCCTCTCTTGTTTGTTCACATCCACTGCTGCGAGTTCTTCTTGCCTTCGTTTAGGAACAGTGTTCAGTCTTTTTCTTTCTGTAGTGATCACTTAAGTGCTGCTGTGGGCTACTCCCCTCTTTGCTAAATAACCATCTCCTTTCTTCTTCTCTACTTCATTCAGGAACTCTTCTGTGAGATCTTTTGTACTCCTGTGGAAACTCTGCTCAGTGCTTTTCTGTTAGTATCCTGGAAACTGTTGTCTACTCTGCTCTTCTCTTGTTTCCCTAACATATCATGGAGACTCAGTTCTGTGCTCTTTGGTCCATGTCGTTGATCCCCTTCTCGGCCTCATCTCTACTGGGCTAGATAACAAGCCTCTTCTGTGTTTCTGTCCCGATTTTGGAAACACTCCATACTTTACTCTCAACATAGTACAAAGCATTCTGTGTCTTCGTTCCTCCTTTGTTCAAAAACAGTCTTCTGTGCTCTTCTGTGCTATGCTGGACACAGTAGGCGGGGCTCTAATCCACTCTGTTGGATTTCACACTCACTCCTCTTTCCTGCAATACTTATTGCAGAAACACTGCTGTGGTTTCTTAGGTGCTTAAATTGAAAACACTTTTCAGCCCTCTCTTTCCTTAAGGTGGAATCACGTTTCTGTGTTCTTGTCGACTCTGCAAGACAACACTTAGCTTTTCTTCTTCCTTGGTTCAGATACATGCCTGGGTTCTGGAAACTGAGGTTCAGAAAACATTGCTACCTGCTCCTCTGTATTTCGTGCAGAAAAAAAGAGCAGCGCTCTCTCACTGTGCTCATCTGGGAACACTCTCCTGGGATCTTCTCTGCTATCTAACACTGTTCATTTGTTTGTTTGTCTGTTTCTCTTTTGCTCACCGTCACTGCCCTAATTCAGCTAGACTTAGTTCACACTGTTCCTTGGTCATCTGTACTCATGTTTGAAAGAACTTTCTGTGCTCTCTTCTTCGGTGGTGGGTAGATAACAATTCGGTTTTCGTCCCGACTTAGTTGCAGTGCACTTCTTCAAATTATTGAAGAACGAGGTTAATAAACACTGCTCTGTGTTCTTCCACCCTTGGTCCTGATCACACTGTTCAACTGTGCTCGTCTTGGGAACATTTTCCTGTGAACTTCTCTGCTACATAACATTCTTCCTGTGTCTTGACTGCTATCTCTTCTTCTGTCCTCAGTTCCGAAACTCCGTTCTGTGGAATCGTGTACTTATCTTGGAAACAAATCTGTGCTAACCACTCCTTCGCTTCTGGATAACTCCCTTTCGTTTCATGGTCTCTTTATTTAGGAACACAATTGTTTTTGCATCAACCCAGACAGAAACACTACTGGGTGTCCTTCCGCACTAAGTTCAGTAACACTATTCTGTGTTCTCCTACACGTATATCTACAATACAGTTTTCTGTGCTCTGTGCTATGTTTATTAGAGATCCCCCTCTCTCTTCTTCTCTGCTTAGTTCAGAAACACTGCTTTATGGTATCTGGGCCCTGTCTGCAATCCTTTTACGGAGCTCCTCTCTACTTTCCATTAAAACCCTTCTCAGCGCTATTCTCTACTTCTCTAGATAACACGCCTCTGCTTCCTTCTCTCTTTAGATTTCTCATCTACCTACTTCAGACACAATAACATGTGACATACCCTCATTTCTGAAACACTTGTCTCTTCCTTCTCTTCCGTACCAATTTTGAAACACTTTCCTGGGATCTTCTCGTCTAGATAGCACTCTTCTCTTTTCCTCTCTTGTTTGTTCACATCCACTGCTGCGAGTTCTTCTTGCCTTCGTTTAGGAACAGTGTTCAGTCTTTTTCTTTCTGTAGTGATCACTTAAGTGCTGCTGTGGGCTGCTCCCCTCTTTGCTAAATAACCATCTCCTTTCTTCTTCTCTACTTCATTCAGGAACCCTTCTGTGAGATCTTTTGTACTCCTGTGGAAACTCTGCTCAGTGCTTTTCTGTTAGTATCCTGGAAACTGTTGTCTACTCTGCTCTTCTCTTGTTACCCTAACATATCATGGAGACTCAGTTCTGTGCTCTTTGGTCCATGTCGTTGATCCCCTTCTCGGCCTCATCTCTACTGGGCTAGATAACAAGCCTCTTCTGTGTTTCTGTCCCGATTGTGGAAACACTCCATACTTTACTCTCAACATAGTACAAAGCATTCTGTGTCTTTGTCCCTCCTTTGTTCAAAAACAGTCTTCTGTGCTCTTCTGTGCTATCCTGGACACAGTAGGCGGGGCTCTTCTCCACTCTGTTGGATTTCACACTCACTCCTCTTTCCTGCAATACTTATTGCAGAAACACTGCTGTGGTTTCTTAGGTGCTTAAATTGAAAACACTTTTCAGCCCTCTCTTTCCTTAAGGTGGAATCACGTTTCTGTGTTCTTGTCGACTCTGCAAGACAACACTTAGCTTTTCTTCTTCCTTGGTTCAGATACATGCCTGGGTTCTGGAAACTGAGGTTCAGAAAACATTGCTACCTGCTCCTCTGTATTTCATGCAGAAAAAAAAGAGCAGCGCTCTCTCACTGTGCTCATCAGGGAACACTCTCCTGGGATCTTCTCTGCTATCTAACACTGTTCATTTGTTTGTTTAGCTGTTTCTCTTTTGCTCACCGTCACTGCCCTAATTCAGCTAGACTTAGTTCACACTGTTCCTTGGTCATCTGTACTCATGTTTGAAAGAACTTTCTGTGCTCTCTTCTTCGGTGGTGGGTAGATAACAATTCGGTTTTCGTCCCGACTTAGTTGCAGTGCACTTCTTCAAATTATTGAAGAACGAGGTTAATAAACACTGCTCTGTGTTCTTCCACCCTTGGTCCTGATCACACTGTTCAACTGTGCTCGTCTTGGGAACATTTTCCTGTGAACTTCTCTGCTACATAACATTCTTCCTGTGTCTTGACTGCTATCTCTTCTTCTGTCCTCAGTTCCGAAACTCCGTTCTGTGGAATCGTGTACTTATCTTGGAAACAAATCTGTGCTAACCACTCCTTCGCTTCTGGATAACTCCCTTTCGTTTCATGGTCTCTTTATTTAGGAACACAATTGTTTTTGCATCAACCCAGACAGAAACACTACTGGGTGTCCTTCCGCACTAAGTTCAGTAACACTATTCTGTGTTCTCCTACACGTATATCTACAATACAGTTTTCTGTGCTCTGTGCTATGTTTATTAGAGATCCCCCTCTCTCTTCTTCTCTGCTTAGTTCAGAAACACTGCTTTATGGTATCTGGGCCCTGTCTGCAATCCTTTTACGGAGCTCCTCTCTACTTTCCATTAAAACCCTTCTCAGCGCTATTCTCTACTTCTCTAGATAACACGCCTCTGCTTCCTTCTCTCTTTAGATTTCTCATCTACCTACTTCAGACACAATAACATGTGACATACCCTCATTTCTGAAACACTTGTCTCTTCCTTCTCTTCCGTACCAATTTTGAAACACTTTCCTGGGATCTTCTCGTCTAGATAGCACTCTTCTCTTTTCCTCTCTTGTTTGTTCACATCCACTGCTGCGAGTTCTTCTTGCCTTCGTTTAGGAACAGTGTTCAGTCTTTTTCTTTCTGTAGTGATCACTTAAGTGCTGCTGTGGGCTGCTCCCCTCTTTGCTAAATAACCATCTCCTTTCTTCTTCTCTACTTCATTCAGGAACCCTTCTGTGAGATCTTTTGTACTCCTGTGGAAACTCTGCTCAGTGCTTTTCTGTTAGTATCCTGGAAACTGTTGTCTACTCTGCTCTTCTCTTGTTTCCCTGGACATACCATGGAGACTCAGTTCTGTGCTCTTCGGTCCATGTCGTTGATCCCCTTCTCGGCCTCATCTCTACTGGGCTAGATAACAAGCCTCTTCTGTGTTTCTGTCCCGATTTTGGAAACACTCCATACTTTACTCTCAACATAGTACAAAGCATTCTGTGTCTTCGTTCCTCCTTTGTTCAAAAACAGT
Organism: Meriones unguiculatus; assembly: GCF_030254825.1. Lineage (NCBI taxonomy): Eukaryota > Metazoa > Chordata > Mammalia > Rodentia > Muridae > Meriones > Meriones unguiculatus. The sequence continues at coordinate 2,100,219 of NW_026843712.1, read as the reverse complement.
CTTCTGTGCTCTTCTGTGCTATGCTGGACACAGTAGGCGGGGCTCTAATCCACTCTGTTGGATTTCACACTCACTCCTCTTTCCTGCAATACTTATTGCAGAAACACTGCTGTGGTTTCTTAGGTGCTTAAATTGAAAACACTTTTCAGCCCTCTCTTTCCTTAAGGTGGAATCACGTTTCTGTGTTCTTGTCGACTCTGCAAGACAACACTTAGCTTTTCTTCTTCCTTGGTTCAGATACATGCCTGGGTTCTGGAAACTGAGGTTCAGAAAACATTGCTACCTGCTCCTCTGTATTTCGTGCAGAAAAAAAGAGCAGCGCTCTCTCACTGTGCTCATCTGGGAACACTCTCCTGGGATCTTCTCTGCTATCTAACACTGTTCATTTGTTTGTTTGTCTGTTTCTCTTTTGCTCACCGTCACTGCCCTAATTCAGCTAGACTTAGTTCACACTGTTCCTTGGTCATCTGTACTCATGTTTGAAAGAACTTTCTGTGCTCTCTTCTTCGGTGGTGGGTAGATAACAATTCGGTTTTCGTCCCGACTTAGTTGCAGTGCACTTCTTCAAATTATTGAAGAACGAGGTTAATAAACACTGCTCTGTGTTCTTCCACCCTTGGTCCTGATCACACTGTTCAACTGTGCTCGTCTTGGGAACATTTTCCTGTGAACTTCTCTGCTACATAACATTCTTCCTGTGTCTTGACTGCTATCTCTTCTTCTGTCCTCAGTTCCGAAACTCCGTTCTGTGGAATCGTGTACTTATCTTGGAAACAAATCTGTGCTAACCACTCCTTCGCTTCTGGATAACTCCCTTTCGTTTCATGGTCTCTTTATTTAGGAACACAATTGTTTTTGCATCAACCCAGACAGAAACACTACTGGGTGTCCTTCCGCACTAAGTTCAGTAACACTATTCTGTGTTCTCCTACACGTATATCTACAATACAGTTTTCTGTGCTCTGTGCTATGTTTATTAGAGATCCCCCTCTCTCTTCTTCTCTGCTTAGTTCAGAAACACTGCTTTATGGTATCTGGGCCCTGTCTGCAATCCTTTTACGGAGCTCCTCTCTACTTTCCATTAAAACCCTTCTCAGCGCTATTCTCTACTTCTCTAGATAACACGCCTCTGCTTCCTTCTCTCTTTAGATTTCTCATCTACCTACTTCAGACACAATAACATGTGACATACCCTCATTTCTGAAACACTTGTCTCTTCCTTCTCTTCCGTACCAATTTTGAAACACTTTCCTGGGATCTTCTCGTCTAGATAGCACTCTTCTCTTTTCCTCTCTTGTTTGTTCACATCCACTGCTGCTAGTTCTTCTTGCCTTCGTTTAGGAACAGTGTTCAGTCTTTTTCTTTCTGTAGTGATCACTTAAGTGCTGCTGTGGGCTGCTCCCCTCTTTGCTAAATAACCATCTCCTTTCTTCTTCTCTACTTCATTCAGGAACCCTTCTGTGAGATCTTTTGTACTCCTGTGGAAACTCTGCTCAGTGCTTTTCTGTTAGTATCCTGGAAACTGTTGTCTACTCTGCTCTTCTCTTGTTACCCTAACATATCATGGAGACTCAGTTCTGTGCTCTTTGGTCCATGTCGTTGATCCCCTTCTCGGCCTCATCTCTACTGGGCTAGATAACAAGCCTCTTCTGTGTTTCTGTCCCGATTGTGGAAACACTCCATACTTTACTCTCAACATAGTACAAAGCATTCTGTGTCTTTGTCCCTCCTTTGTTCAAAAACAGTCTTCTGTGCTCTTCTGTGCTATCCTGGACACAGTAGGCGGGGCTCTTCTCCACTCTGTTGGATTTCACACTCACTCCTCTTTCCTGCAATACTTATTGCAGAAACACTGCTGTGGTTTCTTAGGTGCTTAAATTGAAAACACTTTTCAGCCCTCTCTTTCCTTAAGGTGGAATCACGTTTCTGTGTTCTTGTCGACTCTGCAAGACAACACTTAGCTTTTCTTCTTCCTTGGTTCAGATACATGCCTGGGTTCTGGAAACTGAGGTTCAGAAAACATTGCTACCTGCTCCTCTGTATTTCGTGCAGAAAAAAAGAGCAGCGCTCTCTCACTGTGCTCATCTGGGAACACTCTCCTGGGATCTTCTCTGCTATCTAACACTGTTCATTTGTTTGTTTGTCTGTTTCTCTTTTGCTCACCGTCACTGCCCTAATTCAGCTAGACTTAGTTCACACTGTTCCTTGGTCATCTGTACTCATGTTTGAAAGAACTTTCTGTGCTCTCTTCTTCGGTGGTGGGTAGATAACAATTCGGTTTTCGTCCCGACTTAGTTGCAGTGCACTTCTTCAAATTATTGAAGAACGAGGTTAATAAACACTGCTCTGTGTTCTTCCACCCTTGGTCCTGATCACACTGTTCAACTGTGCTCGTCTTGGGAACATTTTCCTGTGAACTTCTCTGCTACATAACATTCTTCCTGTGTCTTGACTGCTATCTCTTCTTCTGTCCTCAGTTCCGAAACTCCGTTCTGTGGAATCGTGTACTTATCTTGGAAACAAATCTGTGCTAACCACTCCTTCGCTTCTGGATAACTCCCTTTCGTTTCATGGTCTCTTTATTTAGGAACACAATTGTTTTTGCATCAACCCAGACAGAAACACTACTGGGTGTCCTTCCGCACTAAGTTCAGTAACACTATTCTGTGTTCTCCTACACGTATATCTACAATACAGTTTCTGTGCTCTGTGCTATGTTTATTAGAGATCCCCCTCTCTCTTCTTCTCTGCTTAGTTCAGAAACACTGCTTTATGGTATCTGGGCCCTGTCTGCAATCCTTTTACGGAGCTCCTCTCTACTTTCCATTAAAACCCTTCTCAGCGCTATTCTCTACTTCTCTAGATAACACGCCTCTGCTTCCTTCTCTCTTTAGATTTCTCATCTACCTACTTCAGACACAATAACATGTGACATACCCTCATTTCTGAAACACTTGTCTCTTCCTTCTCTTCCGTACCAATTTTGAAACACTTTCCTGGGATCTTCTCGTCTAGATAGCACTCTTCTCTTTTCCTCTCTTGTTTGTTCACATCCACTGCTGCGAGTTCTTCTTGCCTTCGTTTAGGAACAGTGTTCAGTCTTTTTCTTTCTGTAGTGATCACTTAAGTGCTGCTGTGGGCTACTCCCCTCTTTGCTAAATAACCATCTCCTTTCTTCTTCTCTACTTCATTCAGGAACTCTTCTGTGAGATCTTTTGTACTCCTGTGGAAACTCTGCTCAGTGCTTTTCTGTTAGTATCCTGGAAACTGTTGTCTACTCTGCTCTTCTCTTGTTTCCCTAACATATCATGGAGACTCAGTTCTGTGCTCTTTGGTCCATGTCGTTGATCCCCTTCTCGGCCTCATCTCTACTGGGCTAGATAACAAGCCTCTTCTGTGTTTCTGTCCCGATTTTGGAAACACTCCATACTTTACTCTCAACATAGTACAAAGCATTCTGTGTCTTCGTTCCTCCTTTGTTCAAAAACAGTCTTCTGTGCTCTTCTGTGCTATGCTGGACACAGTAGGCGGGGCTCTAATCCACTCTGTTGGATTTCACACTCACTCCTCTTTCCTGCAATACTTATTGCAGAAACACTGCTGTGGTTTCTTAGGTGCTTAAATTGAAAACACTTTTCAGCCCTCTCTTTCCTTAAGGTGGAATCACGTTTCTGTGTTCTTGTCGACTCTGCAAGACAACACTTAGCTTTTCTTCTTCCTTGGTTCAGATACATGCCTGGGTTCTGGAAACTGAGGTTCAGAAAACATTGCTACCTGCTCCTCTGTATTTCGTGCAGAAAAAAAGAGCAGCGCTCTCTCACTGTGCTCATCTGGGAACACTCTCCTGGGATCTTCTCTGCTATCTAACACTGTTCATTTGTTTGTTTGTCTGTTTCTCTTTTGCTCACCGTCACTGCCCTAATTCAGCTAGACTTAGTTCACACTGTTCCTTGGTCATCTGTACTCATGTTTGAAAGAACTTTCTGTGCTCTCTTCTTCGGTGGTGGGTAGATAACAATTCGGTTTTCGTCCCGACTTAGTTGCAGTGCACTTCTTCAAATTATTGAAGAACGAGGTTAATAAACACTGCTCTGTGTTCTTCCACCCTTGGTCCTGATCACACTGTTCAACTGTGCTCGTCTTGGGAACATTTTCCTGTGAACTTCTCTGCTACATAACATTCTTCCTGTGTCTTGACTGCTATCTCTTCTTCTGTCCTCAGTTCCGAAACTCCGTTCTGTGGAATCGTGTACTTATCTTGGAAACAAATCTGTGCTAACCACTCCTTCGCTTCTGGATAACTCCCTTTCGTTTCATGGTCTCTTTATTTAGGAACACAATTGTTTTTGCATCAACCCAGACAGAAACACTACTGGGTGTCCTTCCGCACTAAGTTCAGTAACACTATTCTGTGTTCTCCTACACGTATATCTACAATACAGTTTTCTGTGCTCTGTCTATGTTTATTAGAGATCCCCCTCTCTCTTCTTCTCTGCTTAGTTCAGAAACACTGCTTTATGGTATCTGGGCCCTGTCTGCAATCCTTTTACGGAGCTCCTCTCTACTTTCCATTAAAACCCTTCTCAGCGCTATTCTCTACTTCTCTAGATAACACGCCTCTGCTTCCTTCTCTCTTTAGATTTCTCATCTACCTACTTCAGACACAATAACATGTGACATACCCTCATTTCTGAAACACTTGTCTCTTCCTTCTCTTCCGTACAAATTTTGAAACACTTTCCTGGGATCTTCTCGTCTAGATAGCACTCTTCTCTTTTCCTCTCTTGTTTGTTCACATCCACTGCTGCTAGTTCTTCTTGCCTTCGTTTAGGAACAGTGTTCAGTCTTTTTCTTTCTGTAGTGATCACTTAAGTGCTGCTGTGGGCTGCTCCCCTCTTTGCTAAATAACCATCTCCTTTCTTCTTCTCTACTTCATTCAGGAACCCTTCTGTGAGATCTTTTGTACTCCTGTGGAAACTCTGCTCAGTGCTTTTCTGTTAGTATCCTGGAAACTGTTGTCTACTCTGCTCTTCTCTTGTTACCCTAACATATCATGGAGACTCAGTTCTGTGCTCTTTGGTCCATGTCGTTGATCCCCTTCTCGGCCTCATCTCTACTGGGCTAGATAACAAGCCTCTTCTGTGTTTCTGTCCCGATTGTGGAAACACTCCATACTTTACTCTCAACATAGTACAAAGCATTCTGTGTCTTTGTCCCTCCTTTGTTCAAAAACAGTCTTCTGTGCTCTTCTGTGCTATCCTGGACACAGTAGGCGGGGCTCTTCTCCACTCTGTTGGATTTCACACTCACTCCTCTTTCCTGCAATACTTATTGCAGAAACACTGCTGTGGTTTCTTAGGTGCTTAAATTGAAAACACTTTTCAGCCCTCTCTTTCCTTAAGGTGGAATCACGTTTCTGTGTTCTTGTCGACTCTGCAAGACAACACTTAGCTTTTCTTCTTCCTTGGTTCAGATACATGCCTGGGTTCTGGAAACTGAGGTTCAGAAAACATTGCTACCTGCTCCTCTGTATTTCATGCAGAAAAAAAAGAGCAGCGCTCTCTCACTGTGCTCGTCAGGGAACACTCTCCTGGGATCTTCTCTGCTATCTAACACTGTTCATTTGTTTGTTTAGCTGTTTCTCTTTTGCTCACCGTCACTGCCCTAATTCAGCTAGACTTAGTTCACACTGTTCCTTGGTCATCTGTACTCATGTTTGAAAGAACTTTCTGTGCTCTCTTCTTCGGTGGTGGGTAGATAACAATTCGGTTTTCGTCCCGACTTAGTTGCAGTGCACTTCTTCAAATTATTGAAGAACGAGGTTAATAAACACTGCTCTGTGTTCTTCCACCCTTGGTCCTGATCACACTGTTCAACTGTGCTCGTCTTGGGAACATTTTCCTGTGAACTTCTCTGCTACATAACATTCTTCCTGTGTCTTGACTGCTATCTCTTCTTCTGTCCTCAGTTCCGAAACTCCGTTCTGTGGAATCGTGTACTTATCTTGGAAACAAATCTGTGCTAACCACTCCTTCGCTTCTGGATAACTCCCTTTCGTTTCATGGTCTCTTTATTTAGGAACACAATTGTTTTTGCATCAACCCAGACAGAAACACTACTGGGTGTCCTTCCGCACTAAGTTCAGTAACACTATTCTGTGTTCTCCTACACGTATATCTACAATACAGTTTTCTGTGCTCTGTGCTATGTTTATTAGAGATCCCCCTCTCTCTTCTTCTCTGCTTAGTTCAGAAACACTGCTTTATGGTATCTGGGCCCTGTCTGCAATCCTTTTACGGAGCTCCTCTCTACTTTCCATTAAAACCCTTCTCAGCGCTATTCTCTACTTCTCTAGATAACACGCCTCTGCTTCCTTCTCTCTTTAGATTTCTCATCTACCTACTTCAGACACAATAACATGTGACATACCCTCATTTCTGAAACACTTGTCTCTTCCTTCTCTTCCGTACCAATTTTGAAACACTTTCCTGGGATCTTCTCGTCTAGATAGCACTCTTCTCTTTTCCTCTCTTGTTTGTTCACATCCACTGCTGCGAGTTCTTCTTGCCTTCGTTTAGGAACAGTGTTCAGTCTTTTTCTTTCTGTAGTGATCACTTAAGTGCTGCTGTGGGCTGCTCCCCTCTTTGCTAAATAACCATCTCCTTTCTTCTTCTCTACTTCATTCAGGAACCCTTCTGTGAGATCTTTTGTACTCCTGTGGAAACTCTGCTCAGTGCTTTTCTGTTAGTATCCTGGAAACTGTTGTCTACTCTGCTCTTCTCTTGTTTCCCTAACATACCATGGAGACTCAGTTCTGTGCTCTTCGGTCCATGTCGTTGATCCCCTTCTCGGCCTCATCTCTACTGGGCTAGATAACAAGCCTCTTCTGTGTTTCTGTCCCGATTTTGGAAACACTCCATACTTTACTCTCAACATAGTACAAAGCATTCTGTGTCTTCGTTCCTCCTTTGTTCAAAAACAGTCTTCTGTGCTCTTCTGTGCTATGCTGGACACAGTAGGCAGGGCTCTAATCCACTCTGTTGGATTTCACACTCACTCCTCTTTCCTGCAATACTTATTGCAGAAACACTGCTGTGGTTTCTTAGGTGCTTAAATTGAAAACACTTTTCAGCCCTCTCTTTCCTTAAGGTGGAATCACGTTTCTGTGTTCTTGTCGACTCTGCAAGACAACACTTAGCTTTTCTTCTTCCTTGGTTCAGATACATGCCTGGGTTCTGGAAACTGAGGTTCAGAAAACATTGCTACCTGCTCCTCTGTATTTCGTGCAGAAAAAAAGAGCAGCGCTCTCTCACTGTGCTCATCTGGGAACACTCTCCTGGGATCTTCTCTGCTATCTAACACTGTTCATTTGTTTGTTTGTCTGTTTCTCTTTTGCTCACCGTCACTGCCCTAATTCAGCTAGACTTAGTTCACACTGTTCCTTGGTCATCTGTACTCATGTTTGAAAGAACTTTCTGTGCTCTCTTCTTCGGTGGTGGGTAGATAACAATTCGGTTTTCGTCCCGACTTAGTTGCAGTGCACTTCTTCAAATTATTGAAGAACGAGGTTAATAAACACTGCTCTGTGTTCTTCCACCCTTGGTCCTGATCACACTGTTCAACTGTGCTCGTCTTGGGAACATTTTCCTGTGAACTTCTCTGCTACATAACATTCTTCCTGTGTCTTGACTGCTATCTCTTCTTCTGTCCTCAGTTCCGAAACTCCGTTCTGTGGAATCGTGTACTTATCTTGGAAACAAATCTGTGCTAACCACTCCTTCGCTTCTGGATAACTCCCTTTCGTTTCATGGTCTCTTTATTTAGGAACACAATTGTTTTTGCATCAACCCAGACAGAAACACTACTGGGTGTCCTTCCGCACTAAGTTCAGTAACACTATTCTGTGTTCTCCTACACGTATATCTACAATACAGTTTTCTGTGCTCTGTGCTATGTTTATTAGAGATCCCCCTCTCTCTTCTTCTCTGCTTAGTTCAGAAACACTGCTTTATGGTATCTGGGCCCTGTCTGCAATCCTTTTACGGAGCTCCTCTCTACTTTCCATTAAAACCCTTCTCAGCGCTATTCTCTACTTCTCTAGATAACACGCCTCTGCTTCCTTCTCTCTTTAGATTTCTCATCTACCTACTTCAGACACAATAACATGTGACATACCCTCATTTCTGAAACACTTGTCTCTTCCTTCTCTTCCGTACCAATTTTGAAACACTTTCCTGGGATCTTCTCGTCTAGATAGCACTCTTCTCTTTTCCTCTCTTGTTTGTTCACATCCACTGCTGCTAGTTCTTCTTGCCTTCGTTTAGGAACAGTGTTCAGTCTTTTTCTTTCTGTAGTGATCACTTAAGTGCTGCTGTGGGCTGCTCCCCTCTTTGCTAAATAACCATCTCCTTTCTTCTTCTCTACTTCATTCAGGAACCCTTCTGTGAGATCTTTTGTACTCCTGTGGAAACTCTGCTCAGTGCTTTTCTGTTAGTATCCTGGAAACTGTTGTCTACTCTGCTCTTCTCTTGTTACCCTAACATATCATGGAGACTCAGTTCTGTGCTCTTTGGTCCATGTCGTTGATCCCCTTCTCGGCCTCATCTCTACTGGGCTAGATAACAAGCCTCTTCTGTGTTTCTGTCCCGATTGTGGAAACACTCCATACTTTACTCTCAACATAGTACAAAGCATTCTGTGTCTTTGTCCCTCCTTTGTTCAAAAACAGTCTTCTGTGCTCTTCTGTGCTATCCTGGACACAGTAGGCGGGGCTCTTCTCCACTCTGTTGGATTTCACACTCACTCCTCTTTCCTGCAATACTTATTGCAGAAACACTGCTGTGGTTTCTTAGGTGCTTAAATTGAAAACACTTTTCAGCCCTCTCTTTCCTTAAGGTGGAATCACGTTTCTGTGTTCTTGTCGACTCTGCAAGACAACACTTAGCTTTTCTTCTTCCTTGGTTCAGATACATGCCTGGGTTCTGGAAACTGAGGTTCAGAAAACATTGCTACCTGCTCCTCTGTATTTCATGCAGAAAAAAAAGAGCAGCGCTCTCTCACTGTGCTCGTCAGGGAACACTCTCCTGGGATCTTCTCTGCTATCTAACACTGTTCATTTGTTTGTTTAGCTGTTTCTCTTTTGCTCACCGTCACTGCCCTAATTCAGCTAGACTTAGTTCACACTGTTCCTTGGTCATCTGTACTCATGTTTGAAAGAACTTTCTGTGCTCTCTTCTTCGGTGGTGGGTAGATAACAATTCGGTTTTCGTCCCGACTTAGTTGCAGTGCACTTCTTCAAATTATTGAAGAACGAGGTTAATAAACACTGCTCTGTGTTCTTCCACCCTTGGTCCTGATCACACTGTTCAACTGTGCTCGTCTTGGGAACATTTTCCTGTGAACTTCTCTGCTACATAACATTCTTCCTGTGTCTTGACTGCTATCTCTTCTTCTGTCCTCAGTTCCGAAACTCCGTTCTGTGGAATCGTGTACTTATCTTGGAAACAAATCTGTGCTAACCACTCCTTCGCTTCTGGATAACTCCCTTTCGTTTCATGGTCTCTTTATTTAGGAACACAATTGTTTTTGCATCAACCCAGACAGAAACACTACTGGGTGTCCTTCCGCACTAAGTTCAGTAACACTATTCTGTGTTCTCCTACACGTATATCTACAATACAGTTTTCTGTGCTCTGTGCTATGTTTATTAGAGATCCCCCTCTCTCTTCTTCTCTGCTTAGTTCAGAAACACTGCTTTATGGTATCTGGGCCCTGTCTGCAATCCTTTTACGGAGCTCCTCTCTACTTTCCATTAAAACCCTTCTCAGCGCTATTCTCTACTTCTCTAGATAACACGCCTCTGCTTCCTTCTCTCTTTAGATTTCTCATCTACCTACTTCAGACACAATAACATGTGACATACCCTCATTTCTGAAACACTTGTCTCTTCCTTCTCTTCCGTACCAATTTTGAAACACTTTCCTGGGATCTTCTCGTCTAGATAGCACTCTTCTCTTTTCCTCTCTTGTTTGTTCACATCCACTGCTGCGAGTTCTTCTTGCCTTCGTTTAGGAACAGTGTTCAGTCTTTTTCTTTCTGTAGTGATCACTTAAGTGCTGCTGTGGGCTGCTCCCCTCTTTGCTAAATAACCATCTCCTTTCTTCTTCTCTACTTCATTCAGGAACCCTTCTGTGAGATCTTTTGTACTCCTGTGGAAACTCTGCTCAGTGCTTTTCTGTTAGTATCCTGGAAACTGTTGTCTACTCTGCTCTTCTCTTGTTTCCCTAACATATCATGGAGACTCAGTTCTGTGCTCTTTGGTCCATGTCGTTGATCCCCTTCTCGGCCTCATCTCTACTGGGCTAGATAACAAGCCTCTTCTGTGTTTCTGTCCCGATTTTGGAAACACTCCATACTTTACTCTCAACATAGTACAAAGCATTCTGTGTCTTTGTCCCTCCTTTGTTCAAAAACAGTCTTCTGTGCTCTTCTGTGCTATCCTGGACACAGTAGGCGGGGCTCTTCTCCACTCTGTTGGATTTCACACTCACTCCTCTTTCCTGCAATACTTATTGCAGAAACACTGCTGTGGTTTCTTAGGTGCTTAAATTGAAAACACTTTTCAGCCCTCTCTTTCCTTAAGGTGGAATCACGTTTCTGTGTTCTTGTCGACTCTGCAAGACAACACTTAGCTTTTCTTCTTCCTTGGTTCAGATACATGCCTGGGTTCTGGAAACTGAGGTTCAGAAAACATTGCTACCTGCTCCTCTGTATTTCGTGCAGAAAAAAAGAGCAGCGCTCTCTCACTGTGCTCATCTGGGAACACTCTCCTGGGATCTTCTCTGCTATCTAACCCTGTTCATTTGTTTGTTTGTCTGTTTCTCTTTTGCTCACCGTCACTGCCCTAATTCAGCTAGACTTAGTTCACACTGTTCCTTGGTCATCTGTACTCATGTTTGAAAGAACTTTCTGTGCTCTCTTCTTCGGTGGTGGGTAGATAACAATTCGGTTTTCGTCCCGACTTAGTTGCAGTGCACTTCTTCAAATTATTGAAGAACGAGGTTAATAAACACTGCTCTGTGTTCTTCCACCCTTGGTCCTGATCACACTGTTCAACTGTGCTCGTCTTGGGAACATTTTCCTGTGAACTTCTCTGCTACATAACATTCTTCCTGTGTCTTGACTGCTATCTCTTCTTCTGTCCTCAGTTCCGAAACTCCGTTCTGTGGAATCGTGTACTTATCTTGGAAACAAATCTGTGCTAACCACTCCTTCGCTTCTGGATAACTCCCTTTCGTTTCATGGTCTCTTTATTTAGGAACACAATTGTTTTTGCATCAACCCAGACAGAAACACTACTGGGTGTCCTTCCGCACTAAGTTCAGTAACACTATTCTGTGTTCTCCTACACGTATATCTACAATACAGTTTCTGTGCTCTGTGCTATGTTTATTAGAGATCCCCCTCTCTCTTCTTCTCTGCTTAGTTCAGAAACACTGCTTTATGGTATCTGGGCCCTGTCTGCAATCCTTTTACGGAGCTCCTCTCTACTTTCCATTAAAACCCTTCTCAGCGCTATTCTCTACTTCTCTAGATAACACGCCTCTGCTTCCTTCTCTCTTTAGATTTCTCATCTACCTACTTCAGACACAATAACATGTGACATACCCTCATTTCTGAAACACTTGTCTCTTCCTTCTCTTCCGTACCAATTTTGAAACACTTTCCTGGGATCTTCTCGTCTAGATAGCACTCTTCTCTTTTCCTCTCTTGTTTGTTCACATCCACTGCTGCTAGTTCTTCTTGCCTTCGTTTAGGAACAGTGTTCAGTCTTTTTCTTTCTGTAGTGATCACTTAAGTGCTGCTGTGGGCTGCTCCCCTCTTTGCTAAATAACCATCTCCTTTCTTCTTCTCTACTTCATTCAGGAACCCTTCTGTGAGATCTTTTGTACTCCTGTGGAAACTCTGCTCAGTGCTTTTCTGTTAGTATCCTGGAAACTGTTGTCTACTCTGCTCTTCTCTTGTTACCCTAACATATCATGGAGACTCAGTTCTGTGCTCTTTGGTCCATGTCGTTGATCCCCTTCTCGGCCTCATCTCTACTGGGCTAGATAACAAGCCTCTTCTGTGTTTCTGTCCCGATTGTGGAAACACTCCATACTTTACTCTCAACATAGTACAAAGCATTCTGTGTCTTTGTCCCTCCTTTGTTCAAAAACAGTCTTCTGTGCTCTTCTGTGCTATCCTGGACACAGTAGGCGGGGCTCTTGTCCACTCTGTTGGATTTCACACTCACTCCTCTTTCCTGCAATACTTATTGCAGAAACACTGCTGTGGTTTCTTAGGTGCTTAAATTGAAAACACTTTTCAGCCCTCTCTTTCCTTAAGGTGGAATCACGTTTCTGTGTTCTTGTCGACTCTGCAAGACAACACTTAGCTTTTCTTCTTCCTTGGTTCAGATACATGCCTGGGTTCTGGAAACTGAGGTTCAGAAAACATTGCTACCTGCTCCTCTGTATTTCATGCAGAAAAAAAAGAGCAGCGCTCTCTCACTGTGCTCGTCAGGGAACACTCTCCTGGGATCTTCTCTGCTATCTAACACTGTTCATTTGTTTGTTTAGCTGTTTCTCTTTTGCTCACCGTCACTGCCCTAATTCAGCTAGACTTAGTTCACACTGTTCCTTGGTCATCTGTACTCATGTTTGAAAGAACTTTCTGTGCTCTCTTCTTCGGTGGTGGGTAGATAACAATTCGGTTTTCGTCCCGACTTAGTTGCAGTGCACTTCTTCAAATTATTGAAGAACGAGGTTAATAAACACTGCTCTGTGTTCTTCCACCCTTGGTCCTGATCACACTGTTCAACTGTGCTCGTCTTGGGAACATTTTCCTGTGAACTTCTCTGCTACATAACATTCTTCCTGTGTCTTGACTGCTATCTCTTCTTCTGTCCTCAGTTCCGAAACTCCGTTCTGTGGAATCGTGTACTTATCTTGGAAACAAATCTGTGCTAACCACTCCTTCGCTTCTGGATAACTCCCTTTCGTTTCATGGTCTCTTTATTTAGGAACACAATTGTTTTTGCATCAACCCAGACAGAAACACTACTGGGTGTCCTTCCGCACTAAGTTCAGTAACACTATTCTGTGTTCTCCTACACGTATATCTACAATACAGTTTTCTGTGCTCTGTGCTATGTTTATTAGAGATCCCCCTCTCTCTTCTTCTCTGCTTAGTTCAGAAACACTGCTTTATGGTATCTGGGCCCTGTCTGCAATCCTTTTACGGAGCTCCTCTCTACTTTCCATTAAAACCCTTCTCAGCGCTATTCTCTACTTCTCTAGATAACACGCCTCTGCTTCCTTCTCTCTTTAGATTTCTCATCTACCTACTTCAGACACAATAACATGTGACATACCCTCATTTCTGAAACACTTGTCTCTTCCTTCTCTTCCGTACCAATTTTGAAACACTTTCCTGGGATCTTCTCGTCTAGATAGCACTCTTCTCTTTTCCTCTCTTGTTTGTTCACATCCACTGCTGCGAGTTCTTCTTGCCTTCGTTTAGGAACAGTGTTCAGTCTTTTTCTTTCTGTAGTGATCACTTAAGTGCTGCTGTGGGCTGCTCCCCTCTTTGCTAAATAACCATCTCCTTTCTTCTTCTCTACTTCATTCAGGAACCCTTCTGTGAGATCTTTTGTACTCCTGTGGAAACTCTGCTCAGTGCTTTTCTGTTAGTATCCTGGAAACTGTTGTCTACTCTGCTCTTCTCTTGTTTCCCTAACATATCATGGAGACTCAGTTCTGTGCTCTTTGGTCCATGTCGTTGATCCCCTTCTCGGCCTCATCTCTACTGGGCTAGATAACAAGCCTCTTCTGTGTTTCTGTCCCGATTGTGGAAACACTCCATACTTTACTCTCAACATAGTACAAAGCATTCTGTGTCTTTGTCCCTCCTTTGTTCAAAAACAGTCTTCTGTGCTCTTCTGTGCTATCCTGGACACAGTAGGCGGGGCTCTTCTCCACTCTGTTGGATTTCACACTCACTCCTCTTTCCTGCAATACTTATTGCAGAAACACTGCTGTGGTTTCTTAGGTGCTTAAATTGAAAACACTTTTCAGCCCTCTCTTTCCTTAAGGTGGAATCACGTTTCTGTGTTCTTGTCGACTCTGCAAGACAACACTTAGCTTTTCTTCTTCCTTGGTTCAGATACATGCCTGGGTTCTGGAAACTGAGGTTCAGAAAACATTGCTACCTGCTCCTCTGTATTTCATGCAGAAAAAAAAGAGCAGCGCTCTCTCACTGTGCTCGTCAGGGAACACTCTCCTGGGATCTTCTCTGCTATCTAACACTGTTCATTTGTTTGTTTGTCTGTTTCTCTTTTGCTCACCTTCACTGCCCTAATTCAGCTAGACTTAGTTCACACTGTTCCTTGGTCATCTGTACTCATGTTTGAAAGAACTTTCTGTGCTCTCTTCTTCGGTGGTGGGTAGATAACAATTCGGTTTTCGTCCCGACTTAGTTGCAGTGCACTTCTTCAAATTATTGAAGAACGAGGTTAATAAACACTGCTCTGTGTTCTTCCACCCTTGGTCCTGATCACACTGTTCAACTGTGCTCGTCTTGGGAACATTTTCCTGTGAACTTCTCTGCTACATAACATTCTTCCTGTGTCTTGACTGCTATCTCTTCTTCTGTCCTCAGTTCCGAAACTCCGTTCTGTGGAATCGTGTACTTATCTTGGAAACAAATCTGTGCTAACCACTCCTTCGCTTCTGGATAACTCCCTTTCGTTTCATGGTCTCTTTATTTAGGAACACAATTGTTTTTGCATCAACCCAGACAGAAACACTACTGGGTGTCCTTCCGCACTAAGTTCAGTAACACTATTCTGTGTTCTCCTACACGTATATCTACAATACAGTTTCTGTGCTCTGTGCTATGTTTATTAGAGATCCCCCTCTCTCTTCTTCTCTGCTTAGTTCAGAAACACTGCTTTATGGTATCTGGGCCCTGTCTGCAATCCTTTTACGGAGCTCCTCTCTACTTTCCATTAAAACCCTTCTCAGCGCTATTCTCTACTTCTCTAGATAACACGCCTCTGCTTCCTTCTCTCTTTAGATTTCTCATCTACCTACTTCAGACCCAATAACATGTGACATACCCTCATTTCTGAAACACTTGTCTCTTCCTTCTCTTCCGTACCAATTTTGAAACACTTTCCTGGGATCTTCTCGTCTAGATAGCACTCTTCTCTTTTCCTCTCTTGTTTGTTCACATCCACTGCTGCGAGTTCTTCTTGCCTTCGTTTAGGAACAGTGTTCAGTCTTTTTCTTTCTGTAGTGATCACTTAAGTGCTGCTGTGGGCTGCTCCCCTCTTTGCTAAATAACCATCTCCTTTCTTCTTCTCTACTTCATTCAGGAACCCTTCTGTGAGATCTTTTGTACTCCTGTGGAAACTCTGCTCAGTGCTTTTCTGTTAGTATCCTGGAAACTGTTGTCTACTCTGCTCTTCTCTTGTTTCCCTAACATATCATGGAGACTCAGTTCTGTGCTCTTTGGTCCATGTCGTTGATCCCCTTCTCGGCCTCATCTCTACTGGGCTAGATAACAAGCCTCTTCTGTGTTTCTGTCCCGATTGTGGAAACACTCCATACTTTACTCTCAACATAGTACAAAGCATTCTGTGTCTTTGTTCCTCCTTTGTTCAAAAACAGTCTTCTGTGCTCTTCTGTGCTATCCTGGACACAGTAGGCGGGGCTCTTCTCCACTCTGTTGGATTTCACACTCACTCCTCTTTCCTGCAATACTTATTGCAGAAACACTGCTGTGGTTTCTTAGGTGCTTAAATTGAAAACACTTTTCAGCCCTCTCTTTCCTTAAGGTGGAATCACGTTTCTGTGTTCTTGTCGACTCTGCAAGACAACACTTAGCTTTTCTTCTTCCTTGGTTCAGATACATGCCTGGGTTCTGGAAACTGAGGTTCAGAAAACATTGCTACCTGCTCCTCTGTATTTCGTGCAGAAAAAAGAGCAGCGCTCTCTCACTGTGCTCATCTGGGAACACTCTCCTGGGATCTTCTCTGCTATCTAACACTGTTCATTTGTTTGTTTGTCTGTTTCTCTTTTGCTCACCGTCACTGCCCTAATTCAGCTAGACTTAGTTCACACTGTTCCTTGGTCATCTGTACTCATGTTTGAAAGAACTTTCTGTGCTCTCTTCTTCGGTGGTGGGTAGATAACAATTCGGTTTTCGTCCCGACTTAGTTGCAGTGCACTTCTTCAAATTATTGAAGAACGAGGTTAATAAACACTGCTCTGTGTTCTTCCACCCTTGGTCCTGATCACACTGTTCAACTGTGCTCGTCTTGGGAACATTTTCCTGTGAACTTCTCTGCTACATAACATTCTTCCTGTGTCTTGACTGCTATCTCTTCTTCTGTCCTCAGTTCCGAAACTCCGTTCTGTGGAATCGTGTACTTATCTTGGAAACAAATCTGTGCTAACCACTCCTTCGCTTCTGGATAACTCCCTTTCGTTTCATGGTCTCTTTATTTAGGAACACAATTGTTTTTGCATCAACCCAGACAGAAACACTACTGGGTGTCCTTCCGCACTAAGTTCAGTAACACTATTCTGTGTTCTCCTACACGTATATCTACAATACAGTTTTCTGTGCTCTGTGCTATGTTTATTAGAGATCCCCCTCTCTCTTCTTCTCTGCTTAGTTCAGAAACACTGCTTTATGGTATCTGGGCCCTGTCTGCAATCCTTTTACGGAGCTCCTCTCTACTTTCCATTAAAACCCTTCTCAGCGCTATTCTCTACTTCTCTAGATAACACGCCTCTGCTTCCTTCTCTCTTTAGATTTCTCATCTACCTACTTCAGACCCAATAACATGTGACATACCCTCATTTCTGAAACACTTGTCTCTTCCTTCTCTTCCGTACCAATTTTGAAACACTTTCCTGGGATCTTCTCGTCTAGATAGCACTCTTCTCTTTTCCTCTCTTCTTTGTTCACATCCACTGCTGCGAGTTCTTCTTGCCTTCGTTTAGGAACAGTGTTCAGTCTTTTTCTTTCTGTAGTGATCACTTAAGTGCTGCTGTGGGCTGCTCCCCTCTTTGCTAAATAACCATCTCCTTTCTTCTTCTCTACTTCATTCAGGAACCCTTCTGTGAGATCTTTTGTACTCCTGTGGAAACTCTGCTCAGTGCTTTTCTGTTAGTATCCTGGAAACTGTAGTCTACTCTGCTCTTCTCTTGTTTCCCTAACATATCATGGAGACTCAGTTCTGTGCTCTTTGGTCCATGTCGTTGATCCCCTTCTCGGCCTCATCTCTACTGGGTTAGATAACAAGCCTCTTCTGTGTTTCTGTCCCGATTGTGGAAACACTCCATACTTTACTCTCAACATAGTACAAAGCATTCTGTGTCTTTGTCCCTCCTTTGTTCAAAAACAGTCTTCTGTGCTCTTCTGTGCTATCCTGGACACAGTAGGCGGGGCTCTTCTCCACTCTGTTGGATTTCACACTCACTCCTCTTTCCTGCAATACTTATTGCAGAAACACTGCTGTGGTTTCTTAGGTGCTTAAATTGAAAACACTTTTCAGCCCTCTCTTTCCTTAAGGTGGAATCACGTTTCTGTGTTCTTGTCGACTCTGCAAGACAACACTTAGCTTTTCTTCTTCCTTGGTTCAGATACATGCCTGGGTTCTGGAAACTGAGGTTCAGAAAACATTGCTACCTGCTCCTCTGTATTTCATGCAGAAAAAAAAGAGCAGCGCTCTCTCACTGTGCTCGTCAGGGAACACTCTCCTGGGATCTTCTCTGCTATCTAACACTGTTCATTTGTTTGTTTGTCTGTTTCTCTTTTGCTCACCTTCACTGCCCTAATTCAGCTAGACTTAGTTCACACTGTTCCTTGGTCATCTGTACTCATGTTTGAAAGAACTTTCTGTGCTCTCTTCTTCGGTGGTGGGTAGATAACAATTCGGTTTTCGTCCCGACTTAGTTGCAGTGCACTTCTTCAAATTATTGAAGAACGAGGTTAATAAACACTGCTCTGTGTTCTTCCACCCTTGGTCCTGATCACACTGTTCAACTGTGCTCGTCTTGGGAACATTTTCCTGTGAACTTCTCTGCTACATAACATTCTTCCTGTGTCTTGACTGCTATCTCTTCTTCTGTCCTCAGTTCCGAAACTCCGTTCTGTGGAATCGTGTACTTATCTTGGAAACAAATCTGTGCTAACCACTCCTTCGCTTCTGGATAACTCCCTTTCGTTTCATGGTCTCTTTATTTAGGAACACAATTGTTTTTGCATCAACCCAGACAGAAACACTACTGGGTGTCCTTCCGCACTAAGTTCAGTAACACTATTCTGTGTTCTCCTACACGTATATCTACAATACAGTTTTCTGTGCTCTGTGCTATGTTTATTAGAGATCCCCCTCTCTCTTCTTCTCTGCTTAGTTCAGAAACACTGCTTTATGGTATCTGGGCCCTGTCTGCAATCCTTTTACGGAGCTCCTCTCTACTTTCCATTAAAACCCTTCTCAGCGCTATTCTCTACTTCTCTAGATAACACGCCTCTGCTTCCTTCTCTCTTTAGATTTCTCATCTACCTACTTCAGACACAATAACATGTGACATACCCTCATTTCTGAAACACTTGTCTCTTCCTTCTCTTCCGTACCAATTTTGAAACACTTTCCTGGGATCTTCTCGTCTAGATAGCACTCTTCTCTTTTCCTCTCTTGTTTGTTCACATCCACTGCTGCGAGTTCTTCTTGCCTTCGTTTAGGAACAGTGTTCAGTCTTTTTCTTTCTGTAGTGATCACTTAAGTGCTGCTGGGGGCTGCTCCCCTCTTTGCTAAATAACCATCTCCTTTCTTCTTCTCTACTTCATTCAGGAACCCTTCTGTGAGATCTTTTGTACTCCTGTGGAAACTCTGCTCAGTGCTTTTCTGTTAGTATCCTGGAAACTGTTGTTTACTCTGCTCTTCTCTTGTTACCCTAACATATCATGGAGACTCAGTTCTGTGCTCTTTGGTCCATGTCGTTGATCCCCTTCTCGGCCTCATCTCTACTGGGCTAGATAACAAGCCTCTTCTGTGTTTCTGTCCCGATTGTGGAAACACTCCATACTTTACTCTCAACATAGTACAAAGCATTCTGTGTCTTTGTCCCTCCTTTGTTCAAAAACAGTCTTCTGTGCTCTTCTGTGCTATCCTGGACACAGTAGGCGGGGCTCTTCTCCACTCTGTTGGATTTCACACTCACTCCTCTTTCCTGCAATACTTATTGCAGAAACACTGCTGTGGTTTCTTAGGTGCTTAAATTGAAAACACTTTTCAGCCCTCTCTTTCCTTAAGGTGGAATCACGTTTCTGTGTTCTTGTCGACTCTGCAAGACAACACTTAGCTTTTCTTCTTCCTTGGTTCAGATACATGCCTGGGTTCTGGAAACTGAGGTTCAGAAAACATTGCTACCTGCTCCTCTGTATTTCATGCAGAAAAAAAAGAGCAGCGCTCTCTCACTGTGCTCGTCAGGGAACACTATCCTGGGATCTTCTCTGCTATCTAACACTGTTCATTTGTTTGTTTATCTGTTTCTCTTTTGCTCACCGTCACTGCCCTAATTCAGCTAGACTTAGTTCACACTGTTCCTTGGTCATCTGTACTCATGTTTGAAAGAACTTTCTGTGCTCTCTTCTTCGGTGGTGGGTAGATAACAATTCGGTTTTCGTCCCGACTTAGTTGCAGTGCACTTCTTCAAATTATTGAAGAACGACGTTAATAAACACTGCTCTGTGTTCTTCCACCCTTGGTCCTGATCACACTGTTCAACTGTGCTCGTCTTGGGAACATTTTCCTGTGAACTTCTCTGCTACATAACATTCTTCCTGTGTCTTGACTGCTATCTCTTCTTCTGTCCTCAGTTCCGAAACTCCGTTCTGTGGAATCGTGTACTTATCTTGGAAACAAATCTGTGCTAACCACTCCTTCGCTTCTGGATAACTCCCTTTCATTTCATGGTCTCTTTATTTAGGAACACAATTGTTTTTGCATCAACCCAGACAGAAACACTACTGGGTGTCCTTCCGCACTAAGTTCAGTAACACTATTCTGTGTTCTCCTACACGTATATCTACAATACAGTTTTCTGTGCTCTGTGCTATGTTTATTAGAGATCCCCCTCTCTCTTCTTCTCTGCTTAGTTCAGAAACACTGCTTTATGGTATCTGGGCCCTGTCTGCAATCCTTTTACGGAGCTCCTCTCTACTTTCCATTAAAACCCTTCTCAGCGCTATTCTCTACTTCTCTAGATAACACGCCTCTGCTTTCTTCTCTCTTTAGATTTCTCATCTACCTACTTCAGACACAATAACATGTGACATACCCTCATTTCTGAAACACTTGTCTCTTCCTTCTCTTCCGTACCAATTTTGAAACACTTTCCTGGGATCTTCTCGTCTAGATAGCACTCTTCTCTTTTCCTCTCTTGTTTGTTCACATCCACTGCTGCGAGTTCTTCTTGCCTTCGTTTAGGAACAGTGTTCAGTCTTTTTCTTTCTGTAGTGATCACTTAAGTGCTGCTGTGGGCTGCTCCCCTCTTTGCTAAATAACCATCTCCTTTCTTCTTCTCTACTTCATTCAGGAACCCTTCTGTGAGATCTTTTGTACTCCTGTGGAAACTCTGCTCAGTGCTTTTCTGTTAGTATCCTGGAAACTGTTGTCTACTCTGCTCTTCTCTTGTTTCCCTAACATATCATGGAGACTCAGTTCTGTGCTCTTTGGTCCATGTCGTTGATCCCCTTCTCGGCCTCATCTCTACTGGGCTAGATAACAAGCCTCTTCTGTGTTTCTGTCCCGATTGTGGAAACACTCCATACTTTACTCTCAACATAGTACAAAGCATTCTGTGTCTTTGTCCCTCCTTTGTTCAAAAACAGTCTTCTGTGCTCTTCTGTGCTATCCTGGACACAGTAGGCGGGGCTCTTCTCCACTCTGTTGGATTTCACACTCACTCCTCTTTCCTGCAATACTTATTGCAGAAACACTGCTGTGGTTTCTTAGGTGCTTAAATTGAAAACACTTTTCAGCCCTCTCTTTCCTTAAGGTGGAATCACGTTTCTGTGTTCTTGTCGACTCTGCAAGACAACACTTAGCTTTTCTTCTTCCTTGGTTCAGATACATGCCTGGGTTCTGGAAACTGAGGTTCAGAAAACATTGCTACCTGCTCCTCTGTATTTCATGCAGAAAAAAAAGAGCAGCGCTCTCTCACTGTGCTCGTCAGGGAACACTATCCTGGGATCTTCTCTGCTATCTAACACTGTTCATTTGTTTGTTTATCTGTTTCTCTTTTGCTCACCGTCACTGCCCTAATTCAGCTAGACTTAGTTCACACTGTTCCTTGGTCATCTGTACTCATGTTTGAAAGAACTTTCTGTGCTCTCTTCTTCGGTGGTGGGTAGATAACAATTCGGTTTTCGTCCCGACTTAGTTGCAGTGCACTTCTTCAAATTATTGAAGAACGAGGTTAATAAACACTGCTCTGTGTTCTTCCACCCTTGGTCCTGATCACACTGTTCAACTGTGCTCGTCTTGGGAACATTTTCCTGTGAACTTCTCTGCTACATAACATTCTTCCTGTGTCTTGACTGCTATCTCTTCTTCTGTCCTCAGTTCCGAAACTCCGTTCTGTGGAATCGTGTACTTATCTTGGAAACAAATCTGTGCTAACCACTCCTTCGCTTCTGGATAACTCCCTTTCGTTTCATGGTCTCTTTATTTAGGAACACAATTGTTTTTGCATCAACCCAGACAGAAACACTACTGGGTGTCCTTCCGCACTAAGTTCAGTAACACTATTCTGTGTTCTCCTACACGTATATCTACAATACAGTTTTCTGTGCTCTGTGCTATGTTTATTAGAGATCCCCCTCTCTCTTCTTCTCTGCTTAGTTCAGAAACACTGCTTTATGGTATCTGGGCCCTGTCTGCAATCCTTTTACGGAGCTCCTCTCTACTTTCCATTAAAACCCTTCTCAGCGCTATTCTCTACTTCTCTAGATAACACGCCTCTGCTTCCTTCTCTCTTTAGATTTCTCATCTACCTACTTCAGACACAATAACATGTGACATACCCTCATTTCTGAAACACTTGTCTCTTCCTTCTCTTCCGTACCAATTTTGAAACACTTTCCTGGGATCTTCTCGTCTAGATAGCACTCTTCTCTTTTCCTCTCTTGTTTGTTCACATCCACTGCTGCGAGTTCTTCTTGCCTTCGTTTAGGAACAGTGTTCAGTCTTTTTCTTTCTGTAGTGATCACTTAAGTGCTGCTGGGGGCTGCTCCCCTCTTTGCTAAATAACCATCTCCTTTCTTCTTCTCTACTTCATTCAGGAACCCTTCTGTGAGATCTTTTGTACTCCTGTGGAAACTCTGCTCAGTGCTTTTCTGTTAGTATCCTGGAAAGTGTTGTTTACTCTGCTCTTCTCTTGTTACCCTAACATATCATGGAGACTCAGTTCTGTGCTCTTTGGTCCATGTCGTTGATCCCCTTCTCGGCCTCATCTCTACTGGGCTAGATAACAAGCCTCTTCTGTGTTTCTGTCCCGATTGTGGAAACACTCCATACTTTACTCTCAACATAGTACAAAGCATTCTGTGTCTTTGTCCCTCCTTTGTTCAAAAACAGTCTTCTGTGCTCTTCTGTGCTATCCTGGACACAGTAGGCGGGGCTCTTCTCCACTCTGTTGGATTTCACACTCACTCCTCTTTCCTGCAATACTTATTGCAGAAACACTGCTGTGGTTTCTTAGGTGCTTAAATTGAAAACACTTTTCAGCCCTCTCTTTCCTTAAGGTGGAATCACGTTTCTGTGTTCTTGTCGACTCTGCAAGACAACACTTAGCTTTTCTTCTTCCTTGGTTCAGATACATGCCTGGGTTCTGGAAACTGAGGTTCAGAAAACATTGCTACCTGCTCCTCTGTATTTCGTGCAGAAATAAAGAGCAGCGCTCTCTCACTGTGCTCATCTGGGAACACTCTCCTGGGATCTTCTCTGCTATCTAACACTGTTCATTTGTTTGTTTGTCTGTTTCTCTTTTGCTCACCGTCACTGCCCTAATTCAGCTAGACTTAGTTCACACTGTTCCTTGGTCATCTGTATTCATGTTTGAAAGAACTTTCTGTGCTCTCTTCTTCGGTGGTGGGTAGATAACAATTCGGTTTTCGTCCCGACTTAGTTGCAGTGCACTTCTTCAAATTATTGAAGAACGAGGTTAATAAACACTGCTCTGTGTTCTTCCACCCTTGGTCCTGATCACACTGTTCAACTGTGCTCGTCTTGGGAACATTTTCCTGTGAACTTCTCTGCTACATAACATTCTTCCTGTGTCTTGACTGCTATCTCTTCTTCTGTCCTCAGTTCCGAAACTCCGTTCTGTGGAATCGTGTACTTATCTTGGAAACAAATCTGTGCTAACCACTCCTTCGCTTCTGGATAACTCCCTTTCGTTTCATGGTCTCTTTATTTAGGAACACAATTGTTTTTGCATCAACCCAGACAGAAACACTACTGGGTGTCCTTCCGCACTAAGTTCAGTAACACTATTCTGTGTTCTCCTACACGTATATCTACAATACAGTTTTCTGTGCTCTGTGCTATGTTTATTAGAGATCCCCCTCTCTCTTCTTCTCTGCTTAGTTCAGAAACACTGCTTTATGGTATCTGGGCCCTGTCTGCAATCCTTTTACGGAGCTCCTCTCTACTTTCCATTAAAACCCTTCTCAGCGCTATTCTCTACTTCTCTAGATAACACGCCTCTGCTTCCTTCTCTCTTTAGATTTCTCATCTACCTACTTCAGACCCAATAACATGTGACATACCCTCATTTCTGAAACACTTGTCTCTTCCTTCTCTTCCGTACCAATTTTGAAACACTTTCCTGGGATCTTCTCGTCTAGATAGCACTCTTCTCTTTTCCTCTCTTCTTTGTTCACATCCACTGCTGCGAGTTCTTCTTGCCTTCGTTTAGGAACAGTGTTCAGTCTTTTTCTTTCTGTAGTGATCACTTAAGTGCTGCTGTGGGCTGCTCCCCTCTTTGCTAAATAACCATCTCCTTTCTTCTTCTCTACTTCATTCAGGAACCCTTCTGTGAGATCTTTTGTACTCCTGTGGAAACTCTGCTCAGTGCTTTTCTGTTAGTATCCTGGAAACTGTAGTCTACTCTGCTCTTCTCTTGTTTCCCTAACATATCATGGAGACTCAGTTCTGTGCTCTTTGGTCCATGTCGTTGATCCCCTTCTCGGCCTCATCTCTACTGGGTTAGATAACAAGCCTCTTCTGTGTTTCTGTCCCGATTGTGGAAACACTCCATACTTTACTCTCAACATAGTACAAAGCATTCTGTGTCTTTGTCCCTCCTTTGTTCAAAAACAGTCTTCTGTGCTCTTCTGTGCTATCCTGGACACAGTAGGCGGGGCTCTTCTCCACTCTGTTGGATTTCACACTCACTCCTCTTTCCTGCAATACTTATTGCAGAAACACTGCTGTGGTTTCTTAGGTGCTTAAATTGAAAACACTTTTCAGCCCTCTCTTTCCTTAAGGTGGAATCACGTTTCTGTGTTCTTGTCGACTCTGCAAGACAACACTTAGCTTTTCTTCTTCCTTGGTTCAGATACATGCCTGGGTTCTGGAAACTGAGGTTCAGAAAACATTGCTACCTGCTCCTCTGTATTTCATGCAGAAAAAAAAGAGCAGCGCTCTCTCACTGTGCTCGTCAGGGAACACTCTCCTGGGATCTTCTCTGCTATCTAACACTGTTCATTTGTTTGTTTGTCTGTTTCTCTTTTGCTCACCTTCACTGCCCTAATTCAGCTAGACTTAGTTCACACTGTTCCTTGGTCATCTGTACTCATGTTTGAAAGAACTTTCTGTGCTCTCTTCTTCGGTGGTGGGTAGATAACAATTCGGTTTTCGTCCCGACTTAGTTGCAGTGCACTTCTTCAAATTATTGAAGAACGAGGTTAATAAACACTGCTCTGTGTTCTTCCACCCTTGGTCCTGATCACACTGTTCAACTGTGCTCGTCTTGGGAACATTTTCCTGTGAACTTCTCTGCTACATAACATTCTTCCTGTGTCTTGACTGCTATCTCTTCTTCTGTCCTCAGTTCCGAAACTCCGTTCTGTGGAATCGTGTACTTATCTTGGAAACAAATCTGTGCTAACCACTCCTTCGCTTCTGGATAACTCCCTTTCGTTTCATGGTCTCTTTATTTAGGAACACAATTGTTTTTGCATCAACCCAGACAGAAACACTACTGGGTGTCCTTCCGCACTAAGTTCAGTAACACTATTCTGTGTTCTCCTACACGTATATCTACAATACAGTTTTCTGTGCTCTGTGCTATGTTTATTAGAGATCCCCCTCTCTCTTCTTCTCTGCTTAGTTCAGAAACACTGCTTTATGGTATCTGGGCCCTGTCTGCAATCCTTTTACGGAGCTCCTCTCTACTTTCCATTAAAACCCTTCTCAGCGCTATTCTCTACTTCTCTAGATAACACGCCTCTGCTTCCTTCTCTCTTTAGATTTCTCATCTACCTACTTCAGACACAATAACATGTGACATACCCTCATTTCTGAAACACTTGTCTCTTCCTTCTCTTCCGTACCAATTTTGAAACACTTTCCTGGGATCTTCTCGTCTAGATAGCACTCTTCTCTTTTCCTCTCTTGTTTGTTCACATCCACTGCTGCGAGTTCTTCTTGCCTTCGTTTAGGAACAGTGTTCAGTCTTTTTCTTTCTGTAGTGATCACTTAAGTGCTGCTGGGGGCTGCTCCCCTCTTTGCTAAATAACCATCTCCTTTCTTCTTCTCTACTTCATTCAGGAACCCTTCTGTGAGATCTTTTGTACTCCTGTGGAAACTCTGCTCAGTGCTTTTCTGTTAGTATCCTGGAAACTGTTGTTTACTCTGCTCTTCTCTTGTTACCCTAACATATCATGGAGACTCAGTTCTGTGCTCTTTGGTCCATGTCGTTGATCCCCTTCTCGGCCTCATCTCTACTGGGCTAGATAACAAGCCTCTTCTGTGTTTCTGTCCCGATTGTGGAAACACTCCATACTTTACTCTCAACATAGTACAAAGCATTCTGTGTCTTTGTCCCTCCTTTGTTCAAAAACAGTCTTCTGTGCTCTTCTGTGCTATCCTGGACACAGTAGGCGGGGCTCTTCTCCACTCTGTTGGATTTCACACTCACTCCTCTTTCCTGCAATACTTATTGCAGAAACACTGCTGTGGTTTCTTAGGTGCTTAAATTGAAAACACTTTTCAGCCCTCTCTTTCCTTAAGGTGGAATCACGTTTCTGTGTTCTTGTCGACTCTGCAAGACAACACTTAGCTTTTCTTCTTCCTTGGTTCAGATACATGCCTGGGTTCTGGAAACTGAGGTTCAGAAAACATTGCTACCTGCTCCTCTGTATTTCATGCAGAAAAAAAAGAGCAGCGCTCTCTCACTGTGCTCGTCAGGGAACACTATCCTGGGATCTTCTCTGCTATCTAACACTGTTCATTTGTTTGTTTATCTGTTTCTCTTTTGCTCACCGTCACTGCCCTAATTCAGCTAGACTTAGTTCACACTGTTCCTTGGTCATCTGTACTCATGTTTGAAAGAACTTTCTGTGCTCTCTTCTTCGGTGGTGGGTAGATAACAATTCGGTTTTCGTCCCGACTTAGTTGCAGTGCACTTCTTCAAATTATTGAAGAACGACGTTAATAAACACTGCTCTGTGTTCTTCCACCCTTGGTCCTGATCACACTGTTCAACTGTGCTCGTCTTGGGAACATTTTCCTGTGAACTTCTCTGCTACATAACATTCTTCCTGTGTCTTGACTGCTATCTCTTCTTCTGTCCTCAGTTCCGAAACTCCGTTCTGTGGAATCGTGTACTTATCTTGGAAACAAATCTGTGCTAACCACTCCTTCGCTTCTGGATAACTCCCTTTCATTTCATGGTCTCTTTATTTAGGAACACAATTGTTTTTGCATCAACCCAGACAGAAACACTACTGGGTGTCCTTCCGCACTAAGTTCAGTAACACTATTCTGTGTTCTCCTACACGTATATCTACAATACAGTTTTCTGTGCTCTGTGCTATGTTTATTAGAGATCCCCCTCTCTCTTCTTCTCTGCTTAGTTCAGAAACACTGCTTTATGGTATCTGGGCCCTGTCTGCAATCCTTTTACGGAGCTCCTCTCTACTTTCCATTAAAACCCTTCTCAGCGCTATTCTCTACTTCTCTAGATAACACGCCTCTGCTTTCTTCTCTCTTTAGATTTCTCATCTACCTACTTCAGACACAATAACATGTGACATACCCTCATTTCTGAAACACTTGTCTCTTCCTTCTCTTCCGTACCAATTTTGAAACACTTTCCTGGGATCTTCTCGTCTAGATAGCACTCTTCTCTTTTCCTCTCTTGTTTGTTCACATCCACTGCTGCGAGTTCTTCTTGCCTTCGTTTAGGAACAGTGTTCAGTCTTTTTCTTTCTGTAGTGATCACTTAAGTGCTGCTGTGGGCTGCTCCCCTCTTTGCTAAATAACCATCTCCTTTCTTCTTCTCTACTTCATTCAGGAACCCTTCTGTGAGATCTTTTGTACTCCTGTGGAAACTCTGCTCAGTGCTTTTCTGTTAGTATCCTGGAAACTGTTGTCTACTCTGCTCTTCTCTTGTTTCCCTAACATATCATGGAGACTCAGTTCTGTGCTCTTTGGTCCATGTCGTTGATCCCCTTCTCGGCCTCATCTCTACTGGGCTAGATAACAAGCCTCTTCTGTGTTTCTGTCCCGATTGTGGAAACACTCCATACTTTACTCTCAACATAGTACAAAGCATTCTGTGTCTTTGTCCCTCCTTTGTTCAAAAACAGTCTTCTGTGCTCTTCTGTGCTATCCTGGACACAGTAGGCGGGGCTCTTCTCCACTCTGTTGGATTTCACACTCACTCCTCTTTCCTGCAATACTTATTGCAGAAACACTGCTGTGGTTTCTTAGGTGCTTAAATTGAAAACACTTTTCAGCCCTCTCTTTCCTTAAGGTGGAATCACGTTTCTGTGTTCTTGTCGACTCTGCAAGACAACACTTAGCTTTTCTTCTTCCTTGGTTCAGATACATGCCTGGGTTCTGGAAACTGAGGTTCAGAAAACATTGCTACCTGCTCCTCTGTATTTCATGCAGAAAAAAAAGAGCAGCGCTCTCTCACTGTGCTCGTCAGGGAACACTATCCTGGGATCTTCTCTGCTATCTAACACTGTTCATTTGTTTGTTTATCTGTTTCTCTTTTGCTCACCGTCACTGCCCTAATTCAGCTAGACTTAGTTCACACTGTTCCTTGGTCATCTGTACTCATGTTTGAAAGAACTTTCTGTGCTCTCTTCTTCGGTGGTGGGTAGATAACAATTCGGTTTTCGTCCCGACTTAGTTGCAGTGCACTTCTTCAAATTATTGAAGAACGAGGTTAATAAACACTGCTCTGTGTTCTTCCACCCTTGGTCCTGATCACACTGTTCAACTGTGCTCGTCTTGGGAACATTTTCCTGTGAACTTCTCTGCTACATAACATTCTTCCTGTGTCTTGACTGCTATCTCTTCTTCTGTCCTCAGTTCCGAAACTCCGTTCTGTGGAATCGTGTACTTATCTTGGAAACAAATCTGTGCTAACCACTCCTTCGCTTCTGGATAACTCCCTTTCGTTTCATGGTCTCTTTATTTAGGAACACAATTGTTTTTGCATCAACCCAGACAGAAACACTACTGGGTGTCCTTCCGCACTAAGTTCAGTAACACTATTCTGTGTTCTCCTACACGTATATCTACAATACAGTTTTCTGTGCTCTGTGCTATGTTTATTAGAGATCCCCCTCTCTCTTCTTCTCTGCTTAGTTCAGAAACACTGCTTTATGGTATCTGGGCCCTGTCTGCAATCCTTTTACGGAGCTCCTCTCTACTTTCCATTAAAACCCTTCTCAGCGCTATTCTCTACTTCTCTAGATAACACGCCTCTGCTTCCTTCTCTCTTTAGATTTCTCATCTACCTACTTCAGACACAATAACATGTGACATACCCTCATTTCTGAAACACTTGTCTCTTCCTTCTCTTCCGTACCAATTTTGAAACACTTTCCTGGGATCTTCTCGTCTAGATAGCACTCTTCTCTTTTCCTCTCTTGTTTGTTCACATCCACTGCTGCGAGTTCTTCTTGCCTTCGTTTAGGAACAGTGTTCAGTCTTTTTCTTTCTGTAGTGATCACTTAAGTGCTGCTGGGGGCTGCTCCCCTCTTTGCTAAATAACCATCTCCTTTCTTCTTCTCTACTTCATTCAGGAACCCTTCTGTGAGATCTTTTGTACTCCTGTGGAAACTCTGCTCAGTGCTTTTCTGTTAGTATCCTGGAAAGTGTTGTTTACTCTGCTCTTCTCTTGTTACCCTAACATATCATGGAGACTCAGTTCTGTGCTCTTTGGTCCATGTCGTTGATCCCCTTCTCGGCCTCATCTCTACTGGGCTAGATAACAAGCCTCTTCTGTGTTTCTGTCCCGATTGTGGAAACACTCCATACTTTACTCTCAACATAGTACAAAGCATTCTGTGTCTTTGTCCCTCCTTTGTTCAAAAACAGTCTTCTGTGCTCTTCTGTGCTATCCTGGACACAGTAGGCGGGGCTCTTCTCCACTCTGTTGGATTTCACACTCACTCCTCTTTCCTGCAATACTTATTGCAGAAACACTGCTGTGGTTTCTTAGGTGCTTAAATTGAAAACACTTTTCAGCCCTCTCTTTCCTTAAGGTGGAATCACGTTTCTGTGTTCTTGTCGACTCTGCAAGACAACACTTAGCTTTTCTTCTTCCTTGGTTCAGATACATGCCTGGGTTCTGGAAACTGAGGTTCAGAAAACATTGCTACCTGCTCCTCTGTATTTCGTGCAGAAATAAAGAGCAGCGCTCTCTCACTGTGCTCATCTGGGAACACTCTCCTGGGATCTTCTCTGCTATCTAACACTGTTCATTTGTTTGTTTGTCTGTTTCTCTTTTGCTCACCGTCACTGCCCTAATTCAGCTAGACTTAGTTCACACTGTTCCTTGGTCATCTGTATTCATGTTTGAAAGAACTTTCTGTGCTCTCTTCTTCGGTGGTGGGTAGATAACAATTCGGTTTTCGTCCCGACTTAGTTGCAGTGCACTTCTTCAAATTATTGAAGAACGAGGTTAATAAACACTGCTCTGTGTTCTTCCACCCTTGGTCCTGATCACACTGTTCAACTGTGCTCGTCTTGGGAACATTTTCCTGTGAACTTCTCTGCTACATAACATTCTTCCTGTGTCTTGACTGCTATCTCTTCTTCTGTCCTCAGTTCCGAAACTCCGTTCTGTGGAATCGTGTACTTATCTTGGAAACAAATCTGTGCTAACCACTCCTTCGCTTCTGGATAACTCCCTTTCGTTTCATGGTCTCTTTATTTAGGAACACAATTGTTTTTGCATCAACCCAGACAGAAACACTACTGGGTGTCCTTCCGCACTAAGTTCAGTAACACTATTCTGTGTTCTCCTACACGTATATCTACAATACAGTTTTCTGTGCTCTGTGCTATGTTTATTAGAGATCCCCCTCTCTCTTCTTCTCTGCTTAGTTCAGAAACACTGCTTTATGGTATCTGGGCCCTGTCTGCAATCCTTTTACGGAGCTCCTCTCTACTTTCCATTAAAACCCTTCTCAGCGCTATTCTCTACTTCTCTAGATAACACGCCTCTGCTTCCTTCTCTCTTTAGATTTCTCATCTACCTACTTCAGACACAATAACATGTGACATACCCTCATTTCTGAAACACTTGTCTCTTCCTTCTCTTCCGTACCAATTTTGAAACACTTTCCTGGGATCTTCTCGTCTAGATAGCACTCTTCTCTTTTCCTCTCTTCTTTGTTCACATCCACTGCTGCGAGTTCTTCTTGCCTTCGTTTAGGAACAGTGTTCAGTCTTTTTCTTTCTGTAGTGATCACTTAAGTGCTGCTGTGGGCTGCTCCCCTCTTTGCTAAATAACCATCTCCTTTCTTCTTCTCTACTTCATTCAGGAACCCTTCTGTGAGATCTTTTGTACTCCTGTGGAAACTCTGCTCAGTGCTTTTCTGTTAGTATCCTGGAAACTGTTGTCTACTCTGCTCTTCTCTTGTTTCCCTAACATATCATGGAGACTCAGTTCTGTGCTCTTTGGTCCATGTCGTTGATCCCCTTCTCGGCCTCATCTCTACTGGGCTAGATAACAAGCCTCTTCTGTGTTTCTGTCCCGATTGTGGAAACACTCCATACTTTACTCTCAACATAGTACAAAGCATTCTGTGTCTTTGTCCCTCCTTTGTTCAAAAACAGTCTTCTGTGCTCTTCTGTGCTATCCTGGACACAGTAGGCGGGGCTCTTCTCCACTCTGTTGGATTTCACACTCACTCCTCTTTCCTGCAATACTTATTGCAGAAACACTGCTGTGGTTTCTTAGGTGCTTAAATTGAAAACACTTTTCAGCCCTCTCTTTCCTTAAGGTGGAATCACGTTTCTGTGTTCTTGTCGACTCTGCAAGACAACACTTAGCTTTTCTTCTTCCTTGGTTCAGATACATGCCTGGGTTCTGGAAACTGAGGTTCAGAAAACATTGCTACCTGCTCCTCTGTATTTCATGCAGAAAAAAAAGAGCAGCGCTCTCTCACTGTGCTCGTCAGGGAACACTATCCTGGGATCTTCTCTGCTATCTAACACTGTTCATTTGTTTGTTTATCTGTTTCTCTTTTGCTCACCGTCACTGCCCTAATTCAGCTAGACTTAGTTCACACTGTTCCTTGGTCATCTGTACTCATGTTTGAAAGAACTTTCTGTGCTCTCTTCTTCGGTGGTGGGTAGATAACAATTCGGTTTTCGTCCCGACTTAGTTGCAGTGCACTTCTTCAAATTATTGAAGAACGAGGTTAATAAACACTGCTCTGTGTTCTTCCTCCCTTGGTCCTGATCACACTGTTCAACTGTGCTCGTCTTGGGAACATTTTCCTGTGAACTTCTCTGCTACATAACATTCTTCCTGTGTCTTGACTGCTATCTCTTCTTCTGTCCTCAGTTCCGAAACTCCGTTCTGTGGAATCGTGTACTTATCTTGGAAACAAATCTGTGCTAACCACTCCTTCGCTTCTGGATAACTCCCTTTCATTTCATGGTCTCTTTATTTAGGAACACAATTGTTTTTGCATCAACCCAGACAGAAACACTACTGGGTGTCCTTCCGCACTAAGTTCAGTAACACTATTCTGTGTTCTCCTACACGTATATCTACAATACAGTTTTCTGTGCTCTGTGCTATGTTTATTAGAGATCCCCCTCTCTCTTCTTCTCTGCTTAGTTCAGAAACACTGCTTTATGGTATCTGGGCCCTGTCTGCAATCCTTTTACGGAGCTCCTCTCTACTTTCCATTAAAACCCTTCTCAGCGCTATTCTCTACTTCTCTAGATAACACGCCTCTGCTTCCTTCTCTCTTTAGATTTCTCATCTACCTACTTCAGACACAATAACATGTGACATACCCTCATTTCTGAAACACTTGTCTCTTCCTTCTCTTCCGTACCAATTTTGAAACACTTTCCTGGGATCTTCTCGTCTAGATAGCACTCTTCTCTTTTCCTCTCTTCTTTGTTCACATCCACTGCTGCGAGTTCTTCTTGCCTTCGTTTAGGAACAGTGTTCAGTCTTTTTCTTTCTGTAGTGATCACTTAAGTGCTGCTGTGGGCTGCTCCCCTCTTTGCTAAATAACCATCTCCTTTCTTCTTCTCTACTTCATTCAGGAACCCTTCTGTGAGATCTTTTGTACTCCTGTGGAAACTCTGCTCAGTGCTTTTCTGTTAGTATCCTGGAAACTGTTGTCTACTCTGCTCTTCTCTTGTTTCCCTAACATATCATGGAGACTCAGTTCTGTGCTCTTTGGTCCATGTCGTTGATCCCCTTCTCGGCCTCATCTCTACTGGGCTAGATAACAAGCCTCTTCTGTGTTTCTGTCCCGATTGTGGAAACACTCCATACTTTACTCTCAACATAGTACAAAGCATTCTGTGTCTTTGTCCCTCCTTTGTTCAAAAACAGTCTTCTGTGCTCTTCTGTGCTATCCTGGACACAGTAGGCGGGGCTCTTCTCCACTCTGTTGGATTTCACACTCACTCCTCTTTCCTGCAATACTTATTGCAGAAACACTGCTGTGGTTTCTTAGGTGCTTAAATTGAAAACACTTTTCAGCCCTCTCTTTCCTTAAGGTGGAATCACGTTTCTGTGTTCTTGTCGACTCTGCAAGACAACACTTAGCTTTTCTTCTTCCTTGGTTCAGATACATGCCTGGGTTCTGGAAACTGAGGTTCAGAAAACATTGCTACCTGCTCCTCTGTATTTCATGCAGAAAAAAAAGAGCAGCGCTCTCTCACTGTGCTCGTCAGGGAACACTCTCCTGGGATCTTCTCTGCTATCTAACACTGTTCATTTGTTTGTTTGTCTGTTTCTCTTTTGCTCACCTTCACTGCCCTAATTCAGCTAGACTTAGTTCACACTGTTCCTTGGTCATCTGTACTCATGTTTGAAAGAACTTTCTGTGCTCTCTTCTTCGGTGGTGGGTAGATAACAATTCGGTTTTCGTCCCGACTTAGTTGCAGTGCACTTCTTCAAATTATTGAAGAACGAGGTTAATAAACACTGCTCTGTGTTCTTCCACCCTTGGTCCTGATCACACTGTTCAACTGTGCTCGTCTTGGGAACATTTTCCTGTGAACTTCTCTGCTACATAACATTCTTCCTGTGTCTTGACTGCTATCTCTTCTTCTGTCCTCAGTTCCGAAACTCCGTTCTGTGGAATCGTGTACTTATCTTGGAAACAAATCTGTGCTAACCACTCCTTCGCTTCTGGATAACTCCCTTTCGTTTCATGGTCTCTTTATTTAGGAACACAATTGTTTTTGCATCAACCCAGACAGAAACACTACTGGGTGTCCTTCCGCACTAAGTTCAGTAACACTATTCTGTGTTCTCCTACATGTATATCTACAATACAGTTTCTGTGCTCTGTGCTATGTTTATTAGAGATCCCCCTCTCTCTTCTTCTCTGCTTAGTTCAGAAACACTGCTTTATGGTATCTGGGCCCTGTCTGCAATCCTTTTACGGAGCTCCTCTCTACTTTCCATTAAAACCCTTCTCAGCGCTATTCTCTACTTCTCTAGATAACACGCCTCTGCTTCCTTCTCTCTTTAGATTTCTCATCTACCTACTTCAGACACAATAACATGTGACATACCCTCATTTCTGAAACACTTGTCTCTTCCTTCTCTTCCGTACCAATTTTGAAACACTTTCCTGGGATCTTCTCGTCTAGATAGCACTCTTCTCTTTTCCTCTCTTGTTTGTTCACATCCACTGCTGCGAGTTCTTCTTGCCTTCGTTTAGGAACAGTGTTCAGTCTTTTTCTTTCTGTAGTGATCACTTAAGTGCTGCTGGGGGCTGCTCCCCTCTTTGCTAAATAACCATCTCCTTTCTTCTTCTCTACTTCATTCAGGAACCCTTCTGTGAGATCTTTTGTACTCCTGTGGAAACTCTGCTCAGTGCTTTTCTGTTAGTATCCTGGAAAGTGTTGTCTACTCTGCTCTTCTCTTGTTACCCTAACATATCATGGAGACTCAGTTCTGTGCTCTTTGGTCCATGTCGTTGATCCCCTTCTCGGCCTCATCTCTACTGGGCTAGATAACAAGCCTCTTCTGTGTTTCTGTCCCGATTGTGGAAACACTCCATACTTTACTCTCAACATAGTACAAAGCATTCTGTGTCTTTGTCCCTCCTTTGTTCAAAAACAGTCTTCTGTGCTCTTCTGTGCTATCCTGGACACAGTAGGCGGGGCTCTTCTCCACTATGTTGGATTTCACACTCACTCCTCTTTCCTGCAATACTTATTGCAGAAACACTGCTGTGGTTTCTTAGGTGCTTAAATTGAAAACACTTTTCAGCCCTCTCTTTCCTTAAGGTGGAATCACGTTTCTGTGTTCTTGTCGACTCTGCAAGACAACACTTAGCTTTTCTTCTTCCTTGGTTCAGATACATGCCTGGGTTCTGGAAACTGAGGTTCAGAAAACATTGCTACCTGCTCCTCTGTATTTCGTGCAGAAATAAAGAGCAGCGCTCTCTCACTGTGCTCATCTGGGAACACTCTCCTGGGATCTTCTCTGCTATCTAACACTGTTCATTTGTTTGTTTGTCTGTTTCTCTTTTGCTCACCGTCACTGCCCTAATTCAGCTAGACTTAGTTCACACTGTTCCTTGGTCATCTGTACTCATGTTTGAAAGAACTTTCTGTGCTCTCTTCTTCGGTGGTGGGTAGATAACAATTCGGTTTTCGTCCCGACTTAGTTGCAGTGCACTTCTTCAAATTATTGAAGAACGAGGTTAATAAACACTGCTCTGTGTTCTTCCACCCTTGGTCCTGATCACACTGTTCAACTGTGCTCGTCTTGGGAACATTTTCCTGTGAACTTCTCTGCTACATAACATTCTTCCTGTGTCTTGACTGCTATCTCTTCTTCTGTCCTCAGTTCCGAAACTCCGTTCTGTGGAATCGTGTACTTATCTTGGAAACAAATCTGTGCTAACCACTCCTTCGCTTCTGGATAACTCCCTTTCGTTTCATGGTCTCTTTATTTAGGAACACAATTGTTTTTGCATCAACCCAGACAGAAACACTACTGGGTGTCCTTCCGCACTAAGTTCAGTAACACTATTCTGTGTTCTCCTACACGTATATCTACAATACAGTTTTCTGTGCTCTGTGCTATGTTTATTAGAGATCCCCCTCTCTCTTCTTCTCTGCTTAGTTCAGAAACACTGCTTTATGGTATCTGGGCCCTGTCTGCAATCCTTTTACGGAGCTCCTCTCTACTTTCCATTAAAACCCTTCTCAGCGCTATTCTCTACTTCTCTAGATAACACGCCTCTGCTTCCTTCTCTCTTTAGATTTCTCATCTACCTACTTCAGACACAATAACATGTGACATACCCTCATTTCTGAAACACTTGTCTCTTCCTTCTCTTCCGTACCAATTTTGAAACACTTTCCTGGGATCTTCTCGTCTAGATAGCACTCTTCTCTTTTCCTCTCTTGTTTGTTCACATCCACTGCTGCGAGTTCTTCTTGCCTTCGTTTAGGAACAGTGTTCAGTCTTTTTCTTTCTGTAGTGATCACTTAAGTGCTGCTGTGGGCTGCTCCCCTCTTTGCTAAATAACCATCTCCTTTCTTCTTCTCTACTTCATTCAGGAACCCTTCTGTGAGATCTTTTGTACTCCTGTGGAAACTCTGCTCAGTGCTTTTCTGTTAGTATCCTGGAAACTGTTGTCTACTCTGCTCTTCTCTTGTTTCCCTAACATATCATGGAGACTCAGTTCTGTGCTCTTTGGTCCATGTCGTTGATCCCCTTCTCGGCCTCATCTCTACTGGGCTAGATAACAAGCCTCTTCTGTGTTTCTGTCCCGATTGTGGAAACACTCCATACTTTACTCTCAACATAGTACAAAGCATTCTGTGTCTTTGTCCCTCCTTTGTTCAAAAACAGTCTTCTGTGCTCTTCTGTGCTATCCTGGACACAGTAGGCGGGGCTCTTCTCCACTCTGTTGGATTTCACACTCACTCCTCTTTCCTGCAATACTTATTGCAGAAACACTGCTGTGGTTTCTTAGGTGCTTAAATTGAAAACACTTTTCAGCCCTCTCTTTCCTTAAGGTGGAATCACGTTTCTGTGTTCTTGTCGACTCTGCAAGACAACACTTAGCTTTTCTTCTTCCTTGGTTCAGATACATGCCTGGGTTCTGGAAACTGAGGTTCAGAAAACATTGCTACCTGCTCCTCTGTATTTCATGCAGAAAAAAAAGAGCAGCGCTCTCTCACTGTGCTCGTCAGGGAACACTATCCTGGGATCTTCTCTGCTATCTAACACTGTTCATTTGTTTGTTTATCTGTTTCTCTTTTGCTCACCGTCACTGCCCTAATTCAGCTAGACTTAGTTCACACTGTTCCTTGGTCATCTGTACTCATGTTTGAAAGAACTTTCTGTGCTCTCTTCTTCGGTGGTGGGTAGATAACAATTCGGTTTTCGTCCCGACTTAGTTGCAGTGCACTTCTTCAAATTATTGAAGAACGAGGTTAATAAACACTGCTCTGTGTTCTTCCACCCTTGGTCCTGATCACACTGTTCAACTGTGCTCGTCTTGGGAACATTTTCCTGTGAACTTCTCTGCTACATAACATTCTTCCTGTGTCTTGACTGCTATCTCTTCTTCTGTCCTCAGTTCCGAAACTCCGTTCTGTGGAATCGTGTACTTATCTTGGAAACAAATCTGTGCTAACCACTCCTTCGCTTCTGGATAACTCCCTTTCGTTTCATGGTCTCTTTATTTAGGAACACAATTGTTTTTGCATCAACCCAGACAGAAACACTACTGGGTGTCCTTCCGCACTAAGTTCAGTAACACTATTCTGTGTTCTCCTACACGTATATCTACAATACAGTTTTCTGTGCTCTGTGCTATGTTTATTAGAGATCCCCCTCTCTCTTCTTCTCTGCTTAGTTCAGAAACACTGCTTTATGGTATCTGGGCCCTGTCTGCAATCCTTTTACGGAGCTCCTCTCTACTTTCCATTAAAACCCTTCTCAGCGCTATTCTCTACTTCTCTAGATAACACGCCTCTGCTTCCTTCTCTCTTTAGATTTCTCATCTACCTACTTCAGACACAATAACATGTGACATACCCTCATTTCTGAAACACTTGTCTCTTCCTTCTCTTCCGTACCAATTTTGAAACACTTTCCTGGGATCTTCTCGTCTAGATAGCACTCTTCTCTTTTCCTCTCTTGTTTGTTCACATCCACTGCTGCGAGTTCTTCTTGCCTTCGTTTAGGAACAGTGTTCAGTCTTTTTCTTTCTGTAGTGATCACTTAAGTGCTGCTGGGGGCTGCTCCCCTCTTTGCTAAATAACCATCTCCTTTCTTCTTCTCTACTTCATTCAGGAACCCTTCTGTGAGATCTTTTGTACTCCTGTGGAAACTCTGCTCAGTGCTTTTCTGTTAGTATCCTGGAAAGTGTTGTTTACTCTGCTCTTCTCTTGTTACCCTAACATATCATGGAGACTCAGTTCTGTGCTCTTTGGTCCATGTCGTTGATCCCCTTCTCGGCCTCATCTCTACTGGGCTAGATAACAAGCCTCTTCTGTGTTTCTGTCCCGATTGTGGAAACACTCCATACTTTACTCTCAACATAGTACAAAGCATTCTGTGTCTTTGTCCCTCCTTTGTTCAAAAACAGTCTTCTGTGCTCTTCTGTGCTATCCTGGACACAGTAGGCGGGGCTCTTCTCCACTCTGTTGGATTTCACACTCACTCCTCTTTCCTGCAATACTTATTGCAGAAACACTGCTGTGGTTTCTTAGGTGCTTAAATTGAAAACACTTTTCAGCCCTCTCTTTCCTTAAGGTGGAATCACGTTTCTGTGTTCTTGTCGACTCTGCAAGACAACACTTAGCTTTTCTTCTTCCTTGGTTCAGATACATGCCTGGGTTCTGGAAACTGAGGTTCAGAAAACATTGCTACCTGCTCCTCTGTATTTCGTGCAGAAATAAAGAGCAGCGCTCTCTCACTGTGCTCATCTGGGAACACTCTCCTGGGATCTTCT
Source organism: Meriones unguiculatus (assembly GCF_030254825.1). NCBI lineage: Eukaryota > Metazoa > Chordata > Mammalia > Rodentia > Muridae > Meriones > Meriones unguiculatus. Next base: position 2,061,435 of record NW_026843712.1, on the reverse strand, counting down.
CTGCTATCTAACACTGTTCATTTGTTTGTTTGTCTGTTTCTCTTTTGCTCACCGTCACTGCCCTAATTCAGCTAGACTTAGTTCACACTGTTCCTTGGTCATCTGTATTCATGTTTGAAAGAACTTTCTGTGCTCTCTTCTTCGGTGGTGGGTAGATAACAATTCGGTTTTCGTCCCGACTTAGTTGCAGTGCACTTCTTCAAATTATTGAAGAACGAGGTTAATAAACACTGCTCTGTGTTCTTCCACCCTTGGTCCTGATCACACTGTTCAACTGTGCTCGTCTTGGGAACATTTTCCTGTGAACTTCTCTGCTACATAACATTCTTCCTGTGTCTTGACTGCTATCTCTTCTTCTGTCCTCAGTTCCGAAACTCCGTTCTGTGGAATCGTGTACTTATCTTGGAAACAAATCTGTGCTAACCACTCCTTCGCTTCTGGATAACTCCCTTTCGTTTCATGGTCTCTTTATTTAGGAACACAATTGTTTTTGCATCAACCCAGACAGAAACACTACTGGGTGTCCTTCCGCACTAAGTTCAGTAACACTATTCTGTGTTCTCCTACACGTATATCTACAATACAGTTTTCTGTGCTCTGTGCTATGTTTATTAGAGATCCCCCTCTCTCTTCTTCTCTGCTTAGTTCAGAAACACTGCTTTATGGTATCTGGGCCCTGTCTGCAATCCTTTTACGGAGCTCCTCTCTACTTTCCATTAAAACCCTTCTCAGCGCTATTCTCTACTTCTCTAGATAACACGCCTCTGCTTCCTTCTCTCTTTAGATTTCTCATCTACCTACTTCAGACACAATAACATGTGACATACCCTCATTTCTGAAACACTTGTCTCTTCCTTCTCTTCCGTACCAATTTTGAAACACTTTCCTGGGATCTTCTCGTCTAGATAGCACTCTTCTCTTTTCCTCTCTTCTTTGTTCACATCCACTGCTGCGAGTTCTTCTTGCCTTCGTTTAGGAACAGTGTTCAGTCTTTTTCTTTCTGTAGTGATCACTTAAGTGCTGCTGTGGGCTGCTCCCCTCTTTGCTAAATAACCATCTCCTTTCTTCTTCTCTACTTCATTCAGGAACCCTTCTGTGAGATCTTTTGTACTCCTGTGGAAACTCTGCTCAGTGCTTTTCTGTTAGTATCCTGGAAACTGTTGTCTACTCTGCTCTTCTCTTGTTTCCCTAACATATCATGGAGACTCAGTTCTGTGCTCTTTGGTCCATGTTGTTGATCCCCTTCTCGGCCTCATCTCTACTGGGCTAGATAACAAGCCTCTTCTGTGTTTCTGTCCCGATTGTGGAAACACTCCATACTTTACTCTCAACATAGTACAAAGCATTCTGTGTCTTTGTCCCTCCTTTGTTCAAAAACAGTCTTCTGTGCTCTTCTGTGCTATCCTGGACACAGTAGGCGGGGCTCTTCTCCACTCTGTTGGATTTCACACTCACTCCTCTTTCCTGCAATACTTATTGCAGAAACACTGCTGTGGTTTCTTAGGTGCTTAAATTGAAAACACTTTTCAGCCCTCTCTTTCCTTAAGGTGGAATCACGTTTCTGTGTTCTTGTCGACTCTGCAAGACAACACTTAGCTTTTCTTCTTCCTTGGTTCAGATACATGCCTGGGTTCTGGAAACTGAGGTTCAGAAAACATTGCTACCTGCTCCTCTGTATTTCATGCAGAAAAAAAAGAGCAGCGCTCTCTCACTGTGCTCGTCAGGGAACACTATCCTGGGATCTTCTCTGCTATCTAACACTGTTCATTTGTTTGTTTATCTGTTTCTCTTTTGCTCACCGTCACTGCCCTAATTCAGCTAGACTTAGTTCACACTGTTCCTTGGTCATCTGTACTCATGTTTGAAAGAACTTTCTGTGCTCTCTTCTTCGGTGGTGGGTAGATAACAATTCGGTTTTCGTCCCGACTTAGTTGCAGTGCACTTCTTCAAATTATTGAAGAACGAGGTTAATAAACACTGCTCTGTGTTCTTCCTCCCTTGGTCCTGATCACACTGTTCAACTGTGCTCGTCTTGGGAACATTTTCCTGTGAACTTCTCTGCTACATAACATTCTTCCTGTGTCTTGACTGCTATCTCTTCTTCTGTCCTCAGTTCCGAAACTCCGTTCTGTGGAATCGTGTACTTATCTTGGAAACAAATCTGTGCTAACCACTCCTTCGCTTCTGGATAACTCCCTTTCATTTCATGGTCTCTTTATTTAGGAACACAATTGTTTTTGCATCAACCCAGACAGAAACACTACTGGGTGTCCTTCCGCACTAAGTTCAGTAACACTATTCTGTGTTCTCCTACACGTATATCTACAATACAGTTTTCTGTGCTCTGTGCTATGTTTATTAGAGATCCCCCTCTCTCTTCTTCTCTGCTTAGTTCAGAAACACTGCTTTATGGTATCTGGGCCCTGTCTGCAATCCTTTTACGGAGCTCCTCTCTACTTTCCATTAAAACCCTTCTCAGCGCTATTCTCTACTTCTCTAGATAACACGCCTCTGCTTCCTTCTCTCTTTAGATTTCTCATCTACCTACTTCAGACACAATAACATGTGACATACCCTCATTTCTGAAACACTTGTCTCTTCCTTCTCTTCCGTACCAATTTTGAAACACTTTCCTGGGATCTTCTCGTCTAGATAGCACTCTTCTCTTTTCCTCTCTTCTTTGTTCACATCCACTGCTGCGAGTTCTTCTTGCCTTCGTTTAGGAACAGTGTTCAGTCTTTTTCTTTCTGTAGTGATCACTTAAGTGCTGCTGTGGGCTGCTCCCCTCTTTGCTAAATAACCATCTCCTTTCTTCTTCTCTACTTCATTCAGGAACCCTTCTGTGAGATCTTTTGTACTCCTGTGGAAACTCTGCTCAGTGCTTTTCTGTTAGTATCCTGGAAACTGTTGTCTACTCTGCTCTTCTCTTGTTTCCCTAACATATCATGGAGACTCAGTTCTGTGCTCTTTGGTCCATGTCGTTGATCCCCTTCTCGGCCTCATCTCTACTGGGCTAGATAACAAGCCTCTTCTGTGTTTCTGTCCCGATTGTGGAAACACTCCATACTTTACTCTCAACATAGTACAAAGCATTCTGTGTCTTTGTCCCTCCTTTGTTCAAAAACAGTCTTCTGTGCTCTTCTGTGCTATCCTGGACACAGTAGGCGGGGCTCTTCTCCACTCTGTTGGATTTCACACTCACTCCTCTTTCCTGCAATACTTATTGCAGAAACACTGCTGTGGTTTCTTAGGTGCTTAAATTGAAAACACTTTTCAGCCCTCTCTTTCCTTAAGGTGGAATCACGTTTCTGTGTTCTTGTCGACTCTGCAAGACAACACTTAGCTTTTCTTCTTCCTTGGTTCAGATACATGCCTGGGTTCTGGAAACTGAGGTTCAGAAAACATTGCTACCTGCTCCTCTGTATTTCATGCAGAAAAAAAAGAGCAGCGCTCTCTCACTGTGCTCGTCAGGGAACACTCTCCTGGGATCTTCTCTGCTATCTAACACTGTTCATTTGTTTGTTTGTCTGTTTCTCTTTTGCTCACCTTCACTGCCCTAATTCAGCTAGACTTAGTTCACACTGTTCCTTGGTCATCTGTACTCATGTTTGAAAGAACTTTCTGTGCTCTCTTCTTCGGTGGTGGGTAGATAACAATTCGGTTTTCGTCCCGACTTAGTTGCAGTGCACTTCTTCAAATTATTGAAGAACGAGGTTAATAAACACTGCTCTGTGTTCTTCCACCCTTGGTCCTGATCACACTGTTCAACTGTGCTCGTCTTGGGAACATTTTCCTGTGAACTTCTCTGCTACATAACATTCTTCCTGTGTCTTGACTGCTATCTCTTCTTCTGTCCTCAGTTCCGAAACTCCGTTCTGTGGAATCGTGTACTTATCTTGGAAACAAATCTGTGCTAACCACTCCTTCGCTTCTGGATAACTCCCTTTCGTTTCATGGTCTCTTTATTTAGGAACACAATTGTTTTTGCATCAACCCAGACAGAAACACTACTGGGTGTCCTTCCGCACTAAGTTCAGTAACACTATTCTGTGTTCTCCTACATGTATATCTACAATACAGTTTCTGTGCTCTGTGCTATGTTTATTAGAGATCCCCCTCTCTCTTCTTCTCTGCTTAGTTCAGAAACACTGCTTTATGGTATCTGGGCCCTGTCTGCAATCCTTTTACGGAGCTCCTCTCTACTTTCCATTAAAACCCTTCTCAGCGCTATTCTCTACTTCTCTAGATAACACGCCTCTGCTTCCTTCTCTCTTTAGATTTCTCATCTACCTACTTCAGACACAATAACATGTGACATACCCTCATTTCTGAAACACTTGTCTCTTCCTTCTCTTCCGTACCAATTTTGAAACACTTTCCTGGGATCTTCTCGTCTAGATAGCACTCTTCTCTTTTCCTCTCTTGTTTGTTCACATCCACTGCTGCGAGTTCTTCTTGCCTTCGTTTAGGAACAGTGTTCAGTCTTTTTCTTTCTGTAGTGATCACTTAAGTGCTGCTGGGGGCTGCTCCCCTCTTTGCTAAATAACCATCTCCTTTCTTCTTCTCTACTTCATTCAGGAACCCTTCTGTGAGATCTTTTGTACTCCTGTGGAAACTCTGCTCAGTGCTTTTCTGTTAGTATCCTGGAAAGTGTTGTCTACTCTGCTCTTCTCTTGTTACCCTAACATATCATGGAGACTCAGTTCTGTGCTCTTTGGTCCATGTCGTTGATCCCCTTCTCGGCCTCATCTCTACTGGGCTAGATAACAAGCCTCTTCTGTGTTTCTGTCCCGATTGTGGAAACACTCCATACTTTACTCTCAACATAGTACAAAGCATTCTGTGTCTTTGTCCCTCCTTTGTTCAAAAACAGTCTTCTGTGCTCTTCTGTGCTATCCTGGACACAGTAGGCGGGGCTCTTCTCCACTATGTTGGATTTCACACTCACTCCTCTTTCCTGCAATACTTATTGCAGAAACACTGCTGTGGTTTCTTAGGTGCTTAAATTGAAAACACTTTTCAGCCCTCTCTTTCCTTAAGGTGGAATCACGTTTCTGTGTTCTTGTCGACTCTGCAAGACAACACTTAGCTTTTCTTCTTCCTTGGTTCAGATACATGCCTGGGTTCTGGAAACTGAGGTTCAGAAAACATTGCTACCTGCTCCTCTGTATTTCGTGCAGAAATAAAGAGCAGCGCTCTCTCACTGTGCTCATCTGGGAACACTCTCCTGGGATCTTCTCTGCTATCTAACACTGTTCATTTGTTTGTTTGTCTGTTTCTCTTTTGCTCACCGTCACTGCCCTAATTCAGCTAGACTTAGTTCACACTGTTCCTTGGTCATCTGTACTCATGTTTGAAAGAACTTTCTGTGCTCTCTTCTTCGGTGGTGGGTAGATAACAATTCGGTTTTCGTCCCGACTTAGTTGCAGTGCACTTCTTCAAATTATTGAAGAACGAGGTTAATAAACACTGCTCTGTGTTCTTCCACCCTTGGTCCTGATCACACTGTTCAACTGTGCTCGTCTTGGGAACATTTTCCTGTGAACTTCTCTGCTACATAACATTCTTCCTGTGTCTTGACTGCTATCTCTTCTTCTGTCCTCAGTTCCGAAACTCCGTTCTGTGGAATCGTGTACTTATCTTGGAAACAAATCTGTGCTAACCACTCCTTCGCTTCTGGATAACTCCCTTTCGTTTCATGGTCTCTTTATTTAGGAACACAATTGTTTTTGCATCAACCCAGACAGAAACACTACTGGGTGTCCTTCCGCACTAAGTTCAGTAACACTATTCTGTGTTCTCCTACACGTATATCTACAATACAGTTTTCTGTGCTCTGTGCTATGTTTATTAGAGATCCCCCTCTCTCTTCTTCTCTGCTTAGTTCAGAAACACTGCTTTATGGTATCTGGGCCCTGTCTGCAATCCTTTTACGGAGCTCCTCTCTACTTTCCATTAAAACCCTTCTCAGCGCTATTCTCTACTTCTCTAGATAACACGCCTCTGCTTCCTTCTCTCTTTAGATTTCTCATCTACCTACTTCAGACACAATAACATGTGACATACCCTCATTTCTGAAACACTTGTCTCTTCCTTCTCTTCCGTACCAATTTTGAAACACTTTCCTGGGATCTTCTCGTCTAGATAGCACTCTTCTCTTTTCCTCTCTTGTTTGTTCACATCCACTGCTGCGAGTTCTTCTTGCCTTCGTTTAGGAACAGTGTTCAGTCTTTTTCTTTCTGTAGTGATCACTTAAGTGCTGCTGTGGGCTGCTCCCCTCTTTGCTAAATAACCATCTCCTTTCTTCTTCTCTACTTCATTCAGGAACCCTTCTGTGAGATCTTTTGTACTCCTGTGGAAACTCTGCTCAGTGCTTTTCTGTTAGTATCCTGGAAACTGTTGTCTACTCTGCTCTTCTCTTGTTTCCCTAACATATCATGGAGACTCAGTTCTGTGCTCTTTGGTCCATGTCGTTGATCCCCTTCTCGGCCTCATCTCTACTGGGCTAGATAACAAGCCTCTTCTGTGTTTCTGTCCCGATTGTGGAAACACTCCATACTTTACTCTCAACATAGTACAAAGCATTCTGTGTCTTTGTCCCTCCTTTGTTCAAAAACAGTCTTCTGTGCTCTTCTGTGCTATCCTGGACACAGTAGGCGGGGCTCTTCTCCACTATGTTGGATTTCACACTCACTCCTCTTTCCTGCAATACTTATTGCAGAAACACTGCTGTGGTTTCTTAGGTGCTTAAATTGAAAACACTTTTCAGCCCTCTCTTTCCTTAAGGTGGAATCACGTTTCTGTGTTCTTGTCGACTCTGCAAGACAACACTTAGCTTTTCTTCTTCCTTGGTTCAGATACATGCCTGGTTTCTGGAAACTGAGGTTCAGAAAACATTGCTACCTGCTCCTCTGTATTTCATGCAGAAAAAAAAGAGCAGCGCTCTCTCACTGTGCTCGTCAGGGAACACTCTCCTGGGATCTTCTCTGCTATCTAACACTGTTCATTTGTTTGTTTGTCTGTTTCTCTTTTGCTCACCTTCACTGCCCTAATTCAGCTAGACTTAGTTCACACTGTTCCTTGGTCATCTGTACTCATGTTTGAAAGAACTTTCTGTGCTCTCTTCTTCGGTGGTGGGTAGATAACAATTCGGTTTTCGTCCCGACTTAGTTGCAGTGCACTTCTTCAAATTTTTGAAGAACGAGGTTAATAAACACTGCTCTGTGTTCTTCCACCCTTGGTCCTGATCACACTGTTCAACTGTGCTCGTCTTGGGAACATTTTCCTGTGAACTTCTCTGCTACATAACATTCTTCCTGTGTCTTGACTGCTATCTCTTCTTCTGTCCTCAGTTCCAAAACTCCGTTCTGTGGAATCGTGTACTTATCTTGGAAACAAATCTGTGCTAACCACTCCTTCGCTTCTGGATAACTCCCTTTCGTTTCATGGTCTCTTTATTTAGGAACACAATTGTTTTTGCATCAACCCAGACAGAAACACTACTGGGTGTCCTTCCGCACTAAGTTCAGTAACACTATTCTGTGTTCTCCTACACGTATATCTACAATACAGTTTCTGTGCTCTGTGCTATGTTTATTAGAGATCCCCCTCTCTCTTCTTCTCTGCTTAGTTCAGAAACACTGCTTTATGGTATCTGGGCCCTGTCTGCAATCCTTTTACGGAGCTCCTCTCTACTTTCCATTAAAACCCTTCTCAGCGCTATTCTCTACTTCTCTAGATAACACGCCTCTGCTTCCTTCTCTCTTTAGATTTCTCATCTACCTACTTCAGACACAATAACATGTGACATACCCTCATTTCTGAAACACTTGTCTCTTCCTTCTCTTCCGTACCAATTTTGAAACACTTTCCTGGGATCTTCTCGTCTAGATAGCACTCTTCTCTTTTCCTCTCTTGTTTGTTCACATCCACTGCTGCGAGTTCTTCTTGCCTTCGTTTAGGAACAGTGTTCAGTCTTTTTCTTTCTGTAGTGATCACTTAAGTGCTGCTGTGGGCTGCTCCCCTCTTTGCTAAATAACCATCTCCTTTCTTCTTCTCTACTTCATTCAGGAACCCTTCTGTGAGATCTTTTGTACTCCTGTGGAAACTCTGCTCAGTGCTTTTCTGTTAGTATCCTGGAAACTGTTATCTACTCTGCTCTTCTCTTGTTTCCCTAACATATCATGGAGACTCAGTTCTGTGCTCTTTGGTCCATGTCGTTGATCCCCTTCTCGGCCTCATCTCTACTGGGCTAGATAACAAGCCTCTTCTGTGTTTCTGTCCCGATTTTGGAAACACTCCATACTTTACTCTCAACATAGTACAAAGCATTCTGTGTCTTTGTCCCTCCTTTGTTCAAAAACAGTCTTCTGTGCTCTTCTGTGCTATGCTGGACACAGTAGGCGGGGCTCTAATCCACTCTGTTGGATTTCACACTCACTCCTCTTTCCTGCAATACTTATTGCAGAAACACTGCTGTGGTTTCTTAGGTGCTTAAATTGAAAACACTTTTCAGCCCTCTCTTTCCTTAAGGTGGAATCAAGTTTCTGTGTTCTTGTCGACTCTGCAAGACAACACTTAGCTTTTCTTCTTCCTTGGTTCAGATACATGCCTGGGTTCTGGAAACTGAGGTTCAGAAAACATTGCTACCTGCTCCTCTGTATTTCGTGCAGAAAAAAAGAGCAGCGCTCTCTCACTGTGCTCATCTGGGAACACTCTCCTGGGATCTTCTCTGCTATCTAACACTGTTCATTTGTTTGTTTGTCTGTTTCTCTTTTGCTCACCGTCACTGCCCTAATTCAGCTAGACTTAGTTCACACTGTTCCTTGGTCATCTGTACTCATGTTTGAAAGAACTTTCTGTGCTCTCTTCTTCGGTGGTGGGTAGATAACAATTCGGTTTTCGTCCCGACTTAGTTGCAGTGCACTTCTTCAAATTATTGAAGAACGAGGTTAATAAACACTGCTCTGTGTTCTTCCACCCTTGGTCCTGATCACACTGTTCAACTGTGCTCGTCTTGGGAACATTTTCCTGTGAACTTCTCTGCTACATAACATTCTTCCTGTGTCTTGACTGCTATCTCTTCTTCTGTCCTCAGTTCCGAAACTCTGTTCTGTGGAATCGTGTACTTATCTTGGAAACAAATCTGTGCTAACCACTCCTTCGCTTCTGGATAACTCCCTTTCGTTTCATGGTCTCTTTATTTAGGAACACAATTGTTTTTGCATCAACCCAGACAGAAACACTACTGGGTGTCCTTCCGCACTAAGTTCAGTAACACTATTCTGTGTTCTCCTACACGTATATCTACAATACAGTTTTCTGTGCTCTGTGCTATGTTTATTAGAGATCCCCCTCTCTCTTCTTCTCTGCTTAGTTCAGAAACACTGCTTTATGGTATCTGGGCCCTGTCTGCAATCCTTTTACAGAGCTCCTCTCTACTTTCCATTAAAACCCTTCTCAGCGCTATTCTCTACTTCTCTAGATAACACGCCTCTGCTTCCTTCTCTCTTTAGATTTCTCATCTACCTACTTCAGACACAATAACATGTGACATACCCTCATTTCTGAAACACTTGTCTCTTCCTTCTCTTCCGTACCAATTTTGAAACACTTTCCTGGGATCTTCTCGTCTAGATAGCACTCTTCTCTTTTCCTCTCTTGTTTGTTCACATCCACTGCTGCGAGTTCTTCTTGCCTTCGTTTAGGAACAGTGTTCAGTCTTTTTCTTTCTGTAGTGATCACTTAAGTGCTGCTGTGGGCTGCTCCCCTCTTTGCTAAATAACCATCTCCTTTCTTCTTCTCTACTTCATTCAGGAACCCTTCTGTGAGATCTTTTGTACTCCTGTGGAAACTCTGCTCAGTGCTTTTCTGTTAGTATCCTGGAAACTGTTGTTTACTCTGCTCTTCTCTTGTTACCCTAACATATCATGGAGACTCAGTTCTGTGCTCTTTGGTCCATGTCGTTGATCCCCTTCTCGGCCTCATCTCTACTGGGCTAGATAACAAGCCTCTTCTGTGTTTCTGTCCCGATTGTGGAAACACTCCATACTTTACTCTCAACATAGTACAAAGCATTCTGTGTCTTTGTCCCTCCTTTGTTCAAAAACAGTCTTCTGTGCTCTTCTGTGCTATCCTGGACACAGTAGGCGGGGCTCTTCTCCACTCTGTTGGATTTCACACTCACTCCTCTTTCCTGCAATACTTATTGCAGAAACACTGCTGTGGTTTCTTAGGTGCTTAAATTGAAAACACTTTTCAGCCCTCTCTTTCCTTAAGGTGGAATCACGTTTCTGTGTTCTTGTCGACTCTGCAAGACAACACTTAGCTTTTCTTCTTCCTTGGTTCAGATACATGCCTGGGTTCTGGAAACTGAGGTTCAGAAAACATTGCTACCTGCTCCTCTGTATTTCGTGCAGAAATAAAGAGCAGCGCTCTCTCACTGTGCTCATCTGGGAACACTCTCCTGGGATCTTCTCTGCTATCTAACACTGTTCATTTGTTTGTTTGTCTGTTTCTCTTTTGCTCACCGTCACTGCCCTAATTCAGCTAGACTTAGTTCACACTGTTCCTTGGTCATCTGTATTCATGTTTGAAAGAACTTTCTGTGCTCTCTTCTTCGGTGGTGGGTAGATAACAATTCGGTTTTCGTCCCGACTTAGTTGCAGTGCACTTCTTCAAATTATTGAAGAACGAGGTTAATAAACACTGCTCTGTGTTCTTCCACCCTTGGTCCTGATCACACTGTTCAACTGTGCTCGTCTTGGGAACATTTTCCTGTGAACTTCTCTGCTACATAACATTCTTCCTGTGTCTTGACTGCTATCTCTTCTTCTGTCCTCAGTTCTGAAACTCCGTTCTGTGGAATCGTGTACTTATCTTGGAAACAAATCTGTGCTAACCACTCCTTCGCTTCTGGATAACTCCCTTTCGTTTCATGGTCTCTTTATTTAGGAACACAATTGTTTTTGCATCAACCCAGACAGAAACACTACTGGGTGTCCTTCCGCACTAAGTTCAGTAACACTATTCTGTGTTCTCCTACACGTATATCTACAATACAGTTTTCTGTGCTCTGTGCTATGTTTATTAGAGATCCCCCTCTCTCTTCTTCTCTGCTTAGTTCAGAAACACTGCTTTATGGTATCTGGGCCCTGTCTGCAATCCTTTTACGGAGCTCCTCTCTACTTTCCATTAAAACCCTTCTCAGCGCTATTCTCTACTTCTCTAGATAACACGCCTCTGCTTCCTTCTCTCTTTAGATTTCTCATCTACCTACTTCAGACACAATAACATGTGACATACCCTCATTTCTGAAACACTTGTCTCTTCCTTCTCTTCCGTACCAATTTTGAAACACTTTCCTGGGATCTTCTCGTCTAGATAGCACTCTTCTCTTTTCCTCTCTTGTTTGTTCACATCCACTGCTGCGAGTTCTTCTTGCCTTCGTTTAGGAACAGTGTTCAGTCTTTTTCTTTCTGTAGTGATCACTTAAGTGCTGCTGTGGGCTGCTCCCCTCTTTGCTAAATAACCATCTCCTTTCTTCTTCTCTACTTCATTCAGGAACCCTTCTGTGAGATCTTTTGTACTTCTGTGGAAACTCTGCTCAGTGCTTTTCTGTTAGTATCCTGGAAACTGTTGTCTACTCTGCTCTTCTCTTGTTTCCCTAACATATCATGGAGACTCAGTTCTGTGCTCTTTGGTCCATGTCGTTGATCCCCTTCTCGGCCTCATCTCTACTGGGCTAGATAACAAGCCTCTTCTGTGTTTCTGTCCCGATTTTGGAAACACTCCATACTTTACTCTCAACATAGTACAAAGCATTCTGTGTCTTTGTCCCTCCTTTGTTCAAAAACAGTCTTCTGTGCTCTTCTGTGCTATCCTGGACACAGTAGGCGGGGCTCTTCTCCACTCTGTTGGATTTCACACTCACTCCTCTTTCCTGCAATACTTATTGCAGAAACACTGCTGTGGTTTCTTAGGTGCTTAAATTGAAAACACTTTTCAGCCCTCTCTTTCCTTAAGGTGGAATCACGTTTCTGTGTTCTTGTCGACTCTGCAAGACAACACTTAGCTTTTCTTCTTCCTTGGTTCAGATACATGCCTGGGTTCTGGAAACTGAGGTTCAGAAAACATTGCTACCTGCTCCTCTGTATTTCATGCAGAAAAAAAAGAGCAGCGCTCTCTCACTGTGCTCGTCAGGGAACACTCTCTGGGATCTTCTCTGCTATCTAACACTGTTCATTTGTTTGTTTATCTGTTTCTCTTTTGCTCACCTTCACTGCCCTAATTCAGCTAGACTTAGTTCACACTGTTCCTTGGTCATCTGTACTCATGTTTGAAAGAACTTTCTGTGCTCTCTTCTTCGGTGGTGGGTAGATAACAATTCGGTTTTCGTCCCGACTTAGTTGCAGTGCACTTCTTCAAATTATTGAAGAACGAGGTTAATAAACACTGCTCTGTGTTCTTCCACCCTTGGTCCTGATCACACTGTTCAACTGTGCTCGTCTTGGGAACATTTTCCTGTGAACTTCTCTGCTACATAACATTCTTCCTGTGTCTTGACTGCTATCTCTTCTTCTGTCCTCAGTTCCGAAACTCCGTTCTGTGGAATCGTGTACTTATCTTGGAAACAAATCTGTGCTAACCACTCCTTCGCTTCTGATAACTTCCTTTCGTTTCATGGTCTCTTTATTTAGGAACACAATTGTTTTTGCATCAACCCAGACAGAAACACTACTGGGTGTCCTTCCGCACTAAGTTCAGTAACACTATTCTGTGTTCTCCTACACGTATATCTACAATACAGTTTTCTGTGCTCTGTGCTATGTTTATTAGAGATCCCCCTCTCTCTTCTTCTCTGCTTAGTTCAGAAACACTGCTTTATGGTATCTGGGCCCTGTCTGCAATCCTTTTACGGAGCTCCTCTCTACTTTCCATTAAAACCCTTCTCAGCGCTATTCTCTACTTCTCTAGATAACACGCCTCTGCTTCCTTCTCTCTTTAGATTTCTCATCTACCTACTTCAGACACAATAACATGTGACATACCCTCATTTCTGAAACACTTGTCTCTTCCTTCTCTTCCGTACCAATTTTGAAACACTTTCCTGGGATCTTCTCGTCTAGATAGCACTCTTCTCTTTTCCTCTCTTGTTTGTTCACATCCACTGCTGCGAGTTCTTCTTGCCTTCGTTTAGGAACAGTGTTCAGTCTTTTTCTTTCTGTAGTGATCACTTAAGTGCTGCTGTGGGCTGCTCCCCTCTTTGCTAAATAACCATCTCCTTTCTTCTTCTCTACTTCATTCAGGAACCCTACTGTGAGATCTTTTGTACTCCTGTGGAAACTCTGCTCAGTGCTTTTCTGTTAGTATCCTGGAAACTGTTGTCTACTCTGCTCTTCTCTTGTTTCCCTAACATATCATGGAGACTCAGTTCTGTGCTCGTTGGTCCATGTCGTTGATCCCCTTCTCGGCCTCATCTCTACTGGGCTAGATAACAAGCCTCTTCTGTGTTTCTGTCCCGATTTTGGAAACACTCCATACTTTACTCTCAACATAGTACAAAGCATTCTGTGTCTTTGTCCCTCCTTTGTTCAAAAACAGTCTTCTGTGCTCTTCTGTGCTATCCTGGACACAGTAGGCGGGGCTCTTCTCCACTCTGTTGGATTTCACACTCACTCCTCTTTCCTGCAATACTTATTGCAGAAACACTGCTGTGGTTTCTTAGGTGCTTAAATTGAAAACACTTTTCAGCCCTCTCTTTCCTTAAGGTGGAATCGCGTTTCTGTGTTCTTGTCGACTCTGCAAGACAACACTTAGCTTTTCTTCTTCCTTGATTCAGATACATGCCTGGGTTCTGGAAACTGAGGTTCAGAAAACATTGCTACCTGCTCCTCTGTATTTCATGCAGAAAAAAAAGAGCAGCGCTCTCTCACTGTGCTCGTCAGGGAACACTCTCCTGGGATCTTCTCTGCTATCTAACACTGTTCATTTGTTTGTTTGTCTGTTTCTCTTTTGCTCACCTTCACTGCCCTAATTCAGCTAGACTTAGTTCACACTGTTCCTTGGTCATCTGTACTCATGTTTGAAAGAACTTTCTGTGCTCTCTTCTTCGGTGGTGGGTAGATAACAATTCGGTTTTCGTCCCGACTTAGTTGCAGTGCACTTCTTCAAATTATTGAAGAACGAGGTTAATAAACACTGCTCTGTGTTCTTCCACCCTTGGTCCTGATCACACTGTTCAACTGTGCTCGTCTTGGGAACATTTTCCTGTGAACTTCTCTGCTACATAACATTCTTCCTGTGTCTTGACTGCTATTTCTTCTTCTGTCCTCAGTTCCGAAACTCCGTTCTGTGGAATCGTGTACTTATCTTGGAAACAAATCTGTGCTAACCACTCCTTCGCTTCTGGATAACTCCCTTTCATTTCATGGTCTCTTTATTTAGGAACACAATTGTTTTTGCATCAACCCAGACAGAAACACTACTGGGTGTCCTTCCGCACTAAGTTCAGTAACACTATTCTGTGTTCTCCTACACGTATATCTACAATACAGTTTTCTGTGCTCTGTGCTATGTTTATTAGAGATCTCCCTCTCTCTTCTTCTCTGCTTAGTTCAGAAACACTGCTTTATGGTATCTGGGCCCTGTCTGCAATCCTTTTACGGAGCTCCTCTCTACTTTCCATTAAAACCCTTCTCAGCGCTATTCTCTACTTCTCTAGATAACACGCCTCTGCTTCCTTCTCTCTTTAGATTTCTCATCTACCTACTTCAGACACAATAACATGTGACATACCCTCATTTCTGAAACACTTGTCTCTTCCTTCTCTTCCGTACCAATTTTGAAACACTTTCCTGGGATCTTCTCGTCTAGATAGCACTCTTCTCTTTTCCTCTCTTGTTTGTTCACATCCACTGCTGCGAGTTCTTCTTGCCTTCGTTTAGGAACAGTGTTCAGTCTTTTTCTTTCTGTAGTGATCACTTAAGTGCTGCTGTGGGCTGCTCCCCTCTTTGCTAAATAACCATCTCCTTTCTTCTTCTCTACTTCATTCAGGAACCCTACTGTGAGATCTTTTGTACTCCTGTGGAAACTCTGCTCAGTGCTTTTCTGTTAGTATCCTGGAAACTGTTGTCTACTCTGCTCTTCTCTTGTTTCCCTAACATATCATGGAGACTCAGTTCTGTGCTCGTTGGTCCATGTCGTTGATCCCCTTCTCGGCCTCATCTCTACTGGGCTAGATAACAAGCCTCTTCTGTGTTTCTGTCCCGATTTTGGAAACACTCCATACTTTACTCTCAACATAGTACAAAGCATTCTGTGTCTTTGTCCCTCCTTTGTTCAAAAACAGTCTTCTGTGCTCTTCTGTGCTATCCTGGACACAGTAGGCGGGGCTCTTCTCCACTCTGTTGGATTTCACACTCACTCCTCTTTCCTGCAATACTTATTGCAGAAACACTGCTGTGGTTTCTTAGGTGCTTAAATTGAAAACACTTTTCAGCCCTCTCTTTCCTTAAGGTGGAATCGCGTTTCTGTGTTCTTGTCGACTCTGCAAGACAACACTTAGCTTTTCTTCTTCCTTGATTCAGATACATGCCTGGGTTCTGGAAACTGAGGTTCAGAAAACATTGCTACCTGCTCCTCTGTATTTCATGCAGAAAAAAAAGAGCAGCGCTCTCTCACTGTGCTCGTCAGGGAACACTCTCCTGGGATCTTCTCTGCTATCTAACACTGTTCATTTGTTTGTTTGTCTGTTTCTCTTTTGCTCACCTTCACTGCCCTAATTCAGCTAGACTTAGTTCACACTGTTCCTTGGTCATCTGTACTCATGTTTGAAAGAACTTTCTGTGCTCTCTTCTTCGGTGGTGGGTAGATAACAATTCGGTTTTCGTCCCGACTTAGTTGCAGTGCACTTCTTCAAATTATTGAAGAACGAGGTTAATAAACACTGCTCTGTGTTCTTCCACCCTTGGTCCTGATCACACTGTTCAACTGTGCTCGTCTTGGGAACATTTTCCTGTGAACTTCTCTGCTACATAACATTCTTCCTGTGTCTTGACTGCTATTTCTTCTTCTGTCCTCAGTTCCGAAACTCCGTTCTGTGGAATCGTGTACTTATCTTGGAAACAAATCTGTGCTAACCACTCCTTCGCTTCTGGATAACTCCCTTTCATTTCATGGTCTCTTTATTTAGGAACACAATTGTTTTTGCATCAACCCAGACAGAAACACTACTGGGTGTCCTTCCGCACTAAGTTCAGTAACACTATTCTGTGTTCTCCTACACGTATATCTACAATACAGTTTTCTGTGCTCTGTGCTATGTTTATTAGAGATCTCCCTCTCTCTTCTTCTCTGCTTAGTTCAGAAACACTGCTTTATGGTATCTGGGCCCTGTCTGCAATCCTTTTACGGAGCTCCTCTCTACTTTCCATTAAAACCCTTCTCAGCGCTATTCTCTACTTCTCTAGATAACACGCCTCTGCTTCCTTCTCTCTTTAGATTTCTCATCTACCTACTTCAGACACAATAACATGTGACATACCCTCATTTCTGAAACACTTGTCTCTTCCTTCTCTTCCGTACCAATTTTGAAACACTTTCCTGGGATCTTCTCGTCTAGATAGCACTCTTCTCTTTTCCTCTCTTGTTTGTTCACATCCACTGCTGCGAGTTCTTCTTGCCTTTGTTTAGGAACAGTGTTCAGTCTTTTTCTTTCTGTAGTGATCACTTAAGTGCTGCTGTGGGCTGCTCCCCTCTTTGCTAAATAACCATCTCCTTTCTTCTTCTCTACTTCATTCAGGAACCCTTCTGTGAGATCTTTTGTACTCCTGTGGAAACTCTGCTCAGTGCTTTTCTGTTAGTATCCTGGAAACTGTTGTCTACTCTGCTCTTCTCTTGTTTCCCTAACATATCATGGAGACTCAGTTCTGTGCTCGTTGGTCCATGTCGTTGATCCCCTTCTCGGCCTCATCTCTACTGGGCTAGATAACAAGCCTCTTCTGTGTTTCTGTCCCGATTTTGGAAACACTCCATACTTTACTCTCAACATAGTACAAAGCATTCTGTGTCTTTGTCCCTCCTTTGTTCAAAAACAGTCTTCTGTGCTCTTCTGTGCTATCCTGGACACAGTAGGCGGGGCTCTTCTCCACTCTGTTGGATTTCACACTCACTCCACTTTCCTGCAATACTTATTGCAGAAACACTGCTGTGGTTTCTTAGGTGCTTAAATTGAAAACACTTTTCAGCCCTTTCTTTCCTTAAGGTCGAATCACGTTTCTGTGTTCTTGTCGACTCTGCAAGACAACACTTAGCTTTTCTTCTTCCTTGGTTCAGATACATGCCTGGGTTCTGGAAACTGAGGTTCAGAAAACATTGCTACCTGCTCCTCTGTATTTCGTGCAGAAAAAAAGAGCAGCGCTCTCTCACTGTGCTCATCTGGGAACACTCTCCTGGGATCTTCTCTGCTATCTAACACTGTTCATTTGTTTGTTTGTCTGTTTCTCTTTTGCTCACCGTCACTGCCCTAATTCAGCTAGACTTAGTTCACACTGTTCCTTGGTCATCTGTACTCATGTTTGAAAGAACTTTCTGTGCTCTCTTCTTCGGTGGTGGGTAGATAACAATTCGGTTTTCGTCCCGACTTAGTTGCAGTGCACTTCTTCAAATTATTGAAGAACGAGGTTAATAAACACTGCTCTGTGTTCTTCCACCCTTGGTCCTGATCACACTGTTCAACTGTGCTCGTCTTGGGAACATTTTCCTGTGAACTTCTCTGCTACATAACATTCTTCCTGTGTCTTGACTGCTATCTCTTCTTCTGTCCTCAGTTCCGAAACGCCGTTCTGTGGAATCGTGTACTTATCTTGGAAACAAATCTGTGCTAACCACTCCTTCGCTTCTGGATAACTCCCTTTCGTTTCATGGTCTCTTTATTTAGGAACACAATTGTTTTTGCATCAACCCAGACAGAAACACTACTGGGTGTCCTTCCGCACTAAGTTCAGTAACACTATTCTGTGTTCTCCTACACGTATATCTACAATACAGTTTTCTGTGCTCTGTGCTATGTTTATTAGAGATCCCCCTCTCTCTTCTTCTCTGCTTAGTTCAGAAACACTGCTTTATGGTATCTGGGCCCTGTCTGCAATCCTTTTACGGAGCTCCTCTCTACTTTCCATTAAAACCCTTCTCAGCGCTATTCTCTACTTCTCTAGATAACACGCCTCTGCTTCCTTCTCTCTTTAGATTTCTCATCTACCTACTTCAGACACAATAACATGTGACATACCCTCATTTCTGAAACACTTGTCTCTTCCTTCTCTTCCGTACCAATTTTGAAACACTTTCCTGGGATCTTCTCGTCTAGATAGCACTCTTCTCTTTTCCTCTCTTCTTTGTTCACATCCACTGCTGCGAGTTCTTCTTGCCTTCGTTTAGGAACAGTGTTCAGTCTTTTTCTTTCTGTAGTGATCACTTAAGTGCTGCTGTGGGCTGCTCCCCTCTTTGCTAAATAACCATCTCCTTTCTTCTTCTCTACTTCATTCAGGAACCCTTCTGTGAGATCTTTTGTACTCCTGTGGAAACTCTGCTCAGTGCTTTTCTGTTAGTATCCTGGAAACTGTTGTCTACTCTGCTCTTCTCTTGTTTCCCTAACATATCATGGAGACTCAGTTCTGTGCTCGTTGGTCCATGTCGTTGATCCCCTTCTCGGCCTCATCTCTACTGGGCTAGATAACAAGCCTCTTCTGTGTTTCTGTCCCGATTTTGGAAACACTCCATACTTTACTCTCAACATAGTACAAAGCATTCTGTGTCTTTGTCCCTCCTTTGTTCAAAAACAGTCTTCTGTGCTCTTCTGTGCTATCCTGGACACAGTAGGCAGAGCTATTCTCCACTCTGTTGGATTTCACACTCACTCCTCTTTCCTGCAATACTTATTGCAGAAACACTGCTGTGGTTTCTTAGGTGCTTAAATTGAAAACACTTTTCAGCCCTCTCTTTCCTTAAGGTGGAATCACGTTTCTGTGTTCTTGTCGACTCTGCAAGACAACACTTAGCTTTTCTTCTTCCTTGGTTCAGATACATGCCTGGGTTCTGGAAACTGAGGTTCAGAAAACATTGCTACTTGCTCCTCTGTATTTCGTGCAGAAAAAAAGAGCAGCGCTCTCTCACTGTGCTCATCTGGGAACACTCTCCTGGGATCTTCTCTGCTATCTAACACTGTTCATTTGTTTGTTTGTCTGTTTCTCTTTTGCTCACCGTCACTGCCCTAATTCAGCTTGACTTAGTTCACACTGTTCCTTGGTCATCTGTACTCATGTTTGAAAGAACTTTCTGTGCTCTCTTCTTCGGTGGTGGGTAGATAACAATTCGGTTTTCGTCCCGACTTAGTTGCAGTGCACTTCTTCAAATTATTGAAGAACGAGGTTAATAAACACTGCTCTGTGTTCTTCCACCCTTGGTCCTGATCACACTGTTCAACTGTGCTCGTCTTGGGAACATTTTCCTGTGAACTTCTCTGCTACATAACATTCTTCCTGTGTCTTGACTGCTATCTCTTCTTCTGTCCTCATTCCGAAACTCCGTTCTGTGGAATCGTGTACTTATCTTGGAAACAAATCTGTGCTAACCACTCCTTCGCTTCTGGATAACTCCCTTTCGTTTCATGGTCTCTTTATTTAGGAACACAATTGTTTTTGCATCAACCCAGACAGAAACACTACTGGGTGTCCTTCCGCACTAAGTTCAGTAACACTATTCTGTGTTCTCCTACACGTATATCCACAATAGAGTTTTCTGTGCTCTGTGCTATGTTTATTAGAGATCCCCCTCTCTCTTCATCTCTGCTTAGTTCAGAAACACTGCTTTATGGTATCTGGGCCCTGTCTGCAATCCTTTTACGGAGCTCCTCTCTACTTTCCATTAAAACCCTTCTCAGCGCTATTCTCTACTTCTCTAGATAACACGCCTCTGCTTCCTTCTCTCTTTAGATTTCTCATCTACCTACTTCAGACACAATAACATGTGACATACCCTCATTTCTGAAACACTTGTCTCTTCCTTCTCTTCCGTACCAATTTTGAAACACTTTCCTGGGATCTTCTCGTCTAGATAGCACTCTTCTCTTTTCCTCTCTTGTTTGTTCACATCCACTGCTGCGAGTTCTTCTTGCCTTCGTTTAGGAACAGTGTTCAGTCTTTTTCTTTCTGTAGTGATCACTTAAGTGCTGCTGTGGGCTGCTCCCCTCTTTGCTAAATAACCATCTCCTTTCTTCTTCTCTACTTCATTCAGGAACCCTTCTGTGAGATCTTTTGTACTCCTGTGGAAACTCTGCTCAGTGCTTTTCTGTTAGTATCCTGGAAACTGTTGTCTACTCTGCTCTTCTCTTGTTTCCCTAACATATCATGGAGCCTCAGTTCTGTGCTCGTTGGTTCATGTCGTTGATCCCCTTCTCGGCCTCATCTCTACTGGGCTAGATAACAAGCCTCTTCTGTGTTTCTGTCCCGATTTTGGAAACACTCCATACTTTACTCTCAACATAGTACAAAGCATTCTGTGTCTTTGTCCCTCCTTTGTTCAAAAACAGTCTTCTGTGCTCTTCTGTGCTATGCTGGACACAGTAGGCGGGGCTCTTCTCCACTCTGTTGGATTTCACACTCACTCCTCTTTCCTGCAATACTTATTGCAGAAACACTGCTGTGGTTTCTTAGGTGCTTAAATTGAAAACACTTTTCAGCCCTCTCTTTCCTTAAGGTGGAATCACGTTTCTGTGTTCTTGTCGACTCTGCAAGACAACACTTAGCTTTTCTTCTTCCTTGGTTCAGATACATGCCTGGGTTCTGGAAACTGAGGTTCAGAAAACATTGCTACCTGCTCCTCTGTATTTCGTGCAGAAAGAAAGAGCAGCGCTCTCTCACTGTGCTCATCTGGGAACACTCTCCTGGGATCTTCTCTGCTATCTAACACTGTTCATTTGTTTGTTTGTCTGTTTCTCTTTTGCTCACCGTCACTGCCCTAATTCAGCTAGACTTAGTTCACACTGTTCCTTGGTCATCTGTATTCATGTTTGAAAGAACTTTCTGTGCTCTCTTCTTCGGTGGTGGGTAGATAACAATTCGGTTTTCGTCCCGACTTAGTTGCAGTGCACTTCTTCAAATTATTGAAGAACGAGGTTAATAAACACTGCTCTGTGTTCTTCCACCCTTGGTCCTGATCACACTGTTCAACTGTGCTCGTCTTGGGAACATTTTCCTGTGAACTTGTCTGCTACATAACATTCTTCCTGTGTCTTGACTGCTATCTCTTCTTCTGTCCTCAGTTCCGAAACTCCGTTCTGTGGAATCGTGTACTTATCTTGGAAACAAATCTGTGCTAACCACTCCTTCGCTTCTGGATAACTCCCTTTCGTTTCATGGTCTCTTTATTTAGGAACACAATTGTTTTTGCATCAACCCAGACAGAAACACTACTGGGTGTCCTTCCGCACTAAGTTCAGTAACACTATTCTGTGTTCTCCTACACGTATATCTACAATACAGTTTTCTGTGCTCTGTGCTATGTTTATTAGAGATCCCCCTCTCTCTTCTTCTCTGCTTAGTTCAGAAACACTGCTTTATGGTATCTGGGCCCTGTCTGCAATCCTTTTACGGAGCTCCTCTCTACTTTCCATTAAAACCCTTCTCAGCGCTATTCTCTACTTCTCTAGATAACACGCCTCTGCTTCCTTCTCTCTTTAGATTTCTCATCTACCTACTTCAGACACAATAACATGTGACATACCCTCATTTCTGAAACACTTGTCTCTTCCTTCTCTTCCGTACCAATTTTGAAACACTTTCCTGGGATCTTCTCGTCTAGATAGCACTCTTCTCTTTTCCTCTCTTGTTTGTTCACATCCACTGCTGCGAGTTCTTCTTGCCTTCGTTTAGGAACAGTGTTCAGTCTTTTTCTTTCTGTAGTGATCACTTAAGTGCTGCTGTGGGCTGCTCCCCTCTTTGCTAAATAACCATCTCCTTTCTTCTTCTCTACTTCATTCAGGAACCCTTCTGTGAGATCTTTTGTACTCCTGTGGAAACTCTGCTCAGTGCTTTTCTGTTAGTATCCTGGAAACTGTTGTCTACTCTGCTCTTCTCTTGTTTCCCTAACATATCATGGAGACTCAGTTCTGTGCTCTTTGGTCCATGTCGTTGATCCCCTTCTCGGCCTCATCTCTACTGGGCTAGATAACAAGCCTCTTCTGTGTTTCTGTCCCGATTGTGGAAACACTCCATACTTTACTCTCAACATAGTACAAAGCATTCTGTGTCTTTGTCCCTCCTTTGTTCAAAAACAGTCTTCTGTGCTCTTCTGTGCTATCCTGGACACAGTAGGCGGGGCTCTTCTCCACTCTGTTGGATTTCACACTCACTCCTCTTTCCTGCAATACTTATTGCAGAAACACTGCTGTGGTTTCTTAGGTGCTTAAATTGAAAACACTTTTCAGCCCTCTCTTTCCTTAAGGTGGAATCACGTTTCTGTGTTCTTGTCGACTCTGCAAGACAACACTTAGCTTTTCTTCTTCCTTGGTTCAGATACATGCCTGGGTTCTGGAAACTGAGGTTCAGAAAACATTGCTACCTGCTCCTCTGTATTTCATGCAGAAAAAAAAGAGCAGCGCTCTCTCACTGTGCTCGTCAGGGAACACTCTCCTGGGATCTTCTCTGCTATCTAACACTGTTCATTTGTTTGTTTGTCTGTTTCTCTTTTGCTCACCTTCACTGCCCTAATTCAGCTAGACTTAGTTCACACTGTTCCTTGGTCATCTGTACTCATGTTTGAAAGAACTTTCTGTGCTCTCTTCTTCGGTGGTGGGTAGATAACAATTCGGTTTTCGTCCCGACTTAGTTGCAGTGCACTTCTTCAAATTTTTGAAGAACGAGGTTAATAAACACTGCTCTGTGTTCTTCCACCCTTGGTCCTGATCACACTGTTCAACTGTGCTCGTCTTGGGAACATTTTCCTGTGAACTTCTCTGCTACATAACATTCTTCCTGTGTCTTGACTGCTATCTCTTCTTCTGTCCTCAGTTCCGAAACTCCGTTCTGTGGAATCGTGTACTTATCTTGGAAACAAATCTGTGCTAACCACTCCTTCGCTTCTGGATAACTCCCTTTCGTTTCATGGTCTCTTTATTTAGGAACACAATTGTTTTTGCATCAACCCAGACAGAAACACTACTGGGTGTCCTTCCGCACTAAGTTCAGTAACACTATTCTGTGTTCTCCTACATGTATATCTACAATACAGTTTCTGTGCTCTGTGCTATGTTTATTAGAGATCCCCCTCTCTCTTCTTCTCTGCTTAGTTCAGAAACACTGCTTTATGGTATCTGGGCCCTGTCTGCAATCCTTTTACGGAGCTCCTCTCTACTTTCCATTAAAACCCTTCTCAGCGCTATTCTCTACTTCTCTAGATAACACGCCTCTGCTTCCTTCTCTCTTTAGATTTCTCATCTACCTACTTCAGACACAATAACATGTGACATACCCTCATTTCTGAAACACTTGTCTCTTCCTTCTCTTCCGTACCAATTTTGAAACACTTTCCTGGGATCTTCTCGTCTAGATAGCACTCTTCTCTTTTCCTCTCTTGTTTGTTCACATCCACTGCTGCGAGTTCTTCTTGCCTTCGTTTAGGAACAGTGTTCAGTCTTTTTCTTTCTGTAGTGATCACTTAAGTGCTGCTGTGGGCTGCTCCCCTCTTTGCTAAATAACCATCTCCTTTCTTCTTCTCTACTTCATTCAGGAACCCTTCTGTGAGATCTTTTGTACTCCTGTGGAAACTCTGCTCAGTGCTTTTCTGTTAGTATCCTGGAAACTGTTATCTACTCTGCTCTTCTCTTGTTTCCCTAACATATCATGGAGACTCAGTTCTGTGCTCTTTGGTCCATGTCGTTGATCCCCTTCTCGGCCTCATCTCTACTGGGCTAGATAACAAGCCTCTTCTGTGTTTCTGTCCCGATTTTGGAAACACTCCATACTTTACTCTCAACATAGTACAAAGCATTCTGTGTCTTTGTCCCTCCTTTGTTCAAAAACAGTCTTCTGTGCTCTTCTGTGCTATGCTGGACACAGTAGGCGGGGCTCTAATCCACTCTGTTGGATTTCACACTCACTCCTCTTTCCTGCAATACTTATTGCAGAAACACTGCTGTGGTTTCTTAGGTGCTTAAATTGAAAACACTTTTCAGCCCTCTCTTTCCTTAAGGTGGAATCAAGTTTCTGTGTTCTTGTCGACTCTGCAAGACAACACTTAGCTTTTCTTCTTCCTTGGTTCAGATACATGCCTGGGTTCTGGAAACTGAGGTTCAGAAAACATTGCTACCTGCTCCTCTGTATTTCGTGCAGAAAAAAAGAGCAGCGCTCTCTCACTGTGCTCATCTGGGAACACTCTCCTGGGATCTTCTCTGCTATCTAACACTGTTCATTTGTTTGTTTGTCTGTTTCTCTTTTGCTCACCGTCACTGCCCTAATTCAGCTAGACTTAGTTCACACTGTTCCTTGGTCATCTGTACTCATGTTTGAAAGAACTTTCTGTGCTCTCTTCTTCGGTGGTGGGTAGATAACAATTCGGTTTTCGTCCCGACTTAGTTGCAGTGCACTTCTTCAAATTATTGAAGAACGAGGTTAATAAACACTGCTCTGTGTTCTTCCACCCTTGGTCCTGATCACACTGTTCAACTGTGCTCGTCTTGGGAACATTTTCCTGTGAACTTCTCTGCTACATAACATTCTTCCTGTGTCTTGACTGCTATCTCTTCTTCTGTCCTCAGTTCCGAAACTCCGTTCTGTGGAATCGTGTACTTATCTTGGAAACAAATCTGTGCTAACCACTCCTTCGCTTCTGGATAACTCCCTTTCGTTTCATGGTCTCTTTATTTAGGAACACAATTGTTTTTGCATCAACCCAGACAGAAACACTACTGGGTGTCCTTCCGCACTAAGTTCAGTAACACTATTCTGTGTTCTCCTACACGTATATCTACAATACAGTTTTCTGTGCTCTGTGCTATGTTTATTAGAGATCCCCCTCTCTCTTCTTCTCTGCTTAGTTCAGAAACACTGCTTTATGGTATCTGGGCCCTGTCTGCAATCCTTTTACGGAGCTCCTCTCTACTTTCCATTAAAACCCTTCTCAGCGCTATTCTCTACTTCTCTAGA
The DNA here is from genome assembly GCF_030254825.1 of Meriones unguiculatus. Classification (NCBI taxonomy): domain Eukaryota; kingdom Metazoa; phylum Chordata; class Mammalia; order Rodentia; family Muridae; genus Meriones; species Meriones unguiculatus. Next base: position 2,036,236 of record NW_026843712.1, on the reverse strand, counting down.
TAACACGCCTCTGCTTCCTTCTCTCTTTAGATTTCTCATCTACCTACTTCAGACACAATAACATGTGACATACCCTCATTTCTGAAACACTTGTCTCTTCCTTCTCTTCCGTACCAATTTTGAAACACTTTCCTGGGATCTTCTCGTCTAGATAGCACTCTTCTCTTTTCCTCTCTTGTTTGTTCACATCCACTGCTGCGAGTTCTTCTTGCCTTCGTTTAGGAACAGTGTTCAGTCTTTTTCTTTCTGTAGTGATCACTTAAGTGCTGCTGTGGGCTGCTCCCCTCTTTGCTAAATAACCATCTCCTTTCTTCTTCTCTACTTCATTCAGGAACCCTTCTGTGAGATCTTTTGTACTCCTGTGGAAACTCTGCTCAGTGCTTTTCTGTTAGTATCCTGGAAACTGTTGTTTACTCTGCTCTTCTCTTGTTACCCTAACATATCATGGAGACTCAGTTCTGTGCTCTTTGGTCCATGTCGTTGATCCCCTTCTCGGCCTCATCTCTACTGGGCTAGATAACAAGCCTCTTCTGTGTTTCTGTCCCGATTGTGGAAACACTCCATACTTTACTCTCAACATAGTACAAAGCATTCTGTGTCTTTGTCCCTCCTTTGTTCAAAAACAGTCTTCTGTGCTCTTCTGTGCTATCCTGGACACAGTAGGCGGGGCTCTTCTCCACTCTGTTGGATTTCACACTCACTCCTCTTTCCTGCAATACTTATTGCAGAAACACTGCTGTGGTTTCTTAGGTGCTTAAATTGAAAACACTTTTCAGCCCTCTCTTTCCTTAAGGTGGAATCACGTTTCTGTGTTCTTGTCGACTCTGCAAGACAACACTTAGCTTTTCTTCTTCCTTGGTTCAGATACATGCCTGGGTTCTGGAAACTGAGGTTCAGAAAACATTGCTACCTGCTCCTCTGTATTTCATGCAGAAAAAAAAGAGCAGCGCTCTCTCACTGTGCTCGTCAGGGAACACTCTCTGGGATCTTCTCTGCTATCTAACACTGTTCATTTGTTTGTTTATCTGTTTCTCTTTTGCTCACCTTCACTGCCCTAATTCAGCTAGACTTAGTTCACACTGTTCCTTGGTCATCTGTACTCATGTTTGAAAGAACTTTCTGTGCTCTCTTCTTCGGTGGTGGGTAGATAACAATTCGGTTTTCGTCCCGACTTAGTTGCAGTGCACTTCTTCAAATTATTGAAGAACGAGGTTAATAAACACTGCTCTGTGTTCTTCCACCCTTGGTCCTGATCACACTGTTCAACTGTGCTCGTCTTGGGAACATTTTCCTGTGAACTTCTCTGCTACATAACATTCTTCCTGTGTCTTGACTGCTATCTCTTCTTCTGTCCTCAGTTCCGAAACTCCGTTCTGTGGAATCGTGTACTTATCTTGGAAACAAATCTGTGCTAACCACTCCTTCGCTTCTGGATAACTCCCTTTCGTTTCATGGTCTCTTTATTTAGGAACACAATTGTTTTTGCATCAACCCAGACAGAAACACTACTGGGTGTCCTTCCGCACTAAGTTCAGTAACACTATTCTGTGTTCTCCTACACGTATATCTACAATACAGTTTTCTGTGCTCTGTGCTATGTTTATTAGAGATCCCCCTCTCTCTTCTTCTCTGCTTAGTTCAGAAACACTGCTTTATGGTATCTGGGCCCTGTCTGCAATCCTTTTACGGAGCTCCTCTCTACTTTCCATTAAAACCCTTCTCAGCGCTATTCTCTACTTCTCTAGATAACACGCCTCTGCTTCCTTCTCTCTTTAGATTTCTCATCTACCTACTTCAGACACAATAACATGTGACATACCCTCATTTCTGAAACACTTGTCTCTTCCTTCTCTTCCGTACCAATTTTGAAACACTTTCCTGGGATCTTCTCGTCTAGATAGCACTCTTCTCTTTTCCTCTCTTGTTTGTTCACATCCACTGCTGCGAGTTCTTCTTGCCTTCGTTTAGGAACAGTGTTCAGTCTTTTTCTTTCTGTAGTGATCACTTAAGTGCTGCTGTGGGCTGCTCCCCTCTTTGCTAAATAACCATCTCCTTTCTTCTTCTCTACTTCATTCAGGAACCCTTCTGTGAGATCTTTTGTACTCCTGTGGAAACTCTGCTCAGTGCTTTTCTGTTAGTATCCTGGAAACTGTTGTTTACTCTGCTCTTCTCTTGTTACCCTAACATATCATGGAGACTCAGTTCTGTGCTCTTTGGTCCATGTCGTTGATCCCCTTCTCGGCCTCATCTCTACTGGGCTAGATAACAAGCCTCTTCTGTGTTTCTGTCCCGATTGTGGAAACACTCCATACTTTACTCTCAACATAGTACAAAGCATTCTGTGTCTTTGTCCCTCCTTTGTTCAAAAACAGTCTTCTGTGCTCTTCTGTGCTATCCTGGACACAGTAGGCGGGGCTCTTCTCCACTCTGTTGGATTTCACACTCACTCCTCTTTCCTGCAATACTTATTGCAGAAACACTGCTGTGGTTTCTTAGGTGCTTAAATTGAAAACACTTTTCAGCCCTCTCTTTCCTTAAGGTGGAATCACGTTTCTGTGTTCTTGTCGACTCTGCAAGACAACACTTAGCTTTTCTTCTTCCTTGGTTCAGATACATGCCTGGGTTCTGGAAACTGAGGTTCAGAAAACATTGCTACCTGCTCCTCTGTATTTCATGCAGAAAAAAAAGAGCAGCGCTCTCTCACTGTGCTCGTCAGGGAACACTCTCTGGGATCTTCTCTGCTATCTAACACTGTTCATTTGTTTGTTTATCTGTTTCTCTTTTGCTCACCTTCACTGCCCTAATTCAGCTAGACTTAGTTCACACTGTTCCTTGGTCATCTGTACTCATGTTTGAAAGAACTTTCTGTGCTCTCTTCTTCGGTGGTGGGTAGATAACAATTCGGTTTTCGTCCCGACTTAGTTGCAGTGCACTTCTTCAAATTATTGAAGAACGAGGTTAATAAACACTGCTCTGTGTTCTTCCACCCTTGGTCCTGATCACACTGTTCAACTGTGCTCGTCTTGGGAACATTTTCCTGTGAACTTCTCTGCTACATAACATTCTTCCTGTGTCTTGACTGCTATCTCTTCTTCTGTCCTCAGTTCCGAAACTCCGTTCTGTGGAATCGTGTACTTATCTTGGAAACAAATCTGTGCTAACCACTCCTTCGCTTCTGATAACTTCCTTTCGTTTCATGGTCTCTTTATTTAGGAACACAATTGTTTTTGCATCAACCCAGACAGAAACACTACTGGGTGTCCTTCCGCACTAAGTTCAGTAACACTATTCTGTGTTCTCCTACACGTATATCTACAATACAGTTTTCTGTGCTCTGTGCTATGTTTATTAGAGATCCCCCTCTCTCTTCTTCTCTGCTTAGTTCAGAAACACTGCTTTATGGTATCTGGGCCCTGTCTGCAATCCTTTTACGGAGCTCCTCTCTACTTTCCATTAAAACCCTTCTCAGCGCTATTCTCTACTTCTCTAGATAACACGCCTCTGCTTCCTTCTCTCTTTAGATTTCTCATCTACCTACTTCAGACACAATAACATGTGACATACCCTCATTTCTGAAACACTTGTCTCTTCCTTCTCTTCCGTACCAATTTTGAAACACTTTCCTGGGATCTTCTCGTCTAGATAGCACTCTTCTCTTTTCCTCTCTTGTTTGTTCACATCCACTGCTGCGAGTTCTTCTTGCCTTCGTTTAGGAACAGTGTTCAGTCTTTTTCTTTCTGTAGTGATCACTTAAGTGCTGCTGTGGGCTGCTCCCCTCTTTGCTAAATAACCATCTCCTTTCTTCTTCTCTACTTCATTCAGGAACCCTACTGTGAGATCTTTTGTACTCCTGTGGAAACTCTGCTCAGTGCTTTTCTGTTAGTATCCTGGAAACTGTTGTCTACTCTGCTCTTCTCTTGTTTCCCTAACATATCATGGAGACTCAGTTCTGTGCTCGTTGGTCCATGTCGTTGATCCCCTTCTCGGCCTCATCTCTACTGGGCTAGATAACAAGCCTCTTCTGTGTTTCTGTCCCGATTTTGGAAACACTCCATACTTTACTCTCAACATAGTACAAAGCATTCTGTGTCTTTGTCCCTCCTTTGTTCAAAAACAGTCTTCTGTGCTCTTCTGTGCTATCCTGGACACAGTAGGCGGGGCTCTTCTCCACTCTGTTGGATTTCACACTCACTCCTCTTTCCTGCAATACTTATTGCAGAAACACTGCTGTGGTTTCTTAGGTGCTTAAATTGAAAACACTTTTCAGCCCTCTCTTTCCTTAAGGTGGAATCGCGTTTCTGTGTTCTTGTCGACTCTGCAAGACAACACTTAGCTTTTCTTCTTCCTTGATTCAGATACATGCCTGGGTTCTGGAAACTGAGGTTCAGAAAACATTGCTACCTGCTCCTCTGTATTTCATGCAGAAAAAAAAGAGCAGCGCTCTCTCACTGTGCTCGTCAGGGAACACTCTCCTGGGATCTTCTCTGCTATCTAACACTGTTCATTTGTTTGTTTGTCTGTTTCTCTTTTGCTCACCTTCACTGCCCTAATTCAGCTAGACTTAGTTCACACTGTTCCTTGGTCATCTGTACTCATGTTTGAAAGAACTTTCTGTGCTCTCTTCTTCGGTGGTGGGTAGATAACAATTCGGTTTTCGTCCCGACTTAGTTGCAGTGCACTTCTTCAAATTATTGAAGAACGAGGTTAATAAACACTGCTCTGTGTTCTTCCACCCTTGGTCCTGATCACACTGTTCAACTGTGCTCGTCTTGGGAACATTTTCCTGTGAACTTCTCTGCTACATAACATTCTTCCTGTGTCTTGACTGCTATTTCTTCTTCTGTCCTCAGTTCCGAAACTCCGTTCTGTGGAATCGTGTACTTATCTTGGAAACAAATCTGTGCTAACCACTCCTTCGCTTCTGGATAACTCCCTTTCATTTCATGGTCTCTTTATTTAGGAACACAATTGTTTTTGCATCAACCCAGACAGAAACACTACTGGGTGTCCTTCCGCACTAAGTTCAGTAACACTATTCTGTGTTCTCCTACACGTATATCTACAATACAGTTTTCTGTGCTCTGTGCTATGTTTATTAGAGATCTCCCTCTCTCTTCTTCTCTGCTTAGTTCAGAAACACTGCTTTATGGTATCTGGGCCCTGTCTGCAATCCTTTTACGGAGCTCCTCTCTACTTTCCATTAAAACCCTTCTCAGCGCTATTCTCTACTTCTCTAGATAACACGCCTCTGCTTCCTTCTCTCTTTAGATTTCTCATCTACCTACTTCAGACACAATAACATGTGACATACCCTCATTTCTGAAACACTTGTCTCTTCCTTCTCTTCCGTACCAATTTTGAAACACTTTCCTGGGATCTTCTCGTCTAGATAGCACTCTTCTCTTTTCCTCTCTTGTTTGTTCACATCCACTGCTGCGAGTTCTTCTTGCCTTTGTTTAGGAACAGTGTTCAGTCTTTTTCTTTCTGTAGTGATCACTTAAGTGCTGCTGTGGGCTGCTCCCCTCTTTGCTAAATAACCATCTCCTTTCTTCTTCTCTACTTCATTCAGGAACCCTTCTGTGAGATCTTTTGTACTCCTGTGGAAACTCTGCTCAGTGCTTTTCTGTTAGTATCCTGGAAACTGTTGTCTACTCTGCTCTTCTCTTGTTTCCCTAACATATCATGGAGACTCAGTTCTGTGCTCGTTGGTCCATGTCGTTGATCCCCTTCTCGGCCTCATCTCTACTGGGCTAGATAACAAGCCTCTTCTGTGTTTCTGTCCCGATTTTGGAAACACTCCATACTTTACTCTCAACATAGTACAAAGCATTCTGTGTCTTTGTCCCTCCTTTGTTCAAAAACAGTCTTCTGTGCTCTTCTGTGCTATCCTGGACACAGTAGGCGGGGCTCTTCTCCACTCTGTTGGATTTCACACTCACTCCACTTTCCTGCAATACTTATTGCAGAAACACTGCTGTGGTTTCTTAGGTGCTTAAATTGAAAACACTTTTCAGCCCTTTCTTTCCTTAAGGTCGAATCACGTTTCTGTGTTCTTGTCGACTCTGCAAGACAACACTTAGCTTTTCTTCTTCCTTGGTTCAGATACATGCCTGGGTTCTGGAAACTGAGGTTCAGAAAACATTGCTACCTGCTCCTCTGTATTTCGTGCAGAAAAAAAGAGCAGCGCTCTCTCACTGTGCTCATCTGGGAACACTCTCCTGGGATCTTCTCTGCTATCTAACACTGTTCATTTGTTTGTTTGTCTGTTTCTCTTTTGCTCACCGTCACTGCCCTAATTCAGCTAGACTTAGTTCACACTGTTCCTTGGTCATCTGTACTCATGTTTGAAAGAACTTTCTGTGCTCTCTTCTTCGGTGGTGGGTAGATAACAATTCGGTTTTCGTCCCGACTTAGTTGCAGTGCACTTCTTCAAATTATTGAAGAACGAGGTTAATAAACACTGCTCTGTGTTCTTCCACCCTTGGTCCTGATCACACTGTTCAACTGTGCTCGTCTTGGGAACATTTTCCTGTGAACTTCTCTGCTACATAACATTCTTCCTGTGTCTTGACTGCTATCTCTTCTTCTGTCCTCAGTTCCGAAACGCCGTTCTGTGGAATCGTGTACTTATCTTGGAAACAAATCTGTGCTAACCACTCCTTCGCTTCTGGATAACTCCCTTTCGTTTCATGGTCTCTTTATTTAGGAACACAATTGTTTTTGCATCAACCCAGACAGAAACACTACTGGGTGTCCTTCCGCACTAAGTTCAGTAACACTATTCTGTGTTCTCCTACACGTATATCTACAATACAGTTTTCTGTGCTCTGTGCTATGTTTATTAGAGATCCCCCTCTCTCTTCTTCTCTGCTTAGTTCAGAAACACTGCTTTATGGTATCTGGGCCCTGTCTGCAATCCTTTTACGGAGCTCCTCTCTACTTTCCATTAAAACCCTTCTCAGCGCTATTCTCTACTTCTCTAGATAACACGCCTCTGCTTCCTTCTCTCTTTAGATTTCTCATCTACCTACTTCAGACACAATAACATGTGACATACCCTCATTTCTGAAACACTTGTCTCTTCCTTCTCTTCCGTACCAATTTTGAAACACTTTCCTGGGATCTTCTCGTCTAGATAGCACTCTTCTCTTTTCCTCTCTTGTTTGTTCACATCCACTGCTGCGAGTTCTTCTTGCCTTCGTTTAGGAACAGTGTTCAGTCTTTTTCTTTCTGTAGTGATCACTTAAGTGCTGCTGTGGGCTGCTCCCCTCTTTGCTAAATAACCATCTCCTTTCTTCTTCTCTACTTCATTCAGGAACCCTACTGTGAGATCTTTTGTACTCCTGTGGAAACTCTGCTCAGTGCTTTTCTGTTAGTATCCTGGAAACTGTTGTCTACTCTGCTCTTCTCTTGTTTCCCTAACATATCATGGAGACTCAGTTCTGTGCTCGTTGGTCCATGTCGTTGATCCCCTTCTCGGCCTCATCTCTACTGGGCTAGATAACAAGCCTCTTCTGTGTTTCTGTCCCGATTTTGGAAACACTCCATACTTTACTCTCAACATAGTACAAAGCATTCTGTGTCTTTGTCCCTCCTTTGTTCAAAAACAGTCTTCTGTGCTCTTCTGTGCTATCCTGGACACAGTAGGCGGGGCTCTTCTCCACTCTGTTGGATTTCACACTCACTCCTCTTTCCTGCAATACTTATTGCAGAAACACTGCTGTGGTTTCTTAGGTGCTTAAATTGAAAACACTTTTCAGCCCTCTCTTTCCTTAAGGTGGAATCGCGTTTCTGTGTTCTTGTCGACTCTGCAAGACAACACTTAGCTTTTCTTCTTCCTTGATTCAGATACATGCCTGGGTTCTGGAAACTGAGGTTCAGAAAACATTGCTACCTGCTCCTCTGTATTTCATGCAGAAAAAAAAGAGCAGCGCTCTCTCACTGTGCTCGTCAGGGAACACTCTCCTGGGATCTTCTCTGCTATCTAACACTGTTCATTTGTTTGTTTGTCTGTTTCTCTTTTGCTCACCTTCACTGCCCTAATTCAGCTAGACTTAGTTCACACTGTTCCTTGGTCATCTGTACTCATGTTTGAAAGAACTTTCTGTGCTCTCTTCTTCGGTGGTGGGTAGATAACAATTCGGTTTTCGTCCCGACTTAGTTGCAGTGCACTTCTTCAAATTATTGAAGAACGAGGTTAATAAACACTGCTCTGTGTTCTTCCACCCTTGGTCCTGATCACACTGTTCAACTGTGCTCGTCTTGGGAACATTTTCCTGTGAACTTCTCTGCTACATAACATTCTTCCTGTGTCTTGACTGCTATCTCTTCTTCTGTCCTCATTCCGAAACTCCGTTCTGTGGAATCGTGTACTTATCTTGGAAACAAATCTGTGCTAACCACTCCTTCGCTTCTGGATAACTCCCTTTCGTTTCATGGTCTCTTTATTTAGGAACACAATTGTTTTTGCATCAACCCAGACAGAAACACTACTGGGTGTCCTTCCGCACTAAGTTCAGTAACACTATTCTGTGTTCTCCTACACGTATATCCACAATAGAGTTTTCTGTGCTCTGTGCTATGTTTATTAGAGATCCCCCTCTCTCTTCTTCTCTGCTTAGTTCAGAAACACTGCTTTATGGTATCTGGGCCCTGTCTGCAATCCTTTTACGGAGCTCCTCTCTACTTTCCATTAAAACCCTTCTCAGCGCTATTCTCTACTTCTCTAGATAACACGCCTCTGCTTCCTTCTCTCTTTAGATTTCTCATCTACCTACTTCAGACACAATAACATGTGACATACCCTCATTTCTGAAACACTTGTCTCTTCCTTCTCTTCCGTACCAATTTTGAAACACTTTCCTGGGATCTTCTCGTCTAGATAGCACTCTTCTCTTTTCCTCTCTTGTTTGTTCACATCCACTGCTGCGAGTTCTTCTTGCCTTCGTTTAGGAACAGTGTTCAGTCTTTTTCTTTCTGTAGTGATCACTTAAGTGCTGCTGTGGGCTGCTCCCCTCTTTGCTAAATAACCATCTCCTTTCTTCTTCTCTACTTCATTCAGGAACCCTTCTGTGAGATCTTTTGTACTCCTGTGGAAACTCTGCTCAGTGCTTTTCTGTTAGTATCCTGGAAACTGTTGTCTACTCTGCTCTTCTCTTGTTTCCCTAACATATCATGGAGACTCAGTTCTGTGCTCGTTGGTCCATGTCGTTGATCCCCTTCTCGGCCTCATCTCTACTGGGCTAGATAACAAGCCTCTTCTGTGTTTCTGTCCCGATTGTGGAAACACTCCATACTTTACTCTCAACATAGTACAAAGCATTCTGTGTCTTTGTCCCTCCTTTGTTCAAAAACAGTCTTCTGTGCTCTTCTGTGCTATCCTGGACACAGTAGGCGGGGCTCTTCTCCACTCTGTTGGATTTCACACTCACTCCTCTTTCCTGCAATACTTATTGCAGAAACACTGCTGTGGTTTCTTAGGTGCTTAAATTGAAAACACTTTTCAGCCCTCTCTTTCCTTAAGGTGGAATCACGTTTCTGTGTTCTTGTCGACTCTGCAAGACAACACTTAGCTTTTCTTCTTCCTTGGTTCAGATACATGCCTGGGTTCTGGAAACTGAGGTTCAGAAAACATTGCTACCTGCTCCTCTGTATTTCATGCAGAAAAAAAAGAGCAGCGCTCTCTCACTGTGCTCGTCAGGGAACACTCTCCTGGGATCTTCTCTGCTATCTAACACTGTTCATTTGTTTGTTTGTCTGTTTCTCTTTTGCTCACCTTCACTGCCCTAATTCAGCTAGACTTAGTTCACACTGTTCCTTGGTCATCTGTACTCATGTTTGAAAGAACTTTCTGTGCTCTCTTCTTCGGTGGTGGGTAGATAACAATTCGGTTTTCGTCCCGACTTAGTTGCAGTGCACTTCTTCAAATTTTTGAAGAACGAGGTTAATAAACACTGCTCTGTGTTCTTCCACCCTTGGTCCTGATCACACTGTTCAACTGTGCTCGTCTTGGGAACATTTTCCTGTGAACTTCTCTGCTACATAACATTCTTCCTGTGTCTTGACTGCTATCTCTTCTTCTGTCCTCAGTTCCGAAACTCCGTTCTGTGGAATCGTGTACTTATCTTGGAAACAAATCTGTGCTAACCACTCCTTCGCTTCTGGATAACTCCCTTTCGTTTCATGGTCTCTTTATTTAGGAACACAATTGTTTTTGCATCAACCCAGACAGAAACACTACTGGGTGTCCTTCCGCACTAAGTTCAGTAACACTATTCTGTGTTCTCCTACATGTATATCTACAATACAGTTTCTGTGCTCTGTGCTATGTTTATTAGAGATCCCCCTCTCTCTTCTTCTCTGCTTAGTTCAGAAACACTGCTTTATGGTATCTGGGCCCTGTCTGCAATCCTTTTACGGAGCTCCTCTCTACTTTCCATTAAAACCCTTCTCAGCGCTATTCTCTACTTCTCTAGATAACACGCCTCTGCTTCCTTCTCTCTTTAGATTTCTCATCTACCTACTTCAGACACAATAACATGTGACATACCCTCATTTCTGAAACACTTGTCTCTTCCTTCTCTTCCGTACCAATTTTGAAACACTTTCCTGGGATCTTCTCGTCTAGATAGCACTCTTCTCTTTTCCTCTCTTGTTTGTTCACATCCACTGCTGCGAGTTCTTCTTGCCTTCGTTTAGGAACAGTGTTCAGTCTTTTTCTTTCTGTAGTGATCACTTAAGTGCTGCTGTGGGCTGCTCCCCTCTTTGCTAAATAACCATCTCCTTTCTTCTTCTCTACTTCATTCAGGAACCCTTCTGTGAGATCTTTTGTACTCCTGTGGAAACTCTGCTCAGTGCTTTTCTGTTAGTATCCTGGAAACTGTTATCTACTCTGCTCTTCTCTTGTTTCCCTAACATATCATGGAGACTCAGTTCTGTGCTCTTTGGTCCATGTCGTTGATCCCCTTCTCGGCCTCATCTCTACTGGGCTAGATAACAAGCCTCTTCTGTGTTTCTGTCCCGATTTTGGAAACACTCCATACTTTACTCTCAACATAGTACAAAGCATTCTGTGTCTTTGTCCCTCCTTTGTTCAAAAACAGTCTTCTGTGCTCTTCTGTGCTATGCTGGACACAGTAGGCGGGGCTCTTCTCCACTCTGTTGGATTTCACACTCACTCCTCTTTCCTGCAATACTTATTGCAGAAACACTGCTGTGGTTTCTTAGGTGCTTAAATTGAAAACACTTTTCAGCCCTCTCTTTCCTTAAGGTGGAATCACGTTTCTGTGTTCTTGTCGACTCTGCAAGACAACACTTAGCTTTTCTTCTTCCTTGGTTCAGATACATGCCTGGGTTCTGGAAACTGAGGTTCAGAAAACATTGCTACCTGCTCCTCTGTATTTCGTGCAGAAAAAAAGAGCAGCGCTCTCTCACTGTGCTCATCTGGGAACACTCTCCTGGGATCTTCTCTGCTATCTAACACTGTTCATTTGTTTGTTTGTCTGTTTCTCTTTTGCTCACCGTCACTGCCCTAATTCAGCTAGACTTAGTTCACACTGTTCCTTGGTCATCTGTACTCATGTTTGAAAGAACTTTCTGTGCTCTCTTCTTCGGTGGTGGGTAGATAACAATTCGGTTTTCGTCCCGACTTAGTTGCAGTGCACTTCTTCAAATTATTGAAGAACGAGGTTAATAAACACTGCTCTGTGTTCTTCCACCCTTGGTCCTGATCACACTGTTCAACTGTGCTCGTCTTGGGAACATTTTCCTGTGAACTTCTCTGCTACATAACATTCTTCCTGTGTCTTGACTGCTATCTCTTCTTCTGTCCTCAGTTCCGAAACTCCGTTCTGTGGAATCGTGTACTTATCTTGGAAACAAATCTGTGCTAACCACTCCTTCGCTTCTGGATAACTCCCTTTCGTTTCATGGTCTCTTTATTTAGGAACACAATTGTTTTTGCATCAACCCAGACAGAAACACTACTGGGTGTCCTTCCGCACTAAGTTCAGTAACACTATTCTGTGTTCTCCTACACGTATATCTACAATACAGTTTTCTGTGCTCTGTGCTATGTTTATTAGAGATCCCCCTCTCTCTTCTTCTCTGCTTAGTTCAGAAACACTGCTTTATGGTATCTGGGCCCTGTCTGCAATCCTTTTACGGAGCTCCTCTCTACTTTCCATTAAAACCCTTCTCAGCGCTATTCTCTACTTCTCTAGATAACACGCCTCTGCTTCCTTCTCTCTTTAGATTTCTCATCTACCTACTTCAGACACAATAACATGTGACATACCCTCATTTCTGAAACACTTGTCTCTTCCTTCTCTTCCGTACCAATTTTGAAACACTTTCCTGGGATCTTCTCGTCTAGATAGCACTCTTCTCTTTTCCTCTCTTGTTTGTTCACATCCACTGCTGCGAGTTCTTCTTGCCTTCGTTTAGGAACAGTGTTCAGTCTTTTTCTTTCTGTAGTGATCACTTAAGTGCTGCTGTGGGCTGCTCCCCTCTTTGCTAAATAACCATCTCCTTTCTTCTTCTCTACTTCATTCAGGAACCCTTCTGTGAGATCTTTTGTACTCCTGTGGAAACTCTGCTCAGTGCTTTTCTGTTAGTATCCTGGAAACTGTTGTCTACTCTGCTCTTCTCTTGTTTCCCTAACATATCATGGAGCCTCAGTTCTGTGCTCGTTGGTCCATGTCGTTGATCCCCTTCTCGGCCTCATCTCTACTGGGCTAGATAACAAGCCTCTTCTGTGTTTCTGTCCCGATTTTGGAAACACTCCATACTTTACTCTCAACATAGTACAAAGCATTCTGTGTCTTTGTCCCTCCTTTGTTCAAAAACAGTCTTCTGTGCTCTTCTGTGCTATGCTGGACACAGTAGGCGGGGCTCTTCTCCACTCTGTTGGATTTCACACTCACTCCTCTTTCCTGCAATACTTATTGCAGAAACACTGCTGTGGTTTCTTAGGTGCTTAAATTGAAAACACTTTTCAGCCCTCTCTTTCCTTAAGGTGGAATCACGTTTCTGTGTTCTTGTCGACTCTGCAAGACAACACTTAGCTTTTCTTCTTCCTTGGTTCAGATACATGCCTGGGTTCTGGAAACTGAGGTTCAGAAAACATTGCTACCTGCTCCTCTGTATTTCGTGCAGAAAAAAAGAGCAGCGCTCTCTCACTGTGCTCATCTGGGAACACTCTCCTGGGATCTTCTCTGCTATCTAACACTGTTCATTTGTTTGTTTGTCTGTTTCTCTTTTGCTCACCGTCACTGCCCTAATTCAGCTAGACTTAGTTCACACTGTTCCTTGGTCATCTGTATTCATGTTTGAAAGAACTTTCTGTGCTCTCTTCTTCGGTGGTTGGTAGATAACAATTCGGTTTTCGTCCCGACTTAGTTGCAGTGCACTTCTTCAAATTATTGAAGAACGAGGTTAATAAACACTGCTCTGTGTTCTTCCACCCTTGGTCCTGATCACACTGTTCAACTGTGCTCGTCTTGGGAACATTTTCCTGTGAACTTGTCTGCTACATAACATTCTTCCTGTGTCTTGACTGCTATCTCTTCTTCTGTCCTCAGTTCCGAAACTCCGTTCTGTGGAATCGTGTACTTATCTTGGAAACAAATCTGTGCTAACCACTCCTTCGCTTCTGGATAACTCCCTTTCGTTTCATGGTCTCTTTATTTAGGAACACAATTGTTTTTGCATCAACCCAGACAGAAACACTACTGGGTGTCCTTCCGCACTAAGTTCAGTAACACTATTCTGTGTTCTCCTACACGTATATCTACAATACAGTTTTCTGTGCTCTGTGCTATGTTTATTAGAGATCCCCCTCTCTCTTCTTCTCTGCTTAGTTCAGAAACACTGCTTTATGGTATCTGGGCCCTGTCTGCAATCCTTTTACGGAGCTCCTCTCTACTTTCCATTAAAACCCTTCTCAGCGCTATTCTCTACTTCTCTAGATAACACGCCTCTGCTTCCTTCTCTCTTTAGATTTCTCATCTACCTACTTCAGACACAATAACATGTGACATACCCTCATTTCTGAAACACTTGTCTCTTCCTTCTCTTCCGTACCAATTTTGAAACACTTTCCTGGGATCTTCTCGTCTAGATAGCACTCTTCTCTTTTCCTCTCTTCTTTGTTCACATCCACTGCTGCGAGTTCTTCTTGCCTTCGTTTAGGAACAGTGTTCAGTCTTTTTCTTTCTGTAGTGATCACTTAAGTGCTGCTGTGGGCTGCTCCCCTCTTTGCTAAATAACCATCTCCTTTCTTCTTCTCTACTTCATTCAGGAACCCTTCTGTGAGATCTTTTGTACTCCTGTGGAAACTCTGCTCAGTGCTTTTCTGTTAGTATCCTGGAAACTGTTGTCTACTCTGCTCTTCTCTTGTTTCCCTAACATATCATGGAGACTCAGTTCTGTGCTCTTTGGTCCATGTCGTTGATCCCCTTCTCGGCCTCATCTCTACTGGGCTAGATAACAAGCCTCTTCTGTGTTTCTGTCCCGATTGTGGAAACACTCCATACTTTACTCTCAACATAGTACAAAGCATTCTGTGTCTTTGTCCCTCCTTTGTTCAAAAACAGTCTTCTGTGCTCTTCTGTGCTATCCTGGACACAGTAGGCGGGGCTCTTCTCCACTCTGTTGGATTTCACACTCACTCCTCTTTCCTGCAATACTTATTGCAGAAACACTGCTGTGGTTTCTTAGGTGCTTAAATTGAAAACACTTTTCAGCCCTCTCTTTCCTTAAGGTGGAATCACGTTTCTGTGTTCTTGTCGACTCTGCAAGACAACACTTAGCTTTTCTTCTTCCTTGGTTCAGATACATGCCTGGGTTCTGGAAACTGAGGTTCAGAAAACATTGCTACCTGCTCCTCTGTATTTCATGCAGAAAAAAAAGAGCAGCGCTCTCTCACTGTGCTCGTCAGGGAACACTCTCCTGGGATCTTCTCTGCTATCTAACACTGTTCATTTGTTTGTTTGTCTGTTTCTCTTTTGCTCACCTTCACTGCCCTAATTCAGCTAGACTTAGTTCACACTGTTCCTTGGTCATCTGTACTCATGTTTGAAAGAACTTTCTGTGCTCTCTTCTTCGGTGGTGGGTAGATAACAATTCGGTTTTCGTCCCGACTTAGTTGCAGTGCACTTCTTCAAATTTTTGAAGAACGAGGTTAATAAACACTGCTCTGTGTTCTTCCACCCTTGGTCCTGATCACACTGTTCAACTGTGCTCGTCTTGGGAACATTTTCCTGTGAACTTCTCTGCTACATAACATTCTTCCTGTGTCTTGACTGCTATCTCTTCTTCTGTCCTCAGTTCCGAAACTCCGTTCTGTGGAATCGTGTACTTATCTTGGAAACAAATCTGTGCTAACCACTCCTTCGCTTCTGGATAACTCCCTTTCGTTTCATGGTCTCTTTATTTAGGAACACAATTGTTTTTGCATCAACCCAGACAGAAACACTACTGGGTGTCCTTCCGCACTAAGTTCAGTAACACTATTCTGTGTTCTCCTACATGTATATCTACAATACAGTTTCTGTGCTCTGTGCTATGTTTATTAGAGATCCCCCTCTCTCTTCTTCTCTGCTTAGTTCAGAAACACTGCTTTATGGTATCTGGGCCCTGTCTGCAATCCTTTTACGGAGCTCCTCTCTACTTTCCATTAAAACCCTTCTCAGCGCTATTCTCTACTTCTCTAGATAACACGCCTCTGCTTCCTTCTCTCTTTAGATTTCTCATCTACCTACTTCAGACACAATAACATGTGACATACCCTCATTTCTGAAACACTTGTCTCTTCCTTCTCTTCCGTACCAATTTTGAAACACTTTCCTGGGATCTTCTCGTCTAGATAGCACTCTTCTCTTTTCCTCTCTTGTTTGTTCACATCCACTGCTGCGAGTTCTTCTTGCCTTCGTTTAGGAACAGTGTTCAGTCTTTTTCTTTCTGTAGTGATCACTTAAGTGCTGCTGTGGGCTGCTCCCCTCTTTGCTAAATAACCATCTCCTTTCTTCTTCTCTACTTCATTCAGGAACCCTTCTGTGAGATCTTTTGTACTCCTGTGGAAACTCTGCTCAGTGCTTTTCTGTTAGTATCCTGGAAACTGTTATCTACTCTGCTCTTGTCTTGTTTCCCTAACATATCATGGAGACTCAGTTCTGTGCTCTTTGGTCCATGTCGTTGATCCCCTTCTCGGCCTCATCTCTACTGGGCTAGATAACAAGCCTCTTCTGTGTTTCTGTCCCGATTTTGGAAACACTCCATACTTTACTCTCAACATAGTACAAAGCATTCTGTGTCTTTGTCCCTCCTTTGTTCAAAAACAGTCTTCTGTGCTCTTCTGTGCTATGCTGGACACAGTAGGCGGGGCTCTAATCCACTCTGTTGGATTTCACACTCACTCCTCTTTCCTGCAATACTTATTGCAGAAACACTGCTGTGGTTTCTTAGGTGCTTAAATTGAAAACACTTTTCAGCCCTCTCTTTCCTTAAGGTGGAATCAAGTTTCTGTGTTCTTGTCGACTCTGCAAGACAACACTTAGCTTTTCTTCTTCCTTGGTTCAGATACATGCCTGGGTTCTGGAAACTGAGGTTCAGAAAACATTGCTACCTGCTCCTCTGTATTTCGTGCAGAAAAAAAGAGCAGCGCTCTCTCACTGTGCTCATCTGGGAACACTCTCCTGGGATCTTCTCTGCTATCTAACACTGTTCATTTGTTTGTTTGTCTGTTTCTCTTTTGCTCACCGTCACTGCCCTAATTCAGCTAGACTTAGTTCACACTGTTCCTTGGTCATCTGTACTCATGTTTGAAAGAACTTTCTGTGCTCTCTTCTTCGGTGGTGGGTAGATAACAATTCGGTTTTCGTCCCGACTTAGTTGCAGTGCACTTCTTCAAATTATTGAAGAACGAGGTTAATAAACACTGCTCTGTGTTCTTCCACCCTTGGTCCTGATCACACTGTTCAACTGTGCTCGTCTTGGGAACATTTTCCTGTGAACTTCTCTGCTACATAACATTCTTCCTGTGTCTTGACTGCTATCTCTTCTTCTGTCCTCAGTTCCGAAACTCCGTTCTGTGGAATCGTGTACTTATCTTGGAAACAAATCTGTGCTAACCACTCCTTCGCTTCTGGATAACTCCCTTTCGTTTCATGGTCTCTTTATTTAGGAACACAATTGTTTTTGCATCAACCCAGACAGAAACACTACTGGGTGTCCTTCCGCACTAAGTTCAGTAACACTATTCTGTGTTCTCCTACACGTATATCTACAATACAGTTTTCTGTGCTCTGTGCTATGTTTATTAGAGATCCCCCTCTCTCTTCTTCTCTGCTTAGTTCAGAAACACTGCTTTATGGTATCTGGGCCCTGTCTGCAATCCTTTTACGGAGCTCCTCTCTACTTTCCATTAAAACCCTTCTCAGCGCTATTCTCTACTTCTCTAGATAACACGCCTCTGCTTCCTTCTCTCTTTAGATTTCTCATCTACCTACTTCAGACACAATAACATGTGACATACCCTCATTTCTGAAACACTTGTCTCTTCCTTCTCTTCCGTACCAATTTTGAAACACTTTCCTGGGATCTTCTCGTCTAGATAGCACTCTTCTCTTTTCCTCTCTTGTTTGTTCACATCCACTGCTGCGAGTTCTTCTTGCCTTCGTTTAGGAACAGTGTTCAGTCTTTTTCTTTCTGTAGTGATCACTTAAGTGCTGCTGTGGGCTGCTCCCCTCTTTGCTAAATAACCATCTCCTTTCTTCTTCTCTACTTCATTCAGGAACCCTTCTGTGAGATCTTTTGTACTCCTGTGGAAACTCTGCTCAGTGCTTTTCTGTTAGTATCCTGGAAACTGTTGTTTACTCTGCTCTTCTCTTGTTACCCTAACATATCATGGAGACTCAGTTCTGTGCTCTTTGGTCCATGTCGTTGATCCCCTTCTCGGCCTCATCTCTACTGGGCTAGATAACAAGCCTCTTCTGTGTTTCTGTCCCGATTGTGGAAACACTCCATACTTTACTCTCAACATAGTACAAAGCATTCTGTGTCTTTGTCCCTCCTTTGTTCAAAAACAGTCTTCTGTGCTCTTCTGTGCTATCCTGGACACAGTAGGCGGGGCTCTTCTCCACTCTGTTGGATTTCACACTCACTCCTCTTTCCTGCAATACTTATTGCAGAAACACTGCTGTGGTTTCTTAGGTGCTTAAATTGAAAACACTTTTCAGCCCTCTCTTTCCTTAAGGTGGAATCACGTTTCTGTGTTCTTGTCGACTCTGCAAGACAACACTTAGCTTTTCTTCTTCCTTGGTTCAGATACATGCCTGGGTTCTGGAAACTGAGGTTCAGAAAACATTGCTACCTGCTCCTCTGTATTTCGTGCAGAAATAAAGAGCAGCGCTCTCTCACTGTGCTCATCTGGGAACACTCTCCTGGGATCTTCTCTGCTATCTAACACTGTTCATTTGTTTGTTTGTCTGTTTCTCTTTTGCTCACCGTCACTGCCCTAATTCAGCTAGACTTAGTTCACACTGTTCCTTGGTCATCTGTATTCATGTTTGAAAGAACTTTCTGTGCTCTCTTCTTCGGTGGTGGGTAGATAACAATTCGGTTTTCGTCCCGACTTAGTTGCAGTGCACTTCTTCAAATTATTGAAGAACGAGGTTAATAAACACTGCTCTGTGTTCTTCCACCCTTGGTCCTGATCACACTGTTCAACTGTGCTCGTCTTGGGAACATTTTCCTGTGAACTTCTCTGCTACATAACATTCTTCCTGTGTCTTGACTGCTATCTCTTCTTCTGTCCTCAGTTCCGAAACTCCGTTCTGTGGAATCGTGTACTTATCTTGGAAACAAATCTGTGCTAACCACTCCTTCGCTTCTGGATAACTCCCTTTCGTTTCATGGTCTCTTTATTTAGGAACACAATTGTTTTTGCATCAACCCAGACAGAAACACTACTGGGTGTCCTTCCGCACTAAGTTCAGTAACACTATTCTGTGTTCTCCTACACGTATATCTACAATACAGTTTTCTGTGCTCTGTGCTATGTTTATTAGAGATCCCCCTCTCTCTTCTTCTCTGCTTAGTTCAGAAACACTGCTTTATGGTATCTGGGCCCTGTCTGCAATCCTTTTACGGAGCTCCTCTCTACTTTCCATTAAAACCCTTCTCAGCGCTATTCTCTACTTCTCTAGATAACACGCCTCTGCTTCCTTCTCTCTTTAGATTTCTCATCTACCTACTTCAGACACAATAACATGTGACATACCCTCATTTCTGAAACACTTGTCTCTTCCTTCTCTTCCGTACCAATTTTGAAACACTTTCCTGGGATCTTCTCGTCTAGATAGCACTCTTCTCTTTTCCTCTCTTGTTTGTTCACATCCACTGCTGCGAGTTCTTCTTGCCTTCGTTTAGGAACAGTGTTCAGTCTTTTTCTTTCTGTAGTGATCACTTAAGTGCTGCTGTGGGCTGCTCCCCTCTTTGCTAAATAACCATCTCCTTTCTTCTTCTCTACTTCATTCAGGAACCCTTCTGTGAGATCTTTTGTACTTCTGTGGAAACTCTGCTCAGTGCTTTTCTGTTAGTATCCTGGAAACTGTTGTCTACTCTGCTCTTCTCTTGTTTCCCTAACATATCATGGAGACTCAGTTCTGTGCTCTTTGGTCCATGTCGTTGATCCCCTTCTCGGCCTCATCTCTACTGGGCTAGATAACAAGCCTCTTCTGTGTTTCTGTCCCGATTTTGGAAACACTCCATACTTTACTCTCAACATAGTACAAAGCATTCTGTGTATTTGTCCCTCCTTTGTTCAAAAACAGTCTTCTGTGCTCTTCTGTGCTATCCTGGACACAGTAGGCGGGGCTCTTCTCCACTCTGTTGGATTTCACACTCACTCCTCTTTCCTGCAATACTTATTGCAGAAACACTGCTGTGGTTTCTTAGGTGCTTAAATTGAAAACACTTTTCAGCCCTCTCTTTCCTTAAGGTGGAATCACGTTTCTGTGTTCTTGTCGACTCTGCAAGACAACACTTAGCTTTTCTTCTTCCTTGGTTCAGATACATGCCTGGGTTCTGGAAACTGAGGTTCAGAAAACATTGCTACCTGCTCCTCTGTATTTCATGCAGAAAAAAAAGAGCAGCGCTCTCTCACTGTGCTCGTCAGGGAACACTCTCTGGGATCTTCTCTGCTATCTAACACTGTTCATTTGTTTGTTTATCTGTTTCTCTTTTGCTCACCTTCACTGCCCTAATTCAGCTAGACTTAGTTCACACTGTTCCTTGGTCATCTGTACTCATGTTTGAAAGAACTTTCTGTGCTCTCTTCTTCGGTGGTGGGTAGATAACAATTCGGTTTTCGTCCCGACTTAGTTGCAGTGCACTTCTTCAAATTATTGAAGAACGAGGTTAATAAACACTGCTCTGTGTTCTTCCACCCTTGGTCCTGATCACACTGTTCAACTGTGCTCGTCTTGGGAACATTTTCCTGTGAACTTCTCTGCTACATAACATTCTTCCTGTGTCTTGACTGCTATCTCTTCTTCTGTCCTCAGTTCCGAAACTCCGTTCTGTGGAATCGTGTACTTATCTTGGAAACAAATCTGTGCTAACCACTCCTTCGCTTC
The DNA here is from genome assembly GCF_030254825.1 of Meriones unguiculatus. Lineage (NCBI taxonomy): Eukaryota > Metazoa > Chordata > Mammalia > Rodentia > Muridae > Meriones > Meriones unguiculatus. The sequence continues at coordinate 2,015,600 of NW_026843712.1, read as the reverse complement.
TGGATAACTCCCTTTCGTTTCATGGTCTCTTTATTTAGGAACACAATTGTTTTTGCATCAACCCAGACAGAAACACTACTGGGTGTCCTTCCGCACTAAGTTCAGTAACACTATTCTGTGTTCTCCTACACGTATATCTACAATACAGTTTTCTGTGCTCTGTGCTATGTTTATTAGAGATCCCCCTCTCTCTTCTTCTCTGCTTAGTTCAGAAACACTGCTTTATGGTATCTGGGCCCTGTCTGCAATCCTTTTACGGAGCTCCTCTCTACTTTCCATTAAAACCCTTCTCAGCGCTATTCTCTACTTCTCTAGATAACACGCCTCTGCTTCCTTCTCTCTTTAGATTTCTCATCTACCTACTTCAGACACAATAACATGTGACATACCCTCATTTCTGAAACACTTGTCTCTTCCTTCTCTTCCGTACCAATTTTGAAACACTTTCCTGGGATCTTCTCGTCTAGATAGCACTCTTCTCTTTTCCTCTCTTGTTTGTTCACATCCACTGCTGCGAGTTCTTCTTGCCTTCGTTTAGGAACAGTGTTCAGTCTTTTTCTTTCTGTAGTGATCACTTAAGTGCTGCTGTGGGCTGCTCCCCTCTTTGCTAAATAACCATCTCCTTTCTTCTTCTCTACTTCATTCAGGAACCCTTCTGTGAGATCTTTTGTACTCCTGTGGAAACTCTGCTCAGTGCTTTTCTGTTAGTATCCTGGAAACTGTTATCTACTCTGCTCTTCTCTTGTTTCCCTAACATATCATGGAGACTCAGTTCTGTGCTCTTTGGTCCATGTCGTTGATCCCCTTCTCGGCCTCATCTCTACTGGGCTAGATAACAAGCCTCTTCTGTGTTTCTGTCCCGATTTTGGAAACACTCCATACTTTACTCTCAACATAGTACAAAGCATTCTGTGTCTTTGTCCCTCCTTTGTTCAAAAACAGTCTTCTGTGCTCTTCTGTGCTATGCTGGACACAGTAGGCGGGGCTCTAATCCACTCTGTTGGATTTCACACTCACTCCTCTTTCCTGCAATACTTATTGCAGAAACACTGCTGTGGTTTCTTAGGTGCTTAAATTGAAAACACTTTTCAGCCCTCTCTTTCCTTAAGGTGGAATCAAGTTTCTGTGTTCTTGTCGACTCTGCAAGACAACACTTAGCTTTTCTTCTTCCTTGGTTCAGATACATGCCTGGGTTCTGGAAACTGAGGTTCAGAAAACATTGCTACCTGCTCCTCTGTATTTCGTGCAGAAAAAAAGAGCAGCGCTCTCTCACTGTGCTCATCTGGGAACACTCTCCTGGGATCTTCTCTGCTATCTAACACTGTTCATTTGTTTGTTTGTCTGTTTCTCTTTTGCTCACCGTCACTGCCCTAATTCAGCTAGACTTAGTTCACACTGTTCCTTGGTCATCTGTACTCATGTTTGAAAGAACTTTCTGTGCTCTCTTCTTCGGTGGTGGGTAGATAACAATTCGGTTTTCGTCCCGACTTAGTTGCAGTGCACTTCTTCAAATTATTGAAGAACGAGGTTAATAAACACTGCTCTGTGTTCTTCCACCCTTGGTCCTGATCACACTGTTCAACTGTGCTCGTCTTGGGAACATTTTCCTGTGAACTTCTCTGCTACATAACATTCTTCCTGTGTCTTGACTGCTATCTCTTCTTCTGTCCTCAGTTCCGAAACTCCGTTCTGTGGAATCGTGTACTTATCTTGGAAACAAATCTGTGCTAACCACTCCTTCGCTTCTGGATAACTCCCTTTCGTTTCATGGTCTCTTTATTTAGGAACACAATTGTTTTTGCATCAACCCAGACAGAAACACTACTGGGTGTCCTTCCGCACTAAGTTCAGTAACACTATTCTGTGTTCTCCTACACGTATATCTACAATACAGTTTTCTGTGCTCTGTGCTATGTTTATTAGAGATCCCCCTCTCTCTTCTTCTCTGCTTAGTTCAGAAACACTGCTTTATGGTATCTGGGCCCTGTCTGCAATCCTTTTACGGAGCTCCTCTCTACTTTCCATTAAAACCCTTCTCAGCGCTATTCTCTACTTCTCTAGATAACACGCCTCTGCTTCCTTCTCTCTTTAGATTTCTCATCTACCTACTTCAGACACAATAACATGTGACATACCCTCATTTCTGAAACACTTGTCTCTTCCTTCTCTTCCGTACCAATTTTGAAACACTTTCCTGGGATCTTCTCGTCTAGATAGCACTCTTCTCTTTTCCTCTCTTGTTTGTTCACATCCACTGCTGCGAGTTCTTCTTGCCTTCGTTTAGGAACAGTGTTCAGTCTTTTTCTTTCTGTAGTGATCACTTAAGTGCTGCTGTGGGCTGCTCCCCTCTTTGCTAAATAACCATCTACTTTCTTCTTCTCTACTTCATTCAGGAACCCTTCTGTGAGATCTTTTGTACTCCTGTGGAAACTCTGCTCAGTGCTTTTCTGTTAGTATCCTGGAAACTGTTGTTTACTCTGCTCTTCTCTTGTTACCCTAACATATCATGGAGACTCAGTTCTGTGCTCTTTGGTCCATGTCGTTGATCCCCTTCTCGGCCTCATCTCTACTGGGCTAGATAACAAGCCTCTTCTGTGTTTCTGTCCCGATTGTGGAAACACTCCATACTTTACTCTCAACATAGTACAAAGCATTCTGTGTCTTTGTCCCTCCTTTGTTCAAAAACAGTCTTCTGTGCTCTTCTGTGCTATCCTGGACACAGTAGGCGGGGCTCTTCTCCACTCTGTTGGATTTCACACTCACTCCTCTTTCCTGCAATACTTATTGCAGAAACACTGCTGTGGTTTCTTAGGTGCTTAAATTGAAAACACTTTTCAGCCCTCTCTTTCCTTAAGGTGGAATCACGTTTCTGTGTTCTTGTCGACTCTGCAAGACAACACTTAGCTTTTCTTCTTCCTTGGTTCAGATACATGCCTGGGTTCTGGAAACTGAGGTTCAGAAAACATTGCTACCTGCTCCTCTGTATTTCGTGCAGAAATAAAGAGCAGCGCTCTCTCACTGTGCTCATCTGGGAACACTCTCCTGGGATCTTCTCTGCTATCTAACACTGTTCATTTGTTTGTTTGTCTGTTTCTCTTTTGCTCACCGTCACTGCCCTAATTCAGCTAGACTTAGTTCACACTGTTCCTTGGTCATCTGTATTCATGTTTGAAAGAACTTTCTGTGCTCTCTTCTTCGGTGGTGGGTAGATAACAATTCGGTTTTCGTCCCGACTTAGTTGCAGTGCACTTCTTCAAATTATTGAAGAACGAGGTTAATAAACACTGCTCTGTGTTCTTCCACCCTTGGTCCTGATCACACTGTTCAACTGTGCTCGTCTTGGGAACATTTTCCTGTGAACTTCTCTGCTACATAACATTCTTCCTGTGTCTTGACTGCTATCTCTTCTTCTGTCCTCAGTTCCGAAACTCCGTTCTGTGGAATCGTGTACTTATCTTGGAAACAAATCTGTGCTAACCACTCCTTCGCTTCTGGATAACTCCCTTTCGTTTCATGGTCTCTTTATTTAGGAACACAATTGTTTTTGCATCAACCCAGACAGAAACACTACTGGGTGTCCTTCCGCACTAAGTTCAGTAACACTATTCTGTGTTCTCCTACACGTATATCTACAATACAGTTTTCTGTGCTCTGTGCTATGTTTATTAGAGATCCCCCTCTCTCTTCTTCTCTGCTTAGTTCAGAAACACTGCTTTATGGTATCTGGGCCCTGTCTGCAATCCTTTTACGGAGCTCCTCTCTACTTTCCATTAAAACCCTTCTCAGCGCTATTCTCTACTTCTCTAGATAACACGCCTCTGCTTCCTTCTCTCTTTAGATTTCTCATCTACCTACTTCAGACACAATAACATGTGACATACCCTCATTTCTGAAACACTTGTCTCTTCCTTCTCTTCCGTACCAATTTTGAAACACTTTCCTGGGATCTTCTCGTCTAGATAGCACTCTTCTCTTTTCCTCTCTTGTTTGTTCACATCCACTGCTGCGAGTTCTTCTTGCCTTCGTTTAGGAACAGTGTTCAGTCTTTTTCTTTCTGTAGTGATCACTTAAGTGCTGCTGTGGGCTGCTCCCCTCTTTGCTAAATAACCATCTCCTTTCTTCTTCTCTACTTCATTCAGGAACCCTTCTGTGAGATCTTTTGTACTTCTGTGGAAACTCTGCTCAGTGCTTTTCTGTTAGTATCCTGGAAACTGTTGTCTACTCTGCTCTTCTCTTGTTTCCCTAACATATCATGGAGACTCAGTTCTGTGCTCTTTGGTCCATGTCGTTGATCCCCTTCTCGGCCTCATCTCTACTGGGCTAGATAACAAGCCTCTTCTGTGTTTCTGTCCCGATTTTGGAAACACTCCATACTTTACTCTCAACATAGTACAAAGCATTCTGTGTATTTGTCCCTCCTTTGTTCAAAAACAGTCTTCTGTGCTCTTCTGTGCTATCCTGGACACAGTAGGCGGGGCTCTTCTCCACTCTGTTGGATTTCACACTCACTCCTCTTTCCTGCAATACTTATTGCAGAAACACTGCTGTGGTTTCTTAGGTGCTTAAATTGAAAACACTTTTCAGCCCTCTCTTTCCTTAAGGTGGAATCACGTTTCTGTGTTCTTGTCGACTCTGCAAGACAACACTTAGCTTTTCTTCTTCCTTGGTTCAGATACATGCCTGGGTTCTGGAAACTGAGGTTCAGAAAACATTGCTACCTGCTCCTCTGTATTTCATGCAGAAAAAAAAGAGCAGCGCTCTCTCACTGTGCTCGTCAGGGAACACACTCTGGGATCTTCTCTGCTATCTAACACTGTTCATTTGTTTGTTTATCTGTTTCTCTTTTGCTCACCTTCACTGCCCTAATTCAGCTAGACTTAGTTCACACTGTTCCTTGGTCATCTGTACTCATGTTTGAAAGAACTTTCTGTGCTCTCTTCTTCGGTGGTGGGTAGATAACAATTCGGTTTTCGTCCCGACTTAGTTGCAGTGCACTTCTTCAAATTATTGAAGAACGAGGTTAATAAACACTGCTCTGTGTTCTTCCACCCTTGGTCCTGATCACACTGTTCAACTGTGCTCGTCTTGGGAACATTTTCCTGTGAACTTCTCTGCTACATAACATTCTTCCTGTGTCTTGACTGCTATCTCTTCTTCTGTCCTCAGTTCCGAAACTCCGTTCTGTGGAATCGTGTACTTATCTTGGAAACAAATCTGTGCTAACCACTCCTTCGCTTCTGGATAACTCCCTTTCGTTTCATGGTCTCTTTATTTAGGAACACAATTGTTTTTGCATCAACCCAGACAGAAACACTACTGGGTGTCCTTCCGCACTAAGTTCAGTAACACTATTCTGTGTTCTCCTACACGTATATCTACAATACAGTTTTCTGTGCTCTGTGCTATGTTTATTAGAGATCCCCCTCTCTCTTCTTCTCTGCTTAGTTCAGAAACACTGCTTTATGGTATCTGGGCCCTGTCTGCAATCCTTTTACGGAGCTCCTCTCTACTTTCCATTAAAACCCTTCTCAGCGCTATTCTCTACTTCTCTAGATAACACGCCTCTGCTTCCTTCTCTCTTTAGATTTCTCATCTACCTACTTCAGACACAATAACATGTGACATACCCTCATTTCTGAAACACTTGTCTCTTCCTTCTCTTCCGTACCAATTTTGAAACACTTTCCTGGGATCTTCTCGTCTAGATAGCACTCTTCTCTTTTCCTCTCTTCTTTGTTCACATCCACTGCTGCGAGTTCTTCTTGCCTTCGTTTAGGAACAGTGTTCAGTCTTTTTCTTTCTGTAGTGATCACTTAAGTGCTGCTGTGGGCTGCTCCCCTCTTTGCTAAATAACCATCTCCTTTCTTCTTCTCTACTTCATTCAGGAACCCTTCTGTGAGATCTTTTGTACTCCTGTGGAAACTCTGCTCAGTGCTTTTCTGTTAGTATCCTGGAAACTGTTGTCTACTCTGCTCTTCTCTTGTTTCCCTAACATATCATGGAGACTCAGTTCTGTGCTCGTTGGTCCATGTCGTTGATCCCCTTCTCGGCCTCATCTCTACTGGGCTAGATAACAAGCCTCTTCTGTGTTTCTGTCCCGATTGTGGAAACACTCCATACTTTACTCTCAACATAGTACAAAGCATTCTGTGTCTTTGTCCCTCCTTTGTTCAAAAACAGTCTTCTGTGCTCTTCTGTGCTATCCTGGACACAGTAGGCAGAGCTCTTCTCCACTCTGTTGGATTTCACACTCACTCCACTTTCCTGCAATACTTATTGCAGAAAAACTGCTGTGGTTTCTTAGGTGCTTAAATTGAAAACACTTTTCAGCCCTCTCTTTCCTTAAGGTGGAATCACGTTTCTGTGTTCTTGTCGACTCTGCAAGACAACACTTAGCTTTTCTTCTTCCTTGGTTCACATACATGCCTGGGTTCTGGAAACTGAGGTTCAGAAAACATTGCTACCTACTCCTCTGTATTTCGTGCAGAAAAAAAAGAGCAGCGCTCTCTCACTGTGCTCGTCAGGGAACACTCTCCTGGGATCTTCTCTGCTATCTAACACTGTTCATTTGTTTGTTTATCTGTTTCTCTTTTGCTCACCTTCACTGCCCTAATTCAACTAGACTTAGTTCACACTGTTCCTTGGTCATCTGTACTCATGTTTGAAAGAACTTTCTGTGCTCTCTTCTTCGGTGGTGGGTAGATAACAATTCGGTTTTCGTCCCGACTTAGTTGCAGTGCACTTCTTCAAATTATTGAAGAACGAGGTTAATAAACACTGCTCTGTGTTCTTCCACCCTTGGTCCTGATCACACTGTTCAACTGTGCTCGTCTTGGGAACATTTTCCTGTGAACTTCTCTGCTACATAACATTCTTCCTGTGTCTTGACTGCTATCTCTTCTTCTGTCCTCAGTTCCGAAACTCCGTTCTGTGGAATCGTGTACTTATCTTGGAAACAAATCTGTGCTAACCACTCCTTCGCTTCTGGATAACTCCCTTTCGTTTCATGGTCTCTTTATTTAGGAACACAATTGTTTTTGCATCAACCCAGACAGAAACACTACTGGGTGTCCTTCCGCACTAAGTTCAGTAACACTATTCTGTGTTCTCCTACACGTATATCTACAATACAGTTTTCTGTGCTCTGTGCTATGTTTATTAGAGATCCCCCTCTCTCTTCTTCTCTGCTTAGTTCAGAAACACTGCTTTATGGTATCTGGGCCCTGTCTGCAATCCTTTTACGGAGCTCCTCTCTACTTTCCATTAAAACCCTTCTCAGCGCTATTCTCTACTTCTCTAGATAACACGCCTCTGCTTCCTTCTCTCTTTAGATTTCTCATCTACCTACTTCAGACACAATAACATGTGACATACCCTCATTTCTGAAACACTTGTCTCTTCCTTCTCTTCCGTACCAATTTTGAAACACTTTCCTGGGATCTTCTCGTCTAGATAGCACTCTTCTCTTTTCCTCTCTTGTTTGTTCACATCCACTGCTGCGAGTTCTTCTTGCCTTCGTTTAGGAACAGTGTTCAGTCTTTTTCTTTCTGTAGTGATCACTTAAGTGCTGCTGTGGGCTGCTCCCCTCTTTGCTAAATAACCATCTCCTTTCTTCTTCTCTACTTCATTCAGGAACCCTACTGTGAGATCTTTTGTACTCCTGTGGAAACTCTGCTCAGTGCTTTTCTGTTAGTATCCTGGAAACTGTTGTCTACTCTGCTCTTCTCTTGTTTCCCTAACATATCATGGAGACTCAGTTCTGTGCTCGTTGGTCCATGTCGTTGATCCCCTTCTCGGCCTCATCTCTACTGGGCTAGATAACAAGCCTCTTCTGTGTTTCTGTCCCGATTTTGGAAACACTCCATACTTTACTCTCAACATAGTACAAAGCATTCTGTGTATTTGTCCCTCCTTTGTTCAAAAACAGTCTTCTGTGCTCTTCTGTGCTATCCTGGACACAGTAGGCGGGGCTCTTCTCCACTCTGTTGGATTTCACACTCACTCCTCTTTCCTGCAATACTTATTGCAGAAACACTGCTGTGGTTTCTTAGGTGCTTAAATTGAAAACACTTTTCAGCCCTCTCTTTCCTTAAGGTGGAATCGCGTTTCTGTGTTCTTGTCGACTCTGCAAGACAACACTTAGCTTTTCTTCTTCCTTGATTCAGATACATGCCTGGGTTCTGGAAACTGAGGTTCAGAAAACATTGCTACCTGCTCCTCTGTATTTCATGCAGAAAAAAAAGAGCAGCGCTCTCTCACTGTGCTCGTCAGGGAACACTCTCCTGGGATCTTCTCTGCTATCTAACACTGTTCATTTGTTTGTTTGTCTGTTTCTCTTTTGCTCACCTTCACTGCCCTAATTCAGCTAGACTTAGTTCACACTGTTCCTTGGTCATCTGTACTCATGTTTGAAAGAACTTTCTGTGCTCTCTTCTTCGGTGGTGGGTAGATAACAATTCGGTTTTCGTCCCGACTTAGTTGCAGTGCACTTCTTCAAATTATTGAAGAACGAGGTTAATAAACACTGCTCTGTGTTCTTCCACCCTTGGTCCTGATCACACTGTTCAACTGTGCTCGTCTTGGGAACATTTTCCTGTGAACTTCTCTGCTACATAACATTCTTCCTGTGTCTTGACTGCTATCTCTTCTTCTGTCCTCAGTTCCGAAACTCCGTTCTGTGGAATCGTGTACTTATCTTGGAAACAAATCTGTGCTAACCACTCCTTCGCTTCTGGATAACTCCCTTTCGTTTCATGGTCTCTTTATTTAGGAACACAATTGTTTTTGCATCAACCCAGACAGAAACACTACTGGGTGTCCTTCCGCACTAAGTTCAGTAACACTATTCTGTGTTCTCCTACACGTATATCTACAATACAGTTTTCTGTGCTCTGTGCTATGTTTATTAGAGATCCCCCTCTCTCTTCTTCTCTGCTTAGTTCAGAAACACTGCTTTATGGTATCTGGGCCCTGTCTGCAATCCTTTTACGGAGCTCCTCTCTACTTTCCATTAAAACCCTTCTCAGCGCTATTCTCTACTTCTCTAGATAACACGCCTCTGCTTCCTTCTCTCTTTAGATTTCTCATCTACCTACTTCAGACACAATAACATGTGACATACCCTCATTTCTGAAACACTTGTCTCTTCCTTCTCTTCCGTACCAATTTTGAAACACTTTCCTGGGATCTTCTCGTCTAGATAGCACTCTTCTCTTTTCCTCTCTTGTTTGTTCACATCCACTGCTGCGAGTTCTTCTTGCCTTCATTTAGGAACAGTGTTCAGTCTTTTTCTTTCTGTAGTGATCACTTAAGTGCTGCTGTGGGCTGCTCCCCTCTTTGCTAAATAACCATCTCCTTTCTTCTTCTCTACTTCATTCAGGAACCCTTCTGTGAGATCTTTTGTACTCCTGTGGAAACTCTGCTCAGTGCTTTTCTGTTAGTATCCTGGAAACTGTTGTCTACTCTGCTCTTCTCTTGTTTCCCTAACATATCATGGAGACTCAGTTCTGTGCTCTTTGGTCCATGTCGTTGATCCCCTTCTCGGCCTCATCTCTACTGGGCTAGATAACAAGCCTCTTCTGTGTTTCTGTCCCGATTTTGGAAACACTCCATACTTTACTCTCAACATAGTACAAAGCATTCTGTGTCTTTGTCCCTCCTTTGTTCAAAAACAGTCTTCTGTGCTCTTCTGTGCTATCCTGGACACAGTAGGCGGGGCTCTTCTCCACTCTGTTGGATTTCACACTCACTCCTCTTTCCTGCAATACTTATTGCAGAAACACTGCTGTGGTTTCTTAGGTGCTTAAATTGAAAACACTTTTCAGCCCTCTCTTTCCTTAAGGTGGAATCACGTTTCTGTGTTCTTGTCGACTCTGCAAGACAACACTTAGCTTTTCTTCTTCCTTGGTTCAGATACATGCCTGGGTTCTGGAAACTGAGGTTCAGAAAACATTGCTACCTGCTCCTCTGTATTTCGTGCAGAAAAAAAGAGCAGCGCTCTCTCACTGTGCTCATCTGGGAACACTCTCCTGGGATCTTCTCTGCTATCTAACACTGTTCATTTGTTTGTTTGTCTGTTTCTCTTTTGCTCACCGTCACTGCCCTAATTCAGCTAGACTTAGTTCACACTGTTCCTTGGTCATCTGTACTCATGTTTGAAAGAACTTTCTGTGCTCTCTTCTTCGGTGGTGGGTAGATAACAATTCGGTTTTCGTCCCGACTTAGTTGCAGTGCACTTCTTCAAATTATTGAAGAACGAGGTTAATAAACACTGCTCTGTGTTCTTCCACCCTTGGTCCTGATCACACTGTTCAACTGTGCTCGTCTTGGGAACATTTTCCTGTGAACTTCTCTGCTACATAACTTTCTTCCTGTGTCTTGACTGCTATCTCTTCTTCTGTCCTCAGTTCCGAAACGCCGTTCTGTGGAATCGTGTACTTATCTTGGAAACAAATCTGTGCTAACCACTCCTTCGCTTCTGGATAACTCCCTTTCGTTTCATGGTCTCTTTATTTAGGAACACAATTGTTTTTGCATCAACCCAGACAGAAACACTACTGGGTGTCCTTCCGCACTAAGTTCAGTAACACTATTCTGTGTTCTCCTACACGTATATCTACAATACAGTTTTCTGTGCTCTGTGCTATGTTTATTAGAGATCCCCCTCTCTCTTCTTCTCTGCTTAGTTCAGAAACACTGCTTTATGGTATCTGGGCCCTGTCTGCAATCCTTTTACGGAGCTCCTCTCTACTTTCCATTAAAACCCTTCTCAGCGCTATTCTCTACTTCTCTAGATAACACGCCTCTGCTTCCTTCTCTCTTTAGATTTCTCATCTACCTACTTCAGACACAATAACATGTGACATACCCTCATTTCTGAAACACTTGTCTCTTCCTTCTCTTCCGTACCAATTTTGAAACACTTTCCTGGGATCTTCTCGTCTAGATAGCACTCTTCTCTTTTCCTCTCTTGTTTGTTCACATCCACTGCTGCGAGTTCTTCTTGCCTTCGTTTAGGAACAGTGTTCAGTCTTTTTCTTTCTGTAGTGATCACTTAAGTGCTGCTGTGGGCTGCTCCCCTCTTTGCTAAATAACCATCTCCTTTCTTCTTCTCTACTTCATTCAGGAACCCTTCTGTGAGATCTTTTGTACTCCTGTGGAAACTCTGCTCAGTGCTTTTCTGTTAGTATCCTGGAAACTGTTGTCTACTCTGCTCTTCTCTTGTTTCCCTAACATATCATGGAGACTCAGTTCTGTGCTCGTTGGTCCATGTCGTTGATCCCCTTCTCGGCCTCATCTCTACTGGGCTAGATAACAAGCCTCTTCTGTGTTTCTGTCCCGATTTTGGAAACACTCCATACTTTACTCTCAACATAGTACAAAGCATTCTGTGTCTTTGTCCCTCCTTTGTTCAAAAACAGTCTTCTGTGCTCTTCTGTGCTATCCTGGACACAGTAGGCGGGGCTCTTCTCCACTCTGTTGGATTTCACACTCACTCCTCTTTCCTGCAATACTTATTGCAGAAACACTGCTGTGGTTTCTTAGGTGCTTAAATTGAAAACACTTTTCAGCCCTCTCTTTCCTTAAGGTGGAATCACGTTTCTGTGTTCTTGTCGACTCTGCAAGACAACACTTAGCTTTTCTTCTTCCTTGGTTCAGATACATGCCTGGGTTCTGGAAACTGAGGTTCAGAAAACATTGCTACCTGCTCCTCTGTATTTCGTGCAGAAAAAAAGAGCAGCGCTCTCTCACTGTGCTCATCTGGGAACACTCTCCTGGGATCTTCTCTGCTATCTAACACTGTTCATTTGTTTGTTTGTCTGTTTCTCTTTTGCTCACCGTCACTGCCCTAATTCAGCTAGACTTAGTTCACACTGTTCCTTGGTCATCTGTACTCATGTTTGAAAGAACTTTCTGTGCTCTCTTCTTCGGTGGTGGGTAGATAACAATTCGGTTTTCGTCCCGACTTAGTTGCAGTGCACTTCTTCAAATTATTGAAGAACGAGGTTAATAAACACTGCTCTGTGTTCTTCCACCCTTGGTCCTGATCACACTGTTCAACTGTGCTCGTCTTGGGAACATTTTCCTGTGAACTTCTCTGCTACATAACATTCTTCCTGTGTCTTGACTGCTATCTCTTCTTCTGTCCTCAGTTCCGAAACTCCGTTCTGTGGAATCGTGTACTTATCTTGGAAACAAATCTGTGCTAACCACTCCTTCGCTTCTGGATAACTCCCTTTCGTTTCATGGTCTCTTTATTTAGGAACACAATTGTTTTTGCATCAACCCAGACAGAAACACTACTGGGTGTCCTTCCGCACTAAGTTCAGTAACACTATTCTGTGTTCTCCTACACGTATATCCACAATAGAGTTTTCTGTGCTCTGTGCTATGTTTATTAGAGATCCCCCTCTCTCTTTTTTCTCTGCTTAGTTCAGAAACACTGCTTTATGGTATCTGGGCCCTGTCTGCAATCCTTTTACGGAGCTCCTCTCTACTTTCCATTAAAACCCTTCTCAGCGCTATTCTCTACTTCTCTAGATAACACGCCTCTGCTTCCTTCTCTCTTTAGATTTCTCATCTACCTACTTCAGACACAATAACATGTGACATACCCTCATTTCTGAAAGACTTGTCTCTTCCTTCTCTTCCGTACCAATTTTGAAACACTTTCCTGGGATCTTCTCGTCTAGATAGCACTCTTCTCTTTTCCTCTCTTGTTTGTTCACATCCACTGCTGCGAGTTCTTCTTGCCTTCGTTTAGGAACAGTGTTCAGTCTTTTTCTTTCTGTAGTGATCACTTAAGTGCTGCTGTGGGCTGCTCCCCTCTTTGCTAAATAACCATCTCCTTTCTTCTTCTCTACTTCATTCAGGAACCCTTCTGTGAGATCTTTTGTACTCCTGTGGAAACTCTGCTCAGTGCTTTTCTGTTAGTATCCTGGAAACTGTTGTCTACTCTGCTCTTCTCTTGTTTCCCTAACATATCATGGAGACTCAGTTCTGTGCTTTTTGGTCCATGTCGTTGATCCCCTTCTCGGCCTCATCTCTACTGGGCTAGATAACAAGCCTCTTCTGTGTTTCTGTCCCGATTTTGGAAACACTCCATACTTTACTCTCAACATAGTACAAAGCATTCTGTGTCTTTGTCCCTCCTTTGTTCAAAAACAGTCTTCTGTGCTCTTCTGTGCTATCCTGGACACAGTAGGCGGGGCTCTTCTCCACTCTGTTGGATTTCACACTCACTCCTCTTTCCTGCAATACTTATTGCAGAAACACTGCTGTGGTTTCTTAGGTGCTTAAATTGAAAACACTTTTCAGCCCTCTCTTTCCTTAAGGTGGAATCACGTTTCTGTGTTCTTGTCGACTCTGCAAGACAACACTTAGCTTTTCTTCTTCCTTGGTTCAGATACATGCCTGGGTTCTGGAAACTGAGGTTCAGAAAACATTGCTACCTGCTCCTCTGTATTTCATGCAGAAAAAAAAGAGCAGCGCTCTCTCACTGTGCTCGTCAGGGAACACTCTCCTGGGATCTTCTCTGCTATCTAACACTGTTCATTTGTTTGTTTATCTGTTTCTCTTTTGCTCACCGTCACTGCCCTAATTCAGCTTGACTTAGTTCACACTGTTCCTTGGTCATCTGTACTCATGTTTGAAAGAACTTTCTGTGCTCTCTTCTTCGGTGGTGGGTAGATAACAATTCGGTTTTCGTCCCGACATAGTTGCAGTGCACTTCTTCAAATTATTGAAGAACGAGGTTAATAAACACTGCTCTGTGTTCTTCCACCCTTGGTCCTGATCACACTGTTCAACTGTGCTCGTCTTGGGAACATTTTCCTGTGAACTTCTCTGCTACATAACATTCTTCCTGTGTCTTGACTGCTATCTCTTCTTCTGTCCTCAGTTCCGAAACTCCGTTCTGTGGAATCGTGTACTTATCTTGGAAACAAATCTGTGCTAACCACTCCTTCGCTTCTGGATAACTCCCTTTCGTTTCATGGTCTCTTTATTTAGGAACACAATTGTTTTTGCATCAACCCAGACAGAAACACTACTGGGTGTCCTTCCGCACTAAGTTCAGTAACACTATTCTGTGTTCTCCTACACGTATATCTACAATACAGTTTTCTGTGCTCTGTGCTATGTTTATTAGAGATCCCCCTCTCTCTTCTTCTCTGCTTAGTTCAGAAACACTGCTTTATGGTATCTGGGCCCTGTCTGCAATCCTTTTACGGAGCTCCTCTCTACTTTCCATTAAAACCCTTCTCAGCGCTATTCTCTACTTCTCTAGATAACACGCCTCTGCTTCCTTCTCTCTTTAGATTTCTCATCTACCTACTTCAGACACAATAACATGTGACATACCCTCATTTCTGAAACACTTGTCTCTTCCTTCTCTTCCGTACCAATTTTGAAACACTTTCCTGGGATCTTCTCGTCTAGATAGCACTCTTCTCTTTTCCTCTCTTGTTTGTTCACATCCACTGCTGCGAGTTCTTCTTGCCTTCGTTTAGGAACAGTGTTCAGTCTTTTTCTTTCTGTAGTGATCACTTAAGTGCTGCTGTGGGCTGCTCCCCTCTTTGCTAAATAACCATCTCCTTTCTTCTTCTCTACTTCATTCAGGAACCCTTCTGTGAGATCTTTTGTACTCCTGTGGAAACTCTGCTCAGTGCTTTTCTGTTAGTATCCTGGAAACTGTTGTCTACTCTGCTCTTCTCTTGTTTCCCTAACATATCATGGAGACTCAGTTCTGTGCTCGTTGGTCCATGTCGTTGATCCCCTTCTCGGCCTCATCTCTACTGGGCTAGATAACAAGCCTCTTCTGTGTTTCTGTCCCGATTTTGGAAACACTCCATACTTTACTCTCAACATAGTACAAAGCATTCTGTGTCTTTGTCCCTCCTTTGTTCAAAAACAGTCTTCTGTGCTCTTCTGTGCTATCCTGGACACAGTAGGCGGGGCTCTTCTCCACTCTGTTGGATTTCACACTCACTCCTCTTTCCTGCAATACTTATTGCAGAAACACTGCTGTGGTTTCTTAGGTGCTTAAATTGAAAACACTTTTCAGCCCTCTCTTTCCTTAAGGTGGAATCACGTTTCTGTGTTCTTGTCGACTCTGCAAGACAACACTTAGCTTTTCTTCTTCCTTGGTTCAGATACATGCCTGGGTTCTGGAAACTGAGGTTCAGAAAACATTGCTACCTGCTCCTCTGTATTTCGTGCAGAAAAAAAGAGCAGCGCTCTCTCACTGTGCTCATCTGGGAACACTCTCCTGGGATCTTCTCTGCTATCTAACACTGTTCATTTGTTTGTTTGTCTGTTTCTCTTTTGCTCACCGTCACTGCCCTAATTCAGCTAGACTTAGTTCACACTGTTCCTTGGTCATCTGTACTCATGTTTGAAAGAACTTTCTGTGCTCTCTTCTTCGGTGGTGGGTAGATAACAATTCGGTTTTCGTCCCGACTTAGTTGCAGTGCACTTCTTCAAATTATTGAAGAACGAGGTTAATAAACACTGCTCTGTGTTCTTCCACCCTTGGTCCTGATCACACTGTTCAACTGTGCTCGTCTTGGGAACATTTTCCTGTGAACTTCTCTGCTACATAACATTCTTCCTGTGTCTTGACTGCTATCTCTTCTTCTGTCCTCAGTTCCGAAACTCCGTTCTGTGGAATCGTGTACTTATCTTGGAAACAAATCTGTGCTAACCACTCCTTCGCTTCTGGATAACTCCCTTTCGTTTCATGGTCTCTTTATTTAGGAACACAATTGTTTTTGCATCAACCCAGACAGAAACACTACTGGGTGTCCTTCCGCACTAAGTTCAGTAACACTATTCTGTGTTCTCCTACACGTATATCCACAATAGAGTTTTCTGTGCTCTGTGCTATGTTTATTAGAGATCCCCCTCTCTCTTTTTTCTCTGCTTAGTTCAGAAACACTGCTTTATGGTATCTGGGCCCTGTCTGCAATCCTTTTACGGAGCTCCTCTCTACTTTCCATTAAAACCCTTCTCAGCGCTATTCTCTACTTCTCTAGATAACACGCCTCTGCTTCCTTCTCTCTTTAGATTTCTCATCTACCTACTTCAGACACAATAACATGTGACATACCCTCATTTCTGAAAGACTTGTCTCTTCCTTCTCTTCCGTACCAATTTTGAAACACTTTCCTGGGATCTTCTCGTCTAGATAGCACTCTTCTCTTTTCCTCTCTTGTTTGTTCACATCCACTGCTGCGAGTTCTTCTTGCCTTCGTTTAGGAACAGTGTTCAGTCTTTTTCTTTCTGTAGTGATCACTTAAGTGCTGCTGTGGGCTGCTCCCCTCTTTGCTAAATAACCATCTCCTTTCTTCTTCTCTACTTCATTCAGGAACCCTTCTGTGAGATCTTTTGTACTCCTGTGGAAACTCTGCTCAGTGCTTTTCTGTTAGTATCCTGGAAACTGTTGTCTACTCTGCTCTTCTCTTGTTTCCCTAACATATCATGGAGACTCAGTTCTGTGCTTTTTGGTCCATGTCGTTGATCCCCTTCTCGGCCTCATCTCTACTGGGCTAGATAACAAGCCTCTTCTGTGTTTCTGTCCCGATTTTGGAAACACTCCATACTTTACTCTCAACATAGTACAAAGCATTCTGTGTCTTTGTCCCTCCTTTGTTCAAAAACAGTCTTCTGTGCTCTTCTGTGCTATCCTGGACACAGTAGGCGGGGCTCTTCTCCACTCTGTTGGATTTCACACTCACTCCTCTTTCCTGCAATACTTATTGCAGAAACACTGCTGTGGTTTCTTAGGTGCTTAAATTGAAAACACTTTTCAGCCCTCTCTTTCCTTAAGGTGGAATCACGTTTCTGTGTTCTTGTCGACTCTGCAAGACAACACTTAGCTTTTCTTCTTCCTTGGTTCAGATACATGCCTGGGTTCTGGAAACTGAGGTTCAGAAAACATTGCTACCTGCTCCTCTGTATTTCATGCAGAAAAAAAAGAGCAGCGCTCTCTCACTGTGCTCGTCAGGGAACACTCTCCTGGGATCTTCTCTGCTATCTAACACTGTTCATTTGTTTGTTTATCTGTTTCTCTTTTGCTCACCGTCACTGCCCTAATTCAGCTTGACTTAGTTCACACTGTTCCTTGGTCATCTGTACTCATGTTTGAAAGAACTTTCTGTGCTCTCTTCTTCGGTGGTGGGTAGATAACAATTCGGTTTTCGTCCCGACATAGTTGCAGTGCACTTCTTCAAATTATTGAAGAACGAGGTTAATAAACACTGCTCTGTGTTCTTCCACCCTTGGTCCTGATCACACTGTTCAACTGTGCTCGTCTTGGGAACATTTTCCTGTGAACTTCTCTGCTACATAACATTCTTCCTGTGTCTTGACTGCTATCTCTTCTTCTGTCCTCAGTTCCGAAACTCCGTTCTGTGGAATCGTGTACTTATCTTGGAAACAAATCTGTGCTAACCACTCCTTCGCTTCTGGATAACTCCCTTTCGTTTCATGGTCTCTTTATTTAGGAACACAATTGTTTTTGCATCAACCCAGACAGAAACACTACTGGGTGTCCTTCCGCACTAAGTTCAGTAACACTATTCTGTGTTCTCCTACACGTATATCTACAATACAGTTTTCTGTGCTCTGTGCTATGTTTATTAGAGATCCCCCTCTCTCTTCTTCTCTGCTTAGTTCAGAAACACTGCTTTATGGTATCTGGGCCCTGTCTGCAATCCTTTTACGGAGCTCCTCTCTACTTTCCATTAAAACCCTTCTCAGCGCTATTCTCTACTTCTCTAGATAACACGCCTCTGCTTCCTTCTCTCTTTAGATTTCTCATCTACCTACTTCAGACACAATAACATGTGACATACCCTCATTTCTGAAACACTTGTCTCTTCCTTCTCTTCCGTACCAATTTTGAAACACTTTCCTGGGATCTTCTCGTCTAGATAGCACTCTTCTCTTTTCCTCTCTTGTTTGTTCACATCCACTGCTGCGAGTTCTTCTTGCCTTCGTTTAGGAACAGTGTTCAGTCTTTTTCTTTCTGTAGTGATCACTTAAGTGCTGCTGTGGGCTGCTCCCCTCTTTGCTAAATAACCATCTCCTTTCTTCTTCTCTACTTCATTCAGGAACCCTTCTGTGAGATCTTTTGTACTCCTGTGGAAACTCTGCTCAGTGCTTTTCTGTTAGTATCCTGGAAACTGTTGTCTACTCTGCTCTTCTCTTGTTTCCCTAACATATCATGGAGACTCAGTTCTGTGCTCGTTGGTCCATGTCGTTGATCCCCTTCTCGGCCTCATCTCTACTGGGCTAGATAACAAGCCTCTTCTGTGTTTCTGTCCCGATTGTGGAAACACTCCATACTTTACTCTCAACATAGTACAAAGCATTCTGTGTCTTCGTCCCTCCTTTGGTCAAAAACAGTCTTCTGTGCTCTTCTGTGCTATCCTGGACACAGTAGGCGGGGCTCTTCTCCACTCTGTTGGATTTCACACTCACTCCACTTTCCTGCAATACTTATTGCAGAAACACTGCTGTGGTTTCTTAGGTGCTTATATTGAAAACACTTTTCAGCCCTCTCTTTCCTTAAGGTGGAATCACGTTTCTGTGTTCTTGTCGACTCTGCAAGACAACACTTAGCTTTTCTTCTTCCTTGGTTCAGATACATGCCTGGGTTCTGGAAACTGAGGTTCAGAAAACATTGCTACCTGCTCCTCTGTATTTCATGCAGAAAAAAAAGAGCAGCGCTCTCTCACTGTGCTCGTCAGGGAACACTCTCCTGGGATCTTCTCTGCTATCTAACACTGTTCATTTGTTTGTTTATCTGTTTCTCTTTTGCTCACCGTCACTGCCCTAATTCAGCTAGACTTAGTTCACACTGTTCCTTGGTCATCTGTACTCATGTTTGAAAGAACTTTCTGTGCTCTCTTCTTCGGTGGTGGGTAGATAACAATTCGGTTTTCGTCCCGACTTAGTTGCAGTGCACTTCTTCAAATTATTGAAGAACGAGGTTAATAAACACTGCTCTGTGTTCTTCCACCCTTGGTCCTGATCACACTGTTCAACTGTGCTCGTCTTGGGAACATTTTCCTGTGAACTTCTCTGCTACATAACATTCTTCCTGTGTCTTGACTGCTATCTCTTCTTCTGTCCTCAGTTCGGAAACTCCGTTCTGTGGAATCGTGTACTTATCTTGGAAACAAATCTGTGCTAACCACTCCTTCGCTTCTGGATAACTCCCTTTCGTTTAATGGTCTCTTTATTTAGGAACACAATTGTTTTTGCATCAACCCAGACAGAAACACTACTGGGTGTCCTTCCGCACTAAGTTCAGTAACACTATTCTGTGTTCTCCTACACGTATATCCACAATAGAGTTTTCTGTGCTCTGTGCTATGTTTATTAGAGATCCCCCTCTCTCTTCTTCTCTGCTTAGTTCAGAAACACTGTTTTATGGTATCTGGGCCCTGTCTGCAATCCTTTTACGGAGCTCCTCTCTACTTTCCATTAAAACCCTTCTCAGCGCTATTCTCTACTTCTCTAGATAACACGCCTCTGCTTCCTTCTCTCTTTAGATTTCTCATCTACCTACTTCAGACACAATAACATGTGACATACCCTCATTTCTGAAAGACTTGTCTCTTCCTTCTCTTCCGTACCAATTTTGAAACACTTTCCTGGGATCTTCTCGTCTAGATAGCACTCTTCTCTTTTCCTCTCTTGTTTGTTCACATCCACTGCTGCGAGTTCTTCTTGCCTTCGTTTAGGAACAGTGTTCAGTCTTTTTCTTTCTGTAGTGATCACTTAAGTGCTGCTGTGGGCTGCTCCCCTCTTTGCTAAATAACCATCTCCTTTCTTCTTCTCTACTTCATTCAGGAACCCTTCTGTGAGATCTTTTGTACTCCTGTGGAAACTCTGCTCAGTGCTTTTCTGTTAGTATCCTGGAAACTGTTGTCTACTCTGCTCTTCTCTTGTTTCCCTAACATATCATGGAGACTCAGTTCTGTGCTCTTTGGTCCATGTCGTTGATCCCCTTCTCGGCCTCATCTCTACTGGGCTAGATAACAAGCCTCTTCTGTGTTTCTGTCCCGATTTTGGAAACACTCCATACTTTACTCTCAACATAGTACAAAGCATTCTGTGTCTTTGTCCCTCCTTTGTTCAAAAACAGTCTTCTGTGCTCTTCTGTGCTATCCTGGACACAGTAGGCGGGGCTCTTCTCCACTCTGTTGGATTTCACACTCAATCCACTTTCCTGCAATACTTATTGCAGAAACACTGCTGTGGTTTCTTAGGTGCTTAAATTGAAAACACTTTTCAGCCCTCTCTTTCCTTAAGGTGGAATCACGTTTCTGTGTTCTTGTCGACTCTGCAAGACAACACTTAGCTTTTCTTCTTCCTTGGTTCAGATACATGCCTGGGTTCTGGAAACTGAGGTTCAGAAAACATTGCTACCTGCTCCTCTGTATTTCGTGCAGAAAAAAAAGAGCAGCGCTCTCTCACTGTGCTCGTCAGGGAACACTCTCCTGGGATCTTCTCTGCTATCTAACACTGTTCATTTGTTTGTTTGTCTGTTTCTCTTTTGCTCACCGTCACTGCCCTAATTCAGCTAGACTTAGTTCACACTGTTCCTTGGTCATCTGTACTCATGTTTGAAAGAACTTTCTGTGCTCTCTTCTTCGGTGGTGGGTAGATAACAATTCGGTTTTCGTCCTGACTTAGTTGCAGTGCACTTCTTCAAATTATTGAAGAACGAGGTTAATAAACACTGCTCTGTGTTCTTCCACCCTTGGTCCTGATCACACTGTTCAACTGTGCTCGTCTTGGGAACATTTTCCTGTGAACTTCTCTGCTACATAACATTCTTCCTGTGTCTTGACTGCTATCTCTTCTTCTGTCCTCAGTTCCGAAACTCCGTTCTGTGGAATCGTGTACTTATCTTGGAAACAAATCTGTGCTAACCACTCCTTCGCTTCTGGATAACTCCCTTTCGTTTAATGGTCTCTTTATTTAGGAACACAATTGTTTTTGCATCAACCCAGACAGAAACACTACTGGGTGTCCTTCCGCACTAAGTTCAGTAACACTATTCTGTGTTCTCCTACACGTATATCCACAATACAGTTTTCTGTGCTCTGTGCTATGTTTATTAGAGATCCCCCTCTCTCTTCTTCTCTGCTTAGTTCAGAAACACTGCTTTATGGTATCTGGGCCCTGTCTGCAATCCTTTTACGGAGCTCCTCTCTACTTTCCATTAAAACCCTTCTCAGCGCTATTCTCTACTTCTCTAGATAACACGCCTCTGCTTCCTTCTCTCTTTAGATTTCTCATCTACCTACTTCAGACACAATAACATGTGACATACCCTCATTTCTGAAACACTTGTCTCTTCCTTCTCTTCTGTACCAATTTTGAAACACTTTCCTGGGATCTTCTCGTCTAGATAGCTCTCTTCTCTTTTCCTCTCTTGTTTGTTCACATCCACTGCTGCGAGTTCTTCTTGCCTTCATTTAGGAACAGTGTTCAGTCTTTTTCTTTCTGTAGTGATCACTTAAGTGCTGCTGTGGGCTGCTCCCCTCTTTGCTAAATAACCATCTCCTTTCTTCTTCTCTACTTCATTCAGGAACCCTTCTGTGAGATCTTTTGTACTCCTGTCGAAACTCTGCTCAGTGCTTTTCTGTTAGTATCCTGGAAACTGTTGTCTACTCTGCTCTTCTCTTGTTTCCCTAACATATCATGGAGACTCAGTTCTGTGCTCTTTGGTCCATGTCGTTGATCCCCTTCTCGGCCTCATCTCTACTGGGCTAGATAACAAGCCTCTTCTGTGTTTCTGTCCCGATTTTGGAAACACTCCATACTTTACTCTCAACATAGTACAAAGCATTCTGTGTCTTTGTCCCTCCTTTGTTCAAAAACAGTCTTCTGTGCTCTTCTGTGCTATGCTGGACACAGTAGGCGGGGCTCTTCTCCACTCTGTTGGATTTCACACTCACTCCTCCTTCCTGCAATACTTATTGCAGAAACACTGCTGTGGTTTCTTAGGTGCTTAAATTGAAAACACTTTTCAGCCCTCTCTTTCCTTAAGGTGGAATCACGTTTCTGTGTTCTTGTCGACTCTGCAAGACAACACTTAGCTTTTCTTCTTCCTTGGTTCAGATACATGCCTGGGTTCTGGAAACTGAGGTTCAGAAAACATTGCTACCTGCTCCTCTGTATTTCATGCAGAAAAAAAAGAGCAGCGCTCTCTCACTGTGCTCGTCAGGGAACACTCTCCTGGGATCTTCTCTGCTATCTAACACTGTTCATTTGTTTGTTTATCTGTTTCTCTTTTGCTCACCGTCACTGCCCTAATTCAGCTAGACTTAGTTCACACTGTTCCTTGGTCATCTGTACTCATGTTTGAAAGAACTTTCTGTGCTCTCTTCTTCGGTGGTGGGTAGATAACAATTCGGTTTTCGTCCCGACTTAGTTGCAGTGCACTTCTTCAAATTATTGAAGAACGAGGTTAATAAACACTGCTCTGTGTTCTTCCACCCTTGGTCCTGATCACACTGTTCAACTGTGCTCGTCTTGGGAACATTTTCCTGTGAACTTCTCTGCTACATAACATTCTTCCTGTGTCTTGACTGCTATCTCTTCTTCTGTCCTCAGTTCCGAAACTCCGTTCTGTGGAATCGTGTACTTATCTTGGAAACAAATCTGTGCTAACCACTCCTTCGCTTCTGGATAACTCCCTTTCGTTTAATGGTCTCTTTATTTAGGAACACAATTGTTTTTGCATCAACCCAGACAGAAACACTACTGGGTGTCCTTCCGCACTAAGTTCAGTAACACTATTCTGTGTTCTCCTACACGTATATCCACAATAGAGTTTTCTGTGCTCTGTGCTATTTTTATTAGAGATCCCCCTCTCTCTTCTTCTCTGCTTAGTTCAGAAACACTGCTTTATGGTATCTGGGCCCTGTCTGCAATCCTTTTACGGAGCTCCTCTCTACTTTCCATTAAAACCCTTCTCAGCGCTATTCTCTACTTCTCTAGATAACACGCCTCTGCTTCCTTCTCTCTTTAGATTTCTCATCTACCTACTTCAGACACAATAACATGTGACATACCCTCATTTCTGAAACACTTGTCTCTTCCTTCTCTTCCGTACCAATTTTGAAACACTTTCCTGGGATCTTCTCGTCTAGATAGCACTCTTCTCTTTTCCTCTCTTGTTTGTTCACATCCACTGCTGCGAGTTCTTCTTGCCTTCGTTTAGGAACAGTGTTCAGTCTTTTTCTTTCTGTAGTGATCACTTAAGTGCTGCTGTGGGCTGCTCCCCTCTTTGCTAAATAACCATCTCCTTTCTTCTTCTCTACTTCATTCAGGAACCCTTCTGTGAGATCTTTTGTACTCCTGTGGAAACTCTGCTCAGTGCTTTTCTGTTAGTATCCTGGAAACTGTTGTCTACTCTGCTCTTCTCTTGTTTCCCTAACATATCATGGAGACTCAGTTCTGTGCTCGTTGGTCCATGTCGTTGATCCCCTTCTCGGCCTCATCTCTACTGGGCTAGATAACAAGCCTCTTCTGTGTTTCTGTCCCGATTTTGGAAACACTCCATACTTTACTCTCAACATAGTACAAAGCATTCTGTGTCTTTGTCCCTCCTTTGTTCAAAAACAGTCTTCTGTGCTCTTCTGTGCTATCCTGGACACAGTAGGCGGGGCTCTTCTCCACTCTGTTGGATTTCACACTCACTCCACTTTCCTGCAATACTTATTGCAGAAACACGGCTGTGGTTTCTTAGGTGCTTAAATTGAAAACACTTTTCAGCCCTCTCTTTCCTTAAGGTGGAATCACGTTTCTGTGTTCTTGTCGACTCTGCAAGACAACACTTAGCTTTTCTTCTTCCTTGGTTCAGATACATGCCTGGGTTCTGGAAACTGAGGTTCAGAAAACATTGCTACCTGCTCCTCTGTATTTCGTGCAGAAAAAAAAGAGCAGCGCTCTCTCACTGTGCTCGTCAGGGAACACTCTCCTGGGATCTTCTCTGCTATCTAACACTGTTCATTTGTTTGTTTGTCTGTTTCTCTTTTGCTCACCGTCACTGCCCTAATTCAGCTAGACTTAGTTCACACTGTTCCTTGGTCATCTGTACTCATGTTTGAAAGAACTTTCTGTGCTCTCTTCTTCGGTGGTGGGTAGATAACAATTCGGTTTTCGTCCCGACTTAGTTGCAGTGCACTTCTTCAAATTATTGAAGAACGAGGTTAATAAACACTGCTCTGTGTTCTTCCACCCTTGGTCCTGATCACACTGTTCAACTGTGCTCGTCTTGGGAACATTTTCCTGTGAACTTCTCTGCTACATAACATTCTTCCTGTGTCTTGACTGCTATCTCTTCTTCTGTCCTCAGTTCCGAAACTCCGTTCTGTGGAATCGTGTACTTATCTTGGAAACAAATCTGTGCTAACCACTCCTTCGCTTCTGGATAACTCCCTTTCGTTTAATGGTCTCTTTATTTAGGAACACAATTGTTTTTGCATCAACCCAGACAGAAACACTACTGGGTGTCCTTCCGCACTAAGTTCAGTAACACTATTCTGTGTTCTCCTACACGTATATCCACAATAGAGTTTTCTGTGCTCTGTGCTATTTTTATTAGAGATCCCCCTCTCTCTTCTTCTCTGCTTAGTTCAGAAACACTGCTTTATGGTATCTGGGCCCTGTCTGCAATCCTTTTACGGAGCTCCTCTCTACTTTCCATTAAAACCCTTCTCAGCGCTATTCTCTACTTCTCTAGATAACACGCCTCTGCTTCCTTCTCTCTTTAGATTTCTCATCTACCTACTTCAGACACAATAACATGTGACATACCCTCATTTCTGAAACACTTGTCTCTTCCTTCTCTTCCGTACCAATTTTGAAACACTTTCCTGGGATCTTCTCGTCTAGATAGCACTCTTCTCTTTTCCTCTCTTGTTTGTTCACATCCACTGCTGCGAGTTCTTCTTGCCTTCGTTTAGGAACAGTGTTCAGTCTTTTTCTTTCTGTAGTGATCACTTAAGTGCTGCTGTGGGCTGCTCCCCTCTTTGCTAAATAACCATCTCCTTTCTTCTTCTCTACTTCATTCAGGAACCCTTCTGTGAGATCTTTTGTACTCCTGTGGAAACTCTGCTCAGTGCTTTTCTGTTAGTATCCTGGAAACTGTTGTCTACTCTGCTCTTCTCTTGTTTCCCTAACATATCATGGAGACTCAGTTCTGTGCTCTTTGGTCCATGTCGTTGATCCCCTTCTCGGCCTCATCTCTACTGGGCTAGATAACAAGCCTCTTCTGTGTTTCTGTCCCGATTGTGGAAACACTCCATACTTTACTCTCAACATAGTACAAAGCATTCTGTGTCTTTGAACCTCCTTTGTTCAAAAACAGTCTTCTGTGCTCTTCTGTGCTATCCTGGACACAGTAGGCGGGGCTCTTCTCCACTCTGTTGGATTTCACACTCACTCCTCTTTCCTGCAATACTTATTGCAGAAACACTGCTGTGGTTTCTTAGGTGCTTAAATTGAAAACACTTTTCAGCCCTCTCTTTCCTTAAGGTGGAATCACGTTTCTGTGTTCTTGTCGACTCTGCAAGACAACACTTAGCTTTTCTTCTTCCTTGGTTCAGATACATGCCTGGGTTCTGGAAACTGAGGTTCAGAAAACATTGCTACCTGCTCCTCTGTATTTCATGCAGAAAAAAAAGAGCAGCGCTCTCTCACTGTGCTCGTCAGGGAACACTCTCCTGGGATCTTCTCTGCTATCTAACACTGTTCATTTGTTTGTTTGTCTGTTTCTCTTTTGCTCACCGTCACTGCCCTAATTCAGCTAGACTTAGTTCACACTGTTCCTTGGTCATCTGTACTCATGTTTGAAAGAACTTTCTGTGCTCTCTTCTTCGGTGGTGGGTAGATAACAATTCGGTTTTCGTCCCGACTTAGTTGCAGTGCACTTCTTCAAATTATTGAAGAACGAGGTTAATAAACACTGCTCTGTGTTCTTCCACCCTTGGTCCTGATCACACTGTTCAACTGTGCTCGTCTTGGGAACATTTTCCTGTGAACTTCTCTGCTACATAACATTCTTCCTGTGTCTTGACTGCTATCTCTTCTTCTGTCCTCAGTTCCGAAACTCCGTTCTGTGGAATCGTGTACTTATCTTGGAAACAAATCTGTGCTAACCACTCTTTCGCTTCTGGATAACTCCCTTTCGTTTAATGGTCTCTTTATTTAGGAACACAATTGTTTTTGCATCAACCCAGACAGAAACACTACTGGGTGTCCTTCCGCACTAAGTTCAGTAACACTATTCTGTGTTCTCCTACACGTATATCCACAATAGAGTTTTCTGTGCTCTGTGCTATTTTTATTAGAGATCCCCCTCTCTCTTCTTCTCTGCTTAGTTCAGAAACACTGCTTTATGGTATCTGGGCCCTGTCTGCAATCCTTTTACGGAGCTCCTCTCTACTTTCCATTAAAACCCTTCTCAGCGCTATTCTCTACTTCTCTAGATAACATGCCTCTGCTTCCTTCTCTCTTTAGATTTCTCATCTACCTACTTCAGACACAATAACATGTGACATACCCTCATTTCTGAAACACTTGTCTCTTCCTTCTCTTCCGTACCAATTTTGAAACACTTTCCTGGGATCTTCTCGTCTAGATAGCATTCTTCTCTTTTCCTCTCTTGTTTGTTCACATCCACTGCTGCGAGTTCTTCTTGCCTTCGTTTAGGAACAGTGTTCAGTCTTTTTCTTTCTGTAGTGATCACTTAAGTGCTGCTGTGGGCTGCTCCCCTCTTTGCTAAATAACCATCTCCTTTCTTCTTCTCTACTTCATTCAGGAACCCTTCTGTGAGATCTTTTGTACTCCTGTGGAAACTCTGCTCAGTGCTTTTCTGTTAGTATCCTGGAAACTGTTGTCTACTCTGCTCTTCTCTTGTTTCCCTAACATATCATGGAGACTCAGTTCTGTGCTCTTTGGTCCATGTCGTTGATCCCCTTCTCGGCCTCATCTCTACTGGGCTAGATAACAAGCCTCTTCTGTGTTTCTGTCCCGATTTTGGAAACACTCCATACTTTACTCTCAACATAGTACAAAGCATTCTGTGTCTTTGTCCCTCCTTTGTTCAAAAACAGTCTTCTGTGCTCTTCTGTGCTATCCTGGACACAGTAGGCGGGGCTCTTCTCCACTCTGTTGGATTTCACACTCACTCCTCTTTCCTGCAATACTTATTGCAGAAACACTGCTGTGGTTTCTTAGGTGCTTAAATTGAAAACACTTTTCAGCCCTCTCTTTCCTTAAGGTGGAATCACGTTTCTGTGTTCTTGTCGACTCTGCAAGACAACACTTAGCTTTTCTTCTTCCTTGGTTCAGATACATGCCTGGGTTCTGGAAACTGAGGTTCAGAAAACATTGCTACCTGCTCCTCTGTATTTCATGCAGAAAAAAAAGAGCAGCGCTCTCTCACTGTGCTCGTCAGGGAACACTCTCCTAGGATCTTCTCTGCTATCTAACACTGTTCATTTGTTTGTTTATCTGTTTCTCTTTTGCTCACCGTCACTGCCCTAATTCAGCTAGACTTAGTTCACACTGTTCCTTGGTCATCTGTACTCATGTTTGAAAGAACTTTCTGTGCTCTCTTCTTCGGTGGTGGGTAGATAACAATTCGGTTTTCGTCCTGACTTAGTTGCAGTGCACTTCTTCAAATTATTGAAGAACGAGGTTAATAAACACTGCTCTGTGTTCTTCCACCCTTGGTCCTGATCACACTGTTCAACTGTGCTCGTCTTGGGAACATTTTCCTGTGAACTTCTCTGCTACATAACATTCTTCCTGTGTCTTGACTGCTATCTCTTCTTCTGTCCTCAGTTCCGAAACTCCGTTCTGTGGAATCGTGTACTTATCTTGGAAACAAATCTGTGCTAACCACTCTTTCGCTTCTGGATAACTCCCTTTCGTTTAATGGTCTCTTTATTTAGGAACACAATTGTTTTTGCATCAACCCAGACAGAAACACTACTGGGTGTCCTTCCGCACTAAGTTCAGTAACACTATTCTGTGTTCTCCTACACGTATATCCACAATAGAGTTTTCTGTGCTCTGTGCTATTTTTATTAGAGATCCCCCTCTCTCTTCTTCTCTGCTTAGTTCAGAAACACTGCTTTATGGTATCTGGGCCCTGTCTGCAATCCTTTTACGGAGCTCCTCTCTACTTTCCATTAAAACCCTTCTCAGCGCTATTCTCTACTTCTCTAGATAACACGCCTCTGCTTCCTTCTCTCTTTAGATTTCTCATCTACCTACTTCAGACACAATAACATGTGACATACCCTCATTTCTGAAACACTTGTCTCTTCCTTCTCTTCCGTACCAATTTTGAAACACTTTCCTGGGATCTTCTCGTCTAGATAGCACTCTTCTCTTTTCCTCTCTTGTTTGTTCACATCCACTGCTGCGAGTTCTTCTTGCCTTTGTTTAGGAACAGTGTTCAGTCTTTTTCTTTCTGTAGTGATCACTTAAGTGCTGCTGTGGGCTGCTCCCCTCTTTGCTAAATAACCATCTCCTTTCTTCTTCTCTACTTCATTCAGGAACCCTTCTGTGAGATCTTTTGTACTCCTGTGGAAACTCTGCTCAGTGCTTTTCTGTTAGTATCCTGGAAACTGTTGTCTACTCTGCTCTTCTCTTGTTTCCCTAACATATCATGGAGACTCAGTTCTGTGCTCTTTGGTCCATGTCGTTGATCCCCTTCTCGGCCTCATCTCTACTGGGCTAGATAACAAGCCTCTTCTGTGTTTCTGTCCCGATTTTGGAAACACTCCATACTTTACTCTCAACATAGTACAAAGCATTCTGTGTCTTTGTCCCTCCTTTGTTCAAAAACAGTCTTCTGTGCTCTTCTGTGCTATCCTGGACACAGTAGGCGGGGCTCTTCTCCACTCTGTTGGATTTCACACTCACTCCTCTTTCCTGCAATACTTATTGCAGAAACACTGCTGTGGTTTCTTAGGTGCTTAAATTGAAAACACTTTTCAGCCCTCTCTTTCCTTAAGGTGGAATCACGTTTCTGTGTTCTTGTCGACTCTGCAAGACAACACTTAGCTTTTCTTCTTCCTTGGTTCAGATACATGCCTGGGTTCTGGAAACTGAGGTTCAGAAAACATTGCTACCTGCTCCTCTGTATTTCATGCAGAAAAAAAAGAGCAGCGCTCTCTCACTGTGCTCGTCAGGGAACACTCTCCTGGGATCTTCTCTGCTATCTAACACTGTTCATTTGTTTGTTTATCTGTTTCTCTTTTGCTCACCG
Source organism: Meriones unguiculatus (assembly GCF_030254825.1). Lineage (NCBI taxonomy): Eukaryota > Metazoa > Chordata > Mammalia > Rodentia > Muridae > Meriones > Meriones unguiculatus. Next base: position 1,986,289 of record NW_026843712.1, on the reverse strand, counting down.
TCACTGCCCTAATTCAGCTAGACTTAGTTCACACTGTTCCTTGGTCATCTGTACTCATGTTTGAAAGAACTTTCTGTGCTCTCTTCTTCGGTGGTGGGTAGATAACAATTCGGTTTTCGTCCCGACTTAGTTGCAGTGCACTTCTTCAAATTATTGAAGAACGAGGTTAATAAACACTGCTCTGTGTTCTTCCACCCTTGGTCCTGATCACACTGTTCAACTGTGCTCGTCTTGGGAACATTTTCCTGTGAACTTCTCTGCTACATAACATTCTTCCTGTGTCTTGACTGCTATCTCTTCTTCTGTCCTCAGTTCCGAAACTCCGTTCTGTGGAATCGTGTACTTATCTTGGAAACAAATCTGTGCTAACCACTCCTTCGCTTCTGGATAACTCCCTTTCGTTTAATGGTCTCTTTATTTAGGAACACAATTGTTTTTGCATCAACCCAGACAGAAACACTACTGGGTGTCCTTCCGCACTAAGTTCAGTAACACTATTCTGTGTTCTCCTACACGTATATCCACAATAGAGTTTTCTGTGCTCTGTGCTATGTTTATTAGAGATCCCCCTCTCTCTTCTTCTCTGCTTAGTTCAGAAACACTGCTTTATGGTATCTGGGCCCTGTCTGCAATCCTTTTACGGAGCTCCTCTCTACTTTCCATTAAAACCCTTCTCAGCGCTATTCTCTACTTCTCTAGATAACACGCCTCTGCTTCCTTCTCTCTTTAGATTTCTCATCTACCTACTTCAGACACAATAACATGTGACATACCCTCATTTCTGAAACACTTGTCTCTTCCTTCTCTTCCGTACCAATTTTGAAACACTTTCCTGGGATCTTCTCGTCTAGATAGCACTCTTCTCTTTTCCTCTCTTGTTTGTTCACATCCACTGCTGCGAGTTCTTCTTGCCTTCATTTAGGAACAGTGTTCAGTCTTTTTCTTTCTGTAGTGATCACTTAAGTGCTGCTGTGGGCTGCTCCCCTCTTTGCTAAATAACCATCTCCTTTCTTCTTCTCTACTTCATTCAGGAACCCTTCTGTGAGATCTTTTGTACTCCTGTGGAAACTCTGCTCAGTGCTTTTCTGTTAGTATCCTGGAAACTGTTGTCTACTCTGCTCTTCTCTTGTTTCCCTAACATATCATGGAGACTCAGTTCTGTGCTCGTTGGTCCATGTCGTTGATCCCCTTCTCGGCCTCATCTCTACTGGGCTAGATAACAAGCCTCTTCTGTGTTTCTGTCCCGATTTTGGAAACACTCCATACTTTACTCTCAACATAGTACAAAGCATTCTGTGTCTTTGTCCCTCCTTTGTTCAAAAACAGTCTTCTGTGCTCTTCTGTGCTATCCTGGACACAGTAGGCGGGGCTCTTCTCCACTCTGTTGGATTTCACACTCACTCCTCTTTCCTGCAATACTTATTGCAGAAACACTGCTGTGGTTTCTTAGGTGCTTAAATTGAAAATACTTTTCAGCCCTCTCTTTCCTTAAGGTGGAATCACGTTTCTGTGTTCTTGTCGACTCTGCAAGACAACACTTAGCTTTTCTTCTTCCTTGGTTCAGATACATGCCTGGGTTCTGGAAACTGAGGTTCAGAAAACATTGCTACCTGCTCCTCTGTATTTCATGCAGAAAAATAAGAGCAGCGCTCTCTCACTGTGCTCGTCAGGGAACACTCTCCTGGGATCTTCTCTGCTATCTAACACTGTTCATTTGTTTGTTTATCTGTTTCTCTTTTGCTCACCGTCACTGCCCTAATTCAGCTAGACTTAGTTCACACTGTTCCTTGGTCATCTGTACTCATGTTTGAAAGAACTTTCTGTGCTCTCTTCTTCGGTGGTGGGTAGATAACAATTCGGTTTTCGTCCCGACTTAGTTGCAGTGCACTTCTTCAAATTATTGAAGAACGAGGTTAATAAACACTGCTCTGTGTTCTTCCACCCTTGGTCCTGATCACACTGTTCAACTGTGCTCGTCTTGGGAACATTTTCCTGTGAACTTCTCTGCTACATAACATTCTTCCTGTGTCTTGACTGCTATCTCTTCTTCTGTCCTCAGTTCCGAAACTCCGTTCTGTGGAATCGTGTACTTATCTTGGAAACAAATCTGTGCTAACCACTCCTTCGCTTCTGGATAACTCCCTTTCGTTTAATGGTCTCTTTATTTAGGAACACAATTGTTTTTGCATCAACCCAGACAGAAACACTACTGGGTGTCCTTCCGCACTAAGTTCAGTAACACTATTCTGTGTTCTCCTACACGTATATCCACAATAGAGTTTTCTGTGCTCTGTGCTATTTTTATTAGAGATCCCCCTCTCTCTTCTTCTCTGCTTAGTTCAGAAACACTGCTTTATGGTATCTGGGCCCTGTCTGCAATCCTTTTACGGAGCTCCTCTCTACTTTCCATTAAAACCCTTCTCAGCGCTATTCTCTACTTCTCTAGATAACACGCCTCTGCTTCCTTCTCTCTTTAGATTTCTCATCTACCTACTTCAGACACAATAACATGTGACATACCCTCATTTCTGAAACACTTGTCTCTTCCTTCTCTTCCGTACCAATTTTGAAACACTTTCCTGGGATCTTCTCGTCTAGATAGCACTCTTCTCTTTTCCTCTCTTGTTTGTTCACATCCACTGCTGCGAGTTCTTCTTGCCTTCATTTAGGAACAGTGTTCAGTCTTTTTCTTTCTGTAGTGATCACTTAAGTGCTGCTGTGGGCTGCTCCCCTCTTTGCTAAATAACCATCTCCTTTCTTCTTCTCTACTTCATTCAGGAACCCTTCTGTGAGATCTTTTGTACTCCTGTGGAAACTCTGCTCAGTGCTTTTCTGTTAGTATCCTGGAAACTGTTGTCTACTCTGCTCTTCTCTTGTTTCCCTAACATATCATGGAGACTCAGTTCTGTGCTCGTTGGTCCATGTCGTTGATCCCCTTCTCGGCCTCATCTCTACTGGGCTAGATAACAAGCCTCTTCTGTGTTTCTGTCCCGATTTTGGAAACACTCCATACTTTACTCTCAACATAGTACAAAGCATTCTGTGTCTTTGTCCCTCCTTTGTTCAAAAACAGTCTTCTGTGCTCTTCTGTGCTATCCTGGACACAGTAGGCGGGGCTCTTCTCCACTCTGTTGGATTTCACACTCACTCCTCTTTCCTGCAATACTTATTGCAGAAACACTGCTGTGGTTTCTTAGGTGCTTAAATTGAAAATACTTTTCAGCCCTCTCTTTCCTTAAGGTGGAATCACGTTTCTGTGTTCTTGTCGACTCTGCAAGACAACACTTAGCTTTTCTTCTTCCTTGGTTCAGATACATGCCTGGGTTCTGGAAACTGAGGTTCAGAAAACATTGCTACCTGCTCCTCTGTATTTCATGCAGAAAAATAAGAGCAGCGCTCTCTCACTGTGCTCGTCAGGGAACACTCTCCTGGGATCTTCTCTGCTATCTAACACTGTTCATTTGTTTGTTTATCTGTTTCTCTTTTGCTCACCGTCACTGCCCTAATTCAGCTAGACTTAGTTCACACTGTTCCTTGGTCATCTGTACTCATGTTTGAAAGAACTTTCTGTGCTCTCTTCTTCGGTGGTGGGTAGATAACAATTCGGTTTTCGTCCCGACTTAGTTGCAGTGCACTTCTTCAAATTATTGAAGAACGAGGTTAATAAACACTGCTCTGTGTTCTTCCACCCTTGGTCCTGATCACACTGTTCAACTGTGCTCGTCTTGGGAACATTTTCCTGTGAACTTCTCTGCTACATAACATTCTTCCTGTGTCTTGACTGCTATCTCTTCTTCTGTCCTCAGTTCCGAAACTCCGTTCTGTGGAATCGTGTACTTATCTTGGAAACAAATCTGTGCTAACCACTCCTTCGCTTCTGGATAACTCCCTTTCGTTTAATGGTCTCTTTATTTAGGAACACAATTGTTTTTGCATCAACCCAGACAGAAACACTACTGGGTGTCCTTCCGCACTAAGTTCAGTAACACTATTCTGTGTTCTCCTACACGTATATCCACAATAGAGTTTTCTGTGCTCTGTGCTATTTTTATTAGAGATCCCCCTCTCTCTTCTTCTCTGCTTAGTTCAGAAACACTGCTTTATGGTATCTGGGCCCTGTCTGCAATCCTTTTACGGAGCTCCTCTCTACTTTCCATTAAAACCCTTCTCAGCGCTATTCTCTACTTCTCTAGATAACACGCCTCTGCTTCCTTCTCTCTTTAGATTTCTCATCTACCTACTTCAGACACAATAACATGTGACATACCCTCATTTCTGAAACACTTGTCTCTTCCTTCTCTTCCGTACCAATTTTGAAACACATTCCTGGGATCTTCTCGTCTAGATAGCACTCTTCTCTTTTCCTCTCTTGTTTGTTCACATCCACTGCTGCGAGTTCTTCTTGCCTTCGTTTAGGAACAGTGTTCAGTCTTTTTCTTTCTGTAGTGATCACTTAAGTGCTGCTGTGGGCTGCTCCCCTCTTTGCTAAATAACCATCTCCTTTCTTCTTCTCTACTTCATTCAGGAACCCTTCTGTGAGATCTTTTGTACTCCTGTGGAAACTCTGCTCAGTGCTTTTCTGTTAGTATCCTGGAAACTGTTGTCTACTCTGCTCTTCTCTTGTTTCCCTAACATATCATGGAGACTCAGTTCTGTGCTCTTTGGTCCATGTCGTTGATCCCCTTCTCGGCCTCATCTCTACTGGGCTAGATAACAAGCCTCTTCTGTGTTTCTGTCCCGATTGTGGAAACACTCCATACTTTACTCTCAACATAGTACAAAGCATTCTGTGTCTTCGTCCCTCCTTTGGTCAAAAACAGTCTTCTGTGCTCTTCTGTGCTATGCTGGACACAGTAGGCGGGGCTCTTCTCCACTCTGTTGGATTTCACACTCACTCCTCTTTCCTGCAATACTTATTGCAGAAACACTGCTGTGGTTTCTTAGGTGCTTAAATTGAAAACACTTTTCAGCCCTCTCTTTCCTTAAGGTGGAATCACGTTTCTGTGTTCTTGTCGACTCTGCAAGACAACACTTAGCTTTTCTTCTTCCTTGATTCAGATACATGCCTGGGTTTTGGAAACTGAGGTTCAGAAAACATTGCTACCTGCTCCTCTGTATTTCGTGCAGAAAAATAAGAGCAGCGCTCTCTCACTGTGCTCGTCAGGGAACACTCTCCTGGGATCTTCTCTGCTATCTAACACTGTTCATTTGTTTGTTTGTCTGTTTCTCTTTTGCTCACCGTCACTGCCCTAATTCAGCTAGACTTAGTTCACACTGTTCCTTGGTCATCTGTACTCATGTTTGAAAGAACTTTCTGTGCTCTCTTCTTCGGTGGTGGGTAGATAACAATTCGGTTTTCGTCCCGACTTAGTTGCAGTGCACTTCTTCAAATTATTGAAGAACGAGGTTAATAAACACTGCTCTGTGTTCTTCCACCCTTGGTCCTGATCACACTGTTCAACTGTGCTCGTCTTGGGAACATTTTCCTGTGAACTTCTCTGCTACATAACATTCTTCCTGTGTCTTGACTGCTATCTCTTCTTCTGTCCTCAGTTCCGAAACTCCGTTCTGTGGAATCGTGTACTTATCTTGGAAACAAATCTGTGCTAACCACTCTTTCGCTTCTGGATAACTCCCTTTCGTTTAATGGTCTCTTTATTTAGGAACACAATTGTTTTTGCATCAACCCAGACAGAAACACTACTGGGTGTCCTTCCGCACTAAGTTCAGTAACACTATTCTGTGTTCTCCTACACGCATATCCACAATACAGTTTTCTGTGCTCTGTGCTATGTTTATTAGAGATCCCCCCTCTCTCTTCTTCTCTGCTTAGTTCAGAAACACTGCTTTATGGTATCTGGGCCCTGTCTGCAATCCTTTTACGGAGCTCCTCTCTACTTTCCATTAAAACCCTTCTCAGCGCTATTCTCTACTTCTCTAGATAACACGCCTCTGCTTCCTTCTCTCTTTAGATTTCTCATCTACCTACTTCAGACACAATAACATGTGACATACCCTCATTTCTGAAACACTTGTCTCTTCCTTCTCTTCCGTACCAATTTTGAAACACTTTCCTGGGATCTTCTCGTCTAGATAGCACTCTTCTCTTTTCCTCTCTTGTTTGTTCACATCCACTGCTGCGAGTTCTTCTTGCCTTCGTTTAGGAACAGTGTTCAGTCTTTTTCTTTCTGTAGTGATCACTTAAGTGCTGCTGTGGGCTGCTCCCCTCTTTGCTAAATAACCATCTCCTTTCTTCTTCTCTACTTCATTCAGGAACCCTTCTGTGAGATCTTTTGTACTCCTGTGGAAACTCTGCTCAGTGCTTTTCTGTTAGTATCCTGGAAACTGTTGTCTACTCTGCTCTTCTCTTGTTTCCCTAACATATCATGGAGACTCAGTTCTGTGCTCTTTGGTCCATGTCGTTGATCCCCTTCTCGGCCTCATCTCTACTGGGCTAGATAACAAGCCTCTTCTGTGTTTCTGTCCCGATTTTGGAAACACTCCATACTTTACTCTCAACATAGTACAAAGCATTCTGTGTCTTTGTCCCTCCTTTGTTCAAAAACAGTCTTCTGTGCTCTTCTGTGCTATCCTGGACACAGTAGGCGGGGCTCTTCTCCACTCTGTTGGATTTCACACTCACTCCTCTTTCCTGCAATACTTATTGCAGAAACACTGCTGTGGTTTCTTAGGTGCTTAAATTGAAAACACTTTTCAGCCCTCTCTTTCCTTAAGGTGGAATCACGTTTCTGTGTTCTTGTCGACTCTGCAAGACAACACTTAGCTTTTCTTCTTCCTTGGTTCAGATACATGCCTGGGTTCTGGAAACTGAGGTTCAGAAAACATTGCTACCTGCTCCTCTGTATTTCATGCAGAAAAAAAAGAGCAGCTCTCTCACTGTGCTCGTCAGGGAACACTCTCCTGGGATCTTCTCTGCTATCTAACACTGTTCATTTGTTTGTTTATCTGTTTCTCTTTTGCTCACCGTCACTGCCCTAATTCAGCTAGACTTAGTTCACACTGTTCCTTGGTCATCTGTACTCATGTTTGAAAGAACTTTCTGTGCTCTCTTCTTCGGTGGTGGGTAGATAACAATTCGGTTTTCGTCCCGACTTAGTTGCAGTGCACTTCTTCAAATTATTGAAGAACGAGGTTAATAAACACTGCTCTGTGTTCTTCCACCCTTGGTCCTGATCACACTGTTCAACTGTGCTCGTCTTGGGAACATTTTCCTGTGAACTTCTCTGCTACATAACATTCTTCCTGTGTCTTGACTGCGATCTCTTCTGTCCTCAGTTCCGAAACTCCGTTCTGTGGAATCGTGTACTTATCTTGGAAACAAATCTGTGCTAACCACTCCTTCGCTTCTGGATAACTCCCTTTCGTTTAATGGTCTCTTTATTTAGGAACACAATTGTTTTTGCATCAACCCAGACAGAAACACTACTGGGTGTCCTTCCGCACTAAGTTCAGTAACACTATTCTGTGTTCTCCTACACGTATATCCACAATAGAGTTTTCTGTGCGCTGTGCTATTTTTATTAGAGATCCCCCTCTCTCTTCTTCTCTGCTTAGTTCAGAAACACTGCTTTATGGTATCTGGGCCCTGTCTGCAATCCTTTTACGGAGCTCCTCTCTACTTTCCATTAAAACCCTTCTCAGCGCTATTCTCTACTTCTCTAGATAACACGCCTCTGCTTCCTTCTCTCTTTAGATTTCTCATCTACCTACTTCAGACACAATAACATGTGACATACCCTCATTTCTGAAACACTTGTCTCTTCCTTCTCTTCCGTACCAATTTTGAAACACTTTCCTGGGATCTTCTCGTCTAGATAGCACTCTTCTCTTTTCCTCTCTTGTTTGTTCACATCCACTGCTGCGAGTTCTTCTTGCCTTCGTTTAGGAACAGTGTTCAGTCTTTTTCTTTCTGTAGTGATCACTTAAGTGCTGCTGTGGGCTGCTCCCCTCTTTGCTAAATAACCATCTCCTTTCTTCTTCTCTACTTCATTCAGGAACCCTTCTGTGAGATCTTTTGTACTCCTGTGGAAACTCTGCTCAGTGCTTTTCTGTTAGTATCCTGGAAACTGTTGTCTACTCTGCTCTTCTCTTGTTTCCCTAACATATCATGGAGACTCAGTTCTGTGCTCTTTGGTCCATGTCGTTGATCCCCTTCTCGGCCTCATCTCTACTGGGCTAGATAACAAGCCTCTTCTGTGTTTCTGTCCCGATTGTGGAAACACTCCATACTTTACTCTCAACATAGTACAAAGCATTCTGTGTCTTCGTCCCTCCTTTGGTCAAAAACAGTCTTCTGTGCTCTTCTGTGCTATGCTGGACACAGTAGGCGGGGCTCTTCTCCACTCTGTTGGATTTCACACTCACTCCTCTTTCCTGCAATACTTATTGCAGAAACACTGCTGTGGTTTCTTAGGTGCTTAAATTGAAAACACTTTTCAGCCCTCTCTTTCCTTAAGGTGGAATCACGTTTCTGTGTTCTTGTCGACTCTGCAAGACAACACTTAGCTTTTCTTCTTCCTTGATTCAGATACATGCCTGGGTTTTGGAAACTGAGGTTCAGAAAACATTGCTACCTGCTCCTTTGTAATTCGTGCAGAAAAATAAGAGCAGCGCTCTCTCACTGTGCTCGTCAGGGAACACTCTCCTGGGATCTTCTCTGCTATCTAACACTGTTCATTTGTTTGTTTGTCTGTTTCTCTTTTGCTCACCGTCACTGCCCTAATTCAGCTAGACTTAGTTCACACTGTTCCTTGGTCATCTGTACTCATGTTTGAAAGAACTTTCTGTGCTCTCTTCTTCGGTGGTGGGTAGATAACAATTCGGTTTTCGTCCCGACTTAGTTGCAGTGCACTTCTTCAAATTATTGAAGAACGAGGTTAATAAACACTGCTCTGTGTTCTTCCACCCTTGGTCCTGATCACACTGTTCAACTGTGCTCGTCTTGGGAACATTTTCCTGTGAACTTCTCTGCTACATAACATTCTTCCTGTGTCTTGACTGCTATCTCTTCTTCTGTCCTCAGTTCCGAAACTCCGTTCTGTGGAATCGTGTACTTATCTTGGAAACAAATCTGTGCTAACCACTCTTTCGCTTCTGGATAACTCCCTTTCGTTTAATGGTCTCTTTATTTAGGAACACAATTGTTTTTGCATCAACCCAGACAGAAACACTACTGGGTGTCCTTCCGCACTAAGTTCAGTAACACTATTCTGTGTTCTCCTACACGTATATCCACAATAGAGTTTTCTGTGCTCTGTGCTATTTTTATTAGAGATCCCCCTCTCTCTTCTTCTCTGCTTAGTTCAGAAACACTGCTTTATGGTATCTGGGCCCTGTCTGCAATCATTTTACGGAGCTCCTCTCTACTTTCCATTAAAACCCTTCTCAGCGCTATTCTCTACTTCTCTAGATAACACGCCTCTGCTTCCTTCTCTCTTTAGATTTCTCATCTACCTACTTCAGACACAATAACATGTGACATACCCTCATTTCTGAAACACTTGTCTCTTCCTTCTCTTCCGTACCAATTTTGAAACACTTTCCTGGGATCTTCTCGTCTAGATAGCACTCTTCTCTTTTCCTCTCTTGTTTGTTCACATCCACTGCTGCGAGTTCTTCTTGCCTTCGTTTAGGAACAGTGTTCAGTCTTTTTCTTTCTGTAGTGATCACTTAAGTGCTGCTGTGGGCTGCTCCCCTCTTTGCTAAATAACCATCTCCTTTCTTCTTCTCTACTTCATTCAGGAACCCTTCTGTGAGATCTTTTGTACTCCTGTGGAAACTCTGCTCAGTGCTTTTCTGTTAGTATCCTGGAAACTGTTGTCTACTCTGCTCTTCTCTTGTTTCCCTAACATATCATGGAGACTCAGTTCTGTGCTCTTTGGTCCATGTCGTTGATCCCCTTCTCGGCCTCATCTCTACTGGGCTAGATAACAAGCCTCTTCTGTGTTTCTGTCCCGATTGTGGAAACACTCCATACTTTACTCTCAACATAGTACAAAGCATTCTGTGTCTTCGTCCCTCCTTTGGTCAAAAACAGTCTTCTGTGCTCTTCTGTGCTATGCTGGACACAGTAGGCGGGGCTCTTCTCCACTCTGTTGGATTTCACACTCACTCCTCTTTCCTGCAATACTTATTGCAGAAACACTGCTGTGGTTTCTTAGGTGCTTAAATTGAAAACACTTTTCAGCCCTCTCTTTCCTTAAGGTGGAATCACGTTTCTGTGTTCTTGTCGACTCTGCAAGACAACACTTAGCTTTTCTTCTTCCTTGATTCAGATACATGCCTGGGTTTTGGAAACTGAGGTTCAGAAAACATTGCTACCTGCTCCTTTGTAATTCGTGCAGAAAAATAAGAGCAGCGCTCTCTCACTGTGCTCGTCAGGGAACACTCTCCTGGGATCTTCTCTGCTATCTAACACTGTTCATTTGTTTGTTTGTCTGTTTCTCTTTTGCTCACCGTCACTGCCCTAATTCAGCTAGACTTAGTTCACACTGTTCCTTGGTCATCTGTACTCATGTTTGAAAGAACTTTCTGTGCTCTCTTCTTCGGTGGTGGGTAGATAACAATTCGGTTTTCGTCCCGACTTAGTTGCAGTGCACTTCTTCAAATTATTGAAGAACGAGGTTAATAAACACTGCTCTGTGTTCTTCCACCCTTGGTCCTGATCACACTGTTCAACTGTGCTCGTCTTGGGAACATTTTCCTGTGAACTTCTCTGCTACATAACATTCTTCCTGTGTCTTGACTGCTATCTCTTCTTCTGTCCTCAGTTCCGAAACTCCGTTCTGTGGAATCGTGTACTTATCTTGGAAACAAATCTGTGCTAACCACTCTTTCGCTTCTGGATAACTCCCTTTCGTTTAATGGTCTCTTTATTTAGGAACACAATTGTTTTTGCATCAACCCAGACAGAAACACTACTGGGTGTCCTTCCGCACTAAGTTCAGTAACACTATTCTGTGTTCTCCTACACGTATATCCACAATAGAGTTTTCTGTGCTCTGTGCTATTTTTATTAGAGATCCCCCTCTCTCTTCTTCTCTGCTTAGTTCAGAAACACTGCTTTATGGTATCTGGGCCCTGTCTGCAATCCTTTTACGGAGCTCCTCTCTACTTTCCATTAAAACCCTTCTCAGCGCTATTCTCTACTTCTCTAGATAACACGCCTCTGCTTCCTTCTCTCTTTAGATTTCTCATCTACCTACTTCAGACACAATAACATGTGACATACCCTCATTTCTGAAACACTTGTCTCTTCCTTCTCTTCCGTACCAATTTTGAAACACTTTCCTGGGATCTTCTCGTCTAGATAGCACTCTTCTCTTTTCCTCTCTTGTTTGTTCACATCCACTGCTGCGAGTTCTTCTTGCCTTCGTTGAGGAACAGGGTTCAGTCTTTTTCTTTCTGTAGTGATCACTTAAGTGCTGCTGTGGGCTGCTCCCCTCTTTGCTAAATAACCATCTCCTTTCTTCTTCTCTACTTCATTCAGGAACCCTTCTGTGAGATCTTTTGTACTCCTGTGGAAACTCTGCTCAGTGCTTTTCTGTTAGTATCCTGGAAACTGTTGTCTACTCTGCTCTTCTCTTGTTTCCCTAACATATCATGGAGACTCAGTTCTGTGCTCCTTTGGTCCATGTCGTTGATCCCCTTCTCGGCCTCATCTCTACTGGGCTAGATAACAAGCCTCTTCTGTGTTTCTGTCCCGATTGTGGAAACACTCCATACTTTACTCTCAACATAGTACAAAGCATTCTGTGTCTTCGTCCCTCCTTTGGTCAAAAACAGTCTTCTGTGCTCTTCTGTGCTATGCTGGACACAGTAGGCGGGGCTCTTCTCCACTCTGTTGGATTTCACACTCACTCCTCTTTCCTGCAATACTTATTGCAGAAACACTGCTGTGGTTTCTTAGGTGCTTAAATTGAAAACACTTTTCAGCCCTCTCTTTCCTTAAGGTGGAATCACGTTTCTGTGTTCTTGTCGACTCTGCAAGACAACACTTAGCTTTTCTTCTTCCTTGATTCAGATACATGCCTGGGTTTTGGAAACTGAGGTTCAGAAAACATTGCTACCTGCTCCTTTGTAATTCGTGCAGAAAAATAAGAGCAGCGCTCTCTCACTGTGCTCGTCAGGGAACACTCTCCTGGGATCTTCTCTGCTATCTAACACTGTTCATTTGTTTGTTTGTCTGTTTCTCTTTTGCTCACCGTCACTGCCCTAATTCAGCTAGACTTAGTTCACACTGTTCCTTGGTCATCTGTACTCATGTTTGAAAGAACTTTCTGTGCTCTCTTCTTCGGTGGTGGGTAGATAACAATTCGGTTTTCGTCCCGACTTAGTTGCAGTGCACTTCTTCAAATTATTGAAGAACGAGGTTAATAAACACTGCTCTGTGTTCTTCCACCCTTGGTCCTGATCACACTGTTCAACTGTGCTCGTCTTGGGAACATTTTCCTGTGAACTTCTCTGCTACATAACATTCTTCCTGTGTCTTGACTGCGATCTCTTCTGTCCTCAGTTCCGAAACTCCGTTCTGTGGAATCGTGTACTTATCTTGGAAACAAATCTGTGCTAACCACTCCTTCGCTTCTGGATAACTCCCTTTCGTTTAATGGTCTCTTTATTTAGGAACACAATTGTTTTTGCATCAACCCAGACAGAAACACTACTGGGTGTCCTTCCGCACTAAGTTCAGTAACACTATTCTGTGTTCTCCTACACGTATATCCACAATAGAGTTTTCTGTGCTCTGTGCTATGTTTATTAGAGATCCCCCTCTCTCTTCTTCTCTGCATAGTTCAGAAACACTGCTTTATGGTATCTGGGCCCTGTCTGCAATCCTTTTACGGAGCTCCTCTCTACTTTCCATTAAAACCCTTCTCAGCGCTATTCTCTACTTCTCTAGATAACACGCCTCTGCTTCCTTCTCTCTTTAGATTTCTCATCTACCTACTTCAGACACAATAACATGTGACATACCCTCATTTCTGAAACACTTGTCTCTTCCTTCTCTTCTGTACCAATTTTGAAACACTTTCCTGGGATCTTCTCGTCTAGATAGCACTCTTCTCTTTTCCTCTCTTGTTTGTTCACATCCACTGCTGCGAGTTCTTCTTTCCTTCGTTTAGGAACAGTGTTCAGTCTTTTTCTTTCTGTAGTGATCACTTAAGTGCTGCTGTGGGCTGCTCCCCTCTTTGTTAAATAACCATCTCCTTTCTTCTTCTCTACTTCATTCAGGAACCCTTCTGTGAGATCTTTTGTACTCCTGTGGAAACTCTGCTCAGTGCTTTTCTGTTAGTATCCTGGAAACTGTTGTCTACTCTGCTCTTCTCTTGTTTCCCTAACATATCATGGAGACTCAGTTCTGTGCTCTTTGGTCCATGTCGTTGATCCCCTTCTCAGCCTCATCTCTACTGGGCTAGATAACAAGCCTCTTCTGTGTTTCTGTCCCGATTGTGGAAACACTCCATACTTTACTCTCAACATAGTACAAAGCATTCTGTGTCTTCGTCCCTCCTTTGGTCAAAAACAGTCTTCTGTGCTCTTCTGTGCTATGCTGGACACAGTAGGCGGGGCTCTTCTCCACTCTGTTGGATTTCACACTCACTCCTCTTTCCTGCAATACTTATTGCAGAAACACTGCTGTGGTTTCTTAGGTGCTTAAATTGAAAACACTTTTCAGCCCTCTCTTTCCTTAAGGTGGAATCACGTTTCTGTGTTCTTGTCGACTCTGCAAGACAACACTTAGCTTTTCTTCTTCCTTGATTCAGATACATGCCTGGGTTTTGGAAACTGAGGTTCAGAAAACATTGCTACCTGCTCCTTTGTAATTCGTGCAGAAAAATAAGAGCAGCGCTCTCTCACTGTGCTCGTCAGGGAACACTCTCCTGGGATCTTCTCTGCTATCTAACACTGTTCATTTGTTTGTTTGTCTGTTTCTCTTTTGCTCACCGTCACTGCCCTAATTCAGCTAGACTTAGTTCACACTGTTCCTTGGTCATCTGTACTCATGTTTGAAAGAACTTTCTGTGCTCTCTTCTTCGGTGGTGGGTAGATAACAATTCGGTTTTCGTCCCGACTTAGTTGCAGTGCACTTCTTCAAATTATTGAAGAACGAGGTTAATAAACACTGCTCTGTGTTCTTCCACCCTTGGTCCTGATCACACTGTTCAACTGTGCTCGTCTTGGGAACATTTTCCTGTGAACTTCTCTGCTACATAACATTCTTCCTGTGTCTTGACTGCGATCTCTTCTGTCCTCAGTTCCGAAACTCCGTTCTGTGGAATCGTGTACTTATCTTGGAAACAAATCTGTGCTAACCACTCCTTCGCTTCTGGATAACTCCCTTTCGTTTAATGGTCTCTTTATTTAGGAACACAATTGTTTTTGCATCAACCCAGACAGAAACACTACTGGGTGTCCTTCCGCACTAAGTTCAGTAACACTATTCTGTGTTCTCCTACACGTATATCCACAATAGAGTTTTCTGTGCTCTGTGCTATGTTTATTAGAGATCCCCCTCTCTCTTCTTCTCTGCCTAGTTCAGAAACACTGCTTTATGGTATCTGGGCCCTGTCTGCAATCCTTTTACGGAGCTCCTCTCTACTTTCCATTAAAACCCTTCTCAGCGCTATTCTCTACTTCTCTAGATAACACGCCTCTGCTTTCTTCTCTCCTTAGATTTCTCATCTACCTACTTCAGACACAATAACATGTGACATACCCTCATTTCTGAAACACTTGTCTCTTCCTTCTCTTCCGTACCAATTTTGAAACACTTTCCTGGGATCTTCTCGTCTAGATAGCACTCTTCTCTTTTCCTCTCTTGTTTGTTCACATCCACTGCTGCGAGTTCTTCTTGCCTTCGTTTAGGAACAGTGTTCAGTCTTTTTCTTTCTGTAGTGATCACTTAAGTGCTGCTGTGGGCTGCTCCCCCCTTTGCTAAATAACCATCTCGTTTCTTCTTCTCTACTTCATTCAGGAACCCTTCTGTGAGATCTTTTGTACTCCTGTGGAAACTCTGCTCAGTGCTTTTCTGTTAGTATCCTGGAAACTGTTGTCTACTCTGCTCTTCTCTTGTTTCCCTAACATATCATGGAGACTCAGTTCTGTGCTCTTTGGTCCATGTCGTTGATCCCCTTCTCGGCCTCATCTCTACTGGGCTAGATAACAAGCCTCTTCTGTGTTTCTGTCCCGATTGTGGAAACACTCCATACTTTACTCTCAACATAGTACAAAGCATTCTGTGTCTTCGTCCCTCCTTTGGTCAAAAACAGTCTTCTGTGCTCTTCTGTGCTATGCTGGACACAGTAGGCGGGGCTCTTCTCCACTCTGTTGGATTTCACACTCACTCCTCTTTCCTGCAATACTTATTGCAGAAACACTGCTGTGGTTTCTTAGGTGCTTAAATTGAAAACACTTTTCAGCCCTCTCTTTCCTTAAGGTGGAATCACGTTTCTGTGTTCTTGTCGACTCTGCAAGACAACACTTAGCTTTTCTTCTTCCTTGATTCAGATACATGCCTGGGTTTTGGAAACTGAGGTTCAGAAAACATTGCTACCTGCTCCTTTGTAATTCGTGCAGAAAAATAAGAGCAGCGCTCTCTCACTGTGCTCGTCAGGGAACACTCTCCTGGGATCTTCTCTGCTATCTAACACTGTTCATTTGTTTGTTTGTCTGTTTCTCTTTTGCTCACCGTCACTGCCCTAATTCAGCTAGACTTAGTTCACACTGTTCCTTGGTCATCTGTACTCATGTTTGAAAGAACTTTCTGTGCTCTCTTCTTCGGTGGTGGGTAGATAACAATTCGGTTTTCGTCCCGACTTAGTTGCAGTGCACTTCTTCAAATTATTGAAGAACGAGGTTAATAAACACTGCTCTGTGTTCTTCCACCCTTGGTCCTGATCACACTGTTCAACTGTGCTCGTCTTGGGAACATTTTCCTGTGAACTTCTCTGCTACATAACATTCTTCCTGTGTCTTGACTGCTATCTCTTCTTCTGTCCTCAGTTCCGAAACTCCGTTCTGTGGAATCGTGTACTTATCTTGGAAACAAATCTGTGCTAACCACTCTTTCGCTTCTGGATAACTCCCTTTCGTTTAATGGTCTCTTTATTTAGGAACACAATTGTTTTTGCATCAACCCAGACAGAAACACTACTGGGTGTCCTTCCGCACTAAGTTCAGTAACACTATTCTGTGTTCTCCTACACGTATATCCACAATAGAGTTTTCTGTGCTCTGTGCTATTTTTATTAGAGATCCCCCTCTCTCTTCTTCTCTGCTTAGTTCAGAAACACTGCTTTATGGTATCTGGGCCCTGTCTGCAATCATTTTACGGAGCTCCTCTCTACTTTCCATTAAAACCCTTCTCAGCGCTATTCTCTACTTCTCTAGATAACACGCCTCTGCTTCCTTCTCTCTTTAGATTTCTCATCTACCTACTTCAGACACAATAACATGTGACATACCCTCATTTCTGAAACACTTGTCTCTTCCTTCTCTTCCGTACCAATTTTGAAACACTTTCCTGGGATCTTCTCGTCTAGATAGCACTCTTCTCTTTTCCTCTCTTGTTTGTTCACATCCACTGCTGCGAGTTCTTCTTGCCTTCGTTTAGGAACAGTGTTCAGTCTTTTTCTTTCTGTAGTGATCACTTAAGTGCTGCTGTGGGCTGCTCCCCTCTTTGCTAAATAACCATCTCCTTTCTTCTTCTCTACTTCATTCAGGAACCCTTCTGTGAGATCTTTTGTACTCCTGTGGAAACTCTGCTCAGTGCTTTTCTGTTAGTATCCTGGAAACTGTTGTCTACTCTGCTCTTCTCTTGTTTCCCTAACATATCATGGAGACTCAGTTCTGTGCTCTTTGGTCCATGTCGTTGATCCCCTTCTCGGCCTCATCTCTACTGGGCTAGATAACAAGCCTCTTCTGTGTTTCTGTCCCGATTGTGGAAACACTCCATACTTTACTCTCAACATAGTACAAAGCATTCTGTGTCTTCGTCCCTCCTTTGGTCAAAAACAGTCTTCTGTGCTCTTCTGTGCTATGCTGGACACAGTAGGCGGGGCTCTTCTCCACTCTGTTGGATTTCACACTCACTCCTCTTTCCTGCAATACTTATTGCAGAAACACTGCTGTGGTTTCTTAGGTGCTTAAATTGAAAACACTTTTCAGCCCTCTCTTTCCTTAAGGTGGAATCACGTTTCTGTGTTCTTGTCGACTCTGCAAGACAACACTTAGCTTTTCTTCTTCCTTGATTCAGATACATGCCTGGGTTTTGGAAACTGAGGTTCAGAAAACATTGCTACCTGCTCCTTTGTAATTCGTGCAGAAAAATAAGAGCAGCGCTCTCTCACTGTGCTCGTCAGGGAACACTCTCCTGGGATCTTCTCTGCTATCTAACACTGTTCATTTGTTTGTTTGTCTGTTTCTCTTTTGCTCACCGTCACTGCCCTAATTCAGCTAGACTTAGTTCACACTGTTCCTTGGTCATCTGTACTCATGTTTGAAAGAACTTTCTGTGCTCTCTTCTTCGGTGGTGGGTAGATAACAATTCGGTTTTCGTCCCGACTTAGTTGCAGTGCACTTCTTCAAATTATTGAAGAACGAGGTTAATAAACACTGCTCTGTGTTCTTCCACCCTTGGTCCTGATCACACTGTTCAACTGTGCTCGTCTTGGGAACATTTTCCTGTGAACTTCTCTGCTACATAACATTCTTCCTGTGTCTTGACTGCTATCTCTTCTTCTGTCCTCAGTTCCGAAACTCCGTTCTGTGGAATCGTGTACTTATCTTGGAAACAAATCTGTGCTAACCACTCTTTCGCTTCTGGATAACTCCCTTTCGTTTAATGGTCTCTTTATTTAGGAACACAATTGTTTTTGCATCAACCCAGACAGAAACACTACTGGGTGTCCTTCCGCACTAAGTTCAGTAACACTATTCTGTGTTCTCCTACACGTATATCCACAATAGAGTTTTCTGTGCTCTGTGCTATTTTTATTAGAGATCCCCCTCTCTCTTCTTCTCTGCTTAGTTCAGAAACACTGCTTTATGGTATCTGGGCCCTGTCTGCAATCCTTTTACGGAGCTCCTCTCTACTTTCCATTAAAACCCTTCTCAGCGCTATTCTCTACTTCTCTAGATAACACGCCTCTGCTTCCTTCTCTCTTTAGATTTCTCATCTACCTACTTCAGACACAATAACATGTGACATACCCTCATTTCTGAAACACTTGTCTCTTCCTTCTCTTCCGTACCAATTTTGAAACACTTTCCTGGGATCTTCTCGTCTAGATAGCACTCTTCTCTTTTCCTCTCTTGTTTGTTCACATCCACTGCTGCGAGTTCTTCTTGCCTTCGTTGAGGAACAGGGTTCAGTCTTTTTCTTTCTGTAGTGATCACTTAAGTGCTGCTGTGGGCTGCTCCCCTCTTTGCTAAATAACCATCTCCTTTCTTCTTCTCTACTTCATTCAGGAACCCTTCTGTGAGATCTTTTGTACTCCTGTGGAAACTCTGCTCAGTGCTTTTCTGTTAGTATCCTGGAAACTGTTGTCTACTCTGCTCTTCTCTTGTTTCCCTAACATATCATGGAGACTCAGTTCTGTGCTCCTTTGGTCCATGTCGTTGATCCCCTTCTCGGCCTCATCTCTACTGGGCTAGATAACAAGCCTCTTCTGTGTTTCTGTCCCGATTGTGGAAACACTCCATACTTTACTCTCAACATAGTACAAAGCATTCTGTGTCTTCGTCCCTCCTTTGGTCAAAAACAGTCTTCTGTGCTCTTCTGTGCTATGCTGGACACAGTAGGCGGGGCTCTTCTCCACTCTGTTGGATTTCACACTCACTCCTCTTTCCTGCAATACTTATTGCAGAAACACTGCTGTGGTTTCTTAGGTGCTTAAATTGAAAACACTTTTCAGCCCTCTCTTTCCTTAAGGTGGAATCACGTTTCTGTGTTCTTGTCGACTCTGCAAGACAACACTTAGCTTTTCTTCTTCCTTGATTCAGATACATGCCTGGGTTTTGGAAACTGAGGTTCAGAAAACATTGCTACCTGCTCCTTTGTAATTCGTGCAGAAAAATAAGAGCAGCGCTCTCTCACTGTGCTCGTCAGGGAACACTCTCCTGGGATCTTCTCTGCTATCTAACACTGTTCATTTGTTTGTTTGTCTGTTTCTCTTTTGCTCACCGTCACTGCCCTAATTCAGCTAGACTTAGTTCACACTGTTCCTTGGTCATCTGTACTCATGTTTGAAAGAACTTTCTGTGCTCTCTTCTTCGGTGGTGGGTAGATAACAATTCGGTTTTCGTCCCGACTTAGTTGCAGTGCACTTCTTCAAATTATTGAAGAACGAGGTTAATAAACACTGCTCTGTGTTCTTCCACCCTTGGTCCTGATCACACTGTTCAACTGTGCTCGTCTTGGGAACATTTTCCTGTGAACTTCTCTGCTACATAACATTCTTCCTGTGTCTTGACTGCGATCTCTTCTGTCCTCAGTTCCGAAACTCCGTTCTGTGGAATCGTGTACTTATCTTGGAAACAAATCTGTGCTAACCACTCCTTCGCTTCTGGATAACTCCCTTTCGTTTAATGGTCTCTTTATTTAGGAACACAATTGTTTTTGCATCAACCCAGACAGAAACACTACTGGGTGTCCTTCCGCACTAAGTTCAGTAACACTATTCTGTGTTCTCCTACACGTATATCCACAATAGAGTTTTCTGTGCTCTGTGCTATGTTTATTAGAGATCCCCCTCTCTCTTCTTCTCTGCATAGTTCAGAAACACTGCTTTATGGTATCTGGGCCCTGTCTGCAATCCTTTTACGGAGCTCCTCTCTACTTTCCATTAAAACCCTTCTCAGCGCTATTCTCTACTTCTCTAGATAACACGCCTCTGCTTCCTTCTCTCTTTAGATTTCTCATCTACCTACTTCAGACACAATAACATGTGACATACCCTCATTTCTGAAACACTTGTCTCTTCCTTCTCTTCTGTACCAATTTTGAAACACTTTCCTGGGATCTTCTCGTCTAGATAGCACTCTTCTCTTTTCCTCTCTTGTTTGTTCACATCCACTGCTGCGAGTTCTTCTTTCCTTCGTTTAGGAACAGTGTTCAGTCTTTTTCTTTCTGTAGTGATCACTTAAGTGCTGCTGTGGGCTGCTCCCCTCTTTGTTAAATAACCATCTCCTTTCTTCTTCTCTACTTCATTCAGGAACCCTTCTGTGAGATCTTTTGTACTCCTGTGGAAACTCTGCTCAGTGCTTTTCTGTTAGTATCCTGGAAACTGTTGTCTACTCTGCTCTTCTCTTGTTTCCCTAACATATCATGGAGACTCAGTTCTGTGCTCTTTGGTCCATGTCGTTGATCCCCTTCTCAGCCTCATCTCTACTGGGCTAGATAACAAGCCTCTTCTGTGTTTCTGTCCCGATTGTGGAAACACTCCATACTTTACTCTCAACATAGTACAAAGCATTCTGTGTCTTCGTCCCTCCTTTGGTCAAAAACAGTCTTCTGTGCTCTTCTGTGCTATGCTGGACACAGTAGGCGGGGCTCTTCTCCACTCTGTTGGATTTCACACTCACTCCTCTTTCCTGCAATACTTATTGCAGAAACACTGCTGTGGTTTCTTAGGTGCTTAAATTGAAAACAATTTTCAGCCCTCTCTTTCCTTAAGGTGGAATCACGTTTCTGTGTTCTTGTCGACTCTGCAAGACAACACTTAGCTTTTCTTCTTCCTTGATTCAGATACATGCCTGGGTTTTGGAAACTGAGGTTCAGAAAACATTGCTACCTGCTCCTTTGTAATTCGTGCAGAAAAATAAGAGCAGCGCTCTCTCACTGTGCTCGTCAGGGAACACTCTCCTGGGATCTTCTCTGCTATCTAACACTGTTCATTTGTTTGTTTGTCTGTTTCTCTTTTGCTCACCGTCACTGCCCTAATTCAGCTAGACTTAGTTCACACTGTTCCTTGGTCATCTGTACTCATGTTTGAAAGAACTTTCTGTGCTCTCTTCTTCGGTGGTGGGTAGATAACAATTCGGTTTTCGTCCCGACTTAGTTGCAGTGCACTTCTTCAAATTATTGAAGAACGAGGTTAATAAACACTGCTCTGTGTTCTTCCACCCTTGGTCCTGATCACACTGTTCAACTGTGCTCGTCTTGGGAACATTTTCCTGTGAACTTCTCTTCTACATAACATTCTTCCTGTGTCTTGACTGCGATCTCTTCTGTCCTCAGTTCCGAAACTCCGTTCTGTGGAATCGTGTACTTATCTTGGAAACAAATCTGTGCTAACCACTCCTTCGCTTCTGGATAACTCCCTTTCGTTTAATGGTCTCTTTATTTAGGAACACAATTGTTTTTGCATCAACCCAGACAGAAACACTACTGGGTGTCCTTCCGCACTAAGTTCAGTAACACTATTCTGTGTTCTCCTACACGTATATCCACAATAGAGTTTTCTGTGCTCTGTGCTATGTTTATTAGAGATCCCCCTCTCTCTTCTTCTCTGCCTAGTTCAGAAACACTGCTTTATGGTATCTGGGCCCTGTCTGCAATCCTTTTACGGAGCTCCTCTCTACTTTCCATTAAAACCCTTCTCAGCGCTATTCTCTACTTCTCTAGATAACACGCCTCTGCTTTCTTCTCTCCTTAGATTTCTCATCTACCTACTTCAGACACAATAACATGTGACATACCCTCATTTCTGAAACACTTGTCTCTTCCTTCTCTTCCGTACCAATTTTGAAACACTTTCCTGGGATCTTCTCGTCTAGATAGCACTCTTCTCTTTTCCTCTCTTGTTTGTTCACATCCACTGCTGCGAGTTCTTCTTGCCTTCGTTTAGGAACAGTGTTCAGTCTTTTTCTTTCTGTAGTGATCACTTAAGTGCTGCTGTGGGCTGCTCCCCCCTTTGCTAAATAACCATCTCGTTTCTTCTTCTCTACTTCATTCAGGAACCCTTCTGTGAGATCTTTTGTACTCCTGTGGAAACTCTGCTCAGTGCTTTTCTGTTAGTATCCTGGAAACTGTTGTCTACTCTGCTCTTCTCTTGTTTCCCTAACATATCATGGAGACTCAGTTCTGTGCTCTTTGGTCCATGTCGTTGATCCCCTTCTCGGCCTCATCTCTACTGGGCTAGATAACAAGCCTCTTCTGTGTTTCTGTCCCGATTGTGGAAACACTCCATACTTTACTCTCAACATAGTACAAAGCATTCTGTGTCTTCGTCCCTCCTTTGGTCAAAAACAGTCTTCTGTGCTCTTCTGTGCTATGCTGGACACAGTAGGCGGGGCTCTTCTCCACTCTGTTGGATTTCACACTCACTCCTCTTTCCTGCAATACTTATTGCAGAAACACTGCTGTGGTTTCTTAGGTGCTTAAATTGAAAACACTTTTCAGCCCTCTCTTTCCTTAAGGTGGAATCACGTTTTTGTGTTCTTGTCGACTCTGCAAGACAACACTTAGCTTTTCTTCTTCCTTGATTCAGATACATGCCTGGGTTTTGGAAACTGAGGTTCAGAAAACATTGCTACCTGCTCCTTTGTAATTCGTGCAGAAAAATAAGAGCAGCGCTCTCTCACTGTGCTCGTCAGGGAACACTCTCCTGGGATCTTCTCTGCTATCTAACACTGTTCATTTGTTTGTTTGTCTGTTTCTCTTTTGCTCACCGTCACTGCCCTAATTCAGCTAGACTTAGTTCACACTGTTCCTTGGTCATCTGTACTCATGTTTGAAAGAACTTTCTGTGCTCTCTTCTTCGGTGGTGGGTAGATAACAATTCGGTTTTCGTCCCGACTTAGTTGCAGTGCACTTCTTCAAATTATTGAAGAACGAGGTTAATAAACACTGCTCTGTGTTCTTCCACCCTTGGTCCTGATCACACTGTTCAACTGTGCTCGTCTTGGGAACATTTTCCTGTGAACTTCTCTGCTACATAACATCCTTCCTGTGTCTTGACTACTATCTCTTCTTCTGTCCTCAGTTCCGAAACTCCGTTCTGTGGAATCGTGTACTTATCTTGGAAACAAATCTGTGCTAACCACTCCTTCGCTTCTGGATAACTCCCTTTCGTTTCATGGTCTCTTTATTTAGGAACACAATTGTTTTTGCATCAACCCAGACAGAAACACTACTGGGTGTCCTTCCGCACTAAGTTCAGTAACACTATTCTGTGTTCTCCTACACGTATATCCACAATAGAGTTTTCTGTGCTCTGTGCTATGTTTATTAGAGATCCCCCTCTCTCTTCTTCTCTGCATAGTTCAGAAACACTGCTTTATGGTATCTGGGCCCTGTCTGCAATCCTTTTACGGAGCTCCTCTCTACTTTCCATTAAAACCCTTCTCAGCGCTATTCTCTACTTCTCTAGATAACACGCCTCTGCTTCCTTCTCTCTTTAGATTTCTCATCTACCTACTTCAGACACAATAACATGTGACATACCCTCATTTCTGAAACACTTGTCTCTTCCTTCTCTTCTGTACCAATTTTGAAACACTTTCCTGGGATCTTCTCGTCTAGATAGCACTCTTCTCTTTTCCTCTCTTGTTTGTTCACATCCACTGCTGCGAGTTCTTCTTTCCTTCGTTTAGGAACAGTGTTCAGTCTTTTTCTTTCTGTAGTGATCACTTAAGTGCTGCTGTGGGCTGCTCCCCTCTTTGCTAAATAACCATCTCCTTTCTTCTTCTCTACTTCATTCAGGAACCCTTCTGTGAGATCTTTTGTACTCCTGTGGAAACTCTGCTCAGTGCTTTTCTGTTAGTATCCTGGAAACTGTTGTCTACTCTGCTCTTCTCTTGTTTCCCTAACATATCATGGAGACTCAGTTCTGTGCTCTTTGGTCCATGTCGTTGATCCCCTTCTCAGCCTCATCTCTACTGGGCTAGATAACAAGCCTCTTCTGTGTTTCTGTCCCGATTGTGGAAACACTCCATACTTTACTCTCAACATAGTACAAAGCATTCTGTGTCTTCGTCCCTCCTTTGGTCAAAAACAGTCTTCTGTGCTCTTCTGTGCTATGCTGGACACAGTAGGCGGGGCTCTTCTCCACTCTGTTGGATTTCACACTCACTCCTCTTTCCTGCAATACTTATTGCAGAAACACTGCTGTGGTTTCTTAGGTGCTTAAATTGAAAACACTTTTCAGCCCTCTCTTTCCTTAAGGTGGAATCACGTTTCTGTGTTCTTGTCGACTCTGCAAGACAACACTTAGCTTTTCTTCTTCCTTGATTCAGATACATGCCTGGGTTTTGGAAACTGAGGTTCAGAAAACATTGCTACCTGCTCCTTTGTAATTCGTGCAGAAAAATAAGAGCAGCGCTCTCTCACTGTGCTCGTCAGGGAACACTCTCCTGGGATCTTCTCTGCTATCTAACACTGTTCATTTGTTTGTTTGTCTGTTTCTCTTTTGCTCACCGTCACTGCCCTAATTCAGCTAGACTTAGTTCACACTGTTCCTTGGTCATCTGTACTCATGTTTGAAAGAACTTTCTGTGCTCTCTTCTTCGGTGGTGGGTAGATAACAATTCGGTTTTCGTCCCGACTTAGTTGCAGTGCACTTCTTCAAATTATTGAAGAACGAGGTTAATAAACACTGCTCTGTGTTCTTCCACCCTTGGTCCTGATCACACTGTTCAACTGTGCTCGTCTTGGGAACATTTTCCTGTGAACTTCTCTGCTACATAACATTCTTCCTGTGTCTTGACTGCGATCTCTTCTGTCCTCAGTTCCGAAACTCCGTTCTGTGGAATCGTGTACTTATCTTGGAAACAAATCTGTGCTAACCACTCCTTCGCTTCTGGATAACTCCCTTTCGTTTTATGGTCTCTTTATTTAGGAACACAATTGTTTTTGCATCAACCCAGACAGAAACACTACTGGGTGTCCTTCCGCACTAAGTTCAGTAACACTATTCTGTGTTCTCCTACACGTATATCCACAATAGAGTTTTCTGTGCTCTGTGCTATGTTTATTAGAGATCCCCCTCTCTCTTCTTCTCTGCCTAGTTCAGAAACACTGCTTTATGGTATCTGGGCCCTGTCTGCAATCCTTTTACGGAGCTCCTCTCTACTTTCCATTAAAACCCTTCTCAGCGCTATTCTCTACTTCTCTAGATAACACGCCTCTGCTTTCTTCTCTCCTTAGATTTCTCATCTACCTACTTCAGACACAATAACATGTGACATACCCTCATTTCTGAAACACTTGTCTCTTCCTTCTCTTCCGTACCAATTTTGAAACACTTTCCTGGGATCTTCTCGTCTAGATAGCACTCTTCTCTTTTCCTCTCTTGTTTGTTCACATCCACTGCTGCGAGTTCTTCTTGCCTTCGTTTAGGAACAGTGTTCAGTCTTTTTCTTTCTGTAGTGATCACTTAAGTGCTGCTGTGGGCTGCTCCCCCCTTTGCTAAATAACCATCTCGTTTCTTCTTCTCTACTTCATTCAGGAACCCTTCTGTGAGATCTTTTGTACTCCTGTGGAAACTCTGCTCAGTGCTTTTCTGTTAGTATCCTGGAAACTGTTGTCTACTCTGCTCTTCTCTTGTTTCCCTAACATATCATGGAGACTCAGTTCTGTGCTCTTTGGTCCATGTCGTTGATCCCCTTCTCGGCCTCATCTCTACTGGGCTAGATAACACGCCTCTTCTGTGTTTCTGTCCCGATTGTGGAAACACTCCATACTTTACTCTCAACATAGTACAAAGCATTCTGCGTCTTCGTCCCTCCTTTGGTCAAAAACAGTCTTCTGTGCTCTTCTGTGCTATGCTGGACACAGTAGGCGGGGCTCTTCTCCACTCTGTTGGATTTCACACTCACTCCTCTTTCCTGCAATACTTATTGCAGAAACACTGCTGTGGTTTCTTAGGTGCTTAAATTGAAAACACTTTTCAGCCCTCTCTTTCCTTAAGGTGGAATCACGTTTTTGTGTTCTTGTCGACTCTGCAAGACAACACTTAGCTTTTCTTCTTCCTTGATTCAGATACATGCCTGGGTTTTGGAAACTGAGGTTCAGAAAACATTGCTACCTGCTCCTTTGTAATTCGTGCAGAAAAATAAGAGCAGCGCTCTCTCACTGTGCTCGTCAGGGAACACTCTCCTGGGATCTTCTTTGCTATCTAACACTGTTCATTTGTTTGTTTGTCTGTTTCTCTTTTGCTCACCGTCACTGCCCTAATTCAGCTAGACTTAGTTCACACTGTTCCTTGGTCATCTGTACTCATGTTTGAAAGAACTTTCTGTGCTCTCTTCTTCGGTGGTGGGTAGATAACAATTCGGTTTTCGTCCCGACTTAGTTGCAGTGCACTTCTTCAAATTATTGAAGAACGAGGTTAATAAACACTGCTCTGTGTTCTTCCACCCTTGGTCCTGATCACACTGTTCAACTGTGCTCGTCTTGGGAACATTTTCCTGTGAACTTCTCTGCTACATAACATCCTTCCTGTGTCTTGACTACTATCTCTTCTTCTGTCCTCAGTTCCGAAACTCCGTTCTGTGGAATCGTGTACTTATCTTGGAAACAAATCTGTGCTAACCAGTCCTTCGCTTCTGGATAACTCCCTTTCGTTTCATGGTCTCTTTATTTAGGAACACAATTGTTTTTGCATCAACCCAGACAGAAACACTACTGGGTGTCCTTCCGCACTAAGTTCAGTAACACTATTCTGTGTTCTCCTACACGTATATCCACAATAGAGTTTTCTGTGCTCTGTGCTATGTTTATTAGAGATCCCCCTCTCTCTTCTTCTCTGCATAGTTCAGAAACACTGCTTTATGGTATCTGGGCCCTGTCTGCAATCCTTTTACCGAGCTCCTCTCTACTTTCCATTAAAACCCTCCTCAGCGCTATTCTCTACTTCTCTAGATAACACGCCTCTGCTTCCTTCTCTCTTTAGATTTCTCATCTACCTACTTCAGACACAATGCCATGTGACATACCCTCATTTCTGAAACACTTGTCTCTTCCTTCTCTTCCGTACCAATTTTGAAACACTTTCCTGGGATCTTCTCGTCTAGATAGCACTCTTCTCTTTTCCTCTCTTGTTTGTTCACATCCACTGCTGCGAGTTCTTCTTGCCTTCGTTTAGGAACAGTGTTCAGTCTTTTTCTTTCTGTAGTGATCACTTAAGTGCTGCTGTGGGCTGCTCCCCCCTTTGCTAAATAACCATCTCGTTTCTTCTTCTCTACTTCATTCAGGAACCCTTCTGTGAGATCTTTTGTACTCCTGTGGAAACTCTGCTCAGTGCTTTTCTGTTAGTATCCTGGAAACTGTTGTCTACTCTGCTCTTCTCTTGTTTCCCTAACATATCATGGAGACTCAGTTCTGTGCTCTTTGGTCCATGTCGTTGATCCCCTTCTCGGCCTCATCTCTACTGGGCTAGATAACAAGCCTCTTCTGTGTTTCTGTCCCGATTGTGGAAACACTCCATACTTTACTCTCAACATAGTACAAAGCATTCTGTGTCTTTGTCCCTCCTTTGTTAAAAAACAGTCTTCTGTGCTCTTCTGTGCTATGCTGGACACAGTAGGCGGGGCTCTTCTCCACTCTGTTGGATTTCACACTCACTCCTCTTTCCTGCAATACTTATTGCAGAAACACTGCTGTGGTTTCTTAGGTGCTTAAATTGAAAACACTTTTCAGCCCTCTCTTTCCTTAAGGTGGAATCACGTTTCTGTGTTCTTGTCGACTCTGCAAGACAACACTTAGCTTTTCTTCTTCCTTGGTTCAGATACATGCCTGGGTTCTGGAAACTGAGGTTCAGAAAACATTGCTACCTACTCCTCTGTATTTCATGCAGAAAAAAAAGAGCAGCGCTCTCTCACTGTGCTCGTCAGGGAACACTCTCCTGGGATCTTCTCTGCTATCTAACACTGTTCATTTGTTTGTTTATCTGTTTCTCTTTTGCTCACCGTCACTGCCCTAATTCAGCTAGACTTAGTTCACACTGTTCCTTGGTCATCTGTACTCATGTTTGAAAGAACTTTCTGTGCTCTCTTCTTCGGTGGTGGGTAGATAACAATTCGGTTTTCGTCCCGACTTAGTTGCAGTGCACTTCTTCAAATTATTGAAGAACGAGGTTAATAAACACTGCTCTGTGTTCTTCCACCCTTGGTCCTGATCACACTGTTCAACTGTGCTCGTCTTGGGAACATTTTCCTGTGAACTTCTCTGCTACATAACATTCTTCCTGTGTCTTGACTTGCTATCTCTTCTGTCCTCAGTTCCGAAACTCCGTTCTGTGGAATCGTGTACTTATCTTGGAAACAAATCTGTGCTAACCACTCCTTCGCTTCTGGATAACTCCCTTTCGTTTAATGGTCTCTTTATTTAGGAACACAATTGTTTTTGCATCAACCCAGACAGAAACACTACTGGGTGTCCTTCCGCACTAAGTTCAGTAACACTATTCTGTGTTCTCCTACACGTATATCCACAATAGAGTTTTCTGTGCTCTGTGCTATGTTTATTAGAGATCCCCCTCTCTCTTCTTCTCTGCTTAGTTCAGAAACACTGCTTTATGGTATCTGGGCCCTGTCTGCTATCCTTTTATGGAGCTCCTCTCTACTTTCCATTAAAACCCTTCTCAGCGCTATTCTCTACTTCTCTAGATAACACGCCTCTGCTTCCTTCTCTCTTTAGATTTCTCATCTACCTACTTCAGACACAATAACATGTGACATACCCTCATTTCTGAAACACTTGTATCTTCCTTCTCTTCTGTACCAATTTTGAAACACTTTCCTGGGATCTTCTCGTCTAGATAGCACTCTTCTCTTTTCCTCTCTTGTTTGTTCACATCCACTGCTGCGAGTTCTTCTTGCCTTCATTTAGGAACAGTGTTCAGTCTTTTTCTTTCTGTAGTGATCACTTAAGTGCTGCTGTGGGCTGCTCCCCTCTTTGCTAAATAACCATCTCCTTTCTTCTTCTCTACTTCATTCAGGAACCCTTCTGTGAGATCTTTTGTACTCCTGTGGAAACTCTGCTCAGTGCTTTTCTGTTAGTATCCTGGAAACTGTTGTCTACTCTGCTCTTCTCTTGTTTCCCTAACATATCATGGAGACTCAGTTCTGTGCTCTTTGGTCCATGTCGTTGATCCCCTTCTCAGCCTCATCTCTACTGGGCTAGATAACAAGCCTCTTCTGTGTTTCTGTCCCGATTGTGGAAACACTCCATACTTTACTCTCAACATAGTACAAAGCATTCTGTGTCTTCGTCCCTCCTTTGGTCAAAAACAGTCTTCTGTGCTCTTCTGTGCTATGCTGGACACAGTAGGCGGGGCTCTTCTCCACTCTGTTGGATTTCACACTCACTCCTCTTTCCTGCAATACTTATTGCAGAAACACTGCTGTGGTTTCTTAGGTGCTTAAATTGAAAACACTTTTCAGCCCTCTCTTTCCTTAAGGTGGAATCACGTTTCTGTGTTCTTGTCGACTCTGCAAGACAACACTTAGCTTTTCTTCTTCCTTGATTCAGATACATGCCTGGGTTTTGGAAACTGAGGTTCAGAAAACATTGCTACCTGCTCCTTTGTAATTCGTGCAGAAAAATAAGAGCAGCGCTCTCTCACTGTGCTCGTCAGGGAACACTCTCCTGGGATCTTCTCTGCTATCTAACACTGTTCATTTGTTTGTTTGTCTGTTTCTCTTTTGCTCACCGTCACTGCCCTAATTCAGCTAGACTTAGTTCACACTGTTCCTTGGTCATCTGTACTCATGTTTGAAAGAACTTTCTGTGCTCTCTTCTTCGGTGGTGGGTAGATAACAATTCGGTTTTCGTCCCGACTTAGTTGCAGTGCACTTCTTCAAATTATTGAAGAACGAGGTTAATAAACACTGCTCTGTGTTCTTCCACCCTTGGTCCTGATCACACTGTTCAACTGTGCTCGTCTTGGGAACATTTTCCTGTGAACTTCTCTGCTACATAACATTCTTCCTGTGTCTTGACTGCGATCTCTTCTGTCCTCAGTTCCGAAACTCCGTTCTGTGGAATCGTGTACTTATCTTGGAAACAAATCTGTGCTAACCACTCCTTCGCTTCTGGATAACTCCCTTTCGTTTAATGGTCTCTTTATTTAGGAACACAATTGTTTATGCATCAACCCAGACAGAAACACTACTGGGTGTCCTTCCGCACTAAGTTCAGTAACACTATTCTGTGTTCTCCTACACGTATATCCACAATAGAGTTTTCTGTGCTCTGTGCTATGTTTATTAGAGATCCCCCTCTCTCTTCTTCTCTGCATAGTTCAGAAACACTGCTTTATGGTATCTGGGCCCTGTCTGCAATCCTTTTACGGAGCTCCTCTCTACTTTCCATTAAAACCCTTCTCAGCGCTATTCTCTACCTCTCTAGATAACACGCCTCTGCTTCCTTCTCTCCTTAGATTTCTCATCTACCTACTTCAGACACAATAACATGTGACATACCCTCATTTCTGAAACACTTGTCTCTTCCTTCTCTTCCGTACCAATTTTGAAACACTTTCCTGGGATCTTCTCGTCTAGATAGCACTCTTCTCTTTTCCTCTCTTGTTTGTTCACATCCACTGCTGCGAGTTCTTCTTGCCTTCGTTTAGGAACAGTGTTCAGTCTTTTTCTTTCTGTAGTGATCACTTAAGTGCTGCTGTGGGCTGCTCCCCCCTTTGCTAAATAACCATCTCGTTTCTTCTTCTCTACTTCATTCAGGAACCCTTCTGTGAGATCTTTTGTACTCCTGTGGAAACTCTGCTCAGTGCTTTTCTGTTAGTATCCTGGAAACTGTTGTCTACTCTGCTCTTCTCTTGTTTCCCTAACATATCATGGAGACTCAGTTCTGTGCTCTTTGGTCCATGTCGTTGATCCCCTTCTCGGCCTCATCTCTACTGGGCTAGATAACAAGCCTCTTCTGTGTTTCTGTCCCGATTGTGGAAACACTCCATACTTTACTCTCAACATAGTACAAAGCATTCTGTGTCTTTGTCCCTCCTTTGTTCAAAAACAGTCTTCTGTGCTCTTCTGTGCTATGCTGGACACAGTAGGCGGGGCTCTTCTCCACTCTGTTGGATTTCACACTCACTCCTCTTTCCTGCAATACTTATTGCAGAAACACTGCTGTGGTTTCTTAGGTGCTTAAATTGAAAACACTTTTCAGCCCTCTCTTTCCTTAAGGTGGAATCACGTTTCTGTGTTCTTGTCGACTCTGCAAGACAACACTTAGCTTTTCTTCTTCCTTGATTCAGATACATGCCTGGGTTCTGGAAACTGAGGTTCAGAAAACATTGCTACCTGCTCCTCTGTAATTCGTGCAGAAAAATAAGAGCAGCGCTCTCTCACTGTGCTCGTCAGGGAACACTCTCCTGGGATCTTCTCTGCTATCTAACACTGTTCATTTGTTTGTTTGTCTGTTTCTCTTTTGCTCACCGTCACTGCCCTAATTCAGCTAGACTTAGTTCACACTGTTCCTTGGTCATCTGTACTCATGTTTGAAAGAACTTTCTGTGCTCTCTTCTTCGGTGGTGGGTAGATAACAATTCGGTTTTCGTCCCGACTTAGTTGCAGTGCACTTCTTCAAATTATTGAAGAACGAGGTTAATAAACACTGCTCTGTGTTCTTCCACCCTTGGTCCTGATCACACTGTTCAACTGTGCTCGTCTTGGGAACATTTTCCTGTGAACTTCTCTGCTACATAACATTCTTCCTGTGTCTTGACTGCGATCTCTTCTGTCCTCAGTTCCGAAACTCCGTTCTGTGGAATCGTGTACTTATCTTGGAAACAAATCTGTGCTAACCACTCCTTCGCTTCTGGATAACTCCCTTTCGTTTAATGGTCTCTTTATTTAGGAACACAATTGTTTTTGCATCAACCCAGACAGAAACACTACTGGGTGTCCTTCCGCACTAAGTTCAGTAACACTATTCTGTGTTCTCCTACACGTATATCCACAATAAAGTTTTCTGTGCTCTGTGCTATTTTTATTAGAGATCCCCCTCTCTCTTCTTCTCTGCTTAGTTCAGAAACACTGCTTTATGGTATCTGGGCCCTGTCTGCAATCCTTTTACGGAGCTCCTCTCTACTTTCCATTAAAACCCTTCTCAGCGCTATTCTCTACTTCTCTAGATAACACGCCTCTGCTTCCTTCTCTCTTTAGATTTCTCATCTACCTACTTCAGACACAATAACATGTGACATACCCTCATTTCTGAAACACTTGTCTCTTCCTTCTCTTCCGTACCAATTTTGAAACACTTTCCTGGGATCTTCTCGTCTAGATAGCACTCTTCTCTTTTCCTCTCTTGTTTGTTCACATCCACTGCTGCGAGTTCTTCTTGCCTTCGTTTAGGAACAGTGTTCAGTCTTTTTCTTTCTGTAGTGATCACTTAAGTGCTGCTGTGGGCTGCTCCCCTCTTTGCTAAATAACCATCTCCTTTCTTCTTCTCTACTTCATTCAGGAACCCTTCTGTGAGATCTTTTGTACTCCTGTGGAAACTCTGCTCAGTGCTTTTCTGTTAGTATCCTGGAAACTGTTGTCTACTCTGCTCTTCTCTTGTTTCCCTAACATATCATGGAGACTCAGTTCTGTGCTCTTTGGTCCATGTCGTTGATCCCCTTCTCGGCCTCATCTCTACTGGGCTAGATAACAAGCCTCTTCTGTGTTTCTGTCCCGATTGTGGAAACACTCCATACTTTACTCTCAACATAGTACAAAGCATTCTGTGTCTTTGTCCCTCCTTTGTTCAAAAACAGTCTTCTGTGCTCTTCTGTGCTATGCTGGACACAGTAGGCGGGGCTCTTCTCCACTCTGTTGGATTTCACACTCACTCCTCTTTCCTGCAATACTTATTGCAGAAACACTGCTGTGGTTTCTTAGGTGCTTAAATTGAAAACACTTTTCAGCCCTCTCTTTCCTTAAGGTGGAATCACGTTTCTGTGTTCTTGTCGACTCTGCAAGACAACACTTAGCTTTTCTTCTTCCTTGGTTCAGATACATGCCTGGGTTCTGGAAACTGAGGTTCAGAAAACATTGCTACCTGCTCCTCTGTATTTCGTGCAGAAAAATAAGAGCAGCGCTCTCTCACTGTGCTCGTCAGGGAACACTCTCCTGGGATCTTCTCTGCTATCTAACACTGTTCATTTGTTTGTTTGTCTGTTTCTCTTTTGCTCACCGTCACTGCCCTAATTCAGCTAGACTTAGTTCACACTGTTCCTTGGTCATCTGTACTCATGTTTGAAAGAACTTTCTGTGCTCTCTTCTTCGGTGGTGGGTAGATAACAATTCGGTTTTCGTCCCGACTTAGTTGCAGTGCACTTCTTCAAATTATTGAAGAACGAGGTTAATAAACACTGCTCTGTGTTCTTCCACCCTTGGTCCTGATCACACTGTTCAACTGTGCTCGTCTTGGGAACATTTTCCTGTGAACTTCTCTGCTACATAACATTCTTCCTGTGTCTTGACTGCTATCTCTTCTTCTGTCCTCAGTTCCGAAACTCCGTTCTGTGGAATCGTGTACTTATCTTGGAAACAAATCTGTGCTAACCACTCCTTCGCTTCTGGATAACTCCCTTTCGTTTAATGGTCTCTTTATTTAGGAACACAATTGTTTTTGCATCAACCCAGACAGAAACACTACTGGGTGTCCTTCCGCACTAAGTTCAGTAACACTATTCTGTGTTCTCCTACACGTATATCCACAATAGAGTTTTCTGTGCTCTGTGCTATTTTTATTAGAGATCCCCCTCTCTCTTCTTCTCTGCTTAGTTCAGAAACACTGCTTTATGGTATCTGGGCCCTGTCTGCAATCCTTTTACGGAGCTCCTCTCTACTTTCCATTAAAACCCTTCTCAGCGCGATTCTCTACTTCTCTAGATAACACGCCTCTGCTTCCTTCTCTCTTTAGATTTCTCATCTACCTACTTCAGACACAATAACATGTGACATACCCTCATTTCTGAAACACTTGTCTCTTCCTTCTCTTCCGTACCAATTTTGAAACACTTTCCTGGGATCTTCTCGTCTAGATAGCACTCTTCTCTTTTCCTCTCTTGTTTGTTCACATCCACTGCTGCGAGTTCTTCTTGCCTTCGTTTAGGAACAGTGTTCAGTCTTTTTCTTTCTGTAGTGATCACTTAAGTGCTGCTGTGGGCTGCTCCCCTCTTTGCTAAATAACCATCTCCTTTCTTCTTCTCTACTTCATTCAGGAACCCTTCTGTGAGATCTTTTGTACTCCTGTGGAAACTCTGCTCAGTGCTTTTCTGTTAGTATCCTGGAAACTGTTGTCTACTCTGCTCTTCTCTTGTTTCCCTAACATATCATGGAGACTCAGTTCTGTGCTCTTTGGTCCATGTCGTTGATCCCCTTCTCGGCCTCATCTCTACTGGGCTAGATAACAAGCCTCTTCTGTGTTTCTGTCCCGATTGTGGAAACACTCCATACTTTACTCTCAACATAGTACAAAGCATTCTGTGTCTTTGTCCCTCCTTTGTTCAAAAACAGTCTTCTGTGCTCTTCTGTGCTATGCTGGACACAGTAGGCGGGGCTCTTCTCCACTCTGTTGGATTTCACACTCACTCCTCTTTCCTGCAATACTTATTGCAGAAACACTGCTGTGGTTTCTTAGGTGCTTAAATTGAAAACACTTTTCAGCCCTCTCTTTCCTTAAGGTGGAATCACGTTTCTGTGTTCTTGTCGACTCTGCAAGACAACACTTAGCTTTTCTTCTTCCTTGGTTCAGATACATGCCTGGGTTCTGGAAACTGAGGTTCAGAAAACATTGCTACCTGCTCCTCTGTATTTCGTGCAGAAAAATAAGAGCAGCGCTCTCTCACTGTGCTCGTCAGGGAACACTCTCCTGGGATCTTCTCTGCTATCTAACACTGTTCATTTGTTTGTTTGTCTGTTTCTCTTTTGCTCACCGTCACTGCCCTAATTCAGCTAGACTTAGTTCACACTGTTCCTTGGTCATCTGTACTCATGTTTGAAAGAACTTTCTGTGCTCTCTTCTTCGGTGGTGGGTAGATAACAATTCGGTTTTCGTCCCGACTTAGTTGCAGTGCACTTCTTCAAATTATTGAAGAACGAGGTTAATAAACACTGCTCTGTGTTCTTCCACCCTTGGTCCTGATCACACTGTTCAACTGTGCTCGTCTTGGGAACATTTTCCTGTGAACTTCTCTGCTACATAACATTCTTCCTGTGTCTTGACTGCTATCTCTTCTTCTGTCCTCAGTTCCGAAACTCCGTTCTGTGGAATCGTGTACTTATCTTGGAAACAAATCTGTGCTAACCACTCCTTCGCTTCTGGATAACTCCCTTTCATTTAATGGTCTCTTTATTTAGGAACACAATTGTTTTTGCATCAACCCAGACAGAAACACTACTGGGTGTCCTTCCGCACTAAGTTCAGTAACACTATTCTGTGTTCTCCTACACGTATATCCACAATAGAGTTTTCTGTGCTCTGTGCTATTTTTATTAGAGATCCCCCTCTCTCTTCTTCTCTGCTTAGTTCAGAAACACTGCTTTATGGTATCTGGGCCCTGTCTGCAATCCTTTTACGGAGCTCCTCTCTACTTTCCATTAAAACCCTTCTCAGCGCGATTCTCTACTTCTCTAGATAACACGCCTCTGCTTCCTTCTCTCTTTAGATTTCTCATCTACCTACTTCAGACACAATAACATGTGACATACCCTCATTTCTGAAACACTTGTCTCTTCCTTCTCTTCCGTACCAATTTTGAAACACTTTCCTGGGATCTTCTCGTCTAGATAGCACTCTTCTCTTTTCCTCTCTTGTTTGTTCACATCCACTGCTGCGAGTTCTTCTTGCCTTCGTTTAGGAACAGTGTTCAGTCTTTTTCTTTCTGTAGTGATCACTTAAGTGCTGCTGTGGGCTGCTCCCCTCTTTGCTAAATAACCATCTCCTTTCTTCTTCTCTACTTCATTCAGGAACCCTTCTGTGAGATCTTTTGTACTCCTGTGGAAACTCTGCTCAGTGCTTTTCTGTTAGTATCCTGGAAACTGTTGTCTACTCTGCTCTTCTCTTGTTTCCCTAACATATCATGGAGACTCAGTTCTGTGCTCTTTGGTCCATGTCGTTGATCCCCTTCTCGGCCTCATCTCTACTGGGCTAGATAACAAGCCTCTTCTGTGTTTCTGTCCCGATTGTGGAAACACTCCATACTTTACTCTCAACATAGTACAAAGCATTCTGTGTCTTTGTCCCTCCTTTGTTCAAAAACAGTCTTCTGTGCTCTTCTGTGCTATGCTGGACACAGTAGGCGGGGCTCTTCTCCACTCTGTTGGATTTCACACTCACTCCTCTTTCCTGCAATACTTATTGCAGAAACACTGCTGTGGTTTCTTAGGTGCTTAAATTGAAAACACTTTTCAGCCCTCTCTTTCCTTAAGGTGGAATCACGTTTCTGTGTTCTTGTCGACTCTGCAAGACAACACTTAGCTTTTCTTCTTCCTTGGTTCAGATACATGCCTGGGTTCTGGAAACTGAGGTTCAGAAAACATTGCTACCTGCTCCTCTGTATTTCGTGCAGAAAAATAAGAGCAGCGCTCTCTCACTGTGCTCGTCAGGGAACACTCTCCTGGGATCTTCTCTGCTATCTAACACTGTTCATTTGTTTGTTTGTCTGTTTCTCTTTTGCTCACCGTCACTGCCCTAATTCAGCTAGACTTAGTTCACACTGTTCCTTGGTCATCTGTACTCATGTTTGAAAGAACTTTCTGTGCTCTCTTCTTCGGTGGTGGGTAGATAACAATTCGGTTTTCGTCCCGACTTAGTTGCAGTGCACTTCTTCAAATTATTGAAGAACGAGGTTAATAAACACTGCTCTGTGTTCTTCCACCCTTGGTCCTGATCACACTGTTCAACTGTGCTCGTCTTGGGAACATTTTCCTGTGAACTTCTCTGCTACATAACATTCTTCCTGTGTCTTGACTGCTATCTCTTCTTCTGTCCTCAGTTCCGAAACTCCGTTCTGTGGAATCGTGTACTTATCTTGGAAACAAATCTGTGCTAACCACTCCTTCGCTTCTGGATAACTCCCTTTCATTTAATGGTCTCTTTATTTAGGAACACAATTGTTTTTGCATCAACCCAGACAGAAACACTACTGGGTGTCCTTCCGCACTAAGTTCAGTAACACTATTCTGTGTTCTCCTACACGTATATCCACAATAGAGTTTTCTGTGCTCTGTGCTATTTTTATTAGAGATCCCCCTCTCTCTTCTTCTCTGCTTAGTTCAGAAACACTGCTTTATGGTATCTGGGCCCTGTCTGCAATCCTTTTACGGAGCTCCTCTCTACTTTCCATTAAAACCCTTCTCAGCGCGATTCTCTACTTCTCTAGATAACACGCCTCTGCTTCCTTCTCTCTTTAGATTTCTCATCTACCTACTTCAGACACAATAACATGTGACATACCCTCATTTCTGAAACACTTGTCTCTTCCTTCTCTTCCGTACCAATTTTGAAACACTTTCCTGGGATCTTCTCGTCTAGATAGCACTCTTCTCTTTTCCTCTCTTGTTTGTTCACATCCACTGCTGCGAGTTCTTCTTGCCTTCATTTAGGAACAGTGTTCAGTCTTTTTCTTTCTGTAGTGATCACTTAAGTGCTGCTGTGGGCTGCTCCCCTCTTTGCTAAATAACCATCTCCTTTCTTCTTCTCTACTTCATTCAGGAACCCTTCTGTGAGATCTTTTGTACTCCTGTGGAAACTCTGCTCAGTGCTTTTCTGTTAGTATCCTGGAAACTGTTGTCTACTCTGCTCTTCTCTTGTTTCCCTAACATATCATGGAGACTCAGTTCTGTGCTCTTTGGTCCATGTCGTTGATCCCCTTCTCGGCCTCATCTCTACTGGGCTAGATAACACGCCTCTTCTGTGTTTCTGTCCCGATTGTGGAAACACTCCATACTTTACTCTCAACATAGTACAAAGCATTCTGTGTCTTCGTCTCTCCTTTGGTCAAAAACAGTCTTCTGTGCTCTTCTGTGCTATCCTGGACACAGTAGGCGGGGCTCTTCTCCACTCTGTTGGATTTCACACTCACTCCTCTTTCCTGCAATACTTATTGCAGAAACACTGCTGTGGTTTCTTAGGTGCTTAAATTGAAAACACTTTTCAGCCCTCTCTTTCCTTAAGGTGGAATCACGTTTCTGTGTTCTTGTCGACTCTGCAAGACAACACTTAGCTTTTCTTCTTCCTTGGTTCAGATACATGCCTGGGTTCTGGAAACTGAGGTTTAGAAAACATTGTTACCTGCTCCTCTGTATTTCGTGCAGAAAAAAAAGAGCAGCGCTCTCTCACTGTGCTCATCTGGGAACACTCTCCTGGGATCTTCTCTGCTATCTAACACTGTTCATTTGTTTGTTTGTCTGTTTCTCTTTTGCTCACCGTCACTGCCCTAATTCAGCTAGACTTAGTTCACACTGTTCCTTGGTCATCTGTACTCATGTTTGAAAGAACTTTCTGTGCTCTCTTCTTCGGTGGTGGGTAGATAACAATTCGGTTTTCGTCCCGACTTAGTTGCAGTGCACTTCTTCAAATTATTGAAGAACAAGGTTAATAAACACTGCTCTGTGTTCTTCCACCCTTGGTCCTGATCACACTGTTCAACTGTGCTCGTCTTGGGAACATTTTCCTGTGAACTTCTCTGCTACATAACATTCTTCCTGTGTCTTGACTGCTATCTCTTCTTCTGTCCTCAGTTCGGAAACTCCGTTCTGTGGAATCTTGTACT
The DNA here is from genome assembly GCF_030254825.1 of Meriones unguiculatus. Lineage (NCBI taxonomy): Eukaryota > Metazoa > Chordata > Mammalia > Rodentia > Muridae > Meriones > Meriones unguiculatus. The sequence continues at coordinate 1,947,536 of NW_026843712.1, read as the reverse complement.
TACCTTGGAAACAAATCGGTGCTAACCACTCCTTCGCTTCTGGATAACTCCCTTTCGTTTAATGGTCTCTTTATTTAGGAACACAATTGTTTTTGCATCAACCCAGACAGAAACACTACTGGGTGTCCTTCCGCACTAAGTTCAGTAACACTATTCTGTGTTCTCCTACACGTATATCCACAATAGAGTTTTCTGTGCTCTGTGCTATGTTTATTAGAGATCCCCCTCTCTCTTCTTCTCTGCTTAGTTCAGAAACACTGCTTTATGGTATCTGGGCCCTGTCTGCAATCCTTTTACGGAGCTCCTCTCTACTTTCCATTAAAACCCTTCTCAGCGCTATTCTCTACTTCTCTAGATAACACGCCTCTGCTTCCTTCTCTCTTTAGATTTCTCATCTACCTACTTCAGACCCAATAACATGTGACATACCCTCATTTCTGAAACACTTGTCTCTTCCTTCTCTTCTGTACCAATTTTGAAACACTTTCCTGGGATCTTCTCGTCTAGATAGCACTCTTCTCTTTTCCTCTCTTGTTTGTTCACATCCACTGCTGCGAGTTCTTCTTGCCTTCGTTTAGGAACAGTGTTCAGTCTTTTTCTTTCTCTAGTGATCACTTAAGTGCTGCTGTGGGCTGCTCCCCTCTTTGCTAAATAACCATCTCCTTTCTTCTTCTCTACTTCATTCAGGAACCCTTCTGTGAGATCTTTTGTACTCCTGTGGAAACTCTGCTCAGTGCTTTTCTGTTAGTATCCTGGAAACTGTTGTATCTTCTATTGTTTCCCTGGACATACCATGGAGACTCAGTTCTGTGCTCTTCGGTCCATGTCGTTGATCCCCTTCTCGGCCTCATCTCTACTGGTCTAGATAACAAGCCTCTTCTGTGTTTCTCTCCCGATTGTGGAAACACTCCATACTTTACTCTCAACATAGTACAAAGCATTCTGTGTCTTCGTCCCTCCTTTGGTCAAAAACAGTCTTCTGTGCTCTTCTGTGCTATGCTGGACACAGTAGGCAGGGCTCTTCTCCACTCTGTTGGATTTCACACTCCTCTTTCCTGCAATACTTATTGCAGAAACACTGCTGTGGTTTCTTAGGTGCTTAAATCGAAAACACTTTTCAGCCCTCTCTTTCCTTAAGGTGGAGTCACGTTTCTGTGTTCTTGTCGACTCTGCAAGACAACACTTAGGTTTTCTTCTTTCTTCTTTCAGATACATGCCTGTGTTTTGGAAACTGAGGTTCAGAAAACATTGCTTCCTTTTCATCTGTAATGCATGTAGAAAATAATGAGCAGTTCTCTCTCACTGTGCTCATCTGGGAACACTCTCCTGGGATCTTCTCTGCTACCTAACACTTTTCATTAGTTTGTTTCGTTTGTTTCTCTTTTGCTCACTGTCATTGCCCTATGTTGGGCTATATTTAGTTCACACTGTTCTTTGGTCATCTGTACTCATCTTTGAAAGTACTTTCTGTGCTCTCTTTTACTGAGGTGGGTAAATAGGAATTCGGTTTCCATCCCTATTTAATTGCAGTGCAGACTTGATAATTTGAAGAAAGAGGTTAATAAACACTGCTCTGTGTTCTTTCTTGGTCCTGATCACATCTTCAGTGCTCACTTGGAAACATTTTCTTGTGAACTTTTCTGCTACATTACACTCTTCATGTGTCTTCACTGATATCTCTTCTTCTGTCCTTAGTTCAGATACACTGTTCTGTGGAATCGTGTACTTTTCTTGCAATCAAATCTGTGCTTTCCACCCCTTTGCTGTTGGATAACTCCTTTGGTTTAATCATCTCTTTATTTAGAAACACAACTGGTTTTTCATCAACCTAGAAAGAAACACTACTGGGTGTCCTTTTGCACTGAGTTCTGTAATATTCTTCTGTATTTCCCTGCACGCATATCCAGAATACAGTTTTATATGCTCTATGCTACTTTTATTAGAGATCCCCCTCTCTTTTCTTCTTTTCTTAATTCAGAAATACTGCTTTGTGGTTTCTGGGCTTATTTTGCAATTCTTTTCTCAGCTCCTCTCTACTTACCCTCAAAATCCTTTTCAGTGTTCTTCTTTACTTTAGTAGATATTATCCTCTGCTTCCTTCTCCTCTTAGTTTTCTCATCAAACTAGTTCACAAACAGTACCTTCTGATATGCACTCAGTTCAGAAACACTTGTGTGTTATCTTCTGTACAAATATTTGAAACACTTTTCTGGGATCTTCTCGTCTATATAACACTATTCTGTTTTTCTCTCTTGTTTGTTCTCATCCACTGTTGTGAGTTCTTCTCTCCTTCATTTAGGAACAGTTTTCAGTCCTCTTCTGTACTGATCCTTTAAATGCTGCTGTGGCCTGCTCACCTTTTTGCTAAATAACAATCTCCTTTATTGTTTTCTCTTTCATTCAGGAACACTGCTGTGAGATCTTCTGTACTCATGTGGAAACTCTGCCCTGTGCTTTTTTTTAGTATACTGAAAACAGTTGTCTACTCTGCTACGTGACACTCTTCTCTTTTTTCCCTCAACTGCAAAGTGCTCCTCTGCCTGTACCATGGAGTCTCAGTCCTGTGCTCTTCTGTACATGTTGTTGAACCTCTTCTCTGGCCTCTTTTCTACTGGGCTAGATAACAAGCCTCTTCTGTGTTTTCTCTCCCAATTTTGGAAACACTGTATAATTTACTATCAACAGTATAAATCACTTCTGTGTCTTCGTCCATACTTTGGTCAATAATAGTCATTTTTTGCTTTGCTTGACACAGTTGGCTGGGTTCTTCTCCATTCTGTTGGATTACATACTTTCCTTTCTGCAATACTTAGGGGAGAAACACTGCTATGCTTTTTTAGGTGCTTAAACCAGAAACACTGTTCAGTCCTCTTCTGTACTTAGGTTGGAATCACATTTCTGTGTTCTTGACTACTTTGCAAGAGAACGCTTAAGTTTTCTTCTTTCTTGGTTCAGATACAGGCTTGATTTTTGGAAACTGAGGTTTAGAAAACATTGCTACATGTTCCTCTGTAGTTTGTGCAGAAAAACTGAGTAGTGCTCACTTTGAACACTTTCCTGGCATCTTCTGTGCTTCCTAACACTCCTCTGTTTTTTTGTTTTCTCTTTTGTCACTGTCACTGCCCTGAGTTCTTCTATACTTTGTTCACACTGTTTTATGTCCTTCTGTACTCATCTTGGAAAGATATTTTTGTGCTCTCCTTTACAGAGGTAGCTAGATAACACTTGGGTTTTCTTCACACCTAGTTGCAGTGCACACTTGTTAATTTGAAGAACGAGGTTAATATACACTGCTCTGTGTTCTTCCACCCTTGGTCCTGGTCACATCTTCAGTGCTCACTTGTGCCTGTTTTGGAAACATTTTCCTGTGAACTTCTCTGCTACATAACATGCTTCATGTGTCTTCACTGATATCTCTTCTTCTGTTCTTAGTTCGTAAACACTGTTCTTTGGATTCCTGTACTTATTGTGGAAACTACTCTCTGTTCTCTCCACTTGTTAGCTGGATAACTCTCTTTGGTTTAATTGTCTCTTTATTTGGAAGCACACTTGTTTTTTCACCCACCCAGACAGAAACACTTCTAGGTGTTTTTCTGCACTCAGTAACACTGTTCTGTGTTCCCCTGCATACATATCTAGAATACTTTTTTCTGTGCTGTGTGCTATGTATTAGAGATCCCTCTCTCTTTTCTTCTTTGCTTAGTTCAGGAACACTGCTTTGTGGTTTCTGGCCCCAGTTTGCAATCCTTTTTCTGAGCTCTTCTCTACTTACCTTGGAAACCCTTTTCAGTGCTCTTTGCTAGATAATACTCCTCTGCTTCCTTCTTTCCCTAGTTTTCTTATCAACCTAGTTCACACACAGTGCCCTGTGATGTGGACTCATTTCAGAAACAATTATAGATCCTTACACCCAAAAACAAAACAATTTGTCTTCTTTCATCATCTCATGAAACCTTCTCCATGTAGTTGGTCACACAGCGAGTCTCAATAGATACAAGAAGACTGAAATAATACCCTGCATCCTTGCATCCTTTCTGATCACTATGGTATAAAGCTAAACCTCAACAACAACAGAAATAGCAATAAATGTACACCAACTTGTAAACTGAACTACTTGCAACTAAATGACAGCTGGGTTAAGAAATTAATAAAGAAAGAAATTAAAATCTCCCTAGAATTCATTTAAAATGAATACACAACATACACAAACTTGTGGGACACAATGAAAGCAGTGCTAAGAGGAAAGTTCATAGCACTAATTGCCTTCAAGAAGTAATTTGAGACAGCTCATTCAAGTAATTTAATGGCTCACTTGAAAACCATAGGGAAAGAAGCAGTAGACACACCAAAAAGGTGTAGATGGCTGGAAATAATCAACCTCAGGGCTGAAATCAATCAATTAGAAACAAATAAAACAATTCAAAGAATCAATGAAACCAAGAGCTGGTTCTTTGAGAAAATCAGCAAGATAGACAATTCCTTAGCCAAGCTAACTAAAAGGCAGAGAGACACCATCCAAATCAACAAAATCAGAAATTAAAAGGGGGACATAACTACAGACACTGAGGAAATCCAAACAATCATTAGGACTTACTTCAAAAGTCTATATGCCATAAAATTTGAAAATCTAAATGAAATGGACAATTTTCTTGATTGATTACACTTACCAAAACTGAATCAGAACCAGTAAATCAATTAAATAGTCCTATATCCCACTTACCAAAACTGAATCAGGACCAGTAAATCAATTAAATAGTCCTATATCCCCCAAGGAAATAGAAACAGACATCGAAATTCTCCCATCCAAAAAAAAAAAAAAAAAAAGGCGAGGACCAGATGGTTTCAGCACAGAATTCTGCCAGCCCTTTAAAGAAGAGCTAACTCCAGTTCTCTTCAAACTATTCAACAAAATAGAAACAGACAGAACATTACCAAACACATTCTATGAAGCCACAATCATCTTAGTACCTAAACCACACAAAGACCCAACAAAGAAAGAGAATTTCAGGGCAATCTCTCTTATGATCATTAATGCAAAAATACTCAACAAAATACTTGCACACTGAATACAAGAACACATCATTGATATCATCCACTATGACCAAGTAGGCTTTATCCCATCTATGCAGGAGTTGGTCAATATACAGAAATCCATCAAGGTGATCCACCATATTAACAAACTGAAAGAAAAAAATATGATACTCTTCCTAGATGCTGAAAAAGCATTTGACAAAATCCAACATCCATTCATTTTTAAAGTATTGGAGAGATCAGGGATACAAGGCACATATCTAAACATAGTAAAGGCAATTTATAGCAAGCCTATAGCCAACATCAAACTGAACGTAGAGAAAATTAAAGCAATCCCACTGAAATCATGGACAAGACAAGGTTGCCCACTCTTTCCATATCTCTTCAACATAGTTCTGGAAGTCCTTGCTAGAGCAATAAGACAATTGAAGGAGATCGAGGGGATACAAATTGGAAAGGAAGAAGTCAAATTATCACTATTTGCAGATGATATGATAGTATACGTGAGTGACCCCAAAAACTCTACCAGGGAACTCCTACAGCTGATAAAGACCTTCAACAATGTGGCCGGATACAAAATTAACTCCAAAAAATCAGTAGCTCTCCTGTATACAAAAGACAAAGGGCTGAGAGAGAAATTAGGGAAACAACACCCTTTACAGTAGCCACAAATGACATAAGGTACCTCAGAGTAACCCTAACCAAGCAAGTCAAAGACTTGTTTGAAAAAAATTTCAAGTCTCTGAAGAAATAAGTAGAAGATAACAGAAGATGGAAAGATCTCCCATGCTCATGGCTTGGCAGGATTAACAGTAAAACTGGCCATCTTACTAAAAGCAATCTACAGATTCAATGCAATTCCCATGAAATTACCAACACAATTCTTTACAGACATGGAAAGAAAAATTCTCAATTTCATATGGAATAACAAGAAACCCAAAATTGCTAAAACAATCCTCTACAATAAAAGATCTTCTGGAGGTATCTCTATCCCTGATCTTAAGCTGTACATTTATTAAAACTGCATGGTACTGGCATAGAAACAGAATGGTGGATCAATGGAACCGAACAGAGGTCTCAGACATAAATCCACACACTTACGGTCACCTGATGTTTGACAAAGATGCTAAAACCATATAATGGAGAAAAGGTAGCATCTTCAACAAATGGTGCTGGTCTAACCTGATGTCTACATGTAGAAAAATAAAAATAGATACATACTTATCACCCTGCACAAAACTGAAGTCCAAGTGGATCAAAGACCTCAACATAAAACCAGACACATTAAATCGGCTAGAAAAAAAAGTGGGGAATACCCTAGAACTCATTGGTATAGGGGAAAACTTCCTGAAAAGAACACCAACAGCACAGGCTCTAAGAGCAACAATCAATAAATGGGACCTCATGAAACTGAAAAGCTTCTGTAAAGCAAAGGACACCGTCATCAAACAAAGCGACCGCCTACAGATTGGGAAAGAATCTTCACCAACCCTTTATCTGACAGAGGACTCATATCCAGTATATATAAAGAACTAAAGAAGCTGAAAAGCAGCAAACCAAGTAATCCACTTAAAAAATGGGGAACAGAGCTAAACAGAGGAATATTCTGTAGAGGAATATGGAATAGCAGAGAAACACTTAAAGAAATGTTCAATGTCATTAGCCATTAGGGTAATGCAAATCAAAACGACCCTGAGATTTCACCTTACACACATCAGAATGGCCAAGATGAAAACTCAAAGTGACAACAGATGCTGGAGAGGTTGTGAAGATAGGGGAACCCTCCTCCTCTGCTGTCGGGAATGTAATCTTGTACATCCACTCTGAAAATCAATCTGGTGCTTTCTCAGACTACTAGGAATAGTGCTTCCTGAAGATCCAGCCATACCATTCCTAGACATATAACCAAAAGAGGCTCAAGTACACAATAAGGACATTTGATTTGCTCAATCATGTTTGTAGTAGCCTTATTTGTAATAGCCAGAAGCTGGAAACAGATGCCCCTCAACTGAAGAATGGATGCAGAAATTGTGGTACATCTACAAAATGGAGTATTACTCTGCAATGAAAAATAAGGAAATCATGAAATTTGCAGGTAAATGGTGGGACCCGGAAAGGATCATCCTGAGTGAACTGTCCCAGAAGCAGAAAGACACACATGGTATATAGTCACTCATATAGACATGAAACATAGGATAAACCTACTAAAATCTGTCCATCTAAAGAAACTAATCAAGAAGGAGGACCCTGACTAAAATGCTCAATCCCCATCCTGAAAGGCAAAGAGGTTGGACATCAGAAGAAGAAGAAAAAAGGAAACTACCTAGGAACCTGCTACAGAGGGCCTCTGAAAGCCTCTGACCTGCAGAGTATGAAAGCAGACACTGAGATTTATGGCCAACTGTTGGGCAGAGTGCATGGAATCTTATGTAAGAAGCAGGAAATAGTAAGAGCTGGTGAGGATGGGAACTACACAAGGAGAGCAACAGAACCAGAAAATTTGAACACAGGGAACTTCCCAGAGACTCAAACTCCAACTAAGGAATATTCATGGAGATAACTGAGATCGCTTGCACAGATGTAGCACATGACAGTTCAGTGTCTAAGTGGGTTATATAGTAATGAGAAGAGGGACTGCCTCTGACATAATCTGATTGGCCTGCTCTTTGATCACTTCTCCCTGAGGGGGGAGCAGCATTTCCAGGGCAAGAACATGACAATGCATCCACTCCTGATGTGATCTGATAGACTAAGATCAGAAGGAAGCAGAAGAGGACCTCCCTTATCAGTGGGCTTGGGGAGGAGCATGCCTGAAGAATGAAGAGGGAGGGTGGGATCAGGAGGGAAAGAGGGGGGCTTATGAGGAGATACAAAGTGAATAAATTATAATTAATAAAAAAAGGTAAAAAAAAGAATCAGAAAAAAGGAAAAAAACATGTCTAATATTACGTTGGGAATAAGAGTAGTAAGTATCCTTTGGCCAATGATGGTGCTCCAGATTCTCCCTGTACAGGTGGGTAATGTCTAAGGCCAAATTGTTAATGACAGAAAGTAGTGAGGCCCAGTGTAGTTGTCATGACCACTATAATAAACAGGGGATGTGTTGATCTGCTTTGAAGACAGGCATTCTGAGAACTTCTGCTTAGAATGGGAAGTTCTGACACCACCTGTTGCAAAAGAACAATCATTGTGTTTTGGTTGAGGGGATAGGTATTTGACTGAATAGGAATATCCAGTTCATCCCTGGTCAGATGGGAAAGCTCACATGGTATCTTGAGTTATTCAGGAAGTTTCTGGTTCTGGCTACTAGCTTCCGACTATATTTCCCAATAAAACTATGCATACTATTTGTGAAATTTTTGAGGGTCAGGCTACTAAAATAACAATCTTCAAACAGGATAACTACTTCTACAAATATTTATGGTTCCCCAAGGATGTATTCAGCTGCACATATCTGTTGAATAAAAGATTAAAATAAATAAAGTATTTTATGACCAACTTTGATGCAGATATCATGAGATCTTATTTTAGCTTTCAAACTTTCTGTTCTATTTTCTAAAAAACAATGATTGTGAGATCTGACTGGTTGCCTATATGTTGTAAGGTAATCTTAAAGGATTAACTTTAAAGCAATCTTATTTAATAGTGACATTTGTGAAATGTAAACAAATGGGAATCTCTAGTAATTCTTTACTCATATGATGGGATCTGCCACTCCCTAGTGAAGAGGATGGAGGACCAAGATATTCCTTGATCACAGGGTCTAGTTTTGAGAGTCCTTTCAATAGAATTAGATTTCCCAGATTCCCTTCTGCAGTAACTGAATGTCTGAAATATTCTTGCTCGATTTACATAGACAATTTGTCTACAAGTGTATTTGGAATATTGGAATGTGTAATACTATTTAGTGCAGAGTGAGTAGTGAAAGGACCACTTGTTCTGACTTCTCTTTAATGAGAAGGAAAAAGACTCAGAGGGTAGAAAAATAAATGTTTTGGAGCTCATTGGGCAAGTAGGGTGTAGGGCAATTCTGGTCCTAGCAAAGTTCAATATAATGAGAAGGAATAAGCTAACATTGGGGAAAATAGAAACACTGAGTCTCAGTGCAAGGAAGAAAAATTACTGAAATAAGAGAAGGACATTCTTCACTAGTCAGATGGTGAAAGTCCTATACATACTTCTGGTGAAGATAACATCCCTGATACTTTACACAGGGGACCAGCACTGATATTTCAGAGTTTTATATCTTCATACATTGTATTAATTCTGGGCGAGATGAGGTAGCAACTTAATCCTTCACTGGCTAGCTTGCTTCTTCTATTTTGCATTTCAGCAGTCAAGATCTAGGCAGAGGTGTTGAAGCTATTCCATTTATAATTAATGACACAAAGGGAGATGGCACAAAATTCTCTGCTCTGATTGTAAAACTTGGGCTATGAGACCTCAAACCAGAGGGACTGGAGTCTCTGAAAGTTTATAGAGCCAGTCTCTTATGTAACTGTGTATGATCTTATTGGTGTGAGACTACTTTAGCCTTAAGAAAGTCATAGGTTCCAATACCTTATCATGTCTAAACATGGTCATAGCTGAGATTAATCCTGTATTCTGGGACTCTGAGGCCTACTTGCCACCAGGTTTGTAGGTAATCCCTGACTCTGTTTCCTCCACAAGCTTGTCATCAACAGCAGAGGCATAGATGACAAAGATGGGGCTGTTCATTTCTGGTGACAATACTAAAGGTAGAAAGTTTTCAGTCAGGACTTAGATTTTTGCAGTCATATCCAAGAACTTCAGTTCAATGCAGTCTTCCTTCCCTTTGGTCACTTGGGATGCTTGGCCACCCAGGTCAGAGAGGAAATACTAAGATCATCTAGAGAAATAGACCTGAGTTTTTATGTACGGAGGTGGATTCTCTGAGGGAACCATTGTCATGGGATGTTGATTTTAAGTTTCATTGCAAAAAAGATGAACATCTGAGTGAGTTTTCATGTCAGTGGCCTGGTCTGCCATGGACCAGCCCAGTTGGGTTCCCGTCATCCGCAAGAGAACAAGGCTTTGGACAGGAAGACACAGTTTCGGCAAAGAATTGACAGAGACACCTTTATGGTTTTGACTTTGCTGCAACTTTACTGAAATCAAGCTAGTATTTTTATAATGATTTTACAAAAGGCACTTTAAAGTTGGCATACTTCCCAGAACATTCAGACTTTTTTTTTTTTTTACCAAGAATACAAAGTTTACATTTTAACTCAAAATGCAGTCTAACATAAAGCAGTGCCCACAAGTAATCTTGGCCTAAAAACTTTTTGATCAGAGCAAACAAAGGAAACTAGTATAGTTTCATTATTGCTAACCAGTTACGAGGAAATTCAGGAGGTAAGTCAGATGCCTGCCAAAGTCCCTCTCTATAGCAAAATCTAACTACACCTTTGTTAACCATCCTCCCATATGTCCTGCTTAAGATTTATGATGTTCCCTAGGAACAAGGCACTGAAGGGAGAGGAAACTCTCCCCAGCTGCACCTCTCATGCTATTCTTTCATAAGAAGGAGCCTATTATTTTTTTACTATTTGTAATGCCTATTAATACTAAATCTAATTCATTACTTTTCTTAAACTTATTTTTATTAAAGCCTTTAACAATCAAATAATAATAAATTTCTTTATAAAATTAGTTGTGCTGTTTCAGGAGTCACAGAGAAAGATCAAAGAATTTATTATTACAGCCCCAGAGCCACAACTGAAAAAGTGAAGAAATCTCAGAACACATCTCTTTTCCAAGTGGGATGAGTTCGCCAGGGACCTTCCAGGAGGTGAATTTCCAGAGAAAGCATATCCCCCGCCCTGTAGCTTATGCTACTATGGCAACACTGGTGTGGGTGTTGGCACTGGTCTATGGCTCCCCAAATCAGAAGAGTTTGTATCAATCCTTCTAAAGTGAAAGGGAAGATATAGAGTCTAAGAAAAAAAAGTTTAGCCAAATTCCTTGACATATATGTTAGAGTTTCTTTTTTGTAAAGCCTTTATTTTTATTAAATTATTTAACTGTTCTTGGTAGTATAAGTTTCAATTCTTAATATTCATTTTTTCAATTATTTAATCTTTTTAAATTATTTAAAAGACAAACCAGCAAAAGTATTTAATAAGCATTTTTTTCTTTTTATTAATTACAGTTGTTGCTTTCTCCCTCCCAATCCCACTGACCCTCCCATTCCTCCACCCCTCACACTCCCCAAGTCCACTGAAAAGGGAGGTCTTCCTCTGATTTCTTCTGATCCTAGTCTATCAGATCTTATCAGGAGTGGCTGCATTGTCTTTCTTTGTGGCCTGGTGCCCCCTCAGGGGGAGGTGATCAGAGAGCAGGCCAATCAGTTCATGTCAGAGACCCTTTTCCCATTACTATGGAACACACTTGGACACTGAACTGCCATGGGTTTCATCTGTGCAGAGCTTGTAGATTATCTCCATGAATGGTCCTTGGTTGGAGTACCAGTCCAACCAAGAAAAGACCTCTGTGCCCAGCTTTTTTGGTTCTGTTGGTTTCCTTATGGAGCTCCTGTCCTCTCCTGGTCTTTCTATCTCCCCCTTCTTTCATAAGATTCCCTGCACTCTGCCCAAAGTATGGTGTCAGATTTTCTTAACTGCATCATTTTGGAAGCTTCAATTCACCTTGGGTTGAAGGAGAAATCTTGGAAACATTTATTTAGAAAAATGTCCAAGGCTTACTCCATAATTTCAGGAAGTAGTATGGGCCTCCCCAAGCACAATGGACATTGAAGCCTCCTTTGGACAAACAGGAATGTTCTTTGATTCAGCAAAAAGATTGAATGTCTCCTTAACTAAAGGTAGAAGGATTGACTACTATGGGAAATGAGGAGGTTCTGAGTCCCATTTGACATGGGAAGTAATGATCAGAGTACTCAAAAGCCATACTACTTTGAGCAAAATTAAATTGACTACCATACCTCATGTGGTCTAAGCATTGCGTCAGCATCTAGGAAATCCATGTTTTTAACTGAATAAGCAAAAGACCAAGCATCAATATCAGAATTTATGATTAGCTTGATTGGGAGAATGTTTGCCTCCTAGGAATTATGTTGCACCAACCAGAATTGAGTTGGACTGATAATTTCACACCACATCTGGTGATTTTATTCAAGGAAGTGGCATGGGTTTCTAGAATTTGCTTCCTATTTTTGAATTCTGAGAACTCTATCCAGAGGGGCAAATACTCTTCGGTCAGTGGTGATGCAGCCTCTGTGCCCTTGCTCTGAGGGAAATGTTCTGAGAGCCCATAGTATCAAAAGATAAGTGTCAAGGACTAGTCATCAGAGGATGAAAAATACCAAGGTTTTGGAAAGGAGAAGCATCCATGATACAACTGGGCAGAAGGGCAATATATACCGGTTTACTTTTGTAGAGAGATAAGATCCATGTCTCCATGTCTCCATGTCTGCAGAAAACTTGAGAAATCCTTTCCACTTAGTAGTCTCCTTCAGACTTGATATCAATCATTGGGTTCTTCTGACAGATTGGATTATAGTCTCAGGATCTGTTCTCTACTTAAACTTAGGATAAGCAGTACATGAGTGAGCATGGAAGACAGGTACATCTCCAATAAGAAGGCCATGGTCCCAACTTGAGGTTATTCTTCATTGGCCACAGGATATGAGTCCAGAGTTCTCAGTGGTTTTCTGGTTGCCAAAAGTAAATTACTTAGCCAATAACGTCTGACAAAGAAGCTCAGTCTCTCTTACTTGAATGTAAATTTTAGTTGGCCAAGAATAGAAAGAGAAGCTCCTATGTTTCCTTGGCCACAGGGAGTCAGTCTCAAAGGACACTTCAGCAGAGCCTCAATGTCTGAAACACACTCCCTCAGTCACAGGGTCAGTTCTGTAACTTGATTTATCATAGGACCATAGCTCAGACAACCCCAGTCAAGAGAGAGGAAGTTTTACAAAAGACTTATTGTTTAAAGTTGCTACAATAGTAGCTTCCCCAACATGGATGCCCTCTCTGAGAATAGTCAGGGGATACTATGGTTAGAGAGAATAAGTCTAAAGACCTCTTCAGAAGTTGTTCCAGGACAGTGTTAGTCCTCTAGTAGTTGTGGGTTAGATTAGTTCTGATGGGGCAAATGTAAATATTAATGAAATTATTAACTCAGGGTATAAAGTTCTAGAAGATAAGGCGCAAGTCTTACTGTGACTTTGTAGAAATTCAACTGCTCATTGATTCTAAAAGACTAATAATTTGTGATCTTCTTGAGACATTGGTGAGGAATGAGGCCCCTTGATTCTCTAGCCATATGTATCTGGACAACTTCAGTCACTGAGGACGGGTGTGACAACCTCATTTGTGTAGTGTAAGTTTGATGTCCATTTGGGCAGTGAGTGAATGTTTGAGGTTTTCTGGTTTTCAAAGGAAAGATTTGTGTATGCCCTGTTGAATATTGGGGAAAATTTGAAGCCCAGGATGATAAGGGGTTAGATTTAAAACATCCTTGAATTATTGGTGAAAATTGTGAGGCACATGTTTTCTAGACAGATAAGACTGAGGGTGCTTGAGTTTTTGGGAAAAAACTCTGAAGGCTCCTGATTCTGAAGGGACAGACCAGAGCCCCATTGTTCCCCACAGTAGTTTGGATGATCTGTGACACTGAAGTGCTGAGTCTGAAACCTGCTTGAGAATTAGTGGTGTACATTTGGCTCCCTGGTTTAGAAGGCATATGGCTGAAGGCCCTTTTGAGTCTTTCAGGTATTTGAAAAAGTGAAAGCCCTTATGGTTCTGAAGGAATAAGTATGAGTCACCTTTGTCAGGTACTTATTTGGAGTATCATGGACAGAGGGACGATGTGTGAGGCATCCAAAAATAAGCACAGAAATTTGAGGACACCATTCCTCAGAGTCAGAAAGTCTCATACTTTGTTGGGGAAAGCAGAAAGTTCAAAATATCTCATAGGTAGAAGGGGAATGACAAGACTCAGTGTGACAATTAGAGAAGGTCTAAACATTTCATTATCTGATCTTCATGGGAATTCAGAACATCCATATCATGTAAGCCATGATGGTGAGATTGATCTTCAAAATGCTAGGAGGCAGTTCCCACCTAGATAGACTGAAAAACTTAGCTGACTATTTGTACACATGAAGGACATGTTTTCTTCATTTTTGCTGACCAAGTTTAATGGTCATGCATCCTGGGTTTTGATTCCTGATGACCACTCTTAAACTCCAGCAACTCAGGAATACCATTTTGTTCTTTGGACAGAGATCATGAGGTCAAAGGATCAGAATAAGAAGCACCCACAACTCCTTAGGCAGATGGAGTTGTATTGTCTCTCATTAGGTTAGATGAAGTAGGACAAGGGTAACACCAGTCAGAAGAAGCACATGTTATTTTTTATGGGCTATAAATTGTATACCCTTTTCTTTTAGGTAAAAATTGTGAATTCTTCTTCATCAGAAGGTAGCACCACTTTGCCTTTACTCAGAGAATCTAACCAATGCCTCAGTGTCCATCTGAGGTGTCTTATAGTGAAAGGGGTAGTCTTTGCAGATGGTTGATGAGAAGGAAAAGTTCTAAACTCCATCATTCATATGGGCACAGTGTAAAATATTATGCTGTAGCCTATGGACTGGAATATCTATAAATGTCATGGTAAAAATTAGGAGAGCCCTGGCTCCCCTCTTGAGATGGGCTGCTTTAGAGGTTCTATTTGATTGACCAGGTTCTATTTGATGCCTCCTTGGGCATAAGGGGTGGGCTGGAGGCTTCCTGGGCAGAAGTTGAAGGTCTGACAATGCTCCTGATTAGATGACACATTTCTGAATACCCTTTGGTTACAAGGAGTGTCTCTGAGGCCCAGGCTTAAGGTGGGTTATGGAAGAGGCTCTCTCTTTCAAATTGAAACATTCTGAGATTGTTTAAATAGTGAGGACATTGTTTGTGTCCCTTTGGTGAGAATATGAAAGTGAGTGGCCATGTTGGTCAGACTCAGAAGGTCTCATACCTTCTTTAGGGGAGAGGTTAGAACTCCAGCTCCATTTTTGCAGTGAGATCCTTTTGACTCCACATGGCATTAAACATGAATATCTGTGGCCTCCAAGAACAGAAAGGTTACATTGGGGGGGCTATATTCATACTGGAAGACTGTGTCTCTCCCTTGGTAAGAAAGAGAAGATCTTATGTCTGGTACAGATATGGTATGACATTTTCTTGGATACCAGGGAATGATGTGGCCTTCTCTTTTGGAATTGGTGCATATATGAGTTCCCATCAGATACGACACTTGGGCTCTCCCTGTTGGCACATGTTTTCTCTCTCTCTTCAACAGAACTTGCATGTTTCAACCCCTTTCCAGTAGAATCCAGGTGTCTCTCATTCTCTTGGGGTGATGTGCAAGGTTTGACACCCCCAAGGGTGTCTTCATTTGGAGGAGGCTTGAAGGCTTCTTGGCCTGTAGGAGAAGTTTGGATGGTTCCTTGGGTATAGGGGCCATGGCCTAGATTTTCTCCTGGTAGAAGAAGTATGTCTGGGTGAACCCTGGGGAGAGTTAGAATGTCTGAAGTTCTCCTCATGAATTGGAGTAGTTCCCACATTCCCTTCTGTAGAGATGGAAGGTGCTATACCCTCTTATTCTTTTCATTTCTGGCCCCTTTTGGCAGATGAAGAATATCTGAGCCCTCTCTTTGATGAAGAGAATAGAATGTAGTGGTCACATTCTGAATGGGATTCTTGAAAGTCTGGTTGGTCAGAGGGGGCCATTTTCCATTGTTTTTTTTAGTTTTGAACCATTTAATGATATCTTGGGGAGACAGAGTATTTCTGAGGCACTCCGAGTGAGTACCTTGGCAGAAATGGAAAGACTCCCATTGGTCTTAGTTTTAAGCCTTGCACCCCTTTTGTCAGAAATGGAAGCTCTTTCCACCTTTTTGAAAGAATGGCAAACTTTTGAGTCTTTATCTGATGGCACAGATTTTGATGTTGTTTTCTTCTTTAAGTTAGAATGTCTGGAGCCACCTCATGGAAATGGTGAACATCTGAGATCTTCTTTAGGAAGGGTACTAGATCTGAGGCTCAATTCTGATGATGTTGGGTTGAGATACTCTTTGTAGGAGTAGAGGTAGAACTTGAGTCCTTTTTGACATACTTGGGATATATGAGCCTACCTTTGGCTAAAAAAAAATATAGTTTAAGCCATTGAGTTTTGAAAGGGAATATCTGATATCCCCTTCAGAAAATGGAACAGTTCTCAATATCCTTTTGGTAGACTTAGAAAGTCTAAAGCTTATTTTGGAATACAGAGAATGTTCCAGGCATTCTTCATAAGGAGTGAGAGAAATACAGCTTCCCTGTGCACAAATGGACATTCCCAGAACCTCTGTTGAAAAGAAAGGTCCCACAGCCCCCTGGGTAGATGATATAGGTTCAAGAGGCCCTGAGGCTGGTTTACAATGTTCCAGAGTTTCTTGGAGAGGTGTTGATATTCTCAGAATCCCTTGTTCAGATAAAGAAAGGCCCAGCACACCTTCACAATATTTCAAATGTTCCAGTGGACCTGGCACAGATGGTAAAGCTTCTAGAGTCTGTGACACCAATTCCGAAGTCTTGCAATTGGCTTGGGTAGGTGACAAAGGTTCTAATGTCTCTGGAGTAAATGGTAAAGGTTGCATAATCTGCACTAAAGGAGCTGGCAGTACAAGAGATTCTTGGGTAGATGGTGAATGTTCTATCACCTCATGGGTAACAGATGAAATTTCTAGATTGTTTTGGGTACATTGCGATGTTCTTAGTGCCCCCTGGGAAGATTCTGAAAGTACAAAATCTGCTGAATCAGCCTCTTGGGATGATAAGGAGGGATGTGTAATCCCTTCAGCAGATGGTGATAGTTCAAGAGATTCTTATGCTGATATGTACAGCTCCAGATCACCTTGTGTAGATAATGAATTTCTTCCATATATTTGCTGAGTTTTTGAATCTTGAAGAGTCATTTTTGCACCTGAAGACATTTTCTGATAATCTTTATCTCTTATGGAAGGTCTTAAAAGGCCCATTTGAGATGACGCAGAATTTGCACACTTTTGGCCAGATGTGGAAGTGTCCAGAGTTTCCTGGGGCAACATTTGATGGTCTTAGTGTGCCTCTTTAATAGATGCCAAAGTTTCTGGAATCCATGAGTTAGAATCTGAAGTTTTGTAAACCACTTGGGAATATGGTAAGGTTCTGTTGTCTTTAAGGTAAATTGGGAAGAACCCAGATTCCCCTCCAAAAGAATATGAAGTCCTAGAATACTTTGAGCAGATGATAAATGTTTTTTTTAATTTTTTATTTTTTTTCAGTTACATTTTATTAACTGTATCCCAGCCATGTCCCTATCCCTCATTCCCTCCCAGTGCCTCCCTCCCTCCCTCATCTCCACCGTGTCCCTTTCCAAGTCCACTGATAGGAGGGGACCTCCTCCCCATTCATCTGATCCTGTTTTATCAGGTATCTTCAGGACTGGCTGCAAAGCCCTCCTCTGTGGCCTAACAGGACTGCTCCTCCCTTCGGGGGTGGGGAGGCCAAAGAGCCAGTCATTGAGTTTCTGTTAGAAATAGTCCTTGTTCCCCTCACTTTGGGAAACCAATTGGTTACTGAGCTACCACAGGCTACTTCTAAGTGGAGGTTCTAGGTTATGTCCATACATGGTCCTTGGTTGAATGTCAGTCTCAGAAAAGACCCTGTGCCCAGATATATTTGGTCCTGTGGAGCTCCTATCCTTTCCCCATCAGACTAACTCCCCTTCTTTCTCATGATTCCCTGTACTCTGCCAAAGGTTTGGTCATGAGTCTTTGCTTTGAAAGCACTGCTAGTTAGAGTCTTTCAGATGCACTCAGTAGACTCCTGTCAGGCGTTCAATGCACATCCCATCTGTCTTTCTAAACAAGGATTGATCATCTTGCCCCATGTCCGCTCAATTGATTATCTTTTTTAGGTGTATAGATTTCATTATGTTTATCATATTTTATAGGTCTATATAAGTGAGTATATTCCATGTTTGTCTTTCTCCTTCTGGGATATTTCACTCAGAATGATCTTTTCTAGATCCCACCATTTGCCTGCAAATTTCATGATTTTCTCCTTTTTGATTGCTGAGTAGTATTCCATTGTGTAAAAATTCCACAATTTCTGTACCCATTCCTCCGTTGATGGACATGTGGGTTGTTTCCAGGTTCTGGCTATTACAAATAAATCTGCTATAAACATGGTTGAGCAAGTATCCCTTTTGTGTACTTGAACGAACTTTGGGTATATACCTAGCAGTGGTATAGCTGGGTCTTGAGGAAGCATTATTCCTAATTGTCTTAGAAAGTGCCAGATAGCTTTCCAGAGTGGTTGTAACAGTTTAAATTCCTACCAGCAGTGTTCCCCTTTTTCAACAACCTCTCCAGCATGTGTTGTCACTTGAGTTTTTGATCTTGGCCATTGTGATGGGTGTAAGGTGAAATCTCAGGGTCATTTTGATTTGCATTTGCCTGATGGCTAATGAGGATGAGCATTTAAGTGTTTTTCTGCCATTCAATATTCCTCTGTCGAGAATTCTCTGTTTAGCTCTGTTCCCCATTTTTTAATTGGATTACTTGGTTTGCTGCTTTTCAGCTTCTTTTGTTCTTTGTATATACTGGATATTAGTCCTCTGTCAGATAAAGGGTTAGTGAAGATTCTTTCCCAATCTGTAGGCAGTCATTTTGTTTTGATGATGGTGTCCTTTGCTTTACAGAAACTTTCCAGTTTCATGAGGTCCCATTTATTGATTGTTGCTCTTAGAGCCTGTGCTGTTGGTGTTCTGTTCAGGAAGTTGTCTTCTGTGCCAATGAGTTCTAGGCTGTTCCCCACTTTTTTTCAATTAATTTAGGGTATCTGGTTTTATGTTGAGGTCCTTGATCCACTTTGACTTTAGTTTTGTGCAGGGTGATAAATGTGGATCTATTTTCATTTTTCTGCATGTAGACATCCAGTTGGTCCAGCACCATTTGTTGAAGATGCTGTCTTTTTTCCATTGAATGGATTTGGCTTCTTTGTCAAATATCGAGTATTCATAGGTGTGTGGGTTTATTTCTGGGTCTTCTATGTGGTTCCATTGATCCTCCTTTCTGTTTCTATGCATTTTTTATTACTGTTGCCCTGTAGTACAGCTTGAGATCAGGGATGGAGATACCTCCAGATGATCTGTTGTTGTACAGGATTGTTTTGGAGATTCTGGGTTTTTTGTTTCTCCATATGAAGCTGAGAGTCTTTTTTTCAAGGTCTGTAAAGAATTGAGTTGGTATTTTGATGGGAATTGCATTGAATATGTAGATTGTTTTTGGCAGTATGTTCATTTTCACAATGTTAATCCTACCAATCCATGAGCACGGGAGATCTTTCCATCTTCTGATACCTTCTTCGATTTCTTTCTTCAGAGACTTGAAGTTTTTCTCAAACAGGTCTTTCACTTGCTTGGTTAGAGTCACACCAAGGTACTTTATGTTATTAGTGGCCATTGTGAAGGGTGTTGTTTCTCAGCCTTTTTGTCTTTGGTATATAGGAGGGCTTCTGATTTTTTTGAGTTGATTTTTTATCCAGCCACTTTGCTGAAGGTGTTTATCAGCTGAAGGAGTTCTCTGGTTGAATTTTTGGGGTCACTCATGTATACTTTCATATCATCTGCAAATAGTGACACTTTGACCTCTTCCTTTCTGATTTGTATCCCCTTGATCTCCTTTAGTTGTCTTATTGCTCTGGCTAGGACTTCAAGTACTATGTTGAAGAGATATGGGGACAATGGGCAGCCTTGTCTTGTCCCTGATTTCAGTGGGATTGATTTAAGTTTCTCTCCATTGAGTTTGATGTTAGCTATATGCTTGCTGTATATTGCCTTTACTATGTTTAAGTATGTGCCTTGTATTCCTGATCTCTCCAAGACTTTAAACATGAATGGGTGTTAGACTTTGTCAAATGCTTTTTTGGCATTTAAGGAGATGATCATGTGGTTTTTCTCCTTCAGTTTGTTTATGTAGTGGATTACATTGATGGATTTCCGTATGTTGAACCACCCTTGCATGCCTGGGATGAAGCCTACTTGGTCATGGTGGATGATATCTGTGATATGTTCTTGGATTCGGTTTGCAAGTATTTTATTGAGTATTTTTGTGTCAATGTTCATAAGAGAGATAGGCCTGAAGTTCTCTTTTTTGTTGGGTCTTTGTGTGGTTTGGTATCAAGGTGACTGTGGCTTCATAGAATGAGTTTGGAGTGTTCCTTCTGTTTCTATTTTGGGGAATAGCTTGAGAAGAATTGGAGTTAGCACTTCTTTGAAGGTCTTGTAGAATTCTGCGCTGAACCCATCTGGTCCAGGGCTTTTTTTGGAGGGGAGACTGTTAATGACTGCTTTGATTTCCTTGGGAGATACAGATCTTGACTTAGTTTTGGTAGATGGAATCTTTCAAGAAAATTAAACATTTCATTTAGTTTTCAAATTTTGTGGCATATAGGCTTTTGTAGTATGACCTAATAATTGTTTGGATTTCCTCAGGGTCTGTGGTTATGTCCCCATTTTCATTTCTGATTTTGTTGATCTGGATAGTTTCTCTCTGCTTTTTAGTTAGTTTGGCTAAGGGTTTGTCTATCTTGTTGATTTTCTCAAAGAACCAGCTTTTTGTTTCATTGATTCTTTGGATAGTTTTATTTGTTTCTAATTGATTGATTTCAGCCCTTAGTTTGATTATTTCCAGCCATCTGCTCCTCTTGGGTGTATCTGCTTCTTTTTTATCTAGGTTTTTCAGTTGGGCCATTAAGTTGTTTGTATGTGATGTTATGAATTTCTTCTTATAGCACTTAGTGCTATAAATTTTCCTCTGAGCACTGCTTTCAATGTGTCCCATAAATTTGGGTATGTTGTGCCTTCCTTTTCATTGAATTCTAGGAAGTTTTTAATTTCTTTCTTTATTTCTTCCTTAACCCAGCTGTCATTGAGTAGTAAGTTGTTCAGTTTTCATGTGTGTGTCGGCTTTTTGTTGTTTCTGTTGTTGTTGATTTCTAGCTTTAGTCCATGGTGTTCAGATAGCATACAAGGGATTATTTCAATCCTTTCATATCTGTTGAGGCTTGCTTTGTGACCCACTATATGGTCTATTTTGGAGAAGGTTCTATGTGGTGCTGAAAAGAAGGTGTACTCTTTTGAGTTTGGGTGAAACGATCTGTAGACGTCTATTAGGTCCATTTGATTTAGGGATTCTGTGAGTGCTTTTATTTCCCTATTTGGTGTCTGTCTAGTTGATCTGTCCATTGGTGAGAGTGGAGTGTTGAAGTCTCCCACTATTAAGGTATTAGGATCAATGTATGATTTAAGCTTTAATAATGTTTCATTTATGAATGTCAGTGCTCTTGTATTTGGGGCATAGATTTTCAAAGTTGTGATGTCCTCTTGGTGGATTTTTCCTTTGATGAGAATATAGTGGCCCTCCTTATCTTTTTTGATTAACTTTGGTTGAAAGTCTATTTTATTAGATATTAGGATGGCTACTCCAGCTTGTTTTCTGGAACCATTTGCTTGAAAACAGTTTTCCAGCCCTTTACTCTGAGGTAGTGTTTATCTTTGTTGCATAGGTGTGTTTCTTGGATGCAACAGAATGTTGGATCCTGTTTCCTTAACCATTCTGTTAGCCTGTGTCTTTTTATTGGTGAGTTGAGTCCATTGATATTGATAGATAATAGTGACCAATGCATGTTAGTTTCTTTTGTAATGGAGTCGGTGATCTAACCCTGTTTCATTGCTTGTTTTCTTTTCATTTTTGTTGGGATATTATCTGTATACCCAGTTTTCTTGGGTGAATTTGTTTTCATTGGATTGGAGTTTTCCTTCTAGTATCTTCTGTAGGGATGGTTTGCTGTGTAGATATTGTGTAAATTTAGTTTTGTCATGGAATATTTTGTTTTCTCCATCTATGTTGATTGAAAGCTTTGCAGGGTATAGTAGTCTGGGTTGACATTTGTGATCTCTTAGAGTCTCCATGATACTTGCCCAGGCCCTTCTGGCTTTCATAGTTTCTGATGAGAAGTCCGGTGTGATTCTGATAGGTCAACCTTCATATGTTACTTGGCCTTTTTCCCTTGCTGCTTTTAATATCTTTTCTTTGTTCTGTAGATTTAGTGTTTTGAGTATGATGTGACGTGATGTGTTTCTTTTCTGGTCTAGTCTATTTGGAGTTCTGTAGGCCTCTTGTATATTTATGGACATCTCTTTCTTTAAGTTGGGAAAATTTTCTTCTATGATTTTCTTGAAAATATTTTCTGGACCTTGGAGCCTGGAGTCTTCTTTTTCATGGATTCCTATTATTCTTAGATTTTATCTTTTCATAGCATCCTTGATTTCTTTGATATTTTGTGATTGGAACTTTTCTGATTTTACTTTTTCTTTGAGAGAAGTATCCATTTCTGCAAGTGTGTCTTCAGCTCCAGAGATTCTCTCTTCCATCTCTTGTATTCTGTTGGTGATGCTTACTTTTGTGGTTCCTGATCTTTTCTCCAAGTTCTCCAGCTCAAGGGTTTTCTCATTTTGTGTTTTCTTTATTGATTCTAATTCTGTTTTCATGCCTTGCACCATTTCTTTCATGTGTTTGAATTTGGATTCCTGTCTCTCTACGATGGCCTCTATTTCTTTTTTCATTTCCTTCTTATATGCCACTAATTTTTCCTCTACTTGTGTATCTATTTGTTTGGCTATGTTTGCCTGTGTTTCTTTAAGGATATTGTCTATTTCTTCTTTCTTTGCCTCCAATTGACTGGCCATCTCTTTGAAAGACTTGTTCATTTCCTCCTTATGAGCCTCAAATAATTGGGCAAGCATGGCTTTAAAATCATTTTCCTGTGCTTCTGCTGAATTGGTGTACCCATTGATTTTGGGGTTTGCTGGTGAAGTCATGATGTCCTGATTTATGTTGGAAGTGTTCTTTCGCCTACCTCTGGCCATTGGCTTATCTGAAACCTTCCCTGTTTGTTTTTGGATTCTGCAGATCAGACTGGTGCTGTCTCTCTCTGGTGTCTGGAGAGTTCTTCAGGAAGCTGAGCACTCTCAGCATGTGCTGAGGACTAGCTGTACCTGTGGGAGGAAAGTACGCAAGCGCAAATGGGGCAAATGCAAGCGTGTGTGTGTGTGCGCGCACACGTGTGTGTGTCTCTGTGTGTGTGTTTGTATGTGTGTGTGTGGACATGTGTCTCGAGGGACAGAGTGATGGGTAATGTTGAACCCTTGAGTGTGTGGGAGGGGCTCTGCACTGTATATGTCGCAGGTGCTAATGATGATCGCAGCGCAATTTCTGGCATTAACTGCCTTAACTTTTCAGTTAGACCCACAGGGTAGGAACTTCAATGTCCCTAGTGCCCTCTGTTTCCCAAAGTGGGTATGTGGGTGGGAGGGGGTTCGATGCCTGGTTTCTGCTTTAGAAGGACCCAGGATCTTGGGAATTGCAGATTCTCAAGGGTGCACTTACAGGCAGGTCACTTGGCAGAGATCGTGGTATCCGGGGCTCTCTGCTCTCTGGTTTGGCCCTGCTTCTTTGATGTGCTCCACCAAATCTGTGCTGCTGTCACTGCCAGGTTCTGAGGTCTTGCTGCAGCTGGAGATTTCAGGGTGGTCACATCAGCAGGGATGGGGTAACCATGCTCTCTGTTCTCTAGTTTGGCCCTGGTTAGTGTTAAACTGGAGGGTTGTTGTGCCCCGCCAGCTCAGTGCTGCACCGCCACCAAGTCCCACTGTAACTGGAGACTGGGTCGCTAGTCCTGATG
This sequence comes from Meriones unguiculatus, assembly GCF_030254825.1. NCBI lineage: Eukaryota > Metazoa > Chordata > Mammalia > Rodentia > Muridae > Meriones > Meriones unguiculatus. The sequence goes on along the minus strand of NW_026843712.1, from coordinate 1,923,699 downwards.
CTTTCTGAAAAGTCCTGGGGTCTCTTCACTGTGCTCTCCAATCTTAGGAGGCCCAGCACCTGGTGTGTCCAGGTTGTATGACGTTTCTTCCTGGTTTTGGTGAGTATATAGCATATTCTCTGTCACTGTGGGATTGGGTGGGCCGTACCATCAGTGATGGCAATCCTGCGGCGATGATGAATGTTTTATCATCACTTGGGCAGATGATGGTGTTTCTAGAGAATATTGGGAAGATGGTGATGTTCCTAAAGTGCCTTTTGAAGATGGAGAAAGTCCAAGACCTTCTGGAGCAGATGATGAACATGCTAAAGCCTCCTGGGCTGCAGAAGGGCATAGAATCCCTTGGGAAGATGTGGACATTTTTTGTGGTCTGTAGAGTGGGCAAGTTGAGCATGGTCTACCTGAAAGAGGGAATGGGAATGACAGGGGAAGAGACCCTAAGAATGGAGTCAAGACTCATTCATTAGGCACCGAAGCAGATCTTTTAAATTAAAAAAAAAACACAAACAACTTTCTCATGATAACTCATCTGCTTCACCTGGCAAAGCATTGAAGAATTCACACAAAGTTTGCTATCTGGTTCCAAGGTTGCAAGAAGTTTTTATAGTTCTCAGGAGCAGTGCACCTCACTGGAGAAGCTGCCAAAGTCAGTTTCTGAGAAAATGAACTTTAGATTAGACCTATATCTGCCAAGGCTAGGAGGTAAAATTCCAATACCAGACTCCTTCAGTTCCTCCTTTGTATTATGGAGAGCCTGTCTTAGGTTGGTGAAATGTGCATTTTCCTTATCTGTTGTCCAGTCTGGGATGCAATTTTCATGAGTCTCTGTCTAAGTTGGTGAAACCACATTTTCACTCTTACTCATCTTTGACTTACCTCCATATCAAACGGGGTTGTTAGGGATCATTAATTTAAATCTATGTAACTGCACTTGCATGAGATGAAGTTGTTGAGGAAGGCGCTGTAATATGCAAGAAAGGCAGGCACAGGCTAAGAAACCTATACCCCCATGCCCACAAGTGTCAGTCCCCACTTAAGCACAGAGTCAAAGGATGGAAAGCCCCTCCTGAGATTAGTAAATATATCCAAAGCTGTATTGTCCAATTCCAATCTAGGTCCCTTGGGAGATTTTATATCTGAACCTTATTTTTCATCATTAACTTGTCCAAGGAGAAGTTTTTGCTAGCCTAAATACCAGCAAGATGCTTCTGAACCTGAGGCCAATTAAATTCTCTCTTCTTATTTAAAAGGTATAGCACAAATCCATTTAAATGCTGCATGGCATCTTAACCTACTTATTGTTTTAAGCTATGTACCTTTTCTAGTAAAGTAACTGCAGAGGCTAAAACATCTGATTAAATTTTTATTAATCTTATCAATATCTACTTGAGCATGTAAAACTTCTGAAACATTATGTGCCAAATTTTCCACATAGAAGCAGTTTGTACCAATTGTGACAAGGCAGCCACAGATACAGTAGCATAGGCAATGAGTGTAGTGAGCACAATCACTCCAGCCACAATCAATCTCATTGCAACCCTTTTAACTCTCATCAAATTTTTAATTCCTTAAAAATAACAATACTCTCATCATACCAAGAATAAGAAACTCTAACAGGAATCATAACAAAAGCAGGTTGCTTAACAAATAATACTGAAAGAGCTTCATTATCAGTACTAACACAATTTTTAAGATTGTAATTTACACATTTGATCAAATAGGTGTTATTGTTTTTTAAAATCTTTTACTACAATATCTCCAATCAGTAGTAAATAAGGAGGATTAACACATGCCAAAACAGGAGTATACTTGATTAATTCAGCAAAGCTACTTGCATTCCCAGGGAGAATGCCTCTATTTATCAAGATAGCCCCCAATTTCCATACATAGGTTTGTCAATTTTTATTTGATGTCCTCCAAAGTACAGCACTGACAGTCCTTGTTTTCTAAAACAAGGGAATTTTGACTACCTTTATCAGAAGCCAAGTTCTTTGTACCCTTAATGACAGACCAGTCCAAGGACTGTAAATGAGGGTCTTTGTCCCAGGAGTAAATAGTGGGCATTTTTCTGATGCATCTTGTCTAAGGAACCATTGGTCGAGGACAAGTGCATTGATTCTCTTTCTCACAGGGTGGGTAACTCATTGAAGATGTAATACTGTCATTTTTAACTCCCATAGGAAGAGACAATAATATCCCTCCAAAGTTCCAATTAGCCTGGATGCAAAGGGAGGCTTGAGCTGCTACCCCAACTTTAGAGTAGTGGGCATTCCAACCTGTTTTCTGGACAGGGAAGACTGGTAAGAAGTCCTGATGAATATGCTCACTGGTAAAACAAAGAGGATGACTCCTTCCTATTCCTGAAAAGTTAAGGGTCTGTTTTACTTGTGTTCCTTCAAAAGATGAAAAACTCAGCAGCCAAGTGTTGTTAACATAAAGAAAGACTTCTTGATCATCCTAGGAAACTCAATGTAGTAGAGGTGGATCAGGAGGATCAGGAATGTACTCCCAATAAACAGTCATCTTGACCCAATTGAGTTAAAACAGACTTAACTGGTTATATTAAACTTTGTGCTGATATTGGGCCATCTTATACCCAAGGCCTTGCCATGGTAGCAGCCATGCAAGGAACTACTGTGACTTCCATGATTGTTCAACAGAATAGAGAAAGATGTTTTTCTTGTGGAAAGAGGGACATTTTAAGAGATTGCCATAATAACAGTCAAGGGATCAATTCTAGAAACAATGTACCAACTCCTGGACTATGTTCTTGATGTAAGAGATGGAAGCACTGGGCAAATTATTGCAGATCTTGGGCAAATCTTCAGAAACTGTCCTTGCCTGAAAAGCAGAAGACAGGTCCATTTTACAACTTGTCAGAGCAACCCCAGGAAGCACAGGATTGGACCTCAGTTCCTCCATCTACACAGTGCTAACCCCTGAGATGGGAGTTCAAGCCCTCTATACCAGAGTGTTTGATCCTTTGCCTAAAGAAATGATGGGATTGATTATAGGGAGGAGTAATAGTACCATAAAAAGATTGCACATTTTTCCTGAAATTATAGATAATGATTACACTGGAGAAATTAAAGTTATGCCAAGTTCACCTAGAGGAATCACTGTGATCGAAAATGATCAAAAATAGCACAAATAGTTCTAATTCATATGCTTAATATGCAAAATAAAGATATGGTCCTGCCAGAGGCACCTGAGGCTTTGGCTCTTCAGATGTTTATTGGGTACAACCTAGTACTAGAGATAAATCTCATTTAACACTCACACTTAATGGAAAACAATTTAGTGGTTTGATGGATACTGGAGCAGATGTTACAATTATAGATTTCATTGGTCGCCTAGTTGGCCTAAACAACCTACTCTGACTAATGAAGGGAATAGGACAATCGCAAAATCCTGAAAAAAGTACAGAATTGATAGCTTGGCAGGATAAGGAGGGAAATAAAGGTACTTGTCAGCCATACATTGTTGATAATCTGCCTATTAATTTGTGGGGAAGAGATATTCTTGGACAAATGGAAATTATGATGTGTAGTCCTAATGAAATTGTAACTTCTTGGATGATAAAAAGCAGGCTAGCTCCCAGCACAAGGATTGGAAAAAGATAGTCAGGGCAGGGTCCAACCTGTTGAGGTGCAAGGAAATGATGGAAATAAAGGGCTAGGGTATTTTTAACGTGGGTCACTGAACAACCTGCACCCCACATTAATGGAATTAACTGGAAGTCTGATGATCCTGTATCAGTGGCTCTAAATATTTGGGAATTTTTTTGGATCGATAATGAGTGACCCAGAGACCCTGGTGCAGATATGTGAAGATCTTTGAGTTCTTTGGCAGGCAGACTATGTTCAAGATCTATTGAAGCAGATAAAGAGGTTTGCAGATCATCTTTGTCACAAAAACCTTTTACAGCCTTAGAGGTAGATGACAACTTTTCAAGAGTCTCTTGGGTAGATGTCAAGCATTCTTGATTCCCAAGATTAATTTGGGAATGTTTAAGAGCTCCTATATTGTATCTCAAATATTCTGGAGTCTTTTGGGTAGAAAGTGGAAGATCCAGAGACCCTGGAGCAGATATAGAAAGTTTTTCAGGCTCTGTGGTAGAAATTGTATGAAATTGTATGTTCAAGAGTACTTGGAGGGTTGGGGTAACAAGATGGAGGACATGACATCTGAGGACCAGGACAACATCTTTGGTACAGTGACCAAGAGACTGAACTCTGCGCCCTAAAACAACAGTGATCATGTTTCGCAGGTGAGAGGAAATTCTACAGTGTGGGAATCAATTGGGTCCACTCTCAGGTCACCCAGCCAGAACCGGAAGAGATCTTGGGTTGTATAGGCACTCTGTTGCCAGAGCAGCACCACATGCCTGCATGTCATGATCACCTTCCCAGGCTGAACGGTGGGCAGAAAAACACCAGAGACTGGGAGTCCAAGTAGCAAGGAAAAAACCCACAGGGAATGAAGGAAACGGGACTAACCTCAAGTCACATAGTCTTTCCCTGGAAAGGTTCTGCAGAATGGCAGGTGTGCACTGCCACCTCTGAACTGGGCTCCAGCCACCAGCACAGAGACAAGCTGGGCACCTAACTCCCTGTCACAGACAGAACTATGTGCCCCAGGGCATCAGAGACTGGGTTTCCCTGTCAGGAGAAAACCCCACAGGGAAGGATGCAAACAGGGACTGACCTAGGTCACCGAGTACCTGGAAAAGGTCCCACAGACTGGCGGGCATACGTGTGCTGCCAGCCCAGAGATCTGCTGTGCCCCAACAATCCATCACAGTCATAACTGTGCACCCCAGGACACCAGAGACTAGGAATCCTGATCAGGAGAAAACACCACAGGGAGGGAGACAGCTTACAGCACTTAGCTGACGACCCCTCCCCCCAGCACACACAGGTAAGTTCCCAGGAAAAGGTCTCAGACTCCAGCCCAGTCACCAGCTTGGAGCCATCACCTGTCAGTGCCTGTGCACTCTATATGCTAACCCAAACACCACAAACACCACCTGTTGGAAGAAACCCCACAGTAGGAGAAACACCTGGCCCTACACCAGAACACCTAGCTCTAGAAAAGTTTCTGGCTATCCATAGGCTCCTGCCTCTAGCCTCCAGCTGCACGCATGAGAGCAGAGGACATCTGCCACTGACTACCGCTTGGGTACTGGGGCACAGAGTCCCAATCTTAGATCTACAGAAGCCTGGAATCCCTGAGATCAACACCCAGAACTGCTCCAAGGGGCAACCAGTTAACTCTAATTAAACTGACCAAACCATGGGGCACCCAGGTTACAGCAGCAGCTCACTAAATTTACAGCAAGAAACCCAGAAGCAGGGCAGGACTTCCCCAGCTGAGAGGAGAGCCCTCTTGACTAACAAGGACCACAGTTACCACTCAGGTCTGCATACCTGAGGTGAGCTGTGGCAATTATGGAAAAACACCAGCCATTCAGTGACCATACCAAAAAATCTGAATAGGCTTCAAGAAAAATCATCTACCTGCCAAAAGGATTCTCTCCACCAAAGGATTCCAGGAACCACCAGAAACTAACACCCAACACCTAAGATAGTCCACTAAGTAGAGACCAGCATAAAACCTCAACCAACAAAAGACAGAGCAATATGGCATCTCTAGAATCCAGTTATCCAGGGACAAGCAACCCTGGACACACAAGCATAATTGAAATTTAAGAAGATGACCTAACATCTATGCTTATGAAGAGGATGATAGAGGAAACAAATAAAATGTGTAAAGAACTAGAGGAAGATAAAGTCAAACAGATTATGGCTATTCCTAAAGAAATAGAGGTAGATAAAGACAAACAGATTATGGCCATCGGTAAAGAAATACAGAAAGTCAAGCCAAAGAGTTTGTGGCCTTTAGAGAGGAAATACTTAAATCACTGAAAGAAATAAAAGAAACAGAGGATTGTTCAAACAAACAGCTGACAGAATTGAAGGTAAAACAAGAAAATACAGTTAGGCAGGTGAAGGAAATCAACAAAACGACTCAAGATCTGAAGATAGAATTGGAAAAATTAAAGAAAACACAAATGGAGGAAATTGTGGAGAGAAACTTTGGGAAGAAAACAGGAGCTGCAGAGGTAAGCATAACCAATAGACTAAAAAGGATGGAAGAAAGAATCTCAGGTGTGGAAGATACAATGGAAGAAATCTATGTATCCAACAAAGAAAATATTAAATCTAAAAAATTCCTGACACAGACCATCCAAGAAATTCAAGACAACATGAAAAGAGAAAACCAAAGAATAATAGAAATAGAGGAAAAAGAAGATTCCCTCCTCCAACGCCAGGAAAATATTTTCAACAAAATCATTGAAGAAAATTTTCCCAACTTAAAGGGCATTCCTGTAAGAATATAAGATGCTTGCAGAATGCCTAATCAATTAGACCAGAAAAGAAAATCTTCCCACCACATAATAATCAAAACAGTAAGTATAGAGAACAACAACAACAACAAAAAAAACATCACTGAAAGCTTCAAGGGAAAAAGCCAAGTAATGGCAAACCCATCAGAATCACACCTGACTTCTCAAAAGAGACTATGAAAGCCAGAAGGGCCTGGACGAATATCATGTAGACCCTAAGAGAATACAGATGTCAGCCCAGGCTAATATACTCAGCAAAACTCTCAGTCCTCATACATGGAGAAAACAAGTTATTCAATGACAAAAACAAATTTCAACAAAACCTACACACAAATCCAGTATTACAGAAGACAGTAGAAGAAAAAACACAACCCAAGAGAAGTAACTACTTTCAAGAAAACACAGGAAATAATTGACATTACTACAGTAAAACAAAAAGTAACTAAGCACACAAACTTACTACCACAGCCAACATCAAAATCAAAGGATATAACAGCCACAGGTCATTAATCTCTCTGAACACCAATGGATTCAATTCTCCATTAAAAATAAACAAACTAACAGATGGATGGGTAAACAAGACCCAGAAATCTGTTGTATACAGGAAACACACCTAAGTCACAAAGATAGACATTACCTGAGGGTAAAGGGCTAGATGGTTTACCAAGCAAATGGACCCAAGAAGCAAGAAGGAGTAGCCATTCTAATATCTGATAAAATCGACTTACAACCCAAATTAATAAAAACAGATGGGGAAGGACACTTCATACTCATCAAAGGAAAATTCCATCAGGAAGACATCACAATCTTGAAATTGTGATGCCCCAAATGCAAGGGTGCCCATATTTGTAAAAGAACATTGATAAAACTTAAACCACATACATTAATAGCAGGACACTTCAACACCCCACTATCAACAAAGGACAGGTCAACAAAACATAAATCAAAGAAACAATGTCTCTAATAGAGGTCATGAAACAAATGGACATAACAGATATCTACAGAATTTTACACCCAAACACAAAAGAATTTATCTTCTTCTCAGCATCTCATGGAACCTTCTCCAAAATAGACCATATGATTGGTCACAAAGCAAGCCTAATGCCTAAATCCTCCCACCACATAATAAAGAGTAAATATACAGAACAACAACAACAAAAACACTAAAAGCTTCAGGGAAAAAGGCCAAGATACAAGAAGATTGAAATAATCCCTTGTATTCTATGTGATCACAATGGAATAAAGTTAGATCTCAACAACAACAGAAATAGCAATAAGCATACACATACATAGAAACTGAACAACTTACTAGTGAATGACAGTTGGGTCAGGGAAGAAATACAAAAAAAAATTAAAGTCTTCCTAGAATTCAATGAAAATGAAGACACAACATACCCACACTCATGGGACACAATGAAACCAGTGCTAAGAGGAGAGTTCATAGTACTTCTTCTTTCAAGAAGAAATTCAAGACATCTCATTCAAGCAAATTAATGGCTAACCTACAAGCCCTAGAAAAAATAGAAGCAGACACACTGAAAAGGAGTAGACAGCTGGAAATATTCAAACTCAGGGCGGGAATCAATCAATTAGAAACAAATAAAACAATTTAAAGAATCAATGAAACCAAGAGCTGGTTCTTTGAGAAAATCAACAAGATAGACAAACCCTTAGCCAAATTAACTAAAAGGCAGAGAGCCACCATCCAAATAAACAAAACCAGAAATGAAAAGGGGGACATAACTACAGACACTGAGGAAATCCGAACAATCATTAGGACTTACTTCAAAAGTCTCAATGCCACAAAATTTGAAAATCTAAATGAAATAGACAATTTTCTAGATTGATTTCACTTACCAAAGCTGAATCAAGACCAGGTAAATCAATAAAACAGTCCTATATCCCCTAAGGAAATACAAGCAGTCATCAAAAGTCTCCCATCTAAAAAAAAAAAAAAAAAAAAAAGCCAAGGACCAGATTGTTTCAGCACAGAAATCTACCAGACCTTCAAAGAAGAGATAACTCCAATTCTCTTCAAACTATTCCACAACATAGAAACAGAACAGAAGGAAAACTACCAAACTCATTCTATGAAGCCACAAAGAAAGAGAATTTCAGGCCAATCTCCCTTATGAACATTGATAAAAAAATACTCAACAAAATACTTGCAAACCATATACAAGAACACATCAACGATATCATCCACTATGACCAAGTAGGCTTTATCCCAGGTATGCAGGTGTGGCTCAATGTATGGAAAACCATCAATGTAATCCACCAGATAAATAAACTGAAAGAAAAAAAAACATGATAATCTCCCTAGATGCTGAAAAAGCATTTGACAAAACCCAACATCCATTCATGTTTAAATTATTGGAGAGATCAGGGATACAAGGCACATATCTAAACACAGTAAAGTCAATATACAGCAAGCCTATAGCCGAACTTAGCAGAGAGAAATTTAAAGCAAACTCATTGAAATCAGGGACAAGGTAAGGCTGTCCACTCTCTCCATATCTCTTCAGCATAGTTTTGGAAGTCCTTGCTAGAGCAATAAGACAATTGAAGATTAAGAGGATAGAAATTGTTTTTGCAGATGATATGATAGTATCATGTGACCAAGAAAATTCTGTCAGGGAACTCCTACAGCTGATAAACACCTTCAGCAAAGTGGCCGGATTAAAAAAAATCATTAGCCCTCCTGTATACCAAAGACAAAAGGGCTGAGAAAGAAATTAGGGAAACAACACCCTTTACAATAGCCACAAATGACATAAAGTACCTTGGAGTAATCCTAACCAAGCAAGTCAAAGACTTGTATGAAAAATATTTTGTCTCTGGGGAAAGAAGTAGAAGAAGATTTCAGAAGATGGAAAGATCTCCCATATTCATAGCTTGGCAGGATTAACATAGTAAAAATGGCCATCTTACCAAAAGCAATCTACAGATTCAATGCAATTCCCATCAAATTACCAACACAATTCTTTACAGACCTGGAAAGAAAAATTCTCAACTTCATATGGAATAACAAGAAACCCAGAATTGCTAAAACAATGCTCTACAATAAAAGGCACAATGTCAGGCCAATTTCAGCTGTACTGTAGAGCAACAGTTATAAAAACTGCATGGTACTATCATAGAAACAGAATGGTGGATCAATGTAATGGAACAGAAGACCCAGAAATAAACCCACACACTTATGGACACCTGATCTTTGAAAAAGATACCAAAACCATATGATGGAAAAAAGACAGCATCTTTAACAAATGGTGCTCCTTTAACTGGATGTCTACATGTAGAAAATGCAAACAGATCCATACTTATCACCCTGCACAAAACTAAAGTCAAAGTGGACCAAAGACCTCAACATAAAGTCAAAGTGGATCAAAGACCTCAACATAAAACCACACACATTAAATTGGTTAGAAGAAAAAGTTGGGAAGAGCCTTGAATTCATTGGTACAGGAGACAACTTCCTGAAGAAAACATCAAGAGCACAGGCTCTAAGAGCAACAATCAATAAATGGTATCTCATGAAACTGCAAAGCTTCTGTAAAGCCAAGGACACTGTCATCAAAACAAAATGAATGCCTACAGATCAGGAAAGGATCTTCACCATCCCCCTGACAGAGGACTAATATCCCATAAATATAAAGAGCTAAAGAAGTTGAAAAGCAGCAAATCAAGTAATCCACTTAAATGGGGAATAGAGTTAAACAGAGAATTCTCAATAGAGGAATATCGAATGGCAGAGAAGCACTTAAAGAAGTGCTCAACGTTCTAGTCATAAGGGAAATGCAAATCAAAACAACCCTGAGATTTCACCTCACATCCCCCCTACCCTGGCAGGAGTCATTTTGGGTTTGGTTATCTCAGGGTTGCTCCACATCTGGGTCCCCTGGCACTGGACCTGAGGAAGGGTGATTTACATTGTTTTTGCTGTTGCTTAAACAACACATTTTTCCTTTAAATTAACCTAGTCCCAGTAGGTTGCAAGGGAAGTAGAAGTATCATTGCACTCAGCGTCTTCTGCCCAGTTCAACACATAAAGTTAGTAAAATGTACTCTCACTATTGATTCTTTGTAGATCATACACATGCTCACACAGCATTTAGTTGGGTGGCACCTGTTTGCTTTACCTGTTGCTCACTTGCAGAGAAGTATCTGTGAGAGACCTGTGGTATTATCTAAATATATGAGTTCAGATTTGCAGCCCTCACTCAAAGGCATCAGCCAAATAAATCTTTCTGCTAATTATTCATGGGTTGATTTATGTTCATGTCCCATAAGAGCACCTACATGTCAAGGCTGTAATTGACAGCAGGCCTCACTTGTTGGAAAGCATGTAAAATTTGGAACTATTTCACAAGAATGCCAGCAGCCTTAGCTATTTTCAGCATATGGTGTCTCTCTTCTGACCATATTATTTTGTGAATATAGTGGACAGCTTCTAAGTATACCAGAGAAGAAATGACATATACTATACTTTGGTAAGAACATTTGTTTCCTGATTTACAGGGGGGCTTAATGTGTGTGAAATGCTATATGGAAAACTACCAAGGGTTTGGATTTCTGTTGAACTCTGTCATTTATCCCTTATACATTTGATGCCTCCATGGTGGCCAACACAACACAAGGCAGTCGTCCTATTCCCACTGAGCCATCCATAAGAAGTGACCTCCAAATACAGCCCAAATGTCAGTTTAGATTGTTACAGGCCAAGTTACAATAGTTATTCCTATTTATCCTGTTCTTAACTCAGCCCACTTAGTCCTTTTACCAATTCTCATTTTGTTTGCCTATTTCATACTATATAGGATCAGATGTCTATAGAAATGGGTGGTATTCCTTCTAATACTTTATCTGGCTTAATTCTTGGTTCACTTGCTGGGATATGTTCAGTGGCTTTAAAAGTACAGTGCTCCTACGACAGCCCACATGACATTGGTGATAGACCTTGCAGATAACCTCATCCCACTGCTGTAAATATGATACTTTAAATACTTTATAGTATTTAATTATGTTCCATATCAGAAAGAAGTTTGGCCAGGATGCCCTCAGTCCAGCTCTTTGTTCTATCTCATTGACTGGAAAAACAGCTAAATCAATAAAGTATGAATTCTACTGGTTGCAAATATTTATTCTAGTAACAGTTGCTGTTCTAATGCTCCCCACCAGTCTCTGTGTCTTTTCATGGCTAACAACAAAACCCATTTGCTCAGGTTGCTTTTTTCACAGTCCTCATCCTTCTGAACTCCTAATGACCCTTAGGAGAAGAAAACACTAAGGGCAGACAGCTGTTTATCCTGGCCTATAAGGATGCTAGCCTGCTCAAAAGCCTCTTGAGATTCTCTGTCTCAATTCCCTGGAACACTTTTTTTTCTTCATACAGACATACAGAGAGTGGGTATCATGAGCAAGATGGGTTGTGAAAAGATGCCAATATCTCAAAAGCCCTCAATTTTTTTTACAGGCAGAGCCAGATATAGCATTGTTTTTAAATAACATCATCAGGTATCATCTGCATCTTACCAGACCATAATGACGCTGAGAATTTTATAGGTGTGTTTGTCACTTGTTTGTTGTGTGGATTGGTCTTCCATTCTTGTTTGTTTAGATATACATATATGTCTCTTCAATGGATTTTCAAATTTTTAGTTTAACTCAGAGGTTAGCCTCATGCCATGTATATAAAAAACCTGAGAGGAAGGACAGGAAAAGGCAACATCTAGAACCACCATCCCAGAAAACCCATTCCATGAGAAAGAACCAACACCTATTAATGATAGTCTGGCATGCTTACAGACAGGAGCCTAGCGTAACTGTCTTCTGAGAGGCATCATCCAGTAGCTGAAGGAAGCAGATGCAGAGATACACAATGAATAGAACATAGGAAGGTTTGTTTTTGTTTTTATTTTTTTAGGGCTCTAAAATTACTTATTTTTTTAAATGACATTTTATTCACTCTGTATGCCCACTGTATCCCCTCTTTCATCCCCTCCCAATCCCACCTCTCTCCTACATCTCCTCCTGTGCCCCTCACCAAGTCAAATGATAGGGGAGGTCCTCCTCCCCTTCCGTGTGACCCTAGCCTATCAGATCTCATCAGGACCAACTGCATTGTTTTCCTCTGTGGCCTGGTAAGGCTGCTCCCCTACAAGGGGGAGGTGATCAAATGTCCAGCCACTGACTTCATTTCAGAGACAGTCCCTGTTCTCTGACAGTCCCATTACTGTTGAACCCACTTGGACACTGAACTGCCATCGGCTACATATGTGCAGGAGTTCTAGGTTATCTCCATGTATGATCCTTGGTTCATTCTCATTCTCAGAAAATACACCTGTGCCCAGAACTTTTTGATCTTCTTGTGGAGCAACTATTCTTCTCAGGTGTTCCTATCTACCCCTTCTTTCATAAGATTCCCTTCACTCTGTCCAAAGTTTGGCTGAGTTTCATCATGTCCTTTGATACCTTGTTGATAAAGTCTTTCAGTGGCCCTCTGTGGTAGGCTCCTGTCCTGTATCTTGTTTTCTCCTTCTTTCGATGTCCTTGCCCTTTGCCTTTCTGCATGAAGATTGATCATCTTACCCAGGGTCTTCCTTCTTGCTTAGCTTCTTTAGGTGTAAGATTTTAGTATGTTTATCCTGTATTATATGTCTAATATCTACTTATAAGTGAGTTTATACTGTGTGTGTGTTTCTGCTTTAACTCACTCAGGATGATCTTTTCTAATTTCCATCATTTGCCTGAAATTTTCATGATTTCCTTGATTTTTGTTTTTTTATTTTATTTTTCTTATTAGTTACATTTTGTTAATTCTGTATCCCAGCTGTATCCCTCATTCCCTCCCCAATCCCACCCTCCCTCCCTCATCTCCTCCCTGCCCCTTTCCAAGTGCACTGATAGGGGAGGACCTCCTCCGCTTTCATATGATTCCCTTTTGTCAGGTATTTTCAGGACTGGCTGCAAAGTCCTCTGTGGCCTAACAGTACTACTCCTCCCTTGGGAGGTGGGGAGGTCAAAGAGCCAGTCATTAAGTTCCTGTTAGAAATAGTCCTTGTTCCCCTTACTATGGGAAACCAATTGATTACTGAGCTATCACGGGTCACATCCGAGCTGAGGTTCTAGGTTTTATCCTCTCATGGTCTTTGGTTGAGTGTCCATCTCAGAAAAGACCCTGTGCCCAGATATGTTTGGTCCTTGTGGAGCTCCTATTCTTTCCACATCAAACTTCCCTTCTTTCATATGATTCCCTGCACTCTGCCAAAGGTTTGGTTATGAATCTTAGTATCTACTTTGGAGCACTGCTAGGTAGAGTCTTTCAGATGCTTTCTGCAGTAGACTCCTGTCATATGTTCAATGCATATCCCATTTGTCCTTCTAAATGGGGATAGATCATCATACCCTGTGTCAACTTTCTTGATTATCTTCTTTAGGTGTATAGATTTCATTATGTTTATCCTATCTTTTAGGTCTATATAAGCGAGGATTTCCTTGTTTTTAATTGCTGAGTAGTATTTCATTATAGCACAATTTATGTATCCATTCCTCAGCTGAGGGATATCTGGGTTGTTTCTAGATTCTGGCTATTATGAATAAAGCTGATACAGACATGGTTGAGCAAATGTCCTTGTTTCGTACTTGAACATGATTTGAATATATGCGCAGAAGTGCTATAGCTGGATCTTGAGGAAGCACTATTCCTACTTGTCTGAGAAAGTCCCAGATTGACTTCCAAAGTGGTTGTATAAGTTTAATTTCTCACCATCAATGGATGAGGGCTCCCCTTCCTCCATGTCCTCTCCAGCATGTGTTGTCACCTGAGTTTTTAATCTTAGCCATTTTGTAAGGTGAAATCTCAGGGTTGTTTTGATTTGCATTTCCCTGATGATTAAGGACATTGAACATTTCTTTACGTGTTTCTCTACCATTCAATTCCCCTCTACAAAGAATCCTCTGTTTAGCTCTGTATCACATTTTTTAATTGGGTTACTTGATTTGTTGCTGTTTAACTTCTTGAGTTCTTTATGTATTCTGGATATTAACCCTCTGTCAGATATAGGACTGGGGAAAATCCTTTATCAGTTTTTTTTTGCCTATATGCACTTCTTTTTTTAAATTTTTCATCAATTACACTTTATTCATTATGCATCCCCCCATAAGCCCCTCCCTCCTTCCCTCCCAATCCCACCCTCCCTCCTCACTCTGCTTGCATGCCATTCCACAAGTCCACTGATAGGGGAGGTTCTCCTCTCCTTTCTGATCTTAGTCTATCAGTTCACATCAAAAGTGGCTGCATTGTCCTCTACTACGGCCTGGTAAGGCTGCTCCCCCAGGGGGAGGTAATCAAAGAGCAGGCCAATCAGATTATGTCAGAGGCAGTCCCTCTTCACATTACTATGTAACCCAATTGGACTCTGAACTTCCCTGGGCTACATCTGTGCAGGGGTTCTGGGTTATCTCCATGAATAGTCCTTGGTTGGAGAATGAGTCTCTGGGAAGTTCCCTGTGTTCAAATTTTCTTGTTCTGTTGCTCTCCTTGTGGAGACCCTGTCCTCTCCAGCTCTTACTATTTCCCAATTCTTACCTGAAATTCCATTAACTCTGCCCAACAATTGCCCATCAGACTCAGCATCTGCTTTGATAGTCTGAAGGGCAGAGGCTTTCAGAGGCCCTCTGTGGTAGGTTCCTAGGTTGTTTCCTGTATTCTTCTTCTTCTGATGTCCATCCTCTTTGCCTTTCCGAATGGGGATTGGACATTTTTGTTAGGGTCCTCTCTCTTGCTTAGTTTCTTTAGATGCACAGGTTTTAGTGGGTTTGTCCTATGTTGTATGACTATATGAGTGAATATATACCGTGTGTGTCTTTTTGAATCTGGGACAACTCACTCAGGATGATCCTTTCCAGGTCCCACCATTTACCTGCAAATTTCATGATTTCCTTATTTTTCATTGCAGAGTAAATACTCCATTTTGTAGATGTACCACAATTTCTGCATCCATTCTTCAGTTGAGGGGCATCTGTTTCCAGCTTCTGGCTATTACAAATAAGGCTACTACAAACATGATTGAGCAAATGTCCTCATTGTGTACTTGAGCCTCTTTTGGTTATATGTCTAGGAATGGTATGGCTGGATCTTCAGGAAGCACTATTCCTAGTAGTCTGAGAAAGCACCAGATTGATTTTCAGAGTGGATGTACAAGATTACATTCCCGACAGCAGAGGAGGAGGGTTCCCCTATCTTCACAACCTCTCCAGCATCTGTTGTCACTTTGAGTTTTTCATCTTGGCCATTCTGATGTGTGTAAGGTGAAATCTCAGGGTTGTTTTGATTTGCATTACCCTAATGGCTAATGACATTGAACATTTCTTTAAGTGTTTCTCTGCTATTCCATATTCCTCTACAGAATATTCCTCTGTTTAGCTCTGTTCCCCATTTTTTACTTGGATTACTTAGTTTGCTGCTTTTCAGCTTCTTTAGTTCTTTATATATACTAGATATGAGTCCTCTGTCAGATAAAGGGTTGGTGAAGATTCTTTCCCAATCTGTAGGCGGTCGCTTTGTTTGATGACGGTGTCCTTTGCTTTACAGAAGCTTTTCAGTTTCATGATGTCCCATTTATTGATTGTTGCTCTTAGAGCCTGTGCTGTTGGTGTTCTTTTCAGGAAGTTTTCCCCTATACCAATGAGTTCTAGGGTATTCCCCACTTTTTTTTCTAGCCGATTTAATGTGTCTGGTTTTATGTTGAGGTCTTTGATCCACTTGGACTTCAGTTTTGTGCAGGGTGATAAGTATGTATCTATTTTTATTTTTCTACATGTAGACATCCAGTTAGACCAGCACCATTTGTTGAAGATGCTATCTTTTTTCCATTGTATGGTTTTGGCGTCTTTGTCAAAGATCAGGTGTCCATAAGTGTGTGAGTTTATTTCTGAGTCCTCTGTTCGGTTCCATTGATCCACCATTCTGTTTCTATGCCAGTACCATGCAGTTTTTAAAACTGTTGCTTTATAGTACAACTTAAGATCAGGGATGGAGATACCTCTAGAAGATCTTTTATTGCAGAGGATTGTTTTAGCAATTCTGGGTTTCTTGTTATTCCATATGAAGTTGAGAATTTTTCTTTCCAGGTCTGTAAAGAATTGTGTTGGTAATTTGATGGGCATTGCATTGAATCTGTAGATTGCTTTTGGTAAGATGGCCATTTTTACTATGTTAATCTTTCCAAGCCATGAGCATGGGAGATCTTTCCATCTTCTCATATCTTCTTCTAATTCTTTCTTCAGAGATTTGAAATTTTTCTCATACAAGTCTTTGACTTCCTTGGTTAGGGTTACTCCGAGGTACCTCATGTCATTTGTGGCTATTGTGAAGGGTGTTGTTTCCCTAATTTCTTTCTCAGCCCTTTTGTCTTTTGTATACAGGAGGGCTACTGATTTTTTTGAGTTAATTTTTAAACACTTTGCTGAAGGTGTTTCAGCTGTAGGATTTCCCTGGTAGAGTTTTTGGGGTCACTCACGTATACTATGATATCATCTGTAAATAGTGATGATTTGACTTCTTCCTTTCCAATTTGTATCCCCTTGATCTCCTTCAACTGTCTTATTGCTCTAGCAAGGACTTCCAGCACTATGTTGAAAAGATATGGAGAGGGTGGGCAGCCTTGTCTTGTCCCTGATTTCAGTGGGATTGCTTTAAGTTTCTCTCTGTTCAGTTTGATGTTGGCTATAGGCTTGCTGTATATCGCCTTTACTATGTTTAGATATGTGCCTTGTATCCCTGATCTCTCCAATACTTTGAACATGAATGGATGTTGGATTTTGTCAAATGCTTTTTCAGAATCTAGGGAGATTATCATGTGGTTTTTTTCTTTCAGTTTGTTAATATGGTGGATCACATTGATGGATTTCCGTATATTGAACCACCCCTGCATACCTGGGATGAAGTCTACTTGGTCATAGTGGATAATATCTTTGATGTGTTCTTGGATTCGGTTTGCAAGTATTTTATTAAGTATTTTTGCATCAATGTTCATAAGGGAGATTGGCTGGAAATTCTCTTTTTTTGTTGAATCTTTGTGAGGTTTAGGTACCAAGGTGACTGTGGCTTCATAGAATGAATTTGGTAATACTCCTTCTGTTTCTATTTCGTGGAATAGTTTGAAGAGAATTGGTGTTAGCTCTTCTTTGAAAGTCTGGTAGAATTCTGCTCTGAAGCCATCTGGTCCTGGGCTTTTTTTGGATGGGAAACTTTTGATGACTGCTTCTATTTCTTTGGGGGATATAAGACTATTTAGTTGATTTACCTGTTTCTGATTCAGCTTTGGTAAGGCAAATCGATCAAGAAAATTGTCCACTTCATTTAGATTTTCAAATTTTGTGGCATATAGAAGTAAGTCCTAATGATTGTTTGAATTTCCTCAGTGTCTGTAGTTATATCCCCCTTTTCATTTCTGATTTTGTTGATTTGGGTGGTTTCTCTCTGCCTTTTAGTTAGCTTGGCTAAGGGTTTGTCGATCTTGTTGATTTTCTCAAAGAACCAGCTCTTGGTTTCATTGATTCTTTGAATTGTTTTATTTGTTTCCAATTGATTGATTTCAGTCCTGAGTTTGATTATTTCCAGCCATCTAGTCCTTCTTGGTGTGTCTGCTTCTTCTTTTTCTAGGGTTTTTAAGTGAGCCATTAGGGTGCTTGAATGAGCTGTCTCGAATTTCTTCTTGAAGGCACTTATTGCTATGAACTTTCCTCTTAGCACTGCTTTCATTGTGTCCCACAAGTTCGGGTATGTTGTGTCTTCATTTTCATTGATTTCTAGAAAGACTTTAATTTCTTTCTTTATTTCTTCCCTGACCCAGCTGTCATTTAGTAACAAGTTGTTCAGTTTCCATGTGTGTGTAGGCTTTTTGTTATTTCTGTTATTGTTGAGGTCCAGCTTTATTCCATGGTGGTCAGAGAAGATACACGGGAGTATCTCAATCTTCTTGTATCTGTTGAGGCTTGCTTTGTGACCCACTATATGGTCTATTTTGGAGAAGGTTCCATGAGGTGCTGAGAAGAAGGTAAATTCTTTTCTCTTTGGTGTAAGGTTCTGTAAATGTCTGTTAGGTCCATTTGATTCATGACCTCTGTCAGAGACATTGTTTCTTTGTTTAATTTCTGTTTTGTTGACCTGTCCTTTGTTGAGAGTGGGGTGTTGAAGTCTCCCACTATTAATATGTGGGGATCTATATGTGCTTTAAATTTTATCAATGTTTCTTTCACAAATGTGGGTGCCCTTGTATTTGGGGCATAGATGTTCAGGATTGTGATGTCTTCCTGGTGGAATTTTCCCTTGATGATTATGAAGTGTCCTTCCCCATCTCTTTTTATTAATTTTGGTTGAAAGTCTATTTTATCAGATATTAGAATGGCTACTCCTGCTTGCTTTTTGGGTCCGTTTGCTTGGAAAGTCATCTTCCAACCCTTAGCCTCAGTTAATGTCTATCTTTGTGTCTTAGGTGTGTTTCTTGTATGCAACAGATTGCTGGGTTTAGTTTATGTATCCATTCTGTTAATCTGTGTCTTTTTATTGGAGAGTTGAGTCCATTGATGTTGAGAGAGATTAATGACCAGTGGCTGTTAGATCTCTTGATTTTGATGTTGGCTGTGGTCATCAGGTTGTGTGCTTGGTTGCTTTTTGTTTTACTGAAGTGAGGTTATTTATTTCCTGTGTTTTCTTGAATGTAGCTAACTTTCTTGGGTTGTATTTTCCCTTCCAGTGTCTTCTGTAATGCTGGATTTGTTTGTAGGTATTGTTGAAATTTGTTTTTGTCATTGAATATCTTGTTTTCTCCATCTATGAGGACTGAGAGTTTTTCGGGGTATAGTAGCTTGGGCTGACATCTGTGTTCTCTTAGGGTCTGCATGATATCTGTCCAGGCCCTTCTGGCTTTCATAGTCTCTGTTGAAAAGTCAGGTGTGATTCTAATGGGTTTGCCATTATATGTTACTTGGCCTTTTTCCCTTGCAGCTTTTAGTATTTTTTTTTTTTTTTTTTTTTTTTTTTTTTTTTTGTTCTGTATACTTACTGTTTTGATTATTATGTGGCGGGAGGATTTTCTTTTCTGGTCAAATTTGTTTGGTGTTCTGTAGGCCTCATGTATTCTAATTGGCCTCTCCTTTAGCTTGGGGAAATTTTCTTCAATAATTTTGTTGAAAATATTTTTCTGGGCCTTGGAGAAGGGAGTCTTCTTTTTCCTCTATACGTATTATTCTTAGGTTTTGTCTTTTCATATTGTCTTGCATTTCTTGGACGGTCTGTGTCAGGAATTTTTCGGATTTAACATTTTCTTTGATAGACACATCGATTTCTTCCATTGTATCTTCTACACCTGAGATTCTTTCTTCCATCTCTTGCAGTCTGTTGGTTATGCTTACCTCTGTAGTTCCTGTTTTCTTCCCTAGATTCTTCCTTTCCATTATTTCTTCCATTTGTGTTTTCTTTAATTTTTCTAATTCTATATTCAGGTCTTGAGTTGTTTTGTTTACTTTCTTCACCTCTCTGATTGTACTTTCCTGTTTTTCTTTTAGTTCCTTCTGTTTTAGTTCCTTTTAGTTTTCTTTTAGTTCCTTTTGTTTCTTTTATTTCATTCAGTGCTTTAAGCATTTCCTTTCTAAAGGCCATAAACTGTTTGGCTTCAGCTTCCTCTATTTCTTTATGGATGGAATATTCTGTTTCAGTTTATCTTCCGCTGTCTTTACATATCTTATTTGTTTCCTCTGTTATCATCTTCATGAGCATAGTTGTTATGTCATCTTCTTGGATTTCAGTTATGGTGGGTGTCCAGGGCTACTTGCCCCTGGGTAACTGGGTTCTGGAGATGTCATATTGCTCTGTCTTTTGTTGCTTGAGCTTTTACGCTGGCCTCTATCCATTGTGCTGTCTTAGGTGTTTGGGGTTATTTTCTGGTGGTTCCTGGGGATCCTGTGGTGGAGAGAATCCCCTTTGCAGAAAGCTGGTTTTTTTCCTGAAGGATGTCTTCTCAGCTTTTTGGGTATAGTCCCTGGATGGCTGCTGTTTTTTCAGGAGTTGCTCACCTCAGGGATATAGACCTGAGTGGTAACTGTGGTCTTTGTTAGTCAAGAGGGTTCTCCTCTCACCCAGGGAAGTCCTGAGGGCAGCTGCCCTGTTTCTGGGTTTCTTGTTGTAAATTTAATGATCAGCTGCTGTGACCCAGTTGGAAATTAGGCGCACATCAACTGTTTGTGCCTGTGTCTGGAGCACAGCTGAGTGCTGGCGCCTCTGCCCCACTAGTCTGCTAGACTTTTTCTAGGGAAGGATTGGGTGATTTAGGTCAGTACAGTTTCCTTCCTTCCCTGTGGATTCTCTGGAGACATGGACTCCCAGTGTCTTTTTTTGCCCTTTTGCACACTGCTCAGTGTTTGCCAGCTGGCTGGGCGTAGAAACTGCCTGTGCCTGGAGCACAGCTGTGTGATGGCGGCTCAGTCTCTGCCACCTGTCTGGTGTGCAGAAACTGCCTGTGTCTGCCTTTGCAGCCTTTGGGAACCTGGGTGCCTCCCTAAGCTGAGTAATTTTCCGGGGACCTTTTTAGATTGGGGGTGTCGGCTGAGTGCTCTGAGATCAGACCAGCCGTTTCCCTCCCTGTGTGTTTGCAGCAGACAGTGAAACTCATTCACTGGTGCCCTGGTGCCCACAGTTCTATCTCAGGCGGCGAATCAGGCACACAGGCAGGCAGGGCTCAGTGCCGGAACCTGGGTCCATGGCTCTGGCTCTGGGCTGGCTCCTGGGGTGCCCGTGGACCCTGAGTCTTTTTCAGGGGATGTCTGGGTGACCTAAGGCTGGTCCCAGTCGTTTCCTGTACCCTGGGGTTATCTCTCAACTGAAAATTCCAGTCTCTGATAGTGTGGTGCGCACGGTTCAGTCTGGGACCGTGACACTGGCTTGTGGCTCTGGGCTGATAGTCAAGCGTCTGGCGGAACTGGGATCTCTTGCGCAGTTTAGCCGGGTGAGTTAAAAGCTGATTGAATCCCCCACCGTGGGGTATCCTCTCAGCTGGGAAACACAATGACTGTGTTTTATGGCCGTGAGTTCTGATTACTGGTCACTGTGCTGATCCTGCTGCTGCTGCTCAGAATGAGAGTCCTCCCGGTGCTGCCATCTTGCCCCTCCTCCCTTTATCAGTTTTTAAGCTGTCATTTTGTTCTGATGACCGTGTCCTTTGCTTTTTATTTTCATGAGGTACCATTATGGATTGTTGATCTTAGAGCCTGTGCTGCTGGTGTCTTCTTCAGAAAGTGTTACAAGTGAGTTCAATGAGTTCAAGGCTTTTCCCCACTTTTTTTTTCTAACAGGGTTAGTGTGTCTGGTTTTATATTGAGGTCTTTGATCCACTTGGAGTTTAGTTTTGTGCAAGGTGATAAGTGTGGATATATTTTCATTTTTCTACATTTAGACATCCAGTTAGACTAGCACCATTTGTTGAGATGCTGTCTTTTTTCCATTGTATGATTTGGCTTCTTTGTCAAAAATCAATTATGCATAGGTGTGTGCGTTTATTTCTGGGGCTTCTGTTCGATTCCATTGATCCACCGTTCTGTTTCTTTGCTAATATAATGCAGTTTTTATTACTGTTACTATATAGTACACCTTGAGATCAGTGATGGGGCTATCTCCACATGATCTGTTGTTGTACAAGATTATTTTAACAATTCTGGATTTTTTGTTTTTCATATTATTCTTTCAAGGTCTGTTAAGAATTGTGTTGGTATTTTGATGGGAACTGCATTGAATCTGTAGATTGCTTTTGGCAGGATGGCCTTTTTCACTATATTAATCCTACCAATCCATGAGCATAGGAGATCTTTTCATCTTCTGATATCTTCTTCAATTTCTTTCTTCAGTGATTTGAAGTTTTTTCCAAAGAGGTCTTTTACATGCTTGGTTAGAGTCACACCAAATACTTTGTTATTATTGAATACTGTGAGTGGTGCCATTATTTCCCGTTTTAGCTCTCTAGATAATCTGTCCCTTGGTGGGAATGAAGTGTTGATGTTTCCCATTAAAAATGTGTTCGGATTGATTGTTATTTAAACTTCAATAATGTTTTATTTACAAATGGGGCATATATGTTCAGGATTGTGATGTACTCCTGGTGGCTTTTATCTTTGATGAGAATGAAATACTCCACCTCATCTTTTTTGATTAATTTTGCTTGAAAGTCTATTTTATTAGCTATTAGGATAGTTACCCAGCTCGTTTTCTGGGTCTCTTTGCTTGAAAAACATTTTTCCAGCTTTTTACTCTGAGGTAGTGTTTATCTTTGTTGCAAAGGTGTGTTTCTTGGATGCAGCAGAATGTTGGATCCTGTTTCTGCAACCATTTTGTTATTATGTGTCTTTTTATTGGAGAGTTGAGTCCATTGATGTTGATAGATAATAGTGACCAATGAATGTTAGTTCCATTTATTGTGGAGTTGGTGGTGTTACTGTGTTTCATTGCTTGTTTTTTTTTTTTAATTCTTTGTTGTGACGTTATCTATATCCTGTGTTTCCTTAGGTGTAGTTGTTTTTGTTGGATTGGAGATTTCCTTCTAGTATATTCTGTAGGACTGTTCTAGTATCTTCTATTGCTTTGTAGATATTGCTTAAGCTTAGTTTTGTCATAGAATATTTTGTTTTTTCCATCTATGATGATTGAAAGCTTTGCTCGGTATAGTTGTCTGGGTTGGCATCTGTGTTCTCTTAGAGTCTGCATGTCCTCAACCCAAGCCCTTCTGGTTTTCATAGTTTCTGTTGAGATGACTGGTGTGATTCTGATAGGTTTACATTTGTATGTTACTTGGCCTTTTGCCCTTGCTGCTTTTAATATTTTTTTCTTTGTTCTATAGATTTAGTGTTTTGAATATGATGTGATATCAGGGGCTTCTTTTCTGGTCCAGTCTATTTGTTGTTCTGTAGGTCTCATTTTTATGAACATTTCTTTCTTTAATTTTGGAAAATTTTCTTTTATGATTTTCTTTTTTTTAATTTATTTTACATGATTTTTTTGCCTCATATTTTTTATTTTAGTTACATTTTTTAAATTTTTTTATATTAATCACAGGTTATTTACTTTGTATCCCAGCCATAGCCCCCTCCCTCATTCACTTTCACTCCCACCCTCCCTTCCTTCTCTTCTCCCTGCCCCTTTCCAAGATCACTAACAGGGGAGGACCTCCTCCCCCTCCATCTGACCCTAGCTTATCAAGTCTCAGGACTGGCTGCATTGTCCTCTTCTGAGGCATAGCCAGGCTGCTCTTCCCTTGTGGGAGGGGAGTGGGAAGAGCTCGCCTTTGAGTTCATGTCAGAAATAGTTCCTGTTCCCCTTATTAGAGAACCCTTTTGGACACTGAGCTACCATGAGCTATATCCGAGGAGGGGTTCTAGGTTATAACCATACATGGTCCTTGGTTGGAGAAACAGTCTCATGAAAGACAGCTGTGCCTTGGTATATTTGGTCCTTGTGGCTCTTCTGTACTCTCCAGGTTTTACTAACACCCCCCTTCTTTCATATGATTCCTACAATCTGCCTATGGTTTGGTTATGAGTCTTTTTATTTAATTAATTTTATTTTTCTCATTAGTTACATTTTGTTAATTCTCTATCTCAGCTGTATCCCTCATTCCCTCCTCAATCCCACCCTCCCTCCCTCATCTCCTTTGTATCCTTTGTACCCTTTCCAAGTGCACTAATAGGAGAGGACCTACTCTGCTTTCATATGACTCCCTTTTGTTTGGTATTTTCAGGACTGGCTGCAAAGTCCTCCTCTGTAGACTAACAGTACTGCTCCTCCCTTGGGAGGTGGGGAAGCCAAAGAGCCAGTCATTGAGTTCCTGTTAGAAATAGTCCTTGTTCTCCTTACTATGGGAAACCAATTGATTACTGAGCTATCACGGGTCACATCCGAGCAGAGGTTCTAGGTTTTATCCTCTCATGGTCTTTGGTTGAGTGTCCATCTCAGAAAAGACCCTGTGCCCAGATATGTTTGGTCCTTGTGGAGCTCCTATCCTTTCCACATCAAACTCCCCTTCTTTCATATGATTCCCTGCACTCTGCCAAAGGTTTGGTTATGAGTCTTAGTATCTACTTTGGAGCGCTGCTAGGTAGAGTCTTTCAGATGCTTTCTGCGGTAGACTCCTGTCATATGTTCAATGCATATCCCATTTGTCTTTCTAAATGAGGATAGATCATCATACCCTGTGTCTGCTTTCTTGATTATTTTCTTTGGGTGTATAGATTTCATTATGTTTATCATATCTTGTAGGTCTATATAAGCGAGTATATTCCATGATTGTCTTTCTCCTTCTGGGATACTTCACTCAGAATGATTTTTTCTAGATCCCACCATTTGCCTGCAAATTTCATGATTTCCTCTTTTTTGATTGCTGAGTAGTATTCCATTGTGTAAAGATACCACAATTTCTGTATCCATTCCTCCGTTGATGGACATCTGGGTTGTTTCCAGGTTCTGGCTATTACAAATAAAGCTGCTATAAACATGGGTGGGCAAATGTCCTTATTGTGTACTTGAGCAAATTTTGTGTATATGCCTAGCAGTGGTATAGCTGGGTCTTGAGGAAGCGCTATTCCTAATTGTCTGAGAAAGTGCCAGATTGACTTTCAAAGTGGTTGTACCAGTTTACATTCCCACCAGCATTGGAGGAGGGTTCCCCTTTCTCCACAACCTCTCCAGCAAGTGTTGTCATTTGAGTTTTTCATCTTGGCCATTCTGATGGATGTAAGGTGAAATCTCAGGGTTGTTTTCATTTGCATTTCCCTAATGGCTAATGACGTTGAACATTTCTTTAAGTGTTTCTCTGCCATTCTATATTCCTCTACAGAGAATTCTCTGTTTAGCTTTGTTCCCCATTTTTTAAGTAGATTACTTGGTTTGCTGCTTTTCAGCTTCTTTAGTTCTTTATATATACTGGATATTAGCCCTCTGTCAGATAAAGGGTTGGTGAAGATTCTTTCCCAATCTGTAGGCAGTCATTTTGTTTTGATGATGGTGTCCTTTGCTTTACAGAAGCTTTCCAGTTTCATGAGGTCCCATTTATTGATTGTTACTCTTAAAGCCTGTGCTGTTGGAGTTCTGTTCAGGAAGTTGTCTCCTGTGCCAATGAGTTCTAGGCTGTTCCCCAAGTTTTTTTCTAATAGCTTTAGAGTATCTGGTTTTATGTTGAGGTCTTTGATCCACTTAGACTTTACTTTTGTGCAGGGTGATAAATGTGGATCTATTTTCATTTTTCTGCATGTAGACATCCAATTAGACCAGCACCATCTGTTGAAGATGCTATCTTTTTTCCATTGAATGGTTGTGGCTGCTTTGTCAAAAATTGAGTATTCATAGGTATGTGAGTTTATTTCTGGGTCTTCTATTTGGTTATATTGATCCTCCTTTCTGTTTCTATGCCAATACCAGGCAGTTTTTATTATTACTGCTCTGTAGTACAGCTTGAGATCGGGAATGGAGATACCTCCAGATGATCTGTTGTTGTACAGGGTTGTTTTGGAGATTCTAGGTATTTTGTTTCTCCATATGAAGTTGAGAATCTTTTTTTCAAGGTCTGAAAAGAATGGAGTTGGTATTTTGATGGGAATTGAGTAGAATCTGTAGATTGCTTTAGGCAGAATGGCCATTTTCACAATGTTAATCCTACCAATCCATGAGCACGGGAGATCTTTCCATCTTCTGAGATCTTCTTCAATTCCTTTCTTCAGAGACTTGAAGTTTTTTTCTTTTTTTTTTCTTTTTTTTATTTTTATTTTTTTTTATCAGTTACATTTTATTAACTCTGTATCCCAGCCGTGTCCCGATCCCTCATTCCCTCCCAGTCCCTCCCTCCCTCCCTCCCTCATCTCCACTGTGCCCCTTTCAAAGTCCACTGATGGGGGGGACCTCCTCCCCATTCATCTGATCCTGTTTTATCAGGTATCTTCAGGACTGGCTGCAAAGCCCTCCTCTGTGGCCTAACAGGACTGCTCCTCCCTTCGGGGGTGGGGAGACCAAAGAGCCAGTCATCGAGTTCCTATTAGAAATAGTCCCTGTTCCCCTCACTTTGGGAAACCAATTGGTTACTGAGCTACCACAGGCTACATCTGAGTGGAGGTTCTAGGTTATGTCCATACATGGTCCTTGGTTGAATGTCAGTCTCAGAAAAGACCCTGTGCCCAGATATATTTGGTCCTTGTGGAGCTCTTATCCTTTCCCCATCATACTAACTCCCCTTCTTTCTTATGATTCCTTGTACTCTGCCAAAGGTTTGGTCATGAGTCTTTGCTTTGAAAACACTGCTAGTTAGAGTCTTTCAGATGCGCTCAGTAGACTCCTGTCATACGTTCAATGCACATCCCATCTGTCTTTCTAAATGAGGATTGATCATCTTACCCCATGTCCGCTCAATTAATTATCTTTTTTAGGTGTATAGATTTCATTATGTTTATCATATCTTATAGGTCTATATAAGTGAGTATATCCCATGTTTGTCTTTCTCCTTCTGGGATATTTCACTCAGAATGATCTTTTCTAGATCCCACCATTTGCCTGCAAATTTCATGATTTCCTCCTTTTTGATTGCTGAGTAGTATTCCATTGTATAAAAATACCACAATTTCTGTACCCATTCCACCGTTGATGGACATCTGGGTTGTTTCCAGGTTCTGGCTATTACAAATAGAGCTGCTATAAACATGGTTGAGCAAGTGTCCTTTTTGTGTACTTGAACAAACTTTGGGTATATACCTAGCAGTGGTATAGCTGGGTCTGGAGGAAGCACTATTCCTATTTGTCTTAGAAAGCGCCAGATAGCTTTCCAGAGTGGTTGTACCAGTTTACATTCCCACCAGCAGAGGAGGAGGGTTCCCCTTTCTCCACAACCTCTCCAGCATGTGTTATCGCTTGAGTTTTTCATCTTGGCCATTCTGATGGGTGTAAGGTGATATCTCAGGGTCGTTTTGATTTGCATTTCCCTGATGGCTAATGAGGATGAGCATTTCTTTAAGTGTTTTTCTGCCATTCGATATTCCTCTGTCGAGAATTCTCTGTTTAGCTCTGTTCCCCATTTTTTAATTGGATTACTTGGATTGCTGCTTTTCAGCTTCTTTAGTTCTTTGTATATACTGGATATTAGTCCTCTGTCAGATAAAGGGTTAGTGAAGATTCTTTCCCAATCTGTAGGCAGTCGTTTTGTTTTGATGACGGTATCCTTTGCTTTACAGAAACTTTTCAGTTTCATGAGGTCCCATTTATTGATTGTTGCTCTTAGAGCCTGTGCTGTTGGTGTTCTGTTCAGGAAGTTGTCTCCTGTGCCAATGAGTTCTAGGCTGTTCCCCACTTTTTTTTCCAATTGATTTAGGGTATCTGGTTTTATGTTGAGGTCCTTGATCCACTTTGACTTTAGTTTTGTGCAGGGTGATAAATATGGATCTATTTTCATTTTTCTGCATGTAGACATCCAGTTGGTCCAGCACCATTTGTTGAAGATGCTGTCTTTTTTCCATTGAATGGAATTGGCTTCTTTGTCGAATATCGAGTATTCATAGGTGTGTGGATTTATTTCTGGGTCTTCTATGCGGTTCCATTGATCCTCCTTTCTGTTTCTATGCCAGTACCATGCAGTTTTTATTACTGTTGCCCTGTAGTACAGCTTGAGATCAGGAATGGAGATACCTCCAGATGATCTGTTGTTGTACAGGATCGTTTTGGAGATTCTGGGTTTTTTGTTTCTCCATATGATGCTGAGAATCTTTTTTTCAAGGTCTGTAAAGAATTGAGATGGTATTTTGATGGGAATTGCATTGAATCTGTAGATTGCTTTTGGCAGTATGGCCATTTTCACAATGTTAATCCTACCAATCCATGAGCACGGGAGATCTTTCCATCTTCTGATATCTTCTTCAATTTCTTTCTTCAGAGACTTGAAGTTTTTCTCAAATAGGTCTTTCACTTGCTTGGTTAGGGTCACACCAAGGTACTTTATGTTATTAGTGGCTATTGTGAAGGGTGTTGTTTCCCTAATTTCTTTCTCAGCCTTTTTGTCTTTGGTATATAGGAGGGCTTCTGATTTTTTTGAGTTGATTTTGTATCCTGCCACTTTGCTGAAGGTGTTTATCAGCTGAAGGAGTTCTCTGGTTGAATTTTTGGGGTCGCTCATGTATACTATCATATCATCTGCAAATAGTGACACTTTGACCTCTTCCTTTCCAATTTGTATCCCCTTGATCTCCTTTAGTTGTCTTATTGCTCTGGCTAGGACTTCAAGTACTATGTTGAAGAGATATGGGGACAATGGGCAGCCTTGTCTTGTCCCTGATTTCAGTGGGATTGATTTAAGTTTCTCTCCATTTAGTTTGATGTTAGCTATAGGCTTGCTATATATTGCCTTTACTATGTTTAGGTATGTGCCTTGTATCCCTGATCTCTCCAAGACTTTAAACATGAATGGGTGTTGGACTTTGTCAAATGCTTTTTCGGCGTCTAAGGAGATGATCATGTGGTTTTTCTCCTTCAGTTTGTTTATGTAGTGGATTACATTGATGGATTTCCGTATGTTGAACCACCCTTGCATGCCTGGGATGAAGCCTACTTGGTCATGGTGGATGATATCTTTGATGTGTTCTTGGATTCGGTTTGCAAGTATTTTATTGAGTATTTTTGCGTCAATGTTCATAAGAGAGATAGGCCTAAAGTTCTCTTTTTTTGTTGGGTCTTTGTGTGGTTTAGGTATTAAGGTGACTGTGGCTTCATAGAATGAGTTTGGTAGTGTTCCTTCTGTTTCTATTTTGTGGAATAGCTTGAGGAGAATTGGAGTTAGCACCTCTTTGAAGGTCTTGTAGAATTCTGCGCTGAAGCCATCTGGTCCAGGGCTTTTTTTGGAGGGGAGACTGTTAATGACTGCTTCGATTTCCTTGGGAGATATAGGGCTATTCAGTCTTTCTACCTGATCTTGACTTAGTTTTGGTAGATGGAATCTTTCAAGAAAATTATCCATTTCATTTAGATTCTCAAATTTTGTGGCATATAGGCTTTTGTAGTATGACCTAATAATTGTTTGGATTTCCTCAATGTCTGTGGTTATGTCCCGATTTTCATTTCTGATTTTGCTGATCTGGATAGTTTCTCTCTGCTTTTTAGTTAGTTTGGCTAAGGGTTTGTCTATCTTGTTGATTTTCTCAAAGAACCAGCTTTTTGTTTCATTGATTCTTTGGATAGTTTTATTTGTTTCTAGTTGATTGATTTCAGCCCTTAGTTTGATTATTTCCACCCGTCTGCTCCTTTTGGGTGTATCTGCTTCTTTTTGTTCTTGGGTTTTCAGTTGGGCCATTAAGTTGTTTGTATGTGATGTTACGAATTTCTTCTTGCAGGCACTTAGTGCTATAAATTTTCCTCTGAGCACTGTTTTCAGTGTGTCTCATAAATTTGGGTATGTTGTGCCTTCCTTTTCATTGAATTCTAGGAAGTCTTTAATTTCTTTCTTTATTTCTTCCTTAACCCAGCTGTCATTGAGTAGTAAGTTGTTTAGTTTCCATGTGCGTGTCGGCTTTTTGTTGTTTCTGTTGTTGTTGAGGTCGAGCTTTAGTCCATGGTGGTCAGATAGTATACAAGGGATTATTTCAATCCTTTTGTATCTGTTGAGGCTTGCTTTGTGGCCCACTATATGGTCTATTTTGGAAAAGGTTCCATGGGGTGCTGAAAAGAAGGTGTACTCTTTTGAGTTTGGGTGAAATGATCTGTAGACGTCTATTAGGTCCATTTGATTTAGGGATTCTGTGAGTGCTTTTATTTCCCTATTTGGTGTCTGTCTAGTTGATCTGTCCCTTGGTGAGAGTGGAGTGTTGAAGTCTCCCACTATTAAGGTATTAGGATCAATGTATGATTTAAGCTTTAATAATGTTTCATTTACGAATGTCGGTGCTCTTGTATTTGGGGCATAGATATTCAAGATTGTGATGTCCTCTTGGTGGATTTTTCCTTTGATGAGAATATAGTGGCCCTCCTTATCTTTTTTGATTAACTTTGGTTGAAAGTCTATTTTATTAGATATTAGGATGGCTACTCCAGCTTGTTTTCTGGAACCATTTGCTTGAAAAACAGTTTTCCAGCCCTTTACTCTGAGGTAGTGTTTGTCTTTGTTGCATAGGTGTGTTTCTTGGATGCAACAAAATGTTGGATCCTATTTCCTTAACCATTCTGTTAGCCTGTGTCTTTTTATTGGTGAGTTGAGTCCATTGATATTGATTGATAATAGTGACCAATGCATGTTAGTTCCTTTTGTAATGGAGTCGATGATCTAACCCTGATTCATTGCTTGTTTTCTTTTCATTTTTTTTTGGGACATTATCTGTATGCCCTGTTTTCTTGGGTGAATTTGTTTTCATTGGATTGGAGTTTTCCTTCTAGTATCTTCTGTAGGGATGGTTTGCTGTGTAGATATTGTATAAATTTAGTTTTGTCATGGAATATTTTGTTTTCTCCATCTATGTTGATTGAAAGCTTTGCAGGGTATAGTAGTCTGGGTTGACATTTGTGATCTCTTAGAGTCTCCATGATACTTGCCCAGGCCCTTCTGGCTTTCATAGTTTCTGATGAGAAGTCCGGCGTGATTCTGATAGGTCTACCTTCATATGTTACTTGGCCTTTTTCCCTTGCTGCTTTTAATATCTTTTCTTTGTTCTGTAGATTTAGTGTTTTGACTACGATGTGACGTGATGTGTTTCTTTTCTGGTCTAGTCTATTTGGAGTTCTGTAGGCCTCTTGTATATTTATGGACATCTCTTTCTTTAAGTTGGGAAAATTTTCTTCTATGATTTTCTTGAAAATATTTTCTGGACCTTGGAGTCTGGAGTCTTCTTTTTCGTGAATTCCTATTATTCTTAGATTTTGTCTTTTCATAGCATCCTTGATTTCTTGGATATTTTTTGATTGGAACTTTTCTGATTTTACTTTTTCTTTGAGAGAAGTATCCATTTCTGCAAGTGTGTCTTCAGCTCCAGAGATTCTCTCTTCCATCTCTTGTATTCTGTTGGTGATGCTTACTTTTGTGGTTCCTGATCTTTTCTCCAAGTTCTCCAGCTCAAGGGTTTTCTCATTTTGTGTTTTCTTTATTGATTCTAATTCTATTTTCATGCCTTGCACCATTTCTTTCATGTGTTTGAATTTGGATTCCTGTCTCTCTACGATGGCCTCTATTTCTTTTTTCATTTCCTTCTTATATGCCACTAATTTTTCCTCTACTTGTGTATCTATTTGTTTGGCTATGTTTGCCTGTGTTTCTTTAAGGATATTGTCTATTTCTTCTTTCTTTGCCTCCAATTGACTGGCCATCTCTTTGAAAGACTTGTTCATTTCCTCCTTATGAGCCTCAAATAATTGGGCAAGCATGGCTTTAAAATCATTTTCCTGTGCTTCTGCTGAATTGGTGTACCCATTGATTTTGGGGTTTGCTGGTGAAGTCATGATGTCCTGATTTATGTTGGAAGTGTTCTTTCGCCTACCTCTGGCCATTGGCTTATCTGAAACCTTCCCTGTTTGTTTTTGGATTCTGCAGATCAGACTGGTGCTGTCTCTCTCTGGTGTCTGGAGAGTTCTTCAGGAAGCTGAGCACTCTCAGTGTGTGCTGAGGACTAGCTGTACCTGTGGGAGGAAAGTACGCAGGCGCAAACGGGGCAAATGCAAGTGTGTGTGTGTGCGCGCGCGCGTGTGTCTGTGTGTGTAAGTGTGCGTGGATGAGTTTCTCGAGGGACGGAGTGATGGCTAATGTTGAACCCTTGAGTGTGTGGGAGGGGCTCTGTACTGTATATGTCGCAGGCGCTAATGATGATCGCAGCGCAATTTCTGGTATTAACTGTCTTAGCTCCTCAATCAGGCCCACAGGGCAGGAACTTCAATGTCCCTAGTGCCCCTCTGTTTCCCAAAGTGGGTATGTGGGTGGGAGGGGGGTTCGATGCCTGGCTTCTGATTTAGAAGGACCCAGGGTCTGGTGAACTGCAGATTCTCAAGGGTGCACTCACTTACAGGCAGGTCTCTTGGCCGAGATCGTGGTATCCGGGGCTCTCTGCTCTCTGGTTTGGCCCTGCTTCTTTGATGTGTTCCGCCAGTTCTGTGCTGCTGTCACTGCCAGGTTCTGAGGTCTTGCTGCAGCTGGAGATTTCAGGGTGGTCACTTCAGCAGGGATGGGGTTATCAGGCTCTCTGTTCTCTGGTTTGGCCCTGGTTAGTCTTAAACTGGAGGGCTGTGGTGCCCCGCCAGTTCAGTACTGCTCCGCTGCGAAGTCCTGCTGTAACTGGAGACTGGCTTGCTAGTCCCAATGCTTTCTGGGAAGTCCTGGGATCTCTTCGTTGTGCTCTCCAAGCTTGGGAGGCCCAGTGCCTGGTGTGTCCAGGTTGTATGACGTTTCTGCCTGGTTTTGGTGAGTATAAAGTGTATTCTCTGTCACTGTGGGATTGGGCGGGTCGTACCGTCAGTGATGGCGATCCTGCGGAGCTAGTATGGTGCCTAGCAGATTCACGCCCTGGGAGGATGGTGCAGCTGCTGCGCGAATCTGGGACTCCGGGGTACGTACTGCTGGCTTTTGTCTGCCGCTAAAGTGGTTGGGGCTCCGTCTCAGCGGTTGTATACCCCAGGCAGTTAGGTCTGCGCTGAGAAAGATGAGTCCGCCGCTGTGCCGCTGTGCCGAGGAGGAAGGAGGTCTCGAAGTTTTTTTCAAACAGGTCTTTCACTTGCTTGGTTAGTGTCACCCCAAGTTACTTTATGTTATTAGTGGCTATTGTGAAGGGTCTTGTTTCCCTAATGTCTTTCTCGGCCCTTTTGATTTTGGTATACAGGAGGGTTCTGATTTTTTTGAGATGATTTTGTATCCAGCCACTTTGCTGAAGGTGTTTATCAGCTGGAGGAGTTCTCTGGTTGAATTTTTTGTGTCACTCATGTATACTATCATATCATCTGCAAATAGTGACACTTTGACCTCTTCCTTTCTGATTTGTATCCCCTTGATCTCCTTTAGTTGTCTTATTGCTCTGGATAGGACTTCAAGTACTATGTTGAAGAGATATGGAGACAATGGGCAGCCTTGTCTTGTCCATGATTTCAGTGGGATTGATTTAAGTTTTTCTCCATTGAGTTTGATGTTGGCTGTAGGCTTGCTGTATATTGCCTTTACTATGTTTAAGTATGTGCCTTGTATCCCTGATCTCTCCAAGACTTTAAACAGGAATGGGTGTTGGACTTTGTCAAATGCTTTTTTGGCATCCAAGGAGATGATCATGTGGTTTTTCTCCTTCAGTTTGTTTATGTGGTGGATTACATTGATGAATTTCCATATGTTGAACCACCCTTGCATGCCTGGGATGAAGCCTATTTGGTCATGGTGGATGATATCTTTGATGTGTTCTTGGATTCGGTTTGCAAGTATTTTATTGAGTATTTTTGCATCAATATTCATAAGAGAGATAGGTCTGAAGTTCTCTTTTGCTGTTGGGTCTTTGTGTGGTTTGGGTATCAAGGTGACTGTGGCTTCATAGAATGAGTTTGGTAATGTTCCTTCTGTTTCTATTTTGTGGAATAGTTTGAGGAGAATTGATATTAGCACTTCTTTGAAGGTCTGCGCTGAAGCCATCTGGTCCAGGGCTTTTTTTGGAGGGGAGAGTGTTAATGACTGCTTCAACTTCTTTGGCAGATATAGGGCTATTCAGTCTTTCTCTCTGATCTTGACTTAATGTTGGTAGATGGAATCTATCAAGAAAATTATCCATTTCATTTAGATTTTCAAATTTTGTGGCATATAGGGTTTTGTAGTATGACCTAATGATTGTTTGGATATCCTCAGTGTTTGTAGTTATGTCCCCCTTTTCATTTCTGATTTTGCTGATTTGGATAGATTCTCTCTGCTTTTTAGTTAGCTTGGCTAAGGGTTTGTCTATCTTGTTGATTTTCTCAAAGAACCAGCTTTTTGTTTTATTGATTCTTTGAATAGTTTTATTTGTTTCTAACTGATGGATTTCAGCCCTGAGGTTGATTATTTCCAGCCTTCTGCTCCTTTTGGGTGTATCTGCTTCTTTTTTTTCTAGGGTTTTCAGTTGGGCCATTAAGTTACTTGTATGTGAGGTTATAAATTTCTTCTTGAAGGCACTTAGTGTTATAAATTTTCCTCTGAGCACTGCTTTCAATGTGTCCCATAAATTTGGGTATGTTGTGCCTTCATTTTAATTGAATCTAGGAAGTCTTTAATTTCTTTATTTCTTCCTTAACCCAGCTGTCATTGAGTAGTAAGTTGTTTAGTTTCCATGTGCGTGTCGGCTTTTTGTTGTTTCTTTTGTTGTTGATGTACAGCTTTAGTCCATGGTGGTCTGATAGAATACAAGGGATTATCTTAATCTTTTTATATCTGTTCAGGCTTGCTTTGTGACCAACTATATGGTCTATTTTGGAGAAGGTTCCATGAGGTACTGAAAAGAAGGTGTACTCTTTTGAGTTTGGATGAAAAGATCTGTAGACATCTATTTGTCCATTTGATTTAGGGGCTCTGTAAGTGCTTTTATTCCCCTATTTGGTTTCTGTCTAGTTGACCTGTCCCTTGGTGAGAGTGGGGTGTTGAAGTCACCCACTATTAGGGTATTGCAATCAATGTGTGGTTTAAGCTTTAATAATGTTTCATTTATGAATGTGGGTGCTCTTGTATTTGGGGCATAGATGTTTAGAATTGTGATGTCTTCTTGGTGAATTTTTCCTTTGATGAAAATGTAGTCCTCTCTATGTCTTTTTTGATTAGTTTTGGTTGAAAATCTATTTTATTAGATATTAGGATAGCCACTCCTGCTTGTTTTTTGGGTCCATTTACTTGAAAAACTGTTTTCCAGCCTTTTACTCTGAGGTAATGTTTATCTTTGTTCCATAGGTGTGTTTCTTGGATGCAGCAGAATGTTTGTTTCTGTTTCTGCACCCATTCTGTTAGTCTGTGTCTTTTTATTGGAGAGTTGAGTCCATTGATGTTGATAGATAATAATGACCATTGAATGTTTTTTCCCATTATTGTGGAGTTGGCGATGTTACTGTGAATCATTGCTTGTTTGCTTTTGATTTTTTTTTTTGGAAATTATCTTTAACCTATGTTTTCATGGGTGTATTTGTTTTCATTGGATTGGAATTTTCGTTCTAGTGTCTTCTCTAGGGCTGGGTTGCTGTTCAAATATTGCTTAAATTTAGTTCTGTTGTGGAATATTTTATTTTTTCCATCTATGTTGATTGAAAGCTTTGCTGGGTAAAGAAGTCTAGGTTGGCGTCTGTGGTCCCTTAGGGGCTGCATGATATCTCCCCAGGCCCTTCTGGCTTTCATGGTTTCTGATGAGAATTCCGTTGTGATTCTGATAGGTTTGCCTTTATATGTTACTTGGCCTTTTTCCCTTGCTGCTTTTAGTATCTTTTCTTTGTTCTGTAGATTAAGTGTTTTGACTATGATGTGGCATGAGGAGTTTCTTCTCTGGTCTAGTCTATTTGGTGTTCTGTAGGCCTCTTGTATGTTTGTGGACATCTCTTTCTTTAGGTTGGGAAAATTTTCTTCTATGATTTTCTTGAAAATATTTTCTGGACCTTGTAACCTGGACTCCTCTTCTTCTTCAATTCCTAGTATTCTTATATTTTGCCTTTTCATGGTGTCCTTGATTTCTTGGATGGTTTGTGTTTGGGATTTTTCTGATTTTATTTTTGCTTTGAGAGAAGTATCAATTTCTGTGAGCACCTGAGATTCTCTCTTCCATCTCTTGTATTCTATTAGTGATGCTTACCTTTGTGATTTTTTCTCTTTTCTCTAAGTTTTTCAGTTCCAGGGTTTTCTCAGTTTGTGTTTTCTTTATTGATTCTAATTCTGTTTTCATGTCTTGCAACATTTCCTTCATCTGTTTGAGTGTGGATTCCTGTGTCTCCAAGATGGTCTCTATTTTTTTTGTTTGTTTCCTCTCTTAGTGCCTCTGCTTCTGTCTCGAATTGTTTGGCTATATTTGCATGTGTTTTTTAAAGAGCTTCTTTGTTCACTTTGTTTTTCTTTGTTTCTATTTGGGAGGCCAAATCTTTTTTTTTTTTTTTTTTTAGAAATATTTATTTTATTTTATTTTTTCAATGCAGTTTATTCAGGAACCTTGAACAATCATCGGACCCTGGGGAACCAGCCCACAGCTTAAATAGCCTCTGGGTAGCCAACCCCAGTGTGCCACGTGGGCAATGCAGATAGGTCCACATACATGGAAGCAAGCTAGATCCTCAGCCTTAGCCAAATGTGGAATTGTTTGTGACAGAGAGCACTCACCATCGGGAAGGTGGAAGGCAGAAACCAGCTCCATCTTTAAGGAGCGGTATTATGCAGCTCCCTACAGTTCCCCCTTTTTGTTTTAGACGCATCAGGCAAGAGTAGAGGTCTGATCTCTGATATTAGAAATAAATTGGGACTTTGTACTGATGTTCATTTAGGTGTCATCCACCCAAAGAGCATCAGACCCGTCCGATATCTTTTTCTCAGAGGCGCGACCTGGGGCATCAACCTGCATGCAATCAGACTTGCTCTTCTCTGGGTTGAAAGCGGCTGACCCTGAGTGCAGTGCTTAGGGGAGGCCAAATCCTTAAAGGATTTTTTTGTATCCTCTTTAACTGTTTGAATCTCTATGACTATTTCTCTGAGAGATTTGTTGGTTTCCTTTTTATGTGCCTCAAATAACTGGATAATCATAGCTTTAAAATAATTTTCTTTTTCTGTTTCTGCTGAGTTGGAGTGTCCAATAATTTTGGAGGTTGCCGGTGAAGCCATGATATCTTGATTTGCATTGGTTGTCTTCTTTCACCGACCTCTGGCCATTTGGTTATCTGTCTTGTTCACTGTCTGTTCCTGGATTCTGCAGGTCAGACTCGTTTTTCTCTGGTATCTGGAGAATTCTTCAGGAAAATGAAGGTCTAGTGAGGTCTCGTGGTTTCAGTGTGTGCGTTGGTTATTCAGCTATACCTGTAGAAGGAAAGTTCGCAGGTGCAGAAGGGCAAATGTGTGGTAGTGTGTGTTTGAGTGTGTGCTTGTGCGTGTGTCCTAAGGGACAGGGTGTTGGTGAATGAAGAGGCTTTCAGTATGTGAGATGGGTGCTTTGCAGGCCCTGAAGTTGTTGCAGGCGCTAAGGGATCACAAGTGCTGTTTCAGAATGCGCATGCGTGAATTGATTTTACAGGTCTGCTGGTCTTTGGTGTCTATTCAGCTGGTTTTCTGCCACTGAGGGGTTGGATGGCCCATACAATCACTGGCTGGGCAGCCCTGTGTAGTCCCTGTTGCCACTTGCAGACTTGGGATCTGGGAAGGGTTGTACTGTGGGTCTGAGTCTCTGTATTGGGTGTGTGCTCTGGTGGGGTGGAGTTTTGGTGGTGCGTGCACTCCTGCAGAGCCAGGTGGTGGTGGTAGTGGGGAGTGTGTTCTGTGGGTCAAGAGCTCAGCGAGAGGGCCCTAGGTCAGGTGTGTTCTCCTCTGAGTGGTGGCGTTTAGCAGGTCGTTACTGCTCTCCAACTGTGGCAGCGGGGTTTGGAGCCCTGCCTCCCTGCCTCTACCCGTCTTGGGTCCCAGACACTGAGCTTTGCTGCTTTGGTATCCAGGAAGAATTGTATTGTGGATCTGAGTCTCTGTGGTTAGTGCTCAGTGGTTCAAGCTCTGTGATTTGGCCTGCACTCCTCCTGTGAGGAGGTTTCTGGGGTTATTGCGCTCTGGCTGCTTGGGGTGTGAGCTCTACTGCACTTCCTGCTGAGGTCTAGCTCAGGATTGTGTCAGCGGGATGGGGAGGGGATGCTCCTCGGGTCTGGAGGGCCCTGATTGGGACGTGTGTCCAAGGAGGGGATGGGTGTTCAACGGGTGGTTACAGCAGAGCGCTGCTGTAAGGGGCCCGGAGCACTGTCTCTGCTGCCTTGATCTCCTGGATGTGAGCTTTGCGCTCAGCTGCCTGGTGCTATGTGTGGGTTTCCCTGAGGGATGCCCGGACAAAGGAAGAGCTCTATTTCCTTCCCGAAGAAGTCCACGCCCGATCTAAATCTCCTAGCACTCCACACTTCTGTGGTGGTCCTTCTCCTTTAGAAAGCCCAAAAGTCCAAATTATAGCTTTGATTGACTCTCCACTCACAAATTACGGAGGTTCATGCCTTCTGCCTCTCCAAAACGGTGTGCTCTGCTCACCGCCATCCTGGAGTCCTGGTTATGAGTCTTAATATCTGCTTTGATACACTGCTAGATAGAGTATTTCAGAGGCCCTGTGCTGTGGGCTCCTGTGTCGTTACATGTTTTCTCCTGCATCAAATATCCATCCTGTTTGTCTTTCTAAGTGAGGATTGGTCATCTTATACTGAGTCTTCTTTCTTATTTATCTTCCTTAGGTGTATAGGTTTTATATATTTATCCTATCTTATAGGTCTATATAAGTGAGTATATACCATGTGTGTCTTTCTGCTTTTGGGACACCTCATGCAGAATGATCTTTTCTAGATCATTCTGATATCTGTGTGTCTAACCCTGAAATTTGCCTGCAAATTTCATGATTTCCTCATTTTTAATTGCTGAGTTGTATTGTGTAAAAGTACCACAATTTCTGTATCCAGTCCTCAATTGTGGGGCATCTGGGTTTTTTCCAGGTTCTAGCTATTATGAATAAAGCTGCTATAAATGTGGTTGAGCAAATGTCCTTGTTGTGTACTTGAGACTCTTTTGGATATATGCCTAGGAGGGGTATAGCTGTATTTTGAGGA
This sequence comes from Meriones unguiculatus, assembly GCF_030254825.1. Lineage (NCBI taxonomy): Eukaryota > Metazoa > Chordata > Mammalia > Rodentia > Muridae > Meriones > Meriones unguiculatus. The sequence continues at coordinate 1,884,505 of NW_026843712.1, read as the reverse complement.
ATCACTATTCCTATTTGTCTGGGAAAGTGCCAGATTGATTTCCAAATTGGTTGTACAAGTTTGCATTCCCATCAGCAATGGAGGAGGGTTTCCCTTTCTCTGCATTCTCTCCAGTATTTGAATTTTTGATCTTAGCCATTCTGATGGGTGTAAGGTGAAATCTCAGGGTCATTTTGATTTGCATCTCCCTGATGGCTAAGGATGTTGAGCATTTCTTTAAGTATTTTTCTGCCATTCTACATTCCTCTACAGAGAGTTCACTGTTTAACTCTGTGCCCCATTTTTTAATTAGATCACTTGATTTGTTGCTTTTTAACTTCTTAAGTTTTTATATATACTGGAAATTAGCCCTGTGTCAGATAAAGGGTTGGTGAAGATCCTTTCCCAGTCTATAGGCTGTTGTTTTGTTTTGATGACAGTGTCTCTTGCTTTACAGAAGCTTTTCAGGTTCATGAGGTCCCATTTATTTATTGTTGATCGTAGAGCCTGTGCTGTTGTTGTTCTGTTCAGGAAGTAGTCTCCTGTGCTGATGAGTTCTAGGGTCTCCCTCCTTTTTCTTCTAACTGATTTAGAGTACCTGGTTTTATGTTGAGGTCTTTGATCCACTTGGACTTTAGTATTAGTTTTGTGCAGGGTGATGAATATGGGTCTATTTTCATTTTTCTGCACATCCAGTTGGAACAGCACAAAAAGAAGATGCTGTCTTTTTTTCATTGAATGGTTTTGGCTTCTTTGTCAAAATCAAGTATTCATAGATGTGTGGATTTGTTTCTGGGTCTTCTATTTGGTTGCATTGATCCTCCTTTCTGTTTCTATGCCAATACCATGCAGTTTTTATTACTATTGCTCTGTAGTACAGCTTGAGATCAGGGATGGGAATACCTCCAGATGATCTGTACAGGATTAATTTGGAGATTCCAAGGGTTTTTTTCTCCATATGAATTTGAGGATTTTTCTTTCAAGGACTGTAAAGAATTGTGTTGGTGTTTTGATGGGAATTGAGTAGAATCTGTAGATTGCTTTTGGCAGTATGGCCATTTTCACAATGTTAATCCTACCAATCCATGAGCACAGGAGATCTTTTCATCTTCTGATATCTTCTTCAATGTCTTTGAAGAGATTTGAAGTTTTTCAAATAGGTCTTTCACTTGCTTGGTTAGAGTCACCCCAAGGTATTTTATGTAATTAGTGGCTATTGTGAAGGGTGTTGTTTCCCTAATTCCTTTCTCAGCCCTTTTGTCTTGGGTATACAGGAGGGCTTCTGATTTTTTTGAGTTGATTTTGTATCCTGCCACTTTGCTGAAGGTGTTTATCAGCTGGAGGAGTTCTCTGGTTGAATTTTTGGGGTTGCTCATATATACTATCATATCATTTCGAATAGTGACACTTTGACCTCTTCCTTTCTGATTTGTATCCTCTTGATTTCTTGTAGTTGTCTTATTGCTCTAGCTAGGACTTCAAGTACTATGTTGAAGAGATATGGAGACAATGGGCAGCCTTGCCTTGTCCCTGATTTCAGTAGGATTGATTTAAGTTTCTCTCCATTGAGTTTGATGTTGACTATAGGCTTGCTGTATATTGCCTTTACTATGTTTAGGTATGTACCTTGTATCCCAGATCTCTCCAAGACGTTAAACATGAGTGGGTGTTGGACTTTGTCAAATGTTTTTTCGGCATCTAAGGAGATTGATCATGTGGTTTTGATCCTTTAGTTTGTTTATAAGGTGGATGACATTAATGGATTTCCATATGTTGAACCACCCTTGCATGGTTGGGATGAAGCCTGCTTGGTCATGGTAGATGATATCTTTCATGTGTTCTTGGCTTAGGTTGCAAGTATTTTATTGAGTATTTTTGCATCAATGTTAATAAAATAGATAGGTCTGAAGTTCTCTTTTTTTTGGGTCTTTGTGTGGTTTGGGTATCAAGGTAACTGTAGCTTCATAGAATGAGTTTGGTAATGTTCCTTTTGTTTCTATATTGTGGAATAGTTTGAAGAGAATTGGAGTTAGCTATTCTTTGAAAGTCTGGTAGGATTCTGTGCTGAAACCATCTGGCCCTGGGCTCTTTTTGGAAGGGAGACTGTTGATGTCTGCTTCTATGTCCTTGGGGGATATAGAACTATTCAATCTTTCTACCTGATCTTGACTTAATTTTGTTAGATGGATTCTATGTAGAAAATTGTCCATTTCTTTTAGATTTTTAATTTTGTAACATATAGGCCTTTGTAGTAAGACCTAATGGTTGTTTGGATTTCCTCAGTGTCTGTAGTTATGTCCCCTTTTCATTTCTGATTTTGTTAATTTGAATAGTTTCTCTCTGCCTTTTAGTTAGTTTGGCTAAAGGTTTGTCTATGTTGTTGATTTGCTCAAAGAATCATCTCTTGGTTTCTTCATTGATTCATTGAATAGTTTTATTTGTTTCTAACTGATGGATTTCAGCCCTGAGTTTGATTATTTCCAGCCATCTGCTCCTCTTGGTGAATTTGCTTCTTTTTTTCCTAGGGCTTTCAGTTGGGCCATTAAGTTGCTTGTATGTGATATTTGAAATTTCTTCTTGTAGGTACTTAGTGCTATGAGCTTTCCTCTTAGCACTGCCTTCAATGTGTCCCATAAGTTTGGGTATGTTGTGCTTTCATTTTCATTGAATTCTAGGAAGTCTTTAATTTCTTTATTTCTTCCCTAGCTGTCATTAAGTAGCAACTGTTCAGTTTCCATGTATGTGCAGGCTTTTTGCTGTTTCTGTTATGGTTGAGGTCCAGCTTTAGATCATCATGGATACAAGGGATTATTTCAATCTTCTTGTTCTGTTGAGGTTTGCTTTGTGACCAACTATATGGTCTGTTTTGGAGAAGGTTCCATGAGGTGCTGAAAAATCTTTTGATTTTGGCTGGGAAATTCTGTAGACATCTATTAGGTCCATTTGATTTAGGGCCTTTGTAAGTGCCCTTGTTTCCTTGTTTTGCTTCTGACAGAATGACCTTTCCCTTGGTGAGAGTGGAATGTGGAAGTCTCCCACTATTAAGGTGTTGGGATCACTGTGTGATTTCAGCTTTAATAATGTTTCATTTACAAATGTGGGTTTTCTTATATTTGAGGCATAGATGTTCAAAATTGTGATGTCCTCCTGTTGGAATTTTTCTTTGATCAGAAGGAAGTTTCCATCATATTTTTTTGATTAATTTTGGTTGAAAGTCTATTTTATTAGATATTAGGATCGCTACCCCCACTTGTTTTCTGGGTCCATTTGCTTGAAAAGCATTTTCCAGCCCTTTACTCTGAGGTAGTGTTTATCTTTTTTTCATAGTTGTGTTTCTTGGCTGCAGCAGAATGTTGGATCTTATTTCTGCAAACATTCTGTTAGTCTGTGTCTTTTTATTGGAGATTTGAGACCATTTATGTTGATAGATAATAGTGACCAATGACTGTTAGTTACTTTTATTGTGGAGTTGGTGGACTTACTATGATTCAATGCTTTTTTTTCTTTTAATTTTTGTTGGGAAATTATCTGTATTCTATATTTTCTTTGGTATAGTTGTTTTCATTGTATTGGAGATTTCTCTCTAGTATCTTCTGTAGGGCTGGGTTGCTGTGTAGTTCTTGCTTAGATTTAATTTTATCATGGAATATTTTGTTTTCTCCATCTATGTTGATTGAGAACTTTGCTGGGTATATTAGTCTGGGTTGGCATCTGTGTTCCCTTAAAGATTGCATGACCTCTGGCCAGGCCCTTCTGGCTTTCATAGTTTCTGATGAGAAGTCTGGTGTGATTCTGATTAGTCTACTTTCATATGTTACTTGACCTTTTTCCCTTGCTGCCTTTAATATTTTTTCTTGTTTTGTAGGTTTAGTATTTTGACTATGATATGACATGAAGTATTTCTTTTCTGGCCTCATCTATTTGGTGTTCTGTAGGCTTCTTGTATGTTTATGGACATCTCTTTAAGTTGGGAAAATTTTCTTCTATGATTTTCTTAAAAATATTTTCCAGTTCTTGGAGCCTGGAGTCTTCTCTTTCATCTATCCCTATTATTCTTAGGTTTCATCTTTTCATGGCATCTTTGATTTCTTGTATGTTTTGTGTTTGGAACTTTTCTGATTTTACCTTTTCTTTGAGGGAGGAATCAATTTCAGCCAGTGTATCTTAAGCACCTGAGATTCTCTCTTCCATCTCTTGTGTTCTATTGGTGATGTTTACCTTTGTAGTTCCTGATCTTTTTTCTAAGTCCTCCAGTTCCAGGGTTTTCTCTGTTTGTGTTTTCTTTATAGATTCTAATTCAGTTTTCATGCTTTGTACCATTTCTTTCATCTGAGTGAATGTGGCTCCTATTTTTTTGTTTGTTTCTTCTCTATATGCCTCTAATTGTTCCTGTATGTGGGTAGTTGCAGTCTTCTGTATTTCTTTGAAAGCTCTGTTCATTTCCTCTTTTTGTTTCTCTAATAAATGCATTAACATAGCTTTAAAGTCATTTCCTGTGTTTTCATTGAATTAAAATATCCACTGAACTTGGGGGTTGCTGGTGTGTCCATGGTGTCCTGATTTTTGTTGGGTGAGTTCTTACAGCTACCTTTGGCCATTTTCTTCACTGTTTTTTCCTTGAGTCTGAATTTCAGACTGGAATTGTCTTTCTCTGCTCTCTGGAGTATTTTTCAGGAAGATCAGGGAGGTCCAGTGGTTTGAGAGTGTGTATTGCTGCTTAAGTTTTTGTACCTAAGGGAGGAAAACCACTGGAGCAAATTCGTTATTGGGGGGGAGGTACGCGTGTGCACATGTGTGTGTGTGTGTGCATGCATGAGTGCCTGTGCTTGCATCTTGAAGGTGGGTGCTAGAGAGTGTAGGTGCTTGGGATATGGGGGTTGGAGCAAGCGCAGTAGGGGATGTGGATGCTGGCATAGTTAGAAAATGCAGATTATGGGCACAATGGGCCTGCACAGGTTTAGTGAGTACCCAGTTGTTTCCAATCTGTGGAGGGCTCTGCAGGCTGGACTCTGAGGTCTGTGGCTGACACTGCCAGCTGGACAAGCACTCTGTTGTGGGCTCTGCGTGTCTAACCCTGTGCTCTGTGCTAGAAGCTGTGAGCACAGCAGGCTGGGCTCTGTCTTCTGAGTTGGGTGCTTCCTCTGCTGCTTTCCCCTCAGGCAAGGCTGGTGATCGGAGGTCGGAGGTCATGGGGAAAATGTCGGGGGTTGAGTGTTCTCAGACTCAAATATCAAGGAGGGAGATCTGTGCTTAGAGCAGGCAGCACTGTGTGCAGGCAAGCTGTGTGCACTGTGTGCACTCCTCTGCTTCAGCTCATAGTTCCAGTACCTCCTGATAACTCAGTGACTCCAGTAACTCCACTGTAGCTTCCCTGTTGGCTGCTGTACCTCTGCCTCCTCTGCTTCCACTGCTGGCTTGGCCACCTCTGCTGCTGCTTCTGCCTGCCCGTTATAGGGAAGTGCCCAGGAATTGATTCCTCAGGAGACCTCAGGAGAAGTTCATGGAGATGTCCACAGTTGACCTGTGTCCTATTGGACTCAGATCAGGGTTTGTCCCCCTTCTCCCTGGACTTGTTGTACAGTTGTTTTTGGTTCCACAGCTCCTTGACTCACCAATTCAGAGTTGAAGTTCCTCTGAATATGTTGCATGCTGGTTGCCACCATCTTGGATTCCCCCCTAGAACCTACTTCTTTGGGATACAAGCAAAACCAGAATAGTAGATGTGACACCAAACCTGTGGGACTGAACAACTAGACTTTCTATTCACAGGTAGGCAATTTTGGATTAGTTGGACTGCAGTCTGTAAGTCATTATATATACATAATGACTTTTAACTTGTAGAAATATATATATATATATATATATATATATATATATATATTTCAATTTAGTCTAGACTCAAATTCTAGAAACCCCTCAGTAATACAGATTTTTGTACCAGAGTGGTTCTAGAGAAACAGAAGTATAAGGGTGTGTCTAAGTAAGCCTTTCAATTCATCAGCACCCTCAAATTCACCTTCAGCTACTGAAGCCTGTGCAGTCATTCCCTCTCCTGAGCCTTCTTCAGAGCTCAGAGAGTACTGAAAGCCCATGGTGTGGATGATATTACAAACTTTTGTTTGACACAGTGTTTCTGTCTTCAGGCCTAAAACTTACTTTGTAGACCAGGTTGGCCTTAAACTCAGAGTTCTTCATATTTCTAGCTTCTGAGTGCTGAGATTAAATACATTCACCACCACTACCTGACTCTGTATTAGAAACTTGAAAAGAGATGCATTTGATTATCTTGAGTCACCAATTATTAGTGGCAATGGATTTAGATTTGGTGATCTTTTTTTTTTTTGTAAAATGTCCATTTTTATTATGTATGAAACAGAGTTGGTTCTTTAAAATAATCTATGAGATAGACAAACCTTTATCCAGGGTTATCCGAACTAAATAAAGGCAGAAAAAAAATCCAAGTTAACAGAAGCAGAAATAAAAAGAGGGATGTAATAACGTAAACTGAAGAAATTCAAATTAAAAAATCCTGTGCTACATACATTTAAAAAGTTAAAATGTAACTTTTACAGAGTCAACTAAACTGGGCCCAGGGGGCTTCACAGATACAGAACCACCTACCAAAGAGTATGCTTGGGCTAGGCCAAATCCACTAACACATATGTAGCAGATGTGCAGTGTGGTCAACATGAGGAACTGCCAACAATAGGAATAAGGGTTGATTCCCACTTTGTTGCCTGCCACTGGATCCATTTTTCCTAGCTGACTTCCATGTCAGGCTCCAGTGGGAGAGAATGCACTCACTGTGTAGACCAGGGCCTCAAACTCAAAGACATTTTCCTGCCTCTGTCTCCTGTGTGCTGGGATCAAAGGTGTGCACCACCACTGCCTGGCAGGATTTCATGATTTTAAGAAAATTTACTGAGTAGTTACTTTGCATAGAACCATAACCTAAGTAAAAGAGAGAGAGAGAGAGAAAGAAAATCTTCACACTTCTTCCAGAGTGTTCTATATTCTATTTATTCTAAATTTATTCCTGAAAAAAGACACAAATGCACATTCACTGTTAAAAATTTAGAACATACACTAAAAAGAAAGGGAGATTAGCAGTGTCTCTACCATGCAGAAATAATATTCTTATGTATGACCTATTTCTTCAATGCACTTTAGATACTTAAATATTTCATATTTCAAAATAAAATGATTTACAGGGGTAGTGGCACATGCCTTTTAAACCAGCCCTCGGGAGTAGGAACAGGTGGGTCTCCAAGTTTGAGACTAGTCTGGTCTAAATAGTGAGTTCCAGGACATCCAGGGTTACACAGAGAAACCAGTTTTGAAATACACAAATATAGGAATAGTGCTACCTCAAGATACAGCTATACCACTCCTAGGCATATATACAAAAGATGTGCAAGTACACAAAGACATTTGCTCAACCATGTTTGTAGCAGGTTTATTCATAATAACCAAAACCCTGAAACAACCAAGATGTCCGCCCATGGAGGAATGGATACAGAAACTGTGGTATTTTTACACAATGAATACTACTCAGCAATTAAAAACAAGGAAATCATGAATTGTGCAGGCAAATGGTGGCATCTAGTAAACATCATCCTGAGTGAGGTATCCTAAAAGCAGAAAGACACACATGTATATCCTCACTTATATAGACCTATAAGATAGGATAAACACACTAAAATATGTATACCTAAAGAAAGTAAACAAGAAAGAGGTACAGGGGTAAGGTGATCAATCCTCATCTAGAAAGATGGACATTGGAAATAGGAGAAAACAAGTAACAGGAAAGTAGCCTACCACAGAAGGCACCTGAAAGACTACCTAGCAGTGTATCAAAGGAGATGCTGAGACACATAACTAAACCTTTGGCAGAGTGTAGGCAATCATATGAAGGAAGGAGGAATTAGTATATCCTAGAGGGGACAGGGAGCCCCACAGGTCCAAATATATCTGAGCACAGGGTTCTTCTATGAGGCTGTTTATCCAACCAAGGACCATGCATGGATATAACCTACAACCCCTGCTAAGACATAGCCCATGGTAGCTCAGTATCCAAGTGGGTTCCCTAGTAAGGGGGACAGGAATTGTTTCTTACATGAACTCATGAGCTTCCCCTCCCCCCTGAGGGAGGAGCAGCTGTGCTAGGGCACAGATAAGGGCATTGCAACCATCCTGAAGATACCTGATGAGCTAGGGCCAGATGGAAAGAGAGGAGGACACCCCCTCTCAGTGGCCTCGGAAGGGGGCAGGGAGGAGATGAGGGAGGGAAGGGAGGATTAGGAGGGAAAGAGGTAGAGGGTTACAGCTGGGATACAAGGGAATGTATAAAATTATTTAAAAATAAAAAATATTAAAAAAAGAAATACACAAATAATTAAACAAAGTTCAAAAAATAAAAGGTGTTTATTTTTCAGAAATTTCATTCTTTTTAAATAATGGCTATAATGAACATCCTTCTGTGTAAATACAGTCTACAACATAAGTCTCTGGAAGTTGTTTGTTTGTTTTGTTTTTTGAGACAGAGTCTTACAATCCAGTTTAGTCTAGACTCAAATTTGTGATTCTCCTGACTCATTCTCTGAAGTACAGGGATTAGTGTGCCAGACTTAACAGCTACATGCTATTCTGATATATGGCTATAACAGGATTTATTTTATTTATTTATTTTTTTAATTTTTTATTTAACTTTTATTAATTACATTTTATTCCTTTTGTATCCCCCCATAAACCCCTCCTTCCTCCCCTCCCAGTCCCACCCTTCCCCCCTTTCTGCATGCATGCCTCTCCCCAAGTCCACTGATAGGGGAGGTCCTCCTCTCCTTTCTGATTTTTTTTTTTTGTTCTTCTCAATGCAGTTTATTCAGGAACCTTGAAAAATCTTCTGACCCTGGGGAAAGCCAGCCCACAGCTTAAAATAACCTCTGGGTAGCCAGCCCCAGCGTGCCTCATGGGCAATGCAGATAGGTCCACATACATGGAAGCAAGCCAGATCCTCAGCCTTAGCCAAATATGGAGTTGTTGTGACAGAGAGCACTCACCATCGGGAAGGTGGAAGGCGGAAACCAGCTCCATCTTTAAGGCACGGCATTACGTAGCTCTCTACAGTTCCCCCTTTTTGTTTTAGACGAATCAGGCAAGAGTAGAGGTCTGATCTCTAATATCAGAAATAAATTGGGACTTTGTACTGATGTTCATTTAGGTGTCATCCACCCAAAGAGCATCAGATGCGTCCGATACCTTTTTCTCAGAGGCGGGACCTGGGGCATCAACCTGCATGCAATCAGACATGCTCTTCTCTGGGTCCAAAGCGGCTGACCCTGAGTGCAGTGCTTAGCCTCGCATCCTGAGCATAACTTTTAGCTTTTTATGGTAGACAACCATGCTTGGGGAGACTGTCCTGCTTCAATGGCTGTAAAGGCCTGAATGATCATGGCTGCATTATGCTGTTGTGAGACTCTAATCTTGCATATACACCACAGGCAAAATAAGGAGACCAACACCAGACGGCCTGCTAATGCTCTCATTCCCGCCCATTCCTTCAGATGATTCATGGCTGCAGCAATCCATGATGATAATCCTGTGGCTAGTCCTGCGTCCACTCTGGTAGAATTTGCGGTAACAATGGCCACTATCAGCTGCTCCATAATAGTATCAAATTCTTCAGTCCAATTACCTAAAATATAACTAGACAATTGTTTAGACAGATTTGCAGCACGGGAAAAATTCTCATATTGTATGCTAGTGACACAAAGTCCAGCATACTTCTATTGACAGCCAAGTTGATTTATTTAATAGTCTCTCACTAATATGTTTAGCTGTTTCTGATTTCTTTATAATAATTATTTTTATATTAATTAGTTTATTTATTAATTAATTTATTTATCTCAGCTGTAGCCCCCTTCCTGGTTTCCTCCCAATCCCATCCTCCTTCCCTCATCTCCCTGCCCCTCTCTAAGTCACTAATAGAGAGTTCCTCCTCCCCTTCCATCTGACCCTAGTTTATCAGGTCTCATCAGGGCTAGCTGCAATGTCCTCCTCTGTGGCCTAGCAAGGCAGCACCTCCCTTTGTGGGGGGGGGGGGAGGTCAAAGAGCCAGCCACTGAGTTCATATCAGAGACAGTCCCTGTTCCCCTTACTAGGGTACCCACATGAACACTGAGGTGCCATGGGCTACATCTGAGCAGGGGTTTTAGGTTATATCCATTTATGGTCCTTGGTTGGAGAATCAGTCTCAGAAAAGACCCCTGTACCCTGATATATTTGGTTCTTGTGGAGCTTCTGTCCTCTCCAGGTCTTACTAACTCACCCTTCTTTCATATAATTCCCTGCACTCTGCCCAAGGTTTGGTTATGAGTCTCAGCATATGCTTTGATACACTGCTTTCAGAGGTCCTCTGTGGTAGGCTCCTGTTCCATTTCTGATTTCTCTCACCATTGGAAACAATGAGTCAAGGCTGGAGAGATGGCTCAGAGGTTAGAATCACCTGACTGCTCTTCCAGAGGTCCTGAGTTCAATTCCCAGCAACTACATGGTGGCTCATAAACATCTATAATGAGATCTGGTGCCCTCTTCTGGTGTTGCAGGCATACATGTAGCCAGAACACTATAAATAAATAGTAAATAATTGATTTTTTTAATCAAAGAAACAATGAGCTGTGATAAAATGTTTGTACATCTTTTATGTTTGCATGAGACAGGTAACCCTGTCTCTCCAGGTAACCCTGGCAATCCTGGAACAAGCTTTGTAGAACAGGCTGTCCCAAAACTCACAGTGATCAGCTGGGATAAAGGGTTTGTATCATCACATCTGGCTATACAAAAACCTTAATAAAAGTGTTCACACAGGAGAGTTTTCTAAATGTGGTACTTTAGAACCAAAGGGGGTACACATTGAAAGCTTTTGTTTACATGGATAAAACTGTATTTCTCTCCCACTCACCCTATTTAAATATCACCAGATATATGAGAATGTAATTTTTTCCTCATACCCTTTCCAAAAATGGTCAACAACTTGACAGGTAAGAAGCTACATCACACTGTTCACCTTACTTATTGGATTATTACAGAAGCTATAAAATACAGTTATTGGCCATTTAGTTTTATGAATTTCTTAGATCACACCGTTTTTACTCTTTTTTGGTTTTTTGAGACAGGGTTTCTCTTTGTAGCCCTGGGTCTCCTAGACTTGCTTTGTAGACCAGGCCAGCCTTCCTCAAATTTACGAATATCCACCTGCTTCTGTCCCCCAAGTGTTGGGATTAAAGGTGTGCACCAGAGTACCTGGCTAGCTCACATCTTACATCCTGTGTTTTTTAGGGCACATTGCAATCTTTCAAAAACACACAGCAGATCAAACACTCTTCTCACTCAAGGCTTTCCCACAACATTTGGGTCCTTCACAATTTGGTTCTTACCTACTATTTTTTTAAAGATATTTATTTCTTTTTTGAGTCAGTTCTACCACATGGATCAATCAAAACTCTGACCTGCCAGTATTCTTTTTTTGTTTTTTTTTTTAATTTTTTTTATCAGTTACATTTTATTAACTCTATATCCCAGCCGTGTCCCGATCCCTCATTCCCTCCCAGTCCCTCCCTCCCTCCCTCATCTTCACCGTGCCCCTTTCCAAGTCCACTGATAGGGGGGACCTCCTCCCCATTCATCTGATCCTTTTTTATCAGGTATCTTCAGGACTGGCTGCAAAGCCCTCCTCTGTGGCCTAACAGGACTGCTCCTCCCTTCGGGGGTGGGGAGACCAAAGAGCCAGTCATTGAGTTCCTGTTAGAAATAGTCCCTGTTTCCCTCACTTTGGGAAACCAATTGGTTACTGAGCTACCACAGGCTACATCTGAGTGGAGGTTCTAGGTTATATCCATACATGGTCCTTGGTTGAATGTCAGTCTCAGAAAAGACCCTGTGCCCAGATATATTTGGTCCTTGTGGAGCTCCTATCTTTTCCCCATCAGACTAACTCCCCTTATTTCTTATGATTCCCTGTACTCTGCCAAAGGTTTGGTCATTAGTCTTTGCTTTGAAAACACTGCTAGAGTCTTTCAGATGCGCTCAGTAGACTCCTGTCATACGTTCAATGCACATCCCATCTGTCTTTCTAAACGAGGAGTGATCATCTTACCCCATGTCCGCTCAATTGATTATCTTTTTTAGGTGTATAGATTTCATTATGTTTATCATATCTTATAGGTCTATATAAGTGAGTATATCCCATGTTTGTCTTTCTCCTTCTGGGATATTTCACTCAGAATGATCTTTTCTAGATCCCACCATTTGCCTGCAAATTTCATGATTTCCTCCTTTTTGATTGCTGAGTAGTATTCCATTGTATAAAAATACCACAATTTCTGTACCCATTCCACCGTTGATGGACATCTGGGTTGTTTCCAGGTTCTGGCTATTACAAATAGAGCTGCTATAAACATGGTTGAGCAAGTGTCCTTTTTGTGTACCTGAACAAACTTTGGGTATATACCTAGCAGTGGTATAGCTGGGTCTGGAGGAAGCACTATTCCTATTTGTCTTAGAAAGCACCAGATAGCTTTCCAGAGTGGTTGTACCAGTTTACATTCCCACCAGCAGAGGAGGAGGGTTCCCCTTTCTCCACAACCTCTCCAGCATGTGTTATCGCTTGAGTTTTTCATCTTGCCTGCCAGTATTCTTTAAGAGTGTTGCATAGGTGCTAAACAGAAAATGAACCACCAGCCAGGGAGCTTGCATGGAACTGACCTAGGTCTTTTGCACATGTAACAGTTGTGTAGCTTGGTTTTCAAGTGGGACTCCTAACAGCAGGAGCCAAGGCTGTTTTTTACTCTGTTGCCTGCTTTTGGGATCCTTTAACCCTATTGGTTTGCCTTTTCTAGCCTCAATAGAAGAGGGTGTGACTAGTTTTACTGTTAAATTTGTAAGCCAGGACTGGCTGATATCCATGGGACACCTCCCTTTTTCTGAAAAGAAACAGTGGATTGCAGTGGAAGTGGATTGTGTTGGAGGGGAGGTGGGGTGAAAGGACATAATTTTCAGTATGTAAATTAAATAAATAAATAAATAGTTAAAAACCGCCTTATGCCTCTGGGTTGTGACAATTGTCGGGATCCACAACCAGGCATCTCTACACCAGCCCCAAGGCACCCAAGGCCAGATATCAGGCATATGTGAAGCCACTAGCAGACCACCTCCTGCACATGCTCTGGGTCACCTTATAGAGCAACAGTCAATAAATGGGACCTCATGAAACCAAAAAGCTTCTGTAAAGCAAAGAACACTGTTGTCAAGAAAACGACTGCCTACAGATTGGGAAAGGATCTTCACTGACCCTGTATCTGACAGAGGGATAATATCCAGTATATATAAAGAACTCAAAAAGTTAAACAGCAACAATTCAAAAGAATGGGGTACAAAGATAAACAGATAATTCTCTGTAGAGGAATGTTGAATAGCAGAGAAACACTTAAATAAATGTTCAATGCCCTTAGTCATCAGGGAAATGCATATCAAAATGACACTGAGATTTCATCTTACAACCATCAGAAGGGCTAAGGTCAAAAAATCAAGTGACAATTCATTCTGGAGAAGTTGTGAAAAAAGGGGAACCCTCCTCCACTGCTGGTGGGAATGTAAACTTGTACATCTGCTCTGGAAAGCAATCTGGCACTTCCTCAAGATCCAGCTATACTACTCCTAGGCATATACCCAAAATTGTCTCAAGTACACAATAAGGACATTTGCTCAACCATGTTTGTAGCAGCCTTATTTGTAATTGCCAGAAGCTGGAAACAGCCTAGATTCTCCTCAGTGGCGGAATGGATACAGAAATTGTGGTACATCTACACAATGGAATATTACTCAGCAATTAAAAAAATTATGAAATTTGCAGGCAAATGGTGGGATCTGAGTGAGCAATCCCAGAAGCAGAAAGACACACATAGTATATACTCACTCATACAGACATACAATATAGGATATACCTACTAAAATCTGTACACCTAAAGAAAATAATCAAGAGGGAGGACTTTTGCTAACATGCTCAATTCCTATCCAGAAAGGCAAAAAGGATGGACATCAGGAGAAGGAGAAAAGAGGGAACAAGTCAGGAGTCTGACACAGAGGACCTCTGAAAGTGTCTGCCCTGCAGACTTTCAGTGCAGATGCTGAGAATTATGGGCAACCTTTGTGCAGAGTGCCGGGAATTTTAGGAAAGAAGTGGGAAACAGTAAGATCTGGAGAGGAGAGGAACTCCACAAGGAGAGCAACAGAACCAAAAAATCTCAGCTCAGGGGTATTTCCTGAGACTGATACTCAAACCAACGTCTATGCATGGAGATAACCTAAGACCCCCGCACAGATGTAGCCCATAGCAGTTCAGTATCCAAGTGGGTTCCATTGTAATAGGAACAGGGACTGTCTCTGACATGAACTGATTGGCCTGCTCTTTATTTACCTCCCCCTGAGGGGCAAGCAGCCTTACCAGGCCACAGAAGAAGACAATGCAGCCACTCCTGATGAGACCTAATTAACTAAGATCTGAAGGAAGGAAAATAAGATCTTCCCTGTCAGTGGACTTGGGGGGGGCATGCATGCAGAAGGTGGAGGAAGGGAGGGATTGGGACAGGAGGAGAAAGGGAACCACAGGGGGGATACAAAGTGAATAAAGTGTAATTAATAAAGAATTAAAAAAATCTAGATATACCACTCCTAGGCATATATCCAAAAAATGCTCAAGTATACAAGAAGGACATTTGCCCAGTCATGTTTGTAGCAGGTTCACTTGTAATAGCCAGAAGCTCCAAATAGCCATGATGTCCCTCAATGGAGGAATGGATACAGAAATTGTGGTACATCTACACAATAGAGTATTAGTCAGCAATAAAAATCAAGGAAATCATGAAATTTGCAAGTAAATGGTGGGAACTGGAAAAGATCATTCTGAGTGAGCTATCCCAGAAGTAGAATAACACACATTTTATATACTCACTCATAAGTGGATACTAGATATATAATATAGGATAAACATGCTAAAATCTGTACACTTAAGGAAGCTAATCAAGAAGGATGACTATGGCTAAGATGCTCAATCCCCATTCAGAAAGGCAAAGAGGATGGACATCAGAGGAGGGAGAAAACAGGAAACATCACAGGAGCCTCCCACAAAGGGCCTCTGAAAGGCTCTACCCAGCAGGGTATCTAGGCAGATGCTGAGACTCATAGCCAAACTTTGGGCAGAATGCAGGGAGTCTTATGAAAGAAGTGGGAGAGTAAGTCCCGGAGGGGACTGGAGCTCCACAAGGACAGCAACAGATCCAAAAACTCTGGGCACAGGGGTCTTTTCTGAGAATGATACTCTAGCCAAGGACTGCTCATAGAGATGGCCTGGAACCCCTGTACAGATGTAGCCTATGGCTGTTCAGTACCCAAGTGGGCTCCATAGTAATGAGGACATTGACTGTCTCTGACAGGAACTGATTGGCCTGCTCTTTGATTACCTCCCCCTGAGGGGGCAGCAGCCTTCCCAGGCCATAAAGGAAGACAATGCAGTCACTCCTGATGAGACCTGATACTCTAGGCTCAGAAGGAAGGGGAGGAGGACCTCCCTTTTCAGTGGACTTGGAGAGGGACACAGGTGGGGAAAATGGAAGGTGGGACAGGGAGGGGCAGAGGGAGGGAGGTACAGGAGCTATACAAAGTAAGTAAACTGTAATTAATAAAAATAATTAAATACAAAAATAAAAAAGAGAACTTGCACCACCTCCTCTCTCCCTCACTCTCATTTGCCCTACCCAGAGATGGTCTCTGTGAGCCCTTTCCCCTTCCCTCACATGTGGAACCAGTTGCTTGAAGTGATTTGTGAACCCACTGTGTAACTTTGCTGCACAATCCTAACAACAATGCCACTTTGAGTCTTTGGGATACCTTATGCTTCTTATCCTATGGAACTACTATTCATATTTGACTCAGTTTCCTTCTTTTATCAGCTTCCTTCCCCACCATCCTCTATGACCCAGAAAAACCCTACCATTACCTATCATGTCCTTCATGTTACACTACTGCTGTTCAGTAGCCAGTTTAATAGTTCCTGAAAGGCAGAACTCCTTGAAGGAAGGAATCCCATATCTTACTTGTGTTTTCACTCATGATAAACATTTGCAGGATAAATAAATAAATGATTTTATCCTCTTGCTGGCAAGATGTATCTCATGTGCAGTAAATCCAACATGTTTGAAACCAACATCATTTCCCATTCTTTTCTGTTTTTCTTCTTTCCTCAATGAAATTTTATTATTTATCAGACTTACCAACCAAATTCAACTGAATATTACTGTTTTCTGTCCCGTATGCCCTTAAAATTATCTAACATACAATTTGATGTTACTTTCTCTTCCTTTTTTTGTTTTTGTTTGTTTGTTTGTTTGAGACAGTGTCTCATGTAGCCTTGGCTTGCTTTGAACTCAACCTTTAATCCCTGTCTTCCTACCTCTACAATAAAAGTGTGCCTTGGTGACCTACACCACATCCAGAGTTTTGCTTTGTTTTACATAAGTCCTCAATACATACCCAAGTTTGGGAAGGAGAACACAGGGTTTTCCTGCCCTGGATCTTACACTAAGCAGACCAGGCTGGCCTTCAAATCACAGGTCCACCTGTCTCTTCTTAGGCATACACCATCACATCTGGCCAGCCTTAGATTTAGGATCCTCCTCTCTCACTTCTTAAGTACTGAGATTACAGATCTGCACCAGCATACCTAACAACTTTCTTTTCTTAAACCTACAGACTCCTAACAGAACAAAACCAAATGCCTTGGCATGTCACTTATGGTCCTCCACAAAACAGTCTCTTGCTATTTCAAAAGTCTTCCATCTCCAACCACCTCCCTTTACCCACGAACACACTCCATTTTGAATATCTATGCCTCTGATATATTATTTCATGTGTTAAAGATCTATCTCCTTGCTGCCACTGTATATGCTCTGCAGACCCGTATCCATCATTTAAGCATAGTTCATATACTTCTTCTACATGAAATTTACCCTGATTACTTCAAAACACAGTAAGTTGTGCCCATTTTAGGGATATCTCAGCACTCTGTACCTATTTTTGCCTAGGTACTTATGACATTGAATCTATAATGATTTGTGCCAATCTCTTCCAGTAGAAGAGTTCTTCAAGGGATGGTCATATCTTCTTCATGTGTGTATTTCCAGGTCTCAATAGAAGTGCTCAGAAAATGTTTCACAGGTGAAAGCTATCTTATGCAAGGTCCTTTGTCACCATAGCTGACAAATGATGCCACAGCCCCGTGGCATATTGCTGTCTATTACCTGATGTTGCTCTCCTCCAAACTATGGGAAACTTCCTCACCATCTGCCTCAGAGGACATCAAGTTTTCTGCATTTTCAATGCCCATCCTTGTACTCTCTTGAAGCACACAGGGATTTTTTTTTGTCTTATACTTCCAGATCTCACATCAGAATCACTTCCAATTCTAGTTAGCTAAACAGCTGTGAAAAAAAAACAGATTGTGGTTCATTAAGATATAAGCTTGATGGACTAGGCAAATGACTCATTGTTACAGTGTTTGCCTCACATCTATGAGATAGTGTGTTCAAAATAACAAAAACAAAATAAGAGCTAGAGAAAGAAATGGTAATTCCTTTTTTTCTTGAGTTTTTTATTTATTTATTTTTTTATTATTTATTTATTTATTTATTTATTTATTTATTATGTATACAGTGCTCTGCCAGTATGCCAGACAAGGGCACCAGATCTCATTTTGGATGGTTGTGAGCCACCATGTAGATGCTGTTAAATGAACTCAGAACCTTTGGAAGAGCAGCCAGTGTGCTCTTAACCTCTGAGCCACCTCTACAGCCTCAACAACAGTAATTCTTGTCTTAATTACCATCTTCTTCCTAGCACTCCAAAACTAGTCTATACAGACTTTGAGTCTATAATCTTCACCTCTCTGGCATCTCTTATAATTACCAAAGGTCAGTAGTGGCAATATTTATAAAAACTTAAGTCAAGTAACGTATTTCCCCTATCTTAGTCTAATTTACCTGTTTTCTATCACCTCCAACACTTTCACCTTAACATTTCTAATATCTTGCTTACTTTTCCTTTCTTGTTCCCAAACATAACCCTTCAAAGCTGATATCTGGGCACTGACTTTTATACTGTTACCTCTTTGGATAATGGGCTTGATCATCCTCTGAGCATGTGTTCAGGATTCTCATGTCTACTAGTAGGACTCCAATAAAATAGATAGCTTCTTTTCATAATAGCAAATAGAAAGCAGTAAAGAGTTTCCTATTTACTCCTGAGGAACAACACTGGGCTCTATAGAAACAGAAGTAAAATGCAAGACTCACCAAAGAAAGGGTTATCTGCTTCTTCATCATTCCCAGCATCTTCCTCATCATCTTCTCCTTCAGATATGAGTAAATACTCATACAGAACACTGTGTTGCAGCTGTTGTACACTTCCTTCTTCATCTACAAGATCACTATCTCTGTCTTCACCTTTCTAAACAAGTCCAGGTGGCAGTCCTTTCAACTAAGAGACCAGTATACCTTCTTTCCTTCCAAATCCCACTAGGCTGCCTCGAAAGAAGTTAAATAATTGTAATGAATGGATCTGTCTAGTTCATTTTAAGGATTAAAGTCAAACTGATGCTCACTATGGAGAGACTATGATATCTGCCATGTACATCTATACCTCATTTCACATAAATGTATAATGTCACCTAAACTTTCTGTAAGCATACTGACTGTGGCTGGAGTCTGAGGTTTCCCATCCTCCTCCTCTTAATATCCTTCAATATCTACACCAGAGACTTCCTCACCCAGCATACCTCAGCCCTGGAGAATCTGGGTAAGGAACACAAATAGCACATCATTGAGGTATGTGCCTGTAGGAGTTAATCTAGGGTTCTTTACATAGTACAGATGTATGTACCTGATATCCCTGCCAATCCCACTGCTAGGAGGAGCTTGTTTACACAGCTTAAGACATGTGCATTTCCCCCAGTCATTCTTTGGAAATAACAGTCAGGGCAAGACAAATCAAAGAACAGGAAAGCTTAGGTACACTCTTAACTGTCATCAGAAAGGAAATTCCTAACCTAAACTTTTGAAATAGAAACTCCTTCTGGATTTGGTACTCTCTTATGGAACCCTGAGAGTAGGGTATAGCTTTAGAGGAGAATTGTATTTTGTTAGCTCTCAAAGGCCAGTTAAAAAGTATACATATTTTAGGAGGGGAGACAAGATGACGGCGCTGGGAGAGCACTTTGTCTGAGAGGCGGGACAGCACTCTCCCTGCAGCAACCAGGAGACTGAACTCTGGGCCCTAAAACTACAGCGATCATGTTTCCCAGGTGAGGGGAAGCTCCCACAGCATGGAAATCGGTTGGGTCCACTCTCCGCTGCCCAGCCAGAACCCGGAAGAAATCCCTGGTAACTCGGACTTTGGGTCTCCAGGCTGGAGCCACAAGCCTGCATGTCCCAATCACTTTCCCAGGCTGATTGGCGGGCACAAGGCTGCCTGAGACTGGGAGTCCCAGTCACAAGAAAACCGCATGGGGAAACAAAGTTGTGAGTCTGATCAAGGGTCACCCAGTCTTTCCATGGAGAGTCTCCTGGACCACGGGTAACTGCCGCCATCACAACATAGCTCCTGCTGCGGGGAGAGCTGTGTGCCCAGCTCACTGGTACAGACCAGCTGTGCACCCCAGTGCAGCAGAGACTGGGAACCCCTGTCAGGAGAGGGACACACAGGGAAGAAAGAAACCATGCTGCTGTGGTCATCTAGGCTTTGCCTGGGGAAAGCCTAGCAAACCTCAGATCGCAAACAGGCGAGTACACCCAGCCATCACAGATCCCGGTCCAAGCAGGGAGCACAGAGTTATTGGGAACCCAGCTCCAGCAGCCTAGCAGGTGGGCACATGCTCCACCAGCCCAGAGACCTGCTTTGTATCAACTACTCCTTACAGACAGAACTGTGTGCCCCAAGACACCAGAGTCTTAGAGTCACTGTCTGGAGAAACCCTCACAAGGAACAAGGAACAAAGCAAAGGGGACGGACATAGGCAACCCAGTATATCCTCAGAAAAGGTCCCACAGACTGACCCAACCCATGGAACTGCTGTGCCCCAGATAGACTTCTGTTACCAGGAGAGCAGTACTCACCCGCCACAGATTACCTCTTGGGTCTTGGGTTCTGGGGCACAGAGCCCCAACCTCAGACCTACAAAAGACCAAGAACCCTGAGATCAACCCCCAGATACTGCTCCAAGGGGCAACCACTTATCTGTAACAAAACTGACCAAACCACGGACACACAGGTTATAGCAGCTGATCACTAAATTTACAGCAAGAAACCCAGAAGGAGGGCAGCTGTCTCCAGGACTTCTCCCGGTGAGAGGAGAGCCCTCTTGACTAATCAGAACCACAGTTACCTATGCCTGAGGTGAGCTGTAGCAACTCCTGAAAAACACTGGCCATCCAGTGACTATACCCAAAAAGCTGAGAAGGCTTCCTTCAGGAAAAACCATCTTCCTGCCAAAGGGATTCTCTCCACTACAAGAGTCCAGGAAGAACCAGAGACAAACTTTAAACAACTAGGATAGCCCAATGGGTAGAGGACAGCATAAAAGTCCAACTAAGAAAATCCAGAGCAATATGGCATCTCCAGAACCCAGTTATCCAGGATCAAATAGCCCTAGACATCCCAGCATAATTGAAATTCAAGGAGATGACCTAACATCTATGCTCATGAAGATGATAACAGAGGAAACAAATAAAATACGAAAAGAAATAGAGGAAGCTGCAGCCAAACAGTTTGTGGCTTTTAGAGAGGAAATGCTTAAATCACTGAATGAAATAAAAGAAAGAGTGGATTGTTCAAACAAACAGCTGAAGGAATTGATGGAAAAACATAAAAATACAGTCAGACAGGTGAAGGAAACCAACAAAATAGCTCAAGACCTGACGATAGAATTGGAAAAATTAAAAAAACACACAAATGGAAGAAATTGTGGAGAGAAAGAACTTAGGGAAGAAAACAGGAACTACAGAGGTTAGCATAACCAATAGGCTACAAGAAATGGAAGAAAGAATCTCAGGTGTGGAAGATACAATGGAAGAAATAGATGTATCTGTCAAAGAAAATGTTAAATCTAAAAAATTCCTGACACATATCATCCAAGAAATTCAAGACAACATAAAAAGACAAAACCTAAGAATAATAGGAATAGAGGAAAAAGAAGATTCCCTGCATCAAGGTCCAGAAAATTTTTTCAACAAAATCATTGAAGAAAATTTCCCCAACTTAAAGGAGAAGCCAATAAGAATACAAGAGGCCTATAGAACACCCAATACACCAGACCAGAAAAGAAAATCCTCCCGCCACATAATAATCAAAACTGTAAGTATACAGAACAAAGAAAAAATACTAAAAGCTGTAAGAGAAAAAGGCCAAATATCATAAAATGGCAAACCCATTAGAATCACACCTGACTTTTCAACAGAGACTATGAAAGCCAGAAGGGCCTGGATGGATATCATGCAGACCCTAAGAGAACACAGATGTCAGCCCAGGCTACTATACCCAGCAAAACTCTCAGTTCTCATAGACAGAGAAACAAGATATTCAATGACAAAAACAAATTTCAACAATACCTACAAACAATTCCAGCATTACAGAAGACACTAGAAGGAAAAATACAACCCAAGAAAACTAGCTACCTTCAAGAAAACACAGGAAATAAATAACCCCACTACAGTAAAAAAAAAAAAAGCAACCAAGCATACAACCATATGACCACAGCCAACATGAAATTCAAAGGCTCTAACAGCCACTGGTCATTAGTCTCTCTCAATATTAATGGACTTAATTCTCCAATAAAAAGACACAGAGTAACAGAATGGATGCATAAACAAAACCCAGCAATCTGTTGTATACAAGAAACACACCTAAGTCACAAAGATAGACATTACCCAAGGGTAAAGGGCTGGAAGATGGCTTTCCAAGCAAATGGATGCAAGAAGCAAGCAGGAGTAGCCATTCTAATATCTGATAAAATAGACTTTCAACCAAAATTAATCAAAAGAGACAAAGAAGGACTCTTCATACTCATCAAGAGAAAATTCCACCAAGAAGACATCACAATCCTGAACATCTATGCCCCAAATACAAGGGCACCCACATTTGTGAAAGAAACATTGACAAAACTTATACCCACACATAGATACCCACTCACTAATAGTGGGAGACTTCAACACCCCACTCTCAACAAAGGACAGGTCAACTAAACAGAAATTAAACAAAGAAACAATGTCTCTGACAGAGGTCATGAATCAAATGGACCAAACAGACATTTACAGAACCTTACACCCAAACACAAAAGAATTTGCCTTCTTCTCAGCACCTCATGGAACCTTCTCCAAAATAGACCACATAGTTGGTCACAAAGCAAGCCTCCACAGATACAAGAAGATTGAAACGATCCCTTGTATCCTGTGTGATCACCATGGAATAAAGCTGGACATCAATAACAACAGAAATAGCAAAAAGCCTACACATACATGGAAACTGAACAACTTGCTACTAAAAGACAGCTGGGTCAGGGAAGAAATAAAGAAAGAAATTAAAATTTTCTTAGAACTCAATGAAAATGAAGACACAACATACCCAAACCTGTGGGACACAATGAAGGCAGTGCTAAGAGGAAAGTTCATAGCACTAAGTGCCTTCAAGAAGAAATTCGAGACAGCTCATTCAAGCACCCTAATGGCTCACTTAAAAACCCTAGAAAAAGAAGAAGCAGACACACCAAGAAGGAGTAGACAGCTGGAAGTAATCAAACTCAGGGCTGAAATCAATCAATTGGAAACAAATAAAACAATTCAAAGAATCAATGAAACCAAGAGCTGGTTCTTTGAGAAAATCAACAAGATCGACAAACCCTTAGCCAAGCTAACTAAAAGGCAGCGAGACACCATCCAAATCAACAAAATCAGAAATGAAGAGGGGGACATAACTACAAACACTGAGGAGATCCAAACAATCATTAGGACTTACTTCAAAAGTCTATATGCCACAAAATTTGAAAATCTAAATGAAATGGACAATTTTCTTGAATGATGTGACTTACCAAAGCTGAACCAGGACCAGGTAAATCAACTAAATAGTTCTATATCCCCCAAAGAAATAGAAGTGGTCATCAAAAGTCTTCCATCCAAAAAAAGCCCAGGACCAGATGGCTTCAGTGCAGCATTCTACCAGACCTTCAAAGAAGAGCTAACACCAATTCTCTTCAAACTATTCCACAAAATAGAAACAGAAGGAACATTACCAAACTCATTCTATGAAGCCACAGTCACCTTGGTACCTAAACCTCACAAAGACTCAACAAAGAAAGAGAATTTCAGGCCAATCTTCCTTATGAACATTGATGCAAAAATACTTAACAAAATACTTGTAAACCGAATCCAAGAACACATCAAAGATATTATTCATTATGACCAAGTAGGCTTCATCCCAGGTATGCAGGGGTGGTTCAATATACGGAAATCCATCAATGTGATCCACCATATTAACAAACTGAAAGAAAAAGAACACATGATAATCTCCCTAGATGCTGAAAATGCATTTGACAAAATCCAACATCCATTCATGTCTAAAGTATTGGAGAGATCAGGGATACAAGGCATATATCTAAACATAGTAAAGGCGTTATACAGCAAACCTATAGCCAACATCAAACTGAACAGAGAGAAACTTAAAGCAATCCCACTGAAATCAGGGACAAGGCAAGGCTGCCCACTCTCCCCATATCTCTTCAACATAGTGCTGGAAGTCCTTGCTAGAGCAATAAGACAGTTGAAGGAGATCAAGGGGATACAGATGGTAAAGGAAGAAGTCAAATTATCACTATTTGCAGATGATATGACAGTATACGTGAGTGACCCCAAAAACTCCACCAGGGAACTCCTACAGCTGATAAACACCTTCAGCAAAGTGGCCGAATACAAAATTAACACAAAAAAATCAGTAGCCCTCCTGCATACAAAAGACAAAAGGGCTGAGAAAGAAATTAGGGAAACAACACCCTTCATAATAGCCACAAATGACATATGGTACCTCAGAGTAACCCTAACCAAGGAAGTCAAAGACTTGAATGAAAAAAATTTCAAGTCTCTGAAGAAAGAATTAGAAGAAGATATCAGAAGATGGAAAGATCTCCTATGCTCATGGCTTGGCAGGATTAACATAGTAAAAATGGCCATCTTACCAAAAGCAATCTACAGATTCAATGCAATGCCCATCAAATTACCAACACAATTCTTTACAGACCTGGAAAGAAAAATTCTCAACTTCATATGGAATAACAAGAAACCCAGAATTGCTAAAACAATCCTCTACAATAAAAGATCTTCTGGAGGTATCTCCATCCCTGATCTTAAGTTGTACTATAGAGCAACAGTTTTAAAAACTGCATGGTACTGGCATAGAAACAGAATAGTGGATCAATGGAACTGAACAGAGGACCCAGAAATAAACCCAATACTTATGGACAGCTGATCTTTGACAAAGATGCCAAAAACATGCCATGGAAAAAAGATAGCACCTTCAACAAATGGTGCTGGTCCAACTGGATGTTTATATGTAGAAAAATGAAAATAGATCCATACTTATCACCCTGCACAAAACTGAAGTCTAAGAGGATTAAAGACCTCAACATAAAACCAGACACATTAAATCGGCTAGAAAAAAAAGTGGGGAATACTCTAGAACTCATTGGTACAGGAGAAAACTTCCTGAACAGAACACCAACAGCACAGGCTCTAAGAGCAACAATCAATAAATGGGACCTCCTGAAACTGAAAAGCTTCTGCAATGCAAAGGACACCGTCATTAAAACAAAACGACTGCCTACAGATTAGGAAAGAATCTTCACCAACTCTTTATCTGACAGAAGACTCACATCCAGTATATATAAAGAACTAAAGAAGCTGAAAAGCACCAAGTAATCCACTTAAAAAATGGGGAACAGAGCTAAACAGAGAATTCTCTGTAGAAGAATATCAAATGACAGAGAAGCACTTAGAGAAATGCTTAACCTCATTAGCCATTAGGAAAATACAAATCAAAACAACCCTGAGATTTCACCTTACACCTATGAGAATGGCGAAGATCAAAAACTCAAGTGACAACACATGCTGGAGAGGTTGTGGAGAAAGGGGAACCCTTCTCCGCTGCTGGTGGGAATGCAAACTTGTACAACCACTCTGGAAATCAATCTGTTGCTTTCTCAGACTACTAAGAATAGAGCTTCCCCAAGATCTAGCCATACCACTCCTGGGCATATATCCAAAAGAGGCTCAAGTACACAAAAAGGACATTTGCTCAACCATGTTTGTAGCAGCTTTGTTTGTAATAGCCAGAAGCTGGAAACAACCCAGATGCCTCTCAACTGAACTATGGATGCAGAAATTGTGGTATATGCATACAATGGAGTATTACTCGGCAATGAAAAATAAGGAAATCATGAAATTTGCAGGTAAATGGTGGGACCTGGAAAGTATCATCCTGAGTGAGTTGTCCCAGAAGCAAAAAGACACACATGTTATATACTCACTTATATAGACATACAACATTGCTCAAACCCACTAAATGCTGTGCATCTAAAGAAACTAAGCAAGAGGGAGGACTGTAACTAAAATGGTCAATCCCCATCCTGAAAGGCAAAGAGGATGGACATCAGAAGAAGAAGAAAACAGGAAACAACCTAGGAACCTTCCACAGAGGGCTTCTGAAAGCCAGAAGAAGAAATCAGGAAACAAACTAGAACCTACCACAGAGGGCCTCTGAAAGCCTCTGCCCTGCAGATTATCAAAGCAGATGCTGAGCCTGATGGCCAACTGATGGGCAGAGTGAATAGAATTTTATGTAAGAAGTGGGAAATAGCAAGAGCTGGAGAGGACAGGATCTCCACAAGCAGAGCAAAAGATCAAGAAAATTTGAACACAGGGAACTTTCCAGAGACTCATACTCCAACCAAGGACTATTCCTGGAGATAACCTAGAACCCCTGCACAGATGTAGCTCATGGCAGTTCAGTGTCCAAGTGGGTTATATAGTAATTGGAGGAGGGACTGCCTCTGACATAATCTGATTGGCCTGCTCTTTGATCACCTCCCCCTGAAGGGTGAGCAGCCTTACCAGGCCACAGTAGAGGACAATGCAGCTACTTTTGATGAGAACTGATAGACTAAGATCAGAAAGGAGAGGAGAACCTCCCCTATCAGTGGACTTGGTGAGGGTCATGCATGCAGAAAGGAAAGGGAGGGTGGGATCAGGAGGGGAGGAGGGAGTGGCTTATGGAGGGATACAAAATAAATAAAGTGTAATTAATAAAAAATTAAAAAAATAAAAAAGTATACATATTTTAATGTTTTCTAACTTAAAAGAGACAAAAAACCGTTCACTAGTAGTTCAGAACTTTGTCTCTGAATGCAGCTGGTCTTTCTAGTCAGTCACCTAGTCTAGTCTTTCTAGTCAGCTCTCCTGCCTCAAAGACTTTCCTTGAAGGTCTGTTGTGTTGCAGGGCCAATGGATCCAGCTTTCCTTCATGTATGCCTGTTACAGCCCAGCCCTCCTCATTCATCCACTAGGCAGACCAGCTATCTCAGAAAGAGAAATAACATCCTACTGCCATTGGCTGCTTTTCTGAAATAGTATTGAGAATACCCAAGACAGACATATTGCTTTCATCTTGATAAACAGAAGCATTTTGAGAAACACTGAATGATGTGCTCTTGTCATACAAATCAAGAGACTGTGGCATAAAAGATACAACTTAGCGTCTACCAAGGATAGAAGAAAGACTTTATAACATTAACTGAAGAATAGGGATATCAAATACAACTCAGTAAAAGAGGACATAGCCCAGTACTACTCTGTAGACAAATCTTTAGAATGCTATGAATAACAAACCCTCTAGCAGACTGGCATCTAATATATATGTTCAAAAATTAAGCATAAAGGCCTAAATGCATAGACTTAGTGATAAGCCTATGAAATAACAGCCCCTCTGCTCAATAACCTACTTTCTTCTTCTCAGCCTCGCCTTGCTGTTTTTAAGCGCAGGGATTCATATTACTTATAGTTTTACATACTTAGAAACATATAAGGAAACTTGGATAAAAAAATTTAAATTTCAACAAGAGTGTGGAATGGTTTCACAGTTCATGAGATTGTAGACAATGATTCAGAGCAAAATGGTATGGGGAAAAATCATGGGCTTTGGAGTAAACAGCCCTGGATTGAGAGTTGGCTCAAACCACCCTGTTTTCCTGAACTGTGAGACATGGTTATAATAGCTCCCTCAGGTGGCTCTAGCAGGACTTAAGAGCTCTGTGTATTCAATACCTGGTACTCAATAAATGGTAGCTTCCTTGTTCATCCCTGAAAAGAGCAGGTATTTAGCACATGAGTTCCAGTCAATAATAAGATTGACTAGATAAAACATTCCTGAAGTGAATAGAGTAAGAAAAGATATGCATTAATTTCACTTTAAAGTATATTTACAGAGATAAACACGCATACCACAGATATGAAAAACTTCAAAATATTCAGTGGTTGATATTATGAAAGATGGAATTGATAAGAAGTACCACAATTCTTATTAATATGTTCCAATTTTCTTTAAAAAGGGATTTTATTTTTCATTTTTAAAAATTTATGGCTGGATGGGACTACAGAGATGGTTCAGTGGTTAAGAGAACTGGCTGTTCTTAAGTTCAAATCATATCAACCACATGGTGGCTCTCAACCACCTATGATGAGGTCTAGTGCCCTCTTCTGTTCTGCAGGCACACATGCAGGCAGAATATTGTAGAAATAATAAAGAAGTATATCTTTAAAAATATGGCGTATAGATTTTAGTATGTTTATCCTATACTTATATGTCTAATATCCACTTATGGGTGAGTATATACCCTGTGTGTCTTTCTGTTTCTGGGATACCTCACTCAGGATGATCTTTTCCAGTCCCAGCATTTTCCTGCAATTTCTTGATTTCTTTGTTTTTTAGTGCTGAGTAGTATGCCATTGTGTAGACGTACCACAATTTCTGTCTCTATTCTTCAACTGAGGGGCATCTAGGCTGTTTCCAGCTTCTGGCTATTACAAATAAAGCTGCTACAAACATGGTTGAGTAAATGTCCTTGTTGTATACTTGAGCATCTTTTTGATATATGCCTAGGAGTGGTATAGATGGCTCTTGAGGAAGAGCAATTCCTAATTGTCTGAAGAAGCAGGACTCTGGCTGAGATGCTCAATCCCCACTCAGAAAGGAAAAGAGGATGGACATTGGAGGAGGGAGAAAACAGGGAATAGGACAGGAGCCTATCACAGAGGGCCTCTGAAAGGCTCTGCCATGCAGGGTATTGAAGCAGATGCTGAGACTCATAGGCATACTTTGGGAAGAGTGCAGGGAATCTTATGAAAGAAGTGGGAGATAGTAAGACCTAGAGAGGACAGGATTTCCACAGGGAGAGCAAAAGATCCAAAAACTCTGGGCACAGGGGTCTTCTCTGAGACTGATACTCCAACCAAAGACTGCTCATGGAGATGGCATATGTACAGATATACAGATGTAGCCCAAGGATTTTAGTGTCTAAGTAGGTTCCATATTAATGGGAACAGAGACTATCTTTGACATGAACTGGTTGGCCTGGTCTTTGATCTCCTAAGAAGGGAGCCCATTTCATTACTAGGCCAGAGAGGAACACAATGCAGCCACTCCCGATGAGACCTGATAGAGCAGGATCAGAGGGAAGGGGAGGAGGACTTTCCCCTATCAGTGAACTTGGGGAGGGGCATGGGTGGGGAAGAGGGAGTGAGGCAGTGATTAGGAGGAGTAGAGGGAAGGAGCTACACTGAGAATTCAAAGTGAATAAACTTTAATTAATAAAAATAAAAATAAATTAAAAAATCTTATATGGCTTTGCCATGGTGGTCTGTGCCTTTAATTACAGCACCTGGGAGGCAGAAGCAGGAGGATCACTGTGAGTTTGAGGACAGCCTAGCCTACAGAGTGAATTACAGGCCAGCCAAGGCTACAGAGAGAAACATTGCCTTAAAAATTATGTATATATGTGAATGTCTGAGTGTGGGTTTGTTCATGTGAGTGCAGTGTCTGTAGAGGCCAGAAGAGGGTGTCAGAATTTCCAGATGTTGAGTTAAAGCCACAGAACATGGCTGCTGACAGCCATAGTCATGGTCTTCTGAAAGGATAGCAAGTATTCTTAACTGGATGAGTGAGCCATCTCTCAAGCCCCATCTTCTAATAGTCCCCAACCAAAGTATAACTTTGATTTAAAAAAGAAAACTTGCTCATGAGCAGTAAACAGTGGTACGAGCCTATGGTCCAGGCATCAGGAAAGTTCAATCAGGAAGAACACAAACTTGAGGCCAGACTGGACCACACAGTAGACCATATCTCAAAGAAACGAAAGCACACCCACATATGTGCTGCTCTTAAAACAAGCAAGAAAACAAGATTAACTGAGAAAATCAGGGTTTCAAAAATAAATGCAAAATAGATTCCAAACCATTATCATACAGATAAACTTTCTGTAAATATTAAAATGTAGTAAGAACAGAGAATTTGAGGAAACTATAAAATGAATAACTCGAAAGTATAGAGCTCAGTCCAAATTCAGTAGAAATAACCAGATGCAAAAACATTACTGACTGACATCATTTAAAAGCTGAAAACTAAAATGATAACTGCTGTGCTTCTATACAATCAAAACTGTATTATGACAAATAATTATCATTTTAGGTTTTTGAGACAGTGTTTCTCTGTGTAGCCTTGGCTGTCCTGGATTCATTTTCTAGAACAGGCTGGTTTCAAACTTACAAAGATCTGCCTGCCTCTGCCTTTCAGCGTGCCAGGATCAGTGGTGTGTGCCACCACACCTGGTTTGACAGATTAATCTTATATAGACACTTTCTAATAATGTTTCAATTTTACATAGTAACGAGTAATGCTCGTCAGACATGGGGAATCTATCTTCCTTGAGTTAAGAAGCAGTTACTTGGGCTATCATAAAATTTATACACATAACTGAAGGGAATGATGAGAGTGTGAATTGTGATGGAAGGGGAGGAGGACCTCCTGTTGGTATAATGTTCTTTTGAAATGTATACACCTTACCCTTGTTCATTCATATGCTGATTTCTCTCTCCCACTCTCTGTTTTCATTCTGGACATTGCATTGTGATACTTATTCTAAGCATCAACCTGTCTCAACTTTGTGTAAATATGCCAAAATAAAACAACTAGTCACAATGTTGAGCAAGGGAAAGGAAGCAGAAAGAGAGTGAGGAGCCAGAGGACAAGAAGGGAGGCAGAGCAGGAGAGAAAGATAACAGACCTGGGAGAGTGAGGCAGGAGCAGAGATCTTGGAAAGATGTGGAGAGATGGACTGGACCTAATATATCACTAAAAGCAAGTATAATGTGGGAAATCTAAATGGTAGGAAACTATGAGGGCTTGGAGATTTAGGAAGGAACAACTATTGCCCAGCATTGTATTCTAGGTCTGTGTGGACTGGGGGAGGAGCATGGGAGAAGAGGGAGGGAGGGTAGGATTAGGAGGGAATGGGGGAGGGGCTACTGCTGGGATACAAAGTGAATAAACTCTAATTAACAAAAATAAAATAAAAATTAAAAAAGAATGTGAATTAAAAAAACGAAGCACTACTATGCACACCATACTCTCCGCAGGAAACTCTCTAACTATACCAAAATCAGCTATTGTTCAGGAAGGACAAAGCTTTTATTCACCAACGGCCTAAGTTTATGACTATCCAAGACCTGAGAAAAGCACATACCACTTGGTGGTTATGGTCTCCCGAAGAAGGCACAAGCTTTCACTTACCAGAAAGTATACCTAATGGAAACTGTAAAGCTATTAGCAAACAAGGCCTTCCTGGGTAACATGACTTACCCAAACCCCCTTGACCCAATCTTCCCACATACCTGCAACAGCCTTTCCTTGTTCTGGACCTTGAAGAAGTATCTGAGGGTTCTTTAAACCTGACCCCTCAGTGACCAATGTTTTGGGATGAAAGAAACAGTAAAAGATACATAGGGAAAGTGTATGAATAAGACACAGGGACAGGAAAAATCCAACAGAGAGCATGCATACTGCATTTAAGTTTAGAGTGAAACCTGGGTAGAAGAAAAATAATCCGGTAGGAATTAGAAGCACTCTGCATTCAGTTACATTTGAAAGAGCCTCTGGAAACTTTCAAAAAAATCCTTCATACAAGAAAAGAAAACAAATATTTACTGGATGCCTGCTGTGTGTCATACAAATTAACTCATTTAATGTTGGAAAGGACATTTTACAGAAATGGGAATATAAGTGTTAATTTCCAATACCATAAAAGTAGACAGTAGTAGAGCTAAGACTCACATCCAGACCAGTTATATGTCAAATCTCATGTTCTTTGTACTCCATCACTGTGTCTCCAATATAGGAATTAAGGACCTGTAAATATTCTATTTAAAGTCTATTCTTCAAATATGCCAACTTTCTAAGACTGTAACTTAGAGGAAACACTAAAAATGGTTGTCATACAAGAAAAAAAAAAACTAAAGGTTTCTTATTCACCCGACTCTCTAGTCTTCTACGATATAAGCTTAAACTTGAGTTTATAAAACATATAAACTTAAACATTTTGTAGGAAAGTGAATTAATTCTGAAAATTGAGTGATGAAAGCTATGCTGACATACTTCTAATATATTGGACAATCAGCTCTCTAAAAGGTACAAGAATAATCTGGCCCCACTGTAGCTGAGCAGCCTACATTCTAGGGATGTTCTAAAACTCCAAAATTTATCAATAAAACAACCTTGAGACTTGAGACTTGAGACTGCTATAGCAGTCAGGAATCTGGTATTCTGAGGAATGACAGAGAAGAAGGGTATCTCGGTAACCATATCTGTTAACAAGCTCTCAGTTTCCCAAACTGTAAGAGAATTGTAAGAAATTCCCAATCCTTTGGCTTACCTGAGGTGAATAAGGTCCTGGAATCACTGGGTTCAGGCTTTCTAATTCTGCTTCCTTCACAGCTGCTTCTTTAGCTGTACAAATACATTTCTCAAGTTGAGTCAAATGTTAACCATACTGAGAAACAACATTAATGATTTCATTCAACATTCAAGTACTGAGCATACAAAACTAAACAAAGCACACATGAAAATCTGTCTTTGGGGATGGAGAGATGACTCAAATGGTTAAGAGCACTGTTTGTTTTTCCAGAGGACCTGAGTTCAATTTCTGGCAACCACATGGTGGCCTACAACCATCTGTAATGGAATCTGATTCTCTCTTCTGATGTACATGAAGACAGAGCATTCATAACCATAAAATACATGAATAGATTTTTAAATATTGCTATCTTACACATGGTATATAGTCACTTTTAGCCGGTTGTTAGCGATATATTACAGGATAATTGTACTACAATCCACAGACACAAATAAGCTAAATAACAAGGAGGGCCTAAAGGAAACTGCTTGAATTGCACTAACGGCAAACAGAATAAACAGTGGAAGTGAATGAAAAGAGGGAACTTGGTAGGAGATGGTGTGGGGAGGCTGATCTAGGGTAGGGATCAGATGATGGAAGAGGAGGGGCAGGAGGTTACAGGGCTGGGAGAAAGAAGGGAAACCCAGAGAAGGCCATCTCTAACTCCGGCTGGAGACCTGGAACATGATGGGGTCCTAGGAGGTTATGGTGGTGACTCTAGCTGAGATTCCTAGAGGCAGGGGTCATGGAGATTGAAGTGGCCACCTTCTAGACAGTCAGGACTCCTAGTAGATGGAGGGGGACACAAAATGACCCACAAAAACTTCAACCCAAATTTTGGCCTGCCTACAATATGAGTAGGGATAAAGACAGAGTAGAGACAATGCATGTCCAACCAATTACTGGCCCAATTTGAGACTTTCCCCACAGGTGATGGCCAAACCCTAACACTATTAAAGATACCCTGCTATGCTTGCAGACAACAGACTAACATGACTGTCCTCTGAGAGGCTCCACCTAGCAATGGATGAAAACAAATGCTGAGACTGACAGCAAACATAGGGCAGAGCTCAGGGAGCCTTGTGGAAGTGTTGGGGTAATGTTAGAAAGCACTCCAAAAGAAGACCAACAGAGTCAACTAACCTAGGCCTAAGGAGACTTGCAGAGACTGAATAATCAACCAAAGAGCATGCATGGTCTGAACCTAGGTCCCCTTACATTAAAGTAACTGATCAGCAACTTGGTCATCATAGGGGTCCCCTAGCAATGGAATAGGAGCTGTTTCTCACATGGACTCTGTTGCCTGATATTGGATCACTTCCCCCTAGAGAGGGTGCCTTGCTTAGCCTCAGTTGAAGAGGATGCACTTAGTCCTGATGCAACTTGAGTGCTATTTTGCACTGATATGGGTGTGGGACTTCCCTTTATGAAAAGGAAAAGGAATAAAGGGCAAAGAGGGTTGAAGGGGGTAGGAGTAGATCAGGGAGGGGCTGAGGCTGCAATGCAAAATGAATAATTAAAGTTTAAAAGTATCCAAAAATTATAATGATAGGGCTCATACAGGCAAATTACCCTAAGGGATTAAAGTATGGTGTATACACAAAGAGTAAGAATATAAATAGAGAAGAATCCCTGTCTTTATAGTATTTTTATTCTAGTACCAGAACATGGCTGATAACCTAAACCAGGCAGAGACAGAAATGATGGAATGAGGGTGGAAGGTAGAACCTTACATTTGAAAGAGAACAGGGTAGAAAACTTCAAACTCAAGGGCACAAGAGAAAGTTTTCAGGGAGCTAGATCTTCTCTATCACCTACCTTAGTCAATGCCTGGTAACAAATATACACAATTTCCTGAGCAGTCTTAGGAAATTGACTCTCACATCCTATGAAAGAAGTAGAATGCCATTACCTTTGTAACTTCAAGAATTTTACATTTCTCTAATATTCTGACTTAAAATATTTATTAAAATAATTGTTAACATTTATTTATTTATTTATTTATGTTTGAGACAGGCTTTCATTGTGTAGCTCTGTCCATCTTGAAATAGATAAATAGACCACGTTGGCCTTGAACTCACAAGGGTTTGCCTGACTTAAAAAAATACCAGTGGGTTTCTCTGTGTAGCCTTGGCTGTTCTGGCCTCACTTTGTAAACGATAATGGCCTTGAAGGCATAGAGATCTAGCTGATTCTGACTCCCAGAGTGCTGGAATTACACCCAAGCACCACTGTACCTGACTGCTGAAATTTATTTATTTATTACATATGTAGGTGTTTAGTCCGTGTGTATTTCTGCACACTATATGCATTCCGTGTGCCCAAAGAGGCCAGAGAAGGCTGTTGAACTATAGTTACAGTATGTACTGGAAAGTCAATGTAGGTCCTCTGTAAGAGCAGCCAGTGTTTTTAATTATCTCTCCAGCCTCATACATTGTAATTAAAAATGAGAATTTTAGAATTTGTTACCCAATAGTGTATCATTATTTATGGTTCAGAAAATCTATGTTTATATAAAACTTCTGCTTGACTTTCAAAAATGAAAATTTTCATTAGGTTTTTTGCTTTTTCCTGTGTATTTTTTTCTTTTTTTTGTATTGACTCTTGTTTTTTTTCTCTCTTTTTTAAAATATTATTAATTACACTTTATTAATTTTGTATCCCCCCATAGGCCCCTCCCTCTTCTCCTCCTGATCCCATCCTTCCTCCCCTTTCTGCATGCACGCTCCTCCCCAAGTCCACTGATAGGGGAGGTCCTCCTCTCCTTCCTTCTGATCTTAGTCTATCAGATCACATCAAGAATGGCTGCCTTGTCTTCTTCTGTGGCCTGGTAAGGCTGCTTCCCCCTAAGGGGGAGGTGATCAAAGAGCAGGCCAATCAGTATATGTCAGAGGCAGTCCCTCTTCTCATCACTATGTAACCCACTTGGACACTAAAATTCCATGGGCTATATCTGTGCAGGGGTTCTAGGTTATCCCCATAAATAGTCCTTGGTTGGAGTATGAATCTCTGGAAAGTTCCCTGTGTTCAAGTTTTCTTGTTCTGTTGCTCTTCTTGTAGAGTTCCTGTCCTCTCCAGCTCTATTTCCTACTTCTTACATAAAATTCCATTCACTCTGCCCATCAGTTGGCCATCAGGCTCAGCATCTGCTTTGAAGTCTGCATGGCAGAGGCTTTCAGAGGCCCTCTGTGGCAGGTTCCCAGGTTGTTTCCTGTTTTCTTCTTCTGGCTTTCCAAGGCCCTCTGTAGCATATTCCTAGGTTGTTTCCTGTTTTCTTTTTCTTCTAATGTCCATCCTCTTTGCCTTTCAGGATGGGGATTGAACACTAATACAGTTGAAGGAGATCAAGGGGATACAGATGGTAAAGGAAGAAGTCAAATTATCACTATTTGCAGATGATATGATAGTATACATGAGTGACCCCAAAAACTCAACCAGGGTACTCCAACAACTGATAAACACCTTAAGTAAGTGGCCGGATACAAAATTAACTCAAAAAAATTAGTAGCACTCCCATATACAAAAGACCAAAGGGCTGAGAAAGAAATTAAAGCAACAACACCCTTCACAATAGCCACAAATGACATAAAGTACCTTGGTGTAACCCTAACCAAGCAAGTCAAAGACTTGTATGAAAA
Organism: Meriones unguiculatus; assembly: GCF_030254825.1. Taxonomy (NCBI): domain Eukaryota; kingdom Metazoa; phylum Chordata; class Mammalia; order Rodentia; family Muridae; genus Meriones; species Meriones unguiculatus. Next base: position 1,848,745 of record NW_026843712.1, on the reverse strand, counting down.
AATTTCAAGGCTCTGAAGTAAGAATTAGAAGAAGATATCAGAAGATGGAAAGATCTCCCATGGTCATGGCTTGGAAAGATTAACATAGTAAAAATGGCCATCTTACCAAAAGCAATCTACAGATTTAGTGCAATTCCCATCAAACTGACAACACAATTCTTTACAGACCTGGAAAGAAAAATTCTCAACTTCATATGGAATAACAAGAAACCCAGAATTTCTAAAACAATCCTCTACAATAAAAGATCTTCTGGAGGTATCTCCATCTCTGATCTCAAGCTGTACTATAGAGCAACAGTTATAAAAACTGCATGGTACTGGCATAGAAACAGAATGGTGGATCAATGAAACTGAACAGAAGACTCAGAAATAAACCCACACACTTATGGACACCTGATCTTTGACAAAGACGCCAAAACCATACCATGGAAAAAAGATAGCATCTTCAACAAATGGTGCTGGTCCAACTGGATGTCTACATGTAGAAAAATGAAAATAGATCCATATTTATCACCCTGCACAAGAGGAAGTCCAAGAGGATTAAAGACCTCAACATAAAACCAGACACATTAAATTGGTTTGAAAAAAAAGTGGGGAATACCCTAGAACTCATTGGTACAGGAGAAAACTTCCTGAACAGATCACCAACAGCACAGGCTCTCAGAGCAACAATCAATAAATGGGACCTCATGAAACTGAAAAGCTTTTGTAAAGCAAAGGACACCATCGTCTAAACAAAGTGACTGCCTACAGATTGGGAAAGAATCTTCACCAACCCTTTATCTGACAGAGGACTCATATCCAGTATATATAAAGAACTAAAGAAGCTGAAAAGCAGCAAACCAAGTAACCCACTTAAAAAATGGGAACAGAGCTAAACAGAGAATTCTCTGTAGAGGAATATCAAATGGCAGAGAAGCACTTAAATAAATGCTCAACCTCATTAGCTATTAGGCAAATGTAAAATCAAAACAACCCTGAGATTTCACCTTATACCCATGAGAATGGCCAAGATCAAAAACTCAAGTGACAACACATGCTGGAGAGGTTGTGGAGAAAGGGGAACCCTTCTCCACTGCTGGTGGGAATGTAAACTTGTACAACCACTCTGGAAATCAATCTGGCACTTTCTCAGACAACTAGGAATAGTGCTTCCCCATGATCCAGCCATACCACTCCTAGGCATATACCCAAAAGAGGCTCAAGTACACAAAAAGAACATTTGCTCAACCATGTTTGTAGCAGGTTTGTTTGTAATAGCCAGAAGCTGGATACAGCCCAAATGCCCCTCAACTGAAGAATGGATGCAGAAACTGTGGTACATCTATACATTGGAGTATTACTCAACAATGAAAAATAAGGAAATAATGAAATTTGCAGGTAAATTATGGGACCTGGAAAGGATCATCCTGAGTGATTTGTCCCAGAAGCAAAAAGACACACATGGTATATACTCACTCATATAAACATACAACAGTGAATAAACCCCCTAAAATCTGTACATCTAAACAAACTAAACAAATTTCTTCTTGTAGGCACCTAGTAGTATGAATTTTCCTCTGAGCACTGCTTTCATTGTGTCCCACAAATTAGGATAGGTTGTACCTTCATTTTCATTGAATTCTAGGAATTCTTTAATTTCTTTCTTTATTTCTTCCTTAACCCAGCTCTCATTGCGTAGCAAGTTTTTCAGTTTCCATGTGCTTTTTTAGGCTTTTTTCTAATTCCATTGTTGTTGAGGTCCATGGTGTTCAGATAGAATACAGGGGATTAATTCAATCTTCTTGTATCTGTTGAGGCTTGCTTTGTGACCAAGTATATGGTCTATTTTGGAGAAGGTTCCATGAGGTGTTGAAAAGAAGTTACTTTTGAGTTTGGGTGGAAAGTTCTGTTGACATCTATTAGGTCCATTTGATTTAGGATCTCTGTAAGTGCCTTTATTTCCTTATTAGGCTACTGTCTAAATGATCTGTCCCTTGGTGAAAATGTGAAAAGTCTCCCACTGTGAAGGTGTTGGGATCCATGTGTGATTTGAGTTTTAATTTTGTTTCATTTATGAATGTAGGTGCTCTTGAATTTGGGGTATAGATGTTCAGAATTGTGATTTCCTCTTGGTGGATTTTTCCTTTGATGAGAATGTAGTGTCCCTCCTCATCTTTTTTTTGATTATTTTTTGTTGAAAGTCTATTTTATGAGATATTAGGATAGCTACCACAACTTGTTTTCTGGGTCCATGTGCTTGAAAGACATTTTTCCAGCCCTTTACTCTGAGGTAGTGTTTATCTTTGTTGCAGAGGTGAGTTTCTTGGATGCAGCAGAATGTTGGATCCTGTTTCCACACCCATTCTGTTAGTCTGTGTCTTTTTATTGGAAAGTTGAGTCTATTGATGTTGATAGATAATAGTGACCAATGAACATTAGTTCCTTTCATATTGGAGTCAGTGGTCTTACTATGTTTCACTGCTTGTTTTCTTTTAATTTTTGTTAGGATATTATCTGTATGGTATCTTGGGTGAAGTTGTTTTCATTGGATTGGAGTTTTCCTTCTAGTATCTTCAGTAAGGCTGGTTTGCTGTGTAGATATTGCATAAATTTAGTTTTGTCATGTAATGTTTTGTTTTCTCCATCTATGTTGATTGAAAGCTTTGCAGGGTATAGCAGTTTTGGTTGGCATCTATGGTCTCTTAGAGTCTGCATGACACCTGCCCAGGCCCTTCTGGCTTTCATAGTTTCTGATGAAAGTTGGTGTGATTCTGATAGTTCTACCTTCATCTATTACTTGGCCTTTTTCCCTTGTTGTTTTTAATATCTTTTCTTTGTTCTGTAGATTTAGTGTTTTGACTATGATGTGACATTCTTATCTGGTCTAGTGTATTTGGTGTTCTGTAGGCCTCTTGTATATTTATGGACATCTCTTTAAGTTGGGAAAATTTTCTTCTATGATTTTCTTTTTTTATGTTTTTTTTCCTCTCTTTTTTTTCAATGCAGTTTATTCAGGAACCTTGAACAATCATCTGACCCTGGGGAAAGCCAGCCCACACCTTAAATAGCCTCTGGATAGCCAACCCCAGTGTGCCACGTGGGCAATGCAGATAGGTCCACATACACGGAAGCAAGCCAGATCCTCAGCCTTAGCCAGATATGTAGTTGTTTGTGACAGAGAGCACTCACCATCAGGAAGGTGGAAGGTGGAAACCAGCTCCATCTTTAAGGAGCGGCATTACGCAGCTCTCTACTGTTCCCCCTTTTTGTTTTAGACGCATCAGGCAAGAGTAGAGGTCTGAAATTTGATATTAGAAATAAATTGGGACTTTGTACCGATGTTCATTTAGGTGTCATCCACCCAAAGAGCATCAGACCCATCTGATACCTTTTTCTCAGAGGCGGGACCTGGGGCATCAACCTGCATGCAATCAGACATGCTCTTCTCTGGGTCAAAAGCGGCTGACCCTGAGTGCAGTGCTTAGCCTCGTATCCTGAGCGTAACATTTTAGCTCCCATGCTTGGGGAGACTGTCCTGCTTCAATGGCTGTAAAGGCCTGAATGGTCATGGCTGCATTACACTGTTGTGAGACTCTAATCTTACATTACACCACAGGCAAACCAAGGAGACCAACACCAGAAGGCCTGCTAACACTCCCATGCCCGCCCATTCCTTCAGATGATTCATGGCTTCAGTAATCCATGGTGATAATCCTGTGGCTAGTCCTGCGTCCACTCTGGTAGAATTTACTGTGATAATGGCCACTCTCAGCTGCTCCATCGTAGTATCAAATTCTCCAGTCCAATTACCTAAAATATAGCTAGACAATTGTTTGGACAGATTTGCAGCAGAGGGAAAATTCTCATGTTGTATGCTAGTGACACAAAGTCCAGCATACTTTCACTGATAGCCCGGTTGAGCCATTTGCCATAGGGTATCAATTTGCTCCCGAACGAGGTCAATCCTCTGATTGAACACCATCAAGCCTCCTTTTAGTTGAGCATTAATTCCTTTTTGTACATCTAAGGCATGAGCTACATTGGCTAAAAGATTATTCAGGGTCTGAGCAGTATGCACAGTATGACTCATGGCTAATGCCACGGTGGTAGCTCCAACAGCCGCCAATGAGATGGCAGTAACAGTGGTGGCTGTAGTTCCAAGATCCCTTTTCTGTCTGAAGAGAGTCATAGCGTGAGGGGCATCAATGGGCACAGGCACCCAGCGAGGCATGCGAGTAACCAGGCCATACCTAAATTCACTAGCATTCCAGCATTGGGCAAAAACGCAAGTATCATCACCACAATCACTTGGCTCTATCTGGCTAATAATGAATAAAAATGGGGGTTATAAACAGACAGGTGTAGGCTTATAGGAAATATTATGAGAAGCCTTAACCCCCTCATTGGAACATCCTGCATCAGTTCTAGAACTAGCAGTGGTGGTGTCCGAGGTCTGAGTAGGTTCAGGAGACCATTGCCCCCAGGGGTGAGACATGCTCCATGTAAATTGACTAACTCCATGTTTTCCTCGACTTTTGAAAGTCATTTAAGGTTCTTAAATTATTTTTTTCCCTTTTGTTTTTAAATTTTTCATCAATTACACTTTATTCATTCTGCAGCCCCCCATAAGCCCCTCCCTCCTCCCCCCAATCTCACCCTCCCTCCTCCCTCTCCATGCATGCCACTCCCCAAGTCCACTGATAGGGGAGGTTCTCCTCTCCTTTCTGATCTTAGTCCATCAGTTCACATCAAAAGTGGCTTCATTGTCCTCTACTATGGCCTGATAAGGCTGCTCCCCCCCAGGGGGAGGTGATCAAAGAGCAGGCCAATCAGATTATGTCAGAGACAGTCCCTCTTCACATTACTATGTAACCCAATTGGACTCTGAACTGCCCTGGGCTACATCTGTGCAGGGGTTCTGGGTTATCTCCAAGAACAGACCTTGGTTGGAGTATGAGTCTCTGGGAAGTTCCCTGTGTTCAAATTTTCTTGTTCTGTTGCTCTCCTTGTGGAGACCCTGTCCTCTCCAGCTGTTACTATTTCCTAGTTCTTACATAAAATTCCATTCAGTATGCCCAACACTTGCCCATCAGGCTCAGCATCTGCTTTGATAATCTGTAGGGCAGAGGCTTTCAGAGGCCCTCTGTGGTAGGTTCCTAGGTTGTTTCCTGTTTCCTTCTTCTGATGCCCATCCTCTTTGGCTTTCCGGATGGGGATTGGACATTTTAGTTAGGGTCCTCTCTTGCTTAGTTTCTTTAGATGCAGAGGTTATAGTGGGTTTGTCCTATGTTGTATGTCTATATGAGTGAGTATATACCATGTGTGTCTTTTTGCTTCTGGGACAACTCATTTAGGATGATCCTTTCCAGATCCCACAATTTATCTGCAAATTTCATGATTTCATTATTTTTCTTTTTTTTTTCAATGCAGTTTATTCAGGAACATTGAACAATCCTCGGACCCCGGGGAAAGCCAGCAAACAGCTTAAATAGCCTCTGGGTAGCCAACCCTGGCGTGCCACGGGGGCAATGCAGATAGGTCCACATACATGGAAGCAAGCCATATCCTCGGCCTTAGCCAAATGAGGAGTTGTTTGTGACAGAGAGCACTCACCATCAGGAAGGTGGAAGGCGGAAATCAGCTCCATCTTTAAGGCATAGCATTCCGCAGCTCTCTACAGTTCCCCCTTTTTGTTTTAGACCCATCAGGCAAGAGTAGAGGTCTGATCTCTGATATTAGAAATAAATTGGGACTTTGTACAGATGTTCATTTAGGTGTCATACACCCAAAGAGCATCAGACCCGTCCGATACCTTTTTCTCAGAGTCCCAACCATTTACTTGCAAATTTCATGATTTCCTTATTTTTCATTGCTGAGTAATATTCCATTGTGTAGATGTACCACAATTTCTGCATCCATTCTTCAGTTGAGGGGCATCTGGGTTGTTTCCAGCTTCTGGCTATTACAAATAAAGCTGCTCCAAACATGGTCGAGCAAATGTCCTTTTCGTGTACTTGAGCCTCTTTTGGATATATGCCTAGGAGTGATATGGCTGGATCATGGGGAAGCACTATTCCTAGTTGTCTGAGAAAGTGCCAGATTGATTTCCAGAGTGGTTGTACAAGTTTACATTCCCACCAGCAGTGGAGAAGGGTTCCCCTTTCTCCACAACCTCTCCAGCATGTGTTGTCACTTGAGTTTTTGATCTTGGCCATTCTCATGGGTGTAAGGTGAAATCTCAGGGTTGTTTTGATTTGCATTTCCCTAATGGCTAGTGAGGTTGAGCATTTCTTTAAGTGCTTCTTTGCCATTCGGTATTCCTCTACAGAGAATTCTCTGTTTAGCTCTGTTCCCCATTTTTTAAGTGGATTACTTGGTTTGCTGCTTTCCAGCTTCTTTAGTTCTTTATATATACTGGATATGAGTCCTCTGTCAGATAAAGGGTTGGTGAAGATTCTTTCCCAATCTGTAGGCAGTCGCTTTGTTTTGGTGATGGTGTCCTTTGCTTTGCAGAAGCTTTTCAGTTTCATGAGGTCCCATTCATTGATTGTTGCTCTGAGAGCCTGTGCTGTTGGTGTTCTGTTCAGGAAGTTTTCTACTGTACCAATGAGTTCTAGAGTATTCCCCACTTTTTTGTCTAGCCGATTTAATGTGTCAGGTTTTATGTTGAGGTCTTTGATCGTCTTGGACTTCAGTTTTGTGCAGGGTGATAAATATGGATCTATTTTCATTTTTCTACATGTAGACATCCAGTTGGACCAGCACCATATGTTGAAGATGCTATCTTTGTTTCCATGGCATGGTTTTGGCATCTTTGTCAAAGATCAGCTGTCCATAAGTGCGTGGGTTTATTTCTGGGTCCTCTGTTCGGTTCCATTGATCCACTATTCTGTTATTATGCCAGTACCATGCAGTTTTTAAAACTGTTGCTCTATAGTACAACTTAAGATCAGGGATGGAGATACCTCCAGAAGATCTTTTATTGTAGAGGATAGCAATTCTGGGTTTCTTGTTATTCCATATGAACTTGAGGACTTTTCTTTCCAGGTCTGTAAAGAATTGTGTTGGTAATTGGTTGGGAATTGCATTGAATCAGTAGATTGCTTTTGGTAAAATGGCCATTTTTACTATGTTAATCCTGCCAAGCCATGAACATGGGAGATCTTTCCATCTTCTCATGTCTTCTTCTAATTCTTTCTTCAGAGACTTGAAATTATTTCATACAAGTCTTTGACTTCCTTGGTTAGGGTTACTCCGAGGTACCTTATGTCATTTGTGGCTATTGTGAAGGGTGTTGTTTCCCTAATTTCTTTCTCAGCACTTTTGACTTTTGTATATAGGAGGGCTACTGATTTTTTTGAGTTAATTTTGTATCCGGCTTTGCTGAAGGTGTTTATCAGCTGTAGGAGTTCCCTGGTGGAGTTTTTGGGGTCACTCACGTATGCTGTCATATCATCTGCAAATAGTGATAATTTGACTTCTTCCTTTCCAATTTGTATCCTCTTGATCTCCTTCAACTGTGTTATTGCTCTTGCAAGGACTTCCAGCACTATGTTGAAGAGATATGGCGAGAGTGGGCAGCCTTGCCTTGTCCCTGATTTCAGTGGGATTGCTTTACGTTTCTCTCTGTTCAGTTTGATGTTGGCTATAGGCTTGCTGTATATCGCCTTTACTATGTTTAGATATGTGCCTTGTATCCCTGATCTCTCCAATACTTTAAACATGAATGGATGTTGAATTTTGTCAAATGCTTTTTCAGCATCTAGGGAGATTATCATGTAGATTTTTTCTTTCAGTTTGTTAATATGGTGGATTACATTGATGGATTTCCGTATATTGAATCACCCCTGCATACCTGGGATGAAGCCTACTTGGTCATGGTGAATGATATCTTTGATGTGTTCTTGTATTTGGTTTGCGAGTATTTTGTTGAGTATTTTTGCATCAATGTTCATAAGGGAGATTGGCCTGAAGTTCTCTTTTTTTTGGGCCTTTGTGAGGTTTAGGTACCAAGGTGACTGTGGCTTCATAGAATGAGTTTGGTAATGTTGCTTCTGTTACGATTTTGTGGAATAGTTTGAAGAGAAGTGGAGTTAGCTCTTTTTTGAATATCTGGTAGAATTCTGCGCTGAAACCATCAGGTCCTGGGCTTTTTTTGGATGGGAGACTTTTGATGACTGCTTCTATTTCTTTGGGGGATATAGGACTATTTAATTGACTTACCTGGTCCTGATTTAGCTTTGGTAAGTGGAATCGATCAAGAAAATTGTCCATTTCATTTAAATTTTCAAAGTTTGTTGCATACAGACTTTTGAAGTAAGACCTAATGATTGCTTGGATTTCCTCAGTGTTTGTAGTTATGTCCCCCTTTTCATTTCTGATTTTGTTGATTTGGATGGTGTCTCGCTACCTTTTAGTTAGCTTGGCTAAGGGTTTGTCGATCTTGTTGATTTTCTCAAAGAACCAGCTCTTGGTTTCATTGATTCTTTGAATTGTTTTATTTGTTTCCAATTGATTGATTTCAGCCCTGAGTTTGATTACTTCCAGCTGTCTACTCCTTCTTGGTGGTCTGCTTCTTCTTTTTCTAGGGTTTTTAAGTGAGCCATTAAGTTGCTTGAATGCGCTGTCTCGAATTTCTTCTTGAAGGCACTTACTGCTATGAACTTTCCTCTTAGCACTGCTTTCATTGTGTCCCACAAGTTTGGGTATGTTGTGTCTTCATTTTCATTGAGTTCTAGGAAGATGTTAATTTCTTTCTTTATTTCTTCCCTGACCCAGCTGTCTTTTAGTAGCAAGTTGTTCAGTTTCCATGTATGTGTAGGCTTTTTGCTGTTTTTGTTGTTATTGAGTTCCAGCTTTATTCCATGGTGATCAGACAGGATACAAGGGATTATTTCAATCTTCTTGTATCTGTGGAGGCTTGCTTTGTGACCCACTATGTGGTCTATTTTGGAGAAGGTTCCATGAGGTGCTGAGAAAAAGGTAAATTCTTTTTTGTTTGGGTGTAAGGTTCTGTAAATGTCTGTTAGGTCCATTTGATTCATGACCTCTGTTAGAGATATTGTTTCTTTGTTTAATTTCTGTTTAGTTGATCTGTCCTTTGTTGAGAGTGGGGTGTTGAAGTCTCCCACTATTAGTGAGTGGGTATGTATGTGTGGGTATAAGTTTTGTCAATGTTTCTTTCACAACTGTGGGTGCTCTTGTATTTGGGGCATAGATGTTCAGGATTGTGATGTCTTCTTGGTGGAATTTTCCCTTGATGAGGATGAAGTGTCCTTCCCTATCTCTTTTGATTAATTTTGGTTGAAAGACTATTTTATCAGATATTAGAATGGCTACTCCTGCTTGCTTCTTGCATCCATTTGCTTGAAAAGCCGTCTTCCATCCCTTTACCCTCAGGTAATGTCTATCTTTGTGAATTAGGTGTGTTTCTTGTATACAACAGATTGCTGTCGTTTGTTTATACATCCATTCTGTTAGTCTCTGTCTTTTTATTGGAGAATTACGTCCATTGATATTTAGAGAGATTAATGAACAGTGGCTGTTAGAGCCTTTGAATTTCATGTTGGCTGTGGTCATATGGTTGTGTGCTTGGTTGCTTTTTGTTTTACTGTAGTGGGGTTATTTATTTTCTGTGTTTTCTTGAATGTAGCTAGCTTTCTTGGGTTGTATTTTCCCTTCCAGTGTCTTCTGTAATGCTGGATTTGTTTGTAGGTATTGTTGAAATTTGTTTTGTCATTGAATATCTTGTTTTCTCCATCTATGAGGACTGAGAGTTTTGCTGGGTATAGTAGCCTGGGCTGACATCTGTGTTCTCTTAGGGTCTGCATGATATCAGTCCAGGCCCTTCCGGCTTTCATAATCTCTTTTGCAAAGTCAGGTGTGATTCTAATGGGTTTGCCATTGTATGTTACTTGGCTTTTTTCTCTTGCAGCTTTTAGTATTTTTTCTTTGTTCTGTATACTTACAGTTTTGATTATTATGTGGAGGGAGGATATTCTTTTCTGGTCTAATTTATTGGGTGTTCTCTAGGCCTCTTGTATTCTTATTGGTCTCTCCTTTAAGTTGGGGAAATTTTCTTCAATGATTTTGTTGAAAATATTTTCTGGGCCTTGATGCAGGGAATCTTCTTTTTCCTCTATTCCTATTATTTTTAGGTTTTGTCTTTTTATGTTGTCTTGAATTTCTTGGACGATATGTGTCAGGAATTTTTTAGATTTAACATTTTCTTTGACAGATACATCTATTTCTTCCATTGTATCTTCCACACCTGAGATTCTTTCTTCCATTTCTTGTAGCCTATTGGTTATGCTAACCTCTGTAGTTCCTGCTTTCTCCCTTAAGTTCTTTCTCTCCACAATTTTTTCCATTTGTGTGTTTTTTAATTTTTCCAATTCTATCTTCAGGTCTTGAGCTATTTTGTTGGTTTCCTTCCCCTGTCTGACTGTATTTTCATGTTTTACCGTCAATTCCTTCAGCTGTTTGTTTGAACAATCCACTCTTTCTTTTATTTCATTCAGTGATTTAAGCATTCTTCTCTAAAGGCCACAGACTGTTTGGCTGCAGCTTCCCGTATTTCTTCATGGATGGCCATAATCTCCTTGTCTTTAATTACCTCCATTTCTTTACGGATAGCCATGATCTGTTTGTTTCTATCTTCCTCTAATTCTTTTCGTATTTTATTTGTTTCCTCTGTTATCTTCTTCATGAGAATAGATGTTAGGTCATCTCCTTGAATTTCATTTATGCTGGGGTGTCTAGGGCTATTTTCCCCTGGATAACTGGGTTATGGAGATGCCATATTGCTCTGGCCTTTGTTGGTTGAAGTTTTACGCTGTCCTCTACCCATTGGGCTATCTTAGTTGTTTGATTTTAGTTTCTGGTTGTTCCTGGACTCTTGTAGTGGAGAGAATCCCTTTGGCAGGAAGATGGTTTTTCCTGAAGGAAGGTTTTCCAGCTTTTTGGGTATAGTCACTGGATGTCCAGTGTTTTTCAGTAGTTGCTACAGCTCACCTCAGGCATAGAGAACTCGGTGGTAACCATGGTCCTGATTAGTTGAGAGGGCTCTCCTCTCACTGGGAGAAGTCCTGGAGACAGCTGCCCTCCTTCTGGGTTTCTTGCTTTAAAGTTAGTGATCAACTGCTGTAACCTGTGTGTCCTGTGGTTTGGTCGGTTTTGTTAGGGATAATTGGTTGCCTCTTGGAGCAGTATTTGGGGGGTTGTTCTCAGGGTTCCCGGTCTTTTGTAGGTCTGAGGTTGGGGCTCTGTGCCCAGAACCCAAGAGGTAATCTGTGGCGGGTGAGTACTGCTCTGGTGTCTTGGGGTGCACAGTTCTGCCTGTAAGGTGTATTTGGTACAATTCAGGCCTCTGGGCTGGTGTAGCGTGCTCCTGCCTGCTAGTCTGTGGGAGCTGAGTTTCCGATCACTCTCTGCTCCCTGTTTGGGCCCAGATCTGTGATGGCTGGGCGTACTCACCTGTCTGCGATCTGCAGGCTGCTAGACTTTCCCTAGGTGACCCCAGCAGCATGGTTTCTTTCTTCCCTGTGGGGTCCTCTCTGGACAGGTGTTCCCAGTCCCTGTTGTACTGGGGCGTGCAGCTTGTCTGTACCGCTGAGCTGAGCGAGTAGCTCTCTGGGAGGCAGGGGCTCAGTTGTGTTGGCGGTGGGTACCTGCCATCATAGAGACCTTCCGGGGAAAGACTGGGTGACCTGTGAACAGTCTGGCAACTTTGCTTCCCATTGGGATCCCCCGCGACTGGGACCCCCAGCCTCAGGCACCCTTGTGCTCATGGATTAACCTGGGAAAGTGATTGGGACAGGGACGCTTGCGGCTCCAGACCAGAGACACAAAGCCCGCGTTACCTGGGATTTCTTCCTGGTTCTGGTTGGGTAGCTGTGAGTGGACCTGACCAATTCCCACACCGTGGGAGCCTCCCCTTACCTGGGAAACACGACTGATGTAGTTTCAGGGCCCAGAGTTCAGTCTCCTGGTCTCTGCACAGCGAGTGCTATCCTGCCTCTCAAACGCCGTACTCTACCGGCGCTGCCATCTTGGCTCCTCTCCCTAATTTCTTTCTCAGCCCTTTTGTCTTTTGTATACAGGTGGGCTACTGATTTTTTTTTTTGAGTTAATTTTGTATCCGGCCACTTTGCTGAAGGTGTTTATCAGCTGTAGGAGTTCCCTAGTGGAGTTTTTGGAGTCACTCACATATACTGTCATATCATCTGCAAATAGTGATAATTTGACTTCTTCCTTTACCATCTGTATCCCCTTGATCTCCTTCAACTGTCTTATTGCTCTAGCAAGGACTTCCAGCACTATGTTGAAGAGATATGGGGAGAGTGGGCAGCCTTGTCTTGTCCCTGATTTCAGTGGGATTGCTTTAAGTTTCTCTCTGTTCAGTTTGATGTTGGCTATAGGCTTGCTGTATATCGCCTTTACTATATTTAGATATGTGCCTTGTATCCCTGATCTCTCCAATACTTTAAACATGAATGGATGTTGGATTTTGTCAAATGCATTTTCAGCATCTAGGGAGATTATCATGTGTTCTTTTTCTTTCAGTTTGTTAATATGGTGGATCACATTGATGGATTTCCGTATATTGAACCACCCCTGCATACCTGGGATGAAGCCTACTTGGTCATAATGGACAATATTTTTGATGTGTTCTTGGATTCGGTTTGCAAGTCTTTTGTTAAGTATTTTTGCATCAATGTTCATAAGGAAGATTGGCCTGAAATTCTTTTTCTTTGTTGAGTCTTTGTGAGGTTTAGGTACCAAGGTGACTGTGGCTTCATAAAATGAGTTTGGTAATGTTGCTTCTGTTTCTATTTTGTGGAATAGTTAGAAGAGAATTTGTGTTAGCTCTTCTTTGAAGGTCTGTTAGAATTCTGCACTGAAGCCATCTGGTCCTGTGCTTTTTTTGGATGGGAGACTTTTGATGACCACTTCTATTTCTTTGGGGGATATAGGATTATGTAGTTGATTTACCTGGTCCTGGTTCAGCATTGGTAAGTCAAATCGATCAAGAAAATTGTCCATTTCATTTAGATTTTCAAATTTTGTTGCATTGAGACTTTTAAAGTAAGTCCTAATGATTGTTTGGATTTCCTCAGTGTTTGTAGTTATGTCCCCCTTTTCATTTCTGATTTTGTTGATTTGGATGGTGACTCGCTGCCTTTTAGTTAGCTTGGCTAAGGGTTTGTCGATCTTGTTGATTTTCTCAAAGAACCAGCTCTTGGTTTCATTGATTCTTTGAATTGTTTTATTTGTTTCTAATTGATTGATTCCAGCCCTGAGTTTGATCATTTCCAGCTGTCTACTCCTTCTTGGTGTGTCTGCTTCTTCTTTTTCTAAGGTTTTTAAGTGAGCCATTAAGTTGCTTGAATGCACTGTCTCGAATTTCTTCTTGAAGGCACTTAGTGCTATGAACTTTCCTCTTAGCACTGCTTTCATTGTGTCCCACAAGTTTGGGTATGTTGTGTCTTCATTTTCATTGATTTCTAGAAAGACTTTAATTTCTTTCTTTATTTCTTCCCTGACCCAGCTGTCATTTAGTAACAAGTTGTTCAGTTTCCATGTGTGTGTAGGCTTTTTGTTATTTCTGTTATTGTTGAGGTCCAGCTTTATTCCATGGTGGTCAAAGAAGATACACGGGAGTATCTCAATCTTTTTGTATCTGTGGAGGCTTGCTTTGTGACCAACTATATGGTCTATTTTGGAGAAGGTTCCATGAGGTGCTGAGAAGAAGGTAAATTCTTTTGTGTTTGGTGTAACGTTCTGTAAATGTCTGTTAGGTCCATTTGATTCATGATCTCTGTCAGAGACATTGTTTCTTTGTTTAATTTTTGTTTTGTTGACCTGTCCTTTGTTGAGAGTGGTGTGTTAAAGTCTCCCACTATTAAAATGTGGGGATCTATATGTGGTTTAAATTTTATCAATGTTTCTTTAACAACTGTGGGTGCTCTTGTATTTGGGGAATAGATGTTCAGGATTGTGATGTCTTCCTGGTGGAATTTTCCTTTGATGAGTATGAAGTGTCCTTCCCCATCTCTTTTGATTAATTTTGGTTGAAAGTCTATTTTATCAGATATTAGAATGGCTACTCTTGCTTGCTTTTTGGGTCCGTTTGCTTGGAAAGTCGTCTTCCAACCCTTTACCCTCAGGTAATGTCTATCTTTTTGTCCTAGGTGTGTTTCTTGTATGCAACAGATTGCTGGGTTTTGTTTACGTATCCATTCTGTTAATCTGTGTCTTTTTATTGGAGAGTTGAGTCCATTGATGTTGAGAGAGATTAATGACCAGTGGCTGTTAGATCCCTTGATTTTGATGTTGGCTGTGGTCATCAGGCTGTGTGCTTGGTTGCTTTTTGTTTTACTGTAGTAAGGTTATTTATTTCCTGTGTTTTCTTGAAAGAAGCTATTTTTGGGGGTTGTATTTTCCCTTCCAGTGTCTTCTGTAATGCTGGATTTGTTTGTAGGTATTGTTGAAATTTGTTTTTGTCATTGAATATCTTGTTTTCTTCATCTATGAGGACTGAGAGTTTTGCTGGGTATAGTAGCCTGGGCTGACATCTGTGTTCTCTTAGTGTCTGCATGATATCAGTCCAGGCTCTTCCGGCTTTCATAGTCTCTGTTGAAAAGTCAGGTATGATTCTAATGGGTTTGCCATTGAATATTACTTGGCCTTTTTCCCTTGCAACTTTTAGTATTTTTTCTTTGTTCTGTATACTTACTGTTTTGATTATTACGTGGTGGGAGGATTTTCTTTTTTGGTCTAATTTATTGCGTGTTCTGTAGGCTTCATGTATTCTTATTGGTCTCTCCTTTAACTTGGGGAAATTTTCTTCAATGATTTTGTTGAAAATATTTTCTGGGTCTTGGAGAAGGGAGTCTTCTTTTTCCTCTATACCTATTATTCTTAGGTTTTTGTCTTTTCTTATTGTCTTGGGTTTCTTGGACAGTCAGTGTCAGGAATTTTTTGGATTTAACATTTTCTTTGACAGATACATCGATTTCTTCCATTGTATCTTCTACACCTGAGATTCTTTCTTCCATCTCTTGTAGTCTGTTGGTTATGCTAACCTCTGTAGTTCCTGTTTTCTTCCCTAGATTCTTCCTCTCCATTATTTCCTCCATTTGTGTTTTCTTTAATTTTTCCAATTCTATCTTCAGGTCTTGAGTTGTTTTGTTTACTTTCTTCACCTCTCTGATTGTACTTTCCTGTTTTTCTTTTAGTTCCTTCTGTTTTAGTTCCTTTTAGTTTTCTTTTAGTTCCTTTTGTTTCTTTTATTTCATTCAGTGCTTTAAGCATTTCCTTTCTAAAGGCCATAGACTGTTTGGCTTCAGCTTCCTCTATTTCTTTATGGATGGAATATTCTGTTTCAGTTTATCTTCCGCTGTCTTTACATATCTTATTTGTTTCCTCTGTTATCATCTTCATGAGCATAGTTGTTATGTCATCTTCTTGGATTTCAGTTATGCTGGGGTGTCCAGGGCTACTTGCTCCTGGGTAACTGCGTTTTAGAGATGCCATATTGCTCTGTCTTTTGTTGCTTGAACTTTTACACTGGCCTCTACACATTGTGCTATCTTAGGTGTTTGGGATTATTTTCCGGTGGTTCCTGGGGATCCTGTGGTGGAGAGAATCCCCTTTGCAGAAAGCTGGTTTTTCCTGAAGGATGTCTTCTCAGCTTTTTGGGTATAGTTTCTGGATAGCTGGCATTTTTTCAGGAGTTGCTGCTGCTCACCTCAGGGATAGAGACCTGAGTGGTAACTGTGGTCTTTGTTAGTCAAGAGGGTTCTCCTCTCACCCAGGGAAGTCCTGAGGGCAGCTGCCCTGTTTCTGGGTTTCTTGCTGTAAATTTAATGATCAGCTGCTGTGACCCAGTTGTACATCTGGCGTGCAGCAACTGTTTGTGCCTGTGTCTGTAGCACAGCTTAGTGATGGCGGCTCGGCCCCGCTGTTCTTTGCTAGACTTTTTCCAGGGAAGGATTGGGTGATTTAAGTCAGTATAGTTTCCTTCCTTCCCTGTGGATTCTCTGGAGACAGGAACTCTCAGTCTCTCTCTCTCTCTCTCTCTCTCTCTCTCTCTCTCTCTCTCTCTCTTTTTGCCCTGGTGCTCTTTGCTAGGTCTCTGTCAGCTGGCTGGCCGCAGAAACTGCCTGTGTCTGGAGCACAGCTGAGTGATGGTGGCTCAGTCTCTGTCTTTCTGGCCTTTGGGAACCTGGGTGTTTGCCTAAACTGGGTAATTTTCCTGAGACCTTTTCGGGGTGGGGGTGTCGGCTGAGTGCTCTGAGATCAGACCAGCCATTTCCTTCCCTGTGTGTTTGCAGCAGACAGTGAAACTCTTTTGCTGGTGCCCTGGTGCCCACAGTTCTATCTCAGGCAGCAAATCAGTTGCGCAGGCAGGCAGGGCTCTGTGCCGGAGCCTGGGTCCTCAGCTCTGGCTCTGGGCTGGCTCCTGGGGAGCCCGTGGAACCCGAGTCTATTCCAGGGGATGTCTGGGTGATCTAAGGTCGGTCCCAATTGTTTCTGTACCGTGGGGTTATCTCTCAACTGAAAATTCCAGTCTCTGATAGTGTGGTGTGCACGGTTTAGTCTGGGACCATGACCAGAGACACTGGCTTGTGGCTCTGGGCTGGGGCTGGGGCTGGTGGCCAGCAGCCAAGCGTCTGGTGGAACCGGGATCTCTTCTGCGGTTTAGCCACGTGAGTTAAAAGCTGATTTAATCCCCCACCATGGGGTATCCTCTCACCTGGGAAACACAATGACTGTGTTTTATGGCCGTGGGTTCTGAATGCTGGTCACTGTGCTGATCCTACTGCTGCTGCTCAGAATGAGAGTTCTCCTGGCGCCGCCATCTTGCCCCTACTCAAAAAGTCTTCTTTTTCATCAATTCCTATTATTCTTATATTTCATCTTTTCATGGCTTCCTTGATTTCTTGGGTATTTTCTGTTTGGAACTTTTCTGAATTTACTTTCTCTTTGAGAGAAGTATCAATTTTTGCGAGGGTCTTCAGCTCCAGAGATTCTCTCTTCCATCTCTTGTATTCTGTTGGTGATGCTTACCTTTGTGGTTCCTGATCTTTTCTCTAAGTTCTCCAGCTCCAGAGTTTTCTCAGTTTGTGTTTTCTTTATTGATTCTAATTCTGTTTTCCTTCCTTGCACCATTTCCTTCATCTGTTTGAATGTGGATTCTTGTCTCTCTATGATGCTCTCTATGTTTTTTTTTTGTTGTTGTTCATTTCCTCTCTATATGCCACTAATTGTATCTCTACTTGTGCCTCTATTTTTTTGGCTATATTTGCCTGTGTTTTTTAAGAATTTTGTCCATTTCCTCTTTCTTTGCCTACAACTGACTGGCCAAATCTTTGGTAGATTTGTTCATTTCCTCTTTAACTGTCTGAATTTGCATGGCTATTTGGTTCCTGTTTATGAGCCTCAAATAATTGGGTAAGCATAGCTTTAAAGTCATTTTCCTGTGCTTTTGAAGAATTGGAGTATCCATCTATTTAGGGGTTTGTTGGTGAAGTCATGATGTCCTGATTCATTTTGGATGTGTTCTTTCACTTACCCCTGGCCATTGGCTTATCTGAAACTTTCCCTGTTTGTTTCTGGATTCTGAATTTCAGATTGGTACTGTCTCTCTGAAGAGAGTTCTTCAGGAAGCTGAGAGAGGTCATGTGGCCTTAGCGTGTGCATTGGTGCACTATCTGTACCTGTGGGAGGAAAGTATGCAGTGCACTTGTGTTTGGGTGTGTGTTTGTGTTTAAGTATGCAGGGAAGTGTGCCTCAAGGGACAGAGTGATA
Organism: Meriones unguiculatus; assembly: GCF_030254825.1. Taxonomy (NCBI): domain Eukaryota; kingdom Metazoa; phylum Chordata; class Mammalia; order Rodentia; family Muridae; genus Meriones; species Meriones unguiculatus. The sequence continues at coordinate 1,830,949 of NW_026843712.1, read as the reverse complement.
GAGAATGTTGAATCCTTGAGTGTGTGGGAGGGGCTCTGCCTTGCAGGCTCCTAGGGGGTTATTTGTGCATGCACTGTATATGTGGCAGGCACTGGTGATGGTCACAGTGCAATTTCTGGCATTAACTGCCTTAACTCCTCAGTTGGACCCACAGAGCAGGGGCTTCAATGTCCCAAGTGACCCTCTGTTTCCCACAGAGGGTATGTGGGTGAAAGTCTTCTATTTTACGCCTGGCTTCTATTTTAGAAGAACTCTGGATCTGGGGCTCTGCAGACACTCAAGGGTGCACTCACTCTCAAGCAGGTCACATTGGCAGGGATCAGAGTATCGGGGCTCTCTGCTCTCTGGTTTGGCCTTGCTTGGTCTTAGCAAGAGGACTGAAGTGCTCCTCCGCCAGCTCAGTGCTGCTACAGCCCAACGTTAGGAAGTCCAGCTACAGCTGGAGACTGGGATGACAGTCCAGATGCCTTCTGGGAAGTCCTGAAGGCCCTCCACTGTGCTCTCCAGGCCTGGAAGGCCCAGTGTCTGGTGTGCCTAGCTTCTATGGTGGGTTTGCTGGGCTTTGGTGGGTATATAGCACATTATCTGTCACTGAGGGATTGGGCAGGCCATACAGTCAGTGGCTGAATGACCCTGCAGAGCCAATATGGCATCCAGCAGACCTGGGACCCTGGGAGGATGGTGGCATGGGTCTGGGACTCCAGGACCAGTGCGGCTGGCAGTTTCTACTAAGGGGCTAGGAGCTCTGCCTCAGCTGCTGGCTGCAGAGCCCAGGCAGTTATATATGAGCTGAGAATCTTGGTGAGTCAGCTGTGGTGAGGAGGAGGACTGTCTGAGAAAGGGGAGTGCTGGAAGATCAAAGGATCATTTCTCTCCTTCCCCAAACAAGTCCATGTGTGACCCAAGACCAAAGTTCTCACCTCGTGTGATGTTCCCTGTCATTTAGAAAGCCTCACTGTCATTTCCCTGGCTTCACCAACTCAGGTGTTCAGCTCTTCCACAGCTCAGAAACTATGCATGCTAGTTGCCATCTTGGCTCCGCCCCCCCTGAACATTTTTAAGTCTAATCAGTAGAAAAGAAGTCAGGTATTAATTATTCCCTTGAAAACCACCATACTCTTTCTTTTTCAGTTTTTAAAAAATAAATCTTTGTTCTTTCCAAAACAAGATCCTGAAATTGCTGTACTTGGTGAAACCTTTGGTTTGAATGAAAAAAGAGTCACTGCCACAAAGTGTACAAAAATAGTGAGGATAGCTTTAGGATATGACAGACTGAAAATACAGGAATTGAATTGAGAAGTAAGAAATGAGCCAATAAAGGTCAATGAGATGGCTTGGATAATTTGAATAAATGCCTGAGAATTGAATATTACTAAATTAATATTAATTTCTTAGTTGTAGTAACAGTACCATGTGTTAAAGCCCAGTTCTTAGAAAAGTGTATGTGTGTATAGTGAACTATCATGATATCTGTAATTTACGTCTCAATTAATCAGATTACAAACATTTTAGGGATACAAATACTAATGTGGCAAAAAGGTGAACAGATGAATTTGGAATACTTTTGTGAACTCGCAATTATTCAATATGTTTATATTGGGGGAGGGGTCAAGAGAGGGTTTCCCTATACAGTCTTGCATGTCCTGGAGTTCACTCTATAGAGCAGGCTGGCCCTGAACTCTGAGATTTGCCTGCCTCTGTCTCCTAAGTGCTGAGAATAAAGGGTGTAGTACCACAGCCTGTCTTGCTTTTTAATTTTGAAAATGGAAAAATCTCTAACATTTCCATTTTCTTCTATTAAATTCTCTAAGTACACCTGGGCCTGGTGGAACATGCCTATAATCCAGCTCTCCAGGTGGCAGGGGCAGCCAGATCAATGAGAGTTCAGAGACAGCATGGTCTACAAAGAAAGTCCAGGACAGCCAAGGCTAAACAGAGAAATTCTGTCTCAAAAACTTAAAGAAAAATCTGGCACAAAACAGTTTTGATTGAATAGAAACACAGCAGTAATCATGTTATTTTTCAACTTCCAAATGGTATCAATCAGTAATATATTTGCATTTGGATATTTCTACTGAACTTCCATTGATCTCTAGACAAAAGTGATGGACATTAGATGTAGGAGCAAACAAGTAACAGGATAGGAGCCTACCACAGAGGGCCTCTGAAAGACTCTACCTAGCAGTGTATCAAAGCAGATACTAAGACTCATTACCAATATTCAGCAGAATGCAGGGATTCTTATGAAAGAAGGGGGAGTTAATATGACCTGGAGAGGACAGGAGCTCCACAAGGATCAAATATATCTGGGCACAGAGGTCTTTTATAAGACTGTTTCTCCAACCAAGAACCATGTATGAATATAAGCTGTTGCTCGGATGTAGCCCATGGTAGCTCAGTATCCAAGTGAGTGCTCTAGTGAGGGGAACAGAGACTACTTCTGATATGAACTCAATGGCTGGCTCTTTTGACCTCCTGTCCTCCAAGGGAGGAGCAGTCTTGCTAGGCCACAGAGAAGGACATTGCACCCAGTCCTGAAAATACTTGATAAGCTAGATTCAGATGGATGGGGAGGTGGATCTCCCCTATCAGTGGACTTGGAAAGGGGCAAGGAGGAGATGAGGGAGGGAGTGTGGAATTGAGAGAGAATGAGGAAAGGGGCTAAGCTGGGATATAAAGTAAACAACCTGTGATTAATATAAAAAATTATAAAAAATAAAATAAAAGATGTGGAGATAGACCTAAGCATTATTTTTTTTTTCTGAGTACAAGAAGATTGGGCATAAGCATAGTTTCCTTCATCGTCTCCCATTTTATCTCAACTATCCTCATGTCAGGTATAGTGTTCCATGCCTGTAATCTTAGATTTGTGGAAGACTAAAAGTTTGAGGCCAATATGGGTAATTTAGCAAAACCTTAAAAAATGTGCAAGGAAGGGTCTGAGACGCTCAGTGATAGAACACTTACTTGCATGCAGTGCCTATGAATAACACACACACACACACACACACACACACACACACGAAAACAAGCAAATCAAAACAAAACAAAAAATTTCTCTAGTAATGGTACTGTATAAATAGTAAAACTAACCAGGCTAGGTGGAGCACTTTTAATCCTGGTACTCCAGAAGCAGAGGCAGGTGGATGTCTGTGTTCAAGGCCAGCCTGGTCTACAGGGTACCTTAGGCAGGATAGGCAGGACTGTGTACAGATCCTGTATGAAAACAAACCAACCAACAAACAAACAAACAAACAAAAAACAGAAAAAAAATTCTGAGATTAGGAAAGCATAGCGTGTACAAAGCAAGTAGTGCACACTAATGATGACTGTAGTTTTCATTGCCAGGAAAAATTACATTCATGGTGATAATCCAAAACTCCCATAACTCCTAGATCCACTTGAAAGAACAATCACATCACATTTACAACTACCAAACATCATCATCAACCTTGAACATATCTTCCTACAGCACTTCCTGCCTGCTGTCCCTTACCTCTCAATAAGCTGTTTTCCGAAAACGATCTTGGTCCCTTCAACCTTTATAAGTTCTTCATTATCGTTATGAAAGACTGTCTTTTCCAGCTCTTCCTGATGTTCCTTTGTCATGGCTATAGGGTTAGAAGATGGAGCATTTGTTTTATAATAAAGGTGGCAGAATTTGTCCTCATATGCCCGATAGCACCACATGCCCCACATTTCAGCTGCAAAAGAAAAAAAATCAACATGTTAGACCTAAATGGGGTAAAACATGTCAAAACTAGTAAGAAATGTATATGCAGGAGGGGAGAAACAAGAACAGACATAATACTTTTTTAGGGGGCATGATCAAGACTGGGTTTCTCTGTGTAACTCTGGCTGTCCTGGATTCCCTCCAGAGACCACTTTGGCTTTCTGAACTCTAAGAGACACATACCTCTGCCACTACCTTCCAGTGAAAAGACAACATTTTATAAAAACTGGTTTGGATAGGTTAAGGTCACAAAGCTATTAAGTAGCAGAGCCAGGTTCACAGTTCTTTCCAATTGCAACAGTTCCTTTATCTTATTGTATACATTATGTAACAATACATGGAATCTTTAACCTAAGTGATGAAAAACAACCTGGATGTATTCTTGTCCTTTTCTAATTCTGTTCCTAAGGCATGTTTTATATGTATGTGAAGTGGTGTGTATAGGGGTATGCACAAGCCTTTGTATAGGTAACTACTGAAGACAGAAGTGAGTGTTACATTCCTTGAAGTTGGAGTTACAGGTGTTGATCAAACCCCAGTCCTCTGATACAGTAAGCACTCTTAACCCCTGAACCCTCTCTCTAGCCTCTCCTTTTAGTGGGCTACCATGTTAGAAAAGGATTGTGAGGTTGGGGAAATAGCTAACCAGTAGAGCACTTGGCTAATACACATCATGTCCTGGGTCTGATGTTCAATAACAAAGGTATATGGGAATAAATAAAACGTACCAAAGATACTCAACTCCTACAGAAAAGTGAGTGTATGTCTGTTTTCTTCCCAAGGTCTGATGAAGCCCAGAGGATCTTGGACTTGCTATGCTGTTTGTTCCCAAATCCTCCTGTTTCAGCTTGCCTAGTGGTGGGAATGCAGGTGTTGTTACAGGTATATTACCAAATAATATAGTCTAGTACCCCACAATGTTGCGTTTATTTCCAGCAAATAAAGATGACAAAAGCTGAAAGAAAAGGTTTGCTTTCCTCCTTTGCTTTGTTAGCTGTGGTCATATGTAACATTTTTTTTCCTTTTTCTTTTCTTTTTGGGACAGGGTCTTTCTGTGTTTTCAAACTCACAATCCTGCCTCAGTCTATCAAGTGGCAGGATTGAAGTGTGTCCCACAAACCTAGCTATAGTATTCTTACTTTTGTTGTTTTCAAGACACAGTTTTCTCAGTATTGCTGCTCTGGCTGTCCTGGGACTTGCTTTGTAAATCAGGCTGGCCTCAAACTCAGAGATCTGCCTGTCTCTGCAGAGTGCTGAGATTAAAGATGTGAGCCAACCATGCCTGACTTACTCTACTTACTTTTAAGTCAGGACGTTCCTTCATTTTGGGGTGCTTTTTCTCAGGAGGACCCTTCAGCTTCTTTTTCTGGTTTCGTTTAAGTCTCCTCAATTTCTCTTGACTCCTGTGATGTTCTATTCCGGCTACTTCTTGATGTTGCTTATCAAAAGAGACAAAATTTTGACTAAATAACAGGAAAAGTTCATGACACACACATATGTACATACAACCTCCACAAATCAAACAACAAAAATCCTTAGTATTCTACATTTAGACTAAAAATCTAAAATAATACAGAGAATTATTTTCATGAAAATCCTTTGTCTTATTTTTTAAATTATGCTAGTCTTTCTGTTTTGCTGGTTTTGTTTTTGAGACAAAGTCTCCTATATACCAGACTGCCTTCAAACTTGCTGTACAGCCAAGGATGATCTTGAACTTCTGATCCTCCCATCCTTTATGCCCAGTGGATTATACTAATCTTTTATTTTTAAATTTTTAAAGATGTGTATAGGTGTTTTGCCTTCATCCATGTCTGTGCACCACATTGATGAAGTACCCAAGAAGACTAGAAGAAAGTTCAGATCTCCTGAAACTATAGCTAAAGATGTTTGTGAGCTGCCTTGTAGGTGCTAGGAAATAAAACTTCAAGAGAAGCCAGTGTTCTTAGCTGATGAGTCATCTCTCCAGACTCCTTCCCTTTTTTTGAGGTAGTGTCTTATTACATAGCCTTGGATGACCTGGAACTCAATATGTAGACCATGTTGGTGTCACATTCTGCCTCTCAAGTGCTGAGATTAATGGTGTGTATCTTCACATTCACAATCACTCCCAGTGGATTATACTACCTTATACCTAATACGTGAACAGTATTTTAATCATCCAACATAATTTCTTTTTCAGCAAACTTGCTTCTCATCTGTCAATTCTTTAGGAGAGAATAAAGACAGGAATGAATTCTTCACCTGCAGTAAGTGGCCAGGATGAAGGGAGCCCAGGAAAGGAGATGTGTGGCAATAAACAGTTTCTCCATATTTGCAATATGGGGCTCCAGGATCTTTTCCAGGTTCCTAGCAGAAACATAGCAACTCAGTTAGACTCACATAATAAAATTAATAAAGATACATTTAATCTTCCAAAAGTGCCACACCCATGCCAGTGTCGCCATAGTAGCATAAGCTACAGGGTGGGGGATATGATTTCTCTGGAAATAATGCCCCCTGGAAGGTCCCTGGCAAACTCATCCCATTTGGAAAAGAGACGTGTTCTGAGATTTCTACGCTTCTTCAGTTGTGGCTCTGGGGCTGGAATAATGAATTCTTTGATCTTTCTCTTTGACACCTGAAACAGCACAACTAACTTTATAAAGGAATTTATTATTAGTAGATTGTTAAAGGCTTTAATAAAAATAAGTTTAAGGAAAGTAATAAATTAGATTTAGTATTAATAGGCATTAAAAATAGTAAAATAATAATAGGCCCCTTCTTAAAAAATAATAGCATGAGAGGTGCAGCTGGCGGGAGTTTCCCCCTCCCTTCAGTGCCTTGTTCCTAAGGAAGATCATAAATCTTAAGCAGGACATATGGGAGGAGGGTTAACAAAGGTGTAGTTAGATTTTGATATAGAGAGGACTTTGGCAGGCATCTGACTTAGCTCCTGACTTTCCTCTTCATTGGTTAGCAATAATGAAACTATATTTGAGGTTTCTTTTCCTTTGTTTGCTCTGATCAAAAAGTTTTTAGGCCAAGATTATTTGTGGGTACTGCTTTATGTTTGATTGCATTTTGAGTTAAAATGTAAACTTTGTATTCTTGGTAAAAGTAAATGTTCTGGGAAGTATGCCAATTTTAAGGTGACTTTTGTGAAATCATTATAAAAATACTAGCTTGATTTCAGTAAAGTTGCAGCAGAGTCAAAACCATCAAGGTGTCTCTGTCTGTCAATTCTTTCCCAAAACCGTGTCTTCCTGTCTAAAGCCTTGTTCTCCCGCGGATGACGGGAGCCCAACTGGGCCGGTCCGTGGCACAAAAGGGACATATCCCTCCTTTCTCCCCCCAAAATATACATTCATCAAAATATATGTCCACAGATTATCACTACAAACCTAATTAGGTATATTGATAACAAACATTCAGGGCTTGGAGGGATGGCTCCATGTTGAGGAACACTTGTTCTTGGAGAGGCCCCAGGTGTGGTTCTCAGTACTCACATGGTGGCTTATAACCATCCACACTTACTGTTCTAGAGCTTCTGACACACTTTTCTGGTCTCCTAAGGCACCAGGCTCACATATATAGGACACACACATTTGTGCTGCAATACACTTGTACACATAAATAAAATAAATTAGTATTTTTTAAACATACAGCTAAAAAACATTAAAAAATATATGAGTAAAGTCTCAGCCATTTATACTAATTTTTCATCATGATTACCATGCCAACTTACATCATTAATGGTTCATTTTTCTAATTGCATTCTGCAAGTATAAGGTCTCCATCTTTGCCTGTGAGGTCCTGAGATATGTCCATAAAAATCATTTCTCTGCCACCCGAGGCTCACCTCTGTGTAATACTAAGGATTAAAACTAAGGTATTACACAGGCCAGGCAAGGACTCTACAACTGAGCTGTGATCTCTAGCCCTCTTGACTTCTTTTTGCATTAGTTTTAGACAGAATCTCACTAAGTTACCAAAGCTTCCCTGGAACACACTCTGTAGCCTTGAACTTAGTCTTCTTGCCTTGGCCTCCTAAGTAACTGGATCCATGCTACCAGGCCCAGCTAAAATTCACCCATCCCACTGATAATTGTGGATTTTCTAAGTAGATCTCTGTGGCTCGCGCTATCGTCTCACCAGCAAGAACAACACAGCACACACAGGATCCTTCTGCAGTAAAGCTTTAATGCATCTTGAGAGGGAGAGCATAAGCTTACAGCGAGTAGAAATGGAGACCTCAAATGGAAGATACCCATCCCTTATATAGGAAACTGTCCTCCGCCTAGGATGTGTCAGTCACTGATTGGCTGTTGTTCATCACCCCATATGACGCCCCGGGCTGGGCTCGTGATGACGGTTGCCCAACGGTCATAAAGGTCATACGGTTTACCAGTTTTGAGGGCAGAAGCCAGCGCCATGGCAACCAAACCCCGGCTCTCCACATCTCCCCCTTTTTTATTTTGTTTGAACAGTAAGCTTCCTACTGTCAATACAGCATTATGCCAGAAAGCCAACGTCTGAGCCTGGTGGAAGGCAATGCTTCAGCCGTTGCCCGTCATTGGAGCAACCTCCTCACTGTGAGGCTGTCCTGTCTTAGGTCGGGGAAGACTTATTTGCACTTTTCCGTCACTGACTTTCCAGATCATTTGGCAAGAGAAAAATTGTGATTTACACCCATCCCCGTGCAATGGGAAACAGATCCCCAGGGAGTGCAAGGGCTGTAAATCCAGATTGTGGCATGTGCTTGCAAAGACAGAGGCAACCTTGTCAAACATTAATTTTTCAGCATGGATAAGCAAATATCGGGGGAGGTGCCTTGCTCCAGAGTGGCTAGCGCCTGTACGATCACCACCTTGTCACGTTTTTGTTGGGTTTTGAGTTTGCAGAAAAATCAGAGGACAAATATTAAACCACAGCACAGGGCAGCGCCAAACATCCCAACGCCCACCCATTCCTTAAAATAAGAAAAGGCGGAAAAAACCCAGGATAATAAGCCATCTGTGAGCGATAAATCCACTCGAGTAGAATTAATAGTCGCCACCGCCACCCTTAGCTCTTCATTTCTTCAAATACTTCTGATCAATTTCCTGCAAGATATAGGGACAATTTCCTGGACAAATTAGTGGCTTGGGTAAGATTTTCATATTGTACACTGGTAATACAGAGTGCTCCTATTTTTCTTTCACACCCTAATTGAGCCAATTGAGATAAAATATCTATTCTTTCTTCCACAAGATCCAGACGCTGGTTAAGAACCATCAATCCACCTTTTAATTGTGCGCTAGCAGATGCATGAAGGTTTATGGCTTCAGCCACACCTGCCATTGCCAAGCCGACTGCAGTCAGCGATGGCAGTAACAACGGCTGTGGTGATGCCATAATCTTTCTTCTGTCTAAACAGGGAGAGGGTGGATGGAGTCTCCACAGGGATTGGGATCCACTGCGGGACTCTAACAACCAGGGCACGAGCGTAACGCCTGGCATTCCAACATTGCAACATCCAGCATGTCTCATTGGTACAACTTCTAAAAGAATTATTGGACAAAACAAGTAAAAAAAGGGGAATAAACAGACAGGACTAGGCGGAAAAACCGTCTGATTTGTATTGGACGAGAAAAATTTAGGAAAAACCAATTAATTATGTCTGACCGGCATAGGCTTTGGGAATGCAGACATGATTCCCCAAAGGTGTTCCCCTGTCGTATTACCATCTGCATCATCATAACAAGATGATTCCACATTCTCATCATCTGTTCTCTTAGTGGATTCCACAATCCTCCTAGTAAGTCTTTCAGGAACCCAGAATGGATTGTCTTCACCCTGTGGAAAAACACAAACAGCTCCCCTGGATCTTATAAGAATAGGATCCGGTCCTTTCCATGTGTTACTCAGAACATCTTTCCATTTAACCATCTCTTTTGGCCTATTAGGCTCTGAGTAATGTCTTTCTGCTGCAGTATGGCCTTTATCATCCAAGTTTAAAAAATTTAGGGTAAAGAGTGCCATAGAGACGGCCACTCTTGGTACTGAGGGAAGAACATCCTCTATTCCCCTTTTTTGTTTTATTAAGTAAGATTTGAGCGTGTGATGTGCACGTTCTACAATCCCTTGTCCTTGAGGGTTGTAGGGAAGGCCAGTCAGATGAGTCACGTTCAGCTGACGACAGAACTGCTGAAATTTTTGTGAAGTATATGCAGGTCCATTATCAGTCTTGAGAGTCTTAGGCATTCCCCAAGCACTCCACGCCTCAAGGCAATGTTGTATCGCATGTGAGGCTTTTTCTCCTGTCAATGGTGTGGCAAATATAATGCCTGAGCATGTATCAATGGAGACATGCAGGTATTGAAGTCTTCCAAAAGAAGAGACATGAGTAACATCCATTTGCCAAATCTGTAATGGTCTTATGCCCCGTGGGTTTATTCCTATATGAGGTACGAGTAGAAACGCACAACAGTTTTTACATTGAGTCACAATATTTCTGGCTTCCTTTCTGGTTATAGAAAAGTGGCGGCAGAGAGTCTCAGCCGTCACATGGAAGCGTTGATGAAAGTCTGTCGCGTGCAATCCTTCGCCGATAAGGAAGACGCGGCAACCGAAGATTTGTCCAGCAGAATCTTTATTGTAGAGCTCTTGTAGGTAGATGGAGAAGGACCCCAAACCCCAAGCGCGCTCTGCTTAAATAGCCTGCAGGGCGGCGTGCTCGTCTGTGATTGGTGCTCCGCACAATACCCAATTAGCATGTGTTCTCTGATAGGGAGAGCACTCAAGTCTGTGATTGGTGCTCCGCACAATACCCAATTAGCATGTGTTCTCTGATAGGGAGAGCACTCAAATCCGTATTTGCATGTTGTGGCGCATGCGCCGCTGTAAGGCGAGTTCTAGCAGGAAGCCAGCGCCATCTCGTAATGGCGAATGCGGCTCCCGACATCTCCCCCTTTCTTAAAAATTACAAGCAAAGCCAAACGGTACACAATGAGATTTCCGATCAGCTCACTGACTCAACAGTATAAGCGATCGAGGAGGTTACATAGTATAAGAGACCCTTTGCACCTTGAACCCCGTGCAATGGGAACCTGAGCCCTGGGAGATGCAAAGGTCTGATCAGAACAGCATCCCGGTGCAATGGGAACCTGTGCCCGTCAGGAGTGCCATGAGTTCTGACAGTGTCTCAACGGCTAAGCATGTTTAACCAAACTTGAGGGGAAGATCCCTGTTCGACAGCCAGCATAGCCTGAACGATGGCCACATTTTTTGCATGTTGTTGTCTTTTGAATTTGCGCAGCAACCAAAAACAGAGGAGCAGTCCCACAAACAAGGTCACTCCAAACATTCCTACACCAACCCATTCTTTAAAATAGGAGAAGGCGGAGGACATCCAAGAAAACAATCCACTTGTAACAGAAATGTCCAAACGAGTAGAATTAATTTGAGTTATGGCAAGGTGCAATTCTCTCATGGTCTCATCGAACTCCGCACTCCAATTGGATTGTAACAACCAAGACAGTTCCTTAGATAAATTCGCTGCCCTAGTAAAATTATTATATTGAATGGAGGTTACACAAAGTCCAGGTAACTTAACTTCACATCCTAACTGAGCTAACTGCCACAATATTTCTATTTGTTCCTGAACCAAATCAATACGCTGATTGACAATCATTAATCCTCCTCTTAACTGATTATTTACTGATGCTTGAATATCTATCGCTTCACTTACTGATGCAGACAAATTATTAAGAGTTTGAACAGTAGCTACCTGACCTTGCAAGGCCAGGGCGGATGTAGCAAGGGAAGCTCCAATAGCAGCAGTTGCAATAATGGCTACAATAGCTGCAGTAATACCAAAATCTTGTTTTTGTCCTAGCAGTGTCAGGATCCAAAGCAGGGCCATCATGCTTCACCACTCGAGTCAACCGTGCTGGAACCCAAATTGGATTTTCTTGACCCTGTGGGAAAACACAAACAGCTCCCCTGGATCTTATTAATATAGGATCCGGTCCTTTCCATTGATTATCAAGTACATCTTTCCATTTTACAAGTTCTTTTGGAGATGCATGAGTGACATGTCTGTTTGCAGCAGACTGTCCATTAGAATCCAATTTCAAAAAATTTAAGGTAAATAGAGTAAGGGAAAGAGTCGCTTTCTGACCCATACTGGGGCAGAGTCCCCCTTTTTGTTTTTGTAAATAAGTTTTGATAGTACTATGTGCCCGGTCCACCATACCTTGGCCTTGGGGATTATAGGGCAATCCTGTAACATGATGGACTTCCATTTTCGAGCAAAATTGCTGAAATGTTTTAGAAGTATAAGCAGGTCCGTTATCAGTCTTTAGCTGTCGTGGCTTTCCCCATGCTGCCCACGCGTCCAGGCAATGGGTGATGACATGAGCCACCTTTTCTCCTGATAAAGGTGTGGCGTGGACAACCCCGGAACAGGTATCCACAGAGACATGAACATACTTTAACATCCATTTGCCAAATATGTAAGGGTTTTAATCCTCTAGGGTTAACACCAATAACAGGTGCAGGTCTAAATTCTGCACAATTAGCACATTTCAATACAATATCGCGGGCATCTGCTCGCGAAATGCCAAATTTCATTCTAAGTGTCTCTGCCAGAACATGATATAACTCATGGAAAGCGGCAGCATCCTGTACAGGATTAAGCATAAGATAAACTGCTTTAGTGGCTTTATCAGCCAGGTCATTAGCTCTTGCCATGGGTCCAGGTAATAGCGTATGCGCTCTCATATGTTGAATAAAAAAGGGATTTACTCTTGTTCTAATAGATTGTTGAATATCAGCAAAAACTTGTGCAATAGTACTTTTGGAGGAAATTAGTCCCACTGTTTCTAGAATTTGTACTGCTCCCACCACATAATGTGAGTCGGAGATGATATTTAAGGGTTGAGGAAAGGCTCGTAGAACCTCAGCTACAATAGCACATTCAACCAATTGCGGGGACGAAAAATTAAAGCACTTTTGAAATGCCTGATTACCAACAACATAACTTCCTATACCTGTCTTGGACCCATCAGTAAAGACATCAATAGCTCCTATAATAGGCTGATTTTTAGTAATTTTTGGAAATATAAATGCATTGGTCAGAGTAAACTGTAATAAAGGATGTTTTGGATAATGATTGTCGATACCACCAGGAAAGGTACAGCGGAGAATTGCCCAAGTGTCTATGGTGGCACACAGCACATTTATTTGCTGAGCAGTATAAGGCACAATGATAGATTCCGGCTCACAACCGAAATGAGTCAGAGCCAGCTGAACACCCTTTTGAGCAATTTCTCCCACCTGGGTTGGATAATGACTCAGCACTTTACCAGGGGAAGTCTGAGAATGGACCCACAACAGTGGCCCCTGTTGCCATAACACTGCTGTAGGCTGATGAGGTGAGGGAACAATACATAACTGAAATGGAATGGAAGGATCCAACCGGGACAGGGAAGCCTCTCCCAATTTCTTCTCCACCTTATCTAAAACCTGAGCAGCTTCGGCCGTAAGCTGTCTACAGGAAGTAATGGCCGAATCTCCCTCCAAAATGGCAAACAATGGTTTAAGCTCCGCGGTAGTCAAATTTAAATATGGCCGCACCCAATTAATGTCACCCAATAGCTTTTGAAAATCATTAAGTGTCTTAAGGACATCTCTTCTGATGGTAATCTTTTGTGGCTTTATCTGCATAGGATAAATGGTAGATCCGAGGAAATTTCCAATCTCCCCTTCTTGTACCTTTTCAGGAGCTATAAACAAGCCTTTACCTTTTAGCTCAGCAGACAGAACCCCAAAGGCTCGCTGCAAAAGAGCTTGATCTGAGTGACACAGTAAAATATCATCCATGTAGTGGCATATTTTAATGGTGGGAAATTGAGTTCTAACCGGCTGGATAGCTCTGGCTACATAAAGTTGGCACATTGTCGGACTATTTGCCATACCTTGAGGCAAAACCTTCCATTGATATCTATTATCAGGCTGTTCATGATTAATGCTAGGCAAAGTAAAGGCAAATCTAATTCTATCCTGGCCATGTAAGGGTATGGAGAAAAAACAATCTTTAATATCTACTATTAAAAGTTTCCAATGGACTGGGAGAGTGGATAGTAGAGGTAAACCCCTCTGAATGGGGCCCATGACCTGCATCTGCTTATTTATGGCTCGCAGATCATGTAACAACCTCCATTTTCCAGATTTTTTCTTAATAACAAAAATAGGGGTGTTCCAAGGTGACTGTGAGCATTCTATATGCCCATGGTCAAGTTGCCCCTTGACCAGCTGACTGGCTGCTGCAAGCTTTTCAGAGGTTAGAGGCCACAGAGGAACCCACACCGGGTCCTCTGTTTTCCAGGGAATGGGGATCGCCTCCCCAGTGGCCCCTAGGAAAAACCCAGCCCTGTTCTGCCTTGTCTCCCATGAGAAGGTACAGGACTCGTACGCCCTTGCAAATGTTTGCCAAGCCCTTTACCAGGGATGCAACCCATATTTTTCATCATTTGTTGACTTTGAGGTGAATAATCATTAGTCAATGTAAGATCCAATTGCTGCAATACCTCCCTTCCCCATAAATTAATGGGGAGAGGTAACACATAAGGGACTAAAGTTCCTCTCCTTCCTTCTTCATTTTGCCAATGTAATTCTTTTGCACTCTTTTTTGGAGCGTCTTCGTACCCCAATCCTTGCAAGGACTGAGATGATTGAATGAGAGGCCATCCTGATGGCCACCAAGTGGTAGATATTATACTAGTATCCGCTCCAGTATCCAATAAGCCCTGAAACCTTTTGCCTTCTATTAACAACTCCATCATTGGTCGCTTATCCAATTGCAAAGAGAGGAACGTATGCTGACCACCTGAGGAGCCAAAACCCTTAGTTCCTCGAGGATTGTTTCGACTAAGAAAATTTTGATGTAAGCTGGGTAATACCAACAATTGAGCTATCCTATCTCCAGGGGAAATAGCACTGATCCCCCGAGGGGATGAGCACAATATTTGTAATTGGCCTGTGAAATCCTGATCAATAACTCCTGGGTGGACAATAAGACCTTTTAAAGTCGTTGACGAACGTCCAATTATTAATCCTACCGTGCCTACTGGTAGGGGACCTGCGAGATCTGAGGGGATTGGTTGGCATCCCATGATAGGTGTCAATACTGCTCTGGCGGCTGCACGCAGGTCCAATCCTGCTGATCCGGAGGTTGCTCTTCGGATGGTGTCGTCTTCACAAATCTCTTGGACTGGTATGGAGTCTGTTGGATTGCCCCATACATTTGTGTTGGGCCCTGGGGTCGGGGGCCCCGTTTCCCGTTTTTTGACTGCTCTGTAGAGCGTTCAGGAAGGGGTCTCCCTTGACTGTCTTTTACTGACCTACATTCATTAGCCCAATGTTTTCCCTTCTTGCACCGCGGACACAACCCCGGTTGTTTAGTGGGTTGCGTAGTAGGGGCCGCAGCCTGAGACCTACACTGTCTTTTTATATGGCCCATTTTTCCACAGTTAAAGCATTTCATGTTTGCAGCCTTTTGGGCAGATAATACTGCTGCTGCTATACCATGATTAGTCAATGGCCCTCCTATTTCTCTACAGGCTTTCATCCAGGCATTTATTCCTTTTCCTTTCCAGGGAGTAATAGCATTTCTACATTCTTTTGTGCATTGCTCATAAATCAATTGTTCTACAAACGGCATTGCACCTTCAGGATCCTCAAATATTCTCCCTGCTGCTTCCATCATTCTTGCCACGAAATCTGAAAATGGCTCAGTGGCTCCCTGTATAATCTTTGTCAAGTTTCCAGTAACTTGTCCTTTATTTGGCAGACTTTTCCAGGCTCGAACAGCAGCCTTATTAATCTGCTCATATACCTCCACTGGATACATAGTTTGATTGACTACCCATTGTCCTTGGCCCGTGAGCATATCAAAGCTCCACTGAGGGCGCTGGTTGGCTATGTTTTGTTTTGCTTGAGCCATGCACAATTCTTGATAAATTGATCTCCAATCTAAATATTGGCCCATGGAGAGGCATGCCTTGACAGTGTTGGCCCAATCATCAGGAGTCATAGCATTGGCGGCTAGTCTTTCTATCAGTGCTAGAGTAAACGAGGCACTGACGCCATACGTCTGCACTGACTCCACCAGAGCCTTTAATTGTTTCAGATCCAAAGGAGTGTGATGCCTTTGGTTTTGAGCATCTTCCCATACAGGGAATGCTGCCTGTATTTTTTTCATTTCCTTTCCAGGGATCAGTGAACTGCCTCCCCCAGCCTTATTTTTCTCTATTGCCTCATAAGGAGGTGCTGTTGGCCCATACCCGGGCATGTAGGGCGGGGCACGACCATATCTTCCTCTCTCATATTTTGCAGCTTCCTCATCCAACTCAGCCTGTTCAGCAGGGTCAAGCCCTGCTTCCTCCTCAGAGTCAGATGACTCTTGTTGATCTTCTCCTTCAGAGGACGTCTCCTCCTCGGAAGAGGATGATATTGTATAATTCTTAAACTCAGTGAGGAGAGGATACAATTTAGGGTCCTCCTCACCTTTACTTACCCCTTTCTCAGAGGCAGGCAGCAGCTTTAAGTTTTTTGCTCGCTGTTCGAGCTCTTCTTCCTTCTTTGCAAGCTGCTTTGCCCTTTTTTCAAGTTCAGCTAGCTTATCTTTACCTTTTACTTTCTTTTTTATTGGCTTTCTTTCCTGCTTAGCCTTTTTTCCCTTTTCAGCTTCTGATAGACTATCTTGGTGGTCTGATAATGCCCGTTGGCCTTCCCTGATTTTTTCCTTACATCTTTCATCCTTAATGCAAGATTTTAACAGTTTGTATAGTGGCCACACCCCTGGTTTCAGGGTCCCCTGTTCTTTCTCTCGTGTCAAATCTCCTCCTAATTTATCCCACGATCTTTTAGAAAGGGACCCAGAGACCACAAACCAGGGAGCTACTCGATCAACCTCCTTAAGAAAGTTCCGCAGCACCCTGTCAGGGATTTTTAAATCCTTTTGCTTCAGCAGCGCCTGCGCTGCTTCCAAAATCGGTTTAGTTGGTTGGTTACCCATAGCTCCTTTATCTACAGGGGAGAGCGCGGCGGCTCAGCTACCTACCTGAGTCTTATGGCCAATTATTCAAAATTGCAAAAAGGACAGATGCAAGTTTTATCCCGTTTCCCACAATTAAGACACAGACAACACAGTAAAACAAAAACGAAACTAACAACGAGAAACGGAATACACCAGACCACAGAAATCATACCTTGCTGAAAAGTGCTGCAGCTTTTCACTCTGCTGGCTTGAATCTTCCTCCGACGAGCAGTTGGGGGTCCTTCGAGTCGTTCCTCTGCCCGGGGTCGGCGGTTCCCGGGTTTCGGCACCACTTGTCGCGTGCAATCCTTCGCCGATAAGGAAGACGCGGCAACCGAAGATTTGTCCAGCAGAATCTTTATTGTAGAGCTCTTGTAGGTAGATGGAGAAGGACCCCAAACCCCAAGCGCGCTCTGCTTAAATAGCCTGCAGGGCGGCGTGCTCGTCTGTGATTGGTGCTCCGCACAATACCCAATTAGCATGTGTTCTCTGATAGGGAGAGCACTCAAGTCTGTGATTGGTGCTCCGCACAATACCCAATTAGCATGTGTTCTCTGATAGGGAGAGCACTCAAATCCGTATTTGCATGTTGTGGCGCATGCGCCGCTGTAAGGCGAGTTCTAGCAGGAAGCCAGCGCCATCTCGTAATGGCGAATGCGGCTCCCGACAAAAGTCTTTTGCCATATCTGCCTGGGAGGACAGTGCAACAGCTACAAATTGAGTAGCTTTGTCTGCCAAATCATTGCCCCGGGACATTGGGCCTGGCAGACCCGAATGTGCCCTGACATGGGTAATGTATATGGGAGTTCTTCTATTTTGTAAGGTCGATTGTATTTGCTGAAGAATAGAAGCGACCTTACTAGAGGGTTTAATGACTCCCGCGGCCTCCAATAGGTTAACTGCATTAACCACATAACAGGAATCTGACACTATATTTAAGGGCTCTGAAAAGGTTTTTAGAACTTCTAAGACTACCAAACACTCTACCACTTGAGGTGAGGTTTCTTTATAGTCTTTAGATATTACCCTGTCATTAACCACATAAGCACCAATTCCTGTTTTTGAACCATCTGTATATACTACTAATCCATCTTTGAGTGGGGACTTAACTGTTATTTGTGGAAACACCACAGCTTGATTTAGTGCAAATTGTAGAATAGGATGTTTTGGATAATGATTATCAATTTTTCCTGTAAAGGAGGTAATCAAAACAGCCCAATCATTAGAAGTGGCCGCTAGGGTTTGAACTTGTGCAGCAGTATAGGGTACAATTATGAGTTCGGGCTCTCGCCCAAAATAGGTAATTGCTGACTTTAATCCCCTGAGGGCTAATTGTGCAATGGCATTGGGATACCAATCTATAATCTTAGCAGGAGATGCATTTGGATGGTGGTCCATCTGCCATAACACAGCAGTTGGCAGCTGAAACGTCTTGAAGACACATAAATTAAAAGCCTGTGTATTATCAATGCATTGTAATTGTGCATTTTGTAAAGCTATTTACACCTTCTGCAGGGCTTGGCTAGCTGCAGGCGTAAGACTCCTGGGAGAGGAGATATGAGGATCTCCCTCCAGGATATCAAACAAAGGCTTTAATTCAGCAGTAGGAATTTTTAAGAAAGGTCGAAGCCAATTAACATCTCCTAACAGTTTTTGAAAATCATTTAAGGTACGGAGATGATCTCTCCTTATTTCTACTTTTTGAGGCACAATTTTTGTAGAGGACACTATGGATCCCAAGAATTGTCCAGTATTGGCCATTTGCACTTTGTCTGTAGCAACATGTAGACCCCATTGTTTTAAAATTTTTAGCAAAGAATAGGCTTTTTGAAGCATTGTCATATCTCTGTGGCATAAAAGAATTCTGCTCCATATAATGAAGCAGAATTAACGAAGAATATTGCTTTCTTAACAGCAGCAATGCTTCTTGAACATAAAGTTGACACATAGTGGGACTATTAGTCATTTCCTGTGGCAGGACTTTCCATTGATAGCGCTTATCAGGCTCTGCATGGTTAATGGAGGGAATGGTAAAAGCAAATCTAGGCCTATCTTTGGGAAATAGAGGTATGGAGAAAAAGAAATCTTTAATATCTACAATAATTAGGCTCCAGCCCTTAGGTAGGGCAGACAGCATAGGAAGGCCCCTCTGTACGGGGCCAAACATATTCATCTGTTCATTAATGGCTCTCAAATCATGTAACAATCTCCATTTGCCTGATTTTTTCTTAATCACAGAAATTGGAGTGTTCCATGGAGATGTAGATGGTTCAATGTGACCCATATTTAATTGTTCTTTTACTAGCTGGGTCACCGCTTCTAGCTTTTCAGAGGATAGTGGCCATTGAGGAACCCACATAGGGTCCTCTGTTTTCCATGGTATGGGTCGTGCTGCCCCAATGGCCCCTAGGAAAAACCCAAACCTTGTCTGGTTTGGTTTCCTGTGGGTGAGATAGGTTCTGTTCTTCCTTGCTCTTGTTTACCCAATCCTTTTCCTATCTTGTACCCCATCTTTGACATAATGCCTTTTGCTTGCGATGAGTATCCCAGGAGGGGCACACTCATTTGATAGGGTCAAACCCATATGTTGCATAATGTCTCTTCCCCAAAGATTGACTGGGAAAGGGAGCACATATGGTATAAATTTTCCTTGCTGACCTTCTGGGGTTTCCCATATTAAGGCAGCAGAGCTGATTGAGGGGCAGGATTGATACCCCAGCCCTTGTAAAGAATGGGATGATTGGGTGGGCCAGGCTTTAGGCCACCAATGAGAGGAGATTATGCTTTTATCTGCTCCTGTATCTAGAATACCTTCAAACGTTTTGCCATTAATTTTTAAATGGAGCCTGGGTCTCTCATGTAAAGGGACCATCAAGTAGGCCTAATCATTGCCTGAAGAACCCATTTTGGCAATTTTTGGTCTGGAGGATCCTCCCTCTATATCGGGGAGGAGTAGCAATTGAGCGATTCTGTCTCCTTTCGAGATTGAAAAAAATCCTTTTGGACTAGAGCATAAAATTTGAATTTCTGTAGAATGTTGATTATCTACAATTCCAGGGTATACTATTAGACCTTGTAAGGTAAGTGCGCCTCAACCCAGTATGAGGCCAACAGTTCCTGGAGGCAAAGGTGTTATGGTCTCTGCAGGAACTGGTTGAACACTCATTTGTGGCATCAGTAAGAAGTCGGAGGCGGCACGCAGGTCCACTCTTGTGGAGTGTCCTGAGCTGTGTCTCTGTTGTCCTCCTGGGTTCTGACAAGCCGGTTCCCATATCTTTGAGGGCCCTGGGACCGAGGGACCGACGGCCTGATTATTATCAGTAGTCTGATTATTGATGGGTGGGAGGAGTCTCCCCTGGACATCTCTCACTGAGCGGCATTGACTAGCTTTATGATATCCTTTGCCACAACGGTTGCAGAGGGTCGGTGTTTCCCCCCTCCTATTTGAATTTTTGCAATCTTTTTTAAAATGTCCAGGTTTGCCACAGTTATAGCAAGTCCTCTGGTTGGTCTTACCAGCAGGACATTTTTGAGATTGGAGGATAGCAGCCGCTAGGCCCACATTGGTAAGCGGTCCTCCGAGGTCTCTGCACACTCTGAGCCAATCTTGTAATCCCTTGTTCTTTCTGGGGGCTTTGGCTGCCCTACATTCTTGAGTAGCTTGTTCAAATATCAGCTGTTCAATAAAAGGTTCAACTTGTTCTATATCTCCAAAAATGTGCCCTGTGGCCTCCATCATTCTGGCCACAAAATCTGAAAATGACTCTTGAGATCCTTGTACAATCTTTGTAAGCTGCCTATTGGCCTCTCCTTTACGAGATAACGCCTTCCAGGCCTTAATGGCCATTTGAGAAATTTGAACATAAGCTCCCCAATGATAATTTGTTTGGTCCACGGTAAAGCGTCCTTGGCCTGTCAACAGATCAAAGGTCCAATCTCTCTGTTCAGGGGTAAGAGCATAGGCATTTGCTTGAGCTTGTGTTTGGGCAGCCTCAAACCAGAGGGCTCTCCATTCCATGTATTGACCCATATTTGGGAGGGCGGCCTTTGCCACCATTTGCCAATCAACAGGAGTTAAAGCATTATTGGCAAGTCTATCTAATTGCACCAAAGTAAAATTTGCATTAACTCCATATTTGCGGGCTGATTCAGCCAATTCTTTTAATTTATTGTAATCTACGGGCACATGCACTCGTCCTCCATTTTCTGTTTTGAAAACAGGAAAGGTCGTTTGAATCTTTTTTCTAACCTTATCTGGCACAAAAGAAAAATTTGGAGATCGTGCCTCATAAGGCAGAGGTGCAGTAGGCACTGTTCGAGGATGGGAGGTGCGAGGGAGTTTTTTATTTATCCCTCACTCATCTGGATAGTATCTCTCCTCCTCATATTTGGCCGCTTCTTCATCTAGTTCAGCCTCCTCCTCTGAATCAAGAGTCTCTGCATCAGAGGTACCGGGGCTGGAGCTCTTAGAACTGTCGAGGTTCAGTGCTTTTAGCTCCTTTACAGGATAGAGTCCATGTGGTCTTTCCTCTAGAGGATTAAACGGGGGGCTGGACTCTTTAGGGGGTTGCACTCCTTTTTTTGGAGGGTCCTTAGCTTTTTTGTTTTTATGGGTTTCCTTTTTCTTGCGTGCACCCAACCTCTCACTGCGTTCGGTTTCTGACATGCTGTCCTGAACTTCCTCGAGGGCGACCTGTCCTTCATCAACCGCCCTTTTGCAATTATCATCTTCTAAGCAGTTCTTAACAAGTTTCCAGATTGCCTTGGTGCCCAATCTCAAGTCATTGTTCGCTAGGTGGCGATCAAGATCTTTGCCTAACTTATTCCATGATGCAACTGTGAGGGACCCTGAACATGCGTACCAGGGAGCCACCCGATCCACCTCTTTTACAAAGTTCTTAAGGGTTCTGTGTGCTATCTTAATGTCCCATTGTTTTAAGACTGCCTCGAGTGTGGTTACAACCGATTGCGTGGATCCCATGGCGGTTGCAGCTTATTTACGTCTGCCTTATGGCCACCGAGTAAAACGAAAGTAAAATTACCCTGCCAGCGGCTTATCTACGTCCGTCTTATAGGCTGTGTTCTACCCACTCTGAGAGGCTTCTCTGCTGCTCCTTTATCTACAGGAGACTTATAACAGGGTTTTAGGAGGTCTTGCCGCTCATGTACCTCGGTCTTATAGACACCCTCCAAATTTAACAATAGCCACCGCGAAAACAAATGAACAAGAGAAGTGCAACCATAACAGTAAATATCACAGCAAGGATCGGCCCAAAAATTTCAGAGACATGCATACCTCTCCGAACTTACCTTTCCCTGCAGTTCTGAATCCTCCTTGAAATCAAGGGGTCTCCGAAGGTGCTGACGATGTTGTGGTCAATATTCCCGGGTTTCGGCACCAGATGTGGCTCACACTATCGTCTTGCCAGCAAGAACAACACAGCACACACAGGATCCTTCTGCAGTAAAGCTTTAATGCATCTTGAGAGGGAGAGCATAAGCTTACAGCGAGTAGAAACGGAGACCCCAAATGGCAGATACCCATCCCTTATATAGAAAACTGTCCTCCGCCTAGGATGTGTCAGTCCCTGATTGGCTGTTGCTCATCACCCCATATGACGCCCCGGGCTGGGCACGTGACGATGGTTGCCCAACGGTCATAATGGTCATAACGGCTTACCAGTTTTGAGGGCGGAAGCCAGCGCCATGGCAACCAATCCCCAGCTCTCCACAGATCTCTCACTCTACTTCCAGACGACTTTTACTTGGTAATTCACTCCAGCATAAGTATATGTCTGATGTCTTTTGGTTGGTTGGTTGGTTTTGAGACAGGTTATCTGTGTAGTCCTGGCTGCCTGGAACTCACTAAGTAGCCCAGGCCAGCCTTGAACACAGGAATTCACCTGCCTCTACCTCCCATGTGGTAGGATTTAAGGTGTTTTCCACCTTTGCCCAGCCATGTCTGATGATATCTTAAAAGATACAATTTTCAACATTCCTGTATGGGTTTTTCCTAAACAATACTCAAACACTATACATGGCAGCTAAAATACTGTTTTTTAAAAATCATCACCTAACATTTCCTAGTTTTTGCCTTCTCCACTATTTTTATTTCCTCTTGCTCTTTGACATTAATTTAGTACAATGTCAAAGATAAGAGAACATTGACTTCTGCCATAAATATACTGAAAATTAAAATCTCATCATTGGTATCAAGTGTCAAGACAGGAGACTCAAAAATCAGAGTATGGACTGAGCATCTCAAATGTTATTGTCCTCCCAACGACCATATACCAGATCTTCATTATCATGATCCAATGTGGCTACAAAACCTGGCCAAATCAAGAAGACAAAACAGTTCGCAGACAAACACAGTTAACAAACAAAACATTAATGCTCCTTTCAGTCATGATCCTAGCAATCAGAAAAAGAAAATTATTCAGTGTACTATATTGCCTCCTGGGAGGCAGCTAGAGGCTTATAGTACATTGAAACTGACTTTGGATATTCTTAGTGTTACAAATACCTATATATTTTGTTTATTTGTTTTGGTTTGCTTTTTAGATAAGGTTTCACTGTTATACATTTCTGGCTGTCCTGGAACTCTGCCTCTGTTGGTAACTGGATTAAAAGCATGTACCACCACACCCAGAGACAAACCTATCTTAAAACAAACCTATCTTAAACCCATCTAAAAGTTTTAGAGACTAGAGGTGTAACAGAACTCAGTGGTAGTATGTGCTTAGCATGTACTAGGCCCTAGGTAAATATTCCAGATTAAGAGAAACAGGGGTACAGGGTTGGATCTGGAACCCAGTGGTATGAACAGCTCGGTGCAAAGAGTGAAGGGCCTGATGCTGATGCCCATTATTTGTGACAGGAGCACCAAGAAAGTCAAGAACATGATGCCAAGTGGCTTCTGGAAATTTCTGGTCCACAGTGTCAAGGAAGTGTTGCTGATGTCAACAAATGTTACTATGCAAAGATTGCTCACCATGTTTCCTCCAAAAATCAAAAAGCCACGGTAGAAAGAGCTGGAGAGTCACCAATCCAAATACAAGAATATGCAGTAAAGGATATGAGTAGAAATCATGAAAGCCTGTTTTACCTAAGTGTTAATAAACTGACAAAAACAGGAAAAACAAAGAATAGTGTGCTCTTGGAGAAGACTAAAGCTTGCTTCTCCAGCAGGGCAGCTCACATCTACTCATAATCAGCTCTGCAGACGTGTGCTTTCTTGCATATAACAGATTCCCCCCACCCCTTCACAGTCACATGATTTAGAAAAAGAAAAAATCATGAACATATGCCAGAGCTGGGGACTTGTCTCTGTGTTTAACAGCCTTGGCTGCTGTTCCAGTGGAGCCACGTTCAATTCTCAGCACACACATGGCAGCTTACAACTGTCTGTAACACTATCCAGGGGATCCAATACCCTCATTCAGACACACAGACATGTATGCAAAACACCAGTGCACATAAAATAAAAATAAAAATCATTTTTAAAAATTAAAAACAAGAAAATATTTTAGGCATGGTGGCGCAGGCCTTTAATCTCAGTGCTCAGGAGGGAGAAGCAGTTGTATCTCTGAGCATGAAACCAGTCCTGTCTACATAGTGAGTTCCAAGAAGGACAGGACTACACAGAGAAAAAAGAAAAATAAAACAAAAAAGAAAAATAATATTTTATTTATATTTAATAATATTTTTCTTTCAAAAAAAGAAAAAAAACAATGAAACCAATTCTATTTGTATTTTAAGATGATTTCTACTTGTAGCTTTGTTTTGTTTTGTGTAGTCTTGTGTGTCTTAGAAAATGCAGTACAGGGCATGAGAAATGGTTCAGCAGTTAAGAGACTTCATTGTACTTCCTGAGCTTGAGGCTGGCCCAAAACTAACTGTGCAATCCAAGCTGGCCTCAAGCTCCTAGTGATCCCCTGCTTTAGACTCCTAAGAGCTGGGGTAATTTTACTTTGCTATTTTTTGTTTTGTTTTGTATTGTATTAAAATAGAGCGTCACATGGCCCAGGCTGGCCTGCACCTTGTTCTGTTTCCAGTGATGGCTTTGAACTTCTGATCCTCCTATTCCTACTTCCAGAGTGCTGAGATTAGAAATGTTCAGCAGCACAGGTGGTTATGCCATACTGGGGACTAGAACACAGGACTTTGCACTGCAGGCCCTCTACCAAGGGACAAATTCAGCCTATTAGTTTCTGTTTTTTTCCCCAAGATTACAAGTGTGGGGCACCATGCCTGGCCTCCTTCCTCCCTCCCTCCTGTTCTTCTGCCCTTCCTTCTCTCTTTTGCCTCCCGCACCCTTCCTTTCATTCATCTCTGTCTCCCTTTCCCCCTCTCTCCATTTCTCCTTCTGGACTTTTGAGAAAAGGTATCATGTATCTCTAGTGGGCCTCACAGTCACTATGTAGCCAAGAAAAGCCTTCAACTTCTGATCTCCTTCCTAAGCCCCATGAATATTGGGGGTATAGATGACACTTTGCTATCTTTTCATATTGTTATTATATTTTTAAAGTGTCATAGGACTATTTATCAATGCTTGTAGGAGAGTCTGTTCTCTTCTTCCACCATGTGGGTCCCAGGAACTGATACCATATATGGTCAGGTTTGGCAGGCTTGGCAGCAAGCACCTTTTTCCACTAAGCCATCTCTACAGCCCTGACTTTTTTATAATGCTATCACTAGGTGTGCACCCAGCTTTCCTTCAACCTTTCAGCTTCTCTAGGTGTCCATTTCTTCTAGGTTCTTTCCTCTTTTTAATTCACACCTCCACTTCTTGAATGTACCACTGAAACCCAATTTGAATTGCTCTTTTTCTGTACTCTTTCTTCTTTGGCCAGGAAGGGTAGGCTACAGGGGATGTAATGGTTTGTCTATTTATCTTGTTTTGTTTATTTTTATTTTTGAGACAGGGTCTCTCTCTACATAGCCATGGTGTTCTGAGAACTCCCATGTCATCACCTGGAAAACACAGAGACCTGCCTGTACATGGCCTGGAGTTCTGTGATAAAAGGAATGTGTCACCATCCTAGGTGGCAGTCTTCCTGTTAGTCCCTAAAACCCAATTACAATTTAGTTACTATTTAAGCTTAGGATAGCCTCCTTTTTACTCATCTTTGAATCAGAGCCTTGTGCATGCTAGTCAAAAGATCTGCCTTCAGCTACACCCTCAGATATCCTGGTAACCTTAATCAGTGCAGTTAAGTGAGAAATCAAAATGAAAGGTAATAGGAAATTCATCATTTCCAGTTGAGGTGGTAACTGGGCCCAGACCAGTTAGCACAACTGACTCCATGATGGAAGTACAACAAAACCTCAGGACATAAATAGTACCAATTGCTAAAACTAAAACAAAGGCCTAATCTGCCAAAGTCCATAGTAGTGGAAAGTCTCTAAAAGAACTAGCCTTGGGTTTTTGGCTTCCATGGTTCTGTTTCTGTCTAGCTGTTCATGTTAACTAAAGTATGTCAATCAAGAACATGATTTCATGTGCTTAAAAGCTCCCCCTGAGAAAGGCTCAGTATTGCACTAGAATCTAGAAAACCCAGTGTAGTCCCTGACCCACCTTACAAAAACTGTCTGTTAGCTTAAGCACATGTCTGAGCAGTCTTCTCTGGTGGATACCTCACAATAAGGTTGAAATCCAAACAACCAACTCACCACTTCAGTAAACAAAGAAAGCATTTATATCAAAATGACTACATATAAATTATGCCTGAATCACGAGGATAGAGAGATGGGTCAGCTGTTAAGAACACTTACAGAAAATAAAGCCCGCACATAATAACAAAAGATATAAAGTGATAAAATCAAAGAAACAAGATCAACAGCAGTAGACATGGTAACATGGAGTAGGGAAAGCACACCAGGCCTCACCCTCCACAAGGATCTACAGCAACTAAGGAATGCTGAGAGCAGGAGAAATAGTCTTCCCCAGGAAAGAGCACAACCAGTATCTGATTCCAATGGTCAGTTCTGAAAACATACATGTGAGTAACATTATACAGACTGAGCATGTGGTATTTAGGAATATATGTGTATTTACATATATATGCATATATATATATATAAAACAACAATTAATGAAAGAAAAGGCTAAAGATAGCAAGCAGAGGCATAGAAGATTGTTTGGAGGAAAATACGGGAGGAGGACATTATGTATTTATCATCTCCAAAAATAAAAGAAGTAATTTAAAAAAGACTGTGATGTGCTATGGTGGCAAACTCCTTCAATCCCAGTAATGAAGAGGCAGAGATGGGAATCTCTGAGAGCTGGAGGCCAGCATGGTCTACAAAGTGAATTCCAGGACAGGCAGGGCTACACAGAGAAACCATGTCTTGGAAGAAACAAATAAACAAAAAACCCAAAGGAAAACAAAAAATATAGACAAAGAGAAATTGAATATAAGTGTTTTAAAATGTAGGAAAAATATTCCACTTCAAGGTTTAAAATGTCTACTGCTTTTATTTAAGGAAATGAAAGGCTATGTTTGCATAGTCTGACAGAAAATACCTACAGCACATGTGTGCAGCAAAGACTTCGGACCCAGAATATGCAAAGAACTAATAAAATAAAGTACATTGGTATGATTCTAATCAGGCAAGGTGAAAGACCTGTTTGAGAAAAACTTCAAATATCTGAAGAAAGACACTGAAGAAGACATCAGAAGATGGAAAGATCTCCTGTACTCATATATTGGTAGGATTAACAGTGAAAATGGCCATTCTGCCAAAAGCAATCTACAGATTGAATGCAATTCCCATTAAAATACCAACTCAGTTCCTTACAGACCTTGAAAGAAAAACTCTCAACTTCATATGGAAAAACAAAAAACTCACAATTTCCAAAATGATCCTGAACAACAGATCATCTGGAGGTATCTCCATCCCTGATCTCAAGCTGTACTACAGAGCAATAGTAATAAAAACTGCATGGTATTAGCATAGAAACAGAATAGTAGATCAATGGAACCAAATAGAAGACCCAGAAATAAAGCCACACACCTATGAATACTTGATTTTTGACAAAAATGTCAAAACCATTCAATGGAGAAAAGACTGCATCTTCAACAAATGGTTGATGTCTACATGCAGAAAAATGATAAATAGATCCATACTTATCACCCTGCACAAAACTAAAGTCCAAGTGGATCAAACACCTCAACATAAAACTGTCTGGATTGGTTAGAAGAAAAAGTGTGGAAGATCCTAGAACTCATCAACACAGGAGACTACTTGCTGAACAGAACATCAACAGCACAGGCTCTAAGAGCAACAATCAATAAATGGGACCTCATGAAACTGAAAAGTTTCTGTAAAGCAAAAGACACTGTCATCAAAAAAAAAAAACAAAAAAAAAAACCAAACAACAGCTTACAGACTGGGAAAAAATCTTCACCAACCCTATATCTGACAGAGGGCAAATATCCAGTATATATACAGAATCAAGACGTTAAAAAGCAACAAATCAGGTATTCCTATTAAATATTGGGGTACAGAGCTAAACAGAGAATTTACAACAGAGAAATATCAAATTTCAGAAAAACACTTAAAGAAATGTTCAATGTCCTTCAAGTGCCATCAGGGAGACACAAATTAAAACGATCATGAGATTCCACCTTACACCCATCAGAATGGCTAAGATAAAAAACTCAAGCAACAACACATGCTGGAGATAATGTGGAGAAAGGGGAACCCTCCTCCATTGCTGGTAGGAATGTAATCTTATACAACCACTATGGTAATCAGTCTGGTGCTATCTCATACAATTAGGAATAGTTCTTCCTCAAGATCCAGCTATACCACTCCTAGGCATATATCCAAAATATACTCAAGTACACAGCAAGAACATTTGTTCAACCATTTTGTAGCAGCTTTATTCATAATAGCTGGAAGCTGGAAACAACCCAGATGTCCCTCAATGGAGGAATGGATACAGAGATTGTGGTTCATTTACACAATGGAATGTTACTCAGCAATTAAAAACAAGAAAATCATGAAATTTGCAGGCAAATGGTGGGACCTAGAAAAGATCATTCTGAGTGAAATATCTCCAAAGAAGAAGAGCAGCCTTGCTAGGCCACAGTACATTGCAGCCAGCCCTGGTGAGACCTGATAAGCTGGGGTCAGATGGAAGGGGAGGAGGACCTTCCCTAGTAGTGGACTTACAGAGAGGCAGGGAGGAGATGAGGGAGAGTGGCATCAGGAGGAAATGAGCGAGGGGGCTATAGCTGGGATACAAAGTAAATACACTAATTAATATAAAAATAAAATATTAAAAAAGAAAATGTCTTCTGCTTGTATTTAAGGAAATAAAAAGCAATGTTTGCATAGACTGACAGAAAATACCCACAGCACATGTCTGCAGCAAATGCTTTGGACCCAGAATATGTAAAGAATTTTATAACTAACTCAAATATCAGAAAGCAGCCCAAGAGCATAAGGGATAATAGAAGAGGCTGTGGCATCACAGGCTGCAGTTTTAGCTGACCTGAGCAGAAGAACAGTTGCTGCTTAAGCAACATTGCCTGACCCTATCTCAAAAGGCACTTTACAAGGGAGCAGGGAGCCAGGCATGGTGGTGATCATCTTTAATCCCAGCACTAGGATGGCATAGGAAGGTGGATGTCTGTGAGTTCCAGGCCGCCTGGTTTACATAGTGAGTACCAGGAGAGCCTGGACTGTGTAATGACCCTCTCTAAAGACAAACAACATTCAAAAAGCAAATAAAACCAAAAGAGGAACTGGAGGGGACGGGGTATGTTTCTGCACAACTTTAATCCCAGCACTCAAGTGATAGGCAGGTGGGTCACTGTGAGTTTGGGACCAGCCAGACTGCATAGTAAAACCCTGTCAGATGAAAAAATAAATAAATTAACCCCTAAACACACACCCACCCACTGGGAAGTGAGGAGCTGGAGGGATAGCTCAGTGGTTAAAAGTACTAGTGACTCTTCCATAAGACACAGATTCAATGCTCAGCACTCACATGGCAACTTAACACAGGCTTTAACTCCAGTTCCAGGGATTCTGATATCCTCTTGTGGCCTCCCAGGCACTGAGAGAATGGCTGCATAAATGTACATGCAGGTCATGCACATAAAAAATAAGATTTAAAAGGAAAAAACAAAACAAAAAATAACAAAACCAAATAAACTTTTAAAAGAAAAGCTGAGAATGGTGGTATGCACCTATAATTTGAGCATATGGAAGGGAGAAAGAAGAGGATCACTACAAGTTCAATACCAGCCTGGTCTACACTGCAGCTCAGGGACAGTAGCCAAATCAACATGAGATCAACAACAATAAACAGGCTGCCAGCTGTAGTTGCTCAAGACTCTAATCCAAGCACTTAGGAGGTTGAGGCAGGACAGTTAATATGAGATTGAGACTGTCCTGGGCTACATGGTGAGACAATCTCAAAATTAATTGGCAGAAAGCATAAAAAGGAACCCATAACACAGGAACATATACACATAACTATAACTAAATGAAAACTAAACTATAACTAAATGAAGTCAGCAGTGTCAGAACAATGAAATTAAAAAACACAGTCAACTATGACTATGTATATGCTCTACAATAGCAAAAAATCAACTCCACTGGCCATAGTAAATATTGGGCAGGATTTGGAGGCACTGGGATTTTCATATCAGAGTGTGAAATAATAGCCTGATAAGGTTAAAATAGGTAGCTGTATACCTACCCAATGACTGGTGTTTGAGATAAATGCAAGCACACATCGAAAAACACACACCTTTATGAAAGCTTTACAGTGGTAGAATCAAACAATTCTTTCATGTATCCTTGTGATTGATGATTATCAGATCACTAAAAATAGGGACATGTTGATTTTCCCAATACTTATATGTAAGTCTCATAAACATGCTGAGGAAATTAGTAAACAAGGGGCTGGTGTGGTGGCTCAGGGGTTAAGAACCCAGGATTGGTTCCCAGCTAACGCATTTCACAGCTTCTTGTAGCTCCAGCTTCAAAAGACCAGATACCTTCTTCTGGCCTGCAACTCCATACCACACCAGCAGCATGATAAATTAGAGTAAATTAAATAGGTTTTAAGAAAACAATAAACAAAAAATAATCATAAATCAAGAAAAAATTAAAAAATAATAAAAAACAATATTTAAAATGATGAGAAACAAAAACATAAAAGAAAGGACTAGAGAGATGGCTCAGCAGTTAAGAGCACTTGCTGCAACCAAATACAAGAACAAATCAAAGATATCGTTCACTATGACCAAGTAGGCTTCATCCCAGGTATGCAGGGGTGGTTCAGTATATGGACATCCATCAATGTGATCCACCATATTAACAAACTGAAAGAAAAAATATCACATGATAATCTCCCTAGATGTTGAAAAAGCATTTGGCAAAATCCAATGTCCATTCATGTTTAAAGTATTGGAGAGATCAGGGATACAAGGCACATATCTAAACATAGTAAAGGCGATATACAGCAAGCCTATAGCCAACATCAAACTGAATGGACAGAAAGTTAAAGCAATCTCACTGAAATCAGGGACAAGACAAGGCTGCCCACTCTTTCCATATCTCTTCAACATAGTTCTGGAAGTCCTTGCTAGAGCAATAAGACAGTTGAAGGAGATACAGGGGATACAAATTGGAAAGGAAGAAGTCAAATTATAACTATTTGCAGATGATATGATAGAGACCCCAAAAACTCTACCAGGGAACTCCTACAGCTAATAAACACCTTCAGCAATGTGGCCAGATTAAAAATTAACTCCAAAAAAATCAGTAGCCCTCCTGTATACAAAAGACAAAATGGCTGAGAAAGAAATTAGGGAAACAACACCCTTCACAATAGCTACAAATGACATAAAGTACCTTGGTGTAACCCTAACCAAGGAAGTCAAAGACTTGTATGAAAAAAAATTCCAGTCTCTGAAGAAAGAATTAGAAGAAGATATCAGAAGATGGAAAGAAAGATCTCCCATGCTCATGGCTTGGCAGGATTAACATAGTAAAACTGGCCATCTTACCAAAAGCAATCTACAGATTCAATGCCAGTCCCATCCAATTACCAACACAATTCTTTCCAGACCTGGAAAGAAAAATTCTCAACTTCATATGGAATAACAAGTAACCCAGACTTGCTAAAAGAGTCCTCTACAATAAAAGATCTTCTAGAGGTATCTCCATCCCTGATCTTAAGCTGTACTATAGAGCAACAGTTATAAAAACTGCATGGTATTGGCATAGAACCGAACAAGGAACTGAATAAGGCCATTTGCTCAACCATGTTTGTAGCAGCTTTATTCGTAATAGCTAGAAGCTGGAAACAGCCCAGATGCCTCTCAACTGAAGAATGGATGCAGAAATTGTGGTACATCTATACAATGGAGTATTACTCTGCAGTGAAAAATAAGGAAATCATGAAATTTGCAAGTAAATGGTTGGGACCTGGAAAGATCATCCTGAGTGAGCTGTCCTAGAAGGAGAAAGACACACACAGTATATACTCACTCATATAGACATATAACATAGGATAAACCTACTAAAATCTGTACATCTAAAGAAACTAATCAAGAGAGAAGACCCTGACAAAAATACTCAATCCACATTCTGAAAGGCAAAAAGGATGGACATCAGAAGAAGAGAACAGAAAACAACCTAGGAACCGGTCGCAGAGGGCCTCTGAAAGCCTCTGCCCTGCAGACTATCAAAGCAGACACTAAGTCTTATGGCCAACTGTTGGGCAGAGTGCATGGAATCTTATGTAAGAAGTGGGAAATAGTAAGAGTTGGAGAGGACAGGAACCCCACAACGAGAGCAAGAGAACCAGAAAATTTGAACACAGGGAACTTCCCAGAGACTCATACTCCAACCAAGGACTATTCATGGAGATAACCTAGAACCCCTGCACAGATGACATGACAGTTCAGTGTTCAAGTGGGTTACATAGTAATGGGAAGAGGGACTGCCTCTGACATAGTCTGATTGGCCTGCTCTTTCATCACCTCCCCCTGAGCAGGCTTACCAGGCCACAGAAGATGACAATGCAGCCACTCCTGATGTGATCTGATAAACTAA
Organism: Meriones unguiculatus; assembly: GCF_030254825.1. Lineage (NCBI taxonomy): Eukaryota > Metazoa > Chordata > Mammalia > Rodentia > Muridae > Meriones > Meriones unguiculatus. The sequence continues at coordinate 1,798,067 of NW_026843712.1, read as the reverse complement.
GATCAGAAAGAAGGAGAAGAGGACCTCCCCTATCAGTGGACTTGGGGAGAGGCATGTGTGAAGAAGAGGAAGGGAAGGTGGTATCAGCAAGGGAGGAGGAAAGAGCTTATGGGAGGATACAAAGTGAATGAAGTGTACTTAATAAAAATAAAAAAATTAAAAAAAGAATAATGAAAAAAGAAACAGTGAAATATATGATGATCATAAAAAATTATTATTATTATTATTTCACATTGTATACAGCTCTAGCCCCCTCCCTCACTTCCTTCTGGTCCCACACTTCATCCCTCTTCTCCCACTATGTCTCTGCTCTAGAAAGATTCTGTTTCAAATACAGGATGTGTTTTGTTTGTTAGGTTTTATTTTTTTTTTTGCCAGGATCTGGCTCTACAGCCCAGACTGGACTCATGACATGCCTCAGTGTTCTGAGTGCAATCCATAGATTTTAGCAAGGCTATAGCAGGGTTAATGATTTAAAATAGAGGGATCACAGTGATCTTGATCTAGTTGTCTTTTATGGAAGAATCTCCTCAGTAACAAGACCCCAGATGGAAGCATGCCAAGCCAGGACATGGCTGTGGGCTTACAAGCACATCCTGAGAAATGCCAGTACTACACTAGAATCCAGAACACAGTGTAGTTTTTGCTGGCTAATCAAGTCTTTGTATTGGCTTAAATTCCTGTTCGAGCAGTCTTCTCTAGTGAACACCCAACAACACCAGTAAATAGACAAATGAATTCATTTTTATGTGTATAATGAGTGCTTTCCATAATTGAACATATTCTAGGCCACAATGTAAGTATTTGTTTAGTTTTTCAAGACAGATTTTCTCTGAATAGCCTCGTTGTCATGGAACTCACTCTATAGACCCAATCTACCTGCATCAATGTGCCTGGGCTGTCTTCTTACCCTGTTTCCATCTTGGAGACAAGTATTTTTTGGTGTGAGATGGCTACTGGTTCCTCTGTTAGAGCAAGGGGCTTGGTACTCATCAGTTCTTGAAAAGGCTGTGTCCTACACCTTTTGTGTGGTCATTTCCCTTCTCATGCACATCTGAACACAATATCACCCCCAAGTAAAACAAAAGGAAAAACAAACAAACAAACAAACAAACAAAAAACTGTCATGACAGCCATGCCAAGCAGTTCTGAGCTGTCTTCTGAGACTTCTTTCACTATCCTTAGCTATTCTGGGTTTAAAGGGTAGCCTTGCTTGCTACCATCATCAGTGATTTTCCTAGGTACTCAATTCTGAATGCTCCTAGCTTGTTCCTGCTTTAAAATTGGTGTGCATATATTAGAATATTTTATAACTGTGCAGGTGCATATTTGCATTGAGTGAAGGTGACATGAAAGACCAGAGGTGTTGGGTCCCCTGGATCTGGAGTTACAGATGGTTGTAAACCACTTAATGTGGGTGCTGGGAAGAGAACTCAGGATTACTGGGAAAGCAACAAGCACTTGAAACTGCCGAGCCATTTCTCCAGTACTCCAGAGGAAATGTAATTTGCCAAAATAGCTGGGTGTATGATACTTAAACACATATAAATAAGGCACTTCAATAGCAGGCTATTTTGCACTTAGATGTTATTTTAAGAGGCACAGTTTGGGTGTTCCTTATAAAATTTTAACATGTCTTGGGTTTGTTTGACCCTGTCCCCACCCCTTCCTCTATTCCATATCCCTTTAAACCTTTCCACACTCATTTGTTTTTTTAATCTATTGCCCACCCTTATTCCACCCTGATTTCTTCCATCCCACAACACTAGGTAGGAGAGGAAGAAGATTTGGTGGAAGGGGGGGGCAATAGACCTCTATCCCCTACTTCCTGCTTATTAGGAACATAGAGGTCCCTGAGGCAAGTCCAATATTCATTGTCAGAATCTCTAGCACTTCAGTCAACCAGCAATTTAACAATTGCAAATGTAGTAGCAGAATGAACCAGCAGCAGCTTCCCTATCCTTTCTTATGGCTTCACTTGGACCCTGTACAGAGTCCCTAGAATTAAAGTATCTGAAGATGGAAAAGTTCATGCCCCTTCTGCTGCAAGAGGCAAATCATACTCACGTTCTGTGAAGCAGCCTTTTACCACACCCTGGGAATTAAAACAAAAACAGTCACATAAACTAGGCTTGGTGTCCCACAGTTTTAATCCCAGCACTAAGTAGACAGATGCAGGTCGATATTTGTAAGTTCCAAGCCAGTCTGGTCTATAAAGCGTGTCTAAGACAGCCAGGGTTACACTGACAAGTCATATTTCCAGAACAAATCATAGAACTATTTTTTAAACCAATAACCCAATACCCAATGGTCATGGCAGCCTGCTGCCCCTGAACATCAGAGCTGTCAGTCCTGTTCCTAAGCATCACCCCAAAAATCTTTAAGGGTATGTTCCAGAGCTGTCAGAGCCCCTCCTTCTGGCATGCACAAGGCTGCCTAAACAGGAGCACACAAAATGATGGATCCTGTTAGGACAGAGACACCTCCTCAGAGGGAGCTGTCCAAGGTGTCCTTTCTTCCTCAGCCCATTGTCATCATGGGTGCTGTGCTTGATTGCAGAACTTCCTCTACAGACTCTGTCAGCTATTCATGCTGCAGGGAAACCTTTCCCTGTAGACTACCTGTTTAATTTGGTAATCTTGGTAAATGCACCCTGAGCATTTGAATAAGATTTGTCTTTATCCTAAAAGTAAGGGCAAACCTGGAAAAGTGATCTTTAGTTTGTGTTGGCAATTCAATGTGAAATGGCAAAGGGTGGTCTTGGGTTAAAAGAATATACTGTGCTTCTTCCTCAGTCCTATCTGTGAGGTGGCTGCCAGCTCTTCTGTTGCATTCATGGCTGTTCTCCCACCTTTGGTGAAGCTGAAGATAGTCAAAGAGAAGACCAGAAGTTCATCAGGCAGCAATCAGACCAATATTTGAAATTAAGTGAAATGTGGTGCAGGGTTGCAGGGGAACGCAACGGTATGAACAACAGGGTGCAGAGAAGTGTCAAGGGCCAGATCCTATGCCCAACATTGGTGACAGGAGCACCAAGAAAGCCAAGAACATGCTTCCTTGTGGCTTCTGGAAGTTTTTGATCCACAATGTCAAGGAAGTGCAGCTGATGTCAAGAAATGTTACCATGCTGAGATTGCTCACCATGTTTCCTCCAAAAACCAAAAAGCCATGGTAGAAAGAGCTGCACACGTGGCCATCAGAGTCAACAATCCAAATGCCAGAATATGCAGTAAAAGAAATGAGTAGATGGCATGTGAGTGTGTTTTATTTATGTGTTAATAAACTCACACAAATAAGAAAAAAGAAAGAAAAGAAGAGTCTAATCTTATAGAAGACTAGAGTTTGATCCACAGCAGGTCAGCTCACAACTCCTCATAACCAATCTGAAGGCACATGCCTTCTTGCATATAAAAGCTCAGACACACAATTTAAAAAAAGAAAAATATAATATAATAGACTAGAACTGGAGAGATGACACTGATGTTAATAGGACTGAGCTTGCTGCTCTTCTAGAGGACCTGAATTCACTTCTCAGTACTTCGAACCAAACAATTCAAAACTACCTATGACTCCAACTCCAGGGGCAGTCAACACCTCAGGCCTCCATAGAAAACTGCACTACATAAAACAATACACCGACATGTACACCTAATTCTAAATAATAAATCTTATGAAGAAAATATTCCCATGTATATACTAAAATGAGGTGACCCAATGTAATTTCGAAGCTGAATTTAAAGGCACAGACCTCTTACTTGGTTATTTGGGAAGCTTGGATAAACTCAAGGCCAGGGCTAGGGCTCTGTTTCAAAACCAACAAATAAAACAAGAACAAGGAAACACAGAAAAAATGCATAAAAAACGCAAACTAGAATACTTGAATAAAGCCTCAGGTTTGGAAACAACAGAGATGTTCCAAATCCAGTGACTCTCTGTGAGCCACCATGGTGGGATAAAACATAAAATACATCTACTTTTGTATGTTTGAAGGTGCTACAGTCCTGGGGATGGAACTCAGGTTGTATTGTAGGCAGGTGCTTACCAACTGAAGCATTTCGGTGTTTCAAGGTGTCTTTTCACAATATGTACGTTTTTGTTTTTTGTTTTTTTCTTTTAGATAGGTCTCCCTGCGACCTTAGATTCCTATACTTGGCAAAAATATTTTATTTTAATTTTAATTATATGGAATTGAACCTAGGTCTATAATTCCTGCATACTGGCAAGCACTCTGCTTGAAAGGACCAGACTAACTTTGTAACCTATATGTCTTCTAAAACCCATATTTTCGAGTTTTAGGCCCATGTTAAGCTAAAGCCTCTTAGTAGTTCTCCAGAGAACAGAGGAATGTGACCTTGGCCATTTGTGAGGACACAGATAAGAAGGTGAGCAAGCAACGACCTTCACCCAGCAAAAGAGAATGACCAGACTTGTCAGAAACCAGACTTTCTTAGCAACCAACCCAGATGGCCACAAGCCTTCTTCTGAGTAGCCCCTGTCCTCCTGCAAAAAAGCCCACAGTCCCGATCTTCAAGGATGAGCTAAACACCCCTCCAACCCCACCTTTAGTTGCAGCCACATGCATACTTAGCTGGACTGAAACTTGAGCACCTAAGACTAACCAATTATCTTAGAAGTCAGTTACCTTATAGCTTCTTCATCCAATCCCGAGGTGCCAAGACTAAAACCCATGAACATCTTCACATTTTTTCCTATAAAAACCCAAGGCTTTTGTTTCTTGCAACCACTCTTTGCTGATTTATAGAGTGGCCCCATCGTGCAATGACAAAAAATAAACCTCTTGCTGTTGCAATGATCCGTCTCCAGGTTTTCTTCAACTGCCTCTCCAGTATCCAGCTCAAGATTTGAACCTAACAAGCTGTAATCAGAACTCTTCATATTTACTTTCTCCCTCCCTCCTGCCCTGCCCTTCCCTCTTCTGCTGTTTCTATCCTCTCTCCCAGCGTTTGTAATATTTATCATCTATCTGTTTTGGTTGGTGCCAGGAACGAAACCTAGCACTTTGTCCACTAATGATCACAAAAAAAAAAAAAAAAAGGTATGAAATTGTTATAGGTTGTGAATGTCGAAGCTTTGGTCACTCGCTATGCTAAGCTCCACATTTTTCTCTGGAAAAATGTAAATTCAGAATAAGTACGTAGCAATCCTACCTCTAGCACAAATCAAAGCATTTTTCCTTTGGAAAAATGGCCCGATCCAGAAAATCCTGTTTCGAATCCTTCCTTCCGGGTCTTGTAACCTATGACCCGAAGTTTCCAGGGGGCAAAAGTCATGAGCCGTTAGAACTTCGTTCCTATTGGAGGAAAATTTGCCGTTGTTACCCTAGCAACCTGAAGGTTTTCGACCGTTTGGGTGGGCCAATCACAAACAGTGAAGTAGGGCACCTTAGTCTCTGATCTTGAAGGACAGCCAGCTCACTCCGTTTTTTTCTTTTCACTTTCCGGAAGGATATGGTACGTCAGACATGAACAAGTCACTTTCCTGTGACTGAAGTATTTGTTTCCGGCCCGTGGAGCCAGGCTGTGCTGTGCTGTGCGGCTGAACGTGACGGGTGTCGGCCCACCTGCCGCCATCATGTCAGACACAGATGGTGATGGCGATTCCGCTGGAGGAGACCCATTTACTTTAACAGGCTTCCCGTTTGGCAACATCAGTAGATCAGGGCAGCTGGAGAGTGAATGCCTCTTGGATGATGTGAGACTTGGGCGTGGGCCTGAGGCAGAAGGCAGTGTGTCAGGAGACTAGGGGTGGAAGAGTGCAGGAGGTTGGGAACCTGTAGTAGTAGAGGGAGTTTTAGCCCATTCTGGGGACACAGAGGATCCGCCTTCTCTTGGGTTTGGGGAACACTGGAGGGAGAGGCGGTGTTCAACTCTGAGGAAAAACAGGGAGAAAAGAGGGTAACAGTTAAGTGCCTTTCATTGCCGCTGAGGTTTGAACCTAACGGTCTGCTTGCCTGGTTGGAAAATTAATAGATAAACCTAGTAGACCTCTCAGAACCGCTACTGGGTAAGATCCTCCTTGAAAACAGTTAGAACTATGTTTTTCTGCCTTTTGTTGATCTGAAATGGGTCTGATAAGTTTGAAGTCATGCATTTACAGTTTTTGAATGTGATGTTCTTTTGTGCATGTTGGGGAATAATTTCTCAAATAGAAATTAGAAAATAGAAATAGATCTCATGTAGGACCTTCAGGTTTAGTTGTTAATTTTAACTCTGGGGCCATCACTTTTTCAGGAGTGTCAGAAACATCTGGCAGGCTTGGGGACTTTCGTTCTGGGCAGCCACATCACTGAACTCACGGTGAATGAAGAATTGGCTGAGACTGATGGTGCCTTGGTAAAAGATGAAGGTGAAGTGTAGACCGTGGGGAGTATTGTGTGGGTCAGGGAGGAGGCTACCTATTGTACACTCACTTTTAAGTGGGGACTAGCTAAGAAAGTGATAACTAGTTGCTTTTTCTTGAGTATTCTCCATTTTTTATCCATAGGATGTAATATGAGTAGAGAAGATGATGTAAGTAGATGAAAGCCAAAGATACCAGCATACAATGAGGAGCTTGCAACGCCTTTGCCAAGGTCTCTCAACATAGATAGGCCTGCTTGTTCTGGAACTTACTATATATATTGCCATATGGTCCTGGGGTGGTAGAGTTCCACCTGCCTTTGTTTCCTAAGTGCTGGGATTAATGATGCCCAGCATTCTTTAACGTTGTGAAATTGTTGGTGTAGTGCATTTTTCTCCTGTATAAGTCTGTTTTGGGCTCTGTCTTCAATTTCTGTCATTGTACTTGACTCCTATACATGTGCTCTGTCTGCTGTTGCCATTGTCAATTCAGTTCCAGGTAGTGGGTATCCGTTTTCACCAAACTCAAGCCTTTCTTTTTGTAATGTTCAGTCTCAAATTGTTGACTAATGACAAAGATGATGGTGATTTCTTGTCTTCTAATATATCTAAGTGCCTGTAGGTTTGAGATACTATTCTTAGATTCTCTTCAAAGTTAGAGATTAAAACAGCCCAAGTCTATGTCCTTAAAGAGTTTATACATTAAGAAAGATTGAGTTTACAATCTCATGTCAGTGAGCAAATGTATTTTGGCTTAAATAATTCAGCAACTAATTCTCTTTGTTTCTTTGTTTGTCTCCATATATAGCCCTGGCTGTCCTGGAACTTGCTCTGTAGATGAGGCTGGCCTCAAAGTTTCAGTGCTCCCCCTGCCTCCTTGAGTGCTGGGGTCAAAGTGGCATGTGCCACTATGCCCTGCTATTGAGCAGATTTTTGAAAAAAAAAAAAAAAAAAAAAAAAAAAAAAAAAAAAAAAAAAAAACAATTTCAGTGGAGACCACCAAGCATTTCTATTTTCTTTTGTTTTGGGATAGGGTGTTATGTTTCACAATCTGGCCTCAAGCTTCCTATATAGCTGAGAATGACTTCAGGGGTTGGTTCTCCTGCTCCTGTGTACTTTATGTTGGGATTAAGGACTTACTATCTCAGACATTTGTTGTAAATATATGACTTGTCTAGAGATTTGAGAGAATGAGAAATAAGAAAATAATGGCAAATCCATGTGTGGTGACTCTAACCAGCACGTTAGAGGCAGGAGGCAGGAGGCAGGAGAGGCAGAGAAGAGGCAGAGAGGCAGAGGCAGAGGAGGCAGAGACAGAGGAAGAGGAGGCAGAGGCAGAGTATGAGAGGCAGAGGCAGAGACAGAGGGGCACAGGAGGAGAGGCAGAGGCAGAATCAGAGGGGCACAGGAGGAGAGACAGAGGCAGAGGGGGCAGAGGCAGAGGAGGAGAGGAAGAGGCAGACAGGCAGAGAGAGAGAGAGTCAGAGAGGCAGAGATAGAGAGAAGAGGCAGGCAGAGGCAGAGAGAGACAGGCAGAAAAGCAGAGAAGCAGAGAGAGAGAGGTAGAGAGAAAGGTAGAGAGGCAGAGGAGAGGCAAAGTGGCAGAGAGAGAGAAGCAGAGGCAGAGAGAGAGAGGCAGAGAGGAAGAAAGAGGCAGAGAGTCAGAAAGACAGAGGCAGAGAGGCAGAGACAGAGAGGAGAGGGAGGCAGAGGCAGTGAGAGAGGGAGATGCAGAGAGAGAGAGAGGAAAAGAGACAGGGAGGAAGAGGTGGAGAGAAAGGTGGAAGGACAGAGAGAGAGGCAAAGAGAGAGAGGCAGAGAGGCAGAAGAGAGTCAGAGTCATAGAGAGACAGGCAGAGAGAGAGGCAGAGAGGCAGAGGCAGAGAGAGAGAGTCAGATTGGCAAAGAGAGGGAGAAGAGGGAGGCAGAGAGAGAGAGGCAAAGAAGCAGAGAGGCAGAGAAAGAGAGAGAGAGGTAGAGAGAAAGGTGGACAGGCAGAGGAGAGGCAAAGTGGCAGAGAGAGAGCAGAGTCAGAAAGAGAGAGGCAGAGAGGCAGAGTGAGACACAGAGTCAGAGAGGCAGAGAGAGAGACAAGCAGAGAGAGAGAGACAGAGGCAGAGAGAGAGGCAGAGAGGCAGAGATAGAGAGGAGAGGGAGGCAGAGGCAGAGAGAGAGGCAGAGGCAGAGAGAGAGGCAGAGGCAGAGAGAGGAAAAGAGACAGTAAAAGGTAGAGAGAAAGGTGGAGAGGCAGAGAGAGAGGCAGAGAGAGAGTCAGAGAGTCAGAAGAGAGGCAGAGAGGCAGAGAGAGAGAGGCAGAAAGAGAGGCAGAGAGGCAGAGAGAAAAGGCAGAGAGGCAGAGAGAGACAGAGAGGCAGAGAGAGAGAGAGGCAGAGAGAGGAAAAGAGAGAAAGAGGTAGAGAGAAAGGTGGAGAGGCAGAGAGAGAGGCAGAGAGTCAGAAGAGAGAGAAGCGGCAAGAGACAGGCAGAGAGAGAAGCAGAGAGGCAGAGAGAGAGAGGGAGAGAGAGAGAGAGGCAGAAAGGCAGAGATAGGAGAATTAGGCAGAGGCAAAGCTAGAGAGGAGAGTCAGGCAGAAGCAGAGAAAGAGGAAGAGGCACAGAGAGAGAGAGGTAGAGTGGCAGAGAGAGGCAGAAAGAAGCAGAGAGGCAGAGAGAGAGAGGCTGCAGAGAACCAGAGAGGCAGAGACAAAGAGACTGAAAGGCAAAGAGAGAGATAGAGAGATAGAGAGGCAAAGAGCAGAGAGTGAGAGGCAGAGAGAGAGAAAGACAGGCACAAGAGAGGAAGAGGGGCAGAGGAGAGGCAGAGGAAAGGCAGAGAGGCATAGGAGAGACAGAAAGAGAGAGAGGCAGAGGAGAAACAGAGAGGGAGAGGAAGGCAGATAGAGAGGCAGAAGAGAGGCAGTGAGTCAGAGACTGAGGCAGAGTGACAGATATAGGCAGAGAGAGAGAAGCAAAGAGAGAGAAACATGCAGAGAGGAAGACAGAGGCAGTGAGGTGGAGAGAGAGAGGCTGGGAGGAGCCAGAAAGGCAGAGGAGAGACAGAGAGAGAGAGGCAGAGGAGAGGCAGAGAAGCAAATGGAGAGAGAGGCAGAGACAAAGAGACTGGAAGAGAGAGAGAGAGACAGAGACAGAGACAGAGAGAGAAGAGGCAGAGAGACAGAGAGGCAGAGAGCAGAGAGGGAGAGAAGGAGAGAGGAGAGGCACAGAGGCAGAGAGACAGGCAGAGAGAAAGAGAGAAAGAGAGGCAGAAGAGAGGAAGAGAGGCAGAGATAAAGCAGAGAGACAGAGAGAGACAGAGGAAAGGCAGATAGAGAGGCAGAGGAGAGGCAGAGAAGCAGATGGAAGGAGAGGCAGAGAAAAAGAGACAGAGGCAGAGAGAGCGCGAGAGATAGAGAGGCAGAGCAGCAGAGAGGCAGAGAGCAGAGAGAGAGAGGCAGAGGCAGAGGATAGGCAGAGAGAGAGGCAAAGAGGCAGAGAGGCAGAAAAAGGCAGAGAGAGGCAGAGAGCAGAGAGAGAGAGAGGCAGAGGCAGAGGAGAGGCAGAGAGAGAGGCAGACAGGCAGAAAGGGAGATGCAGACAGAGGCAGAGAGGCAGAGATAGGCAGAAGAGAGGAAGAGAGGCAGAGATAAAGCAGAGGGACACAGAGATAGAGGAAGAGGAAAGGCAGATAGAGAGGCAGAGGAGAGGCAGTGAGGCAGAAAGAGAGAGAGGCAGAGTGACAAGATAGGCAGAGGGAGAGAGAGCTAGAGAGCAGAGATAGAGAGGAGAGTCAGGCTGAGGCAGAGAGAGAGAGGAACCGGGAAACAGAGAGAGCGTGAGATACAGTGGCAGAGAGAGGAAGAAAGATGCAGAGAGGCTGCAGAGAGGCAGCAGAGAGGCAGAGAGAGAGAGAGAGAGAGGCTTGGAGGAGCCAGAAAGGCAGAGGAGAGACAGAGAGAGAGGCAGAGGAGAGGCAGAGAAGCAAATGGAGAGAGAGGCAGAGAAAAAGAGACTGGAAGAGAGATGAAGAGAGAGGGAGAGAGAGAGAGACAGAGAGAGAAGAGGCAGAGAGACAGAGCAGAGAGGGAGAGAAGGGGAGAGATAGAGGCAGAGAGGGAGAGGAGAGGCACAGAAACAGAGAGACAGGCAGAGAGCCGCAGAGTGGCAGAGAGAAAGAGAGGCAGAAGAGAGGAAGAGAGGAAGAGAGGCAGATATAAAGCAGAGAGAGAGAGAGAGAGACAGAGAGAGAGAGAGAGACAGAGGAAAGGTAGATAGAGAGGCAGAGGAGAGGCAGAGAAGCAGATGGAAGGAGAGGCAGAGACAAAGAGACTTAGAGTCAGAGAGAGAGAGAGGCTCCAGAGAGAAAGAGAGGCAGAGGATAGAGAAAGGGAGGCAGCGGAGAAGCAGAGAAGCTGATGGAGAGAGAGGGAGAGACAAAGAGACTGAAAGGCAGAGAGAGAGGGATAGAGAGAGAGGCAGAGAGGCAGAGAGTACTAGAGAGAAGAGAGAGAACGGAGGGACTGAGAGGCATAGAGGCAGAGGAGAGGCATAGAAAGAGGCAGAGGAGAGGCAGAGAGCAGAGAAAAGAGAGAGAGGCAGAGAGAGAGAGTGGAGAGGAGAGGCAGAGAGGTTGCAGAAAGTCAGAGAGCGACTGAGAGGCAGAGAGGTGGCAGAGAGCTTGAGAGATGGCAGAGAGGCAGAAAAGGCAGAGAGGCTGCAGAGAGGCAGAGAGAGAGAGAGGCTGCAGAGAGGCAGAGAGGAAGATGAGAGGCAGAGAGGCAGAGAGAGAGGCATTGAAAGAGGCAGAGGAGAGGCAGAGAGGCAATGAAGCAGAGAGCGGCAGAGAGAGGCAGAGGGGCAGAGGACAGGCAGAGGGACAGAGGAGAGGCAGAAAGAGAGATGTAGAAGAGAGGTAGAGAGCCAGAAGAGAGGAGGATGGAGAGGCAGAGGAAAGGCAGAGGCAGATTGAGAGAGAGGCAGAAGAGAGGCAGGGAGGCAGAGGAAAAGCAGAGGGGGAGAGAGAGAGAGAGACAGACGAAAGATAGAGAGGAAGAGTAGAGGCACATAGAAAGGCAGAGGAGAGGCAGAGAAGCAGATACAAAGGCAAAGACAAAGAGACTGAGGCAGAAAGAGAGAGAGACAGAGAAAGAGAGAGAGGCAGAGAGCAGAGAGAGAGAGACAGAGAGAGAGGCAGATAGGCAGAGAGAGGCAGAGAGATATAGAGGCAAAGAGGCAGAGAGAGTGGCAGAGAGCAGAGATAGAGAGGGGAGTCAGGCAGAGGCAGAGAGAGAGAGAGGAAGCAGTAAACAGAGAGAGCGTGAGATACAATGGCAGAGAGAGGAAGAAAGATGCAGAGAGGCTGCAGAGAGGCAGAGAGAAAGAGAGAGAGAGGCCTGGAGGAGCCAGAAAGGCAGAGGAGAGAAAGAGAGAGAGAGAGAGGCAGAGGAGAGGCAGAGAAGGAAATGGAGAGAGAGGCAGAGGAGAGGCAGAGAAGGAAATGGAGAGAGAGGCAGAGGAGAGGCAGAGAAGGAAATGGAGAGAGAGGCAGAGACAGAGACCTGGATATATATATATATATATATATATATATATATATATATATATATGTATGTATATATATACAGAGAGAGAGAGCTTAGAGAGAGGATGCAGAGAGACAGAGAGGCACAGAGCAGAGAGGGAGAGAAGGAGAGAGATAGAGGCAGAGAGGGGGAGGAGAGGCACAGAGGCAGAGAGACAGGCAAAGAGAGGCAGAGAGGAAGAGAGAAAGAGAGGCAAAAGAGAGGAATTAGGCAGAGTTAAAGCAGAGAGACAGAGAGTGAGAGAGTGAGAGAGAGAGAGACAGAGGAAAGGCAGATAGAGAGGCAGAGAAGAGGCAGAGAAGCAGATGCAAGGAGAGGCAGAGACAAAGAGACTGAGAGGCAGAAAGAGGAGAAATTGAGAGGCAGAGTGGCAGAGAGAGGCAGAGAGCAGAGAGAGAGAGGCAGAGGCAGAGGATATGCAGAGAGAGGCAGAGAGGCAGAGAGGCAGAGAAAGGCAGAGAGCAGAGAGAGAGAGGCAGAGGCAGAGGATAGGCTGAGAGAGAGGCATAGAGGCAGAGAGGCAGAAAGAGAAATGCAGATAGAGGCAGAGAGGCAGAGACAGGCAGAATAGAGGAAGAGAGGCAGAGATAAAGCAGAGGGACACAGAGATAGAGGAAGAGGAAAGGCAGATAGAGAGGCAGAGGAGAGGCAGTGAGGCAGAAAGAGAGAGAGGCAGAGTGGCAAGATAGGCAGAGGGAGAGAGAGCCAGAGAGCAGAGATAGAGAGGAGAGTCAGGCTGAGGCAGAGAGAGAGAGGAACCGGGAAACAGAGAGGAGAGACAGAGAGAGACAGGCAGAGGAGAGGCAGAGAAACAAATGGAGAGAGAGACAGAGACAGAGACAGAGACAGAGACAGAGACAGAGAAAGCAATAGAGGAAGCAGAGAGGCAGAGAGCAGAGAGGAAGAGAGGGAGAGAGATAGAGGCAGAGAGGGAGAGGAGAGGCACAGAGGCAGAGAGACAGGCAGAGAGAGGCAAAGAGGCAGAGAGAAAGAGAGGCAGAAGAGAGGAAGAGAGGTAGAGATAAAGCAGAGAGACAGAGAGAGAGAGACAGAGGATAGGCAGACAGAGAGGCAGAGGAGAGGCAGAGAAGTAGATGGAAGGAGAGGCAGAGACAAAGAGACTGAGAGGCAGAGAGAGAGCGAGAGATAGAGAAGCAGAGTGGCAGAAGAGGTAGAGAGCAGTGAAAGGCAGAGAGAGGCAGAGGCAGAGGATAGGCAGAGAGAGAGACAGAGAGGCAGAAAGAGAGGGGCAGAGAGAGGCAGAGAGGCAGAGAGAGAGGCAGAAGAGAAGGAAGAGAGGCAGAGATGAAGCAGAGGGACACAGAGATATTGGAGGAGGAAAGGCAGATAGAGAAGCAGAGGAGAGGCAGTGAGGCAGAAAGAGAGGCAGGCAGAGTGGCAAGATAGGGAGAGGGAGAGAGAGGCAGAGAGAGAGACACCCAGAGAGTAGGAGAGAGAGAGGCAGAGAGGTAGAGAAAGACAGAGGTGGCAGAGAGCGAGAGAGATGGCAGAGAGGCAGAAAAGGCAGAGAGGCTGTAGAGGAAGATGAAGGGCAGAGAGGCAGAGAGGCAGAGAGAGATGCATTGAAAGAGGCAGAGGAGTGGCAGAGAGGCAAAGAAGCAGAGAGCGGCAGAGAGAGGTAGAGGAGCAGAGGAGAGGCAGAGGAACAGAGGAGAGGCAGAAAGAGAGAGGTAGAAGAGAGGCAGAGATCCAGAAGAGAGGAGGATGGAGAGGCAGAGGAAAGGTAGAGGCAGATTGAGAGAGAGACAGAAGAGAGGCAGGGAGGCAGAGAAGCAGATGGAAGGAGAGGCAGAGACAAAGAGACTGAGGGAGAAAGAGAGACACAGAGAAAGAGAGGCAGAGAGCAGAGAGAGAGAGGCAGAGAGAGAGAGGTAGAAAGCAGGGAGCTACAGGCAGAGAGATAGGCAGATAGGCAGAGAGAGAGGCAGAGAGAGATAATGGCAAAGAGGCAGAGAGAGAGAGTGGCAGTGAGCAGAGAGGGAGAGAAGGAGAGAGATAGAGGTAGAGAGGGAGAGGAGAGGCACAGAGGCAGAGATACAGGCAGAGAGAGGCAGAGAGGCAGAGAAAAAGAGAGGCAGAAGAGGCAGAGATAAAGCAGAGAGACACAGAGAGAGATAGAGGCTAGGCAGATAGAGAAGCAGAGGAGAGGCAGAGAAGTAGATGGAAGGAGAGGCAGAGATAAAGAGACTGAGAGGCGGAGAGAGAGCGAGAGATAGAGAGGGAGAGTGGCAGAAGAGGCAGAGAGCAGAGAGAGAGAGGCAGAGAGAAAGAGAGGTACAGGCAGAGGATAGGCAGAGAGAGAGACAGAGAGGCAGAGAGGCAGAGAGAGAGGCAGAAGAGAAGGAAGAGAGGCAGAGATGAAGCAGAGGGATACAGAGATAGAGGAAGAGGAAAGGCAGATAGAGAGGCAGGGGAGAGGCAGTGAGGCAGGAGAGAGGCAGAGTGACAAGATAGGCAGAGGGAGAGAGAGCCAGAGAGCAGAGATAGAGAGGAGAGTCAGGCTGAGGCAGAGAGAGAGAGGAACCGGGAAACAGAGAGGAGAGACAGAGAGAGACAGGCAGAGGAGAGGCAGAGAAACAAATGGAGAGAGAGGAAGAGACAGAGACTGGAAGAGAGAGAGAGAGAGACAGAGACAGAGACAGAGAGCAAGAGAGGAAGCAGAGAAGCAGAGAGCAGAGAGGAAGAGAGGGAGAGAGATAGAGGCAGAGAGGGAGAGGAGAGGCACAGAGGCAGAGAGATAGGCAGAGAGTGGCAGAGAGGCAGAGAGAAAGAGAGGCAGAAGAGAGGAAGTGTGGTAGAGATAAAGCAGAGAGACAGAGAGAGAGAGACAGAGGATAGGCAGACAGAGAGGCAGAGGAGAGGCAGAGAAGTAGATGGAAGGAGAGGCAGAGACAAAGAGACTGAGAGGCAGAGAGAGAGCGAGAGATAGAGAGGCAGAGTGGCAGAAGAGCAGTGAGAGGCAGAGAGAGGCAGAGGCAGAGGATAGGCAGAGAGAGAGACAGAGAGGCAGAGAGGCAGAAAGAGAGGGGCAGAGAGAGGCAGAGAGGCAGAGAGAGAGGCAGAAGAGAAGGAAGAGAGGCAGAGATGAAGCAGAGGGACACAGAGATAGAGGAGGAGGAAAGGCAGATAGAGAAGCAGAGGAGAGGCAGTGAGGCAGAAAGAGAGGCAGGCAGAATGGTAAGATAGGGAGAGGGAGAGAGAGGCAGAGAGAGAGATACCCAGACAGTAGGTGAGAGAGAGGCAGAGAGGTAGAGAAAGACAGAGGTGGCAGAGAGCGAGAGAGATGGCAGAGAGGCAGAAAAGGCAGAGAGGCTGCAGAGAGGCAGAGAGGAAGATTAGAGGCAGAGAGGCAGAGAGAGATGCGTTGAAAGAGGCAGAGGAGTGGCAGAGAGGCAAAGAAGCAGAGAGCGGCAGAGAGAGGTAGAGGGGCAGAGGAGAGGCAGAGGGACAGAGGAGAGGCAGAAAGAGAGAGGTAGAAGAGAGGCAGAGATCCAGAAGAGAGGAGGATGGAGAGGCAGAGGAAAGGCAGAGGCAGATTGAGAGAGAGAGGCAGGGAGGCAGAGAAGCAGATGGAAGGAGAGGCAGAGACAAAGAGACTGAAAGGCAGAGAAAGAGGCAGATAGACAGGCAGAGGAGAGGGAGAGAAGCAGATAGAAGGAGAGGCAGAGACAAAGAGACTGAGAGGGAGAAAGAGAGAGAGACAGAGAAAGAGAGAGAGGCAGGGAGAGAGGTAGAAAGCAGGGAGCTACAGGCAGAGAGAGAGGCAGATAGGCAGAGAGAGAGGCAGAGAGATAATGGCAAAGAGGCAGAGAGAGAGAGAGAGAGAGAGTGGCAGTGAGCAGAGAGGGAGAGAAGGAGAGAAAGAGAGGGAGAGGAGAGGAACAGAGGCAGAGATACAGGCAGAGAGAGGCAGAGAGGCAGAGAAAAAGAGAGGCAGAAGAGGCAGAGATAAAGCAGAGAGACACAGAGAGAGATAGAGGCTAGGCAGATAGAGAGGCAGAGGAGAGGCAGAGAAGTAGATGGAAGGAGAGGCAGAGATAAAGAGACTGAGAGGGGGAGAGAGAGTGAGAGATAGAGAGGGAGAGTGGAAGAAGAGGCAGAGAGCAGAGAGAGAGAGGCAGAGAGAGAGGTACAGGCAGAGGATAGGCAGAGAGAGAGACAGAGAGGCAGAGAGAGAGGCAGAAGAGAAGGAAGAGAGGCAGAGATGAAGCAGAGGGACACAGAGATAGAGGAAGAGGAAAGGCAGATAGAGAGGCAGAGGAGAGGCAGTGAGTCAGAAAGAGAGAGAGGCAGAGTGGCACGATAGGCAGAGGGAGAGAGAGCCAGAGAGAGAGACACCCAGAGTTAGTAGAGAGAGAGGAAGAGAGGTAGAGAAAGAGAGGAAGAGAGAGAGAGGCAGAGAAAAGAGAGGCAGAGAGTAAGAGAGAGATACAGGCAGAGAGCGAGAGGGAGGTAGAGAGGTAAAAAGAAAGAGGTATGGAAAGGCAGAGAGACAGAGGAGAGGCGGAGCAAGAGACAGAGAGAAGGCATGAGGCAGAGAGACAGAGGCAGTGAGGCAGAGATTAGAGAGAGAGAGGCAGAGAGAGAGAGTAAAATACATGCAGACATCAGGCAGAGAGAGTCAGATAGGCAGAGAGAGATGCAGAGAGATAGAGGAAAAGAGGAAAGAGAGAGAGAGACAGAGAGAGAGAGAGAGAGACAGGGGCAGAGAGCACAGATAGAGAGGGGAGTCAGCCAGAGGCAGAGAGAGCAAGTAGTAAACAGAGAGAGCATGAGATACAGTGGCAGAGAGAGGAAGAAAAATGCAGAGAGGTTGCAGAGAGGCAGAGTGTCAGACAGGCAGCAGAGAGGCAGAGAGGCATAGGAAAAGCAGAGGGGGAGAGAGAGAGAGGCAGAGGAAAGATAGAGAGGAAGAGGAGAGGCACATGGAAAGGCAGAGGAGAGGTAGAGAAGCAGATACAAAGGCAGAGAAAAAGAGACTGAGAGGCAGAGAGGGAAAGAGACAGAGAAAGAGAATAGGGCAGAGAGCAGAGAGAGAGGCAGAGAGAGAGAGGAAGAAAGGCAGAGAGCTACAGGCAGAGAGAGAGGCCGATAGGCAGAGAGAAAAGCAGCGAGAGATCAAGGCAAAGAGGCAGAGAGAGAGAGAGATAGATAGAAAGAGAGAGAGAAAGCGTGAGATAGAGTGGCAGAGAGAGGAAAAAAGATGCAGAGAGTATGCAGAGAGTCAGAGCATCTGAGAGGCAGCAGAGAGGCAGAGAGAGAGAGAGAGGCTTGGAGGAGCCAGAAATGCAGAGGAGAGATAGAGAGAGAGGCAGAGGAGAGGCAGAGAAGCAAATGGAGAGAGAGGCAGAGACAAAGATACTGGAAGAGAGAGAGAGTGAGTGAGAGAGAGAGAGACAGACAGAGAGAGAGGAGGCAGAGACCAGAGAGGGAGAGAAGGAGAGAGATAGAGGTAGAGAGGGAGAGGAGAGGCACAGAGGCAGAGAGACAGGTAGATAGAGGCAGAGAGGCAGAGAGAAAGAGAGGCAGAAGAGAGGAAGAGAGGCAGAGATAAAGCAGAGAGAGAGAGAGACAGAGGAAAGGAAGATAGAGAGGCAGAGGAGAGGCAGAGAAGCAGGTGGAAGGAGAAGCCGACAAAGAGACTGAGAGGCAGAGAGAGAGCGAGAGATAGAGAGGCAGAGCGGCAGAGAGAAAAAGAGCAGAGAGAGAGGCAGAGAGGAAGAGAGGAAGAAAGAGAGAGGCAGAGAGAAGAAGAGAGGCAGAGAGAAAGAGAGTTATAAGAGAGGAAAAGAGGCAGAGATAAAGCAGAGGGACAGAGAGATAGAGGAAGAGGAAAGGCAGATAGAGAGGCAGAGGAGAGGCAGTGAGGCAGAAAGAGAGAGAGGCAGAGTGGCAAGATAGGCAGAGGGAGAAAGAGGCAGAGAGAGTGACACCCAGAGAGTAGGAGTGAGAGAGGCAGAGAGGTAGAGAAAGACAGAGGAAGAGAGAGAGAGGCAGAGAAAGGAGAGGCAGAGAGGAAGAGAGAGAGGCAGCGAGCGAGGGGGAGATAGAGAGGTAAAAAGAAAGAGAAGCATAGGAAAGTTAGAGAGGCAGAGGAGAGGCTGAGTGAGAGGCATTGAGAAGGCTGTGAGGCAGAGAGAGAGAGGCAGAGAGGGAGAGAGCAGAGAGAAAGAGGCAGAGAGAGAGACAGAGAAATGGATGCAGATGTCAGGCAGAGAGAGAGTCAGTGAGGCAGAGAGGAAGAGAGAAAGTGATGCAGAAGAAAAGAAGAGAGGCAGAGATAAAGCAATGGGACCTAGATAGAGAGGCAGAGGAAAGGCAGAGAGTGAGAGGCAGAGGAGAGGCAGAGAGGTAGAGGACAGGCAGATAGAGTGGCAGAGGAGAGTCAGGGAGGCCGATTGAGAGAGAGGCAGTATGGCAGAGATAGGCAGAGGGAGAGAGAGGGAAAGCGAGAGAGACTCAAAGAGAGTCAGAAAGAGAGGCAGGGAGGTAGAGAGAGACAGGGAGGCAGAGAGAGAGAGAGGAAGAGAGGCAAAGACAGACAGAGAGCAGAGAGAGGCAGAGGACAGGCAAAGAGGCAGAGAGAGCAAGAGGCAGAGAGACAGAGGCAAAGAGAGGCAGATAGGCAGAAAGAAAGAGAAGTAGAGGAGAGGTAGAGAGGCAGAGAAAAAGTAGAGGGAGAGATAGAAAGAGAGAGAGGAAAGACTGGTAGAGCGGCAGAGGAGAGGCAGAAACAAAGAGACTGAGAGGCAGAGAGAGAGCGAGAAATAGAGAGGCAGAGTGGCAGAGAGAGGCAGAGAGAGACAGGCTGAGAGAAAGAGAGGCAGAGGCAGAGAAGAAGCAGAGAGAGAAAGGCACAGAGGCAGAGAGGAAGAAAGAGAGAGGCAAAGAGAGCTACAGAGGCATAGAGAAAGAGACGTAGAAACGAGGAAAAGAGGCAGAGAGAAAGCAGACTTAGAGAGACAGAGAAGAAAGGCAGATAGAGAGGCAGAGAAGAGGCAGAGAATCAGATGTAGACAGAGGTAGAGACAATGAGACTGAGAGTCAGAGACAGAGAGGCTGCAGAGAGGAAAGGAGGCAGAGAGTGCTAGAGAGAAGAGAGAGAATGGAGGGACTGAGAGGCAGAGAGGCAGAGGAGAGTCCTAGAAAGCGGCAGAGGAGAGGCAGAGAGCAGAGAAAAGAGAGAGAGGCAGAGAGAGAGAGTGGAAGAGGAGAGGCAGAGAGGTTGCAAAAGTCAGAGAGCCACTGAGAGGAAGAGAGGTGGCAGAGAGCGTGAGAGATGGCAGAGAGGCAGAGAGAGAGAGAGAGAGACTGTAGAGAGGCAGAGAGGCAGAGAGAGATGCGTTGAAAGAGGCAGAGGAGTGGCAGATAGGCAAAGAAGCAGAGAGCGGCAGAGAGAGGTAGAGGGGCAGAGGAGAGGCAGAGGGACAGAGGAGAGGCAGAAAGAGAGAGGTAGAAGAGAGGCAGAGATTCAGAAGAGAGGAGGATGGAGAGGCAGAGGAAAGGCAGAGGCAGATTGAGAGAGAGGCAGGGAGGCAGAGAAGTAGATGGAAGGAGAGGCAGAGACAAAGAGACTGAAAGGCAGAGAAAGAGGCAGATAGACAGGCAGAGGAGAGGCAGAGAAGCAGATAGAAGGAGAGGCAGAGACAAAGAGACTGAGAGGGAGAAAGAGAGAGAGACAGAGAAAGAGAGAGAGAGAGGCAGAGAGAGAGGTAGAAAGCAGGGAGCTACAGGCAGATAGAGAGGCAGATAGGCAGAGAGAGATAATGGCAAAGAGGCAGAGAGAGAGAGAGAGTGGCAGTGAGCAGAGAGGGAGAGAAGGAGAGAGAGAAAGAGAGGGAGAGGAGAGGAACAGAGGCAGAGATACAGGCAGAGAGAGGCAGAGAGGCAGAGAAAAAGAGAGGCAGAAGAGGCAGAGATAAAGCAGAGAGACACAGAGAGAGATAGAGGCTAGGCAGATAGAGAGGCAGAGGAGAGGCAGAGAAGTAGATGGAAGGAGAGGCAGAGATAAAGAGACTGAGAGGGGGAGAGAGAGTGAGAGATAGAGAGGGAGGGTGGAAGAAGAGGCAGAGAGCAGAGAGAGAGGCAGAGAGAGAGAGAGACTGCAGAGAGGCAGAGAAGAAGATGAGAGGCAGAGAGGCAGAGAGAGAGGCATAGAAACAGGCAGAGGAGAGGCAGAGAGGCAAATAGTTGGTAGAGAGCGTGAGAGATGGCAGAGAGGCAGAAAAGGCAGAGAGGCTGCAGAGATGCAGAGAGAGAGAGAGAGAGAGAGAGAGAGACTGCAGAGAGGCAGAGAGGAAGATGAGAGGCAGAGAGGCAGAGAGAGAGGCATAGAAACAGGCAGAGGAGAGGCAGAGAGGCAAATAGTTGGTAGAGAGCGTGAGAGATGGCAGAGAGGCAGAAAAGGTAGAGAGGCTGCAGAGAGATAGAGAGAGAGAGGCATTGAAACAGGCAGAGGAGAGGCAGAAAGTCAAAGAAGCAGAGAGCAGCAGAGAGAGGCAGAGGGGCAGAGTAGAGGCAGAGGGACAGAGGACAGGCAGAGGGACTGAGGAGAGGCAGAAAGAGAGATGTAGAAGAGAGGCAGAGTCAGAAGAGAGGAGGATGGAGAAGCAGAGGAAAGGCAGAGGCAGATTGAGATAGAGGCAGAAGAGAGGCAGGGAGGCAGAGGAAAAGCAGAGGGGGAGAGATAGAGAGGCAGAGGAAAGATAGAGAGGAAGAGGAGAGGCACATAGAAAGGCAGAGGAGAGGTAGAGAAGGAGATACAAAGGCAGAGACAAAGAGAATGAGAGGCAGAGAGAGACAGGGAAAGAGAAAAGGATAGAGAGCAGAGAGAGAGGCAGAAAGGAAGAGAGCTACAGGCAGAGAGAGAGGCCGATAGGCAGAGAGAAAAGTAGAGAGAGATAGAGGCAAAGAGGCAGAGAGAGAGAGAGTGGCAGAGAGCAGAGATAGAGAGGGGAGTCAGGCAGAGGCAGAGAGAGAGAGGAAGCAGCAAACAGAGAGAGCGTGAGATACAGTGGCAGAGAGAGGAGAAAGATGCAGAGAGGCTGCTGAGAGGCAGAGTGTCAGAGAGGCAGCAGAGAGGCATAGAGAGAGAGAGAGAGGCATGGAGGAGCCAGAAAGGCAGAGGAGAGACAGAGAGAGAGAGGCATAAGAGAGGCAGAGAAGCAAATGCATAGAGAGGCATAGACAAAGAGACTGGAAGAGAGAGAGAGAGTGAGTGAGAGAGAGACAGACAGAGAGAGAGAGCAGAGGCAAAGACGCAGAGAGGCAGAGACCAGAGAGGGAGAGAAGAAGAGTGATAGAGGCAGAGAGGGAGAGGAGAGGCACAGAGGCAAAGAGACAGGCAGAGAGAGGCAAAGAGGCAGAGAGAAAGAGAGGCAGAAGAGAGGAAGAGAGGCAGAGATAAAGCAGAGAGACAGAGAGAGAGAGACAGAGGAAAGGCAGATAGAGAGGCAGAGGAGAGGCAGAGAAGCAGGTGGAAGGAGAAGCAGGCAAAGAGACTGAGAGGCAGAGAGAGAGCGAGAGATAGAGAGGCAGAGTGGCAGAAAAAGGCAGAGAGCAGAGAGAGAGAGGCAGAGAGGAGGAGAGGAAGAAAGACAGAGGCAGAGAGAAGCAGAGAAGCAGAGAGAAAGTTATAAGAGAGGAAAAGAGGCAGAGATAAAGCAGAGGGACAGAGAGATAGAGGAAGAGGAAAGGCAGATAGAGAGGTAGAGGAGAGGCAGTGAGGCAGAAAGAGAGAGAGGCAGAGTGGCAAGATAGGCAGAGGGAGAAAGAGGCAGGGAGAGTGACACCCAGAGAGTAGGAGTGAGAGAGGCAGTGAGGTAGAGAAAGACAGAGGAAGAGAGAGAGCGGCAGAGAAAGGAGAGGCAGAGAGGAAGAGAGAGAGAGAGGCAGCGAGCGAGGGGGAGATAGAGAGGTAAAAAGAAAGAGAAGCATAGGAAAGGTAGAGAGGCAGAGGAGAGGCAGAGTGAGAGGCATAGAGAAGGTGAGACACAGAGAGAGAGGCAGAGAGGGAGAGAGCAGAGAGAGAGAGGAAGAGAGAGAGACAGAAATAGATGCAGATGTCAGGCAGATAGAGAGTCAGTGAGGCAGAGAGGAAGAGAGAATGTGATGCAGAAGAGAAGAAGAGAGGCAGAGATAAAGCAATGGGACCTAGATTGAGAGGCAGAGGAAAGGCAGAGAGTGAGAGGCAGAGGAGAGGCAGAGAGGTAGAGGACAGGCAGATAGAGTGGCAGAGGAGAGTCAGGGAGGCCGATTGAGAGAGAGGCAGTATGGCAGAGATAGGCAGAGGGAGAGAGAGGGAAAGCGAGAGAGACTCAAAGAGAGTCAGAAGGAGAGGCAGGGAGGTAGAGAGAGACAGGGAGGCAGAGAGAGAGAGAGGAAGAGAGGCAAAGACAGACAGAGAGCAGAGAGAGAGAGGCAGAGGACAGGCAGAGAGGAAGAGAGAGCGAGAGGCAGAGAGACAGAGGCAGAGAGAGGCAGAGAGGCAGAAAGAAAGAGAAGTGGAGGAGAGGTAGAGAGGCAGAGAGAAAGTAGAGAGAGTAAGAAAGAGAGAGAGAGAGGAAAGACTGGTAGACAGGCAGAGGAGAGGCAGAGAAGAAGATGCAAGGAGAGGCAAAAACAAAGAGACTGAGAGGCAGAGAGAAGGTGAGAGATAGAGAGGCAGAGTGGCAGAGGGGCAGAGAGAGTGAGGCTGAGAGAAAGAGTGGCAGAGGCAGAGAAGAAGCAGATAGAGAAAGGCACAGAGGCAGGGAGGAAGAAAGAGAGAGGCAGAGAGAGCTAGAGAGGCAGAGAGAAAGAGACGTAGAAGAGAGGAAAAGAGGCAGAGAGAAAGCAGAGTTAGAGAGAGAGAGAGAGAGACAGAGAAACAGAAGGAAGGCAGATAGAGAGGCAGAGAAGAGGCAGAGAATCAGATGTAGACAGAGGTAGACACAATGAGACTGAGAGTCACAAAGAGAGAGGCTACAGAGAGGCAGAGAGAGAGAGAGAGTGGAAGAGAGGTTGCAGAAAGTCAGAGAGCCACTGAGAGGAAGAGAGGTGACCGAGAGCGTGAGAGATGGTAGAGAGGCTGCAGACATGCAGAGAGAGAGAGAGAGAGAGAGACTGCTGAGAGAGGCAGAGAGGAAGATGAGATGCAGAGAGGCAGAGAGACAGGCATTGAAACAGGCAGAGGAGAGGCAGACAGGCAAATAGTTGGTAGAGAGCGTGAGAGATGGCAGAGAGGCAGAAAAGGTAGAGAGGCTGCAGAGAGACAGAGACAGAGAGAGACATTGAAACAGTCAGAGGAGAGGCAGAAAGGCAAAGAAGCAGAGAGCGGCAGAGAGAGGCAGAGGGGCAGAGTAGAGGCAGAGGGACAGAGGACAGGCAGAGGGACTGAGGAGAGGCAGAAAGAGAGATGAAGAAGAGAGGCAGAGAGGCAGAAGAGAGGAGGATGGAGAGGCAGAGGAAAGGCAGAGGCTGATTGAGAGAGAGGCAGAAGAGAGGCAGGGAGGCAGAGCAAAAGCAGAGGGGGAGAGATAGAGAGGCAGAGGAAAGATAGAGAGGAAGAGGAGAGGCACATAGAAAGGCAGAGGAGAGGTAGAGAAGGAGATACAAAGGCAGAGACAAAGAGAATGAGAGGCAGAGAGAGACAGGGAAAGAGAGAAGGGTAGAGAGCAGAGAGAGAGGCAGAAAGGAAGAGAGCTACAGGCAGAGAGAGAGGCCGATAGGCAGAGAGAAAAGCAGAGAGAGATAGAGGCAAAGAGGCAGAGAGAGAGAGAGAGAGAGAGTGGCAGAGAGCAGAGATAGAGAGGGGAGTCAGGCAGAGTCAGAGAGAGAGGAAGCAGCAAACAGAGAGAACGTGAGATACAGTGGCAGAGAGAGGAGAAAGATGCAGAGAGGCTGCTGAGAGGCAGAGTGTCAGAGAGGCAGCAGAGAGGCAGAGAGAGAGAGAGAGAGAGAGAGAGAGAGAGGCATGGAGGAGCCAGGAAGGCAGAGGAGAGACAGAGAGAGAGAGTCATAAGAGAGGCAGAGAAGCAAATGCATTGAGAGGCATAGACAAAGAGACTGGAAGAGAGAGAGAGAGTGAGTGAGAGAGAGACAGACAGAGAGAGAGAGCAGAGGCAAAGACGCAGAGAGGCAGAGACCAGAGAGGGAGAGAAGGAGAGTGATAGAGGCAGAGAGGGAGAGGAGAGGCACAGAGGCAAAGAGACCGGCAGAGAGAGGCAAAGAGGCAGAGAGAAAGAGAGGCAGAAGAGAGGAAGAGAGGCAGAGATAAAGCAGAGAGACAGAGAGAGAGAGACAGAGGAAAGGCAGATAGAGAGGCAGAGGAGAGGCAGAGAACCAGGTGGAAGGAGAAGCAGGCAAAGAGATTGAGAGGCAGAGAGAGAGCGAGAGATAGAGAGGCAGAGTGGCAGAGAGAGGCAGAGAGCAGAGAGAGAGAGGCAGAGAGGAGGAGAGGAAGAAAGACAGAGGCAGAGAGAAGCAGAGAGGCAGAGAGAAAGAGTTATAAGATAGGAAAAGAGGCAGAGATAAAGCAGAGGGACAGAGAGATAGAGGAAGAGGAAAGGCAGATAGAGAGGTAGAGGAGAGGCAGTGAGGCAGAAAGAGAGAGAGGCAGAGTGGCAAGATAGGCAGAGGGAGAAAGAGGCAGGGAGAGTGACACCCAGAGAGTAGGAGTGAGAGAGGCAGTGAGGTAGAGAAAGACAGAGGAAGAGAGAGAGCAGCAGAGAAAGGAGAGGCAGAGAGGAAGAGAGAGAGAGAGGCAGCGTGCGAGGGGGAGATAGAGAGGTAAATAAAAGAGAAGCATAGGAAAGGTAGAGAGGCAGAGTGAGAGGCATAGAGAAGGTTGTGAGACACAGAGAGAGAGGCAGAGAGGGAGAGAGCAGAGAGAGAGAGGAAGAGAGAGAGACAGAAATAGATGCAGATGTCAGGCAGATAGAGAGTCAGTGAGGCAGAGAGGAAGAGAGAATGTGATGCAGAAGAGAAGAAGAGAGGCAGAGATAAAGCAATGGGACCTAGATAGAGAGGCAGAGGAAAGGCAGAGAGTGAGAGGCAGAGGAGAGGCAGAGAGGTAGAGAACAGGCAGATAGAGTGGCAGAGGAGAGTCAGGGAGGCCGATTGAGAGAGAGGCAGTATGGCAGAGATAGGCAGAGGGAGAGAGAGGGAAAGCGAGAGAGACTCAAAGAGAGTCAGAAAGAGAGGCAGGGAGGTAGAGAGAGACAGGGAGGCAGAGAGAGAGAGAGGAAAAGAGGCAAAGACAGACAGAGAGCAGAGAGAGAGAGGCAGAGGACAGGCAGAGAGGAAGAGAGAGCGAGAGGCAGAGAGACCGAGGCAGAGAGAGTCAGACAGGCAGAAAGAAAGAGAAGTGGAGGAGAGGTAGAGAGGCAGAGAAAAAGTAGAGAGAGAGAGAAAGAGAGAGAGAGGAAATACTGGTAGAGAGGCAGAGGAGAGGCAGAAGACGATGGAAGGAGAGGCAGAAACAAAGAGACTGAGAGGCAGAGAGAAGGCGAGAGATAGAGAGGCAGAGTGGCAGAGGGTCAGAGAGAGTGAGGCTGAGAGAAAGAGTGGCAGAGGCAGAGAAGAAGCAGATAGAGAAAGCCACAGAGGCAGGGAGGAAGAAAGAGAGAGGCAGAGAGAGCTAGAGAGGCAGAGAGAAAGAGACGTAGAAGAGAGGAAAAGAGGCAGAGAGAAAGCAGATTTAGAGAGAGAGAGAGAGACAGAGAACAGAAGGAAGGCAGATAGAGAGGCAGAGAATCAGACGTAGACAGAGGTAGACACAATGAGACTGATAGTCACAAAGAGAGAGGCTACAGAGAGGCAGAGAGAGAGAGAGTGGAAGAGAGGTTGCAGAAAGTCAGAGAGCCACTGAGAGGAAGAGAGGTGACAGAGAGCGTGAGAGATGGTAGAGAGGCTGCAGAGATGCAGAGAGAGAGAGAGAGACTGCAGAGAGAGGCCGAGAGGAAGATGAGATGCAGAGAGGCAGAGAGACAGGCATTGAAACAGGCAGAGGAGAGGCAGACAGGCAAATAGTTGGTAGAGAGCGTGAGAGATGGCAGAGAGGCAGAAAAGGTAGAGAGGCTGCAGAGAGACAGAGACAGAGAGAGACATTGAAACAGTCAGAGGAGAGGCAGAAAGGCAAAGAAGCAGAGAGCGGCAGAGAGAGGCAGAGGGGCAGAGTAGAGGCAGAGGGACAGAGGACAGGTAGAGGGACTGAAAGAGACAGAAAGAGAGATGTAGAAGAGAGGCAGAGAGTCAGAAGAGAGGAGGATGGAGAGGCAGAGGAAAGGCAGAGGCTGATTGAGAGAGAGGCAGAAGAGAGGCAGGGAGGCAGAGCAAAAGCAGAGGGGGAGAGATAGAGAGGCAGAGGAAAGATAGAGAGGAAGAGGAGAGGCACATAGAAAGGCAGAGGAGAGGTAGAGAAGGAGATACAAAGGCAGAGACAAAGAGAATGAGAGGCAGAGAGAGACAGGGAAAGAGAGAAGGGTAGAGAGCAGAGAGAGAGGCAGAAAGGAAGAGAGCTACAGGCAGAGAGAGAGGCCGATAGGCAGAGAGAAAAGCAGAGAGAGATAGAGGCAAAGAGGCAGAGAGAGAGAGAGAGAGTGGCAGAGAGCAGAGATAGAGAGGGGAGTCAGGCAGAGTCAGAGAGAGAGGAAGCAGCAAACAGAGAGAGCGTGAGATACAGTGGCAGAGAGAGGAGAAAGATGCAGAGAGGCTGCTGAGAGGCAGAGTGTCAGAGAGGCAGCAGAGAGGCAGAGAGAGAGAGAGAGAGAGAGAGAGGCATGGAGGAGCCAGGAAGGCAGAGGAGAGACAGAGAGAGAGAGTCATAAGAGAGGCAGAGAAGCAAATGCATTGAGAGGCATAGACAAAGAGACTGGAAGAGAGAGAGAGAGTGAGTGAGAGAGAGACAGACAGAGAGAGAGAGCAGAGGCAAAGACGCAGAGAGGCAGAGACCAGAGAGGGAGAGAAGGAGAGTGATAGAGGCAGAGAGGGAGAGGAGAGGCACAGAGGCAAAGAGACAGGCAGAGAGAGGCAAAGAGGCAGAGAGAAAGAGAGGCAGAATAGAGGAAGAGAGGCAGAGATAAAGCAGAGAGACAGAGAGAGAGAGACAGAGGAAAGGCAGATAGAGAGGCAGAGGAGAGGCAGAGAAGCAGGTGGAAGGAGAAGCAGGCAAAGAGACTGAGAGGCAGAGAGAGAGCGAGAGATAGAGAGGCAGAGCGGCAGAGAGAGGCAGAGAGCAGAGAGAGAGAGGCAGAGAGGAGGAGAGGAAGAAAGACAGAGGCAGAGAGAAGCAGAGAGGCAGAGAGAAAGAGTTATAAGAGAGGAAAAGAGGCAGAGATAAAGCAGAGGGACAGAGAGATAGAGGAAGAGGAAAGGCAGATAGAGAGGTAGAGGAGAGGCAGTGAGGCAGAAAGAGAGAGAGGCAGAGTGGCAAGATAGGCAGAGGGAGAAAGAGGCAGGGAGAGTGATACCCAGAGAGTAGGAGTGAGAGAGGCAGTGAGGTAGAGAAAGACAGAGGAAGAGAGAGAGCGGCAGAGAAAGGAGAGGCAGAGAGGAAGAGAGAGAGAGAGGCAGCGAGCGAGGGGGAGATAGAGAGGTAAAAAGAAAGAGAAGCATAGGAAAGGTAGAGAGGCAGAGGAGAGGCAGAGTGAGAGGCATAGAGAAGGTTGTGAGACACAGAGAGAGAGGCAGAGAGGGAGAGAGCAGAGAGAGAGAGGAAGAGAGAGAGACAGAAATAGATGCAGATGTCAGGCAGATAGAGAGTCAGTGAGGCAGAGAGGAAGAGAGAATGTGATGCAGAAGAGAAGAAGAGAGGCAGAGATAAAGCAATGGGACCTAGATAGAGAGGCAGAGGAAAGGCAGAGAGTGAGAGGCAGAGGAGAGGCAGAGAGGTAGAGAACAGGCAGATAGAGTGGCAGAGGAGAGTCAGGGAGGCCGATTGAGAGAGAGGCAGTATGGCAGAGATAGGCAGAGGGAGAGAGAGGGAAAGCGAGAGAGACTCAAAGAGAGTCAGAAAGAGAGGGAGGGAGGTAGAGAGAGACAGGGAGGCAGAGAGAGAGAGGAAGAGAGGCAAAGACAGAGAGCCGAGAGAGAGAGAGGCAGAGGACAGGCAGAGAGGAAGAGAGAGCGAGAGGCAGAGAGACCGAGGAAGAGAGAGTCAGACAGGCAGAAAGAAAGAGAAGTGGAGGAGAGGTAGAGAGGCAGAGAAAAAGTAGAGAGAGAGAGAGAGAGATTGAGAGAGGAAATACTGGTAGAGAGGCAGAGGAGAGGCAGAAGACGATGCAAGGAGAGGCAGAAACAAAGAGACTGAGAGGCAGAGAGAAGGCGAGAGATAGAGAGGCAGAGTGGCAGAGGGTCAGAGAGAGTGAGGCTGAGAGAAAGAGTGGCAGAGGCAGAGAAGAAGCAGATAGAGAAAGCCACAGAGGCAGGGAGGAAGAAAGAGAGGCAGAGAGAGCTAGAGAGGCAGAGAGAAAGAGACGTAGAAGAGAGGAAAAGAGGCAGAGAGAAAGCAGATTTAGAGAGAGAGAGAGAGAGACAGAGAAACAGAAGGAAGGCAGATAGAGAGGCAGAGAAGAGGCAGAGAATCAGATGTAGACAGAGGTAGACACAATGAGACTGAGAGTCACAAAGAGAGAGGCTACAGAGAAACAGAGAGAGAGAGAGTGGAAGAGAGGTTGCAGTAAGTCAGAGAGCCACTGAGAGGAAGAGAGGTGACAGAGAGCGTGAGAGATGGTAGAGAGGCTGCAGAGATGCAGAGAGAGAGAGAGAGAGAGACTGCAGAGAGAGGCCGAGAGGAAGATGAGATGTAGAGAGGCAGAGAGACAGGCATTGAAACAGGCAGAGGAGAGGCAGACAGGCAAATAGTTGGTAGAGAGCGTGAGAGATGGCAGAGAGGCAGAAAAGGTAGAGAGGCTGCAGAGAGACAGAGACAGAGAGAGACATTGAAACAGTCAGAGGAGAGGCAGAAAGGCAAAGAAGCAGAGAGCGGCAGAGAGAGGCAGAGGGGCAGAGTAGAGGCAGAGGGACAGAGGACAGGCAGAGGGACTGAAAGAGGCAGAAAGAGAGATGTAGAAGAGAGGCAGAGAGTCAGAAGAGAGGAGGATGGAGAGGCAGAGGAAAGGCAGAGGCTGATTGAGAGAGAGGCAGAAGAGAGGCAGGGAGGCAGAGCAAAAGCAGAGGGGGAGAGATAGAGAGGCAGAGGAAAGATAGAGAGGAAGAGGAGAGGCACATAGAAAGGCAGAGGAGAGGTAGAGAAGGAGATACAAAGGCAGAGACAAAGAGAATGAGAGGCAGAGATAGACAGGGAAAGAGAGAAGGGTAGAGAGCAGAGAGAGAGGCAGAAAGGAAGAGAGCTACAGGCAGAGAGAGAGGCCGATAGGCAGATAGAAAAGCAGAGAGAGATAGAGGTAAAGAGGCAGAGAGAGAGAGAGAGAGTGGCAGAGAGCAGAGATAGAGAGGGGAGTCAGGCAGAGTCAGAGAGAGAGGAAGCAGCAAACAGAGAGAGCGTGAGATACAGTGGCAGAGAGAGGAGAAAGATGCAGAGAGGCTGCTGAGAGGCAGAGTGTCAGAGAGGCAGCAGAGAGGGAGAGAGAGAGAGAGAGAGAGAGAGAGAGAGAGAGAGGCATGGAGGAGCCAGGAAGGCAGAGGAGAGACAGAGAGAGAGAGTCATAAGAGAGGCAGAGAAGCAAATGCATAGAGAGGCATAGACAAAGAGACTGGAAGAGAGAGAGAGTGAGTGAGAGAGAGACAGACAGAGAGAGAGAGCAGAGGCAAAGACGCAGAGAGGCAGAGACCAGAGAGGGAGAGAAGGAGAGTGATAGAGGCAGAGAGGGAGAGGAGAGGCACAGAGGCAAAGAGACCGGCAGAGAGAGGCAAAGAGGCAGAGAGAAAGAGAGGCAGAAGAGAGGAAGAGAGGCAGAAATAAAGCAGAGAGATAGAGAGAGAGAGACAGAGGAAAGGCAGATAGAGAGGCAGAGGAGAGGCAGAGAAGCAGGTGGAAGGAGAAGCAGGCAAAGAGACTGAGAGGCAGAGAGAGAGCGAGAGATAGAGAGGCAGAGCGGCAGAGAGAGGCAGAGAGCAGAGAGAGAGAGGCAGAGAGGAGGAGAGGAAGAAAGACAGAGGCAGAGAGAAGCAGAGAGGCAGAGAGAAAGAGTTATAAGAGAGGAAAAGAGGAAGAGATAAAGCAGAGGGACAGAGAGATAGAGGAAGAGGAAAGGCAGATAGAGAGGTAGAGGAGAGGCAGTGAGGCAGAAAGAGAGAGAGACAGAGTGGCAAGATAGGCAGAGGGAGAAAGAGGCAGGGAGAGTGACACCCAGAGAGTAGGAGTGAGAGAGGCAGTGAGGTAGAGAAAGACAGAGGAAGAGAGAGCGGCAGAGAAAGGAGAGGCAGAGAGGAAGAGAGAGAGAGAGGCAGGGAGCGAAGGGGAGATAGAGAGGTAAAAAGAAAGAGAAGCATAGGAAAGGTAGCGAGGCAGAGGAGAGGCAGAGTGAGAGGCATAGAGAAGGTTGTGAGACACAGAGAGAGAGGCAGAGAGGGAGAGAGCAGAGAGAGAGAGGAAGAGAGAGAGACAGAAATAGATGCAGATGTCAGGCAGATAGAGAGTCAGTGAGGCAGAGAGGAAGAGAGAATGTGATGCAGAAGAGAAGAAGAGAGGCAGAGATAAAGCAATGGGACCTAGATAGAGAGGCAGAGGAAAGGCAGAGAGGGAGAGGCAGAGGAGAGGCAGAGAGGTAGAGAACAGGCAGATAGAGTGGCAGAGGAGACTCAGGGAGGCCGATTGAGAGAGAGGCAGTATGGCAGAGATAGGCAGAGGGAGAGAGAGGGAAAGCGAGAGAGACTCAAAGAGAGTCAGAAAGAGAGGCAGGGAGGTAGAGAGAGACAGGGAGGCAGAGAGAGAGAGAGGAAGAGAGGCAAAGACAGACAGAGAGCAGAGAGAGAGAGGCAGAGGACAGGCAGAGAGGAAGAGAGAGCGAGAGGCAGAGAGACCGAGGCAGAGAGAGTCAGACAGGCAGAAAGAAAGAGAAGTGGAGGAGAGGTAGAGAGGCAGAGAAAAAAGTAGAGAGAGAGAGAAAGAGAGAGAGAGGAAATACTGGTAGAGAGGCAGAGGAGAGGCAGAAGATGATGGAAGGAGAGGAAGAAACAAAGAGACTGAGAGGCAGAGAGAAGGCGAGAGATAGAGAGGCAGAGTGGCAGAGGGTCAGAGAGAGTGAGGCTGAGAGAAAGAGTGGCAGAGGCAGAGAAGAAGCCGATAGAGAAAGCCATAGAGGCAGGGAGGAAGAAAGAGAGAGGCAGAGAGAGCTAGAGAGGCAGAGAGAAAGAGACGTAGAAGAGAGGAAAAGAGGCAGAGAGAAAGCAGATTTAGAGAGAGAGAGAGAGACATAGAACAGAAGGAAGGCAGATAGAGAGGCAGAGAAGAGGCAGAGAATCAGATGTAGACAGAGGTAGACACAATGAGACTGAGAGTCACAAAGAGAGAGGCTACAGAGAGGCAGAGAGAGAGAGAGTGGAAGAGAGGTTGCAGAAAGTCAGAGAGCCACTGAGAGGAAGAGAGGTGACAGAGAGCGTGAGAGATGGTAGAGAGGCTGCAGAGATGCAGAGAGAGAGAGAGAGACTGCAGAGAGAGGCAGAGAGGAAGATGAGATGCAGAGAGGCAGAGAGACAGGCATTGAAACAGGCAGAGGAGAGGCAGACAGGCAAATAGTTGGTAGAGAGCGTGAGAGATGGCAGAGAGGCAGAAAAGGTAGAGAGGCTGCAGAGAGACAGAGACAGAGAGAGACATTGAAACAGTCAGAGGAGAGGCAGAAAGGCAAAGAAGCAGAGAGCGGCAGAGAGAGGCAGAGGGGCAGAGTAGAGGCAGAGGGACAGAGGACAGGCAGAGGGACTGAAAGAGGCAGAAAGAGAGATGTAGAAGAGAGGCAGAGAGTCAGAAGAGAGGAGGATGGAGAGGCAGAGGAAAGGCAGAGGCTGATTGAGAGAGAGGCAGAAGAGAGGCAGGGAGGCAGAGCAAAAGCAGAGGGGGAGAGATAGAGAGGCAGAGGAAAGATAGAGAGGAAGAGGAGAGGCACATAGAAAGGCAGAGGAGAGGTAGAGAAGGAGATACAAAGGCAGAGACAAAGAGAATGAGAGGCAGAGAGAGACAGGGAAAGAGAGAAGGGTAGAGAGCAGAGAGAGAGGCAGAAAGGAAGAGAGCTACAGGCAGAGAGAGAGGCCGATAGGCAGATAGAAAAGCAGAGAGAGATAGAGGTAAAGAGGCAGAGAGAGAGAGAGAGAGAGTGGCAGAGAGCAGAGATAGAGAGGGGAGTCAGGCAGAGTCAGAGAGAGAGAGGAAGCAGCAAACAGAGAGAGCGTGAGATACAGTGGCAGAGAGAGGAGAAAGATGCAGAGAGGCTGCTGAGAGGCAGAGTGTCAGAGAGGCAGCAGAGAGGCAGAGAGAGAGAGAGAGAGAGAGAGAGGCATGGAGGAGCCAGGAAGGCAGAGGAGAGACAGAGAGAGAGAGTCATAAGAGAGGCAGAGAAGCAAATGCATAGAGAGGCATAGACAAAGAGACTGGAAGAGAGAGAGAGAGTGAGTGAGAGAGAGACAGACAGAGAGAGAGAGCAGAGGCAAAGACGCAGAGAGGCAGAGACCAGAGAGGGAGAGAAGGAGAGTGATAGAGGCAGAGAGGGAGAGGAGAGGCACAGAGGCAAAGAGACAGGCAGAGAGAGGCAAAGAGGCAGAGAGAAAGAGAGGCAGAAGAGAGGAAGAGAGGCAGAGATAAAGCAGAGAGAGAGAGAGAGACAGAGGAAAGGCAGATAGAGAGGCAGAGGAGAGGCAGAGAAGCAGGTGGAAGGAGAAGCAGGCAAAGAGACTGAGAGGCAGAGAGAGAGCGAGAGATAGAGAGGCAGAGCGGCAGAGAGAGGCAGAGAGCAGAGAGAGAGAGGCAGAGAGGAGGAGAGGAAGAAAGACAGAGGCAGAGAGAAGCAGAGAGGCAGAGAGAAAGAGTTATAAGAGAGGAAAAGAGGCAGAGATAAAGCAGAGGGACAGAGAGATAGAGGAAGAGGAAAGGCAGATAGAGAGGTAGAGGAGAGGCAGTGAGGCAGAAAGAGAGAGAGGCAGAGTGGCAAGATAGGCAGAGGGAGAAAGAGGCAGGGAGAGTGACACCCAGAGAGTAGGAGTGAGAGAGGCAGTGAGGTAGAGAAAGACAGAGGAAGAGAGAGAGCGGCAGAGAAAGGAGAGGCAGAGAGGAAGAGAGAGAGAGAGGCAGGAAGCGAGGGGGAGATAGAGAGGTAAAAAGAAAGAGAAGCATAGGAAAGGTAGAGAGGCAGAGGAGAGGCAGAGTGAGAGGCATAGTGAAGGTTGTGAGACACAGAGAGAGAGGCAGAGAGGGAGAGAGCAGAGAGAGAGAGGAAGAGAGAGAGACAGAAATAGATGCAGATGTCAGGCAGATAGAGAGTCAGTGAGGCAGAGAGGAAGAGAGAATGTGATGCAGAAGAGAAGAAGAGAGGCAGAGATAAAGCAATGGGACCTAGATAGAGAGGCAGAGGAAAGGCAGAGAGTGAGAGGCAGAGGAGAGGCAGAGAGGTAGAGAACAGGCAGATAGAGTGGCAGAGTAGAGTCAGGGAGGCCGATTGAGAGAGAGGGAGTATGGCAGAGATAGGCAGAGGGAGAGAGAGGGAAAGCGAGAGAGACTCAAAGAGAGTCAGAAAGAGAGGCAGGGAGGTAGAGAGAGACAGGGAGGCAGAGAGAGAGAGAGGAAGAGAGGCAAAGACAGACAGAGAGCAGAGAGAGAGAGGCAGAGGACAGGCAGAGAGGAAGAGAGAGCGAGAGGCAGAGAGACCGAGGCAGAGAGAGTCAGACAGGCAGAAAGAAAGAGAAGTGGAGGAGAGGTAGAGAGGCAGAGAAAAAGTAGAGAGAGAGAGAAAGAGAGAGAGAGGAAATACTGGTAGAGAGGCAGAGGAGAGGCAGAAGACGATGCAAGGAGAGGCAGAAACAAAGAGACTGAGAGGCAGAGAGAAGGCGAGAGATAGAGAGGCAGAGTGGCAGAGGGTCAGAGAGAGTGAGGCTGAGAGAAAGAGTGGCAGAGGCAGAGAAGAAGCAGATAGAGAAAGCCACAGAGGCAGGGAGGAAGAAAGAGAGAGGCAGAGAGAGCTAGAGAGGCAGAGAGAAAGAGACGTAGAAGAGAGGAAAAGAGGCAGAGAGAAAGCAAATTTAGAGAGAGAGAGAGAGACAGAGAAACAGAAGGAAGGCAGATAGAGAGACAGAGAAGAGGCAGAGAATCAGATGTAGACAGAGGTAGACACAATGAGACTGAGAGTCACAAAGAGAGAGGCTACAGAGAGGCAGAGAGAGAGAGAGTGGAAGAGAGTTTGCAGAAAGTCAGAGAGCCACTGAGAGGAAGAGAGGTGACAGAGAGCGTGAGAGATGGTAGAGAGGCTGCAGAGATGCAGAGAGAGAGAGAGAGAGACTGCAGAGAGAGGCCGAGAGGAAGATGAGATGCAGAGAGGCAGAGAGACAGGCATTGAAACAGGCAGAGGAGAGGCAGACAGGCAAATAGTTGGTAGAGAGCGTGAGAGATGGCAGAGAGGCAGAAAAGGTAGAGAGGCTGCAGAGAGACAGAGACAGAGAGAGACATTGAAACAGTCAGAGGAGAGGCAGAAAGGCAAAGAAGCAGAGAGCGGCAGAGAGAGGCAGAGGGGCAAAGTAGAGGCAGAGGGACAGAGGACAGGCAGAGGGACTGAAAGAGGCAGAAAGAGAGATGTAGAATAAAGGCAGAGAGTCAGAAGAGAGGAGGATGGAGAGGCAGAGGAAAGGCAGAGGCTGATTGAGAGAGAGGCAGAAGAGAGGCAGGGAGGCAGAGCAAAAGCAGAGGGGGAGAGATAGAGAGGCAGAGGAAAGATAGAGAGGAAGAGGAGAGGCACATAGAAAGGCAGAGGAGAGGTAGAGAAGGAGATACAAAGGCAGAGACAAAGAGAATGAGAGGCAGAGAGAGACAGGGAAAGAGAGAAGGGTAGAGAGCAGAGAGAGAGGCAGAAAGGAAGAGAGCTACAGGCAGAGAGAGAGGCCGATAGGCAGAGAGAAAAGCAGAGAGAGATAGAGGCAAAGAGGCAGAGAGAGAGAGAGAGAGTGGCAGAGAGCAGAGATAGAGAGGGGAGTCAGGCAGAGTCAGAGAGAGAGGAAGCAGCAAACAGAGAGAGCGTGAGATACAGTGGCAGAGAGAGGAGAAAGATGCAGAGAGGCTGCTGAGAGGCAGAGTGTCAGAGAGGCAGCAGAGAGGCAGAGAGAGAGAGAGAGAGAGAGAGAGAGAGAGAGGCATGGAGGAGCCAGGAAGGCAGAGGAGAGACAGAGAGAGAGAGTCATAAGAGAGGCAGAGAAGCAAATGCATAGAGAGGCATAGACAAAGAGACTGGAAGAGAGAGAGAGAGTGAGTGAGAGAGAGACAGACAGAGAGAGAGAGCAGAGGCAAAGACGCAGAGAGGCAGAGACCAGAGAGGGAGAGAAGGAGAGTGATAGAGGCAGAGAGGGAGAGGAGAGGCACAGAGGCAAAGAGACAGGCAGAGAGAGGCAAAGAGGCAGAGAGAAAGAGAGGCAGAAGAGAGGAAGAGAGGCAGAGATAAAGCAGAGAGACAGAGAGAGAGAGACAGAGGAAACGCAGATAGAGAGGCAGAGGAGAGGCAGAGAAGCAGGTGGAAGGAGAAGCAGGCAAAGAGACTGAGAGGCAGAGAGAGAGCGAGAGATAGAGAGGCAGAGCGGCAGAGAGAGGCAGAGAGCAGAGAGAGAGAGGCAGAGAGGAGGAGAGGAAGAAAGACAGAAGCAGAGAGAAGCAGAGAGGCAGAGAGAAAGAGTTATAAGAGAGGAAAAGAGGCAGAGATAAAGCAGAGGGACAGAGAGATAGAGGAAGAGGAAAGGCAGATAGAGAGGTAGAGGAGAGGCAGTGAGGCAGAAAGAGAGAGAGGCAGAGTGGCAAGATAGGCAGAGGGAGAAAGAGGCAGGGAGAGTGACACCCAGAGAGTAGGAGTGAGAGAGGCAGTGAGGTAGAGAAAGACAGAGGAAGAGAGAGAGCGGCAGAGAAAGGAGAGGCAGAGAGGAAGAGAGAGAGAGAGGCAGCGAGCGAGGGGGAGATAGAGAGGTAAAAAGAAAGAGAAGCATAGGAAAGGTAGAGAGGCAGAGGAGAGGCAGAGTGAGAGGCATAGAGAAGGTTGTGAGACACAGAGAGAGAGGCAGAGAGGGAGAGAGCAGAGAGAGAGAGGAAGAGAGAGAGACAGAGAAATAGATGCAGATGTCAGGCAGATAGAGAGTCAGTGAGGCAGAGAGGAAGAGAGAATGTGATGCAGAAGAGAAGAAGAGAGGCAGAGATAAAGCAATGGGACCTAGATAGAGAGGCAGAGGAAAGGCAGAGAGTGAGAGGCAGAGGAGAGGCAGAGAGGTAGAGGACAGGCAGATGGAGTGGCAGAGGAGAGTCAGGGAGGCCGATTGAGAGAGAGGCAGTATGGCAGAGATAGGCAGAGGGAGAGAGAGGGAAAGCGAGAGAGACTCAAAGAGAGTCAGAAAGAGAGGCAGGGAGGTAGAGAGAGACAGGGAGGCAGAGAGAGAGAGAGGAAGAGAGGCAAAGACAGACAGAGAGCAGAGAGAGAGAGGCAGAGGACAGGCAGAGAGGAAGAGAGAGCGAGAGGCAGAGAGACAGAGGCAGAGAGAGGCAGAGAGGCAGAAAGAAAGAGAAGTGGAGAAGAGGTAGAGAGGCAGAGAGAAAGTAGAGAGAGTGAGAAAGAAAGAGAGAGAGGAAAGACTGGTAGACAGGCAGAGGAGAGGCAGAGAAGAAGATGCAAGGAGAGGCAAAAACAAAGAGACTGAGAGGCAGAGAGAAGGTGAGAGATAGAGAGGCAGAGTGGCAGAGGGGCAGAGAGAGTGAGGCTGAGAGAAAGAGTGGCAGAGGCAGAGAAGAAGCAGATAGAGAAAGGCACAGAGGCAGGGAGGAAGAAAGAGGGAGGCAGAGAGAGCTAGAGAGGCAGAGAGAAAGAGACGTAGAAGACAGGAAAAGAGGCAGAGAGAAAGCAGAGTTAGAGAGAGAGAGAGAGAGAGAGACAGAGAGAGACAGAGAAACAGAAGGAAGGCAGATAGAGAGGCAGAGAAGAGGCAGAGAATCAGATGTAGACAGAGGTAGACACAATGAGACTGAGAGTCACAAAGAGAGAGGCTACAGAGAGGCAGAGAGAGAGAGAGAGTGGAAGAGAGGTTGCAGAAAGTCAGAGAGCCACTGAGAGGAAGAGAGGTGACAGAAAGCGTGAGAGATGGTAGAGAGGCTGCAGAGATGCAGAGAGAGAGAGAGAGAGAGAGAGAGAGACTGCTGAGAGAGGCAGAGAGGAAGATGAGATGCAGAGAGGCAGAGAGACAGGCATTGAAACAGGCAGAGGAGAGGCAGACAGGCAAATAGTTGGTAGAGAGCGTGAGAGATGGCAGAGAGGCAGAAAAGGTAGAGAGGCTGCAGAGAGACAGAGACAGAGAGAGACATTGAAACAGTCAGAGGAGAGGCAGAAAGGCAAAGAAGCAGAGAGCGGCAGAGAGAGGCAGAGGGGCAGAGTAGAGGCAGAGGGACAGAGGACAGGCAGAGGGACTGAGGAGAGGCAGAAAGAGAGATGAAGAAGAGAGGCAGAGAGTCAGAAGAGAGGAGGATGGAGAGGCAGAGGAAAGGCAGAGGCTGATTGAGAGAGAGGCAGAAGAGAGGCAGGGAGGCAGAGCAAAAGCAGAGGGGGAGAGATAGAGAGGCAGAGGAAAGATAGAGAGGAATAGGAGAGGCACATAGAAAGGCAGAGGAGAGGTAGAGAAGGAGATACAAAGGCAGAGACAAAGAGAATGAGAGGCAGAGAGAGACAGGGAAAGAGAGAAGGGTAGAGAGCAGAGAGAGAGGCAGAAAGGAAGAGAGCTACAGGCAGAGAGAGAGGCCGATAGGCAGAGAGAAAAGCAGAGAGAGATAGAGGCAAAGAGGCAGAGAGAGAGAGAGAGAGAGTGGCAGAGAGCAGAGATAGAGAGGGGAGTCAGGCAGAGTCAGAGAGAGAGGAAGCAGCAAACAGAGAGAGCGTGAGATACAGTGGCAGAGAGAGGATAAAGATGCAGAGAGGCTGCTGAGAGGCAGAGTGTCAGAGAGGCAGCAGAGAGGCAGAGAGAGAGAGAGAGAGAGAGAGAGAGAGAGAGAGAGGCATGGAGGAGCCAGGAAGGCAGAGGAGAGACAGAGAGAGAGAGTCATAAGAGAGGCAGAGAAGCAAATGCATTGAGAGGCATAGACAAAGAGACTGGAAGAGAGAGAGAGAGTGAGTGAGAGAGAGACAGACAGAGAGAGAGAGAGCAGAGGCAAAGACGCAGAGAGGCAGAGACCAGAGAGGGAGAGAAGGAGAGTGATAGAGGCAGAGAGGGAGAGGAGAGGCACAGAGGCAAAGAGACAGGCAGAGAGAGGCAAAGAGGCAGAGAGAAATAGAGGCAGAAGAGAGGAAGAGAGGCAGAGATAAAGCAGAGAGACAGAGAGAGAGAGACAGAGGAAAGGCAGATAGAGAGGCAGAGGAGAGGCAGAGAAGCAGGTGGAAGGAGAAGCAGGCAAAGAGACTGAGAGGCAGAGAGAGAGCGAGAGATAGAGAGGCAGAGCGGCAGAGAGAGGCAGAGAGCAGAGAGAGAGAGGCAGAGAGGAGGAGAGGAAGAAAGACAGAAGCAGAGAGAAGCAGAGAGGCAGAGAGAAAGAGTTATAAGAGAGGAAAAGAGGCAGAGATAAAGCAGAGGGACAGAGAGATAGAGGAAGAGGAAAGGCAGATAGAGAGGTAGAGGAGAGGCAGTGAGGCAGAAAGAGAGAGAGGCAGAGTGGCAAGATAGGCAGAGGGAGAAAGAGGCAGGGAGAGTGACACCCAGAGAGTAGGAGTGAGAGAGGCAGTGAGGTAGAGAAAGACAGAGGAAGAGAGAGAGCGGCAGAGAAAGGAGAGGCAGAGAGGAAGAGAGAGAGAGAGGCAGCGAGCGAGGGGGAGATAGAGAGGTAAAAAGAAAGAGAAGCATAGGAAAGGTAGAGAGGCAGAGGAGAGGCCGAGTGAGAGGCATAGAGAAGGTTGTGAGACACAGAGAGAGAGGCAGAGAGGGAGAGAGCAGAGAGAGAGAGGAAGAGAGAGAGACAGAGAAATAGATGCAGATGTCAGGCAGATAGAGAGTCAGTGAGGCAGAGAGGAAGAGAGAATGTGATGCAGAAGAGAAGAAGAGAGGCAGAGATAAAGCAATGGGACCTAGATTGAGAGGCAGAGGAAAGGCAGAGAGTGAGAGGCAGAGGAGAGGCAGAGAGGTAGAGGACAGGCAGATAGAGTGGCAGAGGAGAGTCAGGGAGGCCGATTGAGAGAGAGGCAGTATGGCAGAGATAGGCAGAGGGAGAGAGAGGGAAAGCGAGAGAGACTCAAAGAGAGTCAGAAAGAGAGGCAGGGAGGTAGAGAGAGACAGGGAGGCAGAGAGAGAGAGAGGAAGAGAGGCAAAGACAGACAGAGAGCAGAGAGAGAGAGGCAGAGGACAGGCAGAGAAGAAGAGAGAGCGAGAGGCAGAGAGACAGAGGCAGAGAGAGGCAGAGAGGCAGAAAGAAAGAGAAGTGGAGGAGAGGTAGAGAGGCAGAGAGAAAGTAGAGAGAGTAAGAAAGAGAGAGAGAGAGGAAAGACTGGTAGACAGGCAGAGGAGAGGCAGAGAAGATGCAAGGAGAGGCAAAAACAAAGAGACTGAGAGGCAGAGAGAAGGTGAGAGATAGAGAGGCAGAGTGGCAGAGGGGCAGAGAGAGTGAGGCTGAGAGAAAGAGTGGCAGAGGCAGAGAAGAAGCAGATAGAGAAAGGCACAGAGGCAGGGAGGAAGAAAGAGAGAGGCAGAGAGAGCTAGAGAGGCAGAGAGAAAGAGACGTAGAAGAGAGGAAAAGAGGCAGAGAGAAAGCAGAGTTAGAGAGAGAGAGAGAGACAGAGAAACAGAAGGAAGGCAGATAGAGAGGCAGAGAAGAGGCAGAGAATCAGATGTAGACAGAGGTAGACACAATGAGACTGAGAGTCACAAAGAGAGAGGCTACAGAGAGGCAGAGAGAGAGAGAGAGTGGAAGAGAGGTTGCAGAAAGTCAGAGAGCCACTGAGAGGAAGAGAGGTGACAGAAAGCGTGAGAGATGGTAGAGAGGCTGCAGAGATGCAGAGAGAGAGAGAGAGAGAGAGAGAGAGACTGCTGAGAGAGGCAGAGAGGAAGATGAGATGCAGAGAGGCAGAGAGACAGGCATTGAAACAGCAGAGGAGAGGCAGACAGGCAAATAGTTGGTAGAGAGCGTGAGAGATGGCAGAGAGGCAGAAAAGGTAGAGAGGCTGCAGAGAGACAGAGACAGAGAGAGACATTGAAACAGTCAGAGGAGAGGCAGAAAGGCAAAGAAGCAGAGAGCGGCAGAGAGCGGCAGAGAGAGGCAGAGGGACAGAGGACAGGCAGAGGGACTGAGGAGAGGCAGAAAGTGAGATGAAGAAGAGAGGCAGAGAGTCAGAAGAGAGGAGGATGGAGAGGCAGAGGAAAGGCAGAGGCTGATTGAGAGAGAGGCAGAAGAGAGGCAGGGAGGCAGAGCAAAAGCAGAGGGGGAGAGATAGAGAGGCAGAGGAAAGATAGAGAGGAAGAGGAGAGGCACATAGAAAGGCAGAGGAGAGGTAGAGAAGGAGATACAAAGGCAGAGACAAAGAGAATGAGAGGCAGAGAGAGACAGGGAAAGAGAGAAGGGTAGAGAGCAGAGAGAGAGGCAGAAAGGAATAGAGCTACAGGCAGAGAGAGAGGCCGATAGGCAGAGAGAAAAGCAGA
The DNA here is from genome assembly GCF_030254825.1 of Meriones unguiculatus. Lineage (NCBI taxonomy): Eukaryota > Metazoa > Chordata > Mammalia > Rodentia > Muridae > Meriones > Meriones unguiculatus. The sequence goes on along the minus strand of NW_026843712.1, from coordinate 1,757,338 downwards.
GAGAGATAGAGGCAAAGAGGCAGAGAGAGAGAGAGAGAGAGTGGCAGAGAGCAGAGATAGAGAGGGGAGTCAGGCAGAGTCAGAGAGAGAGGAAGCAGCAAACAGAGAGAGCGTGAGATACAGTGGCAGAGAGAGGATAAAGATGCAGAGAGGCTGCTGAGAGGCAGAGTGTCAGAGAGGCAGCAGAGAGGCAGAGAGAGAGAGAGAGAGAGAGAGAGAGAGAGAGGCATGGAGGAGCCAGGAAGGCAGAGGAGAGACAGAGAGAGAGAGTCATAAGAGAGGCAGAGAAGCAAATGCATTGAGAGGCATAGACAAAGAGACTGGAAGAGAGAGAGAGAGTGAGTGAGAGAGAGACAGACAGAGAGAGAGAGCAGAGGCAAAGACGCAGAGAGGCAGAGACCAGAGAGGGAGAGAAGGAGAGTGATAGAGGCAGAGAGGGAGAGGAGAGGCACAGAGGCAAAGAGACAGGCAGAGAGAGGCAAAGAGGCAGAGAGAAAGAGAGGCAGAAGAGAGGAAGAGAGGCAGAGATAAAGCAGAGAGACAGAGAGAGAGAGACAGAGAAAACGCAGATAGAGAGGCAGAGGAGAGGCAGAGAAGCAGGTGGAAGGAGAAGCAGGCAAAGAGACTGAGAGGCAGAGAGAGAGCGAGAGATAGAGAGGCAGAGCGGCAGAGAGAGGCAGAGAGCAGAGAGAGAGAGGCAGAGAGGAGGAGAGGAAGAAAGACAGAAGCAGAGAGAAGCAGAGAGGCAGAGAGAAAGAGTTATAAGAGAGGAAAAGAGGCAGAGATAAAGCAGAGGGACAGAGAGATAGAGGAAGAGGAAAGGCAGATAGAGAGGTAGAGGAGAGGCAGTGAGGCAGAAAGAGAGAGAGGCAGAGTGGCAAGATAGGCAGAGGGAGAAAGAGGCAGGGAGAGTGACACCCAGAGAGTAGGAGTGAGAGAGGCAGTGAGGTAGAGAAAGACAGAGGAAGAGAGAGAGCGGCAGAGAAAGGAGAGGCAGAGAGGAAGAGAGAGAGAGAGGCAGCGAGCGAGGGGGAGATAGAGAGGTAAAAAGAAAGAGAAGCATAGGAAAGGTAGAGAGGCAGAGGAGAGGCAGAGTGAGAGGCATAGAGAAGGTTGTGAGACACAGAGAGAGAGGCAGAGAGGGAGAGAGCAGAGAGAGAGAGGAAGAGAGAGAGACAGAAATAGATGCAGATGTCAGGCAGATAGAGAGTCAGTGAGGCAGAGAGGAAGAGAGAATGTGATGCAGAAGAGAAGAAGAGAGGCAGAGATAAAGCAATGGGACCTAGATAGAGAGGCAGAGGAAAGGCAGAGAGTGAGAGGCAGAGGAGAGGCGGAGAGGTAGAGGACAGGCAGATGGAGTGGCAGAGGAGAGTCAGGGAGGCCGATTGAGAGAGAGGCAGTATGGCAGAGATAGGCAGAGGGAGAGAGAGGGAAAGCGAGAGAGACTCAAAGAGAGTCAGAAAGAGAGGCAGGGAGGTAGAGAGAGACAGGGAGGCAGAGAGAGAGAGAGGAAGAGAGGCAAAGACAGACAGAGAGCAGAGAGAGAGAGAGGCAGAGGACAGGCAGAGAGGAAGAGAGAGCGAGAGGCAGAGAGACAGAGGCAGAGAGAGGCAGAGAGGCAGAAAGAAAGAGAAGTGGAGAAGAGGTAGAGAGGCAGAGAGAAAGTAGAGAGAGTGAGAAAGAAAGAGAGAGAGGAAAGACTGGTAGACAGGCAGAGGAGAGGCAGAGAAGAAGATGCAAGGAGAGGCAAAAACAAAGAGACTGAGAGGCAGAGAGAAGGTGAGAGATAGAGAGGCAGAGTGGCAGAGGGGCAGAGAGAGTGAGGCTGAGAGAAAGAGTGGCAGAGGCAGAGAAGAAGCAGATAGAGAAAGGCACAGAGGCAGGGAGGAAGAAAGAGGGAGGCAGAGAGAGCTAGAGAGGCAGAGAGAAAGAGACGTAGAAGACAGGAAAAGAGGCAGAGAGAAAGCAGAGTTAGAGAGAGAGATAGAGAGAGAGAGACAGAGAGAGACAGAGAAACAGAAGGAAGGCAGATAGAGAGGCAGAGAAGAGGCAGAGAATCAGATGTAGACAGAGGTAGACACAATGAGACTGAGAGTCACAAAGAGAGAGGCTACAGAGAGGCAGAGAGAGAGAGAGAGTGGAAGAGAGGTTGCAGAAAGTCAGAGAGCCACTGAGAGGAAGAGAGGTGACAGAAAGCGTGAGAGATGGTAGAGAGGCTGCAGAGATGCAGAGAGAGAGAGAGAAAGAGAGAGAGACTGCTGAGAGAGGCAGAGAGGAAGATGAGATGCAGAGAGGCAGAGAGACAGGCATTGAAACAGGCAGAGGAGAGGCAGACAGGCAAATAGTTGGTAGAGAGCGTGAGAGATGGCAGAGAGGCAGAAAAGGTAGAGAGGCTGCAGAGAGACAGAGACAGAGAGAGACATTGAAACAGTCAGAGGAGAGGCAGAAAGGCAAAGAAGCAGAGAGCGGCAGAGAGAGGCAGAGGGGCAGAGTAGAGGCAGAGGGACAGAGGACAGGCAGAGGGACTGAGGAGAGGCAGAAAGAGAGATGAAGAAGAGAGGCAGAGAGTCAGAAGAGAGGGGGATGGAGAGGCAGAGGAAAGGCAGAGGCTGATTGAGAGAGAGGCAGAAGAGAGGCAGGGAGGCAGAGCAAAAGCAGAGGGGGAGAGATAGAGAGGCAGAGGAAAGATAGAGAGGAAGAGGAGAGGCACATAGAAAGGCAGAGGAGAGGTAGAGAAGGAGATACAAAGGCAGAGACAAAGAGAATGAGAGGCAGAGAGAGACAGGGAAAGAGAGAAGGGTAGAGAGCAGAGAGAGAGGCAGAAAGGAAGAGAGCTACAGGCAGAGAGAGAGGCCGATAGGCAGAGAGAAAAGCAGGGAGAGATAGAGGCAAAGAGGCAGAGAGAGAGAGAGAGAGAGTGGCAGAGAGCAGAGATAGAGAGGGGAGTCAGGCAGAGTCAGAGAGAGAGGAAGCAGCAAACAGAGAGAGCGTGAGATACAGTGGCAGAGAGAGGATAAAGATGCAGAGAGGCTGCTGAGAGGCAGAGTGTCAGAGAGGCAGCAGAGAGGCAGAGAGAGAGAGAGAGAGAGAGAGAGAGAGGCATGGAGGAGCCAGGAAGGCAGAGGAGAGACAGAGAGAGAGAGTCATAAGAGAGGCAGAGAAGCAAATGCATTGAGAGGCATAGACAAAGAGACTGGAAGAGAGAGAGAGAGTGAGTGAGAGAGAGACAGACAGAGAGAGAGAGAGCAGAGGCAAAGACGCAGAGAGGCAGAGACCAGAGAGGGAGAGAAGGAGAGTGATAGAGGCAGAGAGGGAGAGGAGAGGCACAGAGGCAAAGAGACAGGCAGAGAGAGGCAAAGAGGCAGAGAGAAAGAGAGGCAGAAGAGAGGAAGAGAGGCAGAGATAAAGCAGAGAGACAGAGAGAGAGAGACAGAGGAAAGGCAGATAGAGAGGCAGAGGAGAGGCAGAGAAGCAGGTGGAAGGAGAAGCAGGCAAAGAGACTGAGAGGCAGAGAGAGAGCGAGAGATAGAGAGGCAGAGCGGCAGAGAGAGGCAGAGAGCAGAGAGAGAGAGGCAGAGAGGAGGAGAGGAAGAAAGACAGAAGCAGAGAGAAGCAGAGTGGCAGAGAGAAAGAGTTAGAAGAGAGGAAAAGAGGCAGAGATAAAGCAGAGGGACAGAGAGATAGAGGAAGAGGAAAGGCAGATAGAGAGGTAGAGGAGAGGCAGAAAGAGAGAGAGGCAGAGTGGCAAGATAGGCAGAGGGAGAAAGAGGCAGGGAGAGTGACACCCAGAGAGTAGGAGTGAGAGAGGCAGTGAGGTAGAGAAAGACAGAGGAAGAGAGAGAGCGGCAGAGAAAGGAGAGGCAGAGAGGAAGAGAGAGAGAGAGGCAGCGAGCGAGGGGGAGATAGAGAGGTAAAAAGAAAGAGAAGCATAGGAAAGGTAGAGAGGCAGAGGAGAGGCCGAGTGAGAGGCATAGAGAAGGTTGTGAGACACAGAGAGAGAGGCAGAGAGGGAGAGAGCAGAGAGAGAGAGGAAGAGAGAGAGACAGAGAAATAGATGCAGATGTCAGGCAGATAGAGAGTCAGTGAGGCAGAGAGGAAGAGAGAATGTGATGCAGAAGAGAAGAAGAGAGGCAGAGATAAAGCAATGGGACCTAGATTGAGAGGCAGAGGAAAGGCAGAGAGTGAGAGGCAGAGGAGAGGCAGAGAGGTAGAGGACAGGCAGATAGAGTGGCAGAGGAGAGTCAGGGAGGCCGATTGAGAGAGAGGCAGTATGGCAGAGATAGGCAGAGGGAGAGAGAGGGAAAGCGAGAGAGACTCAAAGAGAGTCAGAAAGAGAGGCAGGGAGGTAGAGAGAGACAGGGAGGCAGAGAGAGAGAGAGGAAGAGAGGCAAAGACAGACAGAGAGCAGAGAGAGAGAGGCAGAGGACAGGCAGAGCAGAAGAGAGAGCGAGAGGCAGAGAGACAGAGGCAGAGAGAGGCAGAGAGGCAGAAAGAAAGAGAAGTGGAGGAGAGGTAGAGAGGCAGAGAGAAAGTAGAGAGAGTAAGAAAGAGAGAGAGAGAGGAAAGACTGGTAGACAGGCAGAGGAGAGGCAGAGAAGAAGATGCAAGGAGAGGCAAAAACAAAGAGACTGAGAGGCAGAGAGAAGGTGAGAGATAGAGAGGCAGAGTGGCAGAGGGGCAGAGAGAGTGAGGCTGAGAGAAAGAGTGGCAGAGGCAGAGAAGAAGCAGATAGAGAAAGGCACAGAGGCAGGGAGGAAGAAAGAGAGAGGCAGAGAGAGCTAGAGAGGCAGAGAGAAAGAGACGTAGAAGAGAGGAAAAGAGGCAGAGAGAAAGCAGAGTTAGAGAGAGAGAGAGAGACAGAGAAACAGAAGGAAGGCAGATAGAGAGGCAGAGAAGAGGCAGAGAATCAGATGTAGATAGAGGTAGACACAATGAGACTGAGAGTCACAAAGAGAGAGGCTACAGAGAGGCAGAGAGAGAGAGAGAGTGGAAGAGAGGTTGCAGAAAGTCAGAGAGCCACTGAGAGGAAGAGAGGTGACAGAAAGCGTGAGAGATGGTAGAGAGGCTGCAGAGATGCAGAGAGAGAGAGAGAGAGAGAGAGAGAGACTGCTGAGAGAGGCAGAGAGGAAGATGAGATGCAGAGAGGCAGAGAGACAGGCATTGAAACAGGCAGAGGAGAGGCAGACAGGCAAATAGTTGGTAGAGAGCGTGAGAGATGGCAGAGAGGCAGAAAAGGTAGAGAGGCTGCAGAGAGACAGAGACAGAGAGAGACATTGAAACAGTCAGAGGAGAGGCAGAAAGGCAAAGAAGCAGAGAGCGGCAGAGAGAGGCAGAGGGGCAGAGTAGAGGCAGAGGGACAGAGGACAGGCAGAGGGACTGAGGAGAGGCAGAAAGAGAGATGAAGAAGAGAGGCAGAGAGTCAGAAGAGAGGGGGATGGAGAGGCAGAGGAAAGGCAGAGGCTGATTGAGAGAGAGGCAGAAGAGAGGCAGGGAGGCAGAGCAAAAGCAGAGGGGGAGAGATAGAGAGGCAGAGGAAAGATAGAGAGGAAGAGGAGAGGCACATAGAAAGGCAGAGGAGAGGTAGAGAAGGAGATACAAAGGCAGAGACAAAGAGAATGAGAGGCAGAGAGAGACAGGGAAAGAGAGAAGGGTAGAGAGCAGAGAGAGAGGCAGAAAGGAAGAGAGCTACAGGCAGAGAGAGAGGCCGATAGGCAGAGAGAAAAGCAGAGAGAGATAGAGGCAAAGAGGCAGAGAGAGAGAGAGAGAGAGTGGCAGAGAGCAGAGATAGAGAGGGGAGTCAGGCAGAGTCAGAGAGAGAGGAAGCAGCAAACAGAGAGAGCGTGAGATACAGTGGCAGAGAGAGGATAAAGATGCAGAGAGGCTGCTGAGAGGCAGAGTGTCAGAGAGGCAGCAGAGAGGCAGAGAGAGAGAGAGAGAGAGAGAGAGAGAGAGGCATGGAGGAGCCAGGAAGGCAGAGGAGAGACAGAGAGAGAGAGTCATAAGAGAGGCAGAGAAGCAAATGCATTGAGAGGCATAGACAAAGAGACTGGAAGAGAGAGAGAGAGTGAGTGAGAGAGAGACAGACAGAGAGAGAGAGCAGAGGCAAAGACGCAGAGAGGCAGAGACCAGAGAGGGAGAGAAGGAGAGTGATAGAAGCAGAGAGGGAGAGGAGAGGCACAGAGGCAAAGAGACAGGCAGAGAGAGGCAAAGAGGCAGAGAGAAAGAGAGGCAGAAGAGAGGAAGAGAGGCAGAGATAAAGCAGAGAGACAGAGAGAGAGAGAGACAGAGGAAACGCAGATAGAGAGGCGGAGGAGAGGCAGAGAAGCAGGTGGAAGGAGAAGCAGGCAAAGAGACTGAGAGGCAGAGAGAGAGCGAGAGATAGAGAGGCAGAGCGGCAGAGAGAGGCAGAGAGCAGAGAGAGAGAGGCAGAGAGGAGGAGAGGAAGAAAGACAGAAGCAGAGAGAAGCAGAGAGGCAGAGAGAAAGAGTTATAAGAGAGGAAAAGAGGCAGAGATAAAGCAGAGGGACAGAGAGATAGAGGAAGAGGAAAGGCAGATAGAGAGGTAGAGGAGAGGCAGTGAGGCAGAAAGAGAGAGAGGCAGAGTGGCAAGATAGGCAGAGGGAGAAAGAGGCAGGGAGAGTGACACCCAGAGAGTAGGAGTGAGAGAGGCAGTGAGGTAGAGAAAGACAGAGGAAGAGAGAGAGCGGCAGAGAAAGGAGAGGCAGAGAGGAAGAGAGAGAGAGAGGCAGCGAGCGAGGGGGAGATAGAGAGGTAAAAAGAAAGAGAAGCATAGGAAAGGTAGAGAGGCAGAGGAGAGGCAGAGTGAGAGGCATAGAGAAGGTTGTGAGACACAGAGAGAGAGGCAGAGAGGGAGAGAGCAGAGAGAGAGAGGAAGAGAGAGAGACAGAGAAATAGATGCAGATGTCAGGCAGATAGAGAGTCAGTGAGGCAGAGAGGAAGAGAGAATGTGATGCAGAAGAGAAGAAGAGAGGCAGAGATAAAGCAATGGGACCTAGATAGAGAGGCAGAGGAAAGGCAGAGAGTGAGAGGCAGAGGAGAGGCAGAGAGGTAGAGGACAGGCAGATGGAGTGGCAGAGGAGAGTCAGGGAGGCCGATTGAGAGAGAGGCAGTATGGCAGAGATAGGCAGAGGGAGAGAGAGGGAAAGCGAGAGAGACTCAAAGAGAGTCAGAAAGAGAGGCAGGGAGGTAGAGAGAGACAGGGAGGCAGAGAGAGAGAGAGGAAGAGAGGCAAAGACAGACAGAGAGCAGAGAGAGAGAGGCAGAGGACAGGCAGAGAGGAAGAGAGAGCGAGAGGCAGAGAGACAGAGGCAGAGAGAGGCAGAGAGGCAGAAAGAAAGAGAAGTGGAGAAGAGGTAGAGAGGCAGAGAGAAAGCAGAGAGAGTGAGAAAGAAAGAGAGAGAGGAAAGACTGGTAGACAGGCAGAGGAGAGGCAGAGAAGAAGATGCAAGGAGAGGCAAAAACAAAGAGACTGAGAGGCAGAGAGAAGGTGAGAGATAGAGAGGCAGAGTGGCAGAGGGGCAGAGAGAGTGAGGCTGAGAGAAAGAGTGGCAGAGGCAGAGAAGAAGCAGATAGAGAAAGGCACAGAGGCAGGGAGGAAGAAAGAGGGAGGCAGAGAGAGCTAGAGAGGCAGAGAGAAAGAGACGTAGAAGACAGGAAAAGAGGCAGAGAGAAAGCAGAGTTAGAGAGAGAGATAGAGAGAGAGAGACAGAGAGAGACAGAGAAACAGAAGGAAGGCAGATAGAGAGGCAGAGAAGAGGCAGAGAATCAGATGTAGACAGAGGTAGACACAATGAGACTGAGAGTCACAAAGAGAGAGGCTACAGAGAGGCAGAGAGAGAGAGAGAGTGGAAGAGAGGTTGCAGAAAGTCAGAGAGCCACTGAGAGGAAGAGAGGTGACAGAAAGCGTGAGAGATGGTAGAGAGGCTGCAGAGATGCAGAGAGAGAGAGAGAAAGAGAGAGAGACTGCTGAGAGAGGCAGAGAGGAAGATGAGATGCAGAGAGGCAGAGAGACAGGCATTGAAACAGGCAGAGGAGAGGCAGACAGGCAAATAGTTGGTAGAGAGCGTGAGAGATGGCAGAGAGGCAGAAAAGGTAGAGAGGCTGCAGAGAGACAGAGACAGAGAGAGACATTGAAACAGTCAGAGGAGAGGCAGAAAGGCAAAGAAGCAGAGAGCGGCAGAGAGAGGCAGAGGGGCAGAGTAGAGGCAGAGGGACAGAGGACAGGCAGAGGGACTGAGGAGAGGCAGAAAGAGAGATGAAGAAGAGAGGCAGAGAGTCAGAAGAGAGGGGGATGGAGAGGCAGAGGAAAGGCAGAGGCTGATTGAGAGAGAGGCAGAAGAGAGGCAGGGAGGCAGAGCAAAAGCAGAGGGGGAGAGATAGAGAGGCAGAGGAAAGATAGAGAGGAAGAGGAGAGGCACATAGAAAGGCAGAGGAGAGGTAGAGAAGGAGATACAAAGGCAGAGACAAAGAGAATGAGAGGCAGAGAGAGACAGGGAAAGAGAGAAGGGTAGAGAGCAGAGAGAGAGGCAGAAAGGAAGAGAGCTACAGGCAGAGAGAGAGGCCGATAGGCAGAGAGAAAAGCAGGGAGAGATAGAGGCAAAGAGGCAGAGAGAGAGAGAGAGAGAGTGGCAGAGAGCAGAGATAGAGAGGGGAGTCAGGCAGAGTCAGAGAGAGAGGAAGCAGCAAACAGAGAGAGCGTGAGATACAGTGGCAGAGAGAGGATAAAGATGCAGAGAGGCTGCTGAGAGGCAGAGTGTCAGAGAGGCAGCAGAGAGGCAGAGAGAGAGAGAGAGAGAGAGAGAGAGAGAGGCATGGAGGAGCCAGGAAGGCAGAGGAGAGACAGAGAGAGAGAGTCATAAGAGAGGCAGAGAAGCAAATGCATTGAGAGGCATAGACAAAGAGACTGGAAGAGAGAGAGAGAGTGAGTGAGAGAGAGACAGACAGAGAGAGAGAGCAGAGGCAAAGACGCAGAGAGGCAGAGACCAGAGAGGGAGAGAAGGAGAGTGATAGAGGCAGAGAGGGAGAGGAGAGGCACAGAGGCAAAGAGACAGGCAGAGAGAGGCAAAGAGGCAGAGAGAAAGAGAGGCAGAAGAGAGGAAGAGAGGCAGAGATAAAGCAGAGAGACAGAGAGAGAGAGACAGAGGAAAGGCAGATAGAGAGGCAGAGGAGAGGCAGAGAAGCAGGTGGAAGGAGAAGCAGGCAAAGAGACTGAGAGGCAGAGAGAGAGCGAGAGATAGAGAGGCAGAGCGGCAGAGAGAGGCAGAGAGCAGAGAGAGAGAGGCAGAGAGGAGGAGAGGAAGAAAGACAGAAGCAGAGAGAAGCAGAGAGGCAGAGAGAAAGAGTTATAAGAGAGGAAAAGAGGCAGAGATAAAGCAGAGGGACAGAGAGATAGAGGAAGAGGAAAGGCAGATAGAGAGGTAGAGGAGAGGCAGTGAGGCAGAAAGAGAGAGAGGCAGAGTGGCAAGATAGGCAGAGGGAGAAAGAGGCAGGGAGAGTGACACCCAGAGAGTAGGAGTGAGAGAGGCAGTGAGGTAGAGAAAGACAGAGGAAGAGAGAGAGCGGCAGAGAAAGGAGAGGCAGAGAGGAAGAGAGAGAGAGAGGCAGCGAGCGAGGGGGAGATAGAGAGGTAAAAAGAAAGAGAAGCATAGGAAAGGTAGAGAGGCAGAGGAGAGGCAGAGTGAGAGGCATAGAGAAGGTTGTGAGACACAGAGAGAGAGGCAGAGAGGGAGAGAGCAGAGAGAGAGAGGAAGAGAGAGAGACAGAGAAATAGATGCAGATGTCAGGCAGATAGAGAGTCAGTGAGGCAGAGAGGAAGAGAGAATGTGATGCAGAAGAGAAGAAGAGAGGCAGAGATAAAGCAATGGGACCTAGATAGAGAGGCAGAGGAAAGGCAGAGAGTGAGAGGCAGAGGAGAGGCAGAGAGGTAGAGGACAGGCAGATGGAGTGGCAGAGGAGAGTCAGGGAGGCCGATTGAGAGAGAGGCAGTATGGCAGAGATAGGCAGAGGGAGAGAGAGGGAAAGCGAGAGAGACTCAAAGAGAGTCAGAAAGAGAGGCAGGGAGGTAGAGAGAGACAGGGAGGCAGAGAGAGAGAGAGGAAGAGAGGCAAAGACAGACAGAGAGCAGAGAGAGAGAGGCAGAGGACAGGCAGAGAGGAAGAGAGAGCGAGAGGCAGAGAGACAGAGGCAGAGAGAGGCAGAGAGGCAGAAAGAAAGAGAAGTGGAGAAGAGGTAGAGAGGCAGAGAGAAAGTAGAGAGAGTGAGAAAGAAAGAGAGAGAGGAAAGACTGGTAGACAGGCAGAGGAGAGGCAGAGAAGAAGATGCAAGGAGAGGCAAAAACAAAGAGACTGAGAGGCAGAGAGAAGGTGAGAGATAGAGAGGCAGAGGGGCAGAGAGAGTGAGGCTGAGAGAAAGAGTGGCAGAGGCAGAGAAGAAGCAGATAGAGAAAGGCACAGAGGCAGGGAGGAAGAAAGAGGGAGGCAGAGAGAGCTAGAGAGGCAGAGAGAAAGAGACGTAGAAGACAGGAAAAGAGGCAGAGAGAAAGCAGAGTTAGAGAGAGAGAGAGAGAGAGAGAGACAGAGAGAGACAGAGAAACAGAAGGAAGGCAGATAGAGAGGCAGAGAAGAGGCAGAGAATCAGATGTAGATAGAGGTAGACACAATGAGACTGAGAGTCACAAAGAGAGAGGCTACAGAGAGGCAGAGAGAGAGAGAGAGTGGAAGAGAGGTTGCAGAAAGTCAGAGAGCCACTGAGAGGAAGAGAGGTGACAGAAAGCGTGAGAGATGGTAGAGAGGCTGCAGAGATGCAGAGAGAGAGAGAGAGAGAGAGAGAGAGAGACTGCTGAGAGAGGCAGAGAGGAAGATGAGATGCAGAGAGGCAGAGAGACAGGCATTGAAACAGGCAGAGGAGAGGCAGACAGGCAAATAGTTGGTAGAGAGCGTGAGAGATGGCAGAGAGGCAGAAAAGGTAGAGAGGCTGCAGAGAGACAGAGACAGAGAGAGACATTGAAACAGTCAGAGGAGAGGCAGAAAGGCAAAGAAGCAGAGAGCGGCAGAGAGAAGCAGAGGGGCAGAGTAGAGGCAGAGGGACAGAGGACAGGCAGAGGGACTGAGGAGAGGCAGAAAGAGAGATGAAGAAGAGAGGCAGAGAGTCAGAAGAGAGGAGGATGGAGAGGCAGAGGAAAGGCAGAGGCTGATTGAGAGAGAGGCAGAAGAGAGGCAGGGAGGCAGAGCAAAAGCAGAGGGGGAGAGATAGAGAGGCAGAGGAAAGATAGAGAGGAAGAGGAGAGGCACATAGAAAGGCAGAGGAGAGGTAGAGAAGGAGATACAAAGGCAGAGACAAAGAGAATGAGAGGCAGAGAGAGACAGGGAAAGAGAGAAGGGTAGAGAGCAGAGAGAGAGGCAGAAAGGAAGAGAGCTACAGGCAGAGAGAGAGGCCGATAGGCAGAGAGAAAAGCAGAGAGAGATAGAGGCAAAGAGGCAGAGAGAGAGAGAGAGAGAGTGGCAGAGAGCAGAGATAGAGAGGGGAGTCAGGCAGAGTCAGAGAGAGAGGAAGCAGCAAACAGAGAGAGCGTGAGATACAGTGGCAGAGAGAGGATAAAGATGCAGAGAGGCTGCTGAGAGGCAGAGGGTCAGAGAGGCAGCAGAGAGGCAGAGAGAGAGAGAGAGAGAGAGAGAGAGAGAGAGAGAGAGGCATGGAGGAGCCAGGAAGGCAGAGGAGAGACAGAGAGAGAGAGTCATAAGAGAGGCAGAGAAGCAAATGCATTGAGAGGCATAGACAAAGAGACTGGAAGAGAGAGAGAGAGTGAGTGAGAGAGAGACAGACAGAGAGAGAGAGAGCAGAGGCAAAGACGCAGAGAGGCAGAGACCAGAGAGGGAGAGAAGGAGAGTGATAGAGGCAGAGAGGGAGAGGAGAGGCACAGAGGCAAAGAGACAGGCAGAGAGAGGCAAAGAGGCAGAGAGAAAGAGAGGCAGAAGAGAGGAAGAGAGGCAGAGATAAAGCAGAGAGACAGAGAGAGAGAGACAGAGGAAAGGCAGATAGAGAGGCAGAGGAGAGGCAGAGAAGCAGGTGGAAGGAGAAGCAGGCAAAGAGACTGAGAGGCAGAGAGAAGGTGAGAGATAGAGAGGCAGAGTGGCAGAGGGGCAGAGAGAGTGAGGCTGAGAGAAAGAGTGGCAGAGGCAGAGAAGAAGCAGATAGAGAAAGGCACAGAGGCAGGGAGGAAGAAAGAGAGAGGCAGAGAGAGCTAGAGAGGCAGAGAGAAAGAGACGTAGAAGAGAGGAAAAGAGGCAGAGAGAAAGCAGAGTTAGAGAGAGAGAGAGAGAGACAGAGAAACAGAAGGAAGGCAGATAGAGAGGCAGAGAAGAGGCAGAGAATCAGATGTAGACAGAGGTAGACACAATGAGACTGAGAGTCACAAAGAGAGAGGCTACAGAGAGGCAGAGAGAGAGAGAGAGTGGAAGAGAGGTTGCAGAAAGTCAGAGAGCCACTGAGAGGAAGAGAGGTGACAGAAAGTGTGAGAGATGGTAGAGAGGCTGCAGAGATGCAGAGAGAGAGAGAGAGAGAGAGAGAGAGAGAGAGAGAGACTGCTGAGAGAGGCAGAGAGGAAGATGAGATGCAGAGAGGCAGAGAGACAGGCATTGAAACAGGCAGAGGAGAGGCAGACAGGCAAATAGTTGGTAGAGAGCGTGAGAGATGGCAGAGAGGCAGAAAAGGTAGAGAGGCTGCAGAGAGACAGAGACAGAGAGAGACATTGAAACAGTCAGAGGAGAGGCAGAAAGGCAAAGAAGCAGAGAGCGGCAGAGAGAGGCAGAGGGGCAGAGTAGAGGCAGAGGGACAGAGGACAGGCAGAGGGACTGAGGAGAGGCAGAAAGAGAGATGAAGAAGAGAGGCAGAGAGTCAGAAGAGAGGAGGATGGAGAGGCAGAGGAAAGGCAGAGGCTGATTGAGAGAGAGGCAGAAGAGAGGCAGGGAGGCAGAGCAAAAGCAGAGGGGGAGAGATAGAGAGGCAGAGGAAAGATAGAGAGTAAGAGGAGAGGCACATAGAAAGGCAGAGGAGAGGTAGAGAAGGAGATACAAAGGCAGAGACAAAGAGAATGAGAGGCAGAGAGAGACAGGGAAAGAGAGAAGGGTAGAGAGCAGAGAGAGAGGCAGAAAGGAAGAGAGCTACAGGCAGAGAGAGAGGCCGATAGGCAGAGAGAAAAGCAGAGAGAGATAGAGGCAAAGAGGCAGAGAGAGAGAGAGAGAGAGAGTGGCAGAGAGCAGAGATAGAGAGGGGAGTCAGGCAGAGTCAGAGAGAGAGGAAGCAGCAAACAGAGAGAGCGTGAGATACAGTGGCAGAGAGAGGAGAAAGATGCAGAGAGGCTGCTGAGAGGCAGAGTGTCAGAGAGGCAGCAGAGAGGCAGAGAGAGAGAGAGAGAGAGAGAGAGAGAGAGGCATGGAGGAGCCAGGAAGGCAGAGGAGAGACAGAGAGAGAGAGTCATAAGAGAGGCAGAGAAGCAAATGCATAGAGAGGCATAGACAAAGAGACTAGAAGAGAGAGAGAGAGTGAGTGAGAGAGAGACAGACAGAGAGAGAGAGCAGAGGCAAAGACGCAGAGAGGCAGAGACCAGAGAGGGAGAGAAGGAGAGTGATAGAGGCAGAGAGGGAGAGGAGAGGCACAGAGGCAAAGAGACAGGCAGAGAGAGGCAAAGAGGCAGAGAGAAAGAGAGGCAGAAGAGAGGAAGAGAGGCAGATTTAAAGCAGAGAGACAGAGAGAGAGAGACAGACAGAGGAAAGGCAGATAGAGAGGCAGAGGAGAGGCAGAGAAGCAGGTGGAAGGAGAAGCAGGCAAAGAGACTGAGAGGCAGAGAGAGAGCGAGAGATAGAGAGGCAGAGCGGCAGAGAGAGGCAGAGAGCAGAGAGAGAGAGGCAGAGAGGAGGAGAGGAAGAAAGACAGAGGCAGAGAGAAGCAGAGAGGCAGAGAGAAAGAGTTATAAGAGAGGAAAAGAGGCAGAGATAAAGCAGAGGGACAGAGAGATAGAGTAAGAGGAAAGGCAGATAGAGAGGTAGAGGAGAGGCAGTGAGGCAGAAAGAGAGAGAGGCAGAGTGGCAAGATAGGCAGAGGGAGAAAGAGGCAGGGAGAGTGACACCCAGAGAGTAGGAGTGAGAGAGGCAGTGAGGTAGAGAAAGACAGAGGAAGAGAGAGAGCCGCAGAGAAAGGAGAGGCAGAGAGGAAGAGAGAGAGAGAGGCAGCGAGCGAGGGGGAGATAGAGAGGTAAAAAGAAAGAGAAGCATAGGAAAGGTAGAGAGGCAGAGGAGAGGCAGAGTGAGAGGCATAGAGAAGGTTGTGAGACACAGAGAGAGAGGCAGAGAGGGAGAGAGCAGAGAGAGAGAGGAAGAGAGAGAGACAGAGAAATAGATGCAGATGTCAGGCAGATAGAGAGTCAGTGAGGCAGAGAGGAAGAGAGAATGTGATGCAGAAGAGAAGAAGAGAGGCAGAGATAAAGCAATGGGACCTAGATTGAGAGGCAGAGGAAAGGCAGAGAGTGAGAGGCAGAGGAGAGGCAGAGAGGTAGAGGACTGGCAGATAGAGTGGCAGAGGAGAGTCAGGGAGGCCGATTGAGAGAGAGGCAGTATGGCAGAGATAGGCAGAGGGAGAGAGAGGGAAAGCGAGAGAGACTCGAAGAGAGTCAGAAAGAGAGGCAGGGAGGTAGAGAGAGACAGGGAGGCAGAGAGAGAGAGAGCAAGAGAGGCAAAGACAGACAGAGAGCAGAGAGAGAGAGGCAGAGGACAGGCAGAGAGGAAGAGAGAGCGAGAGGCAGAGAGACAGAGGCAGAGAGAGGCAGAGAGGCAGAAAGAAAGAGAAGTGGAGAAGAGGTAGAGAGGCAGAGAGAAAGTAGAGAGAGTGAGAAAGAGAGAGAGAGAGAGGAAAGACTGGTAGACAGGCAGAGGAGAGGCAGAGAAGAAGATGCAAGGAGAGGCAAAAACAAAGAGACTGAGAGGCAGAGAGAAGGCGAGAGATAGAGAGGCAGAGTGGCAGAGGGGCAGAGAGAGTGAGGCTGAGAGAAAGAGTGGCAGAGGCAGAGAAGAAGCAGATAGAGAAAGGCACAGAGGCAGGGAGGAAGAAAGAGAGAGGCAGAGAGAGCTAGAGAGGCAGAGAGAAAGAGACGTAGAAGAGAGGAAAAGAGGCAGAGAGAAAGCAGAGTTAGAGAGAGAGAGAGAGACAGAGAAACAGAAGGAAGGCAGATAGAGAGGCAGAGAAGAGGCAGAGAATCAGATGTAGACAGAGGTAGACACAATGAGACTGAGAGTCACAAAGAGAGAGGCTACAGAGAGGCAGAGAGAGAGAGAGAGTGGAAGAGAGGTTGCAGAAAGTCAGAGAGCCACTGAGTGGAAGAGAGGTGACAGAAAGCGTGAGAGATGGTAGAGAGGCTGCAGAGATGCAGAGAGAGAGAGAGAGAGAGAGAGAGACTGCTGAGAGAGGCAGAGAGGAAGATGAGATGCAGAGAGGCAGAGAGACAGGCATTGAAACAGGCAGAGGAGAGGCAGACAGGCAAATAGTTGGTAGAGAGCGTGAGAGATGGCAGAGAGGCAGAAAAGGTAGAGAGGCTGCAGAGAGACAGAGACAGAGAGAGACATTGAAACAGTCAGAGGAGAGGCAGAAAGGCAAAGAAGCAGAGAGCGGCAGAGAGAGGCAGAGGGGCAGAGTAGAGGCAGAGGGACAGAGGACAGGCAGAGGGACTGAGGAGAGGCAGAAAGAGAGATGAAGAAGAGAGGCAGAGAGTCAGAAGAGAGGAGGATGGAGAGGCAGAGGAAAGGCAGAGGCTGATTGAGAGAGAGGCAGAAGAGAGGCAGGGAGGCAGAGCAAAAGCAGAGGGGGAGAGATAGAGAGGCAGAGGAAAGATAGAGAGGAAGAGGAGAGGCACATAGAAAGGCAGAGGAGAGGTAGAGAAGGAGATACAAAGGCAGAGACAAAGAGAATGAGAGGCAGAGAGAGACAGGGAAAGAGAGAAGGGTAGAGAGCAGAGAGAGAGGCAGAAAGGAAGAGAGCTACAGGCAGAGAGAGAGGCCGATAGGCAGAGAGAAAAGCAGAGAGAGATAGAGGCAAAGAGGCAGAGAGTGAGAGAGAGAGAGTGGCAGAGAGCAGAGATAGAGAGGGGAGTCAGGCAGAGTCAGAGAGAGAGGAAGCAGCAAACAGAGAGAGCGTGAGATACAGTGGCAGAGAGAGGAGAAAGATGCAGAGAGGCTCCTGAGAGGCAGAGTGTCAGAGAGGCAGCAGAGAGGCAGAGAGAGAGAGAGAGAGAGAGAGAGAGAGAGAGAGGCATGGAGGAGCCAGGAAGGCAGAGGAGAGACAGAGAGAGAGAGTCATAAGAGAGGCAGAGAAGCAAATGCATTGAGAGCATAGACAAAGAGACTGGAAGAGAGAGAGAGAGTGAGTGAGAGAGAGACAGACAGAGAGAGAGAGCAGAGGCAAAGACGCAGAGATTCAGAGACCAGAGAGGGAGAGAAGGAGAGTGATAGAGGCAGAGAGGGAGAGGAGAGGCACAGAGGCAAAGAGACAGGCAGAGAGAGGCAAAGAGGCAGAGAGAAAGAGAGGCAGAAGAGAGGAAGAGAGGCAGAGATAAAGCAGAGAGACAGAGAGAGAGAGACAGAGGAAAGGCAGATAGAGAGGCAGAGGAGAGGCAGAGAAGCAGGTGGAAGGAGAAGCAGGCAAAGAGACTGAGAGGCAGAGAGAGAGCGAGAGATGGAGAGGCAGAGCGGTAGAGAGAGGCAGAGAGCAGAGAGAGAGAGGCAGAGAGGAGGAGAGGAAGAAAGACAGAGGCAGAGAGAAGCAGAGAGGCAGAGAGAAAGAGTTATAAGATAGGAAAAGAAGCAGAGATAAAGCAGAGGGACAGAGAGATAGAGGAAGAGGAAAGGCAGATAGAGAGGTAGAGGAGAGGCAGTGAGGCAGAAAGAGAGAGAGGCAGAGTGGCAAGATAGGCAGAGGGAGAAAGAGGCAGGGAGAGTGACACCCAGAGAGTAGGAGTGAGAGAGGCAGTGAGGTAGAGAAAGACAGAGGAAGAGAGAGAGCCGCAGAGAAAGGAGAGGCAGAGAGGAAGAGAGAGAGAGAGGCAGCGAGCGAGGGGGAGATAGAGAGGTAAAAAGAAAGAGAAGCATAGGAAAGGTAGAGAGGCAGAGGAGAGGCAGAGTGAGAGGCATAGAGAAGGTTGTGAGACACAGAGAGAGAGGCAGAGAGGGAGAGAGCAGAGAGAGAGAGGAAGAGAGAGAGACAGAGAAATAGATGCAGATGTCAGGCAGATAGAGAGTCAGTGAGGCAGAGAGGAAGAGAGAATGTGATGCAGAAGAGAAGAAGAGAGGCAGAGATAAAGCAATGGGACCTAGATTGAGAGGCAGAGGAAAGGCAGAGAGTGAGAGGCAGAGGAGAGGCAGAGAGGTAGAGGACTGGCAGATAGAGTGGCAGAGGAGAGTCAGGGAGGCCGATTGAGAGAGAGGCAGTATGGCAGAGATAGGCAGAGGGAGAGAGAGGGAAAGCGAGAGAGACTCGAAGAGAGTCAGAAAGAGAGGCAGGGAGGTAGAGAGAGACAGGGAGGCAGAGAGAGAGAGAGCAAGAGAGGCAAAGACAGACAGAGAGCAGAGAGAGAGAGGCAGAGGACAGGCAGAGAGGAAGAGAGAGCGAGAGGCAGAGAGACAGAGGCAGAGAGAGGCAGAGAGGCAGAAAGAAAGAGAAGTGGAGAAGAGGTAGAGAGGCAGAGAGAAAGTAGAGAGAGTGAGAAAGAGAGAGAGAGAGGAAAGACTGGTAGACAGGCAGAGGAGAGGCAGAGAAGAAGATGCAAGGAGAGGCAAAAACAAAGAGACTGAGAGGCAGAGAGAAGGTGAGAGATAGAGAGGCAGAGTGGCAGAGGGGCAGAGAGAGTGAGGCTGAGAGAAAGAGTGGCAGAGGCAGAGAAGAAGCAGATAGAGAAAGGCACAGAGGCAGGGAGGAAGAAAGAGAGAGGCAGAGAGAGCTAGAGAGGCAGAGAGAAAGAGACGTAGAAGAGAGGAAAAGAGGCAGAGAGAAAGCAGAGTTAGAGAGAGAGAGAGAGACAGAGAAACAGAAGGAAGGCAGATAGAGAGGCAGAGAAGAGGCAGAGAATCAGATGTAGACAGAGGTAGACACAATGAGACTGAGAGTCACAAAGAGAGAGGCTACAGAGAGGCAGAGAGAGAGAGAGAGTGGAAGAGAGGTTGCAGAAAGTCAGAGAGCCACTGAGTGGAAGAGAGGTGACAGAAAGCGTGAGAGATGGTAGAGAGGCTGCAGAGATGCAGAGAGAGAGAGAGAGAGAGAGAGAGACTGCTGAGAGAGGCAGAGAGGAAGATGAGATGCAGAGAGGCAGAGAGACAGGCATTGAAACAGGCAGAGGAGAGGCAGACAGGCAAATAGTTGGTAGAGAGCGTGAGAGATGGCAGAGAGGCAGAAAAGGTAGAGAGGCTGCAGAGAGACAGAGACAGAGAGAGACATTGAAACAGTCAGAGGAGAGGCAGAAAGGCAAAGAAGCAGAGAGCGGCAGAGAGAGGCAGAGGGGCAGAGTAGAGGCAGAGGGACAGAGGACAGGCAGAGGGACTGAGGAGAGGCAGAAAGAGAGATGAAGAAGAGAGGCAGAGAGTCAGAAGAGAGGAGGATGGAGAGGCAGAGGAAAGGCAGAGGCTGATTGAGAGAGAGGCAGAAGAGAGGCAGGGAGGCAGAGCAAAAGCAGAGGGGGAGAGATAGAGAGGCAGAGGAAAGATAGAGAGGAAGAGGAGAGGCACATAGAAAGGCAGAGGAGAGGTAGAGAAGGAGATACAAAGGCAGAGACAAAGAGAATGAGAGGCAGAGAGAGACAGGGAAAGAGAGAAGGGTAGAGAGCAGAGAGAGAGGCAGAAAGGAAGAGAGCTACAGGCAGAGAGAGAGGCCGATAGGCAGAGAGAAAAGCAGAGAGAGATAGAGGCAAAGAGGCAGAGAGAGAGAGAGAGAGTGGCAGAGAGCAGAGATAGAGAGGGGAGTCAGGCAGAGTCAGAGAGAGAGAGGAAGCAGCAAACAGAGAGAGCGTGAGATACAGTGGCAGAGAGAGGAGAAAGATGCAGAGAGGCTGCTGAGAGGCAGAGTGTCAGAGAGGCAGCAGAGAGGCAGAGAGAGAGAGAGAGAGAGAGAGAGAGAGAGAGGCATGGAGGAGCCAGGAAGGCAGAGGAGAGACAGAGAGAGAGAGTCATAAGAGAGGCAGAGAAGCAAATGCATAGAGAGGCATAGACAAAGAGACTGGAAGAGAGAGAGAGAGTGAGTGAGAGAGAGACAGACAGAGAGAGAGAGCAGAGGCAAAGACGCAGAGAGGCAGAGACCAGAGAGGGAGAGAAGGAGAGTGATAGAGGCAGAGAGGGAGAGGAGAGGCACAGAGGCAAAGAGACAGGCAGAGAGAGGCAAAGAGGCAGAGAGAAAGAGAGGCAGAAGAGAGGAAGAGAGGCAGAGATAAAGCAGAGAGACAGAGAGAGAGAGACAGAGGAAAGGCAGATAGAGAGGCAGAGGAGAGGCAGAGAAGCAGGTGGAAGGAGAAGCAGGCAAAGAGACTGAGAGGCAGAGAGAGAGCGAGAGATAGAGAGGCAGAGCGGCAGAGAGAGGCAGAGAGCAGAGAGAGAGAGGCAGAGAGGAGGAGAGGAAGAAAGACAGAGGCAGAGAGAAGCAGAGAAGCAGAGAGAAAGAGTTATAAGAGAGGAAAAGAGGCAGAGATAAAGCAGAGGGACAGAGAGATAGAGGAAGAGGAAAGGCAGATAGAGAGGTAGAGGAGAGGCAGTGAGGCAGAAAGAGAGAGAGGCAGAGTGGCAAGATAGGCAGAGGGAGAAAGAGGCAGGGAGAGTGACACCCAGAGAGTAGGAGTGAGAGAGGCAGTGAGGTAGAGAAAGACAGAGGAAGAGAGAGAGCCGCAGAGAAAGGAGAGGCAGAGAGGAAGAGAGAGAGAGAGGCAGCGAGCGAGGGGGAGATAGAGAGGTAAAAAGAAAGAGAAGCATAGGAAAGGTAGAGAGGCAGAGGAGAGGCAGAGTGAGAGGCATAGAGAAGGTTGTGAGACACAGAGAGAGAGGCAGAGAGGGAGAGAGCAGAGAGAGAGAGGAAGAGAGAGAGACAGAGAAATAGATGCAGATGTCAGGCAGATAGAGAGTCAGTGAGGCAGAGAGGAAGAGAGAATGTGATGCAGAAGAGAAGAAGAGAGGCAGAGATAAAGCAATGGGACCTAGATTGAGAGGCAGAGGAAAGGCAGAGAGTGAGAGGCAGAGGAGAGGCAGAGAGGTAGAGGACTGGCAGATAGAGTGGCAGAGGAGAGTCAGGGAGGCCGATTGAGAGAGAGGCAGTATGGCAGAGATAGGCAGAGGGAGAGA
Source organism: Meriones unguiculatus (assembly GCF_030254825.1). NCBI lineage: Eukaryota > Metazoa > Chordata > Mammalia > Rodentia > Muridae > Meriones > Meriones unguiculatus. Next base: position 1,736,963 of record NW_026843712.1, on the reverse strand, counting down.
GAGGGAAAGCGAGAGAGACTCGAAGAGAGTCAGAAAGAGAGGCAGGGAGGTAGAGAGAGACAGGGAGGCAGAGAGAGAGAGAGCAAGAGAGGCAAAGACAGACAGAGAGCAGAGAGAGAGAGGCAGAGGACAGGCAGAGAGGAAGAGAGAGCGAGAGGCAGAGAGACAGAGGCAGAGAGAGGCAGAGAGGCAGAAAGAAAGAGAAGTGGAGAAGAGGTAGAGAGGCAGAGAGAAAGTAGAGAGAGTGAGAAAGAGAGAGAGAGAGGAAAGACTGGTAGACAGGCAGAGGAGAGGCAGAGAAGAAGATGCAAGGAGAGGCAAAAACAAAGAGACTGAGAGGCAGAGAGAAGGTGAGAGATAGAGAGGCAGAGTGGCAGAGGGGCAGAGAGAGTGAGGCTGAGAGAAAGAGTGGCAGAGGCAGAGAAGAAGCAGATAGAGAAAGGCACAGAGGCAGGGAGGAAGAAAGAGAGAGGCAGAGAGAGCTAGAGAGGCAGAGAGAAAGAGACGTAGAAGAGAGGAAAAGAGGCAGAGAGAAAGCAGAGTTAGAGAGAGAGAGAGAGACAGAGAAACAGAAGGAAGGCAGATAGAGAGGCAGAGAAGAGGCAGAGAATCAGATGTAGACAGAGGTAGACACAATGAGACTGAGAGTCACAAAGAGAGAGGCTACAGAGAGGCAGAGAGAGAGAGAGAGTGGAAGAGAGGTTGCAGAAAGTCAGAGAGCCACTGAGTGGAAGAGAGGTGACAGAAAGCGTGAGAGATGGTAGAGAGGCTGCAGAGATGCAGAGAGAGAGAGAGAGAGAGAGAGACTGCTGAGAGAGGCAGAGAGGAAGATGAGATGCAGAGAGGCAGAGAGACAGGCATTGAAACAGGCAGAGGAGAGGCAGACAGGCAAATAGTTGGTAGAGAGCGTGAGAGATGGCAGAGAGGCAGAAAAGGTAGAGAGGCTGCAGAGAGACAGAGACAGAGAGAGACATTGAAACAGTCAGAGGAGAGGCAGAAAGGCAAAGAAGCAGAGAGCGGCAGAGAGAGGCAGAGGGGCAGAGTAGAGGCAGAGGGACAGAGGACAGGCAGAGGGACTGAGGAGAGGCAGAAAGAGAGATGAAGAAGAGAGGCAGAGAGTCAGAAGAGAGGAGGATGGAGAGGCAGAGGAAAGGCAGAGGCTGATTGAGAGAGAGGCAGAAGAGAGGCAGGGAGGCAGAGCAAAAGCAGAGGGGGAGAGATAGAGAGGCAGAGGAAAGATAGAGAGGAAGAGGAGAGGCACATAGAAAGGCAGAGGAGAGGTAGAGAAGGAGATACAAAGGCAGAGACAAAGAGAATGAGAGGCAGAGAGAGACAGGGAAAGAGAGAAGGGTAGAGAGCAGAGAGAGAGGCAGAAAGGAAGAGAGCTACAGGCAGAGAGAGAGGCCGATAGGCAGAGAGAAAAGCAGAGAGAGATAGAGGCAAAGAGGCAGAGAGAGAGAGAGAGAGTGGCAGAGAGCAGAGATAGAGAGGGGAGTCAGGCAGAGTCAGAGAGAGAGAGGAAGCAGCAAACAGAGAGAGCGTGAGATACAGTGGCAGAGAGAGGAGAAAGATGCAGAGAGGCTGCTGAGAGGCAGAGTGTCAGAGAGGCAGCAGAGAGGCAGAGAGAGAGAGAGAGAGAGAGAGAGAGAGGCATGGAGGAGCCAGGAAGGCAGAGGAGAGACAGAGAGAGAGAGTCATAAGAGAGGCAGAGAAGCAAATGCATAGAGAGGCATAGACAAAGAGACTGGAAGAGAGAGAGAGAGAGTGAGTGAGAGAGAGACAGACAGAGAGAGAGAGCAGAGGCAAAGACGCAGAGAGGCAGAGACCAGAGAGGGAGAGAAGGAGAGTGATAGAGGCAGAGAGGGAGAGGAGAGGCACAGAGGCAAAGAGACAGGCAGAGAGAGGCAAAGAGGCAGAGAGAAAGAGAGGCAGAAGAGAGGAAGAGAGGCAGAGATAAAGCAGAGAGACAGAGAGAGAGAGACAGAGGAAAGGCAGATAGAGAGGCAGAGGAGAGGCAGAGAAGCAGGTGGAAGGAGAAGCAGGCAAAGAGACTGAGAGGCAGAGAGAGAGCGAGAGATAGAGAGGCAGAGCGGCAGAGAGAGGCAGAGAGCAGAGAGAGAGAGGCAGAGAGGAGGAGAGGAAGAAAGACAGAGGCAGAGAGAAGCAGAGAAGCAGAGAGAAAGAGTTATAAGAGAGGAAAAGAGGCAGAGATAAAGCAGAGGGACAGAGAGATAGAGGAAGAGGAAAGGCAGATAGAGAGGTAGAGGAGAGGCAGTGAGGCAGAAAGAGAGAGAGGCAGAGTGGCAAGATAGGCAGAGGGAGAAAGAGGCAGGGAGAGTGACACCCAGAGAGTAGGAGTGAGAGAGGCAGTGAGGTAGAGAAAGACAGAGGAAGAGAGAGAGCCGCAGAGAAAGGAGAGGCAGAGAGGAAGAGAGAGAGAGAGGCAGCGAGCGAGGGGGAGATAGAGAGGTAAAAAGAAAGAGAAGCATAGGAAAGGTAGAGAGGCAGAGGAGAGGCAGAGTGAGAGGCATAGAGAAGGTTGTGAGACACAGAGAGAGAGGCAGAGAGGGAGAGAGCAGAGAGAGAGAGGAAGAGAGAGAGACAGAGAAATAGATGCAGATGTCAGGCAGATAGAGAGTCAGTGAGGCAGAGAGGAAGAGAGAATGTGATGCAGAAGAGAAGAAGAGAGGCAGAGATAAAGCAATGGGACCTAGATTGAGAGGCAGAGGAAAGGCAGAGAGTGAGAGGCAGAGGAGAGGCAGAGAGGTAGAGGACTGGCAGATAGAGTGGCAGAGGAGAGTCAGGGAGGCCGATTGAGAGAGAGGCAGTATGGCAGAGATAGGCAGAGGGAGAGAGAGGGAAAGCGAGAGAGACTCGAAGAGAGTCAGAAAGAGAGGCAGGGAGGTAGAGAGAGACAGGGAGGCAGAGAGAGAGAGAGCAAGAGAGGCAAAGACAGACAGAGAGCAGAGAGAGAGAGGCAGAGGACAGGCAGAGAGGAAGAGAGAGCGAGAGGCAGAGAGACAGAGGCAGAGAGAGGCAGAGAGGCAGAAAGAAAGAGAAGTGGAGAAGAGGTAGAGAGGCAGAGAGAAAGTAGAGAGAGTGAGAAAGAGAGAGAGAGAGAGGAAAGACTGGTAGACAGGCAGAGGAGAGGCAGAGAAGAAGATGCAAGGAGAGGCAAAAACAAAGAGACTGAGAGGCAGAGAGAAGGCGAGAGATAGAGAGGCAGAGTGGCAGAGGGGCAGAGAGAGTGAGGCTGAGAGAAAGAGTGGCAGAGGCAGAGAAGAAGCAGATAGAGAAAGGCACAGAGGCAGGGAGGAAGAAAGAGAGAGGCAGAGAGAGCTAGAGAGGCAGAGAGAAAGAGACGTAGAAGAGAGGAAAAGAGGCAGAGAGAAAGCAGAGTTAGAGAGAGAGAGAGAGACAGAGAAACAGAAGGAAGGCAGATAGAGAGGCAGAGAAGAGGCAGAGAATCAGATGTAGACAGAGGTAGACACCATGAGACTGAGAGTCACAAAGAGAGAGGCTACAGAGAGGCAGAGAGAGAGAGAGAGTGGAAGAGAGGTTGCAGAAAGTCAGAGAGCCACTGAGTGGAAGAGAGGTGACAGAAAGCGTGAGAGATGGTAGAGAGGCTGCAGAGATGCAGAGAGAGAGAGAGAGAGAGAGACTGCTGAGAGAGGCAGAGAGGAAGATGAGATGCAGAGAGGCAGAGAGACAGGCATTGAAACAGGCAGAGGAGAGGCAGACAGGCAAATAGTTGGTAGAGAGCGTGAGAGATGGCAGAGAGGCAGAAAAGGTAGAGAGGCTGCAGAGAGACAGAGACAGAGAGAGACATTGAAACAGTCAGAGGAGAGGCAGAAAGGCAAAGAAGCAGAGAGCGGCAGAGAGAGGCAGAGGGGCAGAGTAGAGGCAGAGGGACAGAGGACAGGCAGAGGGACTGAGGAGAGGCAGAAAGAGAGATGAAGAAGAGAGGCAGAGAGTCAGAAGAGAGGAGGATGGAGAGGCAGAGGAAAGGCAGAGGCTGATTGAGAGAGAGGCAGAAGAGAGGCAGGGAGGCAGAGCAAAAGCAGAGGGGGAGAGATAGAGAGGCAGAGGAAAGATAGAGAGGAAGAGGAGAGGCACATAGAAAGGCAGAGGAGAGGTAGAGAAGGAGATACAAAGGCAGAGACAAAGAGAATGAGAGGCAGAGAGAGACAGGGAAAGAGAGAAGGGTAGAGAGCAGAGAGAGAGGCAGAAAGGAAGAGAGCTACAGGCAGAGAGAGAGGCCGATAGGCAGAGAGAAAAGCAGAGAGAGATAGAGGCAAAGAGGCAGAGAGTGAGAGAGAGAGAGTGGCAGAGAGCAGAGATAGAGAGGGGAGTCAGGCAGAGTCAGAGAGAGAGGAAGCAGCAAACAGAGAGAGCGTGAGATACAGTGGCAGAGAGAGGAGAAAGATGCAGAGAGGCTCCTGAGAGGCAGAGTGTCAGAGAGGCAGCAGAGAGGCAGAGAGAGAGAGAGAGAGAGAGAGAGAGAGAGAGAGAGAGGCATGGAGGAGCCAGGAAGGCAGAGGAGAGACAGAGAGAGAGAGTCATAAGAGAGGCAGAGAAGCAAATGCATTGAGAGCATAGACAAAGAGACTGGAAGAGAGAGAGAGAGTGAGTGAGAGAGAGACAGACAGAGAGAGAGAGCAGAGGCAAAGACGCAGAGATTCAGAGACCAGAGAGGGAGAGAAGGAGAGTGATAGAGGCAGAGAGGGAGAGGAGAGGCACAGAGGCAAAGAGACAGGCAGAGAGAGGCAAAGAGGCAGAGAGAAAGAGAGGCAGAAGAGAGGAAGAGAGGCAGAGATAAAGCAGAGAGACAGAGAGAGAGAGACAGAGGAAAGGCAGATAGAGAGGCAGAGGAGAGGCAGAGAAGCAGGTGGAAGGAGAAGCAGGCAAAGAGACTGAGAGGCAGAGAGAGAGCGAGAGATGGAGAGGCAGAGCGGTAGAGAGAGGCAGAGAGCAGAGAGAGAGAGGCAGAGAGGAGGAGAGGAAGAAAGACAGAGGCAGAGAGAAGCAGAGAGGCAGAGAGAAAGAGTTATAAGATAGGAAAAGAAGCAGAGATAAAGCAGAGGGACAGAGAGATAGAGGAAGAGGAAAGGCAGATAGAGAGGTAGAGGAGAGGCAGTGAGGCAGAAAGAGAGAGAGGCAGAGTGGCAAGATAGGCAGAGGGAGAAAGAGGCAGGGAGAGTGACACCCAGAGAGTAGGAGTGAGAGAGGCAGTGAGGTAGAGAAAGACAGAGGAAGAGAGAGAGCCGCAGAGAAAGGAGAGGCAGAGAGGAAGTGAGAGAGAGAGGCAGCGAGCGAGGGGGAGATAGAGAGGTAAAAAGAAAGGGAAGCATAGGAAAGGTAGCGAGGCAGAGGAGAGGCAGAGTGAGAGGCATAAAGAAGGTTGTGAGACACAGAGAGAGAGGCAGAGAGGGAGAGAGCAGAGAGAGAGAGGAAGAGAGAGAGACAGAAATAGATGCAGATGTCAGGCAGATAGAGAGTCAGTGAGGCAGAGAGGAAGAGAGAATGTGATGCAGAAGAGAAGAAGAGAGGCAGAGATAAAGCAATGGGACCTAGATAGAGAGGCAGAGGAAAGGCAGAGAGGGAGAGGCAGAGGAGAGGCAGAGAGGTAGAGGACAGGTAGATAGAGTGGCAGAGGAGAGTCAGGGAGGCCGATTGAGAGAGAGGCAGTATGGCAGAGATAGGCAGAGGGAGAGAGAGGGAAAGCGAGAGAGACTCAAAGAGAGTCAGAAAGAGAGGCAGGGAGGTAGAGAGAGACAGGGAGGCAGAGAGAGAGAGGAAGAGAGGCAAAGACAGACAGAGAGCAGAGAGAGAGAGGCAGAGGACAGGCAGAGAGGAAGAGAGAGCGAGAGGCAGAGAGACCGAGGCAGAGAGAGTCAGACAGGCAGAAAGAAAGAGAAGTGGAGGAGAGGTAGAGAGGCAGAGAAAAAGTAGAGAGAGAGAGAAAGAGAGAGAGAGGAAATACTGGTAGAGAGGCATAGGAGAGGCAGAAGACGATGCAAGGAGAGGCAGAAACAAAGAGACTGAGAGGCAGAGAGAAGGCGAGAGATAGAGAGGCAGAGTGGCAGAGGGTCAGAGAGAGTGAGGCTGAGAGAAAGAGTGGCAGAGGCAGAGAAGAAGCAGATAGAGAAAGCCACAGAGGCAGGGAGGAAGAAAGAGAGAGGCAGAGAGAGCTAGAGAGGCAGAGAGAAAGAGACGTAGAAGAGAGGAAAAGAGGCAGAGAGAAAGCAGAGTTAGAGAGAGAGAGAGAGACAGAGAAACAGAAGGAAGGCAGTTAGAGAGGCAGAGAAGAGGCAGAGAATCAGATGTAGACAGAGGTAGACACAATGAGACTGAGAGTCACAAAGAGAGAGGCTACAGAGAGGCAGGGAGAGAGAGAGTGGAAGAGAGGTTGCAGAAAGTCAGAGAGCCACTGAGAGGAAGAGAGGTGACAGAGAGCGTGAGAGATGGTAGAGAGGCTGCAGAGATGCAGAGAGAGAGAGAGAGAGACTGCAGAGAGAGGCAGAGAGGAAGATGAGATGCAGAGAGGCAGAGAGACAGGCATTGAAACAGGCAGAGGAGAGGCAGACAGGCAAATAGTTGGTAGAGAGCGTGAGAGATGGCAGAGAGGCAGAAAAGGTAGAGAGGCTGCAGAGAGACAGAGACAGAGAGAGACATTGAAACAGTCAGAGGAGAGGCAGAAAGGCAAAGAAGCAGAGAGCGGCAGAGAGAGGCAGAGGGGCAGAGTAGAGGCAGAGGGACAGAGGACAGGCAGAGGGACTGAAAGAGGCAGAAAGAGAGATGAAGAAGAGAGGCAGAGAGTCAGAAGAGAGGAGGATGGAGAGGCAGAGGAAAGGCAGAGGCTGATTGAGAGAGAGGCAGAAGAGAGGCAGGGAGGCAGAGCAAAAGCAGAGGGGGAGAGATAGAGAGGCAGAGGAAAGATAGAGAGGAAGAGGAGAGGCACATAGAAAGGCAGAGGAGAGGTAGAGAAGGAGATACAAAGGCAGAGACAAAGAGAATGAGAGGCAGAGAGAGACAGGGAAAGAGAGAAGGGTAGAGAGCAGAGAGAGAGGCAGAAAGGAAGAGAGCTACAGGCAGAGAGAGAGGCCGATAGGCAGAGAGAAAAGCAGAGAGAGATAGAGGCAAAGAGGCAGAGAGAGAGAGAGAGAGTGGCAGAGAGCAGAGATAGAGAGGGGAGTCAGGCAGAGTCAGAGAGAGAGAGGAAGCAGCAAACAGAGAGAGCGTGAGATACAGTGGCAGAGAGAGGAGAAAGATGCAGAGAGGCTGCTGAGAGGCAGAGTGTCAGAGAGGCAGCAGAGAGGCAGAGAGAGAGAGAGAGAGAGAGAGAGAGAGAGAGAGAGAGAGGCATGGAGGAGCCAGGAAGGCAGAGGAGAGACAGAGAGAGAGAGTCATAAGAGAGGCAGAGAAGCAAATGCATTGAGAGCATAGACAAAGAGACTGGAAGAGAGAGAGAGAGTGAGTGAGAGAGAGACAGACAGAGAGAGAGAGCAGAGGCAAAGACGCAGAGAGGTAGAGACCAGAGAGGGAGAGAAGGAGAGTGATAGAGGCAGAGAGGGAGAGGAGAGGCACAGAGGCAAAGAGACAGGCAGAGAAAGGCAAAGAGGCAGAGAGAAAGAGAGGCAGAAGAGAGGAAGAGAGGCAGAGATAAAGCAGAGAGACAGAGAGAGAGAGACAGAGGAAAGGCAGATAGAGAGGCAGAGGAGAGGCAGAGAAGCAGGTGGAAGGAGAAGCAGGCAAAGAGACTGAGAGGCAGAGAGAGAGCGAGAGATGGAGAGGCAGAGCGGTAGAGAGAGGCAGAGAGCAGAAAGAGAGAGGCAGAGAGGAGGAGAGGAAGAAAGACAGAGGCAGAGAGAAGCAGAGAAGCAGAGAGAAAGAGTTATAAGAGAGGAAAAGAGGCAGAGATAAAGCAGAGGGACAGAGAGATAGAGGAAGAGGAAAGGCAGATAGAGAGGTAGAGGAGAGGCAGTGAGGCAGAAAGAGAGAGAGGCAGAGTGGCAAGATAGGCAGAGGGAGAAAGAGGCAGGGAGAGTGACACCCAGAGAGTAGGAGTGAGAGAGGCAGTGAGGTAGAGAAAGACAGAGGAAGAGAGAGAGCCGCAGAGAAAGGAGAGGCAGAGAGGAAGAGAGAGAGAGAGGCAGCGAGCGAGGGGGAGATAGAGAGGTAAAAAGAAAGAGAAGCATAGGAAAGGTAGAGAGGCAGAGGAGAGGCAGAGTGAGAGGCATAGAGAAGGTTGTGAGACACAGAGAGAGAGGCAGAGAGGGAGAGAGCAGAGAGAGAGAGGAAGAGAGAGAGACAGAGAAATAGATGCAGATGTCAGGCAGATAGAGAGTCAGTGAGGCAGAGAGGAAGAGAGAATGTGATGCAGAAGAGAAGAAGAGAGGCAGAGATAAAGCAATGGGACCTAGATTGAGAGGCAGAGGAAAGGCAGAGAGTGAGAGGCAGAGGAGAGGCAGAGAGGTAGAGGACTGGCAGATAGAGTGGCAGAGGAGAGTCAGGGAGGCCGATTGAGAGAGAGGCAGTATGGCAGAGATAGGCAGAGGGAGAGAGAGGGAAAGCGAGAGAGACTCGAAGAGAGTCAGAAAGAGAGGCAGGGAGGTAGAGAGAGACAGGGAGGCAGAGAGAGAGAGAGCAAGAGAGGCAAAGACAGACAGAGAGCAGAGAGAGAGAGGCAGAGGACAGGCAGAGAGGAAGAGAGAGCGAGAGGCAGAGAGACAGAGGCAGAGAGAGGCAGAGAGGCAGAAAGAAAGAGAAGTGGAGAAGAGGTAGAGAGGCAGAGAGAAAGTAGAGAGAGTGAGAAAGAGAGAGAGAGAGGAAAGACTGGTAGACAGGCAGAGGAGAGGCAGAGAAGAAGATGCAAGGAGAGGCAAAAACAAAGAGACTGAGAGGCAGAGAGAAGGTGAGAGATAGAGAGGCAGAGTGGCAGAGGGGCAGAGAGAGTGAGGCTGAGAGAAAGAGTGGCAGAGGCAGAGAAGAAGCAGATAGAGAAAGGCACAGAGGCAGGGAGGAAGAAAGAGAGAGGCAGAGAGAGCTAGAGAGGCAGAGAGAAAGAGACGTAGAAGAGAGGAAAAGAGGCAGAGAGAAAGCAGAGTTAGAGAGAGAGAGAGAGACAGAGAAACAGAAGGAAGGCAGATAGAGAGGCAGAGAAGAGGCAGAGAATCAGATGTAGACAGAGGTAGACACAATGAGACTGAGAGTCACAAAGAGAGAGGCTACAGAGAGGCAGAGAGAGAGAGAGAGTGGAAGAGAGGTTGCAGAAAGTCAGAGAGCCACTGAGTGGAAGAGAGGTGACAGAAAGCGTGAGAGATGGTAGAGAGGCTGCAGAGATGCAGAGAGAGAGAGAGAGAGAGAGAGACTGCTGAGAGAGGCAGAGAGGAAGATGAGATGCAGAGAGGCAGAGAGACAGGCATTGAAACAGGCAGAGGAGAGGCAGACAGGCAAATAGTTGGTAGAGAGCGTGAGAGATGGCAGAGAGGCAGAAAAGGTAGAGAGGCTGCAGAGAGACAGAGACAGAGAGAGACATTGAAACAGTCAGAGGAGAGGCAGAAAGGCAAAGAAGCAGAGAGCGGCAGAGAGAGGCAGAGGGGCAGAGTAGAGGCAGAGGGACAGAGGACAGGCAGAGGGACTGAGGAGAGGCAGAAAGAGAGATGAAGAAGAGAGGCAGAGAGTCAGAAGAGAGGAGGATGGAGAGGCAGAGGAAAGGCAGAGGCTGATTGAGAGAGAGGCAGAAGAGAGGCAGGGAGGCAGAGCAAAAGCAGAGGGGGAGAGATAGAGAGGCAGAGGAAAGATAGAGAGGAAGAGGAGAGGCACATAGAAAGGCAGAGGAGAGGTAGAGAAGGAGATACAAAGGCAGAGACAAAGAGAATGAGAGGCAGAGAGAGACAGGGAAAGAGAGAAGGGTAGAGAGCAGAGAGAGAGGCAGAAAGGAAGAGAGCTACAGGCAGAGAGAGAGGCCGATAGGCAGAGAGAAAAGCAGAGAGAGATAGAGGCAAAGAGGCAGAGAGAGAGAGAGAGAGTGGCAGAGAGCAGAGATAGAGAGGGGAGTCAGGCAGAGTCAGAGAGAGAGAGGAAGCAGCAAACAGAGAGAGCGTGAGATACAGTGGCAGAGAGAGGAGAAAGATGCAGAGAGGCTGCTGAGAGGCAGAGTGTCAGAGAGGCAGCAGAGAGGCAGAGAGAGAGAGAGAGAGAGAGAGAGAGAGAGGCATGGAGGAGCCAGGAAGGCAGAGGAGAGACAGAGAGAGAGAGTCATAAGAGAGGCAGAGAAGCAAATGCATAGAGAGGCATAGACAAAGAGACTGGAAGAGAGAGAGAGAGTGAGTGAGAGAGAGACAGACAGAGAGAGAGAGCAGAGGCAAAGACGCAGAGAGGCAGAGACCAGAGAGGGAGAGAAGGAGAGTGATAGAGGCAGAGAGGGAGAGGAGAGGCACAGAGGCAAAGAGACAGGCAGAGAGAGGCAAAGAGGCAGAGAGAAAGAGAGGCAGAAGAGAGGAAGAGAGGCAGAGATAAAGCAGAGAGACAGAGAGAGAGAGACAGAGGAAAGGCAGATAGAGAGGCAGAGGAGAGGCAGAGAAGCAGGTGGAAGGAGAAGCAGGCAAAGAGACTGAGAGGCAGAGAGAGAGCGAGAGATAGAGAGGCAGAGCGGCAGAGAGAGGCAGAGAGCAGAGAGAGAGAGGCAGAGAGGAGGAGAGGAAGAAAGACAGAGGCAGAGAGAAGCAGAGAAGCAGAGAGAAAGAGTTATAAGAGAGGAAAAGAGGCAGAGATAAAGCAGAGGGACAGAGAGATAGAGGAAGAGGAAAGGCAGATAGAGAGGTAGAGGAGAGGCAGTGAGGCAGAAAGAGAGAGAGGCAGAGTGGCAAGATAGGCAGAGGGAGAAAGAGGCAGGGAGAGTGACACCCAGAGAGTAGGAGTGAGAGAGGCAGTGAGGTAGAGAAAGACAGAGGAAGAGAGAGAGCCGCAGAGAAAGGAGAGGCAGAGAGGAAGAGAGAGAGAGAGGCAGCGAGCGAGGGGGAGATAGAGAGGTAAAAAGAAAGAGAAGCATAGGAAAGGTAGAGAGGCAGAGGAGAGGCAGAGTGAGAGGCATAGAGAAGGTTGTGAGACACAGAGAGAGAGGCAGAGAGGGAGAGAGCAGAGAGAGAGAGGAAGAGAGAGAGACAGAGAAATAGATGCAGATGTCAGGCAGATAGAGAGTCAGTGAGGCAGAGAGGAAGAGAGAATGTGATGCAGAAGAGAAGAAGAGAGGCAGAGATAAAGCAATGGGACCTAGATTGAGAGGCAGAGGAAAGGCAGAGAGTGAGAGGCAGAGGAGAGGCAGAGAGGTAGAGGACTGGCAGATAGAGTGGCAGAGGAGAGTCAGGGAGGCCGATTGAGAGAGAGGCAGTATGGCAGAGATAGGCAGAGGGAGAGAGAGGGAAAGCGAGAGAGACTCGAAGAGAGTCAGAAAGAGAGGCAGGGAGGTAGAGAGAGACAGGGAGGCAGAGAGAGAGAGAGCAAGAGAGGCAAAGACAGACAGAGAGCAGAGAGAGAGAGGCAGAGGACAGGCAGAGAGGAAGAGAGAGCGAGAGGCAGAGAGACAGAGGCAGAGAGAGGCAGAGAGGCAGAAAGAAAGAGAAGTGGAGAAGAGGTAGAGAGGCAGAGAGAAAGTAGAGAGAGTGAGAAAGAGAGAGAGAGAGGAAAGACTGGTAGACAGGCAGAGGAGAGGCAGAGAAGAAGATGCAAGGAGAGGCAAAAACAAAGAGACTGAGAGGCAGAGAGAAGGTGAGAGATAGAGAGGCAGAGTGGCAGAGGGGCAGAGAGAGTGAGGCTGAGAGAAAGAGTGGCAGAGGCAGAGAAGAAGCAGATAGAGAAAGGCACAGAGGCAGGGAGGAAGAAAGAGAGAGGCAGAGAGAGCTAGAGAGGCAGAGAGAAAGAGACGTAGAAGAGAGGAAAAGAGGCAGAGAGAAAGCAGAGTTAGAGAGAGAGAGAGAGACAGAGAAACAGAAGGAAGGCAGATAGAGAGGCAGAGAAGAGGCAGAGAATCAGATGTAGACAGAGGTAGACACAATGAGACTGAGAGTCACAAAGAGAGAGGCTACAGAGAGGCAGAGAGAGAGAGAGAGTGGAAGAGAGGTTGCAGAAAATCAGAGAGCCACTGAGTGGAAGAGAGGTGACAGAAAGCGTGAGAGATGGTAGAGAGGCTGCAGAGATGCAGAGAGAGAGAGAGAGAGAGAGAGACTGCTGAGAGAGGCAGAGAGGAAGATGAGATGCAGAGAGGCAGAGAGACAGGCATTGAAACAGGCAGAGGAGAGGCAGACAGGCAAATAGTTGGTAGAGAGCGTGAGAGATGGCAGAGAGGCAGAAAAGGTAGAGAGGCTGCAGAGAGACAGAGACAGAGAGAGACATTGAAACAGTCAGAGGAGAGGCAGAAAGGCAAAGAAGCAGAGAGCGGCAGAGAGAGGCAGAGGGGCAGAGTAGAGGCAGAGGGACAGAGGACAGGCAGAGGGACTGAGGAGAGGCAGAAAGAGAGATGAAGAAGAGAGGCAGAGAGTCAGAAGAGAGGAGGATGGAGAGGCAGAGGAAAGGCAGAGGCTGATTGAGAGAGAGGCAGAAGAGAGGCAGGGAGGCAGAGCAAAAGCAGAGGGGGAGAGATAGAGAGGCAGAGGAAAGATAGAGAGGAAGAGGAGAGGCACATAGAAAGGCAGAGGAGAGGTAGAGAAGGAGATACAAAGGCAGAGACAAAGAGAATGAGAGGCAGAGAGAGACAGGGAAAGAGAGAAGGGTAGAGAGCAGAGAGAGAGGCAGAAAGGAAGAGAGCTACAGGCAGAGAGAGAGGCCGATAGGCAGAGAGAAAAGCAGAGAGAGATAGAGGCAAAGAGGCAGAGAGAGAGAGAGAGAGTGGCAGAGAGCAGAGATAGAGAGGGGAGTCAGGCAGAGTCAGAGAGAGAGAGGAAGCAGCAAACAGAGAGAGCGTGAGATACAGTGGCAGAGAGAGGAGAAAGATGCAGAGAGGCTGCTGAGAGGCAGAGTGTCAGAGAGGCAGCAGAGAGGCAGAGAGAGAGAGAGAGAGAGAGAGAGAGAGGCATGGAGGAGCCAGGAAGGCAGAGGAGAGACAGAGAGAGAGAGTCATAAGAGAGGCAGAGAAGCAAATGCATAGAGAGGCATAGACAAAGAGACTGGAAGAGAGAGAGAGAGAGTGAGTGAGAGAGAGACAGACAGAGAGAGAGAGCAGAGGCAAAGACGCAGAGAGGCAGAGACCAGAGAGGGAGAGAAGGAGAGTGATAGAGGCAGAGAGGGAGAGGAGAGGCACAGAGGCAAAGAGACAGGCAGAGAGAGGCAAAGAGGCAGAGAGAAAGAGAGGCAGAAGAGAGGAAGAGAGGCAGAGATAAAGCAGAGAGACAGAGAGAGAGAGACAGAGGAAAGGCAGATAGAGAGGCAGAGGAGAGGCAGAGAAGCAGGTGGAAGGAGAAGCAGGCAAAGAGACTGAGAGGCAGAGAGAGAGCGAGAGATAGAGAGGCAGAGCGGCAGAGAGAGGCAGAGAGCAGAGAGAGAGAGGCAGAGAGGAGGAGAGGAAGAAAGACAGAGGCAGAGAGAAGCAGAGAAGCAGAGAGAAAGAGTTATAAGAGAGGAAAAGAGGCAGAGATAAAGCAGAGGGACAGAGAGATAGAGGAAGAGGAAAGGCAGATAGAGAGGTAGAGGAGAGGCAGTGAGGCAGAAAGAGAGAGAGGCAGAGTGGCAAGATAGGCAGAGGGAGAAAGAGGCAGGGAGAGTGACACCCAGAGAGTAGGAGTGAGAGAGGCAGTGAGGTAGAGAAAGACAGAGGAAGAGAGAGAGCCGCAGAGAAAGGAGAGGCAGAGAGGAAGAGAGAGAGAGAGGCAGCGAGCGAGGGGGAGATAGAGAGGTAAAAAGAAAGAGAAGCATAGGAAAGGTAGAGAGGCAGAGGAGAGGCAGAGTGAGAGGCATAGAGAAGGTTGTGAGACACAGAGAGAGAGGCAGAGAGGGAGAGAGCAGAGAGAGAGAGGAAGAGAGAGAGACAGAGAAATAGATGCAGATGTCAGGCAGATAGAGAGTCAGTGAGGCAGAGAGGAAGAGAGAATGTGATGCAGAAGAGAAGAAGAGAGGCAGAGATAAAGCAATGGGACCTAGATTGAGAGGCAGAGGAAAGGCAGAGAGTGAGAGGCAGAGGAGAGGCAGAGAGGTAGAGGACTGGCAGATAGAGTGGCAGAGGAGAGTCAGGGAGGCCGATTGAGAGAGAGGCAGTATGGCAGAGATAGGCAGAGGGAGAGAGAGGGAAAGCGAGAGAGACTCGAAGAGAGTCAGAAAGAGAGGCAGGGAGGTAGAGAGAGACAGGGAGGCAGAGAGAGAGAGAGCAAGAGAGGCAAAGACAGACAGAGAGCAGAGAGAGAGAGGCAGAGGACAGGCAGAGAGGAAGAGAGAGCGAGAGGCAGAGAGACAGAGGCAGAGAGAGGCAGAGAGGCAGAAAGAAAGAGAAGTGGAGAAGAGGTAGAGAGGCAGAGAGAAAGTAGAGAGAGTGAGAAAGAGAGAGAGAGAGAGGAAAGACTGGTAGACAGGCAGAGGAGAGGCAGAGAAGAAGATGCAAGGAGAGGCAAAAACAAAGAGACTGAGAGGCAGAGAGAAGGCGAGAGATAGAGAGGCAGAGTGGCAGAGGGGCAGAGAGAGTGAGGCTGAGAGAAAGAGTGGCAGAGGCAGAGAAGAAGCAGATAGAGAAAGGCACAGAGGCAGGGAGGAAGAAAGAGAGAGGCAGAGAGAGCTAGAGAGGCAGAGAGAAAGAGACGTAGAAGAGAGGAAAAGAGGCAGAGAGAAAGCAGAGTTAGAGAGAGAGAGAGAGACAGAGAAACAGAAGGAAGGCAGATAGAGAGGCAGAGAAGAGGCAGAGAATCAGATGTAGACAGAGGTAGACACAATGAGACTGAGAGTCACAAAGAGAGAGGCTACAGAGAGGCAGAGAGAGAGAGAGAGTGGAAGAGAGGTTGCAGAAAGTCAGAGAGCCACTGAGTGGAAGAGAGGTGACAGAAAGCGTGAGAGATGGTAGAGAGGCTGCAGAGATGCAGAGAGAGAGAGAGAGAGAGAGACTGCTGAGAGAGGCAGAGAGGAAGATGAGATGCAGAGAGGCAGAGAGACAGGCATTGAAACAGGCAGAGGAGAGGCAGACAGGCAAATAGTTGGTAGAGAGCGTGAGAGATGGCAGAGAGGCAGAAAAGGTAGAGAGGCTGCAGAGAGACAGAGACAGAGAGAGACATTGAAACAGTCAGAGGAGAGGCAGAAAGGCAAAGAAGCAGAGAGCGGCAGAGAGAGGCAGAGGGGCAGAGTAGAGGCAGAGGGACAGAGGACAGGCAGAGGGACTGAGGAGAGGCAGAAAGAGAGATGAAGAAGAGAGGCAGAGAGTCAGAAGAGAGGAGGATGGAGAGGCAGAGGAAAGGCAGAGGCTGATTGAGAGAGAGGCAGAAGAGAGGCAGGGAGGCAGAGCAAAAGCAGAGGGGGAGAGATAGAGAGGCAGAGGAAAGATAGAGAGGAAGAGGAGAGGCACATAGAAAGGCAGAGGAGAGGTAGAGAAGGAGATACAAAGGCAGAGACAAAGAGAATGAGAGGCAGAGAGAGACAGGGAAAGAGAGAAGGGTAGAGAGCAGAGAGAGAGGCAGAAAGGAAGAGAGCTACAGGCAGAGAGAGAGGCCGATAGGCAGAGAGAAAAGCAGAGAGAGATAGAGGCAAAGAGGCAGAGAGTGAGAGAGAGAGAGTGGCAGAGAGCAGAGATAGAGAGGGGAGTCAGGCAGAGTCAGAGAGAGAGGAAGCAGCAAACAGAGAGAGCGTGAGATACAGTGGCAGAGAGAGGAGAAAGATGCAGAGAGGCTCCTGAGAGGCAGAGTGTCAGAGAGGCAGCAGAGAGGCAGAGAGAGAGAGAGAGAGAGAGAGAGAGAGAGAGGCATGGAGGAGCCAGGAAGGCAGAGGAGAGACAGAGAGAGAGAGTCATAAGAGAGGCAGAGAAGCAAATGCATTGAGAGCATAGACAAAGAGACTGGAAGAGAGAGAGAGAGTGAGTGAGAGAGAGACAGACAGAGAGAGAGAGCAGAGGCAAAGACGCAGAGATTCAGAGACCAGAGAGGGAGAGAAGGAGAGTGATAGAGGCAGAGAGGGAGAGGAGAGGCACAGAGGCAAAGAGACAGGCAGAGAGAGGCAAAGAGGCAGAGAGAAAGAGAGGCAGAAGAGAGGAAGAGAGGCAGAGATAAAGCAGAGAGACAGAGAGAGAGAGACAGAGGAAAGGCAGATAGAGAGGCAGAGGAGAGGCAGAGAAGCAGGTGGAAGGAGAAGCAGGCAAAGAGACTGAGAGGCAGAGAGAGAGCGAGAGATGGAGAGGCAGAGCGGTAGAGAGAGGCAGAGAGCAGAGAGAGAGAGGCAGAGAGGAGGAGAGGAAGAAAGACAGAGGCAGAGAGAAGCAGAGAGGCAGAGAGAAAGAGTTATAAGATAGGAAAAGAAGCAGAGATAAAGCAGAGGGACAGAGAGATAGAGGAAGAGGAAAGGCAGATAGAGAGGTAGAGGAGAGGCAGTGAGGCAGAAAGAGAGAGAGGCAGAGTGGCAAGATAGGCAGAGGGAGAAAGAGGCAGGGAGAGTGACACCCAGAGAGTAGGAGTGAGAGAGGCAGTGAGGTAGAGAAAGACAGAGGAAGAGAGAGAGCCGCAGAGAAAGGAGAGGCAGAGAGGAAGAGAGAGAGAGAGGCAGCGAGCGAGGGGGAGATAGAGAGGTAAAAAGAAAGAGAAGCATAGGAAAGGTAGAGAGGCAGAGGAGAGGCAGAGTGAGAGGCATAGAGAAGGTTGTGAGACACAGAGAGAGAGGCAGAGAGGGAGAGAGCAGAGAGAGAGAGGAAGAGAGAGAGACAGAGAAATAGATGCAGATGTCAGGCAGATAGAGAGTCAGTGAGGCAGAGAGGAAGAGAGAATGTGATGCAGAAGAGAAGAAGAGAGGCAGAGATAAAGCAATGGGACCTAGATTGAGAGGCAGAGGAAAGGCAGAGAGTGAGAGGCAGAGGAGAGGCAGAGAGGTAGAGGACTGGCAGATAGAGTGGCAGAGGAGAGTCAGGGAGGCCGATTGAGAGAGAGGCAGTATGGCAGAGATAGGCAGAGGGAGAGAGAGGGAAAGCGAGAGAGACTCGAAGAGAGTCAGAAAGAGAGGCAGGGAGGTAGAGAGAGACAGGGAGGCAGAGAGAGAGAGAGCAAGAGAGGCAAAGACAGACAGAGAGCAGAGAGAGAGAGGCAGAGGACAGGCAGAGAGGAAGAGAGAGCGAGAGGCAGAGAGACAGAGGCAGAGAGAGGCAGAGAGGCAGAAAGAAAGAGAAGTGGAGAAGAGGTAGAGAGGCAGAGAGAAAGTAGAGAGAGTGAGAAAGAGAGAGAGAGAGGAAAGACTGGTAGACAGGCAGAGGAGAGGCAGAGAAGAAGATGCAAGGAGAGGCAAAAACAAAGAGACTGAGAGGCAGAGAGAAGGTGAGAGATAGAGAGGCAGAGTGGCAGAGGGGCAGAGAGAGTGAGGCTGAGAGAAAGAGTGGCAGAGGCAGAGAAGAAGCAGATAGAGAAAGGCACAGAGGCAGGGAGGAAGAAAGAGAGAGGCAGAGAGAGCTAGAGAGGCAGAGAGAAAGAGACGTAGAAGAGAGGAAAAGAGGCAGAGAGAAAGCAGAGTTAGAGAGAGAGAGAGAGACAGAGAAACAGAAGGAAGGCAGATAGAGAGGCAGAGAAGAGGCAGAGAATCAGATGTAGACAGAGGTAGACACAATGAGACTGAGAGTCACAAAGAGAGAGGCTACAGAGAGGCAGAGAGAGAGAGAGAGTGGAAGAGAGGTTGCAGAAAGTCAGAGAGCCACTGAGTGGAAGAGAGGTGACAGAAAGCGTGAGAGATGGTAGAGAGGCTGCAGAGATGCAGAGAGAGAGAGAGAGAGAGAGAGAGACTGCTGAGAGAGGCAGAGAGGAAGATGAGATGCAGAGAGGCAGAGAGACAGGCATTGAAACAGGCAGAGGAGAGGCAGACAGGCAAATAGTTGGTAGAGAGCGTGAGAGATGGCAGAGAGGCAGAAAAGGTAGAGAGGCTGCAGAGAGACAGAGACAGAGAGAGACATTGAAACAGTCAGAGGAGAGGCAGAAAGGCAAAGAAGCAGAGAGCGGCAGAGAGAGGCAGAGGGGCAGAGTAGAGGCAGAGGGACAGAGGACAGGCAGAGGGACTGAGGAGAGGCAGAAAGAGAGATGAAGAAGAGAGGCAGAGAGTCAGAAGAGAGGAGGATGGAGAGGCAGAGGAAAGGCAGAGGCTGATTGAGAGAGAGGCAGAAGAGAGGCAGGGAGGCAGAGCAAAAGCAGAGGGGGAGAGATAGAGAGGCAGAGGAAAGATAGAGAGGAAGAGGAGAGGCACATAGAAAGGCAGAGGAGAGGTAGAGAAGGAGATACAAAGGCAGAGACAAAGAGAATGAGAGGCAGAGAGAGACAGGGAAAGAGAGAAGGGTAGAGAGCAGAGAGAGAGGCAGAAAGGAAGAGAGCTACAGGCAGAGAGAGAGGCCGATAGGCAGAGAGAAAAGCAGAGAGAGATAGAGGCAAAGAGGCAGAGAGAGAGAGAGAGAGTGGCAGAGAGCAGAGATAGAGAGGGGAGTCAGGCAGAGTCAGAGAGAGAGAGGAAGCAGCAAACAGAGAGAGCGTGAGATACAGTGGCAGAGAGAGGAGAAAGATGCAGAGAGGCTGCTGAGAGGCAGAGTGTCAGAGAGGCAGCAGAGAGGCAGAGAGAGAGAGAGAGAGAGAGAGAGAGAGAGAGGCATGGAGGAGCCAGGAAGGCAGAGGAGAGACAGAGAGAGAGAGTCATAAGAGAGGCAGAGAAGCAAATGCATAGAGAGGCATAGACAAAGAGACTGGAAGAGAGAGAGAGAGTGAGTGAGAGAGAGACAGACAGAGAGAGAGAGCAGAGGCAAAGACGCAGAGAGGCAGAGACCAGAGAGGGAGAGAAGGAGAGTGATAGAGGCAGAGAGGGAGAGGAGAGGCACAGAGGCAAAGAGACAGGCAGAGAGAGGCAAAGAGGCAGAGAGAAAGAGAGGCAGAAGAGAGGAAGAGAGGCAGAGATAAAGCAGAGAGACAGAGAGAGAGAGACAGAGGAAAGGCAGATAGAGAGGCAGAGGAGAGGCAGAGAAGCAGGTGGAAGGAGAAGCAGGCAAAGAGACTGAGAGGCAGAGAGAGAGCGAGAGATAGAGAGGCAGAGCGGCAGAGAGAGGCAGAGAGCAGAGAGAGAGAGGCAGAGAGGAGGAGAGGAAGAAAGACAGAGGCAGAGAGAAGCAGAGAAGCAGAGAGAAAGAGTTATAAGAGAGGAAAAGAGGCAGAGATAAAGCAGAGGGACAGAGAGATAGAGGAAGAGGAAAGGCAGATAGAGAGGTAGAGGAGAGGCAGTGAGGCAGAAAGAGAGAGAGGCAGAGTGGCAAGATAGGCAGAGGGAGAAAGAGGCAGGGAGAGTGACACCCAGAGAGTAGGAGTGAGAGAGGCAGTGAGGTAGAGAAAGACAGAGGAAGAGAGAGAGCCGCAGAGAAAGGAGAGGCAGAGAGGAAGAGAGAGAGAGAGGCAGCGAGCGAGGGGGAGATAGAGAGGTAAAAAGAAAGAGAAGCATAGGAAAGGTAGAGAGGCAGAGGAGAGGCAGAGTGAGAGGCATAGAGAAGGTTGTGAGACACAGAGAGAGAGGCAGAGAGGGAGAGAGCAGAGAGAGAGAGGAAGAGAGAGAGACAGAGAAATAGATGCAGATGTCAGGCAGATAGAGAGTCAGTGAGGCAGAGAGGAAGAGAGAATGTGATGCAGAAGAGAAGAAGAGAGGCAGAGATAAAGCAATGGGACCTAGATTGAGAGGCAGAGGAAAGGCAGAGAGTGAGAGGCAGAGGAGAGGCAGAGAGGTAGAGGACTGGCAGATAGAGTGGCAGAGGAGAGTCAGGGAGGCCGATTGAGAGAGAGGCAGTATGGCAGAGATAGGCAGAGGGAGAGAGAGGGAAAGCGAGAGAGACTCGAAGAGAGTCAGAAAGAGAGGCAGGGAGGTAGAGAGAGACAGGGAGGCAGAGAGAGAGAGAGCAAGAGAGGCAAAGACAGACAGAGAGCAGAGAGAGAGAGGCAGAGGACAGGCAGAGAGGAAGAGAGAGCGAGAGGCAGAGAGACAGAGGCAGAGAGAGGCAGAGAGGCAGAAAGAAAGAGAAGTGGAGAAGAGGTAGAGAGGCAGAGAGAAAGTAGAGAGAGTGAGAAAGA
The DNA here is from genome assembly GCF_030254825.1 of Meriones unguiculatus. Lineage (NCBI taxonomy): Eukaryota > Metazoa > Chordata > Mammalia > Rodentia > Muridae > Meriones > Meriones unguiculatus. The sequence continues at coordinate 1,716,720 of NW_026843712.1, read as the reverse complement.
GAGAGAGAGAGGAAAGACTGGTAGACAGGCAGAGGAGAGGCAGAGAAGAAGATGCAAGGAGAGGCAAAAACAAAGAGACTGAGAGGCAGAGAGAAGGTGAGAGATAGAGAGGCAGAGTGGCAGAGGGGCAGAGAGAGTGAGGCTGAGAGAAAGAGTGGCAGAGGCAGAGAAGAAGCAGATAGAGAAAGGCACAGAGGCAGGGAGGAAGAAAGAGAGAGGCAGAGAGAGCTAGAGAGGCAGAGAGAAAGAGACGTAGAAGAGAGGAAAAGAGGCAGAGAGAAAGCAGAGTTAGAGAGAGAGAGAGAGACAGAGAAACAGAAGGAAGGCAGATAGAGAGGCAGAGAAGAGGCAGAGAATCAGATGTAGACAGAGGTAGACACAATGAGACTGAGAGTCACAAAGAGAGAGGCTACAGAGAGGCAGAGAGAGAGAGAGAGTGGAAGAGAGGTTGCAGAAAGTCAGAGAGCCACTGAGTGGAAGAGAGGTGACAGAAAGCGTGAGAGATGGTAGAGAGGCTGCAGAGATGCAGAGAGAGAGAGAGAGAGAGAGAGACTGCTGAGAGAGGCAGAGAGGAAGATGAGATGCAGAGAGGCAGAGAGACAGGCATTGAAACAGGCAGAGGAGAGGCAGACAGGCAAATAGTTGGTAGAGAGCGTGAGAGATGGCAGAGAGGCAGAAAAGGTAGAGAGGCTGCAGAGAGACAGAGACAGAGAGAGACATTGAAACAGTCAGAGGAGAGGCAGAAAGGCAAAGAAGCAGAGAGCGGCAGAGAGAGGCAGAGGGGCAGAGTAGAGGCAGAGGGACAGAGGACAGGCAGAGGGACTGAGGAGAGGCAGAAAGAGAGATGAAGAAGAGAGGCAGAGAGTCAGAAGAGAGGAGGATGGAGAGGCAGAGGAAAGGCAGAGGCTGATTGAGAGAGAGGCAGAAGAGAGGCAGGGAGGCAGAGCAAAAGCAGAGGGGGAGAGATAGAGAGGCAGAGGAAAGATAGAGAGGAAGAGGAGAGGCACATAGAAAGGCAGAGGAGAGGTAGAGAAGGAGATACAAAGGCAGAGACAAAGAGAATGAGAGGCAGAGAGAGACAGGGAAAGAGAGAAGGGTAGAGAGCAGAGAGAGAGGCAGAAAGGAAGAGAGCTACAGGCAGAGAGAGAGGCCGATAGGCAGAGAGAAAAGCAGAGAGAGATAGAGGCAAAGAGGCAGAGAGAGAGAGAGAGAGTGGCAGAGAGCAGAGATAGAGAGGGGAGTCAGGCAGAGTCAGAGAGAGAGAGGAAGCAGCAAACAGAGAGAGCGTGAGATACAGTGGCAGAGAGAGGAGAAAGATGCAGAGAGGCTGCTGAGAGGCAGAGTGTCAGAGAGGCAGCAGAGAGGCAGAGAGAGAGAGAGAGAGAGAGAGAGAGAGGCATGGAGGAGCCAGGAAGGCAGAGGAGAGACAGAGAGAGAGAGTCATAAGAGAGGCAGAGAAGCAAATGCATAGAGAGGCATAGACAAAGAGACTGGAAGAGAGAGAGAGAGAGTGAGTGAGAGAGAGACAGACAGAGAGAGAGAGCAGAGGCAAAGACGCAGAGAGGCAGAGACCAGAGAGGGAGAGAAGGAGAGTGATAGAGGCAGAGAGGGAGAGGAGAGGCACAGAGGCAAAGAGACAGGCAGAGAGAGGCAAAGAGGCAGAGAGAAAGAGAGGCAGAAGAGAGGAAGAGAGGCAGAGATAAAGCAGAGAGACAGAGAGAGAGAGACAGAGGAAAGGCAGATAGAGAGGCAGAGGAGAGGCAGAGAAGCAGGTGGAAGGAGAAGCAGGCAAAGAGACTGAGAGGCAGAGAGAGAGCGAGAGATAGAGAGGCAGAGCGGCAGAGAGAGGCAGAGAGCAGAGAGAGAGAGGCAGAGAGGAGGAGAGGAAGAAAGACAGAGGCAGAGAGAAGCAGAGAAGCAGAGAGAAAGAGTTATAAGAGAGGAAAAGAGGCAGAGATAAAGCAGAGGGACAGAGAGATAGAGGAAGAGGAAAGGCAGATAGAGAGGTAGAGGAGAGGCAGTGAGGCAGAAAGAGAGAGAGGCAGAGTGGCAAGATAGGCAGAGGGAGAAAGAGGCAGGGAGAGTGACACCCAGAGAGTAGGAGTGAGAGAGGCAGTGAGGTAGAGAAAGACAGAGGAAGAGAGAGAGCCGCAGAGAAAGGAGAGGCAGAGAGGAAGAGAGAGAGAGAGGCAGCGAGCGAGGGGGAGATAGAGAGGTAAAAAGAAAGAGAAGCATAGGAAAGGTAGAGAGGCAGAGGAGAGGCAGAGTGAGAGGCATAGAGAAGGTTGTGAGACACAGAGAGAGAGGCAGAGAGGGAGAGAGCAGAGAGAGAGAGGAAGAGAGAGAGACAGAGAAATAGATGCAGATGTCAGGCAGATAGAGAGTCAGTGAGGCAGAGAGGAAGAGAGAATGTGATGCAGAAGAGAAGAAGAGAGGCAGAGATAAAGCAATGGGACCTAGATTGAGAGGCAGAGGAAAGGCAGAGAGTGAGAGGCAGAGGAGAGGCAGAGAGGTAGAGGACTGGCAGATAGAGTGGCAGAGGAGAGTCAGGGAGGCCGATTGAGAGAGAGGCAGTATGGCAGAGATAGGCAGAGGGAGAGAGAGGGAAAGCGAGAGAGACTCGAAGAGAGTCAGAAAGAGAGGCAGGGAGGTAGAGAGAGACAGGGAGGCAGAGAGAGAGAGAGCAAGAGAGGCAAAGACAGACAGAGAGCAGAGAGAGAGAGGCAGAGGACAGGCAGAGAGGAAGAGAGAGCGAGAGGCAGAGAGACAGAGGCAGAGAGAGGCAGAGAGGCAGAAAGAAAGAGAAGTGGAGAAGAGGTAGAGAGGCAGAGAGAAAGTAGAGAGAGTGAGAAAGAGAGAGAGAGAGAGGAAAGACTGGTAGACAGGCAGAGGAGAGGCAGAGAAGAAGATGCAAGGAGAGGCAAAAACAAAGAGACTGAGAGGCAGAGAGAAGGCGAGAGATAGAGAGGCAGAGTGGCAGAGGGGCAGAGAGAGTGAGGCTGAGAGAAAGAGTGGCAGAGGCAGAGAAGAAGCAGATAGAGAAAGGCACAGAGGCAGGGAGGAAGAAAGAGAGAGGCAGAGAGAGCTAGAGAGGCAGAGAGAAAGAGACGTAGAAGAGAGGAAAAGAGGCAGAGAGAAAGCAGAGTTAGAGAGAGAGAGAGAGACAGAGAAACAGAAGGAAGGCAGATAGAGAGGCAGAGAAGAGGCAGAGAATCAGATGTAGACAGAGGTAGACACCATGAGACTGAGAGTCACAAAGAGAGAGGCTACAGAGAGGCAGAGAGAGAGAGAGAGTGGAAGAGAGGTTGCAGAAAGTCAGAGAGCCACTGAGTGGAAGAGAGGTGACAGAAAGCGTGAGAGATGGTAGAGAGGCTGCAGAGATGCAGAGAGAGAGAGAGAGAGAGAGAGACTGCTGAGAGAGGCAGAGAGGAAGATGAGATGCAGAGAGGCAGAGAGACAGGCATTGAAACAGGCAGAGGAGAGGCAGACAGGCAAATAGTTGGTAGAGAGCGTGAGAGATGGCAGAGAGGCAGAAAAGGTAGAGAGGCTGCAGAGAGACAGAGACAGAGAGAGACATTGAAACAGTCAGAGGAGAGGCAGAAAGGCAAAGAAGCAGAGAGCGGCAGAGAGAGGCAGAGGGGCAGAGTAGAGGCAGAGGGACAGAGGACAGGCAGAGGGACTGAGGAGAGGCAGAAAGAGAGATGAAGAAGAGAGGCAGAGAGTCAGAAGAGAGGAGGATGGAGAGGCAGAGGAAAGGCAGAGGCTGATTGAGAGAGAGGCAGAAGAGAGGCAGGGAGGCAGAGCAAAAGCAGAGGGGGAGAGATAGAGAGGCAGAGGAAAGATAGAGAGGAAGAGGAGAGGCACATAGAAAGGCAGAGGAGAGGTAGAGAAGGAGATACAAAGGCAGAGACAAAGAGAATGAGAGGCAGAGAGAGACAGGGAAAGAGAGAAGGGTAGAGAGCAGAGAGAGAGGCAGAAAGGAAGAGAGCTACAGGCAGAGAGAGAGGCCGATAGGCAGAGAGAAAAGCAGAGAGAGATAGAGGCAAAGAGGCAGAGAGTGAGAGAGAGAGAGTGGCAGAGAGCAGAGATAGAGAGGGGAGTCAGGCAGAGTCAGAGAGAGAGGAAGCAGCAAACAGAGAGAGCGTGAGATACAGTGGCAGAGAGAGGAGAAAGATGCAGAGAGGCTCCTGAGAGGCAGAGTGTCAGAGAGGCAGCAGAGAGGCAGAGAGAGAGAGAGAGAGAGAGAGAGAGAGAGAGAGAGAGGCATGGAGGAGCCAGGAAGGCAGAGGAGAGACAGAGAGAGAGAGTCATAAGAGAGGCAGAGAAGCAAATGCATTGAGAGCATAGACAAAGAGACTGGAAGAGAGAGAGAGAGTGAGTGAGAGAGAGACAGACAGAGAGAGAGAGCAGAGGCAAAGACGCAGAGATTCAGAGACCAGAGAGGGAGAGAAGGAGAGTGATAGAGGCAGAGAGGGAGAGGAGAGGCACAGAGGCAAAGAGACAGGCAGAGAGAGGCAAAGAGGCAGAGAGAAAGAGAGGCAGAAGAGAGGAAGAGAGGCAGAGATAAAGCAGAGAGACAGAGAGAGAGAGACAGAGGAAAGGCAGATAGAGAGGCAGAGGAGAGGCAGAGAAGCAGGTGGAAGGAGAAGCAGGCAAAGAGACTGAGAGGCAGAGAGAGAGCGAGAGATGGAGAGGCAGAGCGGTAGAGAGAGGCAGAGAGCAGAGAGAGAGAGGCAGAGAGGAGGAGAGGAAGAAAGACAGAGGCAGAGAGAAGCAGAGAGGCAGAGAGAAAGAGTTATAAGATAGGAAAAGAAGCAGAGATAAAGCAGAGGGACAGAGAGATAGAGGAAGAGGAAAGGCAGATAGAGAGGTAGAGGAGAGGCAGTGAGGCAGAAAGAGAGAGAGGCAGAGTGGCAAGATAGGCAGAGGGAGAAAGAGGCAGGGAGAGTGACACCCAGAGAGTAGGAGTGAGAGAGGCAGTGAGGTAGAGAAAGACAGAGGAAGAGAGAGAGCCGCAGAGAAAGGAGAGGCAGAGAGGAAGTGAGAGAGAGAGGCAGCGAGCGAGGGGGAGATAGAGAGGTAAAAAGAAAGGGAAGCATAGGAAAGGTAGCGAGGCAGAGGAGAGGCAGAGTGAGAGGCATAAAGAAGGTTGTGAGACACAGAGAGAGAGGCAGAGAGGGAGAGAGCAGAGAGAGAGAGGAAGAGAGAGAGACAGAAATAGATGCAGATGTCAGGCAGATAGAGAGTCAGTGAGGCAGAGAGGAAGAGAGAATGTGATGCAGAAGAGAAGAAGAGAGGCAGAGATAAAGCAATGGGACCTAGATAGAGAGGCAGAGGAAAGGCAGAGAGGGAGAGGCAGAGGAGAGGCAGAGAGGTAGAGGACAGGTAGATAGAGTGGCAGAGGAGAGTCAGGGAGGCCGATTGAGAGAGAGGCAGTATGGCAGAGATAGGCAGAGGGAGAGAGAGGGAAAGCGAGAGAGACTCAAAGAGAGTCAGAAAGAGAGGCAGGGAGGTAGAGAGAGACAGGGAGGCAGAGAGAGAGAGGAAGAGAGGCAAAGACAGACAGAGAGCAGAGAGAGAGAGGCAGAGGACAGGCAGAGAGGAAGAGAGAGCGAGAGGCAGAGAGACCGAGGCAGAGAGAGTCAGACAGGCAGAAAGAAAGAGAAGTGGAGGAGAGGTAGAGAGGCAGAGAAAAAGTAGAGAGAGAGAGAAAGAGAGAGAGAGGAAATACTGGTAGAGAGGCATAGGAGAGGCAGAAGACGATGCAAGGAGAGGCAGAAACAAAGAGACTGAGAGGCAGAGAGAAGGCGAGAGATAGAGAGGCAGAGTGGCAGAGGGTCAGAGAGAGTGAGGCTGAGAGAAAGAGTGGCAGAGGCAGAGAAGAAGCAGATAGAGAAAGCCACAGAGGCAGGGAGGAAGAAAGAGAGAGGCAGAGAGAGCTAGAGAGGCAGAGAGAAAGAGACGTAGAAGAGAGGAAAAGAGGCAGAGAGAAAGCAGAGTTAGAGAGAGAGAGAGAGACAGAGAAACAGAAGGAAGGCAGTTAGAGAGGCAGAGAAGAGGCAGAGAATCAGATGTAGACAGAGGTAGACACAATGAGACTGAGAGTCACAAAGAGAGAGGCTACAGAGAGGCAGGGAGAGAGAGAGTGGAAGAGAGGTTGCAGAAAGTCAGAGAGCCACTGAGAGGAAGAGAGGTGACAGAGAGCGTGAGAGATGGTAGAGAGGCTGCAGAGATGCAGAGAGAGAGAGAGAGAGACTGCAGAGAGAGGCAGAGAGGAAGATGAGATGCAGAGAGGCAGAGAGACAGGCATTGAAACAGGCAGAGGAGAGGCAGACAGGCAAATAGTTGGTAGAGAGCGTGAGAGATGGCAGAGAGGCAGAAAAGGTAGAGAGGCTGCAGAGAGACAGAGACAGAGAGAGACATTGAAACAGTCAGAGGAGAGGCAGAAAGGCAAAGAAGCAGAGAGCGGCAGAGAGAGGCAGAGGGGCAGAGTAGAGGCAGAGGGACAGAGGACAGGCAGAGGGACTGAAAGAGGCAGAAAGAGAGATGAAGAAGAGAGGCAGAGAGTCAGAAGAGAGGAGGATGGAGAGGCAGAGGAAAGGCAGAGGCTGATTGAGAGAGAGGCAGAAGAGAGGCAGGGAGGCAAAGCAAAAGCAGAGGGGGAGAGATAGAGAGGCAGAGGAAAGATAGAGAGGAAGAGGAGAGGCACATAGAAAGGCAGAGGAGAGGTAGAGAAGGAGATACAAAGGCAGAGACAAAGAGAATGAGAGGCAGAGAGAGACAGGGAAAGAGAGAAGGGTAGAGAGCAGAGAGAGAGGCAGAAAGGAAGAGAGCTACAGGCAGAGAGAGAGGCCGATAGGCAGAGAGAAAAGCAGAGAGAGATAGAGGCAAAGAGGCAGAGAGAGAGAGAGAGAGTGGCAGAGAGCAGAGATAGAGAGGGGAGTCAGGCAGAGTCAGAGAGAGAGAGGAAGCAGCAAACAGAGAGAGCGTGAGATACAGTGGCAGAGAGAGGAGAAAGATGCAGAGAGGCTGCTGAGAGGCAGAGTGTCAGAGAGGCAGCAGAGAGGCACAGAGAGAGAGAGAGAGAGAGAGAGAGGCATGGAGGAGCCAGGAAGGCAGAGGAGAGACAGAGAGAGAGAGTCATAAGAGAGGCAGAGAAGCAAATGCATAGAGAGGCATAGACAAAGAGACTGGAAGAGAGAGAGAGAGTGAGTGAGAGAGAGACAGACAGAGAGAGAGAGCAGAGGCAAAGACGCAGAGAGGCAGAGACCAGAGAGGGAGAGAAGGAGAGTGATAGAGGCAGAGAGGGAGAGGAGAGACACAGAGGCAAAGAGACAGGCAGAGAGAGGCAAAGAGGCAGAGAGAAAGAGAGGCAGAAGAGAGGAAGAGAGGCAGAGATAAAGCAGAGAGACAGAGAGAGAGAGACAGAGGAAACGCAGATAGAGAGGCAGAGGAGAGGCAGAGAAGCAGGTGGAAGGAGAAGCAGGCAAAGAGACTGAGAGGCAGAGAGAGAGCGAGAGATAGAGAGGCAGAGCGGCAGAGAGAGGCAGAGAGCAGAGAGAGAGAGGCAGAGAGGAGGAGAGGAAGAAAGACAGAGGCAGAGAGAAGCAGAGAAGCAGAGAGAAAGAGTTATAAGAGAGGAAAAGAGGCAGAGATAAATCAGAGGGACAGAGAGATAGAGGAAGAGGAAAGGCAGATAGAGAGGTAGAGGAGAGGCAGTGAGGCAGAAAGAGAGAGAGGCAGAGTGGCAAGATAGGCAGAGGGAGAAAGAGGCAGGGAGAGTGACACCCAGGGAGTAGGAGTGAGAGAGGCAGTGAGGTAGAGAAAGACAGAGGAAGAGAGAGAGCGGCAGAGAAAGGAGAGGCAGAGAGGAAGAGAGAGAGAGAGGCAGCGAGCAAGGGGGAGATAGAGAGGTAAGAAGAAAGAGAAGCATAGGAAAGGTAGAGAGGCAGAGGAGAGGCAGAGTGAGAGGCATAGAGAAGGTTGTGAGACACAGAGAGAGAGGCAGAGAGGGAGAGAGCAGAGAGAGAGAGGAAGAGAGAGAGACAGAGAAATAGATGCAGATGTCAGGCAGATAGAGAGTCAGTGAGGCAGAGAGGAAGAGAGAATGTGATGCAGAAGAGAAGAAGAGAGGCAGAGATAAAGCAATGGGACCTAGATTGAGAGGCAGAGGAAAGGCAGAGAGTGAGAGGCAGAGGAGAGGCAGAGAGGTAGAGGACAGGTAGATAGAGTGGCAGAGGAGAGTCAGTGAGGCCGATTGAGAGAGAGGCAGTATGGCAGAGATAGGCAGAGGGAGAGAGAGGGAAAGCGAGAGAGCCTCAAAGAGTCAGAAAGAGAGGCAGGGAGGTAGAGAGAGACAGGGAGGCAGAGAGAGAGAGAGGAAGAGAGGCAAAGACAGACAGAGAGCAGAGAGAGAGAGGCAGAGGACAGGCAGAGAGGAAGAGAGAGGGAGAGGCAGAGAGACAGAGGCAGAGAGAGGCAGACAGGCAGAAAGAAAGAGAAGTGGAGGAGAGGTAGAGAGGCAGAGAGAAAGTAGAGAGAGTGAGAAAGAGAGAGAGAGAGGAAAGACTGGTAGACAGGCAGAGGAGAGGCAGAGAAGAAGATGCAAGGAGAGGCAAAAACAAAGAGACTGAGAGGCAGAGAGAAGGCGAGAGATAGAGAGGCAGAATGGCAGAGGGGAAGAGAGAGTGAGGCTGAGAGAAAGAGTGGCAGAGGCAGAGAAGAAGCAGATAGAGAAAGGCACAGAGGCAGGGAGTAAGAAAGAGAGAGGCAGAGAGAGCTAGAGAGGCAGAGAGAAAGAGACGTAGAAGAGAGGAAAGAGACAGAGAGAAAGCAGAGTTAGAGAGAGAGAGAGAGACAGAGAAACAGAAGGAAGGCAGATAGAGAGGCAGAGAAGAGGCAGAGAATCAGAGGTAGACAGAGGTAGACACAATGAGACTGAGAGTCACAAAGAGAGAGGCTACAGAGAGGCAGAGAGAGAGAGAGAGTGGAAGAGAGGTTGCAGAAAGTCAGAGAGCCACTGAGAGGAAGAGAGGTGACAGAAAGCGTGAGAGATGGTAGAGAGGCTGCAGAGATGCAGAGAGAGAGAGAGAGAGAGAGAGAGAGAGAGAGAGAGACTGCTGAGAGAGGCAGAGAGGAAGATGAGATGCAGAGAGGCAGAGAGACAGGCATTGAAACAGGCAGAGGAGAGGCAGACAGGCAAATAGTTGGTAGAGAGCGTGAGAGATGGCAGAGAGGCAGAAAAGGTAGAGAGGCTGCAGAGAGACAGAGACAGAGAGAGACATTGAAACAGTCAGAAGAGAGGCAGAAAGGCAAAGAAGCAGAGAGCGGCAGAGAGAGGCAGAGGGGCAGAGTAGAGGCAGAGGGACAGAGGACAGGCAGAGGGACTGAGGAGAGGCAGAAAGAGAGATGAAGAAGAGAGGCAGAGAGTCAGAAGAGAGGAGGATGGAGAGGCAGAGGAAAGGCAGAGGCTGATTGAGAGAGAGGCAGAAGAGAGGCAGGGAGGCAGAGCAAAAGCAGAGGGGGAGAGATAGAGAGGCAGAGGAAAGATAGAGAGGAAGAGGAGAGGCACATAGAAAGGCAGAGGAGAGGTAGAGAAGGAGATACAAAGGCAGAGACAAAGAGAATGAGAGGCAGAGAGAGACAGGGAAAGAGAGAAGGGTAGAGAGCAGAGAGAGAGGCAGAAAGGAAGAGAGCTACAGGCAGAGAGAGAGGCCGATAGGCAGAGAGAAAAGCAGAGAGAGATAGAGGCAAAGAGGCAGAGAGAGAGAGAGAGAGTGGCAGAGAGCAGAGATAGAGAGGGGAGTCAGGCAGAGTCAGAGAGAGAGGAAGCAGCAAACAGAGAGTGCGTGAGATACAGTGGCAGAGAGAGGAGAAAGATGAAGAGAGGCTGCTGAGAGGCAGAGTGTCAGAGAGGCAGCAGAGAGGCAGAGAGAGAGAGAGAGAGAGAGAGAGAGAGAGAGAGAGGCATGGAGGAGCCAGGAAGGCAGAGGAGAGACAGAGAGAGAGAGTCATAAGAGAGGCAGAGAAGCAAATGCATAGAGAGGCATAGACAAAGAGACTGGAAGAGAGAGAGAGAGTGAGTGAGAGAGAGACAGACAGAGAGAGAGAGCAGAGGCAAAGACGCAGAGAGGCAGAGACCAGAGAGGGAGAGAAGGAGAGTGATAGAGGCAGAGAGGGAGAGGAGAGACACAGAGGCAAAGAGACAGGCAGAGAGAGGCAAAGAGGCAGAGAGAAAGAGAGGCAGAAGAGAGGAAGAGAGGCAGAGATAAAGCAGAGAGACAGAGAGAGAGAGACAGAGGAAACGCAGATAGAGAGGCAGAGGAGAGGCAGAGAAGCAGGTGGAAGGAGAAGCAGGCAAAGAGACTGAGAGGCAGAGAGAGAGCGAGAGATAGAGAGGCAGAGCGGCAGAGAGAGGCAGAGAGCAGAGAGAGAGAGGCAGAGAGGAGGAGAGGAAGAAAGACAGAGGCAGAGAGAAGCAGAGAAGCAGAGAGAAAGAGTTATAAGAGAGGAAAAGAGGCAGAGATAAAGCAGAGGGACAGAGAGATAGAGGAAGAGGAAAGGCAGATAGAGAGGTAGAGGAGAGGCAGTGAGGCAGAAAGAGAGAGAGGCAGAGTGGCAAGATAGGCAGAGGGAGAAAGAGGCAGGGAGAGTGACACCCAGGGAGTAGGAGTGAGAGAGGCAGTGAGGTAGAGAAAGACAGAGGAAGAGAGAGAGCGGCAGAGAAAGGAGAGGCAGAGAGGAAGAGAGAGAGAGAGGCAGCGAGCAAGGGGGAGATAGAGAGGTAAAAAGAAAGAGAAGCATAGGAAAGGTAGAGAGGCAGAGGAGAGGCAGAGTGAGAGGCATAGAGAAGGTTGTGAGACACAGAGAGAGAGGCAGAGAGGGAGAGAGCAGAGAGAGAGAGGAAGAGAGAGAGACAGAGAAATAGATGCAGATGTCAGGCAGATAGAGAGTCAGTGAGGCAGAGAGGAAGAGAGAATGTGATGCAGAAGAGAAGAAGAGAGGCAGAGATAAAGCAATGGGACCTAGATTGAGAGGCAGAGGAAAGGCAGAGAGTGAGAGGCAGAGGAGAGGCAGAGAGGTAGAGGACAGGTAGATAGAGTGGCAGAGGAGAGTCAGTGAGGCCGATTGAGAGAGAGGCAGTATGGCAGAGATAGGCAGAGGGAGAGAGAGGGAAAGCGAGAGAGCCTCAAAGAGTCAGAAAGAGAGGCAGGGAGGTAGAGAGAGACAGGGAGGCAGAGAGAGAGAGAGGAAGAGAGGCAAAGACAGACAGAGAGCAGAGAGAGAGAGGCAGAGGACAGGCAGAGAGGAAGAGAGAGGGAGAGGCAGAGAGACAGAGGCAGAGAGAGGCAGACAGGCAGAAAGAAAGAGAAGTGGAGGAGAGGTAGAGAGGCAGAGAGAAAGTAGAGAGAGTGAGAAAGAGAGAGAGAGAGGAAAGACTGGTAGACAGGCAGAGGAGAGGCAGAGAAGAAGATGCAAGGAGAGGCAAAAACAAAGAGACTGAGAGGCAGAGAGAAGGCGAGAGATAGAGAGGCAGAATGGCAGAGGGGAAGAGAGAGTGAGGCTGAGAGAAAGAGTGGCAGAGGCAGAGAAGAAGCAGATAGAGAAAGGCACAGAGGCAGGGAGTAAGAAAGAGAGAGGCAGAGAGAGCTAGAGAGGCAGAGAGAAAGAGACGTAGAAGAGAGGAAAGAGACAGAGAGAAAGCAGAGTTAGAGAGAGAGAGAGAGAGACAGAGAAACAGAAGGAAGGCAGATAGAGAGGCAGAGAAGAGGCAGAGAATCAGAGGTAGACAGAGGTAGACACAATGAGACTGAGAGTCACAAAGAGAGAGGCTACAGAGAGGCAGAGAGAGAGAGAGAGTGGAAGAGAGGTTGCAGAAAGTCAGAGAGCCACTGAGAGGAAGAGAGGTGACAGAAAGCGTGAGAGATGGTAGAGAGGCTGCAGAGATGCAGAGAGAGAGAGAGAGAGAGAGAGAGAGAGAGAGAGACTGCTGAGAGAGGCAGAGAGGAAGATGAGATGCAGAGAGGCAGAGAGACAGGCATTGAAACAGGCAGAGGAGAGGCAGACAGGCAAATAGTTGGTAGAGAGCGTGAGAGATGGCAGAGAGGCAGAAAAGGTAGAGAGGCTGCAGAGAGACAGAGACAGAGAGAGACATTGAAACAGTCAGAGGAGAGGCAGAAAGGCAAAGAAGCAGAGAGCGGCAGAGAGAGGCAGAGGGGCAGAGTAGAGGCAGAGGGACAGAGGACAGGCAGAGGGACTGAGGAGAGGCAGAAAGAGAGATGAAGAAGAGAGGCAGAGAGTCAGAAGAGAGGAGGATGGAGAGGCAGAGGAAAGGCAGAGGCTGATTGAGAGAGAGGCAGAAGAGAGGCAGGGAGGCAAAGCAAAAGCAGAGGGGGAGAGATAGAGAGGCAGAGGAAAGATAGAGAGGAAGAGGAGAGGCACATAGAAAGGCAGAGGAGAGGTAGAGAAGGAGATACAAAGGCAGAGACAAAGAGAATGAGAGGCAGAGAGAGACAGGGAAAGAGAGAAGGGTAGAGAGCAGAGAGAGAGGCAGAAAGGAAGAGAGCTACAGGCAGAGAGAGAGGCCGATAGGCAGAGAGAAAAGCAGAGAGAGATAGAGGCAAAGAGGCAGAGAGAGAGAGAGAGAGTGGCAGAGAGCAGAGATAGAGAGGGGAGTCAGGCAGAGTCAGAGAGAGAGGAAGCAGCAAACAGAGAGAGCGTGAGATACAGTGGCAGAGAGAGGAGAAAGATGCAGAGAGGCTGCTGAGAGGCAGAGTGTCAGAGAGGCAGCAGAGAGGCAGAGAGAGAGAGAGAGAGAGAGAGAGAGAGAGAGAGAGGCATGGAGGAGCCAGGAAGGCAGAGGAGAGACAGAGAGAGAGAGTCATAAGAGAGGCAGAGAAGCAAATGCATTGAGAGGCATAGACAAAGAGACTGGAAGAGAGAGAGAGAGTGAGTGAGAGAGAGACAGACAGAGAGAGAGAGCAGAGGCAAAGACGCAGAGAGGCAGAGACCAGAGAGGGAGAGAAGGAGAGTGATAGAGGCAGAGAGGGAGAGGAGAGGCACAGAGGCAAAGAGACAGGCAGAGAGAGGCAAAGAGGCAGAGAGAAAGAGAGGCAGAAGAGAGGAAGAGAGGCAGAGATAAAGCAGAGAGACAGAGACAGAGAGACAGAGGAAAGGCAGATAGAGAGGCAGAGGAGAGGCAGAGAAGCAGGTGGAAGGAGAAGCAGGCAAAGAGACTGAGAGGCAGAGAGAGAGCGAGAGATAGAGAGGCAGAGCGGCAGAGAGAGGCAGAGAGCAGAGAGAGAGAGGCAGAGAGGAGGAGAGGAAGAAAGACAGAGGCAGAGAGAAGCAGAGAGGCAGAGAGAAAGAGTTATAAGAGAGGAAAAGAGGCAGAGATAAAGCAGAGGGACAGAGAGATAGAGGAAGAGGAAAGGCAGATAGAGAGGTAGAGGAGAGGCAGTGAGTCAGAAAGAGAGATAGGCAGAGTGGCAAGATAGGCAGAGGGAGAAAGAGGCAGGGAGAGTGACACCCAGAGAGTAGGAGTGAGAGAGGCAGTGAGGTAGAGAAAGACAGAGGAAGAGAGAGAGCGGCAGAGAAAGGAGAGGCAGAGAGGAGGAGAGAGAGAGAGGCAGCGAGCGAGGGGGAGATAGAGAGGTAAAAAGAAAGAGAAGCATAGGAAAAGTAGAGAGGCAGAGGAGAGGCAGAGTGAGAGGCATAGAGAAGGTTGTGAGACACACAGAGAGAGGCAGAGAGGGAGAGAGCAGAGAGAGAGAGGAAGAGAGAGAGACAGAGAAATAGATGCAGATGTCAGGCAGATAGAGAGTCAGTTAGGCAGAGAGGAAGAGAGAATGTGATGCAGAAGAGAAGAAGAGAGGCAGAGATAAAGCAATGGGACCTAGATTGAGAGGCAGAGGAAAGGCAGAGAGTGAGAGGCAGAGGAGAGGCAGAGAGGTAGAGGACAGGCAGATAGAGTGGCAGAGGAGAGTCAGTGAGGCCGATTGAGAGAGAGGCAGTATGGCAGAGATAGGCAGAGGGAGAGAGAGGGAAAGCGAGAGAGACTCAAAGAGTCAGAAAGAGAGGCAGGGAGGTAGAGAGAGACAGGGAGGCAGAGAGAGAGAGAGGAAGAGAGGCAAAGACAGACAGAGAGCAGAGAGAGAGAGGCAGAGGACAGGCAGAGAGGAAGAGAGAGCGAGAGGCAGAGAGACAGAGGCAGAGAGAGGCAGACAGGCAGAAAGAAAGAGAAGTGGAGGAGAAGTAGCGAGGCAGAGAGAAAGTAGAGAGAGTGAGAAAGAGAGAGAGAGAGGAAAGACTGGTAGACAGGCAGAGGAGAGGCAGAGAAGAAGATGCAAGGAGAGGCAAAAACAAAGAGACTGAGAGGCAGAGAGAAGGTGAGAGATAGAGAGGCAGAGTGGCAGAGGGGCAGAGAGAGTGAGGCTGAGAGAAAGAGTGGCAGAGGCAGAGAAGAAGCAGATAGAGAAAGGCATAGAGGCAGGGAGGAAGAAAGAGAGAGGCAGAGAGAGCTAGAGAGGCAGAGAGAAAGAGACGTAGAAGAGAGGAAAAGAGGCAGAGAGAAAGCAGAGTTAGAGAGAGAGAGAGAGAGAGAGAAACAGAAGGAAGGCAGATAGAGAGGCAGAGAAGAGGCAGAGAATCAGATGTAGACAGAGGTAGACACAATGAGACTGAGAGTCACAAAGAGAGAGGCTACAGAGAGGCAGAGAGAGAGAGAGAGTGGAAAAGAGGTTGCAGAAAGTCAGAGAGCCACTGAGAGGAAGAGAGGTGACAGAAAGCGTGAGAGATGGTAGAGAGGCTGCAGAGATGCAGAGAGAGAGAGAGAGAGAGAGACTGCTGAGAGAGGCAGAGAGGAAGATGAGATGCAGAGAGGCAGAGAGACAGGCATTGAAACAGGCAGAGGAGAGGCAGACAGGCAAATAGTTGGTAGAGAGCTGAGAGATGGCAGAGAGGCAGAAAAGGTAGAGAGGCTGCAGAGAGACAGAGACAGAGAGAGACATTGAAACAGTCAGAAGAGAGGCAGAAAGGCAAAGAAGCAGAGAGCGGCAGAGAGAGGCAGAGGGGCAGAGTAGAGGCAGAGGGACAGAGGACAGGCAGAGGGACTGAGGAGAGGCAGAAAGAGAGATGAAGAAGAGAGGCAGAGAGTCAGAAGAGAGGAGGATGGAGAGGCAGAGGAAAGGCAGAGGCTGATTGAGAGAGAGGCAGAAGAGAGGCAGGGAGGCAGAGCAAAAGCAGAGGGGGAGAGATAGAGAGGCAGAGGAAAGATAGAGAGGAAGAGGAGAGGCACATAGAAAGGCAGAGGAGAGGTAGAGAAGGAGATACAAAGGCAGAGACAAAGAGAATGAGAGGCACAGAGAGACAGGGAAAGAGAGAAGGGTAGAGAGCAGAGAGAGAGGCAGAAAGGAAGAGAGCTACAGGCAGAGAGAGAGGCCGATAGGCAGAGAGAAAAGCAGAGAGAGATAGAGGCAAAGAGGCAGAGAGAGAGAGAGAGAGAGAGAGTGACAGAGAGCAGAGATAGAGAGGGGAGTCAGGCAGAGTCAGAGAGAGAGGAAGCAGCAAACAGAGAGTGCGTGAGATACAGTGGCAGAGAGAGGAGAAAGATGAAGAGAGGCTGCTGAGAGGCAGAGTGTCAGAGAGGCAGCAGAGAGGCAGAGAGAGAGAGAGAGAGAGAGAGAGAGGCATGGAGGAGCCAGGAAGGCAGAAGAGAGACAGAGAGAGAGAGTCATAAGAGAGGCAGAGAAGCAAATGCATAGAGAGGCATAGACAAAGAGACTGGAAGAGAGAGAGAGAGTGAGTGAGAGAGAGACAGACACAGAGAGAGAGCAGAGGCAAAGACGCAGAGAGGCAGAGACCAGAGAGGGAGAGAAGGAGAGTGATAGAGGCAGAGAGGGAGAAGAGAGACACAGAGGCAAAGAGACAGGCAGAGAGAGGCAAAGAGGCAGAGAGAAAGAGAGGCAGAAGAGAGGAAGAGAGGCAGAGATAAAGCAGAGAGACAGAGAGAGAGAGACAGAGGAAAGGCAGATAGAGAGGCAGAGGAGAGGCAGAGAAGCAGGTGGAAGGAGAAGCAGGCAAAGAGACTGAGAGGCAGAGAGAGAGCGAGAGATAGAGAGGCAGAGCGGCAGAGAGAGGCAGAGAGCAGAGAGAGAGGCAGAGAGGAGGAGAGGAAGAAAGACAGAGGCAGAGAGAAGCAGAGAAGCAGAGAGAAAGAGTTATAAGAGAGGAAAAGAGGCAGAGATAAAGCAGAGGGACAGAGAGATAGAGGAAGAGGAAAGGCAGATAGAGAGGTACAATAGAGGCAGTGAGGCAGAAAGAGAGAGAGGCAGAGTGGCAAGATAGGCAGAGGGAGAAAGAGGCAGGGAGAGTGACACCCAGAGAGTAGGAGTGAGAGAGGCAGTGAGGTAGAGAAAGACAGAGGAAGAGAGAGAGCGGCAGAGAAAGGAGAGGCAGAGAGGAGGAGAGAGAGAGAGGCAGCGAGCGAGGGGGAGATAGAGAGGTAAAAAGAAAGAGAAGCATAGGAAAAGTAGAGAGGCAGAGGAGAGGCAGAGTGAGAGGCATAGAGAAGGTTGTGAGACACACAGAGAGAGGCAGAGAGGGAGAGAGCAGAGAGAGAGAGGAAGAGAGAGAGACAGAGAAATAGATGCAGATGTCAGGCAGATAGAGAGTCAGTTAGGCAGAGAGGAAGAGAGAATGTGATGCAGAAGAGAAGAAGAGAGGCAGAGATAAAGCAATGGGACCTAGATTGAGAGGCAGAGGAAAGGCAGAGAGTGAGAGGCAGAGGAGAGGCAGAGAGGTAGAGGACAGGCAGATAGAGTGGCAGAGGAGAGTCAGTGAGGCCGATTGAGAGAGAGGCAGTATGGCAGAGATAGGCAGAGGGAGAGAGAGGGAAAGCGAGAGAGACTCAAAGAGTCAGAAAGAGAGGCAGGGAGGTAGAGAGAGACAGGGAGGCAGAGAGAGAGAGAGGAAGAGAGGCAAAGACAGACAGAGAGCAGAGAGAGAGAGGCAGAGGACAGGCAGAGAGGAAGAGAGAGCGAGAGGCAGAGAGACAGAGGCAGAGAGAGGCAGACAGGCAGAAAGAAAGAGAAGTGGAGGAGAAGTAGCGAGGCAGAGAGAAAGTAGAGAGAGTGAGAAAGAGAGAGAGAGAGGAAAGACTGGTAGACAGGCAGAGGAGAGGCAGAGAAGAAGATGCAAGGAGAGGCAAAAACAAAGAGACTGAGAGGCAGAGAGAAGGTGAGAGATAGAGAGGCAGAGTGGCAGAGGGGCAGAGAGAGTGAGGCTGAGAGAAAGAGTGGCAGAGGCAGAGAAGAAGCAGATAGAGAAAGGCATAGAGGCAGGGAGGAAGAAAGAGAGAGGCAGAGAGAGCTAGAGAGGCAGAGAGAAAGAGACGTAGAAGAGAGGAAAAGAGGCAGAGAGAAAGCAGAGTTAGAGAGAGAGAGAGAGAGAGAGAAACAGAAGGAAGGCAGATAGAGAGGCAGAGAAGAGGCAGAGAATCAGATGTAGACAGAGGTAGACACAATGAGACTGAGAGTCACAAAGAGAGAGGCTACAGAGAGGCAGAGAGAGAGAGAGAGTGGAAAAGAGGTTGCAGAAAGTCAGAGAGCCACTGAGAGGAAGAGAGGTGACAGAAAGCGTGAGAGATGGTAGAGAGGCTGCAGAGATGCAGAGAGAGAGAGAGAGAGAGAGACTGCTGAGAGAGGCAGAGAGGA
Organism: Meriones unguiculatus; assembly: GCF_030254825.1. NCBI lineage: Eukaryota > Metazoa > Chordata > Mammalia > Rodentia > Muridae > Meriones > Meriones unguiculatus. Next base: position 1,699,009 of record NW_026843712.1, on the reverse strand, counting down.
AGATGAGATGCAGAGAGGCAGAGAGACAGGCATTGAAACAGGCAGAGGAGAGGCAGACAGGCAAATAGTTGGTAGAGAGCTGAGAGATGGCAGAGAGGCAGAAAAGGTAGAGAGGCTGCAGAGAGACAGAGACAGAGAGAGACATTGAAACAGTCAGAAGAGAGGCAGAAAGGCAAAGAAGCAGAGAGCGGCAGAGAGAGGCAGAGGGGCAGAGTAGAGGCAGAGGGACAGAGGACAGGCAGAGGGACTGAGGAGAGGCAGAAAGAGAGATGAAGAAGAGAGGCAGAGAGTCAGAAGAGAGGAGGATGGAGAGGCAGAGGAAAGGCAGAGGCTGATTGAGAGAGAGGCAGAAGAGAGGCAGGGAGGCAGAGCAAAAGCAGAGGGGGAGAGATAGAGAGGCAGAGGAAAGATAGAGAGGAAGAGGAGAGGCACATAGAAAGGCAGAGGAGAGGTAGAGAAGGAGATACAAAGGCAGAGACAAAGAGAATGAGAGGCACAGAGAGACAGGGAAAGAGAGAAGGGTAGAGAGCAGAGAGAGAGGCAGAAAGGAAGAGAGCTACAGGCAGAGAGAGAGGCCGATAGGCAGAGAGAAAAGCAGAGAGAGATAGAGGCAAAGAGGCAGAGAGAGAGAGAGAGAGAGAGAGTGACAGAGAGCAGAGATAGAGAGGGGAGTCAGGCAGAGTCAGAGAGAGAGGAAGCAGCAAACAGAGAGTGCGTGAGATACAGTGGCAGAGAGAGGAGAAAGATGAAGAGAGGCTGCTGAGAGGCAGAGTGTCAGAGAGGCAGCAGAGAGGCAGAGAGAGAGAGAGAGAGAGAGAGGCATGGAGGAGCCAGGAAGGCAGAAGAGAGACAGAGAGAGAGAGTCATAAGAGAGGCAGAGAAGCAAATGCATAGAGAGGCATAGACAAAGAGACTGGAAGAGAGAGAGAGAGTGAGTGAGAGAGAGACAGACACAGAGAGAGAGCAGAGGCAAAGACGCAGAGAGGCAGAGACCAGAGAGGGAGAGAAGGAGAGTGATAGAGGCAGAGAGGGAGAAGAGAGACACAGAGGCAAAGAGACAGGCAGAGAGAGGCAAAGAGGCAGAGAGAAAGAGAGGCAGAAGAGAGGAAGAGAGGCAGAGATAAAGCAGAGAGACAGAGAGAGAGAGACAGAGGAAAGGCAGATAGAGAGGCAGAGGAGAGGCAGAGAAGCAGGTGGAAGGAGAAGCAGGCAAAGAGACTGAGAGGCAGAGAGAGAGCGAGAGATAGAGAGGCAGAGCGGCAGAGAGAGGCAGAGAGCAGAGAGAGAGAGGCAGAGAGGAGGAGAGGAAGAAAGACAGAGGCAGAGAGAAGCAGAGAGGCAGAGAGAAAGAGTTATAAGAGAGGAAAAGAGACAGAGATAAAGCAGAGGGACAGAGAGATAGAGGAAGAGGAAAGGCAGATAGAGAGGTAGAGGAGAGGCAGTGAGGCAGAAAGAGAGAGAGGCAGAGTGGCAAGATAGGCAGAGGGAGAAAGAGGCAGGGAGAGTGACACCCAGAGAGTAGGAGTGAGAGAGGCAGTGAGGTAGAGAAAGACAGAGGAAGAGAGAGAGCGGCAGAGAAAGGAGAGGCAGAGAGGAGGAGAGAGAGAGAGGCAGCGAGCGAGGGGGAGATAGAGAGGTAAAAAGAAAGAGAAGCATAGGAAAGGTAGAGAGGCAGAGGAGAGGCCGAGTGAGAGGCATAGAGAAGGTTGTGAGACACACAGAGAGAGGCAGAGAGGGAGAGAGCAGAGAGAGAGAGGAAGAGAGAGAGACAGAGAAATAGATGCAGATGTCAGGCAGATAGTCAGTTAGGCAGAGAGGAAGAGAGAATGTGATGCAGAAGAGGAGAGGCAGAGATAAAGCAATGGGACCTAGATTGAGAGGCAGAGGAAAGGCAGAGAGTGAGAGGCAGAGGAGAGGCAGAGAGGTAGAGGACAGGCAGATAGAGTGGCAGAGGAGAGTCAGTGAGGCCGATTGAGAGAGAGGCAGTATGGCAGAGATAGGCAGAGGGAGAGAGAGGGAAAGCGAGAGAGACTCAAAGAGTCAGAAAGAGAGGCAGGGAGGTAGAGAGAGACAGGGAGGCAGAGAGAGAGAGAGGAAGAGAGGCAAAGACAGACAGAGAGCAGAGAGAGAGAGGCAGAGGACAGGCAGAGAGGAAGAGAGAGCGAGAGGCAGAGAGAGAGAGGCAGACAGGCAGAAAGAAAGAGAAGTGGAGGAGAGGTATTGAGGCAGAGAGAAAGTAGAGAGAGTGAGAAAGAGAGAGAGAGAGGAAAGACTGGTAGACAGGCAGAGGAGAGGCAGAGAAGAAGATGCAAGGAGAGGCAAAAACAAAGAGACTGAGAGGCAGAGAGAAGGTGAGAGATAGAGAGGCAGAGTGGCAGAGGGGCAGAGAGAGTGAGGCTGAGAGAAAGAGTGGCAGAGGCAGAGAAGAAGCAGATAGAGAAAGGCACAGAGGCAGGGAGGAAGAAAGAGAGAGGCAGAGAGAGCTAGAGAGGCAGAGAGAAAGAGACGTAGAAGAGAGGAAAAGAGGCAGAGAGAAAGCAGAGTTAGAGAGAGAGAGAGAGAGAGAGAGAGAAACAGAAGGAAGGCAGATAGAGAGGCAGAGAAGAGGCAGAGAATCAGATGTAGACAGAGGTAGACACAATGAGACTGAGAGTCACAAAGAGAGAGGCTACAGAGAGGCAGAGAGAGTGTGGAAAAGAGGTTGCAGAAAGTCAGAGAGCCACTGAGAGGAAGAGAGGTGACAGAAAGGGTGAGAGATGGTAGAGAGGCTGCAGAGATGCAGAGAGAGAGAGAGAGAGAGAGAGAGAGAGAGAGAGACTGCTGAGAGAGGCAGAGAGGAAGATGAGATGCAGAGAGGCAGAGAGACAGGCATTGAAACAGGTAGAGGAGAGGCAGACAGGCAAATAGTTGGTAGAGAGCGTGAGAGATGGCAGAGAGGCAGAAAAGGTAGAGAGGCTGCAGAGAGACAGAGACAGAGAGAGACATTGAAACAGTCAGAAGAGAGGCAGAAAGGCAAAGAAGCAGAGAGCGGCAGAGAGTGGCAGAGGGGCAGAGTAGAGGCAGAGGGACAGAGGACAGGCAGAGGAACTGAGGAGAGGCAGAAAGAGAGATGAAGAAGAGAGGCAGAGAGTCAGAAGAGAGGAGGATGGAGAGGCAGAGGAAAGGCAGAGGCTGATTGAGAGAGAGGCAGAAGAGAGGCAGGGAGGCAGAGCAAAAGCAGAGGGGGAGAGATAGAGAGGCAGAGGAAAGATAGAGAGGAAGAGGAGAGGCACATAGAAAGGCAGAGGAGAGGTAGAGAAGGAGATACAAAGGCAGAGACAAAGAGAATGAGAGGCAGAGAGAGACAGGGAAAGAGAGAAGGGTAGAGAGAAGAGAGAGAGGCAGAAAGGAAGAGAGCTACAGGCAGAGAGAGAGGCCGATAGGCAGAGAGAAAAGCAGAGAGAGATAGTGGCAAAGAGGCAGAGAGAGAGAGAGAGAGAGTGGCAGAGAGCAGAGATAGAGAGGGGAGTCAGGCAGAGTCAGAGCGAGAGGAAGCAGCAAACAGAGAGTGCGTGAGATACAGTGGCAGAGAGAGGAGAAAGATGAAGAGAGGCTGCTGAGAGGCAGAGTGTCAGAGAGGCAGCAGAGAGGCAGAGAGAGAGAGAGAGAGAGAGGCATGGAGGAGCCAGGAAGGCAGAGGAGAGACAGAGAGAGAGTCATAAGAGAGGCAGAGAAGCAAATGCATAGAGAGGCATAGACAAAGAGACTGGAAGAGAGAGAGAGAGTGAGTGAGAGAGAGACAGACACAGAGAGAGAGCAGAGGCAAAGACGCAGAGAGGCAGAGACCAGAGAGGGAGAGAAGGAGAGTGATAAAGGCAGAGAGGGAGAGGAGAGACACAGAGGCAAAGAGACAGGCAGAGAGAGGCAAAGAGGCAGAGAGAAAGAGAGGCAGAAGAGAGGAAGAGAGGCAGAGATAAAGCAGAGAGACAGAGAGAGAGAGACAGAGGAAAGGCAGATAGAGAGGCAGAGGAGAGGCAGAGAAGCAGGTGGAAGGAGAAGCAGGCAAAGAGACTGAGAGGCAGAGAGAGAGCGAGAGATAGAGAGGCAGAGCGGCAGAGAGAGGCAGAGAGCAGAGAGAGAGAGGCAGAGAGGAGGAGAGGAAGAAAGACAGAGGCAGAGAGAAGCAGAGAAGCAGAGAGAAAGAGTTATAAGAGAGGAAAAGAGGCAGAGATAAATCAGAGGGACAGAAAGATAGAGGAAGAGGAAAGGCAGATAGAGAGGTAGAGGAGAGGCAGTGAGGCAGAAAGAGAGAGAGGCAGAGTGGCAAGATAGGCAGAGGGAGAAAGAGGCAGGGAGAGTGACACCCAGGGAGTAGGAGTGAGAGAGGCAGTGAGGTAGAGAAAGACAGAGGAAGAGAGAGAGCGGCAGAGAAAGGAGAGGCAGAGAGGAAGAGAGAGAGAGAGGCAGCGAGCAAGGGGGAGATAGAGAGGTAAGAAGAAAGAGAAGCATACGAAAGGTAGAGAGGCAGAGGAGAGGCAGAGTGAGAGGCATAGAGAAGGTTGTGAGACACAGAGAGAGAGGCAGAGAGGGAGAGAGCAGAGAGAGAGAGGAAGAGAGAGAGACAGAGAAATAGATGCAGATGTCAGGCAGATAGAGAGTCAGTGAGGCAGAGAGGAAGAGAGAATGTGATGCAGAAGAGAAGAAGAGAGGCAGAGATAAAGCAATGGGACCTAGATTGAGAGGCAGAGGAAAGGCAGAGAGTGAGAGGCAGAGGAGAGGCAGAGAGGTAGAGGACAGGTAGATAGAGTGGCAGAGGAGAGTCAGTGAGGCCGATTGAGAGAGAGGCAGTATGGCAGAGATAGGCAGAGGGAGAGAGAGGGAAAGCAAGAGAGACTCAAAGAGTCAGAAAGAGAGGCAGGGAGGTAGAGAGAGACAGGGAGGCAGAGAGAGAGAGAGGAAGAGAGGCAAAGACAGACAGAGAGCAGAGAGAGAGAGGCAGAGGACAGGCAGAGAGGAAGAGAGAGCGAGAGGCAGAGAGACAGAGGCAGAGAGAGGCAGAGAGGCAGAAAGAAAGAGAAGTGGAGGAGAGGTAGAGAGGCAGAGAGAAAGTAGAGAGAGTGAGAAAGAGAGAGAGAGAGGAAAGACTGGTAGACAGGCAGAGGAGAGGCAGAGAAGAAGATGCAAGGAGAGGCAAAAACAAAGAGACTGAGAGGCAGAGAGAAGGTGAGAGATAGAGAGGCAGAGTGGCAGAGGGGCAGAGAGAGTGAGGCTGAGAGAAAGAGTGGCCCAGGCAGAGAAGAAGCAGATAGAGAAAGGCACAGAGGCAGGGAGTAATAAAGAGAGAGGCAGAGAGAGCTAGAGAGGCAGAGAGAAAGAGACGTAGAAGAGAGGAAAAGAGGCAGAGAGAAAGCAGAGTTAGAGAGAGAGAGAGAGAGAGAGAGAAACAGAAGGAAGGCAGATAGAGAGGCAGAGAAGAGGCAGAGAATCAGATGTAGACAGAGGTAGACACAATGAGACTGAGAGTCACAAAGAGAGAGGCTACAGAGAGGCAGAGAGAGAGAGTGGAAAAGAGGTTGCAGAAAGTCAGAGAGCCACTGAGAGGAAGAGAGGTGACAGAAAGCATGAGAGATGGTAGAGAGGCTGCAGAGATGCAGAGAGAGAGAGAGAGAGAGAGAGAGAGAGAGAGAGACTGCAGAGAGAGGCAGAGAGGAAGATGAGATGCAGAGAGGCAGAGAGACAGGCATTGAAACAGGCAGAGGAGAGGCAGACAGGCAAATAGTTGGTAGAGAGCGTGAGAGATGGCAGAGAGGCAGAAAAGTTAGAGAGGCTGCAGAGAGACAGAGACAGAGAGAGACATTGAAACAGTCAGAAGAGAGGCAGAAAGGCAAAGAAGCAGAGAGCGGCAGAGAGAGGCAGAGGGGCAGAGTAGAGGCAGAGGGACAGAGGACAGGCAGAGGGACTGAGGAGAGGCAGAAAGAGAGATGAAGAAGAGAGGCAGAGAGTCAGAAGAGAGGAGGATGGAGAGGCAGAGGAAAGGCAGAGGCTGATTGAGAGAGAGGCAGAAGAGAGGCAGGGAGGCAGAGCAAAAGCAGAGGGGGAGAGATAGAGAGGCAGAGGAAAGATAGAGAGGAAGAGGAGAGGCACATAGAAAGGCAGAGGAGAGGTAGAGAAGGAGATACAAAGGCAGAGACAAAGAGAATGAGAGGCAGAGAGAGACAGGGAAAGAGAGAAGGGTAGAGAGCAGAGAGAGAGGCAGAAAGGAAGAGAGCTACAGGCAGAGAGAGAGGCCGATAGGCAGAGAGAAAAGCAGAGAGAGATAGAGGCAAAGAGGCAGAGAGAGAGAGAGAGAGAGTGGCAGAGAGCAGAGATAGAGAGGGGAGTCAGGCAGAGTCAGAGTGAGAGGAAGCAGCAAACAGAGAGTGCGTGAGATACAGTGGCAGAGAGAGGAGAAAGATGCAGAGAGGCTGCTGAGAGGCAGAGTGTCAGAGAGGCAGAGAGAGAGAGAGAGAGGAAGAGAGAGAGAGAGAGAGGCATGGAGGAGCCAGGAAGGCAGAGGAGAGACAGAGAGAGAGTCATAAGAGAGGCAGAGAAGCAAATGCATAGAGAGGCATAGACAAAGAGACTGGAAGAGAGAGAGAGAGTGAGTGAGAGAGAGACAGACACAGAGAGAGAGCAGAGGTAAAGATGCAGAGAGGCAGAGACCAGAGAGGGAGAGAAGGAGAGTGATAGAGGCAGAGAGGGAGAGGAGAGGCACAGAGGCAAAGAGACAGGCAGAGAGAGGCAAAGAGGCAGAGAGAAAGAGAGGCAGAAGAGAGGAAGAGAGGCAGAGATAAAGCAGAGAGACAGAGAGAGAGAGAGACAGAGGAAAGGCAGATAGAGAGGCAGAGGAGGGGCAGAGAAGCACGAGGAAGGAGAAGCAGGCAAAGAGATTGAGAGGCAGAGAGAGAGCGAGAGATAGAGAGGCAGAGCGGCAGAGAGAGGCAGAGAGCAGAGAGAGAGAGGCAGATAGGAGGAGAGGAAGAAAGACAGAGGCAGAGAGAAGCAGAGAAGCAGAGAGAAAGAGTTATAAGAGAGGAAAAGAGGCAGAGATAAAGCAGAGGGACAGAGAGATACAGGAAGAGGAAAGGCAGATAGAGAGGTAGAGGAGAGGCAGTGAGGCAGAAAGAGAGAGAGGCAGAGTGGCAAGATAGGCAGAGGGAGAAAGAGGCAGGGAGAGTGACACCCAGAGAGTAGGAGTGAGAGAGGCAGTGAGGTAGAGAAAGACAGAGGAAGAGAGAGAGCGGCAGAGAAAGGAGAGGCAGAGAGGAAGAGAGAGAGAGAGGCAGCGAGCGAGGGGGAGATAGAGAGGTAAAAAGAAAGAGAAGCATAGGAAAGGTAGAGAGGCAGAGGAGAGGCAGAGTGAGAGGCATAGAGAAGGTTGTGAGACACACAGAGAGAGGCAGAGAGGGAGAGAGCAGAGAGAGAGAGGAAGAGAGAGAGACAGAGAAATAGATGCAGATGTCAGGCAGATAGAGAGTCAGTGAGGCAGAGAGGAAGAGAGAATGTGATGCAGAAGAGAAGAAGAGAGGCAGAGATAAAGCAATGGGACCTAGATTGAGAGGCAGAGGAAAGGCAGAGAGTGAGAGGCAGAGGAGAGGCAGAGAGGTAGAGGACAGGCAGATAGAGTGGCAGAGGAGAGTCAGTGAGGCCGATTGAGAGAGAGGCAGTATGGCAGAGATAGGCAGAGGGAGAGAGAGGGAAAGCGAGAGAGACTCAAAGAGTCAGAAAGAGAGGCAGGGAGGTAGAGAGAGACAGGGAGGCAGAGAGAGAGAGAGGAAGAGAGGCAAAGACAGACAGAGAGCAGAGAGAGAGAGGCAGAGGACAGGCAGAGAGGAAGAGAGAGCGAGAGGCAGAGAGACAGAGGCAGAGAGAGGCAGACAGGCAGAAAGAAAGAGAAGTGGAGGAGAGGTAGAGAGGCAGAGAGAAAGTAGAGAGAGTGAGAAAGAGAGAGAGAGAGGAAAGACTGGTAGACAGGCAGAGGAGAGGCAGAGAAGAAGATGCAAGGAGAGGCAAAAACAAAGAGACTGAGAGGCAGAGAGAAGGTGAGAGATAGAGAGGCAGAGTGGCAGAGGGGCAGAGAGAGTGAGGCTGAGAGAAAGAGTGGCAGAGGCAGAGAAGAAGCAGATAGAGAAAGGCACAGAGGCAGGGAGGAAGAAAGAGAGAGGCAGAGAGAGCTAGAGAGGCAGAGAGAAAGAGACGTAGAAGAGAGGAAAAGAGGCAGAGAGAAAGCAGAGTTAGAGAGAGAGAGAGAGAGAGAGAGAGAGAGAGAGAGAAACAGAAGGAAGGCAGATAGAGAGGCAGAGAAGAGGCAGAGAATCAGATGTAGACAGAGGTAGACACAATGAGACTGAGAGTCACAAAGAGAGAGGATACAGAGAGGCAGAGAGAGAGAGTGGAAAAGAGGTTGCAGAAAGTAAGAGAGCCACTGAGAGGAAGAGAGGTGACAGAAAGTGTGAGAGATGGTAGAGAGGCTGCAGAGATGCAGAGAGAGAGAGAGAGAGAGAGAGAGAGACTGCAGAGAGAGTCAGAGAGGAAGATGAGATGCAGAGAGGCAGAGAGACAGGCATTGAAACAGGCAGAGGAGAGGCAGACAGGCAAATAGTTGGTAGAGAGCGTGAGAGATGGCAGAGAGGCAGAAAAGGTAGAGAGGCTGCAGAGAGACAGAGACAGAGAGAGACATTGAAACAGTCAGAAGAGAGGCAGAAAGGCAAAGAAGCAGAGAGCGGCAGAGAGAGGCAGAGGGGCAGATTAGAGGCAGAGGGACAGAGGACAGGCAGAGGGACTGAGGAGAGGCAGAAAGAGAGATGAAGAAGAGAGGCAGAGAGTCAGAAGAGAGGAGGATGGAGAGGCAGAGGAAAGGCAGAGGCTGATTGAGAGAGAGGCAGAAGAGAGGCAGGGAGGCAGAGCAAAAGCAGAGGGGGAGAGATAGAGAGGCAGAGGAAAGATAGAGAGGAAGAGGAGAGGCACATAGAAAGGCAGAGGAGAGGTAGAGAAGGAGATACAAAGGCAGAGACAAAGAGAATGAGAGGCAGAGAGAGACAGGGAAAGAGAGAAGGGTAGAGAGCAGAGAGAGAGGCAGAAAGGAAGAGAGCTACAGGCAGAGAGAGAGGCCGATAGGCAGAGAGAAAAGCAGAGAGAGATAGAGGCAAAGAGGCAGAGAGAGAGAGAGAGAGAGAGAGAGTGGCAGAGAGCAGAGATAGAGAGGGGAGTCAGGCAGAGTCAGAGAGAGAGGAAGCAGCAAACAGAGAGTGCGTGAGATACAGTGGCAGAGAGAGGAGAAAGATGCAGAGAGGCTGCTGTGAGGCAGAGTGTCAGAGAGGCAGCAGAGAGGCAGAGAGAGAGAGAGAGAGAGAGAGAGAGAGAGAGAGAGGCATGGAGGAGCCAGGAAGGCAGAGGAGAGACAGAGAGAGAGTCATAAGAGAGGCAGAGAAGCAAATGCATAGAGAGGCATAGACAAAGAGACTGGAAGAGAGAGAGAGAGTGAGTGAGAGAGAGACAGACACAGAGAGAGAGCAGAGGCAAAGATGCAGAGAGGCAGAGACCAGAGAGGGAGAGAAGGAGAGTGATAGAGGCAGAGAGGGAGAGGAGAGGCACAGAGGCAAAGAGTCAGGCAGAGAGAGGCAAAGAGGCAGAGAGAAAGAGAGGCAGAAGAGAGGAAGAGAGGCAGAGATAAAGCAGAGAGACAGAGAGAGAGAGACAGAGGAAAGGCAGATAGAGAGGCAGAGGAGAGGCAGAGAAGCAGGTGGAAGGAGAAGCAGGCAAAGAGACTGAGAGGCAGAGAGAGAGCGAGAGATAGAGAGGCAGAGCGGCAGAGAGAGGCAGAGAGCAGAGAGAGAGAGGCAGAGAGGAGGAGAGGAAGAAAGACAGAGGCAGAGAGAAGCAGAGAAGCAGAGAGAAAGAGTTATAAGTGAGGAAAAGAGGCAGAGATAAAGCAGAGGGACAGAGAGATAGAGGAAGAGGAAAGGCAGATAGAGAGGTAGAGGAGAGGCAGTGAGGCAGAAAGAGAGAGAGGCAGAGTGGCAAGATAGGCAGAGGGAGAAAGAGGCAGGGAGAGTGACACCCAGAGAGTAGGAGTGAGAGAGGCAGTGAGGTAGAGAAAGACAGAGGAAGAGAGAGAGCGGCAGAGAGAGGAGAGGCAGAGAGGAAGAGAGAGAGAGAGAGGCAGCGAGCGAGGGGGAGATAGAGAGGTAAAAAGAAAGAGAAGCATAGGAAAGGTAGAGAGGCAGAGGAGAGGCAGAGTGAGAGGCATAGAGAAGGTTGTGAGACACAGAGAGAGAGGCAGAGAGGGAGAGAGCAGAGAGAGAGAGGAAGAGAGAGAGACAGAAAATAGATGCAGATGTCAGGCAGATAGAGAGTCAGTGAGGCAGAGAGGAAGAGAGAATGTGATGCAGAAGAGAAGAAGAGAGGCAGAGATAAAGCAATGGGACCTAGATTGAGAGGCAGAGGAAAGGCAGAGAGTGAGAGGCAGAGGAGAGGCAGAGAGGTAGAGGACAGGCAGATAGAGTGGCAGAGGAGAGTCAGTGAGGCCGATTGAGAGAGAGGCAGTATGGCAGAGATAGGCAGAGGGAGAGAGAGGGAAAGCGAGAGAGCCTCAAAGAGTCAGAAAGAGAGGCAGGGAGGTAGAGAGAGACAGGGAGGCAGAGAGAGAGAGAGGAAGAGAGGCAAAGACAGACAGAGAGCAGAGAGAGAGAGGCAGAGGACAGGCAGAGAGGAAGAGAGAGGGAGAGGCAGAGAGACAGAGGCAGAGAGAGGCAGACAGGCAGAAAGAAAGAGAAGTGGAGGAGAGGTAGAGAGGCAGAGAGAAAGTAGAGAGAGTGAGAAAGAGAGAGAGAGAGGAAAGACTGGTAGACAGGCAGAGGAGAGGCAGAGAAGAAGATGCAAGGAGAGGCAAAAACAAAGAGACTGAGAGGCAGAGAGAAGGTGAGAGATAGAGAGGCAGAGTGGCAGAGGGGCAGAGAGAGTGAGGCTTAGAGAAAGAGTGGCGGAGGCAGAGAAGAAGCAGATAGAGACAGGCACAGAGGCAGGGAGGAAGAAAGAGAGAGGCAGAGAGAGCTAGAGAGGCAGAGAGAAAGAGACATAGAAGAGAGGAAAAGAGGCAGAGAGAAAGCAGAGTTAGAGAGAGAGAGAGAGAGAGAAACAGAAGGAAGGCAGATAGAGAGGCAGAGAAGAGGCAGAGAATCAGATGTAGACAGAGGTAGACACAATGAGACTGAGAGTCACAAAGAGAGAGGCTACAGAGAGGCAGAGAGAGAGAGAGAGTGGAAAAGAGGTTGCAGAAATTCAGAGAGCCACTGAGAGGAAGAGAGGTGACAGAAAGCGTGAGAGATGGTAGAGAGGCTGCAGAGATGCAGAGAGAGAGAGAGAGAGAGAGAGAGAGACTGCTGAGAGAGGCAGAGAGGAAGATGAGATGCAGAGAGGCAGAGAGACAGGCATTGAAACAGGCAGAGGAGAGGCAGACAGGCAAATAGTTGGTAGAGAGCGTGAGAGATGGCAGAGAGGCAGAAAAGGTAGAGAGGCTGCAGAGAGACAGAGACAGAGAGAGACATTGAAACAGGCAGAGGAGAGGCAGAAAGGCAAAGAAGCAGAGAGCGGCAGAGAGAGGCAGAGGGGCAGAGTAGAGGCAGAGGGACAGAGGACAGGCAGAGGGACTGAAAGAGGCAGAAAGAGAGATGTAGAAGAGAGGCAGAGAGTCAGAAGAGAGGAGGATGGAGAGGCAGAGGAAAGGCAGAGGCTGATTGAGAGAGAGGCAGAAGAGAGGCAGGGAGGCAGAGCAAAAGCAGAGGGGGAGAGATAGAGAGGCAGAGGAAAGATAGAGAGGAAGAGGAGAGGCACATAGAAAGGCAGAGGAGAGGTAGAGAAGGAGATACAAAGGCAGAGACAAAGAGAATGAGAGGCAGAGAGAGACAGGGAAAGAGAGAAGGGTAGAGAGCAGAGAGAGAGGCAGAAAGGAAGAGAGCTACAGGCAGAGAGAGAGGCCGATAGGCAGAGAGAAAAGCAGAGAGAGATAGAGGCAAAGAGGCAGAGAGAGAGAGAGAGAGTGGCAGAGAGCAGAGATAGAGAGGGGAGTCAGGCAGAGTCAGAGAGAGAGAGGAAGCAGCAAACAGAGAGAGCGTGAGATACAGTGGCAGAGAGAGGAGAAAGATGCAGAGAGGCTGCTGAGAGGCAGAGTGTCAGAGAGGCAGCAGAGAGGCAGAGAGAGAGAGAGAGAGAGAGAGAGAGAGGCATGGAGGAGCCAGGAAGGCAGAGGAGAGACAGAGAGAGAGAGTCATAAGAGAGGCAGAGAAGCAAATGCATAGAGAGGCATAGACAAAGAGACTGGAAGAGAGAGAGAGAGTGAGTGAGAGAGAGACAGACACAGAGAGAGAGCAGAGGCAAAGACGCAGAGAGGCAGAGACCAGAGAGGGAGAGAAGGAGAGTGATAGAGGCAGAGAGGGAGAGGAGAGGCACAGAGGCAAAGAGACAGGCAGAGAGAGGCAAAGAGGCAGAGAGAAAGAGAGGCAGAAGAGAGGAAGAGAGGCAGAGATAAAGCAGAGAGACAGAGAGAGAGAGACAGAAGAAAGGCAGATAGAGAGGCAGAGGAGAGGCAGAGAAGCAGGTGGAAGGAGAAGCAGGCAAAGAGACTGAGAGGCAGAGAGAGAGCGAGAGATAGAGAGGCAGAGCGGCAGAGAGAGGCAGAGAGCAGAGAGAGAGAGGCAGAGAGGAGGAGAGGAAGAAAGACAGAGGCAGAGAGAAGCAGAGAAGCAGAGAGAAAGAGTTATAAGATAGGAAAAGAGGCAGAGATAAAGCAGAGGGACAGAGAGATAGAGGAAGAGGAAAGGCAGATAGAGAGGTAGAGGAGAGGCAGTGAGGCAGAAAGAGAGAGAGGCAGAGTGGCAAGATAGGCAGAGGGAGAAAGAGGCAGGGAGAGTGAAACCCAGAGAGTAGGAATGAGAGAGGCAGTGAGGTAGAGAAAGACAGAGGAAGAGAGAGAGCCGCAGAGAAAGGAGAGGCAGAGAGGAAGAGAGAGAGAGAGGCAGCGAGCGAGGGGTAGATAGAGAGGTAAAAAGAAAGAGAAGCATAGGAAAGGTAGAGAGGCAGAGGAGAGGCAGAGTGAGAGGCATAGAGAAGGATGTGAGACACAGAGAGAGAGGCAGAGAGGGAGAGAGCAGAGAGAGAGAGGAAGAGAGAGAGACAGAGAAATAGATGCAGATGTCAGGCAGATAGAGAGTCAGTGAGGCAGAGAGGAAGAGAGAATGTGATGCAGAAGAGAAGAAGAGAGGCAGAGATAAAGCAATGGGACCTAGATTGAGAGGCAGAGGAAAGGCAGAGAGTGAGAGGCAGAGGAGAGGCAGAGAGGTAGAGGACTGGCAGATAGAGTGGCAGAGGAGAGTCAGTGAGGCCGATTGAGAGAGAGGCAGTATGGCAGAGATAGGCAGAGGGAGAGAGAGGGAAAGCGAGAGAGACTCAAAGAGTCAGAAAGAGAGGCAGGGAGGTAGAGAGAGACAGGGAGGCAGAGAGAGAGAGAGGAAGAGAGGCAAAGACAGACAGAGAGCAGAGAGAGAGAGGCAGAGGACAGGCAGAGAGGAAGAGAGAGCGAGAGGCAGAGAGAGAGAGGCAGACAGGCAGAAAGAAAGAGAAGTGGAGGAGAGGTAGAGAGGCAGAGAGAAAGTAGAGAGAGTGAGAAAGAGAGAGAGAGAGGAAAGACTGGTAGACAGGCAGAGGAGAGGCAGAGAAGAAGATGCAAGGAGAGGCAAAAACAAAGAGACTGAGAGGCAGAGAGAAGGCGAGAGATAGAGAGGCAGAGTGGCAGAGGGGAAGAGAGAGTGAGGCTGAGAGAAAGAGTGGCAGAGGCAGAGAAGAAGCAGATAGAGAAAGGCACAGAGGCAGGGAGGAAGAAAGAGAGAGGCAGAGAGAGCTAGAGAGGCAGAGAGAAAGAGACGTAGAAGAGAGGAAAGAGGCAGAGAGAAAGCAGAGTTAGAGAGAGAGAGAGAGAGACAGAGAAACAGAAGGAAGGCAGATAGAGAGGCAGAGAAGAGGCAGAGAATCAGAGGTAGACAGAGGTAGACACAATGAGACTGAGAGTCACAAAGAGAGAGGCTACAGAGAGGCAGAGAGAGAGAGAGTGGAAGAGAGGTTGCAGAAAGTCAGAGAGCCACTGAGAGGAAGAGAGGTGACAGAGAGCGTGAGAGATGGTAGAGAGGCTGCAGAGATGCAGAGAGAGAGAGAGAGAGAGAGACTGCTGAGAGAGGCAGAGAGGAAGATGAGATGCAGAGAGGCAGAGAGACAGGCATTGAAACAGGCAGAGGAGAGGCAGACAGGCAAATAGTTGGTAGAGAGCGTGAGAGATGGCAGAGAGGCAGAAAAGGTAGAGAGGCTGCAGTGAGACAGAGACAGAGAGAGACATTGAAACAGTCAGAGGAGAGGCAGAAAGGCAAAGAAGCAGAGAGCGGCAGAGAGAGGCAGAGGGGCAGAGTAGAGGCAGAGGGACAGAGGACAGGCAGAGGGACTGAGGAGAGGCAGAAAGAGAGATGAAGAAGAGAGGCAGAGAGTCAGAAGAGAGGAGGATGGAGAGGCAGAGGAAAGGCAGAGGCTGATTGAGAGAGAGGCAGAAGAGAGGCAGGGAGGCAGAGCAAAAGCAGAGGGGGAGAGATAGAGAGGCAGAGGAAAGATAGAGAGGAAGAGGAGAGGCACATAGAAAGGCAGAGGAGAGGTAGAGAAGGAGATACAAAGGCAGAGACAAAGAGAATGAGAGGCAGAGAGAGACAGGGAAAGAGAGAAGGGTAGAGAGCAGAGAGAGAGGCAGAAAGGAAGAGAGCTACAGGCAGAGAAAGAGGCCGATAGGCAGAGAGAAAAGCAGAGAGAGATAGAGGCAAAGAGGCAGAGAGAGAGAGAGAGAGAGTGGCAGAGAGCAGAGATAGAGAGGGGAGTCAGGCAGAGTCAGAGAGAGAGAGGAAGCAGCAAACAGAGAGAGCGTGAGATACAGTGGCAGAGAGAGGAGAAAGATGCAGAGAGGCTGCTGAGAGGCAGAGTGTCAGAGGCAGCAGAGAGGCAGCGAGAGAGAGAGAGAGAGAGAGAGAGGCATGGAGGAGCCAGGAAGGCAGAGGAGAGACAGAGAGAGAGAGTCATAAGAGAGGCAGAGAAGCAAATGCATAGAGAGGCATAGACAAAGAGACTGGAAGAGAGAGAGAGAGTGAGTGAGAGAGAGACAGACAGAGAGAGAGAGCAGAGGCAAAGATGCAGAGAGGCAGAGACCAGAGAGGGAGAGAAGGAGAGTGATAGAGGCAGAGAGGGAGAGGAGAGGCACAGAGGCAAAGAGACAGGCAGAGAGAGGCAAAGAGGCAGAGAGAAAGAGAGGCAGAAGAGAGGAAGAGAGGCAGAGATAAAGCAGAGAGACAGAGAGAGAGAGACAGAAGAAAGGCAGATAGAGAGGCAGAGGAGGGGCAGAGAAGCACGTGGAAGGAGAAGCAGGCAAAGAGACTGAGAGGCAGAGAGAGAGCGAGAGATAGAGAGGCAGAGCGGCAGAGAGAGGCAGAGAGCAGAGAGAGAGAGGCAGAGAGGAGGAGAGGAAGAAAGACAGAGGCAGAGAGAAGCAGAGAGGCAGAGAGAAAGAGTTATAAGAGAGGAAAAGAGGCAGAGATAAAGCAGAGGGACAGAGAGATAGAGGAAGAGGAAAGGCAGATAGAGAGGTAGAGGAGAGGCAGTGAGGCAGAAAGAGAGAGAGGCAGAGTGGCAAGATAGGCAGAGGGAGAAAGAGGCAGGGAGAGTGACACCCAGAGAGTAGGAGTGAGAGAGGCAGTGAGGTAGAGAAAGACAGAGGAAGAGAGAGAGCCGCAGAGAAAGGAGAGGCAGAGAGGAAGAGAGAGAGAGAGGCAGCGAGCGAGGGGGAGATAGAGAGGTAAAAAGAAAGAGAAGCATAGGAAAGGTAGAGAGGCAGAGGAGAGGCAGAGTGAGAGGCATAGAGAAGGTTGTGAGACACAGAGAGAGAGGCAGAGAGGGAGAGAGCAGAGAGAGAGAGGAAGAGAGAGAGACAGAAATAGATGCAGATGTCAGGCAGATAGAGAGTCAGTGAGGCAGAGAGGAAGAGAGAATGTGATGCAGAAGAGAAGAAGAGAGGCAGAGATAAAGCAATGGGACCTAGATAGAGAGGCAGAGGAAAGGCAGAGAGTGAGAGGCAGAGGAGAGGCAGAGAGGTAGAGAACAGGCAGATAGAGTGGCAGAGGAGAGTCAGGGAGGCCGATTGAGAGAGAGGCAGTATGACAGAGATAGGCAGAGGGAGAGAGAGGGAAAGCGAGAGAGACTCAAAGAGAGTCAGAAAGAGAGGCAGGGAGGTAGAGAGAGACAGGGAGGCAGAGAGAGAGAGGAAGAGAGGCAAAGACAGACCGAGAGCAGAGAGAGAGAGAGGCAGAGGACAGGCAGAGAGGAAGAGAGAGCGAGAGGCAGAGAGACCGAGGCACAGAGAGTCAGACAGGCAGAAAGAAAGAGAAGTGGAGGAGAGGTAGAGAGGCAGAGAAAAAGTAGAGAGAGAGAGAAAGAGAGAGAGAGGAAATACTGGTAGAGAGGCAGAGGAGAGGCAGAAGACAATGCAAGGAGAGGCAGAAACAAAGAGACTGAGAGGCAGAGAGAAGGCAAGAGATAGAGAGGCAGAGTGGCAGAGGGTCAGAGAGAGTGAGGCTGAGAGAAAGAGTGGCAGAGGCAGAGAAGAAGCAGATAGAGAAAGCCACAGAGGCAGGGAGGAAGAAAGAGAGAGGCAGAGAGAGTTGAGAGGCAGAGAGAAAGAGACGTAGAAGAGAGGAAAAGAGGCAGAGAGAAAGCAGATTTAGAGAGAGAGAGAGAGACAGAGAAACAGAAGGAAGGCAGATAGAGAGGCAGAGAAGAGGCAGAGAATCAGATGTAGACAGAGGTAGACACAATGAGACTGAGAGTCACAAAGAGAGAGGCTACAGAGAGGCAGAGAGAGAGAGAGAGTGGAAGAGAGGTTGCAGAAAGTCAGAGAGCCACTGAGAGGAAGAGAGGTGACAGAGAGCGTGAGAGATGGTAGAGAGGCTGCAGAGATGCAGAGAGAGAGAGAGAGAGACGGCAGAGAGAGGCAGAGAGGAAGATGAGATGCAGAGAGGCAGAGAGACAGGCATTGAAACAGGCAGAGGAGAGGCAGACAGGCAAATAGTTGGTAGAGAGCGTGAGAGATGGCAGAGAGGCAGAAAAGGTAGAGAGGCTGCAGAGAGACAGAGACAGAGAGAGACATTGAAACAGTCAGAGGAGAGGCAGAAAGGCAAAGAAGCAGAGAGCGGCAGAGAGAGGCAGAGGGGCAGAGTAGAGGCAGAGGGACAGAGGACAGGCAGAGGGACTGAAAGAGGCAGAAAGAGAGATGTAGAAGAGAGGCAGAGAGTCAGAAGAGAGGAGGATGGAGAGGCAGAGGAAAGGCAGAGGCTGATTGAGAGAGAGGCAGAAGAGAGGCAGGGAGGCAGAGGCAAAGCAGAGGGGGAGAGATAGAGAGGCAGAGAAAAGATAGAGAGGAAGAGGAGAGGCACATAGAAAGGCAGAGGAGAGGTAGAGAAGGAGATACAAAGGCAGAGACAAAGAGAATGAGAGGCAGAGAGAGACAGGGAAAGAGAGAAGGGTAGAGAGCAGAGAGAGAGGCAGAAAGGAAGAGAGCTACAGGCAGAGAGAGAGGCCGATAGGCAGAGAGAAAAGCAGAGAGAGATAGAGGCAAAGAGGCAGAGAGAGAGAGAGAGAGTGGCAGAGAGCAGAGATAGAGAGAGGAGTCAGGCAGAGTCAGAGAGAGAGAGGAAGCAGCAAACAGAGAGAGCGTGAGATACAGTGGCAGAGAGAGGAGAAAGATGCAGACAGGCTGCTGAGAGGCAGAGTGTCAGAGAGGCAGCAGAGAGGCAGAGAGAGAGAGAGAGAGAGAGAGAGAGAGGCATGGAGGAGCCAGGAAGGCAGAGGAGAGACAGAGAGAGAGAGTCATAAGAGAGGCAGAGAAGCAAATGCATAGAGAGGCATAGACAAAGAGACTGGAAGAGAGAGAGAGAGTTAGTGAGAGAGAGACAGACACAGAGAGAGCAGAGGCAAAGACGCAGAGAGGCAGAGACCAGAGAGGGAGAGAAGGAGAGTGATAGAGGCAGAGAGGGAGAGGAGAGGCACAGAGGCAAAGAGACAGGCAGAGAGAGGCAAAGAGGCAGAGAGAAAGAGAGGCAGAAGAGAGGAAGAGAGGCAGAGATAAAGCAGAGAGACAGAGAGAGAGAGACAGAGGAAAGGCAGATAGAGAGGCAGAGGAGAGGCAGAGAAGCAGGTGGAAGGAGAAGCAGGCAAAGAGACTGAGAGGCAGAGAGAGAGCGAGAGATAGAGAGGCAGAGCGGCAGAGAGAGGCAGAGAGCAGAGAGAGAGGCAGAGAGGAGGAGAGGAAGAAAGACAGAGGCAGAGAGAAGCAGAGAAGCAGAGAGAAAGAGTTATAAGAGAGGAAAAGAGGCAGAGATAAAGCAGAGGGACAGAGAGATAGAGGAAGAGGAAAGGCAGATAGAGAGGTACAATAGAGGCAGTGAGGCAGAAAGAGAGAGAGGCAGAGTGGCAAGATAGGCAGAGGGAGAAAGAGGCAGGGAGAGTGACACCCAGAGAGTAGGAGTGAGAGAGGCAGTGAGGTAGAGAAAGACAGAGGAAGAGAGAGAGCGGCAGAGAAAGGAGAGGCAGAGAGGAAGAGAGAGAGAGAGGCAGCGAGCGAGGGGGAGATAGAGAGGTAAAAAGAAAGAGAAGCATAGGAAAGGTAGCGAGGCAGAGGAGAGGCAGAGTGAGAGGCATAGAGAAGGTTGTGAGACACAGAGAGAGAGGCAGAGAGGGAGAGAGCAGAGAGAGAGCGGAAGAGAGAGAGACAGAAATAGATGCAGATGTCAGGCAGATAGAGAGTCAGTGAGGCAGAGAGGAAGAGAGAATGTGATGCAGAAGAGAAGAAGAGAGGCAGAGATAAAGCAATGGGACCTAGATAGAGAGGCAGAGGAAAGGCAGAGAGGGAGAGGCAGAGGAGAGGCAGAGAGGTAGAGAACAGGCAGATAGAGTGGCAGAGGAGAGTCAGGGAGGCCGATTGAGAGAGAGGCAGTATGGCAGAGATAGGCAGAGGGAGAGAGAGGGAAAGCGAGAGAGACTCAAAGAGAGTCAGAAAGAGAGGCAGGGAGGTAGAGAGAGACAGGGAGGCAGAGAGAGAGAGAGGAAGAGAGGCAAAGACAGACAGAGAGCCGAGAGAGAGAGGCAGAGGACAGGCAGAGAGGAAGAGAGAGCGAGAGGCAGAGAGACCGAGGCAGAGAGAGTCAGACAGGCAAAAAGAAAGAGAAGTGGAGGAGAGGTAGAGAGGCAGAGAAAAAGTAGAGAGAGAGAGAAAGAGAGAGAGAGGAAATACTGTTAGAGAGGCAGAGGAGAGGCAGAAGACAATGCAAGGAGAGGCAGAAACAAAGAGACTGAGAGGCAGAGAGAAGGCGAGAGATAGAGAGGCAGAGTTGCAGAGGGTCAGAGAGAGTGAGGCTGAGAGAAAGAGTGGCCGAGGCAGAGAAGAAGCAGATAGAGAAAGCCACAGAGGCAGGGAGGAAGAAAGAGAGAGGCAGAGAGAGCTAGAGAGGCAGAGAGAAAGAGACGTAGAAGACAGGAAAAGAGGCAGAGAGACAGCAGAGTTAGAGAGAGAGAGAGAGAGAGAGAGAGAGACAGAGAAACAGAAGGAAGGCAGATAGAGAGGCAGAGAAGAGGCAGAGAATCAGATGTAGACAGAGGTAGACACAATGAGACTGAGAGTCGCAAAGAGAGAGGCTACAGAGAGGCAGAGAGAGAGAGAAAGTGGAAGAGATGTTGCAGAAAGTCAGAGAGCCACTGAGAGGAAGAGTGGTGACAGAAAGCGTGAGAGATGGTAGAGAGGCTGCAGAGATGCAGAGAGAGAGAGAGAGAGAGAGAGAGAGAGAGAGAGAGAGAGACTGCTGAGAGAGGCAGAGAGGAAGATGAGATGCAGAGAGGCAGAGAGACAGGCATTGAAACAGGCAGAGGAGAGGCAGACAGGCAAATAGTTGGTAGAGAGCGTGAGAGATGGCAGAGAGGCAGAAAAGGTAGAGAGGCTGCAGAGAGACAGAGACAGAGAGAGACATTGAAACAGTCAGAGGAGAGGCAGAAAGGCAAAGAAGCAGAGAGCGGCAGAGAGAGGCAGAGGGGCAGAGTAGAGGCAGAGGGACAGAGGACAGGCAGAGGGACTGAGGAGAGGCAGAAAGAGAGATGAAGAAGAGAGGCAGAGAGTCAGAAGAGAGGAGGATGGAGAGGCAGAGGAAAGGCAGAGGCTGATTGAGAGAGAGGCAGAAGAGAGGCAGGGAGGCAGAGCAAAAGCAGAGGGGGAGAGATAGAGAGGCAGAGGAAAGATAGAGAGGAAGAGGAGAGGCACATAGAAAGGCAGAGGAGAGGTAGAGAAGGAGATACAAAGGCAGAGACAAAGAGAATGAGAGGCAGAGAGAGACAGGGAAAGAGAGAAGGGTAGAGAGCAGAGAGAGAGGCAGAAAGGAAGAGAGCTACAGGCAGAGAGAGAGGCCGATAGGCAGAGAGAAAAGCAGAGAGAGATAGAGGCAAAGAGGCAGAGAGAGAGAGAGAGAGTGGCAGAGAGCAGAGATAGAGAGGGGAGTCAGGCAGAGTCAGAGAGAGAGAGGAAGCAGCAAACAGAGAGAGCGTGAGATACAGTGGCAGAGAGAGGAGAAAGATGCAGAGAGGCTGCTGAGAGGCAGAGTGTCAGAGAGGCAGCAGAGAGGCAGAGAGAGAGAGAGAGAGAGAGAGAGAGGCATGGAGGAGCCAGGAAGGCAGAGGAGAGACAGAGAGAGAGAGTCATAAGAGAGGCAGAGAAGCAAATGCATAGAGAGGCATAGACAAAGAGACTGGAAGAGAGAGAGAGAGTGAGTGAAAGAGAGACAGACAGAGAGAGAGAGCAGAGGCAAAGACGCAGAGAGGCAGAGACCAGAGAGGGAGAGAAGGAGAGTGATAGAGGCAGAGAGGGAGAGGAGAGGCACAGAGGCAAAGAGAAAGGCAGAGAGAGGCAAAGAGGCAGAGAGAAAGAGAGGCAGAAGAGAGGAAGAGAGGCAGAGATAAAGCAGAGAGACAGAGAGAGAGAGACAGAGGAAAGGCAGATAGAGAGGCAGAGGAGAGGCAGAGAAGCAGGTGGAAGGAGAAGCAGGCAAAGAGACTGAGAGGCAGAGAGAGAGCGAGAGAGAGGCAGAGCGGCAGAGAGAGGCAGAGAGCAGAGAGAGAGAGGCAGAGAGGAGGAGAGGAAGAAAGACAGAGGCAGAGAGAAGCAGAGAGGCAGAGAGAAAGAGTTATAAGATAGGAAAAGAGGCAGAGATAAAGCAGAGGGACAGAGAGATAGAGGAAGAGGAAAGGCAGATAGAGAGGTAGAGGAGAGGCAGTGAGGCAGAAAGAGAGAGAGGCAGAGTGGCAAGATAGGCAGAGGGAGAAAGAGGCAGGGAGAGTGACACCCAGAGAGTAGGAGTGAGAGAGGCAGTGAGGTAGAGAAAGACAGAGGAAGAGAGAGAGCGGCAGAGAAAGGAGAGGCAGAGAGGAAGAGAGAGAGAGAGGCAGCGAGCGAGGGGGAGATAGAGAGGTAAAAAGAAAGAGAAGCATAGGAAAGGTAGAGAGGCAGAGGAGAGGGAGAGTGAGAGGCATAGAGAAGGTTGGGAGACACAGAGAGAGAGGCAGAGAGGGAGAGAGCAGAGAGAGAGAGGAAGAGAGAGAGACAGAGAAATAGATGCAGATGTCAGGCAGATAGAGAGTCAGTGAGGCAGAGAGGAAGAGAGAATGTGATGCAGAAGAGAAGAAGAGAGGCAGAGATAAAGCAATGGGACCTAGATTGAGAGGCAGAGGAAAGGCAGAGAGTGAGAGGCAGAGGAGAGGCAGAGAGGTAGAGGACAGGCAGATAGAGTGGCAGAGGAGAGTCAGGGAGGCCGATTGAGAGAGAGGCAGTATGGCAGAGATAGGCAGAGGAAGAGAGAGGGAAAGCGAGAGAGACTCAAAGAGAGTCAGAAAGAGAGGCAGGGAGGTAGAGAGAGACAGGGAGGCAGAGAGAGAGAGAGGAAGAGAGGCAAAGACAGACAGAGAGCAGAGAGAGAGAGGCAGAGGACAGGCAGAGAGGAAGAGAGAGCGAGAGGCAGAGAGATAGAGGCAGAGAGAGGCAGAGAGGCAGAAAGAAAGAGAAGTGGAGGAGAGGTAGAGAGGCAGAGAGAAAGTAGAGAGAGTAAGAAAGAGAGAGAGAGAGGAAATACTGGTAGACAGGCAGAGGAGAGGCAGAGAAGAAGATGCAAGGAGAGGCAAAAACAAAGAGACTTAGAGGCAGAGAGAAGGCGAGAGATAGAGAGGCAGAGTGGCAGAGGGTCAGAGAGAGTGAGGCTGAGAGAAAGAGTGGCAGAGGCAGAGAAGAAGCAGATAGAGAAAGGCACAGAGGCAGGGAGGAAGAAAGAGAGAGGCAGAGAGAGCTAGAGAGGCAGAGAGAAAGAGACGTAGAAGAGAGGAAAAGAGGCAGAGAGAAAGCAGATTTAGAGAGAGAGAGAGAGAGACATAGAACAGAAGGAAGGCAGATAGAGAGGCAGAGAAGAGGCAGAGAATCAGATGTAGACAGAGGTAGACACAATGAGACTGAGAGTCACAAAGAGAGAGGCTACAGAGAGGCAGAGAGAGAGAGAGTGGAAGAGAGGTTGCAGAAAGTCAGAGAGCCACTGAGAGGAAGAGAGGTGACAGAGAGCGTGAGAGATGGTAGAGAGGCTGCAGAGATGCAGAGAGAGAGAGAGAGACTGCAGAGAGAGGCCGAGAGGATGATGAGATGCAGAGAGGCAGAGAGACAGGCATTGAAACAGGCAGAGGAGAGGCAGACAGGCAAATAGTTGGTAGAGAGCGTGAGAGATGGCAGAGAGGCAGAAAAGGTAGAGAGGCTGCAGAGAGACAGAGACAGAGAGAGACATTGAAACAGTCAGAGGAGAGGCAGAAAGGCAAAGAAGCAGAGAGCGGCAGAGAGAGGCAGAGGGGCAGAGTAGAGGCAGAGGGACAGAGGACAGGCAGAGGGACTGAAAGAGGCAGAAAGAGAGATGTAGAAGAGAGGCAGAGAGTCAGAAGAGAGGAGGATGGAGAGGCAGAGGAAAGGCAGAGGCTGATTGAGAGAGAGGCAGAAGAGAGGCAGGGAGGCAGAGCCAAAGCAGAGGGGGAGAGATAGAGAGGCAGAGGAAAGATAGAGAGGAAGAGGAGAGGTACATAGAAAGGCAGAGGAGAGGTAGAGAAGGAGATACAAAGGCAGAGACAAAGAGAATGAGAGGCAGAGAGAGACAGGGAAAGAGAGAAGGGTAGAGAGCAGAGAGAGAGGCAGAAAGGAAGAGAGCTACAGGCAGAGAGAGAGGCCGATAGGCAGAGAGAAAAGCAGAGAGAGATAGAGGCAAAGAGGCAGAGAGAGAGAGAGAGAGAGAGTGGCAGAGAGCAGAGATAGAGAGGGGAGTCAGGCAGAGTCAGAGAGAGAGGAAGCAGCAAACAGAGAGAGCGTGAGATACAGTGGCAGAGAGAGGAGAAAGATGCAGACAGGCTGCTGAGAGGCAGAGTGTCAGAGAGGCAGCAGAGAGGCAGAGAGAGAGAGAGAGAGAGAGAGAGAGAGAGGCATGGAGGAGCCAGGAAGGCAGAGGAGAGACAGAGAGAGAGAGTCATAAGAGAGGCAGAGAAGCAAATGCATTGAGAGGCATAGACAAAGAGACTGGAAGAGAGAGAGAGAGTGAGTGAGAGAGAGACAGACAGAGAGAGACAGCAGAGGCAAAGACGCAGAGAGGCAGAGACCAGAGAGGGAGAGAAGGAGAGTGATAGAGGCAGAGAGGGAGAGGAGAGGCACAGAGGCAAAGAGACAGGCAGAGAGAGGCAAAGAGGCAGAGAGAAAGAGAGGCAGAAGAGAGGAAGAGAGGCAGATTTAAAGCAGAGAGACAGAGAGAGAGAGACAGAGGAAAGGCAGATAGAGAGGCAGAGGAGAGGCAGAGAAGCAGGTGGAAGGAGAAGCAGGCAAAGAGACTGAGAGGCAGAGAGAGAGCGAGAGATAGAGAGGCAGAGCGGCAGAGAGAGGCAGAGAGCAGAGAGAGAGAGGCAGAGAGGAGGAGAGGAAGAAAGACAGAGGCAGAGAGAAGCAGAGAGGCAGAGAGAAAGAGTTATAAGATAGGAAAAGAGGCAGAGATAAAGCAGAGGGACAGAGAGATAGAGGAAGAGGAAAGGCAGATAGAGAGGTAGAGGAGAGGCAGTGAGGCAGAAAGAGAGAGAGGCAGAGTGGCAAGATAGGCAGAGGGAGAAAGAGGCAGGGAGAGTGACACCCAGAGAGTAGGAGTGAGAGAGGCAGTGAGGTAGAGAAAGACAGAGGAAGAGAGAGAGCGGCAGAGAAAGGAGAGGCAGAGAGGAAGAGAGAGAGAGAGAGGCAGCGAGCGAGGGGGAGATAGAGAGGTAAAAAGAAAGAGAAGCATAGGAAAGGTAGAGAGGCAGAGGAGAGGCAGAGTGAGAGGCATAGAGAAGGTTGTGAGACACAGAGAGAGAGGCAGAGAGGGAGAGAGCAGAGAGAGAGAGGAAGAGAGAGAGACAGAAAGAGATGCAGATGTCAGGCAGATAGAGAGTCAGTGAGGCAGAGAGGAAGAGAGAATGTGATGCAGAAGAGAAGAAGAGAGGCAGAGATAAAGCAATGGGACCTAGATAGAGAGGCAGAGGAAAGGCAGAGAGTGAGAGGCAGAGGAGAGGCAGAGAGGTAGAGAACAGGCAGATAGAGTGGCAGAGGAGAGTCAGGGAGGCCGATTGAGAGAGAGGCAGTATGGCAGAGATAGGCAGAGGGAGAGAGAGGGAAAGCGAGAGAGACTCAAAGAGAGTCAGAAAGAGAGGCAGGGAGGTAGAGAGAGACAGGGAGGCAGAGAGAGATAGGAAGAGAGGCAAAGACAGACAGAGAGCAGAGAGAGAGAGAGGCAGAGGACAGGCAGAGAGGAAGAGAGAGCGAGAGGCAGAGAGACCGAGGCAGAGAGAGTCAGACAGGCAGAAAGAAACAGAAGTGGAGGAGAGGTAGAGAGGCAGAGAAAAAGTAGAGAGAGAGAGAAAGAGAGAGAGAGGAAATACTGGTAGAGAGGCAGAGGAGAGGCAGAAGACGATGCAAGGAGAGGCAGAAACAAAGAGACTGAGAGGCAGAGAGAAGGCGAGAGATAGAGAGGCAGAGTGGCAGAGGGTCAGAGAGAGTGAGGCTGAGAGAAAGAGTGGCAGAGGCAGAGAAGAAGCAGATAGAGAAAGCCACAGAGGCAGGGAGGAAGAAAGAGAGGCAGAGAGAGCTAGAGAGGCAGAGAGAAAGAGATGTAGAAGAGAGGAAAAGAGGCAGAGAGAAAGCAGATTTAGAGAGAGAGAGAGAGACAGAGAAACAGAAGTAAGGCAGATAGAGAGGCAGAGAAGAGGCAGAGAATCAGATGTAGACAGAGGTAGACACAATGAGACTGAGAGTCACAAAGAGAGAGGCTACAGAGAGGCAGAGAGAGAGAGAGTGGAAGAGAGGTTGCAGAAAGTCAGAGAGCCACTGAGAGGAAGAGAGGTGACAGAGAGCGTGAGAGATGGTAGAGAGGCTGCAGAGATGCAGAGAGAGAGAGAGAGACTGCAGAGAGAGGCAGAGAGGAAGATGAGATGCAGAGAGGCAGAGAGACAGGCATTGAAACAGGCAGAGGAGAGGCAGACAGGCAAATAGTTGGTAGAGAGCGTGAGAGATGGCAGAGAGGCAGAAAAGGTAGAGAGGCTGCAGAGAGACAGAGACAGAGAGAGACATTGAAACAGTCAGAAGAGAGGCAGAAAGGCAAAGAAGCAGAGAGTGGCAGAGAGAGGCAGAGGGGCAGAGTAGAGGCAGAGGGACAGAGGACAGGCAGAGGGACTGAAAGAGGCAGAAAGAGAGATGTAGAAGAGAGGCAGAGAGTCAGAAGAGAGGAGGATGGAGAGGCAGAGGAAAGGCAGAGGCTGATTGAGAGAGAGGCAGAAGAGAGGCAGGGAGGCAGAGCAAAAGCAGAGGGGGAGAGATAGAGAGGCAGAGGAAAGATAGAGAGGAAGAGGAGAGGCACATAGAAAGGCAGAGGAGAGGTAGAGAAGGAGATACAAAGGCAGAGACAAAGAGAATGAGAGGCAGAGAGAGACAGGGAAAGAGAGAAGGGTAGAGAGCAGAGAGAGAGGCAGAAAGGAAGAGAGCTACAGGCAGAGAGAGAGGCCGATAGGCAGAGAGAAAAGCAGAGAGAGATAGAGGCAAAGAGGCAGAGAGAGAGAGAGAGAGTGGCAGAGAGCAGAGATAGAGAGGGGAGTCAGGCAGAGTCAGAGAGAGAGAGGAAGCAGCAAACAGAGAGAGCGTGAGATACAGTGGCAGAGAGAGGAGAAAGATGCAGAGAGGCTGCTGAGAGGCAGAGTGTCAGAGAGGCAGCAGAGAGGCAGAGAGAGAGAGAGAGAGAGAGAGAGAGGCATGGAGGAGCCAGGAAGGCAGAGGAGAGACAGAGAGAGAGAGTCATAAGAGAGGCAGAGAAGCAAATGCATAGAGAGGCATAGACAAAGAGACTGGAAGAGAGAGAGAGAGTGAGTGAGAGAGAGACAGACAGAGAGAGAGAGCAGAGGCAAAGACGCAGAGAGGCAGAGACCAGAGAGGGAGAGAAGGAGAGTGATAGAGGCAGAGAGGGAGAGGAGAGGCACAGAGGCAAAGAGACAGGCAGAGAGAGGCAAAGAGGCAGAGAGAAAGAGAGGCAGAAGAGAGGAAGAGAGGCAGAGATAAAGCAGAGAGACAGAGAGAGAGAGACAGAGGAAAGGCAGATAGAGAGGCAGAGGAGAGGCAGAGAAGCAGGTGGAAGGAGAAGCAGGCAAAGAGACTGAGAGGCAGAGAGAGAGCGAGAGATAGAGAGGCAGAGCGGCAGAGAGAGGCAGAGAGCAGAGAGAGAGAGGCAGAGAGGAGGAGAGGAAGAAAGACAGAGGCAGAGAGAAGCAGAGAGGCAGAGAGAAAGAGTTATAAGATAGGAAAAGAGGCAGAGATAAAGCAGAGGGACAGAGAGATAGAGGAAGAGGAAAGGCAGATAGAGAGGTAGAGGAGAGGCAGTGAGGCAGAAAGAGAGAGAGGCAGAGTGGCAAGATAGGCAGAGGGAGAAAGAGGCAGGGAGAGTGACACCCAGAGAGTAGGAGTGAGAGAGGCAGTGAGGTAGAGAAAGACAGAGGAAGAGAGAGAGCGGCAGAGAAAGGAGAGGCAGAGAGGAAGAGAGAGAGAGAGGCAGCGAGCGAGGGGGAGATAGAGAGGTAAAAAGAAAGAGAAGCATAGGAAAGGTAGAGAGGCAGAGGAGAGGCAGAGTGAGAGGCATAGAGAAGGTTGTGAGACACAGAGAGAGAGGCAGAGAGGGAGAGAGCAGAGAGAGAGAGGAAGAGAGAGAGACAGAGAAATAGATGCAGATGTCAGGCAGATAGAGAGTCAGTGAGGCAGAGAGGAAGAGAGAATGTGATGCAGAAGAGAAGAAGAGAGGCAGAGATAAAGCAATGGGACCTAGATTGAGAGGCAGAGGAAAGGCAGAGAGTGAGAGGCAGAGGAGAGGCAGAGAGGTAGAGGACAGGCAGATAGAGTGGCAGAGGAGAGTCAGGGAGGCCGATTGAGAGAGAGGCAGTATGGCAGAGATAGGCAGAGGGAGAGAGAGGGAAAGCGAGAGAGACTCAAAGAGAGTCAGAAAGAGAGGCAGGGAGGTAGAGAGAGACAGGGAGGCAGAGAGAGAGAGAGGAAGAGAGGCAAAGACAGACAGAGAGCAGAGAGAGAGAGGCAGAGGACAGGCAGAGAGGAAGAGAGAGCGAGAGGCAGAGAGACCGAGGCAGAGAGAGGCAGAGAGGCAGAAAGAAAGAGAAGTGGAGGAGAGGTAGAGAGGCAGAGAGAAAGTAGAGAGAGTAAGAAAGAGAGAGAGAGAGGAAAGACTGGTAGACAGGCAGAGGAGAGGCAGAGAAGAAGATGCAAGGAGAGGCAAAAACAAAGAGACTGAGAGGCATAGAGAAGGTGAGAGATAGAGAGGCAGAGTGGCAGAGGGGCAGAGAGAGTGAGGCTGAGAGAAAGAGTGGCAGAGGCAGAGAAGAAGCAGATAGAGAAAGGCACAGAGGCAGGGAGGAAGAAAGAGAGAGGCTGAGAGAGCTAGAGAGGCAGAGAGAAAGAGACGTAGAAGAGAGGAAAAGAGGCAGAGAGAAAGCAGAGTTAGAGAGAGAGAGAGAGACAGAGAAACAGAAGGAAGGCAGATAGAGAGGCAGAGAAGAGGCAGAGAATCAGATGTAGACAGAGGTAGACACAATGAGACTGAGAGTCACAAAGAGAGAGGCTACAGAGAGGCAGAGAGAGAGAGAGAGTGGAAGAGAGGTTGCAGAAAGTCAGAGAGCCACTGAGAGGAAGAGAGGTGACAGAAAGCGTGAGAGATGGTAGAGAGGCTGCAGAGATGCAGAGAGAGAGAGAGAGAGAGAGAGAGAGAGAGAGAGAGACTGCTGAGAGAGGCAGAGAGGAAGATGAGATGCAGAGAGGCAGAGAGACAGGCATTGAAACAGGCAGAGGAGAGGCAGACAGGCAAATAGTTGGTAGAGAGCGTGAGAGATGGCAGAGAGGCAGAAAAGGTAGAGAGGCTGCAGAGAGACAGAGACAGAGAGAGACATTGAAACAGTCAGAGGAGAGGCAGAAAGGCAAAGAAGCAGAGAGCGGCAGAGAGAGGCAGAGGGGCAGAGTAGAGGCAGAGGGACAGAGGACAGGCAGAGGGACTGAAAGAGGCAGAAAGAGAGATGTAGAAGAGAGGCAGAGAGTCAGAAGAGAGGAGGATGGAGAGGCAGAGGAAAGGCAGAGGCTGATTGAGAGAGAGGCAGAAGAGAGGCAGGGAGGCAGAGCAAAAGCAGAGGGGGAGAGATAGAGAGGCAGAGGAAAGATAGAGAGGAAGAGGAGAGGCACATAGAAAGGCAGAGGAGAGGTAGAGAAGGAGATACAAAGGCAGAGACAAAGAGAATGAGAGGCAGAGAGAGACAGGGAAAGAGAGAAGGGTAGAGAGCAGAGAGAGAGGCAGAAAGGAAGAGATTTACAGGCAGAGAGAGAGGCCGATAGGCAGAGAGAAAAGCAGAGAGAGATAGAGGCAAAGAGAGAGAGAGAGTGGCAGAGAGCAGAGATAGAGAGGGGAGTCAGGCAGAGTCAGAGAGAGAGGAAGCAGCAAACAGAGAGTGCGTGAGATACAGTGGCAGAGAGAGGAGAAAGATGCAGAGAGGTTGCTGAGAGGCAGAGTGTCAGAGAGGCAGCAGAGAGGCAGAGAGAGAGAGAGAGAGAGAGAGAGAGAGAGAGAGAGGCATGGAGGAGCCAGGAAGGCAGAGGAGAGACAGAGAGAGAGTCATAAGAGAGGCAGAGAAGCAAATGCATAGAGAGGCATAGACAAAGAGACTGGAAGAGAGAGAGAGAGTGAGTGAGAGAGAGACAGACAGAGAGAGAGAGCAGAGGCAAAGACGCAGAGAGGCAGAGACCAGAGAGGGAGAGAAGGAGAGTTATAGAGGTAGAGAGGGAGAGGAGAGGCACAGAGGCAAAGAGACAGGCAGAGAGAGGCAAAGAGGCAGAGAGAAAGAGAGGCAGAAGAGAGGAAGAGAGGCAGAGATAAAGCAGAGAGACAGAGAGAGAGAGACAGAGGAAAGGCAGATAGAGAGGCAGAGGAGAGGCAGAGAAGCAGGTGGAAGGAGAAGCAGGCAAAGAGACTGAGAGGCAGAGAGAGAGCGAGAGATAGAGAGGCAGAGCGGCAGAGAGAGGCAGAGAGCAGAGAGAGAGAGGCAGAGAGGAGGAGAGGAAGAAAGACAGAGGCAGAGAGAAGCAGAGAGGCAGAGAGAAAGAGTTATAAGAGAGGAAAAGAGGCAGAGATAAAGCAGAGGGACAGAGAGATAGAGGAAGAGGAAAGGCAGATAGAGAGGTAGAGGAGAGGCAGTGAGGCAGAAAGAGAGAGAGGCAGAGTGGCAAGATAGGCAGAGGGAGAAAGAGGCAGGGAGAGTGACACCCAGAGAGTAGGAGTGAGAGAGGCAGTGAGGTAGAGAAAGACAGAAGAAGAGAGAGAGCAGCAGAGAAAGGAGAGGCAGACAGGAAGAGAGAGAGAGAGGCAGCGAGCGAGGGGGAGATAGAGAGGTAAAAAGAAAGAGAAGCATAGGAAAGGTAGAGAGGCAGAGGAGAGGCAGAGTGAGAGGCATAGAGAAGGTTGTGAGACACAGAGAGAGAGGCAGAGAGGGAGAGAGCAGAGAGAGAGAGGAAGAGAGAGAGACAGAAATAGATGCAGATATCAGGCAGATAGAGAGTCAGTGAGGCAGAGAGGAAGAGAGAATGTGATGCAGAAGAGAAGAAGAGAGGCAGAGATAAAGCAATGGGACCTAGATAGAGAGGCAGAGGAAAGGCAGAGAGTGAGAGGCAGAGGAGAGGCAGAGAGGTAGAGAACAGGCAGATAGAGTGGCAGAGGAGAGTCAGGGAGGCCGATTGAGAGAGAGGCAGTATGGCAGAGATAGGCAGAGGGAGAGAGAGGGAAAGCGAGAGAGACTCAAAGAGAGTCAGAAAGAGAGGCAGGGAGGTAGAGAGAGACAGGGAGGCAGAGAGAGAGAGGAAGAGAGGCAAAGACAGACAGAGAGCAGAGAGAGAGAGGCAGAGGACAGGCAGAGAGGAAGAGAGAGCGAGAGGCAGAGAGACCGAGGCAGAGAGTGTCAGACAGGCAGAAAGAAAGAGAAGTGGAGGAGAGGTAGAGAGGCAGAGAAAAAGTAGAGAGAGAGAGAAAGAGAGAGAGAGGAAAGACTGGTAGAGAGGCAGAGGAGAGGCAGAAGACGATGCAAGGAGAGGCAGAAACAAAGAGACTGAGAGGCAGAGAGAAGGCGAGAGATAGAGAGGCAGAGTGGCAGAGGGTCAGAGAGAGTGAGGCTAAGAGAAAGAGTGGCAGAGGCAGAGAAGAAGCAGATAGAGAAAGCCACAGAGGCCGGGAGGAAGAAAGAGAGAGGCAGAGAGAGCTAGAGAGGCAGAGAGAAAGAGACGTAGAAGAGAGGAAAAGAGGCAGAGAGAAAGCAGATTTAGAGAGAGAGAGAGAGACAGAGAAACAGAAGGAAGGCAGATAGAGAGGCAGAGAAGAGGCAGAGAATCAGATGTAGACAGAGGTAGACACAATGAGACTTAGAGTCACAAAGAGAGAGGCTACAGAGAGGCAGAGAGAGAGAGAGTGGAAGAGAGGTTGCAGAAAGTCAGAGAGCCACTGAGAGGAAGAGAGGTGACAGAGAGCGTGAGAGATGGTAGAGAGGCTGCAGAGATGCAGAGAAAGAGAGAGAGAGAAACAGAAGGAAGGCAGATAGAGAGGCAGAGAAGAGGCAGAGAATCAGATGTAGACAGAGGGAGACACAATGGGACTGAGAGTCACAAAGAGAGATGCTACAGAGAGGCAGAGAGAGAGAGAGAGTGGAAGAGAGGTTGCAGAAAGTCAGAGAGCCACTGAGAGGAAGAGTGGTGACAGAAAGCGTGAGAGATGGTAGAGAGGCTGCAGAGATGCAGAGAGAGAGAGAGAGAGAGAGAGAGAGAGAGACTGCTGAGAGAGGCAGAGAGGAAGATGAGATGCAGAGAGGCAGAGAGACAGGCATTGAAACATGCAGAGGAGAGGCAGACAGGCAAATAGTTGGTAGAGAGCATGAGAGATGGCAGAGAGGCAGAAAAGGTAGAGAGGCTGCAGAGAGACAGAGACAGAGAGAGACATTGAAACAGTCAGAGGAGAGGCAGAAAGGCAAAGAAGCAGAGAGCGGCAGAGAGAGGCAGAGGGGCAGAGTAGAGGCAGAGGGACAGAGGACAGGCAGAGGGACTGAGGAGAAGCAGAAAGAGAGATGAAGAAGAGAAGCAGAGAGTCAGAAGAGAGGAGGATGGAGAGGCAGAGGAAAGGCAGAGGCTGATTGAGAGAGAGGCAGAAGAGAGGCAGGGAGGCAGAGCAAAAGCAGAGGGGGAGAGATAGAGAGGCAGAGGAAAGATAGAGAGGAAGAGGAGAGGCACATAGAAAGGCAGAGGAGAGGTAGAGAAGGAGATACAAAGGCAGAGACAAAGAGACTGAGAGGCAGAGAGAGAGCGAGAGATAGAGAGGCAGAGCAGCAGAGAGAGGCAGAGAGCAGAGAGAGAGAGGCAGAGAGGAGGAGAGGAAGAAAGACAGAGGCAGAGAGAAGCAGAGAGGCAGAGAGAAAGAGTTATAAGAGAGGAAAAGAGGCAGAGATCAAGCAGAGGGACAGAGAGATAGAGGAAGAGGAAAGGCAGATAGAGAGGTAGAGGAGAGGCAGTGAGGCAGAAAGAGAGAGAGGCAGAGTGGCAAGATAGGCAGAGGGAGAAAGAGGCAGGGAGAGTGACACCCAGAGAGTCGAGGGAGAGAGGCAGTGAGGTAGAGAAAGACAGAGGAAGAGAGAGAGCGGCAGAGAAAGGAGAGGCAGAGAGGAAGAGAGAGAGAGAGGCAGCGAGCGAGGGGGAGATAGAGAGGTAAAAAGAAAGAGAAGCATAGGAAAGGTAGAGAGGCAGAGGAGAGGCAGAGTGAGAGGCATAGAGAAGGTTGTGAGACACAGAGAGAGAGGCAGAGAGGGAGAGAGCAGAAAGAGAGAGACAGAGAGATAGATGCAGATGTCAGGCAGATAGAGAGTCAGTGAGGCAGAGAGGAAGAGAGAATGTGATGCAGAAGAGAAGAAGAGAGGCAGAGATAAAGCAATGGGACCTAGATAGAGAGGCAGAGGAAAGGCAGAGAGTGAGAGGCAGAGGAGAGGCAGAGAGGTAGAGGACAGGCAGATAGACTGGCAGAGGAGAGTCAGGGAGGCCAATTGAGAGAGAGGCAGTATGGCAGAAATAGGCAGAGGGAGAGAGAGGGAAAGCGAGAGAGACTCAAAGAGAGTCAGAAAGAGAGGCAGGGAGGTAGAGAGAGACAGGGAGGCAGAGAGAGAGAGAGGAAGAGAGGCAAAGACAGACAGAGAGCAGAGAGAGAGAGGCAGAGGACAGGCAGAGAGGAAGAGAGAGCGAGAGGCAGAGAGACAGAGGCAGAGAGAGGCAGACAGGCAGAAAGAAAGAGAAGTGGAGGAGAGATAGAGAGGCAGAGAGAAAGTAGAGAGAGAGAGAAAGAGAGAGAGAGGAAAGACTGGTAGACAGGCAGAGGAGAGGCAGAGAAGAAGATGCAAGGAGAGGCAGAAACAAAGAGACTGAGAGGCAGAGAGAAGGCGAGAGATAGAGAGGCAGAGTGGCAGTGGGGCAGAGAGAGTGAGGCTGAGAGAAAGAGAGGCAGAGGTAGAGAAGAAGCAGATAGAGAAAGGCACAGAGGCAGGGAGGAAGAAAGAGAGAGGCAGAGAGATCTAGAGAGGCAGAGAGAAAGAGACGTAGAAGAGAGGAAAAGAGGCAGAGTTAGAGAGAGATAGAGAGAGAGAGAGAGACAGAGAAACAGAAGGAAGGCAGATAGAGAGGCAGAGAAGAGGCAGAGAATCAGATGTAGACAGAGGTAGACACAATGAGACTGAGAGTCACAGAGAGAGAGAGGCTACAGAGAGGCAGAGAGAGAGGGAGTGGAAGAGGAGTGGCAGAGATGTTGCAGAAAGTCAGAGAGCCACTGAGAGGAAGAGAGGTGACAGAGAGCGTGAGAGATGGTAGAGAGGCTGCAGAGATGCAGAGAGAGAGAGAGAGAGAGAGGAGAGAGAGAGAGAGAGAGACTGCAGAGAGAGGCAGAGAGGAAGATGAGATGCAGAGATGCAGAGAGAGAGGCATTGAAACAGGCAGAGGAGAGGCTGACAGGCAAATAGTTGGTAGAGAGCGTGAGAGATGGCAGAGAGGCAGAAAAGGTAGAGAGGCTGCAGAGAGACAGAGACAGAGAGAGACATTGAAACAGTCAGAGGAGAGGCAGAAAGGCAAAGAAGCAGAGAGCGGCAGAGAGAGGCAGAGGGGCAGAGTAGAGGCAGAGGGACAGAGGACAGGCAGAGGGACTGAAAGAGGCAGAAAGAGAGATGTAGAAGAGAGGCAGAGAGTCAGAAGAGAGGGAGGATGGAGAGGCAGAGGAAAGGCAGAGGCTGATTGAGAGAGAGGCAGAAGAGAGGCAGGGAGGCAGAGCAAAAGCAGAGGGGGGAGAGATAGAGAGGCAGAGGAAAGATAGAGAGGAAGAGGAGAGGCACATAGAAAGGCAGAGGAGAGGTAGAGAAGGAGATACAAAGGCAGAGACAAAGAGAATGAGAGGCAGAGAGAGACAGGGAAAGAGAGAAGGGTAGAGAGCAGAGAGAGAGGCAGAAAGGAAGAGAGCTACAGGCAGAGAGAGAGGCCGATAGGCAGAGAGAAAAGCAGAGAGAGATAGAGGCAAAGAGGCAGAGAGAGAGAGAGAGAGAGTGGCAGAGAGCAGAGATAGAGAGGGGGAGTCTGGCAGAGTCAGAGAGAGGAGAGGAAGCAGCAAACAGAGAGAGCGTGTGATACAGTGGCAGAGAGAGGAGAAAGATGCAGAGAGGCTGCTGAGAGGCAGAGTGTCAGAGAGGCTGCAGAGAGGCAAAGAGAGAGAGAGAGAGAGAGGAATGGAGGAGCCAGGAAGGCAGAGGAGAGACAGAGAGAGAGAGTCATAAGAGAGGCAGAGAAGCAAATGCATAGAGAGGCATAGACAAAGAGACTGGAAGAGAGAGAGTGAGTGAGAGAGAGACAGACAGAGAGAGAGAGCAGAGGCAAAGATGCAGAGAGGCAGAGACCAGAGAGGGAGAGAAGGAGAGTGATAGAGGCAGAGAGGGAGAGGAGAGGCACAGAGGCAAAGAGACAGGCAGAGAGAGGCAAAGAGGCAGAGAGAAAGAGAGGCAGAAGAGAGGAAGAGAGGCAGAGATAAAGCAGAGAGACGCAGAGAGAGAGACAGAGGAAAGGCAGATAGAGAGGTAGAGGAGAGGCAGTGAGGCAGAAAGAGAGAGAGGCAGAGTGGCAAGATAGGCAGAGGGAGAAAGAGGCAGGGAGAGTGACACCCAGAGAGTAGGAGTGAGAGAGGCAGTGAGGTAGAGAAAGACAGAGGAAGAGAGAGAGCGGCAGAGAAAGGAGAGGCAGAGAGGAAGAGAGAGAGAGAGGCAGCAAGCGAGGGGGAGATAGAGAGGTAAAAAGAAAGAGAAGTATAGGAAAGGTAGAGAGGCAGAGGAGAGGCCGAGTGAGAGGCATAGAGAAGGTTGTGAGACACAGAGAGAGAGGCAGAGAGGGAGAGAGCAGAGAGAGAGAGGAAGAGAGAGAGACAGAGAAATAGATGCAGATGTCAGGCAGATAGAGAGTCAGTGAGGCAGAGAGGAAGAGAGAATGTGATGCAGAAGAGAAGAAGAGAGGCAGAGATAAAGCAATGGGACCTAGATTGAGAGGCAGAGGAAAGGGAGAGAGTGAGAGGCAGAGGAGCGGCATAGATGTAGAAGACAGGCAGAAAGAGTAGCAGACGAGACTCAGTGAGGCCGATTGAGAGAGAGGCAGTATGGCAGAGATAGGCAGAGGGAGAGAGAGGGAAAGCGAGAGAGACTCAAAGAGAGTCAGAAAGAGAGGCAGGGAGGTAGAGAGAGACAGGGAGGCAGAGAGAGAGAGAGGAAGAGAGGCAAAGTCAGACAGAGAGCAGAGAGAGAGAGGCAGAGGACAGGCAGAGAGGAAGAGAGAGCGAGAGGCAGAGAGACAGAGGCAGAGAGAGGCAGAGAGGCAGAAAGAAAGAGAAGTGGAGGAGAGGTAGAGAGGCAGAGAGAAAGTAGAGAGAGAGAAAGAGAGAGAGAGTGGACAGACTTGTAGACAGGCAGAAGAGAGACAGAGAAGAAGATGCAAGGAGAGGCAGAAACAAAGAGACTGAGAGGCAGAGAGAAGGCGAGAGATAGAGAGGCAGAGTGGCAGAGGGGCAGAGAGAGTGAGGCTGAGAGAAAGAGAAGCAGAGGCAGAGAAGAAGCAGATAGAGAAAGGCACAGAGGCAGGGAGGAAGAAAGAGAGAGGCAGAGAGAGCTAGAGAGGCAGAGAGAAAGAGACGTAGAAGAGAGGAAAAGAGGCAGAGAGAAAGCAGAGTTAGAGAGAGAGAGAGACAGAGAAACAGAAGGAAGGCAGATAGAGAGGCAGAGAAGAGGCAGAGAATCAGATGTAGACAGAGGTAGACACAATGAGACTGAGAGTCACAAAGAGAGAGGCTACAGAGAGGCAGAGAGAGAGAGAGTGGAAGAGAGGTTGCAGAAAGTCAGAGAGCCACTGAGAGGAAGAGAGGTGACAGAGAGCGTGAGAGATGGTAGAGAGGCTGCAGAGATGCAGAGAGAGAGAGAGAGAGAGAGAGACTGCAGAGAGGGGCAGAGAGGAAGATGAGATGCAGAGAGGCAGAGAGACAGGCATTGAAACAGGCAGAGGAGAGGCAGACAGGCAAATAGTTGGTAGAGAGCGTGAGAGATGGCAGAGAGGCAGAAAAGGTAGAGAGGC
Source organism: Meriones unguiculatus (assembly GCF_030254825.1). Lineage (NCBI taxonomy): Eukaryota > Metazoa > Chordata > Mammalia > Rodentia > Muridae > Meriones > Meriones unguiculatus. The sequence goes on along the minus strand of NW_026843712.1, from coordinate 1,662,594 downwards.
TGCAGAGAGACAGAGACAGAGAGAGACATTGAAACAGTCAGAGGAGAGGCCGAATGGCAAAGAAGCAGAGAGCAGCAGAGAGAGGCAGAGGGGTAGAGTAGAGGCAGAGGGACAGAGGACTGGCAGAGGGACTGAAAGAGGCAAAAAGAGAGATGTAGAAGAGAGGCAGAGAGTCAGAAGAGAGGAGGATGGAGAGGCAGAGGAAAGGCAGAGGCTGATTGAGAGAGAGGCAGAAGAGAGGCAGGGAGGCAGAGCAAAAGCAGAGGGAGAGAGATAGAGAGGCAGAGGAAAGATAGAGAGGAAGAGGAGAGGCACATAGAAAGGCAGAGGAGAGGTAGAGAAGGAGATACAAAGGCAGAGACAAAGAGAATGAGAGGCAGAGAGAGACAGGGAAAGAGAGAAGGGTAGAGAGCAGAGAGAGAGGCAGAAAGGAAGAGAGCTACAGGCAGAGAGAGAGGCCGATAGGCAGAGAGAAAAGCAGAGAGAGATAGAGGCAAAGAGGGAGAGAGAGAGAGAGTGGCAGAGAGCAGAGATAGAGAGGGGAGTCAGGCAGAGTCAGAGAGAGAGGGAGCAGCAAACAGAGAGAGCGTGAGATACAGTGGCAGAGAGAGGAGAAAGATGCAGAGAGGCTGCTGAGAGGCAGAGTGTCAGAGAGGCAGCAGAGAGGCAGAGAGAGAGAGAGAGAGAGAGAGAGAGAGAGAGGCATGGAGGAGCCAGGAAGGCAGAGGAGAGACAGAGAGAGAGGCATAAGAGAGGCAGAGAAGCAAATGCATAGAGAGGCATAGACAAAGAGACTGGAAGAGAGAGAGAGAGTGAGTGAGAGAGAGAGACAGACAGAGAGAGAGAGCAGAGGCAAAGACGCAGAGAGGCAGAGACCAGAGATGGAGAGAAGGAGAGTGATAGAGGCAGAGAGGGAGAGGAGAGGCACAGAGGCAAAGAGACAGGCAGAGAGAGGCAAAGAGGCAGAGAGAAAGAGAGGCAGAAGAGAGGAAGAGAGGCAGAGATAAAGCAGAGAGACACAGAGAGAGAGACAGAGGAAAGGCAGATAGAGAGGCAGAGGAGAGGCAGAGAAGCAGGTGGAAGGAGAAGCAGGCAAAGAGACTGAGAGGCAGTAGAGAGCGAGAGAGAGAGAGGCAGAGAGCAGAGAGAGAGAGGCAGAGAGGAGGAGAGGAAGAAAGACAGAGGCAGAGAGAAGCAGAGAGGCAGAGAGAAAGAGTTATAAGAGAGGAAAAGAGGCAGAGATAAAGCAGAGGGACAGAGAGATAGAGGAAGAGGAAAGGCAGATAGAGAGGTAGAGGAGAGGCAGTGAGGCAGAAAGAGAGAGAGGCAGAGTGGCAAGATAGGCAGAGGGAGAAAGAGGCAGGGAGAGTGACACCCAGAGAGTAGGAGTTAGAGAGGCAGTGAGGTAGAGAAAGACAGAGGAAGAGAGAGAGCGGCAGAGAAAGGAGAGGCAGAGAGGAAGAGAGAGAGAGAGGCAGCGAGTGAGGGGGAGATAGAGAGGTAAAAAGAAAGAGAAGCATAGGAAAGGTAGAGAGGCAGAGGAAAGGCAGAGTGAGAGGCATAGAGAAGGTTGTGAGACACAGAGAGAGAGGCAGAGAGGGAGAGAGCAGAGAGAGAGACAGAGAAATAGATGCAGATGTCAGGCAGATAGAGAGTCAGTGAGGCAGAGAGGAAGAGAGAATGTGATGCAGAAGAGAAGAAGAGAGGCAGAGATAAAGCAATGGGACCTAGATTGAGAGGCAGAGGAAAGGCAGAGAGTGAGAGGCAGAGGAGAGGCAGAGAGGTAGAGGACAGGCAGATAGAGTGGCAGAGGAGAGTCAGGGAGGCCGATTGAGAGAGAGGCAGTATGGCAGAAATAGGCAGAGGGAGAGAGAGGGAAAGCGAGAGAGACTCAAAGAGAGTCAGAAAGAGAGGCAGGGAGGTAGAGAGAGACAGGGAGGCAGAGAGAGAGAGAGGAAGAGAGGCAAAGACAGACAGAGAGCAGAGAGAGAGAGGCAGAGGACAGGCAGAGAGGAAGAGAGAGCGAGAGGCAGAGAGAGGCAAACAGGCAGAAAGAAAGAGAAGTGGAGGAGAGATAGAGAGGCAGAGAGAAAGTAGAGAGAGAGAGAAAGAGAGAGAGAGAGGAAAGACTGGTAGACAGGCAGAGGAGAGGCAGAGAAGAAGATGCAAGGAGAGGCAGAAACAAAGAGACTGAGAGGCAGAGAGAAGGCGAGAGATAGAGAGGCAGAGTGGCAGTGGGGCAGAGAGAGTGAGGCTGAGAGAAAGAGAAGCAGAGGCAGAGAAGAAGCAGATAGAGAAAGGCACAGAGACAGGGAGGAAGAAAGAGAGAGGCAGAGAGATCTAGAGAGGCAGAGAGAAAGAGACGTAGAAGAGAGGAAAAGAGGCAGAGTTAGAGAGAGAAAGAGAGAGAGAGAGAGAGAGAGAGAGAGAGAGACAGAGAAACAGAAGGAAGGCAGATAGAGAGGCAGAGAAGAGGCAGAGAATCAGATGTAGACAGAGGTAGGCACAATGAGACTGAGAGTCACAGAGAGAGAGAGGCTACAGAGAGGCAGAGAGAGACAGAGTGGAGGAGCAGTGGCAGAGATGTTGCAGAAAGTCAGAGAGCCACTGAGAGGAAGAGAGGTGACAGAGAGCGTGAGAGATGGTAGAGAGGCTGCAGAGATGCAGAGAGAGAGAGAGAGAGAGAGAGAGAGAGACTGCAGAGAGAGGCAGAGAGGAAGATGAGATGCAGAGAGGCAGAGAGGCATTGAAACAGGCAGAGGAGAGGCAGACAGGCAAATAGTTGGTAGAGAGCGTGAGAGATGGCAGAGAGGCAGAAAATGTAGAGGCTGCAGAGAGAGAGAGAGAGAGAGAGACATTGAAACAGGCAGAGGAGAGGCAGAAAGGTAAAGGAGCAGAGCGGCAGAGAGAGGCAGAGGGGCAGAGTAGAGGCAGAGGGACAGAGGACAGGCAGAGGGACTGAGGAGAGGCAGAAAGAGAGATGAAGAAGAGAGGCAGAGAGTCAGAAGAGAGGAGGATGGAGAGGCAAAGGAAAGGCAGAGGCTGATTGAGAGAGAGGCAGAAGAGAGGCAGGGAGGCAGAGCCAAAGCAGAGGGGGAGAGATAGAGAGGCAGAGGAAAGATAGAGAGGAAGAGGAGAGGCACATAGAAAGGCAGAGGAGAGGTAGAGAAGGAGATACAAAGGCTGAGACAAAGAGAATGAGAGGCAGAGAGAGACAGGGAAAGAGAGAAGGGTAGAGAGCAGAGAGAGAGGCAGAAAAGAAGAGAGCTACAGGCAGAGAGAGAGGCCGATAGGCAGAGAGAAAAGCAGAGAGAGATAGAGGCAAAGAGGCAGAGAGAGAGAGAGTAGCAGAGAGCAGAGATAGAGAGGGGAGTCAGGCAGAGTCAGAGAGAGAGAGGGAGCAGCAAACAGAGAGAGCGTGAGATACAGTGGCAGAGAGAGGATAAAGATGCAGAGAGGCTGCTGAGAGGCAGAGTGTCAGAGAGGCAGCAGAGAGGCAGAGAGAGAGAGAGAAAGAGAGAGAGAGAGAGAGGCATGGAGGAGCCAGGAAGGCAGAGGAGAGACAGAGAGAGAGGCATAAGAGAGGCAGAGAAACAAATGCATAGAGAGGCATAGACAAAGAGACTGGAAGAGAGAGAGAGAGTGAGTGAGAGAGAAAGACAGACAGAGAGAGAGAGCAGAGGCAAAGACACAGAGAGGCAGAGACCAGAGAGGGAGAGAAGGAGAGTGATAGAGGCAGAGAGGGAGAGGAGAGGCACAGAGGCAAAGAGACAGGCAGAGAGAGGCAAAGAGGCAGAGAGAAAGAGAGGCAGAAGAGAGGAAGAGAGGCAGAGATAAAGCAGAGAGACACAGAGAGAGAGACAGAGGAAAGGCAGATAGAGAGGCAGAGGAGAGGCAGAGAAGCAGGTGGAAGGAGAAGCAGGCAAAGAGACTGAGAGGCAGAGAGAGAGCGAGAGATAGAGAGGCAGAGCAGCAGAGAGAGGCAGAGAGCAGAGAGAGAGAGGCAGAGAGGAGGAGAGGAAGAAAGACAGAGGCAGAGAGAAGCAGAGAGGCAGAGAGAAAGAGTTATAAGAGAGGAAAAGAGGCAGAGATAAAGCAGAGGGACAGAGAGATAGAGGAAGAGGAAAGGCAGATAGAGAGGTAGAGGAGAGGCAGTGAGGCAGAAAGAGAGAGAGGCAGAGTGGCAAGATAGGCAGAGGGAGAAAGAGGCAGGGAGAGTGACACCCAGAGAGTCGAGGGAGAGAGGCAGTGAGGTAGAGAAAGACAGAGGAAGAGAGAGAGCGGCAGAGAAAGGAGAGGCAGAGAGGAAGAGAGAGAGAGAGGCAGCGAGCGAGGGGGAGATAGAGAGGTAAAAAGAAAGAGAAGCATAGGAAAGGTAGAGAGGCAGAGGAGAGGCAGAGTGAGAGGCATAGAGAAGGTTGTGAGACACAGAGAAAGAGGCAGAGAGGGAGAGAGCAGAAAGAGAGAGACAGAGAGATAGATGCAGATGTCAGGCAGATAGAGAGTCAGTGAGGCAGAGAGGAAGAGAGAATGTGATGCAGAAGAGAAGAAGAGAGGCAGAGATAAAGCAATGGGACCTAGATAGAGAGGCAGAGGAAAGGCAGAGAGTGAGAGGCAGAGGAGAGGCAGAGAGGTAGAGGACAGGCAGATAGAGTGGCAGAGGAGAGTCAGGGAGGCCGATTGAGAGAGAGGCAGTATGGCAGAAATAGGCAGAGGGAGAGAGAGGGAAAGCGAGAGAGACTCAAAGAGAGTCAGAAAGAGAGGCAGGGAGGTAGAGAGAGACAGGGAGGCAGAGAGAGAGAGAGGAAGAGAGGCAAAGACAGACAGAGAGCAGAGAGAGAGAGGCAGAGGACAGGCAGAGAGGAAGAGAGAGCGAGAGGCAGAGAGACAGAGGCAGAGAGAGGCAGACAGGCAGAAAGAAAGAGACGTGGAGGAGAGGTAGAGAGGCAGAGAAAAAGTAGAGAGAGAGAGAAAGAGAGAGAGAGGAAATACTGGTAGAGAGGCAGAGGAGAGGCAGAAGACGATGCAAGGAGAGGCAGAAACAAAGAGACTGAGAGGCAGAGAGAAGGCGAGACATAGAGAGGCAGAGTGGCAGAGGGTCAGAGAGAGTGAGACTGAGAGAAAGAGTGGCAGAGGCAGAGAAGAAGCAGATAGAGAAAGCCACAGAGGCAGGGAGGAAGAAAGAGAGGCAGAGAGAGCTAGAGAGGCAGAGAGAAAGAGACGTAGAAGAGAGGAAAAGAGGCAGAGAGAAAGCAGAGTTAGAGAGAGAGAGAGACAGAGAAACAGAAGGAAGGCAGATAGAGAGGCAGAGAAGAGGCAGAGAATCAGATGTAGACAGAGGTAGACACTATGAGACTGAGAGTCACAAAGAGAGAGGCTACAGAGAGGCAGAGAGAGAGAGAGTGGAAGAGAGGTTGCAGAAAGTCAGAGAGCCACTGAGAGGAAGAGAGGTGACAGAAAGCGTGAGAGATGGTAGAGAGGCTGCAGAGATGCAGAGAGAGAGAGAGAGAGAGAGAGAGAGAGAGAGAGAGACTGCTGAGAGAGGCAGAGAGGAAGATGAGATGCAGAGAGGCAGAGAGGCATTGAAACAGGCAGAGGAGAGGCAGACAGGCAAATAGTTGGTAGAGAGCGTGAGAGATGGCAGAGAGGCAGAAAAGGTAGAGAGGCTGCAGAGAGACAGAGACAGCGAGAGACATTGCAACAGTCAGAGGAGAGGCAGAAAGGCAAAGAAGCAGAGAGCGGCAGAGAGAGGCAGAGGGGCAGAGTAGAGGCAGAGGGACAGAGGACAGGCAGAGGGACTGAGGAGAGGCAGAAAGAGAGATGAAGAAGAGAGGCAGAGAGTCAGAAGAGAGGAGGATGGAGAGGCAGAGGAAAGGCAGAGGCTGATTGAGAGAGAGGCAGAAGAGAGGCAGGGAGGCAGAGCAAAAGCAGAGGGGGAGAGATAGAGAGGCAGAGGAAAGATAGAGAGGAAGAGGAGAGGCACATAGAAAGGCAGAGGAGAGGTAGAGAAGGAGATACAAAGGCAGAGACAAAGAGAATGAGAGGCAGAGAGAGACAGGGAAAGAGAGAAGGGTAGAGAGCAGAGAGAGAGGCAGAAAGGAAGAGAGCTACAGGCAGAGAGAGAGGCCGATAGGCAGAGAGAAAAGCAGAGAGAGATAGAGGCAAAGAGGCAGAGAGAGAGAGAGAAAGTGGGAGAGAGCAGAGATAGAGAGGGGAGTCAGGCAGAGGCAGAGAGAGAGAGAGGAAGCAGCAAACAGAGAGAGTGTGAGATACAGTGGCAGAGAGAGGAGAAAGATGCAGAGAGGCTGCTGAGAGGCAGAGTGTCAGAGAGGCAGCAGAGAGGCAGAGGGAGAGAGAGAGAGAGAGAGAGAGAGAGAGAGAGGCATGGAGGAGCCAGGAAGGCAGAGGAGAGACAGAGAGAGAGAGTCATAAGAGAGGCAGAGAAGCAAATGCATAGAGAGGCATAGACAAAGAGACTGGAAGAGAGAGAGAGAGTGAATGAGAGAGAGACAGACAGAGAGAGAGAGCAGAGGCAAAGACGCAGAGAGGCAGAGACCAGAGAGGGAGAGAAAGAGAGTGATAGAGGCAGAGAGGGAGAGGAGAGGCACAGAGGCAAAGAGACAGGCAGAGAGAGGCAAAGAGGCAGAGAGGCAGAAGAGAGGAAGAGAGGCAGAGATAAAGCAGAGAGACACAGAGAGAGAGACAGAGGAAAGGCAGATAGAGAGGCAGAGGAGAGGCAGAGAAGCAGGTGGAAGGAGAAGCAGGCAAAGAGACTGAGAGGCAGAGAGAGAGCGAGAGATAGAGAGGCAGAGTGGCAGAGAGAGGCAGAGAGCAGAGAGAGAGAGGCAGAGAGGAGGAGAGGAAGAAAGACAGAGGCAGAGAGAAGCAGAGAGGCAGAGAGAAAGAGTTATAAGAGAGGAAAAGAGGCAGAGATAAAGCAGAGGGACAGAGAGATAGAGGAAGAGGAAAGGCAGATAGAGAGGTAGAGGAGAGGCAGTGAGGCAGAAAGAGAGAGAGGCAGAGTGGCAAGATAGGCAGAGGGAGAAAGAGGCAGGGAGAGTGACACCCAGAGAGTAGGAGTGAGAGAGGCAGTGAGGTAGAGAAAGACAGAGGAAGAGAGAGAGCGGCAGAGAAAGGAGAGGCAGAGAGGAAGAAAGAGAGAGAGGCAGCGAGCGAGGGGGAGATAGAGAGGTAAAAAGAAAGAGAAGCATAGGAAAGGTAGAGAGGCAGAGGAGAGGCCGAGTGAGAGGCATAGAGAAGGTTGTGAGACACAGAGAGAGAGGCAGAGAGGGAGAGAGCAGAGAGAGAGACAGAGAAATAGATGCAGATGTCAGGCAGATAGAGAGTCAGTGAGGCAGGGAGGAAGAGAGAATGTGATGCAGAAGAGAAGAAGAGAGGCAGAGATAAAACAATGGGACCTAGATAGAGAGGAAGAGGAAAGGCAGAGAGTGAGAGGCAGAGGAGAGGCAGAGAGGTAGAGGACAGGCAGATAGAGTGGCAGAGGAGAGTCAGTGAGGCCGATTGAGAGAGAGGCAGTATGGCAGAGATAGGCAGAGGGAGAGAGAGGGAAAGCGAGAGAGACTCAAAGAGTCAGAAAGAGAGGCAGGGAGGTAGAGAGAGACAGGGAGGCAGAGAGAGAGAGAGGAAGAGAGGCAAAGACAGACAGAGAGCAGAGAGAGAGAGGCAGAGGACAGGCAGAGAGGAAGAGAGAGCGAGAGGCAGAGAGACAGAGGCAGAGAGAGGCAGACAGGCAGAAAGAAAGAGAAGTGGAGGAGAGGTAGAGAGGCAGAGAGAAAGTAGAGAGAGTGAGAAAGAGAGAGAGAGAGGAAAGACTGGTAGACAGGCAGAGGAGAGGCAGAGAAGAAGATGCAAGGAGAGGCAAAAACAAAGAGACTGAGAGGCAGAGAGAAGGTGAGAGATAGAGAGGCAGAGTGGCAGAGGGGCAGAGAGAGTGAGGCTGAGAGAAAGAGTGGCAGAGGCAGAGAAGAAGCAGATAGAGAAAGGCACAGAGGCAGGGAGGAAGAAAGAGAGAGGCAGAGAGAGCTAGAGAGGCAGAGAGAAAGAGACGTAGAAGAGAGGAAAAGAGGCAGAGAGAAAGCAGAGTTAGAGAGAGAGAGAGAGAGAGAGAGAGAGAGAGAGAGAGAGAAACAGAAGGAAGGCAGATAGAGAGGCAGAGAAGAGGCAGAGAATCAGATGTAGACAGAGGTAGACACAATGAGACTGAGAGTCACAAAGAGAGAGGCTACAGAGAGGCAGAGAGAGAGAGTGGAAAAGAGGTTGCAGAAAGTCAGAGAGCCACTGAGAGGAAGAGAGGTGACAGAAAGCGTGAGAGATGGTAGAGAGGCTGCAGAGAGAGAGAGAGAGAGAGAGAGAGAGAGAGAGACTGCAGAGAGAGTCAGAGAGGAAGATGAGATGCAGAGAGGCAGAGAGACAGGCATTGAAACAGGCAGAGGAGAGGCAGACAGGCAAATAGTTGGTAGAGAGCGTGAGAGATGGCAGAGAGGCAGAAAAGGTAGAGAGGCTGCAGAGAGACAGAGACAGAGAGAGACATTGAAACAGTCAGAAGAGAGGCAGAAAGGCAAAGAAGCAGAGAGCGGCAGAGAGAGGCAGAGGGGCAGATTAGAGGCAGAGGGACAGAGGACAGGCAGAGGGACTGAGGAGAGGCAGAAAGAGAGATGAAGAAGAGAGGCAGAGAGTCAGAAGAGAGGAGGATGGAGAGGCAGAGGAAAGGCAGAGGCTGATTGAGAGAGAGGCAGAAGAGAGGCAGGGAGGCAGAGCAAAAGCAGAGGGGGAGAGATAGAGAGGCAGAGGAAAGATAGAGAGGAAGAGGAGAGGCACATAGAAAGGCAGAGGAGAGGTAGAGAAGGAGATACAAAGGCAGAGACAAAGAGAATGAGAGGCAGAGAGAGACAGGGAAAGAGAGAAGGGTAGAGAGCAGAGAGAGAGGCAGAAAGGAAGAGAGCTACAGGCAGAGAGAGAGGCCGATAGGCAGAGAGAAAAGCAGAGAGAGATAGAGGCAAAGAGGGAGAGAGAGAGAGAGAGAGAGTGGCAGAGAGCAGAGATAGAGAGGGGGAGTCAGGCAGAGTCAGAGAGAGAGAGAGGAAGCAGCAAACAGAGAGAGCGTGTGATACAGTGGCAGAGAGAGGAGAAAGATGCAGAGAGGCTGCTGAGAGACAGAGTGTCAGAGAGGCAGCAGAGAGGCAAAGAGAGAGAGAGAGAGAGAGAGAGAGAGAGAGAGAGGCATGGAGGAGCCAGGAAGGCAGAGGAGAGACAGAGAGAGAGAGTCATAAGAGAGGCAGAGAAGCAAATGCATAGAGAGGCATAGACAAAGAGACTGGAAGAGAGAGAGAGAGTGAGTGAGAGAGAGACAGACAGAGAGAGAGAGCAGAGGCAAAGACGCAGAGAGGCAGAGACCAGAGAGGGAGAGAAAGAGAGTGATAGAGGCAGAGAGGGAGAGGAGAGGCACAGAGGCAAAGAGACAGGCAGAGAGAGGCAAAGAGGCAGAGAGAAAGAGAGGCAGAGAGAGGAAGAGAGGCAGAGATAAAGCAGAGAGACGCAGAGAGAGAGACAGAGGAAAGGCAGATAGAGAGGTAGAGGAGAGGCAGTGAGGCAGAAAGAGAGAGAGGCAGAGTGGCAAGATAGGCAGAGGGAGAAAGAGGCAGGGAGAGTGACACCCAGAGAGTGGAGTGAGAGAGGCAGTGAGGTAGAGAAAGACAGAGGAAGAGAGAGAGCGGCAGAGAAAGGAGAGGCAGAGAGGAAGAGAGAGAGAGAGGCAGCAAGCGAGGGGGAGATAGAGAGGTAAAAAGAAAGAGAAGCATAGGAAAGGTACAGAGGCAGAGGAGAGGCAGAGTGAGAGGCATAGAGAAGGTTGTGAGACACAGAGAGAGAGGCAGAGAGGGAGAGAGCAGAGAGAGAGAGGAAGAGAGAGAGACAGAGAAATAGATGCAGATGTCAGGCAGATAGAGAGTCAGTGAGGCAGAGAGGAAGAGAGAATGTGATGCAGAAGAGAAGAAGAGAGGCAGAGATAAAGCAATGGGACCTAGATAGAGAGGCAGAGGAAAGGCAGAGAGTAAGAGGCAGAGGAGAGGCAGAGAGGTAGAGGACAGGCAGATAGAGTGGCAGAGGAGAGTCAGGGAGGCCGATTGAGAGAGAGGCAGTATGGCAGAAATAGGCAGAGGGAGAGAGAGGGAAAGCGAGAGAGACTCAAAGAGAGTCAGAAAGAGAGGCAGGGAGGTAGAGAGAGACAGGGAGGCAGAGAGAGAGAGAGGAAGAGAGGCAAAGACAGACAGAGAGCAGAGAGAGAGAGGCAGAGGACAGGCAGAGAGGAAGAGAGAGCGAGAGGCAGAGAGACAGAGGCAGAGAGAGGCAGACAGGCAGAAAGAAAGAGACGTGGAGGAGAGGTAGAGAGGCAGAGAAAAAGTAGAGAGAGAGAGAAAGAGAGAGAGAGGAAATACTGGTAGAGAGGCAGAGGAGAGGCAGAAGACGATGCAAGGAGAGGCAGAAACAAAGAGACTGAGAGGCAGAGAGAAGGCGAGACATAGAGAGGCAGAGTGGCAGAGGGTCAGAGAGAGTGAGACTGAGAGAAAGAGTGGCAGAGGCAGAGAAGAAGCAGATAGAGAAAGCCACAGAGGCAGGGAGGAAGAAAGAGAGGCAGAGAGAGCTAGAGAGGCAGAGAGAAAGAGACGTAGAAGAGAGGAAAAGAGGCAGAGAGAAAGCAGAGTTAGAGAGAGAGAGAGAGAGACAGAGAAACAGAAGGAAGGCAGATAGAGAGGCAGAGAAGAGGCAGAGAATCAGATGTAGACAGAGGTAGACACTATGAGACTGAGAGTCACAAAGAGAGAGGCTACAGAGAGGCAGAGAGAGAGAGAGTGGAAGAGAGGTTGCAGAAAGTCAGAGAGCCACTGAGAGGAAGAGAGGTGACAGAAAGCGTGAGAGATGGTAGAGAGGCTGCAGAGATGCAGAGAGAGAGAGAGAGAGAGAGAGAGAGAGAGAGAGAGACTGCTGAGAGAGGCAGAGAGGAAGATGAGATGCAGAGAGGCAGAGAGGCATTGAAACAGGCAGAGGAGAGGCAGACAGGCAAATAGTTGGTAGAGAGCGTGAGAGATGGCAGAGAGGCAGAAAAGGTAGAGAGGCTGCAGAGAGACAGAGACAGAGAGAGACATTGCAACAGTCAGAGGAGAGGCAGAAAGGCAAAGAAGCAGAGAGCGGCAGAGAGAGGCAGAGGGGCAGAGTAGAGGCAGAGGGACAGAGGACAGGCAGAGGGACTGAGGAGAGGCAGAAAGAGAGATGAAGAAGAGAGGCAGAGAGTCAGAAGAGAGGAGGATGGAGAGGCAGAGGAAAGGCAGAGGCTGATTGAGAGAGAGGCAGAAGAGAGGCAGGGAGGCAGAGCAAAAGCAGAGGGGGAGAGATAGAGAGGCAGAGGAAAGATAGAGAGGAAGAGGAGAGGCACATAGAAAGGCAGAGGAGAGGTAGAGAAGGAGATACAAAGGCAGAGACAAAGAGAATGAGAGGCAGAGAGAGACAGGGAAAGAGAGAAGGGTAGAGAGCAGAGAGAGAGGCAGAAAGGAAGAGAGCTACAGGCAGAGAGAGAGGCCGATAGGCAGAGAGAAAAGCAGAGAGAGATAGAGGCAAAGAGGCAGAGAGAGAGAGAGAAAGTGGGAGAGAGCAGAGATAGAGAGGGGAGTCAGGCAGAGGCAGAGAGAGAGAGAGGAAGCAGCAAACAGAGAGAGTGTGAGATACAGTGGCAGAGAGAGGAGAAAGATGCAGAGAGGCTGCTGAGAGGCAGAGTGTCAGAGAGGCAGCAGAGAGGCAGAGAGAGAGAGAGAGAGAGAGAGAGAGAGGCATGGAGGAGCCAGGAAGGCAGAGGAGAGACAGAGAGAGAGAGTCATAAGAGAGGCAGAGAAGCAAATGCATAGAGAGGCATAGACAAAGAGACTGGAAGAGAGAGAGAGAGTGAATGAGAGAGAGACAGACAGAGAGAGAGAGCAGAGGCAAAGACGCAGAGAGGCAGAGACCAGAGAGGGAGAGAAAGAGAGTGATAGAGGCAGAGAGGGAGAGGAGAGGCACAGAGGCAAAGAGACAGGCAGAGAGAGGCAAAGAGGCAGAGAGGCAGAAGAGAGGAAGAGAGGCAGAGATAAAGCAGAGAGACACAGAGAGAGAGACAGAGGAAAGGCAGATAGAGAGGCAGAGGAGAGGCAGAGAAGCAGGTGGAAGGAGAAGCAGGCAAAGAGACTGAGAGGCAGAGAGAGAGCGAGAGATAGAGAGGCAGAGCGGCAGAGAGAGGCAGAGAGCAGAGAGAGAGAGGCAGAGAGGAGGAGAGGAAGAAAGACAGAGGCAGAGAGAAGCAGAGAGGCAGAGAGAAAGAGTTATAAGAGAGGAAAAGAGGCAGAGATAAAGCAGAGGGACAGAGAGATAGAGGAAGAGGAAAGGCAGATAGAGAGGTAGAGGAGAGGCAGTGAGGCAGAAAGAGAGAGAGGCAGAGTGGCAAGATAGGCAGAGGGAGAAAGAGGCAGGGAGAGTGACACCCAGAGAGTAGGAGTGAGAGAGGCAGTGAGGTAGAGAAAGACAGAGGAAGAGAGAGAGCGGCAGAGAAAGGAGAGGCAGAGAGGAAGAAAGAGAGAGAGGCAGCGAGCGAGGGGGAGATAGAGAGGTAAAAAGAAAGAGAAGCATAGGAAAGGTAGAGAGGCAGAGGAGAGGCCGAGTGAGAGGCATAGAGAAGGTTGTGAGACACAGAGAGAGAGGCAGAGAGGGAGAGAGCAGAGAGAGAGACAGAGAAATAGATGCAGATGTCAGGCAGATAGAGAGTCAGTGAGGCAGGGAGGAAGAGAGAATGTGATGCAGAAGAGAAGAAGAGAGGCAGAGATAAAACAATGGTACCTAGATAGAGAGGAAGAGGAAAGGCAGAGAGTGAGAGGCAGAGGAGAGGCAGAGAGGTAGAGGACAGGCAGATAGAGTGGCAGAGGAGAGTCAGGGAGGCCGATTGAGAGAGAGGCAGTATGGCAGAAATAGGCAGAGGGAGAGAGAGGGAAAGCGAGAGAGACTCAAAGAGAGTCAGAAAGAGAGGCAGGGAGGTAGAGAGAGACAGGGAGGCAGAGAGAGAGAGAGGAAGAGAGGCAAAGACAGACAGAGAGCAGAGAGAGAGAGGCAGAAAACAGGCAGACAGGAAGACAGAGCGAGAGGCAGAAGACAGAGGCAGAGAGAGGCAGACAGGCAGAAAGAAAGAGAAGTGGAGGAGAGATAGAGAGTCAGAGAGAAAGTAGAGAGAGAGAGAAAGAGAGAGAGGAAAGACTGGTAGACAGGCAGAGGAGAGGCAGAGAAGAAGATGCAAGGAGAGGCAGAAACAAAGAGACTGAGAGGCAGAGAGAAGGCGAGAGATAGAGAGGCAGAGTGGCAGTTGGGTAGAGAGAGTGAGGCTGAGAGAAAGAGAGGCAGAGGCAGAGAAGAAGCAGATAGAGAAAGGCACAGAGGCAGGGAGGAAGAAAGAGAGAGGCAAAGAGATCTAGAGAGGCAGAGAGAAAGAGACGTAGAAGAGAGGAAAAGAGGCAGAGTTAGAGAGAGAGAGAAAGAGAGAGACAGAGAAACAAAAGGAAGGCAGATAGAGAGGCAGAGAAGAGGCAGAGAATCAGATGTAGACAGAGGTAGACACAATGAGACTGAGAGTCACAGAGAGAGAGAGGCTACAGAGAGGCAGAGAGAGAGAGAGTGGAAGAGCAGTGGCAGAGATGTTGCAGAAAGTCAGAGAGCCACTGAGAGGAAGAGAGGTGACAGAGAGCGTGCAAGATGGTAGAGAGGCTGCAGAGATGCAGAGAGAGAGAGAGAGAGAGAGACTGCAGAGAGAGGCAGAGAGGAAGATGAGATGCGGAGAGGCAGAGAGACAGGCATTGAAACAGGCAGAGGAGAGGCAGACAGGCAAATAGTTGGTAGAGAGCGTGAGAGATGGCAGAGAGGCAGAAAAGGTAGAGAGGCTGCAGAGAGAAAGAGAGAGAGAGACATTGAAACAGGCAGAGGAGAGGCAGAAAGGCAAAGGAGCAGAGAGCGGCAGAGAGAGGCAGAGGGGCAGAGTAGAGGCAGAGGGACAGAGGACAGGCAGAGGGACTGAGGAGAGGCAGAAAGAGAGATGAAGAAGAGAGGCAGAGAGTCAGAAGAGAGGAGGATGGAGAGGCAGAGGAAAGGCAGAGGCTGATTGAGAGAGAGGCAGAAGAGAGGCAGGGAGGCAGAGCCAAAGCAGAGGGGGAGAGATAGAGAGGCAGAGGAAAGATAGAGAGGAAGAGGAGAGGCACATAGAAAGGCAGAGGAGAGTTAGAGAAGGAGATACAAAGGCAGAGACAAAGAGAATGAGAGGCAGAGAGAGACAGGGAAAGAGAGAAGGGTAGAGAGCAGAGAGAGAGGCAGAAAGGAAGAGAGCTACAGGCAGAGAGAGAGGCCGATAAGCAGAGAGAAAAGCAGAGAGAGAGAGAGGCAAAGAGGGAGAGAGAGAGAGAGAGAGAGTGGCAGAGAGCAGAGATAGAGAGGGGGAGTCAGGCAGAGTCAGAGAGAGAGAGAGGAAGCAGCAAACAGAGAGAGCGTGTGATACAGTGGCAGAGAGAGGAGAAAGATGCAGAGAGGCTGCTGAGAGACAGAGTGTCAGAGAGGCAGCAGAGAGGCAAAGAGAGAGAGAGAGAGAGAGAGAGGCATGGAGGAGCCAGGAAGGCAGAGGAGAGACAGAGAGAGAGAGTCATAAGAGAGGCAGAGAAGCAAATGCATAGAGAGGCATAGACAAAGAGAATGGAAGAGAGAGAGAGAGTGAGTGAGAGAGAGACAGACAGAGAGAGAGAGCAGAGGCAAAGACGCAGAGAGGCAGTGACCAGAGAGGGAGAGAAAGAGAGTGATAGAGGCAGAGAGGGAGAGGAGAGGCACAGAGGCAAAGAGACAGGCAGAGAGAGGCAAAGAGGCAGAGAGAAAGAGAGGCAGAAGAGAGGAAGAGAGGCAGAGATAAAGCAGAGAGACGCAGAGAGAGAGACAGAGGAAAGGCAGATAGAGAGGTAGAGGAGAGGCAGTGAGGAAGAAAGAGAGAGAGGCAGAGTGGCAAGATAGGCAGAGGGAGAAAGAGGCAGGGAGAGTGACACCCAGAGAGTGGAGTGAGAGAGGCAGTGAGGTAGAGAAAGACAGAGGAAGAGAGAGAGCGGCAGAGAAAGGAGAGGCAGAGAGGAAGAGAGAGAGAGAGGCAGAAGAGAGGAAGAGAGGCAGAGATAAAGCAGAGAGACACAGAGAGAGAGACAGAGGAAAGGCAGATAGAGAGGCAGAGGAGAGGCAGAGAAGCAGGTGGAAGGAGAAGCAGGCAAAGAGACTGAGAGGCAGAGAGAGAGCGAGAGATAGAGAGGCAGAGCGGCAGAGAGAGGCAGAGAGCAGAGAGAGAGAGGCAGAGAGGAGAAGAGGAAGAAAGACAGAGGCAGAGAGAAGCAGAGAGGCAGAGAGAAAGAGTTATAAGAGAGGAAAAGAGGCAGAGATAAAGCAGAGGGACAGAGAGATAGACGAAGAGGAAAGGCAGATAGAGAGGTAGAGGAGAGGCAGTGAGGCAGAAAGAGAGAGAGGCAGAGTGGCAAGATAGGCAGAGGGAGAAAGAGGCATGGAGAGTGACACCCAGAGAGTAGGAGTGAGAGAGGCAGTGAGGTAGAGAAAGACAGAGGAAGAGAGAGAGCGGCAGAGAAAGGAGAGGCAGAGAGGAAGAGAGAGCGAGAGGCAGAGAGACAGAGGCAGAGAGAGGCAGAGAGGCAGAAAGAAAGAGAAGTGGAGGAGAGGTAGAGAGGCAGAGAAAAAGTAGAGAGAGAGAGAGAAAGAGAGAGAGAGGAAAGACTGGTAGAGAGGCAGAGGAGAGGCAGAGAAGAAGATGCAAGGAGAGGCAGAAACAAAGAGACTGAGAGGCAGAGAGAAGGCGAGAGATAGAGAGGCAGAGTGGCAGAGGGGCAGAGAGAGTGAGGCTGAGATAAAGAGAGGCAGAGGCAGAGAAGAAGCAGATAGAGAAAGCACAGAGGCAGGCAGGAAGAAAGAGAGAGGCAGAGAGAGCTAGAGAGGCAGAGAGAAAGAGACGTAGAAGAGAGGAAAAGAGGCAGAGAGAAAGCAGAGTTAGAGAGAGAAAGAGAGAGAGAGAGACAGAGAAACAGAAGGAAGGTAGATAGAGAGGCAGAGAAGAGGCAGAGAATCAGATGTAGACAGAGGTAGACACAATGAGACTGAGAGTCTCAGAGAGAAAGAGGCTACAGAGAGGCAGAGAGAGAGAGAGTGGAAGAGGAGTGGCAGAGAGGTTGCAGAAAGTCAGAGAGCCACTGAGAGGAAGACAGGTGGCAGAGATTGTGAGAGATGGTAGAGAGGCTGCAGAGATGCAGAGAGAGAGAGAGAGAGAGAGAGAGAGAGAGAGAGACTGCAGAGAGAGGCAGAGAGGAAGATGAGATGCAGAGAGGCAGAGAGACAGGCATTGAAACAGGCAGAGGAGAGGCAGACAGGCAAATAGTTGGTAGAGAGCGTGAGAGATGGCAGAGAGGCAGAAAAGGTAGAGAGGCTGTTGAGAGACAGAGAGAGAGAGACATTGAAACAGGCAGAGGAGAGGCAGAAAGGCAAAGGAGCAGAGAGCGGCAGAGAGAGGCAGAGGGGCAGAGTACAGGCAGAGGGACAGAGGACAGGCAGAGGGACTGAGGAGAGGCAGAAAGAGAGATGAAGAAGAGAGGCAGAGAATCAGAAGAGAGGAGGATGGAGAGGCAGAGGAAAGGCAGAGGCTGATTGAGAGAGAGGCAGAAGAGAGGCAGGGAGGCAGAGCAAAAGCAGAGGGGGATAGATAGAGAGGGAGAGGAAAGATAGAGAGGAAGAGGAGAGGCACATAGAAAGGCAGAGGAGAGGTAGAGAAGGAGATACAAAGGCAGAGACAAAGAGAATGAGAGGCAGAGAGAGACAGGGAAAGAGAGAAGGGTAGAGAGCAGAGAGAGAGGCAGAAAGGAAGAGAGCTACAGGCAGAGAGAGAGGCCGATAGGCAGAGAGAAAAGCAGAGAGAGATAGAGGCAAAGAGGTAGAGAGAGAGAGAGAGAGTGGCAGAGAGCAGAGATAGAGAGGGGAGTCAGGCAGAGGCAGAGAGAGAGAGAGGAAGCAGCAAACAGAGAGAGCGTGAGATACAGTGGCAGAGAGAGGAGAAAGATGCTGAGAGGCTGCTGAGAGGCAGAGTGTCAGAGAGGCAGCAGAGAGGCAGAGAGAGAGAGAGAGATAGAGAGGCATGGAGGAGCCAGGAAGGCAGAGGAGAGACAGAGAGAGAGAGTCATAAGAGAGGCAGAGAAGCAAATGCATAGAGAGGCATAGACAAAGAGACTGGAAGAGAGAGAGAGAGTGAGTGAGAGAGAGACAGACAGACAGAGAGAGCAGAGGCAAAGACACAGAGAGGCAGAGAGGGAGAGGAAGAGAGTGATAGAGGCAGAGAGGGAGAGGAGAGGCACAGAGGCAAAGAGACAGGCAGAGAGAGGCAAAGAGGCAGAGAGAAAGAGAGGCAGAAGAGAGGAAGAGAGGCAGAGATAAAGCAGAGAGACAGAGAGAGAGAGACAGAGGAAAGGCAGATAGAGAGGCACAGGAGAGGCAGAGAAGCAGGTGGAAGGAGAAGCAGGCAAAGAGACTGAGAGGCAGAGAGAGAGCGAGAGATAGAGAGGCAGAGCGGCAGAGAGAGGCAGAGAGCAGAGAGAGAGAGGCAGAGAGGAGGAGAGGAAGAAAGACAGAGGCAGAGAGAAGCAGAGAGGCAGAGAGAAAGAGTTATAAGAGAGGAAAAGAGGCAGAGATAAAGCAGAGGGACAGAGAGATAGAGGAAGAGGAAAGGCAGATAGAGAGGTAGAGGAGAGGCAGTGAGGCAGAAAGAGAGAGAGGCAGAGTGGCAAGATAGACAGAGGGAGAAAGAGGCAGGGAGAGTGACACCCAGAGAGTAGGAGTGAGAGAGGCAGTGAGGTAGAGAAAGACAGAGGAAGAGAGAGAGCGGCATAGAAAGGAGAGGCAGAGAGGAAGAGAGAGAGAGAGAGGCAGCGAGCAAGGGGGAGATAGAGACGTAAAAAGAAAGAGAAGCATAGGAAAGGTAGAGAGGCAGAGGAGAGGCCGAGTGAGAGGCATAGAGAAGGTTGTGAGACACAGAGAGAGAGGCAGAGAGGGAGAGAGCAGAGAGAGAGAGAAGAAGAGAGAGAGACAGAGAAATAGATGCAGATGTCAGGCAGATAGAGAGTCAGTGAGGCAGAGAGGAAGAGAGAATGTGATGCAGAAGAGAAGAAGAGAGGCAGAGATAAAGCAATGGGACCTAGATAGAGAGGCAGAGGAAAGGCAGAGAGTGAGTGGCAGAGGAGAGGCAGAGAGGTAGAGGACAGGCAGATAGAGTGGCAGAGGAGAGTCAGGGAGGCCGATTGAGAGAGAGGCAGTATGGCAGAAATAGGCAGAGGGAGAGAGAGGGAAAGCGAGAGAGACTCAAAGAGAGTCAGAAAGAGAGGCAGGGAGGTAGAGAGAGACAGGGAGGCAGAGAGAGAGAGAGGAAGAGAGGCAAAGACAGACAGAGAGCAGAGAGAGAGAGGCAGAGGACAGGCAGAGAGGAAGAGAGAGCGAGAGGCAGAGAGACAGAGGCAGAGAGAGGCAGACAGGTAGAAAGAAAGAGAAGTGGAGGAGAGATAGAGAGGCAGAGAGAAAGTAGAGAGAGAGAGAAAGAGAGAGAGAGGAAAGACTAGTAGACAGGCAGAGGAGAGGCAGAGAAGAAGATGCAAGGAGAGGCAGAAACAAAGAGACTGAGAGGCAGAGAGAAGGCGAGAGATAGAGAGGCAGAGGGGCAGTGGGGCAGAGAGAGTGAGGCTGAGAGAAAGAGAGGCAGAGGCAGAGAAGAAGCAGATAGAGAAAGGCACAGAGGCAGGGAGGAAGAAAGAGAGAGGCAGAGAGATCTAGAGAGGCAGAGAGAAAGAGACATAGAAGAGAGGAAAAGAGGCAGAGTTAGAGAGAGAGAGAGAGAGAGAGAGAGAGACAGAGAGAGAGACAGAGACAGAGAAACAGAAGGAAGGCAGATAGAGAGGCAGAGAAGAGGCAGAGAATTAGATGTAGACAGAGGTAGACACAATGAGACTGAGAGTCACAGAGAGAGAGAGGCTACAGAGAGGCAGAGAGAGAGAGAGTGGAAGAGCAGTGGCAGAGAGGTTGCAGAAAGTCAGAGAGCCACTGAGAGGAAGAGAGGTGACAGAGAGCGTGAGAGATGGTAGAGAGGCTGCAGAGATGCAGAGAGAGAGAGAGAGAGAGAGAGAGAGAGAGAGAGAGAGAGAGAGACTGCAGAGAGAGGCAGAGAGGAAGATGAGATGCAGAGAGGCAGAGAGACAGGCATTGAAACAGGCAGAGGATAGGCAGACAGGCAAATAGTTGGTAGAGAGCGTGAGCGATGGCAGAGAGGCAGAAAAGGTAGAGAGGCTGCAGAGAGACAGAGAGAGAGAGAAAGACATTGAAACAGTCAGAGGAGAGGCAGAAAGGCAAAGAAGCAGAGAGCGGCAGAGAGAGGCAGAGGGGCAGAGTAGAGGCAGAGGGACAGAGGACAGGCAGAGGGACTGAGGAGAGGCAGAAAGAGAGATGAAGAAGAGAGGCAGATAGTTAGAAGAGAGGAGGATGGAGAGGCAGAGGAAAGGCAGAGGCTAATTGAGAGAGAGGCAGAAGAGAGGCAGGGAGGCAGAGCAAAAGCAGAGGGGGAGAGATAGAGAGCCAGAGGAAAGATAGAGAGGAAGAGGAGAGGCACATAGAAAGGCAGAGGAGAGTTAGAGAAGGAGATACAAAGGCAGAGACAAAGAGAATGATAGGCAGAGAGAGAGACAGGGAAAGAGAGAAGGGTAGAGAGCAGAGAGAGAGGCAGAAAGGAAGAGAGCTACAGGCAGAGAGAGAGGCCGATAGGCAGAGAGAAAAGCAGAGAGAGATAGAGGCAAAGAGGCAGAGAGAGAGAGAGAGGCATGGAGGAGCCAGGAAGGCAGAGGAGAGACAGAGAGAGAGAGAGTCATAAGAGAGGCAGAGAAGCAAATGCATAGAGAGGCATAGACAAAGAGACTGGAAGAGAGAGAGAGAGTGAGTGAGAGAGAGAGACAGACAGAGAGAGCAGAGACAAAGATGCAGAGAGGCAGAGACCAGAGAGGGAGAGAAGGAGACTGATAGAGGCAGAGAGGGAGAGGAGAGGCACAGAGGCAAAGAGACAGGCAGAGAGAGGCAAAGAGGCAGAGAGAAAGAGAGGCAGAAGAGAGGAAGAGAGGCAGAGATAAAGCAGAGAGACAGAGAGAGAGAGACAGAGGAAAGGCAGATAGAGAGGCAGAGGAGAGGCAGAGAAGCAGGTGGAAGGAGAAGCAGGCAAAGAGACTGAGAAGCAGAGAGAGAGCGAGAGATAGAGAGGCAGAGCGGCAGAGAGAGGCAGAGAGCAAAGAGAGAGAGGCAGAGAGGAAGAGAGGAAGAAAGACAGAGGCAGAGAGAAGCAGAGAGGCAGAGAGAAGGAGTTATAAGAGAGGAAAAGAGGCAGAGATAAAGCAGAGGGACAGAGAGATAGAGGAAGAGGAAAGGCAGATAGAGAGGCAGAGGAGAGGCAGTGAGGCAGAAAGAGAGAGAGGCAGAGTGGCAAGATAGGCAGAGGGAGAAAGAGGCAGGGAGAGTGACACCCAGAGAGTAGGAGTGAGAGAGGCAGTGAGGTAGAGAAAGACAGAGGAAGAGAGAGAGCGGCAGAGAAAGGAGAGGCAGAGAGGAAGAGAGAGAGAGAGGCAGCGAGCGAGGGGGAGATAGAGAGGTAAAAAGAAAGAGAAGCATAGTTAAGGTAGAGAGGCAGAGGAGAGGCAGAGTGAGAGGCATAGAGAAGGTTGTGAGACACACAGAGAGAGGCAGAGATGGAGAGAGCAGAGAGAGAGAGGAAGAGAGAGAGACAGAGAAATAGATCCAGATGTCAGGCAGATAGAGAGTCAGTGAGGCAGAGAGGAAGAGAGAATGTGATGCAGAAGAGAAGAAGAGAGGCAGAGATAAAGCAATGGGATAGAGATAGAGAGGCAGAGGAAAGGAAGAGCGGCAGAGCAGAGGCAGAGAATGAGAGACAGAGGAGAGGCAGAGAGGTAGAGGACAGGCAGATAGAGTGGCAGAGGAGAGTCAGTGAGGTCGATTGAGAGAGAGGCAGTATGGCAGAGATAGGCAGAGGGAGAGAGAGGGAAAGAGAGAGAGACTCAAAGAGAGTCAGAAAGAGAGGCAGGGAGGTAGAGAGAGACAGGGAGGCAGAGAGAGAGAGGAAGAGAGGCAAAGACAGACAGAGAGCAGAGAGAGAGAGGCAGAGGACAGGCAGAGAGGAAGAGAGAGCGAGAGGCAGAGAGACAGAGGCAGAGAGAGGCAGAGAGGCAGAAAGAAAGAGAAGTGGAGGAGAGGTAGAGAGGCAGAGAGAAAGTAGAGAGAGAGAGAAAGAGAGAGAGAGAGGAAAGACTGGTAGAGAGGCAGAGGAGAGGCAGAGAAGAAGATGCAAGGAGAGGCAAAAACAAAGAGACTGAGAGGCAGAGATAAGGCGAGAGATAGAGAGGCAGAGTGGCAGAGGGGCAGAGATAGTGAGGCTGAGAGAAAGAGTGGCAGAGGTAGAGAAGAAGCAGATAGAGAAAAGCACAGAGGAAGGGAGGAAGAAAGAGAGAGGCAGAGAGAGCTAGAGAGGCAGAGAGAAAGAGACGTAGAAGAGAGGAAAAGAGGCAGAGAGAAAGCAGAGTTAGAGAGAGAGAGAGAGAAACAGAAGGAAGGCAGATAGAGAGGCAGAGAAGAGGCAGAGAATCAGATGTAGACAGAGGTAGACACAATGAGACTGAGAGTGACAAAGAGAGAGGCTACAGAGAGGCAGAGAGAGAGAGAGTGGAAGAGAGGTTGCAGAAAGTCAGAGAGCCACTGAGAAGAAGAGAGGTGACAGAGAGCGTGAGAGATTGTAGAGAGGCTGCAGAGATGCAGAGAGAGAGAGAGAGAGAGAGAGACTGCAGAGAGAGGCAGAGAGGAAGATGAGAATCAGAGAGGGAGAGAGACAGGCATTGAAACAGGCAGAGGAGAGGCAGACAGGCAAATAGTTGGTAGAGAGCATGAGAGATGGCAGAGAGGTAGAAAAGGTAGAGAGGCTGCAGAAAGACAGAGAGAAACATTGAAACAGTCAGAGGAGAGGCAGAAAGGCAAAGAAGCAGAGAGCGGCAGAGAGAGGCAGAGTGGCAGAGTACAGGCAGAGGGACAGAGGACAGGCATAGGGACTGAGAGAGGCAGAAAGAGAGATGTAGAAGAGAGGCAGAGAGTCAGAAGAGAGGAGGATGGAGAGGCAGAGGAAAGGCAGAGGCAGATTGAGAGAGAGGCAGAAGAGAGTCAGGGAGGCAGAGCAAAAGCAGAGGGGGAGAGATAGAGAGGCAGAGGAAAGATAGAGAGGAAGAGGAGAGGCACATAGAAAGGCAGAGGAGAGTTAGAGAAGGAGATACAAAGGCAGAGACAAAGAGAATGAGAGGCAGAGAGAGACAGGGAAGAGAGAAGGGTAGAGAGCAGAGAGAGAGGCAGAAAGGAAGAGAGCTACAGGCAGAGAGAGAGGCCGTTAGGCAGAGAGAAAAGCAGAAAGAGATAGAGGCAAAGAGGCACAAGAGAGAGAGTGGCAGAGAGCAGAGATAGAGAGGGGAGTCAGGCAGAGGCAGAGAGAGAGAGAGGAAGCAGCAAAAAGAGAGAGCGTGAGATACAGTGGCAGAAAGAGGAGAAAGATGCAGAGAGGCTGCTGAGAGGCAGATGTCAGAGAGGCAGCAGAGAGGCAGAGAGAGAGAGAGAGAGAGAGAGAGAGAGAGAGAGAGAGGCATGGAGGAGCCAGGAAGGCAGAGGAGAGACAGAGAGAGAGAGGCATAAGAGATGCAGAGAAGCAAATGCATAGAGAGGCAGAGACAACGAGACTGGAAGAGAGAGAGAGAGTGAGTGAGAGAGAGAGACAGACAGAGAGAGAGAGCAGAGGCAAAGACGCAGAGAGGCAGAGACCAGAGAGGGAGAGAAGGAGAGTGATAGAGGCAGAGAGGGAGAGGAGAGGCACAGAGGCAAAGAGACAGGCAGAGAGAGGCAAAGAGGCAGAGAGAAAGAGAGGCAGAAGAGAGGAAGAGAGGCAGAGATAAAGCAGAGAGACAGAGAGAGAGAGACAGAGGAAAGGCAGATAGAGAGGCAGAGGAGAGGCAGAGAAGCAGGTGGAAGGAGAAGCCGGCAAAGAGACTGAGAGGCAGAGAGAGAGTGAGAGATAGAGAGGCAGAGCGGCAGAGAGAGGCAGAGAGGAGGAGAGGAAGAAAGACAGAGGCAGAGAGAAGCAGAGAGGCAGAGAGAAAGAGTTATAAGAGAGGAAAAGAGGCAGAGATAAAGCAGAGGGACAGAGAGATAGAGGAAGAGGAAAGGCAGATAGAGAGGTAGAGGAGAGGCAGTGAGGCAGAAAGAGAGAGAGGCAGAGTGGCAAGATAGGCAGAGGGAGAATGAGGCAGGGAGAGTGACACCCAGAGAGTAGGTGTGAGAGAGGCAATGAGGTAGAGAAAGACAGAGGAAGAGAGAGAGCGGTAGAGAAAGGAGAGGCAAAGAGGAAGAGAGAGAGAGATGCAGCGAGCTAGGGGGAGATAGAGAGGTAAAAAGAAAGAGAAGCATAGTAAAGGTAGAGAGGCAGAGGAGAGGCAGAGTGAGAGGCATAGAGAAGGTTGTGAGACATAGAGAGAGAGGAAGAGAGGGAGAGAGGAGAGAGAGAGTAGAAGAGAGAGAGACAGAGAAATAGATGCAGATGTCAGGCAGATAGAGAGTCAGTGAGGCAGAGAGGAAGAGAGAATGTGATGCAGAAGAGAAGAAGAGAGGCAGAGATAAAGCAATGGGACCTAGATAGAGAGGCAGAGGAAAGGCAGAGAGTGAGAGGCAGAGGAGAGGCAGAGAGGTAGAGGATAGGCAGATAGAGTGGCAGAGGAGAGTCAGTGAGGCAGATTGAGAGAGAGGCAGTATGGCAGAGATAGGCAGAGGGAGAGAGAGGGAAAGCGAGAGAGACTCAAAGAGAGTCAGAAAGAGGCAGGGAGGTAGGGAGAGACAGGGAGGCAGAGAGAGAGAGGAAGAGAGGCAAAGATAGACAGAGAGCAGAGAGAGAGAGGCAGAGGACAGGCAGAGAGGAAGAGAGAGCGAGAGGCAGAGAGACAGAGGCAGAGAGAGGCAGAGAGGCAGAAAGAAAGAGAAGTGGAGGAGAGGTAGAGAGGCAGAGAGAAAGTAGAGAGGCAGAGAGAAAGAGAGAGAGAGAGGAAAGACTGGTAGAGAGGCAGAGGAGAGGCAGAGAAGAAGATGCAAGGAGAGTCAGAAACAAAGAGACTGAGAGGCAGAGAGAAGGGGAGAGATAGAGAGGCCGAGTGGCAGAGGGGCAGAGAGAGTTAGGCTGAGATAAAGAGAGGTAGAGGCAGAGAAGAAGCAGATAGAGAAAGGCACAGAGGCAGGGAGGAAGAAAGAGAGAGGCAGAGAGAGCTAGAGAGGCAGAGAGAAAGAGACAGAGAAGAGAGGAAAAGAGGCAGAGAGAAAACAGAGTTAGAGAGAGAGAGAGAGAGAGAAACAGAAGGAAGGCAGATAGAGAGGCAGAGATTCAGATGTAGACAGAGGTAGACACAATGAGACTGAGAGTCACAGAGAGAGGGACTACAGAGAGGCAGAGAGAGAGAGAGTGGAAGAGGAGTGGCAGAGAGGGTGCAGAAAGTCAGAGAGCCACTGAGAGGAAGAGAGGTGGCAGAGAGCGTGAGAGATGGTAGAGAGGCTGCAGAGATGCAGAGAGAGAGAGAGAGAGAGAGAGAGAGAGAGAGAGACTGCAGAGAGAGGCAGAGAGGAAGATGAGATGCAGAGAGGCAGAGAGAGAGGCATTGAAACAGGCAGAGGAGAGTCAGACAGGCAAATAGTTGGTAGAGAGCGTGAGAGATGGCAGAGAGGCAGAAAAGGTAGAGAGGCTGCAGAGAGACAGAGAGAGGGAGACATTGAAACAGTCAGAGGAGAGGCAGAAAGGCAAAGGAGCAGAGAGCGGCAGAGAGAGGCAGAGGGGCAGAGTAGAGGCAGAGGGACAGAGGACAGGCAGAGGGACTGAGGAGAGGCAGAAAGAGAGATGTAGAAGAGAGGCAGAGAGTCAGAAGAGAGGAGGATGGAGAGGCAGAGGAAAGGCAGAGGCAGATTGAGAGAGAGGCAGAAGAGAGGCAGGGAGGCAGAGGAAAAACAGAGGGGGAGAGATAGAGAGGCAGAGGAAAGATAGAGAGGAAGAGGAGAGGCAATAGAAAGACAGAGGAGAGGTAGAGAAGGAGATACAAAGGCAGAGACAAAGAGAATGAGTGGCAGAGATAGACAGGGAAAGAGAGAAGGGCAGAGAGCAGAGAGAGAGGCAGAAAGGAAGAGAGCTACAGGCAGAGAGAGAAGCAGAGAGAGATAGAGGCAAAGAGGCAGAGAGAGAGAGAGTGGCAGAGAGCAGAGATAGAGAGGGGAGTCAGGCAGAGGCAGAGAGAGAGAGGAAGCAGCAAACAGAGAGTGCGTGAGATACAGTGGCAGAGATAGGAGAAAGATGCAGAGAGGCTGCTGAGAGGCAGAGTGTCAGAGAGGCAGCAGAGAGGCAGAGAGAGAGAGAGAGAGAGAGAGAGAGAGAGGCATGGAGGAGCCAGAACGGCAGAGGAGAGACAGAGAGAGTGGCATAAGAGAGGCAGAGAAGCAAATGCATAGAGAGGCAGAGACAAAGAGACTGGAAGAGAGAGAGAGACTGAGTGAGAGAGAGACAGACAGACACACAGAGAGAGCAGAGGCAAAGACGCAGAGAGGCAGAGACCAGCGAGGGAGAGAAGGAGAGTGATAGAGGCAGAGAGGGAGAGGAGAGGAACAAAGGCAAAGAGACAGGCAGAGAGAGGCAAAGAGGCAGAGAGAAAGAGAGGCAGAAGAGAGGAAGAGAGGCAGAGATAAAGCAGAAAGACAGAGGCAGAGAGAAGCAGAGAGGCAGAGAGAAAGTGTTATAAGAGAGGAAAAGAGGCAGAGATAAAGCAGGAAAGACAGGTAGAGAGGCAGAGGAGAGGCAGTGAGGCAGAAAGAGAGAGAGGCAGAGTGGCAAGATAGGCAGAGGGAGAAAGAGACAGGGAGAGTGACACCCAGAGAGTAGGAGTGACAGAGGCAGAGAGGTAGAGAAAGACAGAGGAAGAGAGAGAGAGCATCAGAGAAAGGAGAGGCAGAGAGGAAGAAAGAGAGAGAGGCAGCGAGCAAGGGGAGATAGAGAGATAAAAAAAAGAGAAGCATAGGAAAGGTAGAGAGGCAGAGGAGAGGCAGAGTGAGAGGCATAGAGAAGGTTGTGAGACACAGAGAGAGAGGCAGAGAGGGAGAGAGCAGAGAGAGAGGAAGAGAAATAGATGCAGATGTCAGGCAGATAGAGAGTCAGTGAGGCATAGAGGAAGAGAGAATGTGATGCAGAAGAGAAGAAGAGAGGCAGAGATAAAGCAATGGGACCTAGATAGAGAGGCAGAGGAAAGGCAGAGAGTGAGAGGCAGAGGAGAGGCAGAGAGGTAGAGGACAGGCAGATAGGGTGGCAGAGGAGAGTCAGTGAGGCAGATTGAGAGAGAGGCAGTATGGCAGAGATAGGCAGAGGGAGAGAGAAGGAAAGCGAGAGAGACTAAAAGAGAGTCAGAAAGAGGCAGGGAGGTAGAGAGAGACAGGGAGGCAGAGAGAGAGAGAGAGGAAGAGAGGCAAAGACAGACAGAGAGCAGAGAGAGAGAGGCAGAGGACAGGCAGAGAGGCAGAGAGAGCGAGAGGCAGAGAGACAGAGGCAGAGAGAGGCAGATGGGCAAAAAGAAAGAGAAGTAGAGGAGAGGCAGAGAGAAAGTAGAGAGAGAGAGAAAGAGAGAGAGAGGAAAGACTGGTAGAGAGGCAGAGGAGAGGCAGAGAAGAAGATGCAAGGAGAGGCAGAAACAAAGAGACTGAGAGGCAGAGAGAGAGCGGAGATAGAGAGGCAGAGTGGCAGAGAGGTAGAGAGAGTGAGGCTGAGAGAAAGAGAGGCAGAGGCAGAGAAGAAGCAGAGAAAGGCACAGAGGCAGAGAGGAAGAAAGAGAGAGGCAGAGAGTGCTACAGAGGCAGAGAGAAAGAGATGTAGAATAGAGGAAAAGAGGCAGAGAGAAAGTAGAGTTAGAGAGAGAGAGAGAGACAGAGAAACAGAAGGAAGGCAGATAGAGAGGCAGAGAAGAGACAGAGAATCAGTTGTAGACAGAGGTAGACACAAGGAGACTGAGAGTCACAGAGAGAGAGGCTACAGAGAGGCAGAGAGAGAGAGAGTGGAAGAGGAGTGGCAGAGAGGTTGCAGAAAGTCAGAGAGCCACTGAGAGGAAGACAGGTGGCAGAGATTGTGAGAGATGGTAGAGAGGCTGCAGAGATGCAGAGAGAGAGAGAGAGAGAGAGAGAGAGAGAGAGACTGCAGAGAGGCAGAGAGGAAGATGAGAGGCAGAGAGGCAGAGAGAGAGGCATTGAAACAGGCAGAGGAGAGGCAGAGAGGCAAATAGTTGGTAGAGAGCGTGAGAGATGGCAGAGAGGTAGAAAAGGTAGAGAGGCTGCAGAGAGACAGAGAGAGAGAAAGACATTGAAACAGGCAGAGGAGAGGCAGAGGGATACAGAAGCAGAGAGCGGCAGAGAGAGGCAGAGGGGCAGAGTAGAGGCAGAGGGACAGAGGACAGGCAGAGGGACAGAGGACAGGCAGAAAGAGAGATGTAGAAGAGAGGCAGAGAGTCAGAAGAGAGGAGGATGGAGAGGCAGAGGAAAGGCAGAGGCAGATTGAGAGAGAGGCAGAAGAGAGGCAGGGAGGCAGAGGAAAAGCAGAGGGGGAAAGATAGAGAGGCAGAGGAAAGATAGAGAGGAAGAGGAGAGGCACATAGAAAGGCAGAGGAGAGGTAGAGAAGGAGATAGAAAGGCAGAGACAAAGAGAATGAGAGGCAGAGAGAGACAGGGAAAGAGAGAAGGGTAGAGAGCCGAGAGAGAGGGAGAGAGAGAGGCAGAAAGGCAGAGAGCTACAGGCAGAATGAGAGGCAGAAAGACAGAGAGAAAAGCAGAGAGAGATAGAGGCAAAGAGCAGAGAAGGAGAGAGAGAGTGGCAGAGAGCGGAGATAAAGAGGGGGTCAGGCAGAGGCATAGAGAGAGAGGAAGCAGCAAACAGAGAGAGCGTGAGATACAGTGGCAGAGAAAGGAGAAAGATGCAGAAAGCCAGCAGAGAAGCAGAGTGTCAGAGAGGCAGCAGAGAGGCAGAGAGAGAAAGAGGCTTGGAGGAGCCTGAAAGGCAGAGGAGAGACAGAGAGAGAGAGAGAGGCAGAAGTAAGGCAGAGAAACAAATGGAGAAAGAGGCAGAGATGAAGAGACTGGAAGAGAGAGAGAGTGAGTGAGTGAGAGAAAGAGACAGACAGAGAGAGAGCGGAAGCAGAGACACAGAGAGGCAGAGATCAGAGAGGGAGAGAAAGAGAGATATAGAGGCAGAGAGGGAGAGGAGAGGCACAGAAGCAGAGAGACAGGCACAGAGACGCAAAGAGGCAGAGAGAAAGAGAGGCAGAAAAGAGGAAGAGAGGCTTAGACAAAGAGACTGTGAGGCAGAGAGAGCGAGAGATAGAGAAGCAGAGTGGCAGCGAGAGGCAGAGAGCAGAGAGAGCCAGGCAGAGAGAGAGAGAGGCAGAGGCAGAGGAGAAGTAGTGAGAGAGAGGCAGAGAAGAAAAGATGAAGAAAGAGAGAGGCAGAGAGAGACAGAGATGCAGAGAGAAAGAGAGGTAGAAGAGAGGAAGAGAGGCATGGAGAAAGCAGAGGTAGAGAGAGAGAGATAGAGATAGAGAGAGAGAGACAGAAGAAAGGCAGAGAAGAGGCAGAGAATCCGATGTAGACAGATGTAGGGACAATGAGACTGAGAGTTAGAGAGAGAGAGAGGCTGAAGAGAGGAAGAGAGGCAGAGAGTGGTAGAGAGAAGAGAGAGAACGGAGGGATTGAGAGGCAGAGAGGCAGAGAGGCAGAGGAGAGACCTAGAAAGAGGCAGAGAAGAGGCAGAGAGCAAAGAAAAGAGAGAGAGGCAGAGAGAGAGAGTGGAAGAGGAGAGGCAAAGAGGTTGCAGAAAGTCAAAGAGCCACTGAGAGGAATTGAGGAGGCAGTGATTGTGAGATATGGCAGAGAGGCAGAAAAGGCAGAGAGGCTGCAGAGAGGCAGGGAGGAAGATGAGAGGCAGAGAGACAGAGAGAGAGGCATTGAAAGAGGCAGAGGAGAGGCAGAGAGGCAAAAAAGCAGAGAGCAGCAGAGAGAGGCAGAGGGGCAGAGGAGAGGCAGAGGGACAGTGGAGAGGCAGTGGGACAAAGTAGAGGCAGAAAGATAGAGGTAGAAGAGAGGCAGATAATCAGAAGAGTTGAGGACAGAGAGGCAGAGGAAAGGCAGAGGCAGATTGAGAGAGAGGCAGAAGAGAGTCAGGGAGGCAGAGCAAAAGCAGAGGGGGAGAGATAGAGAGGCAGAGGAAAGATAGAGAGGAAGAGGAGAGGCACAAAGAAAGGCAGAGGAGAGGTAGAGAAGCAGATACAAAGGCAGAGACAAAGAGACTGAGAGGCAGACAGAGAGAGAGACAGAGAAAGAGAGAAGGGTAGAGAGCAGAGAGAGAGGCAGAGAGAGAGGCAGAAAGGCAGAGAGCTACAGGCAGAGAGAGAGGCAGATAGACAGAGAGAAAAGCAGAGAGAGATAGAGGCAAAGAGGCAGAGAGAGAGAGTGGCAGAGAGCAGAGATTGAGCGGGGAGTCAGGCAGAGGCAGAGAGAGAGAGGAAGCAGCAAACAGAGAGAGTGTGAGATACAGTGGCAGAGAAAGGAAGAAAGATGCAGATAGGCTGCACAGAGTCAGAGCATCAGATGGGCAGCAGAGAGGCAGAGCGAGAGCGAGAGAGGCTTGGAGGAGCCAGAAAGGCAGAGGAGAGACAGAGAGAGAGAGGTAGAAGAGAGTCAGAGAACCAAATGGAGAGAGAGGCAGAGACAAAGAGACTGGAAGTGAGAGAGAGTGAGTGAGAGAGAGAGAGACAGATAAAGAGAGGAGACAGAGATGCAGAGAGGCAGAGACCAGAGAGGGAGAGAAGGAGAGAGATAGAGGCAGAGAGGGAGAGGAGAGGCACAGAGGCAGAGAGACAGGCAGAGAGAAGCAGAGAGGCAGAGAGAAATGGAGGCAGAAGAGAGGAAGAGAGGCAGAAATGAAGCAGAAAGACAGAGAGAGAGACAGAGGAAAGGCAAATAGAGAGGCAGAGGAGAGGCAGAAGCAGATGGAAGGAGAGGCAGAGACAAAGAGACTGAGAGGCAGAGAGAGAGCGAGAGATAGAGAGGCAGACCGGCAGAGAGATGCAGAGAGCAGAGAGAGAGAGAGGCAGAGAGGAAGAGAGGAAGAAAGAGAGAGGCAGAGAGAGGCAGAGAGGCCGAGAGAAAGAGAGGTAGAAGAGAGGAAAAGAGGCAGAGATAAAGCAGAGGGACACAGAGATACAGGAAGAGGAAAGGCAGACAAAGAGGCAGAGGAGAGGCAGTGAGGCAGAAAGAGAGAGAGGCAGAGTGGCAAAATAGGCAGAGGGAGAAAGAGGCAGAGAGAGTGACACCCAGAGAGTAGGAGTAAGAAAGGCAGAGAAGTAGAGAAAGACAGAGGAAGAGAGAGAGAGGCAGAGAAAGGAGAGGCAGAGAGGAAGAAAGAGGTAGGCAGAGAGAGGCAGAGATGCAGAGAAAAAGAGAGGTAGAAGAGAGGAAGAGAAGCAGAGAGAAAGCAGAGGTAGAGAGACAGAGAGAGAGAGACAGAAGAAAGGCAGATAGAGAGGCAGAGAAGAGGTAGAGAATAAGATGTAGACAGAGGTAGAGACAATGAGAATGAGAGTCAGAGAGAGAGAGGCTGCAGAGCGGAAGAGAGGCAGAGAGTGGTAGAGAGAAGAGAGAAAACGGAGGGACTGAGAGGCAGGGAGGCAGAGGAGAGGCCTAGAAAGAGGCAGAGAAGAGGCAGAGAGCAGAGAAAAGAGAGAGAGGCAGAGAGAGAGAGTGGAAGAGGAGTGGCAGAGAGGTTGCAGAAAGTCAGAGAGCCACTGAGAGGAAGAGAGGTGGCAGTGATTGTGAGATATGGCATTGAGGCAGAAAAGTCAGAGTGGCTGCAGAGAGGCAGAGAGAGAGAGGCTGCAGAGAGGCAGAGAGGAAGATGAGAGACAGAGAGGCAGAAAGAGAGGCATTGAAAGAGACAGAGGATAGGCAGAGATGCAAAGGAGGAGAGAGTGTCAGAGCGAGACAGAGGGGCAGAGGAGAGGCAGAGGGACGGTGGAGAGGCATAGCGACAGAGTAGAGGCAGAAAGAGAGAGGTAGAAGAGAGGCAGAGAGTCAGAAGAGAGGAGGATGGAGAGGCAGAGGAAAGGCAGAGGCAGATTGAGAGAGAGGCAGAAGAGAGGCAGGGAGGCAGAGGAAAAGCAGAGAGGGAGAGAGAGAAGCAGAGGAAAGAGAGAGGAAGAGGAGAGGCACATAGAAAGGCAGAGGAGAGGTAGAGAAGCAGATACAAAGGCAGAGACAAAGAGACTGAGAGGCAGAGAGAGAGACAGGGAAAGAGAGAAGGGCAGAGAGCAGAGAGAGAGAGGCAGAGAGAGAGGCAGAAAGGCAGAGTGCTACAGGCAGAGAGAGAGGCAGAAAGACAGAGAGAAAAGCAGAGAGAGATAGAGGCAAAGAGGCAGAGAGAGAGAGAGAGAGTGTCAGAGAGCAGAGATAAAGAGGGGGTCAGGCAGAGGCAGAGAGATAGAGGAAGCAGCAAACAGAGAGAGCATGAGATACAGTGGCAGAGAAAGGAGAAAGATGCAGAGAGGCAGCAGAGAAGCAGAGTGTCAGAGAGGCAGCAGAGAGGCAGAGAGAGAGAGGCTTGGAGGAGCCTGAAAGGCAGAGGAGAGACAGAGAGAGAGAGAGAGAGAGGCAGAATTAAGGCAGAGAAACAAATGGAGAGAGAGGCAGAGATGAAGAGACTGGAAGATAGAGAGAGAGAGTGAGTGAGAGAAAGAGAGACAGACAGAGAGAGAGCGGAAGCAGAGACACAGAGAGGCAGTGACCAGAGTGGGAGAGAAGGAGAGAGATAGAGGCAGAGAGGGAGAGGAGAGGCACAGAAGCAGAGAGACAGGCAGAGAGACGCAAAGAGGCAGAGAGAAAGAGAGGCAGAAAAGAGGAAGAGAGGCTAAGATAAAGCAGAGAGACAGAGAGAGAGAGACAGAGGAAAGGCAGATAGAGAGGCAGAGGAGAGGCAGAGAAGCAGATGGAAGGAGAGGCAGAGAAAGAGACTGAGAGGCAGAGAGAGCGAGAGATAGAGAGGCAGAGTGGCAGCGAGAGGCAGAGAGCAGAGAGAGCCAGGCAGAGAGAGAGAAAGAGGCAGAGGCACAGGAGAAGTAGAGAGAGAGGCAGAGAAGAAGAGAGGAAGAAAGAGAGAGGCAGAGAGAGACAGAGATGCAGAGAGAAAGAGAGGTAGAAGAGAGGAAGAGAGGCATGGAGAAAGCAGAGGTACAGAGAGAGATAGAGACAGAAAGAGAGGAGGCAGAGAGGCAGAGAGGTAGAGAGCAGAGAAGGAGAGGAGAGAGATAGAGGTAGAGAGGGAGAGGAGAGGCACAGAGGCAGAGAGACAGGCAGAGAGAGGCAGAGAAACAAATGGAAAGAGAGGCAGACACAGAAAGTCTGGAGAAGGAGAGAGAGAGGGAGTGAGGGAGCTAGAAAGAGAGGAGGCAAAGAGGCAGAGAGGAAGAGAGGGAGAGAAATAGAGTCAGATGGGGAGAGGAGAGGTACAGAGGCAGAGAGACAGGCAGAGAGAGGCAGTGTGGCAGAGAGGCAGAGATAAAGAGAGGCAGAAGAGAGGAAGAGAGGCAGAGATAAAGAAGAGACACACACAGAGAGAGAGAAGAGGCAGATAGAGAGGCAGAGGAGAGGCAGAGAGCAGGGTAAAGAGAGAGGCAAAGAGAGAGAGAGAGTGGAAGAGGTTAGGCAGAGAGGTTGTAGAAAGTCACAGAGGGTCTGAGAGGCAGAGAGGTGGCAGAGAGGGTGAGAGATGTCAGAGAGGCTGCAGAAAGGCAGAGAGAGAGGCTGCAGAGAGTCAGAGAGGAAGATGACAGACAGAGAGGCACAGAGAGAGAGGCATTGAAAGAGGCAGAGGAGAGGCAGAGAGGCAAAGAAGCAGAGAGCCACAGAGAGAGGCAGAGTGGCAGAGAAGAGCCTAGGGACAGAGGAGAGGCAGAATGAGAAAGGTAGATGAGAGGCAGAGAGTCAGAAGAGAGGAGGATGGAGAGGCAAAGAAAAGTCAGAGGCAGATTGACAGAGAGGCAGAAGAAATGCAGGGAGGTGGAGGAAAAGCAGGGGAGAGAGAGAGAGGTAGAAAAAAGATAGAGAGGAAGAGGAGAGACACATACAAAGGCAGAGGAGAGGCAGAGAAGCAAATACAAAGGCAGAGACAAAGAGACTGTGAGGCAGAGAGAGAGAGACAGACAAAGTGAGAGAGGCAAAGAGAGAGGCAGAAAGGCAGAGAGGCAGAGGAGAGGCAGATATTGAGAGGCAGAGGAGAGGCAGAGAGGTAGAGGACAGGCAGATAGAGTGGCAGAGGAGATTCAGTGAGGCAGATTGAGAGAGAGGCAGAATGGAAGAGATAGGCAGAGGGAGAGAGAGGCAGAGAGGTAGAGGACAGGCAGATAGAGTGGCAGAGGAGATTCAGTGAGGCAGATTGAGAGAGAGGCAGAATGGAAGAGATAGGCAGAGGGAGAGAGAGGCAAACAGAGAGAGACACAAAGAGAGTCAAAAAGAGAGGCAGGGAGGTAGAGAGAGACAGAGAGGCAGAGAGAGAGAGAGAGAGAGGCAGAGAGTCAAAGACAGAGAGCAGAGAGAGAGAGGCAGAGAAACAAAGAGAGGCAGAGAGGCAGAGGACAGGCAGAGAGGCAGAGAGAGCAAGAGGCAGAGGGGCAGAGAGAGGCAGAGAGGCAGAAAGAGAGTTAGAAGAGAGGTAGAGAGGCAGAGAGAAAGTAGAGGTAGAGAGAGAGAGAGAGGAAAGACAGGTAGAAAGGCAGAGGATAGGCAGAGAATCAGGTGGAGACAGAGGTAGAGACAATGAGACTGAGAGTCAGAGAGAGAGAGGCTGCAGAGAGGAAGAGAGGCAGAGGAGAGACAGAGAGGGATGCAGCGGAGAGGCAGAGAAGCTGATGGAGAGAGAGGCAGAGACAAAAGACTGAAAGGCAGAGAGAGAGGGATAGAGAGAGAGGCAGAGAGGCAGAGAGTGCTAGAGAGTTGAGAGTGAACGGAGGGACTGAGAGGCAGAGATGTAGAGGAGAAGCATAGAAAGAGGCAGAGGAGAGGCAGAGAGCAGAGAAAAGAGAGAGGTTGAGAGAGAGAGAGAGTGGAAGAGGAGAGGCAGAGAGGTTGCAGAAAGTCAGAAAGTGACCTTGAGGCAAATAGTTGGTAGAGAGCGTGAGAGATGGCAGAGAGGCAGAAAAAGCTGAGAGGTACAGAGAGGCAGAGAGAGAGAGGCTGCAGAGAGGCATAGGAAGATGAGAGGCAGAGAGGCAGAGAGAGAGGCATTGAAAGAGGCAGAGGAGAGGCAGAGAGGCAAAGAAGCAGAGAGCGACAGAGAGAGGCAGAGGGGCAGAGGAGAGGCAGAGGGACAGAGGAGAGGCAGAAAGAGAGAGGTAGAAGAGAGGCGGAGAGTCAGAAGAGAGGAGGATGGAGAGGCAGAGGAAAGTCAGAGGCAGATTGAGAGAGAGGCAGAAGAGAGGCAGGGAGACAGAGAATAAGCAGAGGGGGAGAGAGAGATGCAGAGGAAAGATAGAAAGGAAGAGGAGAGGCACATAGAAAGGCAGAGGAGAGGTAGAGAAGCAGAAACAAAGGCAGAGACAAAGAGAATGAGAGGCAGAGAGACAGGGAAAGAGAGAAGGGCAGAGAGAACAGAGAGAGAGGCAGAGAGAGAGAGATAGGCAGAGGCAGAGGATAGGCAGAGAGAGAGACAGAGAGGCAGAGAGGCAGAAAGAGAGAGGCAGAGAGAGGAAGAGAGGCATAGATGAATCAGAGGGACACAGAGATAGAGGAAGAGGAGAGGCAGATAGAGAGGCAGAGGAGAGGCAGTGAGGCAGAAAGAGAGAGAGGCAGAGTGGCAAGATAGGCAGAGGGAGAGAGAGGCAGAGAGAGAGGAAGAGAGGCAGAGATAAAGCAGAGATAGAGAGAGAGACAGAGGAAAGGCAGGTATAGAGGCAGAGAAGAGGCAGAGAAGCAGATGGAAGGAGAGGCAGATAAAAAGAGACTGAAAGGCAGAGAGAGGGGGGGAGTGGCAGAGAGAGGCAGAGAGCAGAGAGAGAGGCAGAGAGAGAGAGAATCAGAGGCAGAGGAGAGGCAGAGAGAGAGAGAGGCAGAGAGGCAGAGAGAAAGAGAGAAAGAGGCAGAAGAGAAGAAGAGAGGCAGAGATAAAGCAGAGGGACACAGAGATAGAGGAAATGGAAAGGCAGATAGAGAGGCAGAGGAGAGGCAGTGAGGCAGAAAGAGAGAGAGGCAGAGTGGCAAGATAGGCAGAGGGAGAGAGAGCAGATAGAGAGATACACAGAGAGTAGTAGAGAGAGAGTCAGAGAGGTAGAGAAAGGTAGAAGAAGAGAGAGAAAGGCAGAGAAAGGAGAGGCAGAGAGGAAGAGAGAGAGAAAGGCAGAGATCGAGGGGGATGTAGAGGTAAAAAGAAAGAGAGGTATAGGAAAGGCAGAGAGGCAGAGGAGAGGGAGAGCGAGAGAAAAAGAGAAGGCATGAGGCAGAGAGAGAGAGAGGCAGAGAGGCAGAGATTAGAGAGAGGGAGAGGCAGAGAGAGAGAGAAAAATAGATGCAGACGTCAGGAAGAGAGAGAAACGCATATAGGCAGAGAGAGAGGCAGAGAGATAGAGGAAAAGAGGCAGAGAAAGAGAGAGGCAGAGAGCAGAGATAGCGAAGGGAGTCAGGCAGAGGCAGAGAGAGAGAGAAAGTTGCAAACAGAGAGTGCCTGAGATACAGTGGCAGAGAGGGGAAGAAAGATGTAGAGAGGCTGCAGAGAGGCTGAGTGTCAGAGAGGCAGCAGAGAGGCAGAGAGAGAGAGAGAGAGAGAGAGAGAGAGAGGCTTTGAGGAGACAGAAAGGTAGAGGAGAGAAAGATAGAGAGAGACAGAGGAGAGGCAGAGAAGCAAATGGAGAGAGAGGCAGAGACAAAGAGACTGGAAGAGAGAGAGAGAGCAAGAGAGGATGCACATAGGTAGAGGAGAGGCATAGAAAGAGGCAGAGAGCAGAGAAAAGAGAGAGAGAGAGGTAGAGAGAGAGAGAGTGGAATAGGAGAGGCAGAAAGGTTGCAGAAAGTCAGAGAGCATCTGAGAGGCAAATAGTTGGTAGAGAGCGTGAGAGATGGCAGAGAGGCAGAAAAGGCAGATAGGCTGCAGAGAGGCAGAGAGAGAGAGAGAGACAGAGGAGAGGCAGAGAGGCAGAGATGTAGAAAGTGTGTGTCAGAGAGAGGCAGAGGATAGGCAGAGAGAGAGACAGAGAGGAAGAAAGAGAGAGGCAGAGAGAGGCAGAGAGGCAGAGAGAAAGAGAGGCAGAAGAGAAGAAGAGAGGTAGAGATAAAGCAGAGGGACACAGAGATAGAGGAAGAGGAAAGGCAGAAAGAGAGGCAGAGGAGAGGCTGTGAGGCAGAAAGAGAGAGACTCAAATTGGCAAGATAGGCAGAGGGAGAAAGAGGCAGAGAGAGAGACACCCAGAGAGTAGGAGTGAGAGAGGCAGAGAGGTAGAGAAAGACAGAGGAAGAGAGAGAGAGGCAGAGAAATGAGAGGCAGAGAGGAAGAGAGAGAGAGGCAGAGAGTGAGGGGCAGGTAGAGAGGTAAAAAGAAAGAGAGGCATAGGAAAGGCAGAGAGGCACAGGAGAGGCCGAGTGAGAGGCATAGAGAAGGCAGTGAGGCAGAGAGAGA
Organism: Meriones unguiculatus; assembly: GCF_030254825.1. Classification (NCBI taxonomy): domain Eukaryota; kingdom Metazoa; phylum Chordata; class Mammalia; order Rodentia; family Muridae; genus Meriones; species Meriones unguiculatus. Next base: position 1,625,663 of record NW_026843712.1, on the reverse strand, counting down.
GAGGCAGAGAGGCGGAGAGCAGAGAGATAGAGGCAGAGAGAGAGAAACATAGAAATACATGCAGACGTCAGGCAGAGAGAGAGTCAGTGAGGCAGAGAGGAAGAGAGAATGTGATGCAGAAGAGAGGAAGAGAGGAAGAGATAAAGCAATGGGACAGAGATAGAGAGGTAGAGGAAAGGCAGAGAGGCAGAGGAGAGGCAGATATTGAGAGGCAGAGGAGAGGCAGAGAGGTAGAGGACAGGCAGATAGAGTGGCAGATGAGAGGCAGTGAGGCTGATTGAGAGATAGGCAGTGGGAGAGAGAGGCAAAGAGAGAGTCACACAAAGAGAGTCAGAAAGAGAGGCAGGGAGGTAGAGAGAGACAGAGAGGCAGAGAGAGAGAGAGGCAGAAAGACAAAGACAGAGAGCAGGGAGAGAGAGGCAGAGAGACAAAGATAGGCAGAGAGGCAGAGGATAGGCAGAGGCAGATTGAGAGAGAGGCAGGGAGGCAGAGGAAAAGCAGAGGGGGAGAGAGAGAGAGAGGCAGAGGAAAGATAGAGAGGAAGAGGAGGCATATAGAAAATCAGAGGGAGGTAGAGAAGCAGATACAAAGGCAGAGAAAAAGAGACTGAGGCAGAAAGAGAGAGAGACAGAAAGAGAGAGAGGCATAGAGAGAGAGATGCAGAGAGAGAGACATAAGATGCAGAGAGGTAGAGACTAGAGAGGGAGAGAAGGAGAGAGATAGAGGCAGAAAGGGAGAGGAGAGGCACAGAGGCAGAGAGACAGGCAGAGTGAGGCAGAGAGGCAGGGAGAAAGAGAGGCAGAAGAGAGGAAGAAAGGCAGAGATAAAGGAGAAAGACAGAGAGAGAGACAGAGGAAAGGCAGATAGAGAGGAAGAGGAGAGGCAGAGAAGCAGATGGAAGGAGAGGTAGAGACAAAGAGACTGAAAGGCAGAGAGAGAGTGAGAGATAGAGAGGCAGAGCGGCAGATACAGGCAGAGAGCAGAGAGAGAGAGGCAGAGAGAGAGAGGCAGAGAGAGACAGAGAGGCATAAAGAGAGAGGCAGAGAGAGGCAGAGAGGTAGAGAGAGAAGCAGAAGAGAGGAAGAGAGGCAGAAATGAAGCAGAGGGACACAGAGATAGAGGAAGAGGAATGGCAGATAGAGAGGCAGAGGAGAGGCAGTGAGGCAGAAAGAGAGAGAGGCAGAGTGGCAAGATAGGCAGAGAAACAGAGAGGCAGAGAAAGAGGAAGAGAGGCAGAGATAAAGCAGAGAGACACAGAGAGAGAGGAAAGGCAGATAGAGAGGCAGAGGAGAGGCAGAAAAGCAGATGCAAGGAGAGTCAGAGACAAAGAGACTGAGAGCCAGAGAGAGAGCGAGAGATAGAGAGGGAGAGTGGCCGAGAGAGGCAGAGAGCAGAGAGAGAGAGAGGCAGATAGAGAGCGAGAGAGGCACAGGCAGAGGAGAAGCAGAGAGAGAGGCAGAGAGGCAGAGAGGCAGAGAGGAAGAAAGAGAGAGGCAGAGAGAGGTAGAGAGGCAGAGAGAAAGAGAGGTAGAAGAGAAGAGAGGCAGAGATAAAGCAGAGGAACACAGAGATAGAGGACGAGGAAAGGCAGATAGAGGCAGAGGAAAGGCAGTGAGGCTGAAAGAGAGAGAGGCAGAGTGGCAAGATAGGCAGAGGAAGAAAGAGGCAGAGAGAGACACAGAGAGTAGGAGTGAGAGAGGCAGAGAGGTAGAGAAAGACATGGGAAGAGAGAGAGAGGCAGAGAAATGAGAGGCAGAGAGGAATAGAGAGAGAGTCAGAGAGGGAGGGGGTTAGAGGTAAAAAGAAAGAGAGGCAGAGGAAAGGCAGAGGAAAGGCAGAGATTCAGAGAAGAGGCAGATAGTGAGAGACAGCAGAGAGGCAGAGAGGTAGAGGACAGGCAGAGAGAGATAGAGGCAAAGAGGCAGAGAGAGAGAGAAGGGCAGAGAGCAGAGATAGAGAGGGGAGTCAGGCAGAAGTAGAGAGAGAGGAAGCAGCAAACAGAGAGAGCGTGAGATACAGTGGCAGAGAGAGGAAGAAAGATGCAGAGAGGCTGCAGAGAGGCAGAGTGTCAGACAGGCAGCAGAGAGGAAGAAAGAGAGAGAGGCAGAGAGCGAGTGGGAGGTAGAGAGGTAAAAAGAAAGAGAAGCATAGGAAAGGAGGAGAGGCAGAGGAGAGGCCCAGTGAGAGGCATAGAGAAAGCAGTGAGGCAGAGAGAGGCAGAGAGGCAGAGAGCAGAGAGAGAAAGGCAGAGATAGAGAGAAACAGAGAAATAGATGCAGACATCAGGCAGAGAGAGAGTCAGTGAGGCAGAGAGGAAGAGAGAATGTGATGCAGAAGAGAGGAAGAGAGGCAGAGATAAGGCAATGGGACCTAGATAGAGAGGGAGAGGAAAGGCAGAGAGGCAGAGCAGAGGCAGATATTGAGAGGCAGAGGAGAGGCAGAGAGGTAGAGGACAGGCAGATAGAGTGGCAGATGAGAGGCAGTGAGGGAGATTGAGAGAGAGGCAGAATGGCAGAGATAGGCAGAGGGAGAGAGAGACAAACAGAGAGAGACACAAAGAGAGTCAGAAAGAGAGGCAGGGAGGTAGAGAGAGACAGAGAGGCAGAGAGAGAGAGGCAGAGAGGCAAAGACGGACAGAGAGCATAGAGAGAAAGGCAGAGAAACAAAGAGTGGCAGAGAGGCAGAGGACAGGCAGAGAGGCAGAGAGAGCAAGAGGCAGAGAGACAGAGAGGCAGAAAGAGGCAGAGAGGCAGAAAGAAAGAGAGGTCAAAGAGAGGAAGAGAGGTAGAGAGAAAGCAGAGGTAGAGAGATAGAGAGCGAGGAAAGGCAGACAGAGAGGCAGAGGAGAGGCAGAGAAACAGAGAGATTGAGAGGCCGAGAGACAGAGAGGCAGAGAGAGGCAGAGAGGCAGAAAGAAAGAGAGTTAGAAGAGAGGTAGAGAGGCAGAGAGAAAGTAGAGGTAGAGAGAGAGAGAGAGAGAGAGAGAGAGAGAGAGAGGAAAGACAGGTAGAGAGGCAGAGGATAGGCAGAGAATCAGATGGAGACAGAGGTAGAGACAATGAGACTGAGAGCTAGAGAGAGAGAGGCTGCAGAGGGGAAGAGAGTCAGAGGAGAGACAGAGAGGGATGCAGCGTAGAGGAAGTGAAGCTGATGGAGAGAGAGGCAGAGACAAAGAGACTGAAAGGCAGAGAGAGAGGGATAGAGAGAGAGGGAGAGAGGCAGAGTGCTAGAGAGTTGAGAGTGAATAGAGGGAATGAGAGGCAGAGATGTAGAGGAGAGGCATAGAAAGAGGCAGAGGAGAGGCAGAGAGCAGAGAAAAGAGAGAGGTAGAGAGAGCGAGAGTGGAAGAAGAGAGGCAGAGAGGTTGCAGAAAGTCAGAAAGCGACCTTGAGGCAAATAGTTGGTAGAGAGCGTGAGAGATGGTAGAGAGGCAGAAAAGGCAGAGAGGTACAGAGAGGCAGAGAGAGAGAGAGGCTGCAGAGAGGCATAGGAAGATGAGAGGGAGAGAGGCAGAGAGAAAGGCACTGAAAGAGGCAGAGGAGTGGCAGAGAGGCAAAGAAGCAGAGAGTTGCAGAGAGAGGCAGAGGGGCAGAGGAGAGGCAGAGGGACAGGAGAGGCAGAAAGAGAGAGGTAGAAGAGAGGCAGAGAGTCAGAAGAGAGGAGGATGGAGAGGCAGAGGAAAGGCAGAGGCAGATTGAGAGAGAGGCAGAAGAGAGGCAGGTAGGCGGAGAATAAGCAGAGGGGGAGAGAGAGAGACGCAGAGGTAAGATAGAAAGGAAGAGGAGAGGCACATAGAAAGGCAGAGGAGAGGCATAGAAGCAGAAACAAAGGCAGAGACAAAGAGAATGAGAGGCAGAGAGAGAGAGACACGGAAAGAGAGAGAGAGGCAGGGAGCAGAGAGAGAAGCAGAGACAGAGATAGGCAGAGGCAGAGGATAGACAGAGAGAGAGACAAAGAGGAAGAGAGGCAGAAAGAGAGAGGCATAGAGAAGCAGAGAGGTAGAGAGAGAAGCAGAAGAGAGGAAGAGAGGCAGAGATGAAGTGATCGACACAGATAGAGGAAGAGGAAAGGCAGGTAGAGAGGCAGAGGAGAGGCAGTGAGGCAGAAAGAGAGGCAGAGTGGCAAGATAGGCAGAGGGAGAGAGAGGCAAAGAGAGAGACATCCAGAGATTAGGAGAGAGAGAGGCAGAGAGGCAGAGAAAGGCAGAGGAAGAGAGAGAGAGGCAGAGGAAGGAGAGGCAGAGAAGAAGAGAGAGAGAAAGGCAGAGAGCGAGGGGGAGGTAGAGAGGTAAAAAGAAAGAGAGGTATAGGAAAGGCAGAGAGGCAGAGGAGAGGCAGAGCGAGAGACAGAGAAGGCACGAGGCAGACAGAGAGAGGCAGAGAGGCAGAGAGCAGAGACAGAGAGAGGCAGAGAAAGAGAGAGAGAATAATAGATGCAGACTTCAGGCAGAGAGAGAGGCAGATAGGCAGAGAGAGAGGCAGAGAGATAGAGGAAAAGAGGCAGAGAGAGAGAAAGAGGCAGAGAGCAGAGATAGAGAGGGGTCTCAGGCAGTGGCAGAGAGAGAGGAAGCAGCAAACAGAGAGAGTGTGAGATACAGTGGCAGAAAGAGGAAGAAAGATGAAGAGAGGCTGCAGAGAGGCAGAGTGTGAGAGAGGCAGCAGATGCAGAGAGAGAGAGAGATGCTTGGATGAGCCAGAAAGACAGAGGAGAGACAGAGAGAGAGAGGCAGAGGAGAGGCAGAGAAGCAAATGGAGAGAGAGGCAGAGACGAAGAAACTGGGAGAGAAAGAGCAAGAGAGAGAGAGACAGACAGACAGACAGACAGATAGAAAGAGAGAAGGGGCAGAGACATAGAGAGCAGAGGGGGAGAGAAGGGGAGAGATAGAGGCAGAGAGGAGAGGAGAGGCACAGAGGCAGAGAGACAGGCAGAGATAAGCAGAGAGGCAGAGATAAAGCAGAGAGACAGAGGAAAGGCAGAGAAGCAGATGGAAGGAGAGGCAGAGACAGAGAATGAGAGGCAGAGAGAGAGTGAAAGATAGAGAGGTAGAGTGGCAGAAAGAGGCAGAGAGCAGAGAGAGAGGCAGAGAGAGAGGCTGAGGCAGAGGAGAAGCAGGGAGAGAGAGATGCAGAGAGGCAGAGAGGAAGTAAGAGAGGCAGAAGAGAAGAAGAGAGGCAGAGATAAAGCAGAGGGACACAGAGATAGAGGAAGAGGAAAGGCAGATAAAGAGGCAGAGGAGAGGCAGTGAGGCAGAAAGAGGGAGAGGCAGAGTGGCAAGATAGGCAGAGGGAGAAAGAGGCAGAGAAAGAGACACCCAGAGAGTTGGAGTGAGAGAGGCAGAGAGGTAGAGAAAGACAGAAGAAGAGAGAGAGAGGTAGAGGAAGGAGAGGCAGGGAGGAAGAGAGAGAGAGAGGCAGAGAGCGAGGGAGAGGTAGAGAGGTAAAAAGAAAGAGAAGCATAGGAAAGGCAAAGAGGCAGAGGAGAGGCAGAGTGAGAGGCATAGAGAAGGCAGTGAGGCAGAGAGAGAGACAGAGGCAGAGAGGCAGAGAGCAGAGAGAGAGAGGCAGAGAGAGAGAGACAGAGAAATAGATGCAGACATCAGGCAGAGAGAGAGTCAGTGAGGCAGAAAGGAAGAGAAAATGTGATGCAGAAGAGAGGAAGAAAGGCAGAGATAAAGCAATGGGATAGAGATAGAGAGGCAGAGTAAAGGAAGAGCGGCAGAGGAGAGGCAGAGAATGAGAGACAGAGGAGAGGCAGAGAGGTAGAGGACAGGCAGATAGAGTGGCAGAGGAGAGTCAGTGAGGCAGATTGAGAGAGAGGCAGAAGAGAGGCAGGGAGCAGAGTGGGAGAGAGATAGAGGCAGAGGAAAGATAGAAAGGAAGAGGAGAGGCACATAGAAAGGCAGAGGAGAGGTAGAGAAGCAGATACAAAGGCAGAGAAAAAGAGACTGAGAGGCAGAGAGAGAGACACACACAGAGAAAGAGTGAAGGGCAGAGAACAGAGAGAGATGCAGAGAGAGAGGCAGAAAGGCAGAGAGCTACAGGCAGAGAGAGAGGCAGATAGGCAGAATAAAAGCAGAACAGATAAAGGCAAAGAGTCAGAGAGAGCTAGAGAGAGAGAGAGAGGCAGAGAGCAGAGACAGAGAGGGGAGTCAGGCAGAGGCAAAGAGAGAGGAAGCAACAACAGAGAGAGTGTGAGATATAGTGGCAGAGAGAGGAAGAAAGATGCAGAGAGGCTACAAAGGGGCAGATTGCAGAGAGGCAGCAGAGAGGCAGAGAGAGAGAGAGAGTGAGAGAGGCAGAGGAGAGGCAGAGAAGCAAATGGAGAGAGAGAGGCAGAGACAAAGAGACTGGAAGAGAGAGAGAGACAGAGAGAGAGAGGAGGCAGAGAGGCAGAGAGCAGGGAGGGATAGAAGGAGAGAGATAGAGGCAGAGAGGGAGAGGAGAGGCACAGAGGCAGAGAGACAGGCAGAGAGAGGCAGAGAGGTAGAGAGAAAGAGAGGCAGAAGAGAGAAAGAGAGGCAGAGATAAAGCAGAGAGACAGAGAGAGAGAGAGAGACAGGGGAAAGCCAGATAGAGAGGCAGAGGAGAGGCAGAGAAGCAGATGGAAGGAGAGGCAGAGACAAAGAGACTGAGAGGCAGAGAGAGAGCGAGAGATAGATTGGTAGAGCGGCAGAGAGAGGCAGAGAGCAGAGAGAGAGAGGCAGAGAGAGAGATAGGCAGAGGCAGAGGATAGGCAGAGAGAGAGACAGAGAGGCAGAGAGGCAGAGATAGAAGCAGAAGAGAGGAAGAGAGGCAGAGATGAAGCAGAGGGACACAGAGATAGAGGAAGAGGAAAGGCAGATAGAGAGGCAGAGGGGAGGCAGTGAGGCAGAAAGAGAGAGAGGCAGAGTGGCAAGATAGGCAGAGGCAGAGAGCAGAGAGAGAGAGGCAGAAATAAAGCAGAAACAGAGAGAGAGAGACAGAGGAAAGGCAAATAGAGAGGCAGTGGAGAGGCAGTGAGGCAGAGAGAGAGAGAGGCAGAGTGTCATAATAGTTAGAGGAAGAAAGAAGCAGAGAGAAGGACACCCAGAGAGTAGGAGTGAGAGAGGCAGAGAGGTAGAGAAAGACAGAAGAAGAGAGAGAGAGGCAGAGGAAGGAGAGGCAGGGAGGAAGAGAGAGAGAGTCAGAGAGCAAAGGGGAGGTAGAGAGGTAAAAAAAAGAGGCATAGGAAGGGCAGAGAGGCAGAGGAGAGGTAGAGCGAGAGGCAAAGAGAAGGCTGTGAGGTAGAGAGAGAGGCAGAGAGGCAGAGAGCAGAGAGAGATACACACACAGAGAAAAATGATCCAGATGTCAGGCAGAGAGAGAGAAAGGCAGTGAGGCAGAGAGGAAGAGAGAATGTGATGCAGAAGAGAGGAAGAGAGGCAGATATAAAGCAAGGTGACATAGATAGAGAGGCAGAGGAAAGGCAGAGAGGCAGAGGAGAGGCAGAGAGGAGAGGTAGTGAGGCAGATTGAGAGAGAGGCAGAATGGCAGAGATAGGCAGAGGGAGAGAGAGGCAAAGAGAGAGAGAGACACAGAGAGTCAGAGAGAGAGGTAGTGAGGTAGAGAGAGACAGAGAGGCAGAGAGAGAGAGAGGCAGAGAGGCAAAGTGAGACAGAAAGCAGAGAGCGAGAGGTAGAGAGGCCAAAAAAAAGAGGCAGAAGAGAGGAAGAAAGGCAGAGTGAAAGCAGAGGTATAGAGAGAGAGAGTGACAGAATGAGACAGAGAGACAGAAGAAAGGCAGATAGAGAGGCAGAGTAGAGGCAGAGAATCAGATGGAGACAGAGGTAGCAACAAAGAGACTGAGAGTAAGAAAGAGAGAGGCTGCAGAGAGGAAGAGAGGCAGAGGAGAGACAGAGGGAGGCACTGGAGAGGCAGAGAAGCTAATGGAGAGAGAGGCAGAGACAAAGAGACTGAAAGGCAGAGAGAATGGGATAGAGAGGGAGGCAGAGTGGCACAGAGTGCTAGAGAGCAGAGATAGAATGGAGGGACTGAGAGGCAGAGAGGCAGAGGAGAGGCAGAGTACAGAGAAAAGAGAGAGAGGCAGAGAGAGTGGAAGAGCAGAGGCAGAGAGGATGCAGAAAGTCAGAGAGCTACTGAGAGGCAGAGAGGTGGTAGAGAGGGTGAGAGATGGCAGAGACACAGAAAAGGCAGAGAGGCTGCAAAGAGGCAGAGAGAGAGAGGCTGCAGAGAGGCAGAGAGGAAGATGAGAGGCAGAGGGGCAGAGGAGAGGCAGAGGGACAGAGGAGAGGAGGATGGAGAGGCAGAGGAAAGGCAGAAGCAGATTGAGAGAGAGGCAGAAGAGAGGCAGGGAGGCAGAGGAAAAGCAGAGGGGGAGAGAGAGAGAGGCAGTGGAAAGTTAGAGAGGAAGAGGAGAGGCACATAGAAAGGCAGAGATAGGCAGAGAAGCAGATACAAAGGCAGAGACAAAGAGACTGAGAGGCAGAGAGAGAGAGCCAGGAAAGATAGAGAGGCAGAAAGCAGAGAGAGAGCGGCAGAGAGAGGCAGAAAGGCAGAGAGCTACAGGGAGAGAGAGGCAGATAGGCAGAGAGAGATGCAGAGTGAGATAGAGGCTAAGAGTCAGAGAGAGAGAGAGTGGCAGAGAGCAGAGATACAGAGGGGAGTCAGGCAGAGGCAGATAGAGAGAGGAAGCAGCAAACAGAGAGAGAGTGAGATACAGTGGCAGAGAGAGGAAGAAAGATGCAGAGAGGCAGAGTGTCAGAGAAGCAGCAGAGGCAGAGAGAGAGAGAGAGAGGCTTGGAGAAGCCAGAAAGGCAGAGAGAGACAGAGAGAGAGAGGCATTGGAGAGGCAGAGAAGCAAATGGAGAGAGAGGCAGAGACAAAGAGACTGGAAGAGAGAGAGAGATAGAGAAAGAGAGAGAGGAGGCAGAGATGCAGAGAGGCAAAGAGCAGAGAGGGAGAGAAGGAGAGAGATAGAGGCAGAGAGACAGGCAGAGAGAGGTAGAGAGGCAGAGAGAAAGAGAGGCAGAAGAGAGGAAGAGAGGGAGAGATAAAGCAGAGAGACAGAGAGAGAGAGAGAGACAGAGGGAGAGGCAGAGGAGAGGCAGAGAAGCAGATGGAAGGAAAGGCAGAGACAGAGACTGAGAGGCAGAGAGAGAGCGAGAGATAGATTGGCGGAGTGGCAGAGAGAGGCAGAGAGCAGAGAGAGAGAGGCAGAGAGGCACAGAGGAGGAAAAAAGAGAGAGGCAGAGTCAGGCAGAGAGGCAGAGAGAAAGAGAGGCAGAAGAGAAGAAGAGCGGCAGAGATAAAGCAGAGGGACACAGAGATAGAGGAAGAGGAAAAAGATAGAGAGGCAGAGGAGAGTCAGTGAGGCAGAAAGAGAGAGAGGCAGAGTGGCAAGATAGGCAGAGGGAGATAGAGGCAGAGAGAGACACCCAGAGAGTAGGAGTGAGAGAGGCAGAGAGGTAGAGCAAGCAGAGGAAGAGAGAGAGAGGCAGAGGATGGAGAGGCAGAGAGGAAGAGAGAGAGAGAGGAAGAGAAAGAGGGGGAGGTAAAGAGGTAAAAAGAAAGAGAAACATAGGAAAGGCAGAGAGGCAGAGGACAGGCAGAGTGAGAGGCATAGAGAAGGCGGTGAGGCAGAGAGAGATAGAGGCAGAGAGAGAGAGAGACAGAGAAATAGATGCAGACGTCAGGCAGAGAGAGAGTCAGTGAGGCATAGAGGAAGATAGAATGTTATTCAGAAGAGAGGAAGAGAGGCAGAAAAAGAGCAATGGGACAGAGATAGAGAGGCAAATAGTGAGAGGCCGAGGAGAGGCAGAGAGGTAGAGGACAGGCAGATAGAGTGGCAGAGGAGAGTCAGTGAGGCAGATTGAGAGAGAGGCAGAATGGCAGAAATAGGCAGAGGGAGAGAGAGGCAAAGAGAGAGAGAGACACAAAGAGAGTCAGAAAGAGAGGCATGGAGGTAGAGAGACAGAGAGGCAGAGAGAGAGAGACAGAGAGGCAAAGACAGACAGAGAGCAGAGAGAGAGAGGCAGAGAAACAAAGAGAGGCAGAGAGGCAGAGGACAGGCAGAGAGGCAGAGAGAGCGAGAGGCAGAGAGACAGAGAGGCAGAGAGAGGCAGAGAGGTAGAAAGAAAGAGAGGTCGAAGAGAGGAAGAGAGGTAGAGAGAAAGCAGAGGTAGAGAGAGAGAGAGAGAGAGGAAAGGCAGACAGAGAGGAAGAGGAGAGGCAGAGAATCAGATGGAGACAGAGGTAGAGACAATGAGACAGAGTCAGAGAGAGAGAGGCTGCAGAGAGGAAGAGAGGCAGAGGAGAGACAGAGATGGATGCAGAGGAGAGGCAGAGAAGCTGATGGAGAGAGAGGCAGAATCAAAGAGACTGAAAGGCAGAGAGAGAGGGATAGAGAGAGAGGCAGCCAGGCAGAGACTGCTAGAGAGAAGAGAGAGAATGGAGGGACTGAGAGGCAGAGAGGCAGAGAGGCAGAAGAGAGGCAGAGAGCAGAGAAAAGAGAGAGAGGCAGAGAGAGAGAGAGTGGAAGAGGAGAGGCAGAAAAGTTGCAGAAAGTCAGAGAGCCACTGAGAGGCAGAGAGGTGGCATAGAGCGTGCGAGATGGCAGAGAGGCAGAAAAGGCAGAGGGGCTGCAAAGAGGGAAAGAGAGAGGCTGCAGCGAGGCAGAGAGGAAGATGAGAGGCAGAAAGGCAGAGAGAGATGCATTGAAATAGGCAGAGAAGAGGCAGAGAGGCAAAGAAGCAGAGAGCAGCAGAGAGAGTCAGAGGGGCAGAGGAGAGGCAGAGGGACAGAGAAGAGGCAGAAAGAGAGAGGTAGAAGAGAGGCAGGGAGCCAGAAGAGAGGAGGATGGAGAGGCAGAGGAAAGGCAGAGGCAGATTGAGAGAGAGGCAGAAGAGAGGCAGGGATGCAGAGGAAAAGCAGAGGGTGAGAGAGAGAGAGGCAGAGGAAGTCTATAGATGAAGAGGAGAGGCACATAGAAAGGCAGAGGGAGGTAGAGAAGCAGATACAAAGGCAGAGAAAAAGAGACTGAGAGCCAGAGAGAGAGACACACACAGAGAAAGAGAGAAGGACAGAGAGCAGAGAGAGAGAGGCAGAGAGAGAGGCAGAAAGGCAGAGAGCTACAGGCAGAGAGAGAGGCAGATAGGCAGAGAGAAAAGCAGAGAGAGATAGAGGCAAAGAGGCAGAGAGAGAGAGAGTGGCAGAGAGCAGAGATAGAGAGGGGAGTCAGGCAGAGGCAGAGAGAGGAAGCAGCAAACAGAGAGAGCGTGAGATACAGTGGCAGAGAGAGGAGAAAGATGCAGAGAGGCTGCTGAGAGGCAGAGTGTCAGAGAGGCAGCAGAGAGGCAGAGAGAGAGAGAGAGTGAGAGGCTTGGATGACACAGAAAGGCAAAGGAGAGACAGAGAGAGAGAGAGTTCAGAGGAGAGGCAGAGAAGCAAATGGAGAGAGAGGCAGAGACAAAGAGACTGGAAGAGAGAGAGAGACAGAGAGAGAGGAGGCAGAGAGGCAGAGAGGAGAGAGGGATAGAAGGAGAGAGATAGAGGCAGAGAGGGAGAGGAGAGGCACAGAGGCAGAGAGACAGGCAGAGAGAGCCAGAGAGGCAGAGAGAAAGAGAGGCAAAAGAGAGGAACAGAGGCAGAGATAAAGCAGAGAGACACAGAGAGAGAGAGAGACAGAGGAAAGGCAGATAGAGAGGCAGAGAAGCAGATGGAAGGAGTGGCAGAGACAAAGAGACTGAGAGGCAGAGAGAGAGCAAGAGATAGAGAGGTAGTGTGGCAGAGAGAGGCAGAGAGAGAGAGGCAGAGAGAGAGGCAGAGAGAGAGAGGCAGAGAGAGAGAGATAGGCAGAGGCAGAAGATAGGCAGAGAGAGACAGAGAGGCAGAGAGGCAGAAAGAGAGAGGCAGAGAGAGGCAGAGAAGCAGAGAGAGAAGCAGAAGAGAGGAAGAGAGGCAGCGATGAAGCAGAGGGACACAGAGATAGAGGAAGAGGAAAGGCAGATAGAGAGGCAGAGTGGAGGCAGTGAGGCAGAAAGAGAGAGAGTCAGAGTGGCATGATAAGCAGAGGGAGAGAGAGGCAGAGAGCAGAGAGAGAGAGGCAGAGATAAAGAAGAAACAGAGAGAGAGACAGAGAAAAGGCAGATAGACGCAGTGGAGAGGCAGTGAGGCAGAAAGAGAGAGAGGCAGAGTGGCATAATAGGTAGATGGAGAAAGAGGCAGAGAGAATGACACCCAGAGAGTAGGAGTGAGAGAGGCAGAGAGGTAGAGAAAGACAGAGGAAGAGAGAGAGGCAGAGGAAGGAGAGGCAGGGAGGAAGAGAGAGAGAGAGGTAGAGACCGAGGGGGAGGTAGAGAGGTAAAAAGAAAGAGAGGCATAAGAAAGGCAGAAAGGCAGAGGAGAGGCAGAGCAAGAGGCAAAGAGAAGGCTGTGAGGCAGAGAGAGAGGCAGAGAGCAGAGAGAGAGACAGAGAGAGAGAAAAATGATGCAGATGTCAGGCAGAGAGAGAGGCAGTGAGTCAGAGAGGAAGAGAGAATGTGATGCAGAAGAGAGGAAGAGAGGCAGAGACAAAGCAATGTGACATAGAGAGGCAGAGGAAAGGCAGAGAGGCAGAGGAGAGGCAGAGAGTGAGAGGCAGAGGAGAGGCAGAGAGGTAGAGGACAGGTAGATAGAGTGGCAGAGGAGAGGTAGTGAGGCAGATTGAGAGAGATGCAGAATGGCAGAGATAGGCAGAGGGAGAGAGAGGCAAAGAGAGAGAGACACACAGAGAGTCAGAGAGAGAGGCAGTGAGGTAGAGAGAGACAGATAGGCAGAGAGAAAGAGAGGCAGCGAGGCAAAGTGAGACAGAGAGCAGAGAACGAGAGGCAGAGAGAAAGAGAGGCAGAAGAGAGGAAGAAAGGCAGAGAGAAAGGAGAGGTAGAGAGGAGAGAAACAGAAGAAAGGCAGAGAGAGAGGCAGAGAAGAGGCAGAGAATCAGATGGAGACAGAGGTAGAGACAAAGAGACTGAGAATCAGAGAGAGAGACTGCAGAGAGGAAGAGAGGCAGAGGGGAGACAGAGGGAGGCAGTGGAGAGGCAGAGAAGCTGATGGAGAGAGAGGCAGAGACAAAGAGACTGAAAGGCAGAGAGAGTGGGATAGAGAGAGAGGTAGAGTGGCAGAGAGTTCTAGAGAGAAGAGAGAGAACTGAGGGACTGAGAGGCAGAGAGGCAGAGGAGAGGCATAGAAAGAGGCAGAGGAGAGGCAGAGTGCAGAGAATAGAGAGAGAGGCAGAGAGAGAGTGGAAGAGGAGAGGCAGAGAGGTTGCAGAAAGTCAGAGAGCCACTGAGAGGAAGAGAGGTGGCAGAGAGGGTGAGAGATGGCAGAGACGCAGAAAAGGCAGAGAGGATGCAGAGAGGCATAGAGAGAGAGAGAGAGAGGCTGCAGAGAGGAAGATGAGAGGCAGAGGGGCAGAGGAGAGGCATTGAAAGAGGCAGAGGAGAGGCAGAGAGGCAAAGAAGCAGAGAGCGAAAGAGAGAGGCAGAGGGGCAGAGGAGAGGCAGAGGGACAGAGGAGAGGCAGAAAGAGAGAGGTAGAAGAGAGGCAGAGAGTCAGAAGAGAGGAGGATGGAGAGGCAGAGGAAAGGCAGAGGCAGATTGAGAGAGAGGCAGAAGAGAGGCAGGGAGGCAGAGGTAAAGCAGAGGGGGAGAGAGAGAGAGAGGCAGTGGAAAGTTAGAGAGGAAGAGTAGAGGCACATAGAAAGACATAGAGAGGCAGAGAAGCAGATACAAAGCCAGAGACAAAGAGACTGAGAGGCAGAGAGAGAGACAGAGAAAGAGAGAGAGGCAGAGCGAGAGAGGCAGAGAGAGAGGCAGAAAGGCAGAGAGCTACAGGCAGAGAGAGACAGTTAGGCAGAGAGTGAGGCAGACAGAGATAGAGGCAAAGATTCAGAGAGAGAGAGAGAGAGGCAGAGAGCAGAGATAGAGAGGAGAGTCAGGCAGAGGCAGAGAGAGAGAAGAAGCAGCAAACAGAGAGAGGGTGACATACATTGGCAGAGAGAGGAAGAAAGATGCAGAGAGGCTGCAGAGAGGCAGAGTGTCAGAGAGGCAGCAGAGAGGCAGAGAGAGAGAGGCTTGTAGGGGCCAGTAAGGCAGAGGAGCGACAGAGGGAGAGAGGCAGCCGGAGAGGCAGAGAAACAAATGTAGAGAGAGGCAGAGACAAAGAGACTGGAAGATATATATATATATCGAGAGAGAGAGAGAGAGAGAGAGAGAGAGAGAGAGAGGAGGCAAAGGGTCAGAGGGTAGAGAAGAGATTGATAGAGGTAGAGAGGGAGAGGACAGGCACAGAAGCAGAGAGACAGGCAGAGCAGAGAGAGGCAGAAAGGCAGAGAGAAAGAGAGGCAGAAGAGAGGATGAGCGGCAGAGATAAAGCAGAGAGACACAGAGAGAGAGAGAGATAAAGGAAAGGCAGATAGAGAGGCAGAGGAGAGGCAGAGAAGCAGATGGAAGGAGAGTCAGAGACAAAGAGACTGAGAGGCAGAGAGAGAGCGAGAGATAGGCAGAGTGGCAGAAAGAGGCAGAGAGAGAGAGGCAGAGGAGAGGCAGAGAAAGAGGCAGAGACGAAGAAAGGCAGAGAGAGGCAGAGAGACAGAGAGAAAGAGAGGCAGAAGAGAAGAGTGGCAGAGATAAAGCAAAGGGACACAGAGATAGAGGAAGAGGAAAGGCAGATAGAGAGGCAGAAGAGAGGCAGTGAGGCAGAAAGAGAGAGTGGCAGAGTGGCAAGATAGGCAGAGGGAGAAAGAGGCAGAGAGAGAGACAACCAGAGAGTAGGAGTGAGAGAGGCAAAGAGGTAGAAAAAGACAGAGGAAGAGAGAAAGAGGCAGAGAAAGGAGAGGCAGAGAGGAAGGGAGAGAGATAGAGGCAGAGAGCGAGGGGGAGATAGAGAGGTAAAAAGAAAGAGAGGCATAGAAAGGCAGAAAGGCAGAGGAGAGGCAGAGCGAGAGGCAGAGGGAAGGCAGTGAGGCAGAGAGAGAGAGGCAGAGAGCAGAGAGAGAGCAGATAGAAAGAGAGAAATAGATGCAGACGTCAAGCAGAGAAAGAGGCAGTGAGGCAGAGAGGGAGAGAGAATGTGATGTAGAAGAGAGGAAGAGAGGCAGAGATAAAGCAATGGGACAGAGATAGAGAGGCAGAGGAAAGGCAGAGAGGCATAGGAGAGGCAGATAGTGAGAGGCATAGGAGAGGCAGAGAGGTAGAGGACAGGCAGATAGAGTGGCAGAGGAGAGGCAGTGAGGCAGATTGAGAGAGAGGCAGAATGGCAGAGATAGGCAGAGGGAGAGAGAGGCAAAGAGAGAGAGACACACACAGAGAGTCAGAAAGAGAGGCAGTGAGGTAGAGAGAGACAGAGAGGCAGAGAGAAAGAGAAAGGCACAGAGGGATACGGCGCAGAGAGGTAGAGCTAAAGGCAGAGAGTGGCAGAGAAGCAGAGTGAAAGAGAGGCAGAAGAGAGGAAGAGAGGCAGAGATAAAGCAGAGAGACACAGAAAGAGAGACAGAGAAAAGGCAGATAGAGAGGCAGAGGAGAGACAGAGAAGCAGATACAGAGGCAAAGACAAAGAGACTGAGAGCCAGAGAGATAGGCTGCAGAGAGCCAGAGAGGCAGAAGGGAGGTAGAAAAGAGGCAGAGAAGCTGATGGAGAGAAAGGTAGACACAGATGAGTGAAAGACACAGAGAAAGGGAGAAAGAGAGAGAGAGTGAGAGAGAGAGAAAGAGAGAGGAGAGAGAGGCAGAGAGGCAGAGAGCAAAGAGAGAGAAAGAGGGAGAGAGATAGAGAGGCACAGAGGCAGAGGAGATGCAGAGATGCAGAGAGCAGAGAGAAGGAGAGACAGAGGAAAGGCAGATAGAGAGGCAGCGGAGAGGCACAAAAGCAGATAAGAGGGAGAGAGATAGAGAGAGGGAGAAAAGGGGTTGAGAGGCAGAGAGACAAATCTAGAGAGGCAGAGAGGCAGAGAGAAAGAGGCAGAAGAGAGGAAGAGAGGCAGAGATAAAGCAGAGAGACAGAGAGAGAGAGAGGCAGAGAGGCAGAGAGAACAGAGAATAGAGAGACAGAAGAGAGGCAGAGAGGCAAAGGAGAGGTAGAGAGCGAGACAGAGAGGCAGAGAGGCAGAAAGACAGAAAGAGAGAGGGAAAGAGAGGCAGAGAGGCAGAGAGGAAATGAGGCAGAAGAGAGAAGAGAGGCAGAGCTAAAGCAGAGGGACACAGAGACAGAGGCAGAGGAAAAGTCGATAGAGAAGCAGAAGAGAGGCAGTGAGGCAGAAAGAGAGAGAGGCAGAGTGGCAAGATAGGCAGAGGGAGAGAGAGGCAGAGAGAGAGACACCAAGAGAGTTGGAGAGAGAGAGGCAGAGAGGTAGAAAAAGGCAGAGGAATAGAGAGAAGGGCAGAGAAAGGAGAGGCAGAGAGGAAGAGAGAGAGGCAGAGAGCGAGGGGGAGGTAGAGAGGTAAAAAGAAAGAGAGGCATAGGAAAGGCAGAGAGGGAGAGGTAGAGGAGAGGCAGAGAGGTAGAGGACAGGCAGATAGAGTGGCAGAGGAGAGGCAGCGAGGCCAATTGAGAGAGAGGCAGAATGGCAGAGATAGGCAGAGGGAGAGAGAGGCAAAGAGAGATAGACACACAGTCAGAAAGAGAGGCAGTGAGGTAGAGAGAGACAGATTGGTAGAGAGAGAGAAAGACCGAGAGAGGCAAAGAGAGGCAGAGAGAGAGAAAGAAAGAGAGAGGCAGAGAGGAAGAGAGGCAGAGAGAAAGCAGAGGTACAGGGAGAGAGAGAGGGAGAGAGAGAGAGTGAGAGAGACAGAGGAAAGGCAGATTGTGAGGCGGAGTGGCGGGAGAGAATCAGATGGAGACAGAGGTAGAGACAAAGAGACAGAGAGTCAAAGAGAGAGATTCTGCAGAAAGGAAGAGAGGCAGAGGAGAGACAGAGAGAGATTCAGCAGAGAAGCAGAGAAGCTGATGGAGAGAGAGGCAGAGACAAAGGGACTGAAAGGCAGAGAGAGAGAGAGAAAGAGAAAGGCAGAGATGCAGAGAGTGGTAGAGAGCAGAGAGAGAAGGGAGGGAGAGAGAGGCAGAAAGACAGGGGAGAGGCAGAGAGGCAGAGGAGAGGCCTTAAGCAGAGGCGAGGCAGAGAGAGAGAGACAGAGAGGCAGAGAGAGAGGCAGAGGATAGGCAGAGAGAGAGGCAGAGTAGAGGCAGAGAAGCATATGGAGAGAGAGGCAGTGATAAAGATACAGAAAGGCAGAGAGAGAGATATATTGAGAGTCAGAAAGAGAGAGTGGTAGAGAGCAGAGAGAGAGAGGCAGAGAGAGAGACGCAGAGAGGATGAGGAGAGGGAGAGAGGCAGAGGAGAGGCAGACAGGCAGACAGGCAGAGAGGCATAGGGAGAGGCAGATATGCAGAGAGAAAGAAGAGAGGAAGAGAGGCTGAGATAGAGTAGAGGTACAGAGAGAGAGCAAGGCAGAGGAAAGGCAGATTGAGAGAGGAATAGAGGCAGATGACAGGCAGAGAGAGAGAGGCAGTGAGGCAGAGAGGAAGTAAGAAAGTGAGGCAGAAGAGAGGAAGAGAGGCAAAGAAAAAGCAGTGGGACAGAGACAGAGAGGCAGAGAAAAGGAAGAGAGGCAGAGGAGAGGCAGAAAGTGAGAGGCAGAGGAGAGGCAGAGAGGTAGGGGACAGACAGATAGAGTGGCAGAGGAGAGGCAGTGAAGTAGATTGAGAGAGAGGCCGAATGGCAGAGATAGGCAGAGGGAGAGAGAGACAAAGAGATAGAGACCCACAGAGAGTCAGAGAAAGAGGCAGTGAGGTAGAGAAAGACATAGAGGCATAGAGAGAGAGAGAGAGGCAGAGAGGCAAAGAGAGACAGAGAGCAGAGAGAGAGAGGCAGAGAGACAAAGAGAGGCAGAGAGGCAAAGGACAGTCAGAGAGGCAGAGAGAGAGAGAAAGAGAGAGAGGCAGAGACAGGAAGCCATAGGGAGGCAGAGAGAAAGAGAGGTAGAGGAGAGGAAGAGAGGCAGAGAGAGAGCAGAGGTACAGGGAGAGAGAGAGACAGAGACAGAGACAGAGACAGAGACAGAGATAAAGCATATAGTGAGGCGGGAAAGAGGCAGAGAATCAGATGGAGACAGAGGTAGAGACAAAGAGATTGAGTTTCAGAGAGAGAAAGAGATGCTGCAGAGAGGAAGAGAGGCAGAGAAGAGACAGAGAGAGAGGCAGCAGAGAGGCAGAGAAGCTGATGGAGAGAGAGGCAGAGACAAAGAGACTGAAAGGCAGAGAGATAGAGAGAGAGAGGCAGAGAGTGGTAGAGAGCAGAGAGAGAAGGGAGGGAGAGAGAGGGAAAGAGACAGAGAGGCAGAGGTGAGGCCGGAAGCAAAGGAGAGGCAGAGAGGGAGACAGAGAGGCAGAGAGCAGCAGAGAGGCAGAGGAGAGGCAGAGAGAGAGGCATAGGAGAGGCAGAGAAGTAAATGGAGAGAGGCAGTGATAGAGATAGAAAGGCAAAGAGAGAGATATATTGAGAGAGGCAGAGAGAGAGAGTGGCAGAGAGCAGAGAGAGAGAGGCAGAGAGGCAGAGGAGAGGCAGAGGCAGAGGAGAGGCAGAGAGGCAGAGGAGAGACAGAAAGGCAGAGAGAGAGAGGCAAAGATGCAAAGAGAAAGAAAGACAGAAGAGAGGAAGAGAGGCTGAGATAGAGTAGAGGTACAGAGAGAGCGAGGCAGAGGAAAAGCAGATAGAGAGGCAGAGTTGAGACAGAGAAGCAGAAACAGACGTAGAGTCAAAGAGACTGAAAGGTTGAGAGAGAGGCTGCAGAGAACCAGAGAGGCTGAAGAGAGGCAGAGAAGAGGCAGAGAAGCAGTTGGAGAGAGAAGCAGAGACAAAGAGAGTGAAAGAGAGAGAGAGAGAGAAAGAGAGGCAGAGAGGGAGAGTGGGTGCAGAGAGGCAGAGAGAAAGGCATAGAGTGGCAGTGAGGCAGAGAGAAAGAGAGGCAGAAGAGAGGAAGTGAGGCAGAGATAAAGCAGAGAGACACACACACAGAGAGAGAGAGAGACAGAGGAAAGGCAGATAGTGAGGCAGAGGAGAGACAGAGAAGCAGATACAGAGGCAAAGACAAAGAGACTTAGAGGCAGAGAGATAGGCTGCAGAGAGCCAGAGAGGCAGAAGGGAGGCAGAGAAGCAGATGGAGAGAGAGGCAGACACAAAGAGAGTGAGAGTAAAAGACACAGAGAGAGGGAGAGAGAGGGAGAGAGATAGAGAGAGGCAGAGAGGCAGAGGAGATGAAGAAAGGCAGAGAGCAGAGAGAGGGAGAGACAGAGGAAAGGCAGATAGAGAGGCAGAGGAGAGGCAGAGAAGCAGATAAGAGGGAGAGAGATAGAGAGAGGGAGACAGAGAGAGAGGAGGGGTAGAGAGGCAGAGAGACAAGCAGAGAGCAGCAGAGAGGAAGAGAGAAAGAGAGGCAGAAGAGAGTAAGAGAGGCAGAGATAAATTAGAGAGACACAGAGAGAGGCAGAGAGGCAGAGAAAAAGAAGAGAGAGAGAAGAGAGGCAGAGAGGCAAAGTAGAGTTAGAGAGCGAGGCAGAGACAGAGAGGCAGAAAGACAGAAAGAGAGAGGCAGAGAGGCGAGAGGAAGAGAGGCAGAAGAGAGGAAGAGAGGCAGAGATAAAGCAGAGGGACACAGAGACAGAGACAGAGGAAGGCAGATAGAGAGGCAGAAGAGAGGCAGTGAAGTAGATTGAGAGAGAGGCAGAATGGCAGAGATAGGCAGAGGTAGAGAGAGGCAAAGAGAAAGAGACACAGAGAGTAAAAAGAGAGGCAGTGAGGTAGAGAGAGACAGAGAGGCAGAGAGAGAGAAAGAGAGAGAAGCAAGAAGAGGCAGAGAGAGAGAGGCAGAGAGACAAAGAAAGGCAGAGAGAGAGGCAGAGAGAAAGAGAGGTAAAAGAGAGGAAGAGAGTTAGAAAGAAAGCAGAGGTACAGGGAGAGAGTGAGAGGGAGAGAGAGAGTGAGAGAGAGGCAGAGGAAAGGCAGATAGTGAGGCGGAGTGGTGGGAGAGAATCAGATGGAGACAGAGGTAGAGACAAAGAGACAGAGAGTCAAAGAGAGAGAGTCTGCAGAAAGGAAGAGAGGCAGAGGAGAGACAGAGATTCAGCAGAGAGGCAGAGAAGCTGATGGAGAGAGAGGCAGAGACAAAGGGACTGAAAGGCAGAGAGAGAGAGAGAGAGAGAGAGGCAGAGATGCAGAGAGTGGTAGAGAACAGAGAGAGAAGTGAGGGAGAGAGAGGCAGAGAGACAGGGGAGAGGCAGAGAGGCAGAGGAGAGGCCTTAAGCAGAGGCGAGGCAGAGAGAGAGACAGAGAGGCAGAGAGGGAGGCAGAGGATAGGCAGAGGAGAAGCAGAGAAGCAAATGGAGAGAGAGGCAGTGATAAAGATACAGAAAGGCAGAGAGAGAGATATATTGAGAGAGGCAGAGAGACAGAGAGTGGTAGAGAGCAGAGAGAGAGAGAGGCAGAGAGAGAGAGGCAGAGAGGATGAGGAGAGGGAAAGAGGAAGAGGAGAGGCAGAGAGGCAGAGGAGAGGCACAGAGAGAGAGGCAGAGATGCAGAGAGGAAGACAGAAGAGAGGAAGAGAGGCTGAGATAGAATAGAGGTACAGAGACAGCGAGGCAGAGGAAAGGCAGATAGAGACAGAGGAGAGACAGAAAAGCAGATACAGAGACAGAGACAAATAGACTGAAAGGCCGAGAGAGAGAGGCTGCAGAGAGCCAGAGAAGCAGAAGAGAGGCAGAGAAGCAGAATGGAGAGAGAAGTAGAGACAAAGAGAGTGAAAGACAGGGAGAGAGAGAGAGAAAGAGAGAGAGAGGAGCGAGAGAGGCAGAGAACAGAGAGAGAGAGATAGAAAGAGGCAGAGAGGGAGAGGAGGCAAAGAGAGGCAGAGAGAAAGTCAGAGAGTGGCAGAGAGGCAGAGAGAAATAGAGGCAGAAGAGAGGAAGTGAGGCAGAGATAAAGCAGAGAGCCAGAGAGAGAGAGACAGAGGAAAGGCAGAGAGGCAGAGGAGAGAAAGAGAAGCATATAAGAGGGAGAGAGATAGAGAGAGGTAGAGAAAGGGAGAGGAGGGGCAGAGCGAGGCCGAGAGAGGCAGAGAGACAGAGAGAAAGCGAGGCAGAAGTGAGGAAGAGAGGCAGAAAAAAGGCAGAAAGAGAGAGAGACAGTGGAAAGGTAGATAGATAGTCAGAGGAGAGGCAGAGACAAAGAGACTTAGAGGCAGACAGAGAGGCAGAGGAGAGGGAGAGAATTAGATGGAGAGAGAGGCAGAGACAAAGAGACTGTAAGGCAGAGAGAGAGAGGGAGAGAGAGAGAGAGAGAGAGGCAGAGAGGCCAAGAGAGACAGAGAGAAGAGAGAGAGAGACAGAGATAGATAGAGAGGCAGAGAGGCAAAGGAGACATAGAGAGAGCGAGGCAGAGAGGCAGAAAGACAGAAAAAGAGAGACAAAGAGAGGCAGAGAGGAAGAGAGGCAGAAGAGAGGAAGAGAGGCAGAGATAAAGCAGAGGGACATAGAGATAGATGCAGAGGAAAGTCAGATAGACAGGCAGAGGAGAGGCAGTGAGGCAGAAAGAGAGAGGGGCAGAGTGGCAAGATAGGCGGAGGGAGAGAGAGGCAGAGAGAGAGAAACACCCAGAGAGCAGGAGAGAGAGAGAGAGGCAGAGAGGTAGAGAAAGACAGAGGAAGAGAGAGAGCGGCAGAGAAAGGAGAGGCAGAGAGGAAGACAGAGAGAAAGGCAGAGAGCGAGGGGGAGGTAGAGTGATAAAAAGAAAGAGAGACATAGGAAAGGCAGAGAGGCAGAGGAGAGGCAGAGTGAGAGGCAGAGAAGGCACTGAGGAAGAGAGAGAGGCAGAGAGGCAGAGGGCAGAGAGAGAGAGAGGCAGATTGAGAAAGGAATAGAGACAGACGACAGGCAGAGAGAGAGGCAGTGAGGCAGAGAAGAAGAGAGAAAGTGAGGCAGAAGAGAGGACGAGAGGCAGAGATAAAGCAGTGGGACAGAGATAGAGAGGCAGAGTAAAGGCAGAGAGGCAGAGGAGAGGCAGAATGTGAGAGGCAGAGGAAAAGCAGAGAGGTAGAGGACAGGCAGATAGAGTGGCAGAGGAGAGGCAGTGAAGTAAATTGAGAGATAGGCAGAGAGAGAGGCAAAGAGAGAGAGGCAAAGAGAAAGACACACAGAGTCAAAGAGAGAGGCAGTGAGGTAGAAAGAGACAGAGAGGCAGAGAGATAGAAAGAGAGAGGCAGAGAGACAGAGATGCAGAGAGAGGCAGAGAGACAGAAAGAGAGGTAGAAGAGAGGAAGAGAGGCAGAGAGAAAGCAGAGGTACAGAGAGAGAGAGAGGAAAGGCAGATAGTGAGGCCGAGGAGAGGCAGAGAATCAGATAGAGACAGAGGTAGAGACAAAGAGACTGAGAGTCAGAGAGAGAGAGGCTGCAGAGAGGAAGAGAGGCAGAGGAGAGACAGAGAAGCTGATGAAGAGAGAGGCAGAGACAGAGACTGAAAGGCAGAGAGAGAAATATATTGAGAGAGGCAGAGAGACAGAGTGGCAGAGAGCAGAGAGAGAGAGGCAGAGAGAGAGGCAGAGAGGAATAGGAGAGGCAGAGAGGCAGAGGAGAGGCAGAGTGGCAGAGAGGCAGAGAGGCAGAGAGACAGGCAGTAAAGCAGAGAGAAAGAAAGACAGAAGAGAGGAAGAGAGGCAGAGAGAAAGCAGAAGTACAGAGAGAGAGAGAGAGGAAAGGCAGATAGTGAGGCCGAGGAGAGGCAGAGAATCAGATAGAGACAGAGGTAGAGACAAAGAGACTGAGAGTCAGAGAGAGAGAGGCTGCAGAGAGGAAGAGAGGCAGAGGAGAGACAGAGAAGCTGATGGAGAGAGAGGCAGAGACAGAGACTGAAAGGCAGAGAGAGAAATATATTGAGAGAGGCAGAGAGACAGAGTGGCAGAGAGCAGAGAGAGAGAGGCAGAGAGAGAGGCAGAGAGGAATAGGAGAGGCAGAGAGGCAGAGGAGAGGCAGAGTGGCAGAGAGGCAGAGAGGCAGAGAGACAGGCAGTAAAGCAGAGAGAAAGAAAGACAGAAGAGAGGAAGAGAGGCAGAGAGAAAGCAGAAGTACAGAGAGAGAGAGAGAGGAAAGGCAGATAGTGAGGCCGAGGAGAGGCAGAGAATCAGATGGAGACAGAGGTAGAGACAAAGCGACTGAGAGTCAGAGAGAGAGAGGCTGCAGAGAGGAACAGAGGCAGAGGAGAGACAGAGAGAGAAGCAGTGGAGAGGTAGAGAAGCTGATGGAGAGAGAGGCAGAGACAAAGAGACTGAAAGGCAGAGAGAGAGATAGAGAGGGAGAGAGGCAGAGAGTGGTAGAGAGCAGAGAGGGAAAAGAGGGAGAGAGGAAGAGAGACAGAGAGAGACAGAGGAGAGCAGAGAGCGAGAGGAGAGGCAGTAAACAGAGGAGAGACAGAGAGGGAGAAAGAGAGGCAGAGAGAGAGGCAGAGAGGCAGAGGAAAGGCAGAGAGAGAAGCAGCGGAGAGGCAGAGAAGCAGATGGAGAGAGAGGCAGTGATAAAGAGACTGAAAGGCAGAGAGAGAGACATACTGAGAGACAGAGAGTGGCAGAGAGCAGAGAGAGAGAGGTGGAGAGAGAGGGAGGTAGAGAGGAAAAGGAATGGTAGAGAGCGCGAGGGAGAGAGGCAGAGAGGCAGTAAGACAGAAAGAGAGGGGCAAAGAGAGGCATAGAGGCAGAGAGAAAGAGAGGCAGAAGCGAGGAAGAGATCAGAGATAAAGCAGAGGGACACTGATAAATGCAGAGGAATGGCAGTTATTGAGGCGGAGGAGAGGCAGAGAATCAGATAGAGACAGCAATAGAGACAAAGAGACTGAGAGTCAGAGAGAGAGAGGCTGCAGAGAGGAAGAGAGGCAGAGGAGAGACAGAGAGAGAGGTAGATGAGAGGCAGAGAATCTGATGGAGAGAGAGGCAGAGACAAAGAGATTGAAAGTCAGAGAGAGAGAGAGAGAGAGAGAGGCAGAGAGGCCGAAAGAGGCAGAGAGAAGAGAGAGAGAGAGGCAGAGAGAGATAGAGGCAGAGGGCAAAGGAGAATTAGAGAGAGGGAGGTAAAGATAGGCAGAGAGGCAAAGAGAAAGCGAGGCAGACCAGAGGAAGACAGGCAGAGTGCAGAGAGAGAGAGAGGCAGAGAGACAGAGTGGCAGAGAGCAGAGAGATAGGCAGAGAGAGAGGTAGAGAGGAAGAGGAGCGGGAGAGAGGCACAGAGAGATAGGCAGAGAGAAAGAGAGGCAGAAGAGAGGAAGAGAGGCAGAGATAAAGCAGAGAGACAGAGAGCACGAGGCAGAGGAAAGGCCGATCGAGAGGCAGAGGAGAGACAGAGAAGCAGATACAGAGGCAAAGACAAAGAGACTGAAAGGCAGAGAGAGTGATAGAGAGAGAGGCAGAAAGGCAGAGAGTGGTAGAGAGCAGAGAGGGAAGGGAGGGAGAGAGAGGCAGAGAGACAGAGGAGAGGCAGAGAGGCAGTAAGCAGAAGAGAGGCAGAGAGGGAGACAGAGAGGTAGAGAGAGAGGCAGAGAGCAACAGAGGCAGAGAGAGAGAGAGGCAGCGGAGAGGCAGAGAAGCAGATGGAGAGAGAGGCAGTGATAAAGAGAGTGAGGCAGAGAGGAAGAGAAAGAGAGAGGCAGAGAGCGAGGGGGAGGTAGAGAGGTAAAAAGAAAGAGAGGAATAGGAAAGGCAGAGAGGCAGAGGACAGGCAGAGCAAGAGGCAGAAGGCAGTGAGGCAGAGAGAGAGAGGCAGAGAGGCAGAGTGCAGAGAGAGAGAGGCAGAGAGAGGAATAGAGGCAGAGGACAGGCAAAGAGAGAGGCAGTGAGGCAGAGAGGCAGAGAGGAAGTGAAACAAAAGAGAGGAAGAGAGGCAGAGATAAAGCAGTGGGAAAGAGACAGAGGCAGAGAAGAGGCAGAGGAGAGGCAGAAAGTGAGAGGTAGAGGAGATGCAGAGAGGCAGAGAGAGACGCATAGAGATAGAGAGGCAGAGGGAGGCAGAGTGTTAGAAAGAGAGGTAGAAGAGAGGAAGAGAGGCAGAGAGAAAACAGAGATGCAGAGAGAGAGAGAGTGAGAGAGAGAGGAAAGGCAGATAGTGAGGCGGGGTAGAGGCAGAGAATCAGATGGAGACAGAGGTAGAGACAAAACGACTGAGAGTCAGAGAAAGAGGCTGCAGAGAGGAAGAGAGGAAGAGGAGAGACAGAGAGAGAGGCACTGGCGAGGCAGAGAAACTGATGGAGAGAGAGGCAGAGACAAAGAGACTGAAAGGCAGAGATATATATAGAGAGAGGCAGAGAGGCAGAGAGTGGTAGAGAGCAGAGAGGGAAGGGAGGGAGAGAGGCAGAGAGACAGAGGAGAGGCAGAGAGGCAGAGAGAGGGGCAGAGATGCAGAGAGAAAGACAGAAAGAAGAGAGGAAGAGAGGCTGAGATAGAGTAGAGGTATAGAGAGAGCGAAGCAGAGGAAAGGCAGATAAAGAGGCAGAGGAGAGACAGAGAAGCAGATACAGAGGCAGAGACAAAGACTGAAAGGCCGAGAGAGGCTGCAGAGAGCCATAGCGGCTGAAGAGAGGAAGAGAAGAGGCAGAGAAGAAGATGGAGAGAGAGGCAGAGACAAAGAGAGTGAAAGACAGACAGAGAGAGAGAGAGAGAGAGAGAGAGAGGAGAGAGAGAGGCAGAGAGCAGAGATAGAGAGATAGATTGATGCAGAGAGAGAGAGGAGGTGCACAGAGGCAGAGAGAAAGGCATTGAGAGGCAGAGAAGCAGAGAGAAACAGACTCAGAAGAGAGGAAGTGAGGTAGAGATAAAGACAAGAGACACACACACACACAGAGAGAGAGAGAGAGAGAGAGAGAGAGAGAGAGAGAGAGAGAGGAAAGGCAAATAGAGAGGCAGAGGAGAGAAGCAGATACAGAGGCAGAGACAAAGAGACTGAGAGGCAGAGAGATAGGCTGCAGAGAGCCAAAGAGGCAAAAGAGAGGCAGAGAAGAAGCAGAGAAGCAGACAGAGAGAAAGGCAGAGACAAAGAGAGTGTAAGACAGAGACACACACAAACAGAGAGAGAGAGAGAGAGGAGGCAGAGAGGCAGCTGAGAGGCAGAGAGGCAGAGGAGAGGCCAGCGGCAGTGGAGGCAGAGGGGCAGAGGAGAGGTATAGGAAAAGCAGAGAGGCAGAAAGAGAGAGGCAGAGGAGAGGCAGAGAGGCAGAGGAGAGGCATAAAAAGAGGCAGCAGAGAGGCTGCAGAGAGGTAGAGAGAGAGATTCAGAGGAAAGGCGGAGAGGCAGAGAGCGACTGATGCAGAGGAAAGGCAGAGTGGCAGAGAGAAACAGGCAGAGGAGAGGCAGAGAGGCAGAGTAGAATTAGAGAGAAAAGCAGAGAGATATAGGAGAGGCAGAGAGGCATCAGAGAGGCAGACAGAGAGGCAGAGGAAAGGCAGAGAGCGACAGGAAGAGAGAGGCAGAGAGGCAGAAGAGACACATAGAGGCAGAGGAGAGGCAGAGAGGTAGAGGAGAGGCCTAAAAAGAGGTAGCAGAAAGGCAGAGAAGCTGAAGAGAGGTAGAGAGAGAGAGATTCAGAGGAAAGGCGAAGAGGCAGAGATGAGAGAGGCAGAGGAAAGCCAGAGTGGCAGAGAGAAACAGGCAGAGGAGAAGCAGAGTGGCAGACAAGAGGCATAGATAGAGGCAGAGAAGCAGAGTAGAGTTAGAGAGAAAAGCAGAGAGGTAGAGGAGAGGCAGAGAGGCATTAGAGAGGCAGAGAAAGAGGCAGAGGAAAGGCAGAGAGGCAGAGAGAGACAGGCAGAGAGAGGCAGAGAGGCAGAGTAGAGGCATAGAAAGAGGTAGAGGAGGGGCAGAGAGGCAGAGTAGAGTTAGAGAGAGAAGCAGAGAGGTAGAGGAAAGGCAGAGAGGCAGAGAGGCTGCAGATAGGCTGAGAGGTTTCAGAGATGCAGAGAGAGAGGTAGTGGAAAGGTACAGAGGCAGAGGAGAGGCAGAGATAGACAATCCGAGGAGAGCCAGAGAGGCAGAGGAGAGAAATAAAAAGAGGCAGAGTAGAGGCAGACAGGCAGAGAGACAGAGGCAGAGAGAGAGAGAGAGAGAGAGAGAGAGAGAGTGATTGAAAGGCAGGGAGAGAGAGATAGAGAGATCCAGGAAGGTAGAGAAAGAGGCAGAGAGGTAGCAAGAGAGGAAGAGAGGCAGAAAGAGAGAAAAGGCACAGAGGCAGAGATAGAGAAGGAAGGCAAGCACAGGCAGAGAGAGAGAGAGAGACAGATAGAGAGACACAGAGAGAGATAGTCAGAGAGCTAGAAGTGCAGAGAGAGGCAGAGAAAAGGCAGAGAGGAGGCAGAGAGGCAGCTGAGAGGCAGAGAGGCAGAGGAGAGGCCAGTGGCAGCCGAGGCAGAGGGACAGAGGAGAGGTAGAGGAAAAGCAGAGAGGCAGAAAGAGAGAGGTAGAGGAGAGGCAGAGAGGCATTAGAGAGGCAGACAGAGAGGCAGAGAAAGGCAGAGAGGCAGAGGAGAGGCATTAAAAGAAGTAGAGGAGGAGCAGAGAGGCAGAGTAGACTTAGAGAGAGAAGCAGAGAGGCAGAGAGGGAGCAGATAGGCTGAGAAGCTGCAGAGATGCAGAAAGAGAGGTATAGGAAAGGCAGAGAGGCAGAGGAGAGGCAGAGATAGACAAGAGGAGGAGAGCCAGAGAGACAAAGGAGAGGAATAGAAAGAGGCAGAGTAAAGCAGACAGGCAGAGATACAGAGGCAGAGAGAGAGAGAGAAAGAGAGAGAGAGGTTGAGAGGCAGAGAGAGGTAGATACAGTGAGAGCCAGAGAGGTAGAGAGAGAGAGGCAGAGAGGCAGCAAGAGAGGAAGAGAGGCAGATAGAGAGAAAAGGCACAGAGGCAGAGATAGAGAAGAGAGGCAAGCAGAAGCAGAAAGAGAGAGAGAGAGACAAAGAGAGAGAGAGACAGAGAGCTAGAAGTGCAAAGAGAGGCAGAGAGGCTGCAGAGAGGTAGTGAAGAGCCAGTGAGGCTGCAGAGAGGCAGAGGTGCAGAGGAGAGGCAGAGGAAAGGCAGAGAGGCAGCAAATAGGCAGAGAGGAAGCGGAGAGGCAGCTGAGAGGCAGAGAGGCAGAGGAGAGGCCAGTGGCAGCCGAGGCAGTGGGGCAGAGGAGAGGTAGAGGAAAAGCAGAGAGGCAGAAAGCGAGAGGCAGAGGAGAGGCAGAGAGGCAGAGGAGAGTCATAAAAAGAGGTAGCAGAGAGGCAGAGAGGCTGCAGAGAGGTAGAGAGAGAGAGATTCAGAGGAAAGGCAGTGATGCAGAGAGCAAGAGAGGCAGAGTAAAGGCAGAGGGACAGAGAGAAACAGGCAGAGGAGAGCTAGAGAGGCTGAGGAGAGGCATAGATAGAGTCAGAGGAGAGGCAGAGAGGCAGAGTAGAGTTAAAGAAAGAAGCAGAGAGGTAGAGGAGAGGCAGAGAGGCATCAGAGAGGCGGAGAGTGAGGCAGAGGAAAGACAGAGAGGCAAAGAGAGACATGCAGAGAGAGGCAGAGAGGCAGAGGAGATGCATACAAACAGGTAGCAGAGAGGCAGAGAGGCTGCAAAGAGGTAGAGAGCGAGATTCAGAGGAAAGGCAGAGATGCAGAGTAGAGGCATAGAAAGATAGAGGAGGGGCAGAGAGGCAGAATAGATGTAGAGAAGCAGGGAGGTAGTCCAAAGTCAGAGAGGCAGAGAGGCAGCAGTTAGGCTGAAAGGCTGCAAAGATGCAGAGAGAGAGGTAGAGGAAGGGCACAGAGGCAGAGGAGAGGCAGAGATAGACAAGAGGAGGAGAGCCAGAGAGACAAAGGAGAGGAATAGAAAGAGGCAGAGTAAAGCAGACAGGCAGAGATACAGAGGCAGAGAGAGAGAGAGAAAGAGAGAGAGAGAGAGGTTGAGAGGCAGAGAGAGGTAGATACAGTGAGAGCCAGAGAGGTAGAGAGAGAGAGGCAGAGAGGCAGCAAGAGAGGAAGAGAGGCAGATAGAGAGAAAAGGCACAGAGGCAGAGATAGAGAAGAGAGGCAAGCAGAAGCAGAAAGAGAGAGAGAGAGACAAAGAGAGAGAGAGACAGAGAGCTAGAAGTGCAAAGAGAGGCAGAGAGGCTGCAGAGAGGTAGTGAAGAGCCAGTGAGGCTGCAGAGAGGCAGAGGTGCAGAGGAGAGGCAGAGGAAAGGCAGAGAGGCAGCAAATAGGCAGAGAGGAAGCGGAGAGGCAGCTGAGAGGCAGAGAGGCAGAGGAGAGGCCAGTGGCAGCCGAGGCAGTGGGGCAGAGGAGAGGTAGAGGAAAAGCAGAGAGGCAGAAAGCGAGAGGCAGAGGAGAGGCAGAGAGGCAGAGGAGAGTCATAAAAAGAGGTAGCAGAGAGGCAGAGAGGCTGCAGAGAGGTAGAGAGAGAGAGATTCAGAGGAAAGGCAGTGATGCAGAGAGCAAGAGAGGCAGAGTAAAGGCAGAGGGACAGAGAGAAACAGGCAGAGGAGAGCTAGAGAGGCTGAGGAGAGGCATAGATAGAGTCAGAGGAGAGGCAGAGAGGCAGAGTAGAGTTAAAGAAAGAAGCAGAGAGGTAGAGGAGAGGCAGAGAGGCATCATAGAGGCGGAGAGTGAGGCAGAGGAAAGACAGAGAGGCAAAGAGAGACATGCAGAGAGAGGCAGAGAGGCAGAGGAGATGCATACAAACAGGTAGCAGAGAGGCAGAGAGGCTGCAAAGAGGTAGAGAGCGAGATTCAGAGGAAAGGCAGAGATGCAGAGTAGAGGCATAGAAAGATAGAGGAGGGGCAGAGAGGCAGAATAGATGTAGAGAAGCAGGGAGGTAGTCCAAAGTCAGAGAGGCAGAGAGGCAGCAGTTAGGCTGAAAGGCTGCAAAGATGCAGAGAGAGAGATTCAGAGGAAAGGCAGAGAGGCAGAGAGCGATTGATGCAGAGGAAAGGCAGAGTGGCAGAGAAAAACAGGCAGAGGAGAGGCAGAGATGCAGAGTGGAGGCATAGAAAGGTAGAGGAGGGGCAGAGAGGCAGAGTAGACATAGAGAGAGAAGCAGGGAGGTAGTCCAAAGTCAGAGAGGCAGAGAGGCAGCAGTTAGGCTGAAAGGCTGCAAAGATGCAGAGAGAGAGGTAGAGGAAGGGCACAGAGGCAGAGGAGAGGCAGAGATAGACAAGCAGAGGAGAGACAGAGAGGCAGAGGAGAGAAATAGAAAGAGGCAGAGTAGAGGCAGATAGGTAGAGAGACAGGGACAGAGAGAGAGAGAGATCCAGAGAGGTAGAGAGAGGGGCAGAGAGGCAGCGAGAGCGGAAGAGAGGCAGAGAGAGACAAAAGGCACAGAGGCAGAGATAGAGAAGGAAGGCAAGGACAGGCAGAGTGAGAGAGTGACAGAGACAGGGAGAGAAAGACAGGCAAAGAGCTAGAAGTGCAGAAAGAGGCAGAGAAAGGCAGAGAGGCAGAGGAGAGGCATAGTAAGCGGTAGAGGACGTGCAGTTAGGCAGAGCAGAGTTAGAGAGAGAAGCAGAGAGGTAGAGGAGAGGTAGGGAGGCAGAGAGAGAGGCAGAGGAAAGGCAGAGAGGCAGAGAGAGATAGGCAGAGAGAGGCTGAGAGGCAGAGAAGAGGCATAGAAAGAGGTAGAGGAGGGGAGGAGAGGCAGAGTAGACATAGAGAGAGAAGCAGAGAGGTAGCAGAAAGGCAGAGAGGCAGCAGATAGGCTGAGAGGCTGCAGAGATGCGGAGAGAGAGGTAGAGGAAAGGCAGATGGGCAGAGGAGAGGCAGAGAGGCAGAGAGAGAGAGGCAGAGAGGCAGAGGAGAGGCATAGAAAGGTAGAGGAGGGGCAGAGAGGCAGAGTAGACTTAGGGAGAGAAGCAGAGAGGCAGAGGAAAGGGCACAGAACATGACAATGCAGCCACTTCTGATGTGATCTGATAAACTAAGATCAGAAAGGAGAAGAGGACCTCCCTTATCAGTGGACTTGGGGAGGGGCATGCATGAAGAAGAGGGAGGGAAGGTAGTTTTGGCAAAGCAGGAGGAAAGGACTTATGTGAGAATATAAAGTGAATAAAGTGTACTTAATAAAAATAAAAAAATTAAAAAAGAATAATGAATAAAGAAATAGTGAAATATATGATGATCATGAAAAAATTATTATTATTACTATTCACCTTGTACCCAGCTCTAGCCCCCTCCCTTACTTCCTTCTGGTCCCACACTTCATCCCTCTTCTCCCACTATGTCCCTGCTCTAGAAAGAGTGTCTCAAATACAGGATGTGTTTTGTTTGTTTGTTTGTTTGTTTGGAGCCAGGATCTGACTCTACAGTCCAGACAGGACTCATGACAATTCTCCTGCCTCAGTGTTCTGAGTGCAAGCCATAGATTTTAGCAAGGATATAGCAGAGTTAATGATTTAAAATAGAGGAATCACAGTGATCTTGATCTAGTTGTCTTTTATGGAAGAATCTCCTCAGTTATAAGACACCAGACGAAAGCATGTCAAGCCAGGACATGGCTTTGGGCTTACAAGCATATCCTGAGAAAGGCCAGTACTACACTAGGATCCAGAACACAGTGTAGTTTTTGCTGGCTAATCAAGTCTATTGGCTTAAATTCCTGTTCGAGCAGTCTTCTCTAGTGAACACCCAACAACACCAGTAAATAGACAAATAAATTCATTTTTATGTGTATAATGAGTGCTTTCCATAATTGAACATATTCTAGGCCACAATGTAAGTATTTGTTTAGTTTTTCAAGACAGATTTTCTCTGAACAGCCTCGCTGTCATGGAACTCACTCTATAGACCCAATCTACCTGCATCAATGTGCCTGGGCTGTCTTCTTACCCTGTTTCCATCTTGGAGACAAGTATTTTTTGGTGTGGGATGGCTACTGGTTCCTCTGTTAGAGCAAGGGGCTTGGTACTCAACAGTTCTTGAAAAGGCTATGTCCTACACCTTTTTTGTGGTCATTTCCCTTCTCATGCACATCTGAATACAATATCACCCCCAAGTAAAACAAAAGGAAAAACAAACAAACAAACAAACAAAAAACTGTCATGACAGCCATTGTCAAGCAGTTCTGAGCTGTCTTCTGAGACTTCTTTCACTATCCTTAGCTATTCTGGGTTTAAAGGGTAGCCTTGCTTGCTACCATCATCAGTGATTTTCCTAGGTACTCAACTCTGAATGCTTCTAGCTTGCTCCTGCTTTAAAATTGGTATGCATATATTAGAACATTTTATTTTCTATTTTGTAACTGTGCAGGTGCATATTTGCATTGAGTGAAGGTGACATGAAAGACCAGAGGTGTTGGGTCCCCTGGATCTGGAGGTACAGATGGTTGTAAACCACTTAATGTGGGTACTGGGAAGAGAACTCAGGATTACTGGGAAAACAACAAGCACTTGAAACTGCCAAGCCATTTCTCCAGTACTCCAGAGGAAATGTAATTTGCAAAAATAGCTGGGTGTATGATACTTAAACACATATAAATAAGGTACTTCAATAGCAGGCTATTTTGCACTTAGATGTTATTTTAAGAGGCACAGTTTGGGGGTTCCTTGTAAAATTTTAACATGTCTTGGGTTTGTTTGACCCTGTCCCCACCCCTTCCTCTATTTCATACACCTTTAAACCTTTCCACACTCATTTGTTTTTTAATCTATTACCCACCCTTATTCCACCCTGATTTCCTTCATCCCATGACACTAGGTAGGAGAGGAAGAAGATTAGGTGGAAAGGGGGGGGCAATAGACCTCTATCCCCTACTTCCTGCTTATTAGGAACATAGAGTTCCCTGAGGCAAGTCCAATATTCATTGTCAGAATCTCTAGCACTTCAGCCAAACAGCAATTTAACAATTGCAAATGTAGTAGCAGAATGAACCAGCAGCAGCTTCCCTATGCTTTCTTATGGCTTCACTTGGACCCTGTACAGAGTCCCTAGAATTAAAGTATCTGCAGATGGCAAAGTTCATGCCCCTGCTGCTGCAAGAGGCAAATCATACTCACGTTCTGTGAAGCAGCCTTTTACCACACCCTGGGGATTAAAACAAAAACAATCACAGAAACTAGGCTTGGTGTCCCACAGTTTTAATCCCAGCACTAAGTAGACAAAGGCAGGTAGATATTTCTAAATTCCAAGCCAGTCTGGTCTACAGAGTGAGTCTAAGACAGCCAGGGCTACACTGACAAATCATATTTCCAGAACAAATCATAGAACAATTTTTTTAAACCAATAACCCAATACCCCAATGGTCATGTCAATCTGCTGCCCCTGAACATCAGAGCTGTCAGGCAAGTTCCTGAGCATCACCCCAAAAATCTTTAAGGGTATGTTCCAGAGCTCTCAGAGCCCCTCCTTCTGGCATGCACAAGGCTGCCTAAACAGGAGCACACAAAATGATGGATACTGTCAGGACAGAGACACCTCCTCAGAGGGAGCTGTCCAAGGTGTCCTTTCATCCTCAGCTCACTGTCATCATGGGTGCTGTGCTTGATTGCAGAACTTCCTCTACAGACTCTGTCCACTATTCATGCTGCAGGGAAAGGTTTCCCTGCTGTAGACTACCTGTTTAATTTGGTAATCTTGGTAAATGCACCGAGCATTTGAATTTTAATAAATTTGTCTTTATCCTAAAAGTAAGGGTAAGCCAGTAGTCATGGCATAGAACCTGGAAAAGTGATCTTTAGTTTGTGTTGGCAATTCAATGTGAAATGACAAAGGGTGGTCTTGGGTTAAAAGAATATACTGTGCTTCTTCCTCAGTCCTATCTGTGAGGTGGCAGCCAGCTCTTCTGTTGCATTCATGGCTGTTCTTCCACCTTTGGTGAAGCTGAAGATAGTCAAAGAGAAGACCAGAAGTTCATCAGGCAGCAATCAGACCAATATTTGAAATTAAGTGAAATGGTGGTTCAGGGTTGCAGGGGAACGCAACAGTATGAACAACAGGGTGCAGAGAAGTGTCACGGGCCAGATCCTATGCCCAACTTTGGTGACAGGAGCACCAAGAAAGCCAAGAACATGCTGCCTCGTGGCTTCTCGAAGTTTTTGGTTCACAATGTCAAGGAAGTGCAGCTGATGTCAAGAAATGTTACCGTGCTGAGATTGCTCACCATGTTTCCTCCAAAAACCAAAAGCCATGATAGAAAGAGCTGCTCACATGGCCATTAGAGTCAACAATCCAAATGCCAGAATATAAGTAAAGTAAATGAGTAGATGACATGTGAGTGTGTTTTATTTATGTGTTAATAAACTCACACAAATAAGAAAAAAGAAAGAAGAGTCTAATCTTGTAGAAGACTAGAGTTTGATCCACAGGAGGTCAGCTCACAACTCCTCATAACCAATCTGAAGGCACATGCCTTCTTGCATATAAAAGCTCAGACACATAATTTTTTAAAAAAATATAATATAATAGACTAGAACAGGAGAGATGACACTGATGTTAATAGCACTGAGCTTTATGCTCTTCTAGAGGACCTGAATTCAGTTCTCAGTACTCACAACCAAACAACTCAAAACTACCTATGACTCCAGCTCCAGGGGCAGTCAACACCTCTGGCCTCCATAGAAAACTGCCCTACATAAAACAATACACCGACATGTACACATAATTCTAAATAATAAATCTTAAGAAGACAAAGATGCCAAAACCATACAATGGAAAAAAGATAGCATCTTCAACAAATGGTGCTGGTCTAACTGGATGTCTACATGTAGAAAAATGAAAATAGATCCATACTTGTCACCCTGCACAAAACTGAAGACCTCAACATAAAACCAGACACATTAAATCGGCTTGAAAAAAAAGTGGGAAATACCCTAGAACTCATTGGTACAGGGGAAAACTTCCTGAACAGAACACCAACAGCACAGGCTCTAAGAGCAACAACTAATAAATGGGACCCCATGAAACTGAAAAGCTTCTGTAAAGCAAAGGACACTGTCATCAAAACAAAGCGACCACCTACAGATTGGGAAAGAATCTTCACCAACCCTTTATCTGACAGAGGACTCATATCCAGTATATATAAAGAACTAAAGAAGCTGAAAAGCAGCAAACCAAGTAATCCACTTAAAAAATGGGGAACAGAGCTAAACAGAGAATTCTCTGTAGAGGAATACCGAATGGCAGAGAAGCACTTAAAGAAATGCTCAACCTCACTAGCCATTAGGGAAATGCAAATCAAAACAACCCTGAGATTTCACCTTACACCCATGAGAATGGCCAAGATCAAAAACTCAAGTGACAACACATGCTGGAGAGGTTGTTGAGAAAGGGGAACCCTTCTCCACTGCTGGTGGGAATGTAAACTTGTACAACCACTCTGGAAATCAATCTGGCACTTTCTCAGACAACTAGGAATAGCGCTTCCTCAAGATCCAGCCATACCACTCCTGGGCATATATCCAAAAGAGGCTCAAGTACACAAAAAGGACATTTGCTCAACCATGTTTGTAGCAGCTTTATTTGTAATATCCAGAAGCTGGAAACAACCCAGATGCCCCTCAACTGAAGAATGGATGCAGAAATTGTGGTACATCTACACAATGGAATATTACTCAGCAATGAAAAATAAGGAAATCATGAAATTTGCAGGTAAATGGTGGGATCTGGAAAGGATCATCCTGAGTGAGTTGTCCCAGAAGCAAAAAGACACACATGGTATATACTCACTCATATAGACATACAACATAGGACAAACCCACTAAAACCCGTGCATCTAAAGAAACTAAGCAAGAGAGAGGACCCTAACTAAAACGTCCTCTCTCCCAGCGTTTGTTATAGCTATCATCTCTCTGTTTTGGTTGGTGCCAGGAACGAAACCTAGCACCTTGTCCACTAATGCTCAGAAAAAAAAAAAAAAAGGTATGAAATTGTTATAGGTTGTGAATGTCGAAGCTTTGGTCACTCGCTATGCTAAGCTCCACATTTTTCTCTGGAAAAATGTAAATTCAGAATAAGTACGTAGCAATCCTACCTCTAGCACAAATCAAAGCATTTTTCCTTTGGAAAAATGGCCCGATCCAGAAAATCCTGTTTCGAATCCTTCCTTCCGGGTCTTGTAACCTATGACCCGAAGTTTCCAGGGGGCAAAAGTCATGAGCCGTTAGAACTTCGTTCCTATTGGAGGAAAATCTGCCGTTGTTACCTAGCAACCTGAAGGTTTTCGACCGTTTGGATGGGCTAATCACAAACAGTGAAGTAGGGCACCTTAGTCTCTGATCTCGAAGGACAGCCAGCTCACTCCGGTTTTTTCTTTTCAGTTTCTGGAAGGATATGGTACGTCAGACTTGAACAAGTCACTTTCCTGCGACTGAAGTATTTGTTTCCGGCCCGTGGAGCCAGGCTGTGCTGTGCTGTGCGGCTGAACGTGACGGGTGTCGGCCCACCTGCCGCCATCATGTCAGACACAGATGGTGATGGTGATTCCGATGGAGGAGACCCATTTACTTTAACAGGCTTCCCGTTTGGCAACATCAGTAGATCAGGGCAGCTGGAGAGTGAAAGCCTCTTGGATGATGTGAGACTTGGGCGTGGGCCTGAGGCGGAGGGCAGTGTGTCAGGAGACTAGGGGTGGAAGAGTGCAGGCGGTTGGGAACCTGTAGTAGTAGAGGGAGTTTTAGCCCATTCTGGGGACACAGAACACTCTTGGGTTTGGGGAACACTGGAGGGAGAGGCGGTGTTCAACTCTGAGGAAAAACAGGGAGAAAAAAGGGTAACAGTTAAGTGCCTTTCATTGCCGCTGAGGTTTTGTTTGAACCTAACGGTCTGCTTGCCTGGTTGGAAAATTAATAGATAAACCTAGTAGACCTCTCAGAACCGCTACTGAGTAAGATCCTCCTTGAAGACGGTTAGAACTATGTTTTTCTGCCTTTTGCTGATCTGAAATGGGTCTGATAAGTTTAAAGTCATGCATTTACTACACAGTTTTTGAATGTGATGTTCTTTTGTGCATGTTGGGGAATAATTTCTCAAATAGATTGGTGACCTCGTTATAAGCAAGGGAAATAGATCTCATGTAGGACCTTCAGGTTTATTGTTAATTTTAACTCTTGGGCCATTGCTTTTTCAGGAGTGTCAGAAACATCTGGCAGGCTTGGGGACTTTTGGTCTGAGCAGCCACATCACTGAACTCACGGTGAATGAAGAATTGGCTGAGACTGATGGTGCCTTGGTAAATGATGAAGGTGAAGTATAGACCGTGGGGAGTATTGTGTGGGTCAGGGAGGAGGCTACCTATTGTACACTCACTTTTAAGTGGGGACTAGCTAAGAAATAACTAGTTGCTTTTTCTTGAGTATTCTCCATTTTTTATCCATAGGATGTAATGTGAGTAGAGAAGATGCTGTGGACTATTCAGACATCAATGAGGTGGCAGTAGATGAAAGCCAAAGATACCAGCATACAATGAGGAGCTTGCAACGCCTTTGCCAAGGTTTCTCAACATTGATAGGCCTGCTTGTTCTGGAACTTACTATATATATTGCCATATGTTTCTCGGCTGGTAGAGATCTACCGGCCTTTGTTTCCTAATTGCTGGGATTAATGATGCCCAGCATTCTTTAACGTTGTGAAATTGTTGGTGTAGTGCATTTTTCTCCTGTATAAGTCTGTTTTGGGCTCTTACTTCCATTTCTGTCATTGTACTTGACTCCTATACATGTGCTCTGTCTGCTGTTGCCATTGTCAATTCAGTTCCAGGTAGTAGGAACTACTACTCTTTCACCAAACTCAAGCCTTTCTTTTTGTAATGTTCAGTCTCAAATTGTTGATTAATGACAAGGATGATGGTGATTTCTTGCCTGTAGGTTTGAGATACTATTCTTAGATTCTCTTAAAAGTTAGAGATTAAAACAGCCCAAGTCTATGTCCTTAAAGAGTTTATTCATTAAGAAAGATCGAGTTTACAATCTCATGTCAGTGAGCAAATGTATTTTGGCTTAAATAATTCTGCAACTAATTCTCTTTGTTTGTTTGTTTGTATAGCCCTGGCTGTCCTGGAACTTGCTCTGTAGATGAGGCTGGCCTCAAAGTTTCAGTGCTCCCCCTGCCTCCTTGAGTGCTGGGGTCAAAGTGGCATGTGCCACTATGCCCTGCTATTGAGCAGATTTTTGAAAGGAAAAACACTTTCAGTGGAGACCACCAAGCATTTCTGTTTTCTTTTGTTTTGGGATAGGGTGTTATGTTTCACAATCTCTCCTTAAGCTTCCTATATGGCTGAGAATGACTTTGCAGGTTCTCCTGCTCCTGTGTACTTTATGTTTGGATTAAAGACTTACTAACTCAGACATTTGTAAATATATGACTTGTCTAGAGATTTGAGAGAATGAGAAATAAGAAAATAATGGTGAATCCATGTGTGGTGACTCTAATCAGCACCTTAGAGGCAGGAGGCTGGAGGCTGGCAGGAGGCAGGAAGGAGGTGGGAAGGAGCAGGAGGCAGGAGAGGCAGAGGGGCAGAGAGGCATGAGTGGCAGAGAAACAGAGGCACAGAGGCAGAGAGACAGGAGAGGCATAGGCAGAGAGGCAGAGAAGAGGCAGAAGAGGAGATGCAGAGGAAGTGGAGGCAGAGGCAGAGGATGAGAGGCAGAGGCAGAGACAGAGGGGCAGAAGAGGAGAAGCAGAGGCAGAGGAGGAGAGGCAGAGAAAGGCAGAGGCAGAGAGATAGACAGAGAGAGGCAAAGATGTAGAGGCAGAGGCAGGGAGAGGCAGAGAGAGAGGCAGAGGCAGAAAGAGAAGCAGATAGGCAAAAAGAGGCAGAGAGAGGCAGAGAGGCAAAGAGAGAGGCAGAAAGAGAGAAGCAGAAAGAGAGAGGCAGAGATGCAGAGAGGCAGAGAGAGAGAAAGGCAGAGAGGCAGAGAGAGAGAGACAGAGAGGCAACTAGGCAGAGAGAATGGCAGAGAAAGAGAGAGGCAGAGATAGAGAGGAGAGGCAGGCAGAGGCAGAGAGAGAGAGGTAAAGAGAAAGGTGGAGAGACAGAGAGAGAGAGACAGAGAAAGAGGCAGAAAATCAGAGGAGAGGCAGAGAGAGAGAAAGACAGAGAGGCAAAGAGAGAGAGACAGATAGATAGAGAGGCAGAGATAAAGAGGAGAGGCAGGCAGTGGCAGAGAGAGAGAGGTAGAGGCATAGAGAGAAGCATAGAGAGAGAGGCAGAGAAGCAGAGAGAGGCAGAGAGGCAGAGGAGAGGCAGGGGGCAGAAGAGAGGCAGAGGAAAGGCAGAGAGGCAGAAAAAGAGAGGCAGAGGAGAGGCAAATAGAGAGGCAGAGGAAAGGCAGAAAGAGAGAGGCAGAGGAGAGGCAACTAGAGAGGCAGAGGACAGGCAAATAGAGAGGCAGAGGAGAGGCAGAGAGGCAGATAGAGAGGCAGAGATAGGCAGAGAGAGAGGCAAAGAGAGAGACATGTAGAGAGTCAGAGAGAGGCAGAGAGGGAGAGGTAGAGAGACAGAAAGAAAGGCAGAGACGAGGCAGAGGAAAAGCAGAGGGGCAGAGAAGCAGAGAGAGGCAGAGGAGAGGCAGAGAGGCTGATAGAGAGAGAGGCAGATCTGCAGAGATAGGCAGAGAGAGAGAGGCAGAGTCAGAGATAGAAGCAGAGAGAGACAGAGAGGCAGAGAAGTAGAGATAGAGGCAGAGAGAGAGAGAGACAGAGAAAGAGATGCACAGAGTCAGAGAGAGGCCGAGGCAGAGAGAGAGGCAGCGA
The DNA here is from genome assembly GCF_030254825.1 of Meriones unguiculatus. Lineage (NCBI taxonomy): Eukaryota > Metazoa > Chordata > Mammalia > Rodentia > Muridae > Meriones > Meriones unguiculatus. The sequence goes on along the minus strand of NW_026843712.1, from coordinate 1,585,944 downwards.
GAGAGAGAGAGAGAGCAGGCAGAGAGGCACAGAGGGAGAGGTAGAGAGATAGAGATAGAGAGGCAGAGAGGCAGAGAGAGGCAGAGAGCCAAGAGAGAGAAAGGCAGAGAGACAGAGAGAGACAGTTAGAGAGAGAGGCAGAGAGGCAAAGAGAGGTAGAGAAGCTGCAGAGAGGCAGAGAGATTCAAAGAGGTGGCAGAGAGGTAGAGAGGCAGAGATGCAGAGGAGAGGCAGAAAGACAGAGGAAAGGCAGAGAGGCAGAGGAGAGGCAGAGCCAGACAAGCCTAGGAGAGGCAAAGAGGCAGGCAGAGGAGGTACATAGAAAGAGGCAGAGGAGAGGCAGAGATAGAGAAAAGCAGTGAGAGAGAGAGAGATTGAGAGGCAGAGAGAGATATATAGAGAAAAGGCAGAGAGGCAGAGATAGAAAGGAGAGGCAGGCAGAGGCAGAGAGAGAGAGAGGCAGAGGAAAGGCGGAGAGGCAGAGAGAGACAGGCAGAGAGAGGCAGAGGCAGAGGAGAGGCATAGAAAGAGGCAGAGGAGAGGCAGAGAGGCAGAGAAGCAGAAAGAGGCAGAGAGAGGCAGAGGAGTGGCAGAGGGACAGAGAAGAGGCAGAGGAAAGACAGAGAGGCAAAGGAGAGGCACAAAGAGAGAGGCCAAGGAGAGGCAGAGAGGCAGAGAGGCAGAGGAGAGGCAGATAGAGAGGAAGAGAAGAAGCAGATAGAAAGAAAGGGAGAGAGAGAGAGGCAGAAAGAGATGCAGATAGACAGAGAGAGAGGCAGAGGGGGAGAGCCAGAGAAGCCAAGAAAGAGTGGCGGGGGGGCAGAGAGGCACAGAGAGAGAGGTAGAACACAAGAGAGAGACAGAGGCAGAGAGAGAGAGAGTAGAGAGGCAGAGAGGCAAAGTGAGGAAGAGAAACTCCAGAGAGGCAGAAAGGCAGAGAGGCAGCAGAGAGTTAGAGAGGCATAGAAAGAGGCAGAGAGGAGGCAGAGAAGCAGAGTGAGACAGAGAGGCAGAGAGGCAGAGGAGTGGCAGAGAGGCATATTAGAGGGAGAAAGAGAAGGAGAGACACAGAGGAGAGGCAGAGAGTCTGCAGAGAGGCAGAGAGAGAGAGACGCAGAGGAAAGGTGGAGAGGCAGAGAGAGACAGGCAGAGGAGAGGCATAGAAAGACCTAGAGGAGAGGCAGAGTGGCCGAGTAGCATTAGAGAGAGAAGCAGAGAGGCAGAAAGCCAGAGAGAGAGAGACAGACAGACAGAGGAAAGGCAGAGAGGCAGAGGGAAACAGGCAGAGGAGAGGCAGAGAGAGAGATAGGCAGAGAGCGAGAGAAAATGACAGGCAGAGAGACAGAGATAGAGAGAGTGCCAGAGAGGTGGAGAGAGAGAGGCAGAGAGAGAGAGAGAGAGAGAGGAAGAGAGGCAGAGGCAGAAAGAGAGAGAGGTAGAGAGACAGAGAGTCAGGCAGAGGAGTGGCAGAGAGGCATATTAGATGGAGAAAGAGAAGCAGAGACACAGAGGAGAGGCAGAGAGGCTGCAGATAGGCAGAGAGAGAGACGCAGAGGAAAGGTGGAGAGGCAGAGAGAGACAGGCAGAGGAGAGGCATAGAAAGAGCCAGAGGAGAGGCAGAGTGGCAGAGTGGCATTAGAAAGAGAAGCAGAAGGCAGAAAGCCAGAGAGAGAGAGTGAGAGAGAGAGAGGCAGAGGAAAGGCAAAGAGGCAGAGGGAAACAGGGAGAGGAGAGGAAGAGGGAGACAGGCAGAGGAGAGGCACAGAAATAGGCAGAGGAGAGGCAGAGAGAGAGATAGGCAGAGAGCGAGAAACTGAGAGGCAGAGAGACAGAGAGGTGGAGAGAGAGGCAGAGAGAGGAAGAGAGGCAGAGGCAGAAAGAGAGAGAGGCAGAGAGAGAGAGGTAGAGAGGCAGAGAAGCAGAGAGGCAGAGAGAGGCTGCAGAGAGGCAGAGGAGTGGCAGAGAGGCAGAGGAGAGGCAGAAGTGCGGAGGAGAGGCAGAAGAAAGGCAGAGAGGCTGATAGAGAGGCAGAGTGGCAGAAATAGAGGGTCAGAGATACAGAGAGGCAGAGAAGCAGAGAGAGACAGAGAGGCAGAGAGAGTGGCAGAGAGAGAGAGAGAGAGAGAGAGAGAGAGAGAGAGAGAGAGAGAGGGTGGCAGAGAAAGAGAGATGCAGAGAGGCAGAGAGTGCCAGAGAGAGAGAGAGAGAGAGACGCAGAGAAGCCCAGCAAGAGAGAGGCAGAGAGAGAGAGAGAGAGAGAGAGAGCAGACAGAAAGGCACAGAGGGAGAAGTAGAGAGAAAGAATGAGAGAGAGGCAGAGAGAGAGGTGGAGAGAGAGGGAGTTAGCCAGAGAGAGGCAGAGTGAGAGAGGAGAGGCAGGCAGAGGCAGAGAGAGAGGCAGAGAGGCAAAGAGAGGTAGAGAAGCTGCAGAGAGGTGGCAGAGAGGTAGAGAGGCAGAGGAGAGGCGGAGAGGCAGAAAGGCAGAGGAAAGGCAGACAGGCAGAGGAGAGGCAGAGCTAGACAAGTAGAGGAGAGGCAGAGCGGCAGAGGAGAGTCATAGAGGCAGAGATAGAGAGAGGCCAAGAGAGAGAGACATATTGAGAAACAGAGAGAGAGAGAGAGAGAGCCAGAGAGGTGGAGAGAAAGAGGCAGAGAGGCTGCAGAGAGGCAGAGAGTCACAGAGGCAGCAGAGCGTCAAGTGGCAGCAGAGATGCAGAAAGGCTGCAGAGAGGCAGAGGAGATGCAGAGAGGCAGATAGAGAGAGAGGCAGAGATAGGCAGACAGAGAGACAGAGAATCAGAGAGAAAGGCAGAGAGGTAGAGAGAGACGGAGAGGTAGAGAGATACAGAGAAAGAGAGAGGCAGACAGGAAGAGAGAGAGAGAGAGGCAGAGAGGCAAAGAGAGGGAGAGGCAGAGAGAAAGAGAGGCAGAAAGGCAGATAAGGAGAAGCAGAGAGGCAGTCAGGTGCAGAAGCAGAGGCAGAGATGCATGCAGAGAGAGAAGCAGAGGACAGGCAGGCAGAGGAGAGACAGGCAGAGGCAGAGAAAGAGAGGCAGATGCAGAGAGAGAGAGGCAGAGAGAGAGAGAGATGTAGAGAGGCAGAGAGAGGCAAAGAAAGAGAAGCAGATGCACAGAGAGAGAGAGGCAGAGAGAGAAAGGTAGAGAGGCAGAGAGAGAGGTAGAGAGGCAGAAAGAGGGAGAGAGGCTGAAGAGAGGCAGAGAGGCAGAGGAGAGACAGAGAGGCAGAGGAGAGGCATAGGAGAGGTAGAGAGATAGGCAGAGAGGCAGAGGAGAGGCAGAGGAAAGGCAGAGAGGCAGAGGAGATGCAGAGATAGAGGGGAAGAGGAGAGGCAGAGAGAGAGGAAGAGAGAGAGGGGCAGAGATGGAGAGTGATTGTGAGAGGCAGAGATGCAGAGAGGCAGATAGAGAGGCAGAGAGAGAGAGAGGCAGAATGGCAGAGATAGAGAGGAGAGGCAGGCAGAGGCAGAGAGAGAGAGGCAGAGAGTCAGAGAAGCAAGAGTGAGGCAGAGGAGAGGCAGAGGAAAGGCAGAGAGGCACTGGAGAGGCAGAATGAGAGAAGCAAAGGAGAGGCAGGGAAGCAGATAGAGAGGCAAGGAGAGGCAGAGAGAGAGGGAGATTGAGAGCCAGAGAGGCAGAGAGAGAGAGAGAGGCAGAGAAAGAGAGATGCAGACATGAAGAGAGAGAGAGGCAGAGTTACAGAGAGAAAGAGAGGCAGAGAGGCAGATGGAGAGAGGCAGAGAGAGAGAGTCAGCCAGAGGCAGAGGCAGTGACATAGATGCAGGGAGAAAGAGAAGCAGAGGACAGGCAGGCAGAGGCAGAGAGAAAGAGAGGCAGAGGCACAGAGAGAGGCAGAGGCAGAGAGGCAGAGGCATAGAGAGAAGCAGAGAGAGAGAGAGAGAGAGAGAGAGAAGTAGAGAGGCAGAGAGGCAAAGAGAGAGAGGCAGAGACACAGAGAGAGACACAGAGAGAAGCAGAGAGGCAGAGAGAGGAGAGGCAGGCAGAGGCAGAGAGAGAGGCAGAGAGGCAAAAAGAGGTAGAAAAGCTGCAGAGAAGTAGAGAGAGACAGAGAGGCAGAAGAGAGGCATAGAAAGAGGCAGAGGAGAAGCAGAGAGGCAGATGGAGAGAAAGGAAGAGAGAGAGAGAGAGAGAGACTGAGAGGCAGAGAGAGAGACAGGCAGAGAGGCAGAGTGAGACAGAAAGGCAGAGAGTCAGAGGAGAGGAAGCGAGACCAAGACTCAGCAAAGAGGCAGCAGAGAGGCAGAGAGACTGCAGAGAGGCAGAGGAGAGGCATATATAGAGGCAGAAGAGAGGCAGAGCGGCAGAGTAGAGTTAGAGAGAGAAGCAGAGAGGCCGAGAGGCAGCAGACAGTCAGAGAGGCTGCATAGATGCATAGAGAGAGAGGGGGGAAAGGCAGAGAGGCAGAGATGCAGGATACGGCAGAGCGAGAGGCAGAGGAGAGGCATATATAAAGGCAGAAGAGAAGCAGAGCAGCAGAGTGGAGTTAGAGAAGCAGAGAGGCAGAGAGGCAGCAGAGAGGCAGAGAGGCTGCATAGATGCATAGAGAGAGAGAGGGGAAAGGCAGAGAGGCAGAGATGCAGGATATGGCAGAGCGAGAGGCAGAGGAGAGGCAGAGTGGCAGAGATAGAGAGAGAGAGAGAGAGAGAGAGAGAGAGAGATTAAGAAGCAGAGAGAGAGATAGAGAGAGAGCCAGAGAGGTGGAGAGAAGGAGGCAGAGAGGGTGCAGAGAGGCAGAGAGTCACAGAGGCAGCAGAGCATCAAGTGGCAGCAGAGATGCAGAAAGGCTGCAGAGAGGCAGAGGAGATGCAGAGAGGCAGATAGAGAGGCAGAGATAGGCAGACAGAGAGAGAGAAAGTCAGAGAATCAGAGAGAAAGGCAGAGAGGTAGAGAGAGACGGAGAGGTAGAGATAGAGATACAGAGAAAGAGAGAGGCAGACAGGAAGAGAGAGAGAGAGAGAGGCAGAGAGGCAGAGAGGGAGAGGCAGAGAGAAAGAGAGGCAGAAAGGCAGATAAGGAGAAGCAGAGAGGTAGCCAGGTGCAGAAGCAGAGGCAGAGATGCATGCAGAGAGAGAAGCAGAGGACAGGCAGGCAAAGGCAGAGGAGAGGCAGGCAGAGGCAGAGAGAGAGACAGAGAGAGAGAGATGTAGAGAGGCAGAGAGAGGCAAAGAAAGAGAAGCAGATGCATAGAGAGAGAGAGGCAGAGAGAGAGAGGCAGAAAGAGGGAGAGGCTGAAGAGAGGCAGAGAGGCAGAGGAGATGCAGAGAGGCAGGAGTAGAGGTAGAAAGATAGTCAGAGAGGCAGAGGAGAGGCAGAGGAAAGGCAGAGAGGCAGAGGAGATGCAGAGATAGAGGGGCAGAGGAGAGGCAGAGGCACAGGAGATGCAGATAGAGAGGAAGAGAGAGAGAGAGAGGCAGAGATGGAGAGAGATTGTGAGAGGCAGAGATGCAGAGAGATCGAGGCAGAGAGGCAGATAGAGAGGCAGAGAGGCAGAGATAGAGAGGAGAGGCAGGCAAAGGCAGAGAGAGGGAGGCAAAGGATAGATAGAGTTGCAGAGGCAGAGAGAGAGAGAGAGGCAGAGAGTAGTCAGAGAAGCAGAGTGAGGTAGAGGAGAGGCAGAGGAAAGGCAGAGAGGCACAGGAGAGGCAGAACGAGAGAAGCAAAGGGGAAGCAGGGAAGCAGATAGAGAGGCAAGGAGAGGCAGAGAGAGAGAGTGAGAGGCAGAGAGGCAGAGGAGAGGAATAGAAAGAGGCAGAGGAGAGGCAGAGAGAGAGAGAGAGGCAGAGAGAGACGCAGACATGAAGAGAGAGAGGCAGACAGGCAAAGAGAGAGGGAGAGGCAGAGTTGCAGAGAGAAAGAGGCAGAGGGGCAGATGGAGAGAGGCAGAGAGAGAGAGAGACAGCCAGAGGCAGAGGCAGTGACATAGATGCAGGGAGAAAGAGAAGCAGAGGACAGGCAGGCAAAGGCAGAGGAGAGGCAGGCAGAGGCAGAGAGAAAGAAAGGCAGAGACACAGAGAGAGTCAGAGGTAGAGAAGCACAGGAGAGGCAGAACGAGAGAAGCAAAGGGGAGGCAGGGAAGCAGATAGAGAGGCAAGGAGACGCAGAGAGAGAGAGCGAGAGGCAGAGAGGCAGAGGAGAGGAATAGAAAGAGGCAGAGGAGAGGCAGAGAGAGACGCAGACATGAAGAGAGAGAGAGGCAGAGAGGCAAAGAGAGAGGGAGAGGCAGAGTTGCAGAGAGAAAGAGGCAGAGAGGCAGATGGAGAGAGGTAGAGAGAGAGAGAGACAGCCAGAGGCAGAGGCAGCAACATAGATGCAGGGAGAAAGAGAAGCAGAGGACAGGCAGGCATAGGCAGAGGAGAGGCAGGCAGAGGCAGAGAGAAAGAAAGGCAGAGACACAGAGAGAGTCAGAGGCAGAGAGGCAGAGGCATAGAGATAGAGGCAGAGAGAGAGAGAAGTAGAGAGGCAGAGAGGCAAAGAGAGAGGCAGAGAGAGAGGTAGAGAGACAGAGAGAGAGGCAAAGACACAAAGACAGAGAGAGAAGCAGAGAGGCAGAGAGAGAGGAGAGGCAGGCAGAGGCAGAGAGAGAGGCAGAGAGGCAGAAGAGAGGCATAGAAAGAGGCAGAGGAGAGGCAGAGAGGCAGATGGAGAGAAAGGAAGAGAGAGAGAGAGAGACTGAGAGGCAGAGAGAGAGACAGGCAGAGACGCAGAGTGAGACAGAGAGGCAGAGAGGAAGAGAGGCAGAGAGGCAGAGGAGAGGAAGAGAGGCCGATTAGAGATAGAGAGATAAGCAGAGAGGCAGAGAGGCTGCATAGATGCATAGAGAGAGAGAAGGGAAAGGCAGAGAGGCAGAGATGCAGGGTACGGCAGAGCGAGAGGCAGAGGAGAGGCAGAGAGGCAGAGGAGAGGCATAGAAAGAGGCAGAGGAGAGGCAGAGAGAGATATGAAGAGAGGCAGAGAGAGAGAAAGGCAGAGAAGCAGAGATAGTGAGAAGAGGCTGGCAGAGGAAGAGAGAAAGAGAGACAGAGACAGAGATAGGGAGAGAGGCTGCATAGATGCAGAGAGTCAGAGAGGCAGCAGAGAGGCAGAGGAGATGCAAAGAGGCAGATAGAAAGGCAGAGATAGGGAGAGAGAGACAGAGGAAGACAGAGAGACAGAGAGAGTGGGAGAGAAAGAGACAGAGATAGGAAGAGAAAGAGAGGGGCAGAGAGGCAAAGAGAGAGGGAGAGGCAGAGTGGCAGAGAGAAAGAGTCAGAAAAGCAGATAGAGAGAGGCAGAGTGAGTGACAGAGTGGCAGAGAGGCAGCCAGAGGCTGAGGCAGAGGCAGAGATGCAGGCAGAGAAAGAAGCAGAGGACAGGCAGACAAAGACAGAGGAGAGGCGGGCAGAGGCAGAGAGAACGAGAGGCAGAGGCAGAGAGAGAGGTAGAGAGGCAGAGAGGTGTCAGAGAGGCAGCAGAGAGGGAGAGGCATAGTAGAGGTAGAGAGGCAGAGAAGCAGAGAGGTAGAGGACAGGCAGAGGAAAGGCAGAGAGGCAGAGGAGAGATAGAGGGGTAGAGGAGAGGCAGAGAGAGAGAGAGAGAGAGAGAGGAAAAGAGAGTGAGGCAGAGAGAGGCAGAGGAAGAGAGAGAGCAAGGAAGAGAGGCAGAGAGGCAGAAAGAGGGAGGCAGAGAGGCAAAGATAGAGGGGGAGAAATAGCCAGAGAGAGAGGCGGAGAGGCAGAGAGAGGCAGAGAGAACAGAGAGAGAGGCAGAGAGGGAGAATGAGAGATAGAGAGGCAGCAGAGAGGGAGACAGTCAGTAGTAGAGAGGCAGAGAGGCAGTGGAGAGGCAGATAGAGATGCAGAGGAGAAGCAGTGAGAGAGAGAGACAGAATTAGGTAGAAAGAGAAAAATGGAGAGAGGCAGAGAGAGAGGCAGAGAGCATGTATAGAGAGAGGCAGAGGAGAGGCAGAGAGGCAGAGGAGAGGCAGAGAGGTAGAGGAGAAGTAGAGAGAGAGGCAGAGAGGCGGGGAAAGGCAGAGAAAGAGGCAGAGGAGAGACAGAGAGGCAGAGAGAAGAGAGGTAGAGAGGCAGAGAGAGAGGCAGAGAGGTAGCTAGGCAGAGAATGGCAGTGTGGCAGAGAGAGACAGAGAGGCAGAGAGAGGGGAAGAGAGAGAGAGAGGCAGAGAGAGAGGAAGAGAGACAGAGAAAGAGGCAGAGAGATGCAGAGAGATAGAGGCAGAGGGACAGATAGAGAGGCAGAGAGTTAGAGAGAGGCAGAGGGAGAGAGAGAAAGGCGTAGAGGTAGAAATAGAGAGGAGAGGCAGGCAGAGGCAGAGAAAGAGAGGCAAAGGAGAGTTAGAGAGGCAGAGGCAGAGAGAGAGGCAGAGAGTCAGAGAAGCAGAATGAGGCAGAGGAGAAGCAGAGGGGCAGAGGAGATGCAGAGGAGAAGCAGAGAGGAGCAGGAGAGGCAGAACAAGAGAGGCAGAGGAGAGTCAGAGAGGCCAATAGAGAGGTAAGGAGAGGCAGAGAGAGAGAGAGGCAGAGGAGAGGCAGAGAGGCAGAGGAAAGATACAGAGAGAGGCAGAGAGGAAGAGAGGTAGAGAGGCAGAGAGGCATACAATGACAGTGTGGCAGAGAGAGAGAGGCAGAGAGAGAGAGGCAGAGAGATAGAGAGGCAGAGATATAGAGAGATAGAGGCAGAGAGGCAGATAGAGAGGCAGAGAGGAAGAGAGGCAGCAGAGCATCAAGTGGCAGCAGAGAGGCAGAAAGGCTGCAGTGAGGCAGAGGAGATGCAGAGAGGCAGATAGAGAGAGAGGCAGAGATAGGCAGACAGAGAGGCAGAGAGATAGACAGTCAGAGAGTCAGAGAGAGAGAGAAAGGCAGAGGTAGAGAGAGACAGGTAGAAAGAGAGATACAGAGAAAGAGAGGCAGACAGGAAGACAGAGAGAGGAAGAGAGGCAGAGAAGCAGAGAGAGAGATAGAGAGGCAGTGGAGAGGCAGAGAAAATGTGGAGAGGCATAGGAGAGGCATAAAGAGAGAGGCAGAGGAGAGGCAGAGAAGAGGCAGAGAGACAGACAGAGAGAGAGAGGCAGAGAATCTGAGAAAGAGAGAGGTAGAGAGAGCAGGCAGATAGACACAGAGAGAGGGGTAGAGAGGCAGAAGAGAGAGGCAGAGTCAGAGGGAGAGAGAGAGTTAGAGATTCAGAGAGAGAGGCAGAGAGAGAGAAAGGCAGAAAGGCAGAGAGAGAGAGAGAGAGAGAGAGAGAGAGAGAGAGGCAGAGAGGCAGCCAGAGGCAGAGGCAGAGATGCAGGCAGAGAGAGAAGCAGAGGAGAGGGAGGGAAAGGCAGAGGAGAGGCAGGCAGAGGTAGAGAGAAAGAGAGGTAGAGGCAGAGGGAGAGGTAGAGAGGCAGAGAGAGTGAGGCAGAGAGAGTGAGGCAGAGAGAAGTAGAGAGGTAAAGAGAGGCAGAGAAGCTGAAGAGAGGCAGAGAGGCAGAGAGGTAGAGGAGAGGCAGAGAGGCAGAGTAGAGATAGAGAGGCAGAGGAAAGGCAGAGAGGCAGAGGAGATGCAGAGTGAGTGGTAGAAGAGAGGCAGAGAGAGAGAGGAAGAGAGAGAGTCAGACAGAGAGAGAGTGGCAGAGAGGTGGAGAGAGAGATGCATAGAGAGGCAGAGCAATAAAGAGGCAGAAAAAGAAAGAGGCAGAGTCAGAGTCAGAAAGAGAGAGGCAGAGAGGCAGAGAGGCAAAGAGAGAGTCAGAGTGAGAGATAGGCAGAGAGCTAGAGAGAGAGAGGCAGAGAGCCAGGGAGAGGCAGAGAGAGAGAGACAGAGAGGGAGAGAGAGAGGTAGAGAGGTGGCAGAGTGGCAGAGAGGTGGCAGAAGAGAGGCAGAGGAGAGGCAGAGATAGGCAGAAAGAGAAATGTAGAGAGGCAGAGAGAGAGAGAGAGGCAGAGAAGCAGATATAGAGAGAGGCAAAGGAGAGGCAGAGAAAGAGGCAGAGGTGAGGCAGAGAGGCAGAGGAGAAGTAGAGAGAGAGGCAGAGAGGTTGAGAGAGGCAGAGAAGCAGAGAGAGGCTGAGGAGAGGCAGAGAGGCAGAGAAGCAGAGAGATGCAGAGAGAGGCAGAGGAGAGGCAGAGAGGCAGAGTAGAGGTAGAGAGAGAGGCTGAGAGGCAGGGGAGATGCAGAGGAAAGGCAGAGAGGCTTAGGAGAGGAAAATAGAGACAGGGAGATGAAGGCAGAGAGGAAGAAGAGAGGCAGAGAAAAGGCAAAGAGGCAGAGGAGATGCAGAGTTGGTAGAGGAGAGGAAGAGAGAGAGTCAGAGGGACAGAGAAAGAGTGGCAGAGAGAGATGCATAGAGAGAGAGGCAGAAAAATAAAGAGGCAGAGGAAGAAAGAGAGAGGCAGAGTCAGGGAGTCAGATAGAGAGGCATAGAGAGAGGCAGAGAGGCAAAGAGAGAGTCAGAGTGAGAGAGATAGGCAGAGGGTTAGAGAGAGAGAGGCAGAGAGCCAGGGAGAGGCAGAGAGACAGACAGAGAGGAAGAGAGAGAGGTAGAGAGGCGGCAGAAGAGAGGCTGAGAGGCAGAGGAGAGGCAGAGAGAGAGGCAGAGATAGGCAGAAAGAAATGTAGAGAGGCAGAGAGAGTGAGGCAGAGAAGCAGATATAGAGAGAGGCAAAGGAGAAGCAGAGAAAGAGGCCAGAGGAGAGGCAGAGAAGCAGAGGAGAAGTAGAGAGAGTGGCAGATCGGCAGTGGAGAGGCAGAGCAGAGAGAGGCTGAGGAGAGGCAGAGAAGCAGAGAGATGCAGAGAGAGGCTGAGAGGCAGAGGAGAGGCAGAGAGGCAGAGTAGAGGTAGAGAGAGAGGCAGAGAAGCAGGGGAGATGCAGAGGAAAGGCAGAGAGGCAGAGGAGAGGCATAGAAAGAGGCAGAGAGTAGGCAGAGGCAGATGGAGAGAGCAGCAGAGAGAGAGAGAGAGACTGAGAGGCAGAGAGAGAGACTGGCAGAGAGTCAGAGCCAAGTCAGAGAGGCAGAGGAGAGGCAGAGGGACAGAGGAGAAGCAGAAGAAAGGCAGAGAGTTATGGGAGAGGCAGAAAGAGGGAGGCAGGGGAGAGGCAGAGAGGCAAAAGGACAGAGGAGAGGCAGAGGAGAGGCAGAGATAGGCAGAAAGAGATGAGAGGCAGAGGCAGAGAGAGAGTGAGGCAGAGAGGCAGAGAGAGAGGCAGAGAAGCCGAGAAAATGAGAGGCAGAGAGAAAGAGTGGCAGAGAGGAAAAGAGAGAGGGGCAGAGAGGCAGAGATAGAAAGAGAGAGAGAGACAAAGAGGCAGGCAGAAGCAGAGGCAGAGACGCAGGCAGAGGGAGAAGGAGAGGATAGGCAGGCAGAGGCAGAGGAGAGGCAAGCAGATATAGAGAGCGAGGTAGAGGCAGAGGTAGAGGGAGAGATGCTGAGACAGAGAGAGAGGCATAGGCAGAGAGAGAGAGGCAGAGAGGTGGCAGAGTAGAGGCAGATAGAGAGGCAGAGGAGAGGCATAGAGGCAGATAGACAGAGGCAGAGATAGGCAGAAAGAGAGATGCAGAGAGGCAGAGAGAGAGAGAGGCAGAGCCAGAGAGTGAGAGGCAGAGAGGCAGAGGAGAGGGGCAAAGATAGAGAGGCAGAGGAGAGGCAGAGAGGCAGAGGGGAGGTAGAAAGAGAGGCAGATAGAGAGAGAGGCAGAGATAGGCAGAAGGAGAGATGCGGAGAGAGGGGGAGGCAGAGAGGCAGAGAGAAGTGGAGAAGCCAAGAAAGAGAGAGGCAGAGAGGCATAGAGAAAGAGAGTCAGATAGGCAGAGATAGTGATAGAGAGGCAGAGAGAGAGAGAGAGAGAGAGGCAGAAAGGCAGGCAGAGGGAGAAGCAGAGGATAGGCAGGCAGAGGCAGAGGAGAGGCAAGCAGAGATAGAGAGCCAGGGAGAGGCAGAGGCAGAGAGAGAGAGAGAGGCAGTGAGAGGCAGACAGGCAGAGGAGAGGCAGAAAGGCAGAGTAGAGGCAGAGAGGCAGAGTAGAGGTAATGAGGCAGAGTAGAGGCAGAGGTGCAGAGTGAAGGCAAAGGAAAGGCAGAGAGGCAGAGGACAGGCAGAAAAAGAGAGGCAGAGGAGAGGCAGAGATATGCAGAAAGAGAGATCCAGACAGGCAGAGAGAGAGAGAGGCAGAGAATAAGACAGAGAGGCAGAGAGAAAGAGAGGCAGAGAGAGAGAGAAAGAGAGGCAGAGATAGAGGTAGAGAGAGAGAGAGACAGAGAGGCAGAGCATAGGCAGAGAGGCAGAAGAGAGGCAGAGAGAGGCAGAGAAGCAGAGGAATGGCAGAGAGGCAGAAGAGAGGCACAGAAACAGAGAGGCAGAGGAGATGTAGAGAGGCAGAGTGGCAGAGAGAGAGGCATAGAGGCAGAGCAGAGGCAGAGAGGTAGAGATAGAGTGCCAGAGAGGCAGAGGGGAGAGGAGGCTGAGAGGCAGAGGCGGCAGATTGGCAGAGGATGCAGAGAGGCAGAGGGGTTAGAGAGGCAGAGGAGGCAGAGAGAGAGAGGTAGAGGATGCAGAGAGGTATAAGAGGCAGAGGAGGCAGAGGCAGGAGGCAAGAGACTGGAGGCAGAGGCAGAGAGAGAGAGGCAGAGATTTAGAGAGAGGCAGAGAGAGAAGCAGTGAGGCAGAGAGAGAGGAGGCAGAGTGGCAGAGAGACAGAGTCAGAGGATGCAGAGAGGCATAGGGGTTAGAGAGGCAGAGAAGTCAGAGAGGCAGAGGAGCCAGAGAGGCAGAGAGGCAGAAAGGCAGAGGTGGCAGAGAGGCAGAGGAGCCAGAGAGGCAGAGGAGGTAGATTGGCATAGAATGCAGAGAGGCAGAGGAGACAAAGAGAGATGCAGAGGATGCAGAGAGGTATAAGAGGCAGAGAGGAAGAGAAGGCAGAAAGGCAGAGGAGGCAGAGGCAGGAGGCAAGAGGCTGGAGGAAAGAGGCTGGAGGCAGAGGCAGAAGTAGAAGAGGTTGGATGGCTGTAAGTTTGACAACAACCTGGTGGTCTACATACTGAGTTCCAGGTTATTCAAAGCTACTTTTGAAACCCTGTCTTAAACAAACACATAAAAAATTAAAAAGTAATGGGGAAATGAATTAGCCGTTAGTGTTTGCCGTTTTGAGACAGGTTCTGGTCACATTGTCAGCTGGCAGGCCTGGAACTTACTAGGTAGACAGACTGGCCTGGAATTCACAGTGTTTTATTTGCTTCTGCCTCCCATGTGTTGGGATTAAAGATATGTGAGTATCAGGCCTCAACAAAAAAATTTTTTGTTTTGTTTTAAGAAATTGGAAACATACTGCTAAGTGGGAAAAACCAAGGATCAAACATTTTGTAGCTTCTTTATGTATATATATATTATTTGAGATTTGGTGCCATAATAAATTTCTGGCTAACATGATTGTTAAATAATGTAGTAGAATGAAAAGATTAGATTTCAGGTTCAGAATGCTAAAGGTTCTAATCCCAACTCTGTGTTTTATTTATTATATAACACTTGAATCTTTCACTTGGAGTTAGTTTTCTTCTGCAATGAATAAAATTGTTAATGCTTTGGGGAATTTAAAATTTTGGTGACATGATTGAAAAGTAACCTCTGCCATCCCCATCTCACCCCCCCCCCAAAAAAAGATCTTTTTTGATAATCTGACTGGGAAGGTTCTTTTAGGCAGCCATGTTGTGGAAAAATTATAGAAATAAGGTAAGTCAGGGGAAACTACATGTATTTAGATTAAAATTTTTGGGGTGGGAAGCAGAGGTAGGTGGATTTGGCTCAGCCTCTATTTTTTTGTTATTTTATATTTTATATTTTTTTAATTTTGTGTATGGAAGCACACGAGCCAACACACATACACCTTAAAAGAATCGGTTCTCAGAGAAGAGCATGTCTGGTTGCATGTGGGTTGATGCCCCAGGTCCCGCCTCTGAGAAAAAGGTATCGGACTGGTCTGATGCTCTTTGGGTGGATGACACCTAAATGAACATCGGTACAAAGTCCCAATTTATTTCTAATATCAGAGATCAGACCTCTACTCTTGCCTGATGCGTCTAAAACAAAAAGGGGGAACTGTAGAGAGCTGCGGAATGCTATGCCTTAAAGATGGAGCTGGTTTCCGCCTTCCACCTTCCCAATGGTGAGTGTTCTCTGTCAAAAACAATTCCACATTTGGCTAAGGCTAAGGATCTGGCTTGCTTCCATGTATGTGGACCTATCTGCATTGCCCACGTGACATGCCTGGGTTGGCTACCCAGAGGCTATTTAAGCTGTGGGCTGGCTTTCCCCAGGGTCCGAGGATTGTTCAAGGTTCCCGAATAAACTGCATTGAAAAAAAAAAAAAAAGAATCGGTTCTTCTGCCATGTGGGCCCTGGGTGTCAACCTCAGGATTAATGTTAGGATTAGCGATAGGCACCTTTACCCACTGAGCCATCCTGTCAGCTCCCTTTGGGGCTTTTTAGTTGCTGTCTTGAGGGAGGATGTCATATAATTTAGACTGGTATATAGTTAAGGATGGTCTTGAACACCTAACCATCCAGCCTCTCACTCCCAAGTGTTGAGATTACAGGCATGTTCCACCATACTGGCTGGTAAGGGTGATTGTTGGAGAAAGGAAATATTTAGAACAAAAGAGTATTTGGGCAGGCGAGGTAGTGCATGCTTATAATCCAATACTTAGGCTACAGGTGACATTATGTCAAAACATAAATACAGAATGTGGGGGGCTGGAGAGAGGACTCAGCAGTTAAGAGCTCTTCCAGAGGTTCTAAGTTTAACTTCCAGTAACCACATGTTAATTTACAACCAGCTATAATGGGATCCAATGCCCTCTTCTGGTGTACAAATATACATGCGACAAAGCACACATATGCATAAAATATATTAACAAACTTTTACCTAGTTGTGGTAGTGTTCACCTTTAATCATCCCAGCAGTTGGGAGGCAGAGGCAGGTGGATCTCTTTGATCAAGGCCCACCTCATGTACAGAGCAAGTTCCAAGACAACCAGGACTAATTAGAATCCTTGTCTTGAAAAACCAAAACAAGGGAGCTGGAGAGATGCCTCAGTGGTTAAGAACATTAGCTTCCAAATGGACCTGAGTTCAATTCCTAGCAACCACATGGCAGCTCATAGCTGTCTGTAACTCCAGTCCCAGGTTTTCTGTCATGTTCATTCTAAGGCACATAGAATTAAATTAAATTAATTATTTAAATAGAAAAGAAAAACAAAACAAAACATGTTCACCACCAATTATTGAATATTGCCAATAGTTAAAACAGTGAAAAGAATGATCAGCTACAAATGATAGACAAAATGAAAAATAAAATGTATCAAGGACTTGGGAACTGTGAAGAAAATCTAGTTTCTTGTTTATTTAATTTTTAAACTGGGAAAGAATATTCAACCTGATTGAACAATGGCAAACAAAACCCAGTATTAAAAGGAAACAGTTTCAGACAGTTCCTAGAAGCTCTCATACCCTATGTAAAAATGAATATTTGGCTATACAATATCTTTCTAAAGGCAGAAACTATATCTTCTGTATTGTTTTTATATTTTGTTGGTTGGTGTGTTGAGATGGGTTCTTTTGCTATGTGGCCCTTGTTGGCCTCAAACTGAGATCTATCTGCTTAGTGCTGGGGATAAAGGCAGGTGGCACACACACACAAAAACACACTTACATACACACACATGACTATTTTGTGTATTCTTAAAGGGTACATAATACTTCTGTGGTGTTTTAAGTTCTTGAGGGTTGAAGGGAGCTCCAGGGTATTGTATAACATTCTTCATACTAAGAACACCTTGGTTTTAGTAGATTATGAAGATGACTATGATGCTCACTGTGAAGATGTTGATGGCAAGTTGATGTGTCTGCCTCCTCCACCTCCAGGACCAGTGATGAAAGAGAAGGGCCAAGATGGTAATACTGACCATAAAAATAAAAATAAAATAAAATAAAAATAAAAATGGTCTACTTTCCTTTTAGGAAAGAGTTTCTGATCATAAAATCAAGCTTTTGGCATGTTTAAGGAACTTAAAAATATATTATGGAAGGATGGGACTTAGAGAATAATTATATATTGTCAAATGATGATATTGAATAGAAGTTTTCCTTTTAAAACGTTCAGTAACAGACAGTCAAGGAATAATAAATTAACCTGGTGCTGCTCAAATTAGGCTGCTCATCACAGTTACCTAGATGCCTGGTTCTTCTGCAGTGTTTGATTCAGAAGTGTTTCCAAATAATCTTATTGTTAGACTGGGTCTTACTATGAAGCCCCTCATTGATTTTTGTATAATAGGCCATACTGCCTTCAAACCTATAGTAGCAATGTGTTTCTGCCTTCTTAGTGCTGGGATTACACGTCTGAGCTACCACTTCTTTGTTCCACCAAGTCTTTCTAATGCCACTGAATTATGTACTTGTATTTGGAAATTACGTGTTTTGAAAAAAAAAAAAACTTTTAATTTGGGCATGGTAATGTACACTTATGTTCCCAGTACTCTGAAGGCAGGAGGATAACTGCTCTTTTGAGGTTCCTGTACAACAAAGCACTGTCTCAAAATCAAACTTCTGGAATGCATAATCACTTATATGCAGAATTTTCAAAGATTGTTAAGGTATTGAGCTGTCATTTCACCATTCTTATCCCTTTAACGGTGTTATTTCTGTCATAGGTGAGACAATAGGAAAAGAACAACTTATTTTTGTTGTTCTTTTTGTTATTGTTTTATTTTGTTTTTGAAACAAAGCCTCACTGTGTATTGGTGGCTGGCCTTGAACTCACAGAGATTTAGTTGCCACTGTCCTGAGTGCTGGGATCAAAAGTTTATGCCATCATGCCCAGCGTTGGTCTTTTGTATTTGGAGCTTAGGTTAACCTAAATTCCTCTAGTTGGAACTTTGAGCCATTTTCTTTAGTAAATAACATTTCAGAGTAAATGTTATTTAACTTCATGTATAGAATTTATTTTATGTTAATCTTTGGGCTTTTAATGTTCTCCATCTGATAGATCTCTGAACTGAACATAACAGGGCCTGCTTAATGTGAAGTATCAATATAATTTCACAATTAATCATAATATTGGGCACAGTATTGGTCATCAATGGAAAGTAGTAAATGTAGCAATATTGTTTGTTTCCTCTCATCACAAGTCTAGGGTACAGGTCCTGAGTGAGTTGGGGATGGTGGGAAATGACAAGTTGGATGTGTTTCCTGGCCTGCATAATAGCAAACAGGGTCCTTGGAACTATATCCCCTGTCACAGAGCTATGCCTAGTAGCTTAGAAGTGGTTGTTGGCTGATTTTGAAGAACTGTATTCACAGGTACATGCCAAAGGAGTTTCTCTTCCTTTTTGCAGTGTCT
This sequence comes from Meriones unguiculatus, assembly GCF_030254825.1. Lineage (NCBI taxonomy): Eukaryota > Metazoa > Chordata > Mammalia > Rodentia > Muridae > Meriones > Meriones unguiculatus. Next base: position 1,568,536 of record NW_026843712.1, on the reverse strand, counting down.
GACGGTGGAGAAGACAATATCTTGCCCTCTATCATTGTCCCTTCCTCTTTGGCCTCAGAGAGTGTGCACTTCAGTAGTTCCTCTGACTCAGGATATGAGATGGGAGCTCAGGAAACAACACAGGCAGAATCTGAGGATGGAAAGCTGACTCTACCTTTGGCTGAGATTATGCAGCATGATGCCACCAAGCTGTTGCCAAGTGTCACAGAAATTTTCCCTGAGTTTAAGCCTGGAAAGGTACTTTGCATGGAGAATGTTCGTAGTGAAAACTGACTTTTTCCAGATTCCAAATTCTGTAGTTATAATGCTGAATATACTGTGAATGAGATTTAATGATATTCTTACTCAGCAGCAGATAATTGTTTAAATAGGAACTTCTTATGTTGTATTCATTCATTTTTGACTTGGTATGTATTCATGGGAATTGTGGCTTAGAATGTTTGCATTAAAAACTGTCCAGTAAAAAATAAATCAAAACAAAATAACCACAACAACAAAAACCTGTCCTGTTACCAAACATGACTGTGAATGCCTTTAATCCCAACTTAAGAGGTAGAGGCCAGTGGGTCTCTATGAGTTGTAGGTCAGTTTGTTCTACATAGAGAGTTCTAGGATAGTTAAGGTCTGTCTCAAACAGCAACAGTAACAGCAACAAAGTTGGCTTGTTAGTTGGTGGTGAGATGGTTCATTGGTTAAAGGCCCTTGTATGCATATAATATCTCCCTAGATCCCATTAATTGTTCAGAGAGAACCAACTCTTGACCTTCACACATGGATTATGGCATGTATATGTACATATTTACACACACACACACACACACACATCCATGGCTAATAAAATAGATTTCCTGATAGAACAAAAAGTAGACCAAGTGTCATAGTTATTATTCTGTTGCTAAGAAGAGACATAATGAGCAATGCAACTCATATTGGAACTCATATGCAACTCAATTTAATTGGATGCTTGCTTCCAGTTTCAGAGGATTAATCCATGAACATTATGGAAGTCAGGAAGTACAATGGCATTTGAGCAGTAGCTGAGAGCCTATGTCTGGATCTGCAGGCAGAGAGAGCTTGAGACTGGGTCTCGCCTGGACTTCAGAAACCTCAAAGTCCACCCCCAGTGATACACTTTCTCCAATAAGGCCCACCCTTTAATTTTTCCCAAAAAGACTAACTGGGAACACAACATTCAAATGTTTGAGTCTGTGGGTTCTACTCTCTTTCAAACCATCACATCAAACCTAGCCATGTAGACCTTTGACCCCAGCTACTAGGAGGCTAAGACAGGGGTATCATAAGTTCAAGGCTTCCTGGGCTTCAGAGTGAGTTCAAGAATAACTGGGCAGCTTAGTGAGACCCTGTCTCAAAAAGTTGAAGACTAGCCAGGTAAGGTGGTACATGCTTTTAAATACAGGCAGAGGCAAGTAGATCTCTAAGTTTGAGGCCAGCCTGTTCTACATAGAAATTCCAGGCCAACGCTGCATAGAGAGACCCTGTCTTAGAAAACAAAAATAAAACAAAGCTGAGGGTTAGGAATGTAGCTTACTGGTAGAAAGCAAGACCTGAGGATCAAATCCCAGTACCACCAGTTCCACCCTCATCAAAAAAAAAAAAAAAAAAAAAAAAAAAAAGGAAAAAGAAAAAGGAGAAACTGTCCTTTTCAGGGAAAACATGTTTTGTGGCTCTCATTCATTTTTTTCTTCCGTGCAATTGAATAGATCACTTGAGAGAGTTTTTCAGGTACTGAATCACTGACATACTAGTATATTCTGTGTTCTAGGTGTTACGCTTTTTACGACTTTTTGGACCAGGGAAGAATGTCCCATCTGTTTGGAGGCGTGCACAGAGAAAGAGGAAAAAGAAGCATCGTGAACTTATAAGACAGAAAGAGCAGATCCAGGAGGAGTGCTCAGCAGAATTAGAAGTCAACCAGAAATCTCTCTGGGAATATAACTACGCTCCACCACCCCCTGCAGACCAATGTCTCTCTGATGATGAAGTAGGCAAAGCAGACATGGGATTAAAATGTACAAGGGAATGTGTACAAAGCTCTCTCATTTATGTCAAAGTTGTAACTAACATTTTAGCATATAGACTTGTTTTTGCTAATTATCAATGAATAATTATGAGGTCGATCCACTGATCTTAACTTCCCTGTTGTAACAGAATATACTTCATGCGTAGGGGAGGACAGGGTAGATGATGATACTTTGCTAAATACAAAGCTATGACTAATGGACAGAACATGCCGTGATGTATCTCTTTTTTCATAGTCTAACCCCAGGTAAAATTTTTGCTCAGAGATCATCCTTGTGGTTCTTCTAAGTCTCTTATAATAATTAATTCTCTGTAGACTTAGGTCATTTGGTACAGGAAACCCCCACCTCTACATCTTTGACTCTGTTACAGATCACAATGATGGCTCCTGTGAAGTCCAAGTTTTCACAGTCAACTGGAGACTCTGATAAAGTGATGGATACTAAACCAAGAGTGGCAGAATGGCGTTATGGACCTGCCCGGCTGTGGTACGATATGCTAGGTGTCCCTGAAGATGGCAGTGGGTTTGACTATGGCTTTAAAATGAGGAAGATTGAACATGAACCTACAATAAAAGGCAACCTGATGAAGGTAATCAACTCTGGTATATGAGAGGATTCGGTGTGTTCATAAGGGTTCTATCATTTCTACAAACTTCTCAGCTGGGAACTTCTTGGGTAGAGTCTTTAGTAGAATATTTACACAGTGGGGCATAAGACCTTATAACTATGCCCTATTTTAAGGATTCTCTTTTTGAAATTGGTGCTGTTTCAAAGTAGGAGGTGGAGAAAGGACAGATATTATTCTTCAGTATCAAGTAAAACATCCTTTTTTTTTTTCTGGAGATCTATCTCAGGGTCTTGCACGTGCTGGACAAGTGCTCTACCACTGGGCTATTTCCAGTCCTTGGCTTTTAAAACAGGGTTTCACTGTGTATCCTGGACTGACCTCAGATTTGGAATTCTCTTTTTAGTCTTCCAAGTGCTAGGAGTGCAGGTATTGGACACTAACCTTGGAAAAGCACCACTTGTAATATCTCATGAATATTTAGGATTGGTTTGTGAACTTTGATCAGTAGTGGTTAGTTTATTTTTCTTTCTACTTGTACAGAAATTAAGGACACTTGACGAAAGCGATGGCATTGATCTTCTGGCAGATGAAAACTTTCTAATGGTGACACAACTGCATTGGGAAGATGATATCATCTGGGATGGGGAGGATGTCAAACACAAAGGAACAAAACCTCAGTGTGCAAGTTTGGCAGGCTGGGTTCCTTCCAGAATGAATAGGAATACGATGGATTTCAATGTTCAGCAAGGTGTGTTTCTGTGCTGTGTAGTCCTGGCTGTCCTGAAACTTTACATGTGTAGAATAGGCTGGCCTGTAACTGTAATAGATCTGCCTGCCACTGCCTCCCAAGGGTTGGGATTAAAGTTGTATGCCACCTTAAATTTTAAAATATTGTGGAATGGTGATTCTCTCCAGTTCTATTTAAATACTTTATGGGTTGCATATATACTTGAGACATCAAGTCTTGCTGTGTATCCCTGGCTGCCCTTCTTTCCCCCATCTCTGCTTCCTACATTCTGAGATAAAGTGAGAATTCTGCCACACCCAAGTCAGTTACATAGTATACTTACTCTACTTTTTTGTTGTGTTTTGGGGACAGGGTTTATTTGTGTAGCCATAACTTCCCTGGAACTCACTTTGAAGACCAGGATGGCCTCTAACTCACAGAAATCTACCTGCCTCTGCTTCTCCCAGAGTAATGGGATCACAGGCATACACCACCACACCTGTGATCTCCCTGTCTGTCACTTTCTCTTTCTCTCTCCCTCTTTCTCTGTCTCTTTCTCTCTTTTTCTTTGAGACAAAGTCTTGCAATGGTTCACTGGTTGGCCTCACTCTGTCTCTGCTTTCCAAATTCTAGGATCGGAGGAGAGTGCTACCACCCCAAGACACTTACATTGTATTTTTGATTCAAGATTTTGATGTGTAGCCAGTCATGCCTCAAGCTCACATTTTCTCAGTCTATGTGGGCATAGTATTTGTATTTTGTGCATAGTGTTCTTAGAAATGAATTTCCTTCCTTACCAATAATTTCTTTATTTGCTAATATAGTTTAAAACCAGTATTTATCACCATAATTTTTAATAATTTATTTATTTTTATTTTTTGTGCTTTGGGGTTTGCCTGTATATGTATATAAGTTTATGTAAGAGTGTCAGATCCCCTGGAAACGGAGTAAGAGTTGTAAGCTACCATGTGAATGCTGGGGATTGACCTTGAGACCTCTGGAAAAGCAGCTAGTGTTCTTAAATCTAGCCCCTCACCATAATTTTTTTCCTTTTTGTATATATATATATATATACACACACACATATATATATATAACTAATATATATATATTAGTTACCATTGTTAACTTTGTATTCCTGCTGTATCCCATTCCCTCTTTCCCTCCCAATCCCACCCTTCCTCACTCATCTCCTCCCTACCCCTTTCCAAGTCCACTGATAGGGGAAAACCTCCTCCCCTTTCATCTGATACTGGTTTATCAGGTATTTTCAGGAATGTCTGCAACTTCATTCTCTGTGGCCTAGCAGGGCTCCTACTCCCTTGGGCAAGCGGTGGTGGTGGGAGAGGTCAAAGAGCCCACCACTGAGTTTATGTCAGAAACAGTCTCTGTTCCTCTTATTAGGGTACCCACTTGGATACTAAGCTATCATGGGCTACACCCGAGCAGGGGTTCTAGGTTATGTCCATACATGGTCCTTGGTTGGAGAAACAGTCTCAGAAAAGACCCGTGTCCAGATATATTTGGTTCTTGTCTAGCTCCTGTCATCTCCAAGTCATATTAACTTCCCCCTTTTTTTATGATTCCCTGCACTCTGCTGAAGGTTTGGTTATGAGTCTTAATATCTGCTTTGATACCCTGCTAGGTAGAGTCTTTCAGAGGCCCTCTGTGGTAGGGCCTGCTACTTGTTTGCTCCTACATCCAATGTCCATCCCTTTTGTCTTTCTAAGTGAGGATTGATCATTGTACCCTGGGTCCTCTTTCTTGTTTATCTTCTTTAGGTGTATAGATTTCAGTATCTTTATCCTATCTTATAGATGTATATAAGTGAGTATATACCATGTGTGTCTTTCTGCTTTTGGGATACCTCACTCAGGGTGATCATTTCTCAAGCTAACCAGGGTCGGGCCTGGTTAGTACTTGGATGGGAGTCCCTCACCATAATTATTTAGCTAGCTCCTTAGTAAGTAGGCTGTTTAAGTTTTAATTATTATATACAATATTGTAATGAACATTTTGTTAGCAATGGTTTCTCTCAGATGAAATATACATGGTCTCTGATAGATTTTGAATAGCTATATAAATAAATGCACTAATTAGTTCTTTTTCTGGTTGCTAGGATCATGACTGAAAGGAGCAGTAATGTTTTGTTTGTTCACTGTCTGTGAACTATTTTGTCTTCTTGATTTGGCCAGGTTTTACAGCCACAATGGATGATGATAAACCTTGGCACTCCATTTTCCCTGTTGATAATGAAGATTTAGTATATGGACGTTGGGAAGACAATATCATTTGGGATGATCAGGCCATGCCAAGGATTTTGGAGCCTCCTGTCTTGACACTTGATCCCAATGATGAGAACTTGATTTTGGGTATGTTGATAGCAGAAGCCAATGTTCTCTTGTCTTTGGCATTGTATAAATTAATGTCAAAGGGCAAGAGGAAATAAAAAATATTAAAGAAGGCAAAAACTAGAAACTGTTAGGTGATGATTTTTAAAAATCAGAATTGTAGCTTCCAGTTTCTATTGTTTGAGTATTGTTTAGGTAAAACCCATACAGGAATGATGAAAATTGTATCTTTTAAGATATCATCTGACATGGCTGGGCAATGGTGGCAAACATCCTAAATGCCAGCACTTAGGAGGGAGAGGCAGGTAGATCCCTGAGTTTGAGGCCAGCTTATTCTTCATAGTGAGTTCCAGGACAGCCACGAGTACACAGATAACCTGTTTCAAAACCAACCAATCAAGTAAAAGGCATCAGACTTGTACTTTCACTGGAGAGAATGAACACATAAAAATAGCCTGGAAGGGGAGTGAGAAATCTACTTAGAAACTTCACAGTTATCAGTGGGAAAGGTGATTTTTACCTGGACCTAGTAGCATGGAAGACTGGAAGTTCAAGGCTACAGAGTGTGTTCCAGGGAAGCTTTGGTAACTTAGTGAGATTCATTTGAAAAGCTAATACAAAAATAGGTCAAGAGGGCTGAAGATTTAGCTCAGTTATAGAATCCTTCCCTAGCCTGTGTAATACCTTAGTTTCAATCCTTAGTATTGCTCATAGAAATGAAGTTCAGGGCATGGGAAGGGAGAAGGGAAGAAGAGAAGGAGAAGGAAGAAGAGGAAAGAAAGAAAATAAGCATTTAGGGAAAGCAAGGAAGAGGAGGAAAGTGAATGAGCCTTTAGGGATAGTAATTCCAAAGTCATTTCTTGTCATAACTTCAGAGATCCCTGATGAGAAGGAAGAAGCTACTTCTGATTCCTGTTCCAAGGCGAGTAAGAAAGAATCATCTCTGAAGAAGAGTCGAATTCTCTTAGGAAAAACAAGAGTCATTAAGGAAGAGCCACAAAAGGTTGGTGAAAAAAAAAAGACATGGTATTTAGAAGAACAAAGCAAAGTATTAGAAAAGGGTAGTCTGATGATGCTTATTTGATCTGTCATTAGAACATGTCTCAGCCAGAAGTGAAAGATCCATGGAATCTCTCCAATGATGAGTATTACTATCCCAAGCAACAAGGTCTTCAGGGCACTTTTGGAGGGAATATTATCCAGGTACGAGAAGCTGCTTTGTTATGAAGGAGGATATGGGTAAATACTGCCTGGGAAGGAGTTAGTATTTGCATTTAACTCTCATGTTTCCTGTTTAGCACTCAATTCCAGCTCTAGAATTACAGCAGCCCTTCTTTCCTACCCACATGGGAACCATCAAACTCCGGCAATTCCATCGCCCACCTCTAAAACAGTACTCCTCTGGGGCATTATCTCAGCCTGGTCCACACTCAGTCCAGTCTTTGCTGAAGCACATCAAAAAGAAGGCAAAGGTATAATTGACTCCTGGTTAGAAGAAAAGGTCTACAAGATAATTGGGGTACAGATGGGGGGCTATAATGGATATTGGATTATATTAGGGAATTGTTTGTCTTCTCAGATGTGATAATTTTGTTTTGGTTATGCAGAAGAATGTGCTTGTTCTTAGAAGATACATATGGTTATACTTAAGGCTAAAAATGTTGCACCTTTCAAAACTGATTTACTAAAATTTGTAGAAAATTTACAGATAAATAGGGAAAAAATTTAAGGAGTGATAGAAAAGATATTCAGAGTACTAGTCTTTCAATTTTAGTGGTATGTTTGAAAGTTTTCACAATGAAATTGTGAAAATGTCATACAAAGAATGTTTTGGAAAAGACTGAGACAGATACCCAGAACCTCTGCTCAGATGTAGGCCCTGGCAGCTCTAAGTGGGTTCCCTAGTAAGGGGAACAGGGACTGTTTCTGGCATGAACTCCATGCTGGCTCTTTAACCATCTCCCCTGAGGAGACAGTGGACTTGCCAGGCCACAGAGGAGGACAATGCAGCTAGTTCTAATGAGACCTGATAAGCTAGGGTCAGATGGAAGGGGAGAAGGACCTCCTCTATCAGTGCACTTGGAGAGGGGCATGGGAGGAGATGAAGGATGGAGCATGTAATTGGGAGGGAATAAGGAAGGAAGTTACAGCTGGGATACAAAGTTAATTAACTGTAATTGTAAAAATTAATTTAAAAAAGAATGTTTTGGTATTATCTCAGATTGGATGATAACAATGTGTGTAGTTTATCTTCTTGTGGGGAACAGGCTGTATTGTCTTCATTCTGTACAGATGAGAGAAAAAGAGAGGCAAGCCTCAGGTGGTGGAGAGATGTTTTTTATGCGCACACCTCAGGACCTCACAGGCAAAGACGGTGACCTTATACTTGCAGAATACAGTGAGGAAAATGGACCATTAATGATGCAAGTTGGCATGGCAACCAAGATAAAAAACTACTATAAACGAGTGAGACTTTACTCGTACTTTTTTATGATTTTGTGGGTGTATGTTTAAAAAATACTCATTTATTTTATGTGTATGAGTGTTTTCCTTCACAAATGTATGTATGTGCACTACGTATGTGTGCCTGGGGCCTTGGGAGGCCAGAAGAGTGTGTCAGATTCCCTGGAACTGGAAGTATGGATGGTTATATAAGTCCTGAGAACCACACCTGGGGCCTCTCCAAGAACAAGTGTTCCTCAACTTAGAGCCATCCCTCCAAGCCCTGAATGTTTGTTATCAATATCCCTAATTAGGTTTGTAGTGATAATCTGTGAACATATATTTTACTATATATATATATTTTGGGGAGAAAGGAGGGGTGTGTCTTGTTAATAGCCAATACTACCCTTTTGGAAGATTACATGTACCTTTATTAATTTTATTATGTGAGTCTAACTGAGTTTCTATGTTTCTTCTAGAAACCTGGAAAAGATCCTGGAGCCCCATGTTGCAAATATGGAGAAACTGTTTATTGCCACACATCTCCTTTCCTGGGCTCCCTTCATCCTGGCCACTTACTGCAGGTGAAGAATTCATTCCTGTCTTTATTCTCTCTTAAAGAATTGACAGATGAGGAGCGAGTTTGCTGAAAGAGAAAAGATTTTGCTCGACTGAAATAATTTATATATTATGTATAAGGTAGTATTATCCACAGGGAGTGGTTGTGGGTGTGAAGTTACACACCATTAATCTCAGCACTTGCGAGGCAGAATGTGAGACCAGTGTTGTCCACATATTGAGTTCCAGGTCATTCATTGCTGTGCAGGAAGACCTTACCTCAAAAAAGCAGAGGGTCTGGAGAGATGACTCAGCAGTTAAGAACATTGGTTTCTCTTCCAGAAGACTGAGTTTAAGGCGGTTCACAATTCTAGTTTCGGAGGTCTGAACTTTCTGCTAGTCTCCTTGGGTATTTCATCCATGTGGTACACAGACATGCATGAAGGCAAAATAGCTATAAACATTTAAAAAATATTTTTAAAGAATTAAAAGCAAAAGATTAGTATAATCTACTATACACTAGACATAAAGGACTGTAGGATAAGAAGTTCAGGGTCGTCCTTGGCTGTGAAGCAAGTCTGAAGGCAGTCTGGTATATAGGAGACTTTGTCTCAAAAACAAAACCAGTAAAATAGAAAGATTAGTATGATTTAAAAATTAAGACAAACGATTTTCTTGAAAATAGCTTTCTGTGTTAATTTTAGATTTTTAGTCTAAATGTATAATACTGAGGATTTTTTATCATTTGGGGGTTTTGTGTGTGTGTGTGTGTTCGTGTGTGTGTCTCAGTCTGGATCTGGGTCTGGGTCTGTGTGGATTTTTTGTGGTTTTTTTTTCTCTAGCACAGGCTGGCCTGAAATTTACCCTCTAACCTAGACTGGCCTCAAGCTTTGGGGCAATCCTCAGCCTTATGAGTGCTGGGATTGCATATAAAACAGCTTTTGGAAATACATACTGGCAGGGTGGTGATGGTGGCAGTGGTGGCACAGTCCTTTAACTCCAGTACTCAGGAGGCAAAAGTGGGCTAATCTCTGAGTTCGAGGTCACACTGGCTAAACTACAGAGCGAGTTCCAAGATAATCAGGGGTACCTGTTTGTAATCCCAGTACTAGTATGTCACAGTCATGAAGAGACAAGTTTCAATTGAGCCTTGGCTATAGAGCAAGACCATGTCTCAAAAATTAAAAACAAACAAACAAACAAACAAACAAATAAATAAATAAATAAATAAATAAAAGCAAAAATCATACCAGGAAGTCTATATAGAATTAATGTAGTTTATGACAGTTTTAAATTTTTTGTGTGAAATTAATATGTTTGAGAGACTAGGGATATTGCTCAGTGGTAGAGTGTTTACCTAGCTTGTTCAAGACTATGGGTTTGTGCCTACGACTGCTACAAGTGGTACGTTTTGATGATAATTAGTTGTGGACATGTGAATACTGAGCCATACTTGAATGTTATGGTCTTGTCTAAGTAAAGTGCTACTTTCTGTGCTTTCTACTGAAGATTATAGTGATTACAATTATATAACTATATAATTATAATTGTATTATTATTATAGCCATTATTGGTAATGGCTTTGAAAAAGAATAATGGAGGTCCACAAATGATGGGGGACAGTCTCCAGAACTGCCTGTTAAAAATCATGAGGCTGGTTAACTGATATTCTCTGCAAGAAGTTTATTAGGAGGGAGGGAGAGCAGGACATGGAGAGAGAGAGAGGGAAAGTGAAAGGGGGCACACCAAGAGAGAGAGGGAGAGAGAGAAAGAGAGTGTAAGAGTGTAAGAGAGAGTAAGAGAGAGAATATAAGAGAGGAGAGTAAGAGAAGAGTAAGAGGGAGTAAGAGTGTAAGAAAGAGTAAGAGAGAGAGTGTAAGTGAAGAGACCACGTGTTGGGTTTAGCCCTTTAAGGGGCAAGGTAACCATGCCTTCCAGGTGTGGCCACCTGGCTGGCGACACATGATGACATCATATGTTGCTGGATAACCCAGGAGCAGGTTGTGTTTCAAAAAACTAACATTCCTCCTTTTTTCTACAATTAAACATGGGGAGCTTGAGCTGCTTTTTATAAGGTAAGTTAAAGTATATAAATTTAGGCTCATTGGAAGCAGCTCTTGGTTGTCATGCAAGGGTTTGAGAGAAAAATTATAGCAACAAAATGGTGAGATTGCAAGGTCAAGAGTAAGGGAAACCTCTGCCCTGGAAAATTTAGGGTAGAGGGTTGTCAATAGAGAGAGTTGCCAGCCATGCAAGGCAGCAGGTAGGGGCTGGGGAATGCTGGGAGAACCTGGAACTGCTTATCCTGGTCCTGAAGCACACCATTTCAGCCTTTTGTTAACAAGTGAGTAATGGGCATAGATTCTCTTCTGGCTACTTCCTGCTGACACTGGGGGCGCTATAGGGAGGTCAAAAGGTTGAAATGTTGGCCAAGTCTAGGAAGAATAGGCTGTTTTGATGCTTTCCAGGGTCTGTGAGAACATCTATGGCTGGGAGGGAAGGTGAAGATCCAGCTTATTGGAAGTCTGTGAGATCAGAGTTGAACACCAATAGCTGCTTTGGCGCATTTGTGGCTTCAGGAAACATCTGTGTCTGGCAGGACACTGAAACACATATATAGGCAAAAGATAAAATTGAGTAGGTTATGGAGAAAATCCTGTAGGTATACAATGAAAACTTTTGGGAGAGCAAACAGGAATAGAAGGTTTGGATTGATGATGCTTGTACATGGGAACCTGTCTACCTGGGGGAAACTTTATTTACCTAATCACTGGCAATATTTAAAGAAGGCTTTGTTTTCAATCTGTCATTGAGGTGAGGTTTGGTTACAGAAGCGTGTAAACTTAGAGACCCTGATGCCAATTGTCACTAGGTGTAGAAACTTGAAATTCTCCAGAGGACATCCTGTCTAGAGGGATGGGTGTCTGGGCATCTCCCATTGGGGGCAGAGAAGTCAACGACCTTCCAGAGGCGTCCCAATGGGAAGGTGTGACTCCCATTGGAGGGGTCCTACCTGGTCCAAATAGCTCGTCAGCTTTTGTCCAGAGACTGGGGTGCAGTGCCCAGTGGGGCATGGCTGGTGCACAATGGTTTGCCTAGTGCTAGGTCTTCTCATGAGTGAGTGAGAGAAGGGGCACATGAATGAGCAAGGGGGAGAAGAAACTGTGTGCGAGAGGGTACGTACCGCCCAAGGGAGTGTGAGGCCCTAAAATGGAGGTCAGCATAAAGGGTCAAACCTAGACAGTTAAGGCTACAGCTGGAGTGGGGGGCTCCATCTCAAAAGATAGCAGGAAATTGCCAGAGCTCTGCAGTCAAGCTTCCCCTACCAAGAGAGGTGTTTATGCTGAGAAAATGGAGTGAACTCACCAATCTAGTGGCTGGTCAATAAGGAGAACTCACCAATTCAGCTAGTAGTTGCATGCAGTAAATAGCAGTCTGGTAGCCAGGAAAGGTAGTCCCAAAACCAGGGAAAGGGGAGGAGTCCCACCTTTTGAGATAGGCAATAAGTGCAGTACTTATCTGGAGTTCAATTGACCTGAGAGGTGGATTTAGGTGGACTTTCTGAAGCTTACAAGAATTACTTTCATGTTTTAAGAAGGAGATAAAACTTTAGACATGTTAGTATTACAATTGTACTGTGCATTGAGAAAAAGGCATGGCCCCAGGGGGTCTGCACACCTGAAGCAAGCTGATACTTTATGCTGGGGCTCGGTTTTTGGGCTTAGAGCAGAGAAAATTGGTTGTAACAGTCCTGTCCAGAGTCTGGAAGGGTTCCTAGTTTTGCTAGGAGAGCCCAATCCTAGCCAAGGCACCAATGTTAAAAATCATGAGGCTGGTTAACTGATATTCTCTGCAAGAAGTTTATTAGGAGGGAGGGGGAGCAGGACATGGAGAGGGAAAGGGAAAGGGAAAGGGCGGCACCCCAAGAGAGAGAAGGAGAAAGAGAAAGAGAGTGTAAGAGTGTAAGAGGGAGTAAGAGAGAGTGTAAGAGAAGAGAGTAAGAGCGAGTAAGAGAGGAAGAGTGTAAGAGAAGAGACCACATGTTGGGGTTAGCCCTTTAAGGGGCAAGGTAACCATGCCTTCCAGGTATGGCCACCTGGCTGGCGACACATGATGACCTCATAAGTTGCTGGGTAACCCAGGGTAGGTTGAGTTCCAAAATACTAACACTGTCTCCATTTCATTTCTCATGCCAATCTTTTCCTTTCTTTTTTTCTCTCTCTTTCTTTTTTTGAGACAGAGATTTATTCTGTGGTTTAGAAGTGGCCACGAACTTGGCATATAGACAAATCTGGCCTTACACTTGTAGCAGTGCCCCTAGTTCAGTCTCCCAAGTGATAGGATTGATTACAGGTGTGATAGGATTTAGGTGTGATAGATTGCAGTGTCCACAGCAATCTCAATGGGGCATTCCTTTTTCCTTGCATCTTATTTATTTATTTCACTGTTACTATTGCTAGTGCGTGTGGGCCAGTAAATTTCCTTTTTAATCATATCCTTCTAGGTTAGTGGTGCCGGACTGTGCTGGAGGATTAAACCCGCAGCCTTGTGAATGCAAAACAATTTATCTACTACCAAGTCACACCCTTAGCTCCTCTCAGCAGATTCTGATTATTTTTTTACTTTCCTATTACTGTACTTTTCTTTGTTGGTTTTTAAACAACCTATACTCTTAAGTGATTATATTTATAATTTCTTTTTTTTTTTTTTGCACTCTTTATTTGTGTGTGTGATAGAAGTTGGAGGACAACTCGCATGAGTCTATCATGGTTCTATCATCTGGGTCTTGAGGATTGAATTAATTTTGTTGGCAAGGGCTATTACCTGCTGAAACAACTTGATGGTTCCTTTTGTTTATTTTTTTCATTCCTTTGAGATGAGAGTCTTACCCAGGCACAGTGACACACACTATGTTATCCTAGCATTTAGGGAGGCAGAGGCAAGTGGATCTCTGTGAGTTTCAGACCATCCTGGTCTACAAAGCGAGTCCAGGACATAAAAGGCTACACAGAGAAACTGTCTTGAAAAACAAGAGAAGGAGGAAAAGGAGAAGGAGGACGAGGAGATGAGAGTCTTATGAGAACAGGCTGGCCTTCAACTCCTGCTACCTTTTCCAATACTTCCCAAGGACTGGAATTATAGGTGTGTTCCATCACTGAAATGCCTAACTTACTTTTCTAGTGTGTGGGTATGTGTGTGAGTGTATGGATACATGTGCATGCAGAGGTCAAGCTGGGTCTTTTGCTTTCGTGGTTCTTCAAAATATCACATAAATGGCCCTTATGGACTTTGAGGGATTTGTAAACCTCTGTCTAAAACTTCAGAATCCATGTCTCCATCATCTGCACTGTTCTCAGCATCATCTTCATAGTTTCCATAGAACAGCTACTTAGACTCTGCACTGAATAGCTTTCCCAGTCCAATGTTCCAACCTCCCCAAAACACACAGAGTCGGGTATTTCACAGTAATAGCTTATGATCCTGGTGCCAGTTTCTGTCTCAAGATTTCTGTGATAGAATACCGTGACATACCAGCATTTACATGGTGCAAAGAGAGAAATAAATCATGCAAGTGGTCTACTTGACTTATACATGTACTGTGCTAACATACATGTGCCCACACATCTGTACATGTACACATACCTATATTCTCTAAAGGAATGAAAAATGTAATTAAAAATTGGAAGATGATTTACTGTCTTCAGTAATTCTCTCTACAATGAATGTTTATAATTTAATTTCTCAATCAGGTGGTTGTGGTGCATGCCTTAAGTGACAAAACTTAAGAGGCAGAGGCAGGTGGATCTCTGAGTTGGAGGCCAGTCTCATCTACAGGGCTAGTTCCAGGATAGACAGAAATACACGCAGAAACTTTATCTCAATACTCCCTGCCAAAAAAGAATTACAAATTTCCACTAATGTAAAAATCTCCCTTTTTAGTGTTCATTAGTAGGATTTTAATTTTTTTTTATTCTGTTTTTGTTGTTGTATCTGTGTGAGGGTGTCAGACCCCCTGGAACTGGAGTTACAGAAAGTTGTGAGCTGCCTTGTGGGTGTTGATAATTGACCTTGGGTCCTCTGGAAAATCAGCAAGTGCTCTTAACCACTGAGCCATCCCTCCAACCTCATTATTAGGACAATTTAATTTTATGCTGTGTGGTGGTGATCACAACTTAATCCAGTCATTCAGAAGGAGGAGGCAGGTGGATCTCTGTGACTTTGAGCTTGGTCTACAGAGTAAATTCCAGGATGCCCAGCACTGTTACACAGGAAAATCCTGCTTTGATAAAAAGCAAAAAAAAAAAAAAAAAAAAAAAAAAAAAAAACAGACAAACAAAAAGTAGTATCTGTGTATGCACGCATAGGAGTTCACCTGTGCAGATAGAAGAGGATGTGTCTGATTCCTTGCATCTAAAATTATGGGTATTTTCAAGCTGTCAGATGTGCATGTTGAGATTAGAACTCCAGGTCTCAAGATAGAGCATCTAGTTTCTGTGTCTCTGTCAAATATTTCTGTATAATTGCACTTCTGTGTTTTTGTTTGTTGTGCCCTCTTAGCATACATACTTTGCTTCATTGTTTTTTTAATTAATTAACTAATGTATGAGAAAATCTTCTGAAGCCAGTTATGGTGTTAGCATGTTTTAATCCTAATATTCAACAGTCAGAGTGATACAGGAAAATTGCCTTGTTTTTAAGTCTTTTTTGGCTTCTGTGAGACCATATCCTCCTAAGTTATTTTGTCATCATATCTTGTGAGTGAGGCTGTAGGATAAGAGAATATTACCATGTTAATTATGAAGCTCTTCAAAGCAGACCTATGGAATATACGCATTTTGAGTGTCCTGCATTTTGCAGCTAGGAAAACTTAAGCTCAGAAACTTTGATTTGTGTGACTTCATACAGTGTCTGGCAAAGGCTGTTTCTTCTGAATCTGAATACCTTTTTTGTGTTGTTTCTACTTTGCAAGACCTGGGATTAGAACACCTTTCCTCCACCACCATTAATTATTTAATTTGTGTTTGTGTGTGTGTGTGTGTGTGTGTGTGTGTGTGTGTGTGTATGTGTGTGTATGTGTGTGTTTGCTTGCGCTATCTGCATGTGTGGAAGCCAGAGCCGGAGGTCAATGTTGGTTGCATTCCTGTATTACCTACTATCTTATTTTTTGAGATGGTAGCAACTCTCATAGATCTCAGGGTTCATAGCTCTTCCTAAGCTGGCAGGCTAGCAGGATTAGAGGGCCTTCTTGTCTCCACTGTTCCACTTCCTTCCATCACTGGGATAACAGGCTTATGCCTCTGTGCTAGCTTTTTTTATGTGAGAGCTGGGGATGTAAACTCATGTTCTTACACTTGTACAACAAGCACTTGACCCACTGAACTATCTCTCAGCCACATTTTTTTTTCTTTTTTTGTGGGAGGGGATACCTCATTCAAACATGCTGGTCTCAGATTTACTATGTAGTCAATTTAAGCTGGCCTTCAAGCATAATCTTCCTGGATTTCTTAACTAAATCTAGCATTACATGATATATAACTATGCCTCACTTTGACTTATTTCTTCTTGAGAGACAATCTCCTGCCATAGCTCAGGCTGGCCTGGAACTTATGACATAGCCCAGGATGGCTCTGAACCTCCTGCTCCCCCTCCTGAATGTTAGATTTCCAGCTTCCATTGCCATTTCTGGCTCTCTATAATAAAATTTTTCTTTCTTTTTGTTTGTTAGATTCTAAATACAATCGGTAGAAAAAAATAAAAAAATATCTTGTTTTTTATATTCCATATAATTTGCTTATTTTATTGTATAGACTTTAGATCAGTAATATATATCGAAGCAAATTCTTTTCATTTTCAATAGTTGGCTGAATTTTCTAAAGCTTCTCTGTAACTGACTTTTGTGGTTTCCTTTCATTAGGCATTTGAGAACAACCTTTTTCGTGCCCCAATTTATCTTCATGAGATGCCAGAGACTGACTTCCTGATCATTCAAACAAGGCAGGGCTACTATATTCGAGAAGTAATGGATATTTTTGTGGTGGGCCAGCAGTGTCCCTTGTTGGAAGTTCCTGGTCCTAACTCCAAACGGGCCAATACACACATCCGAGAGTTTCTGCAGGTAAGGTGGGAGTTGGGCTAAGAGGCATGTGCTAACAGAAAGATGAAAACACATCTGTGCTTAGTTGGGGAAAGGGACCCTGGTAAGGACTTTTATCCTTTATCTAGTAAAATGTGTTTGGCTCATTGGACAGGTTTTTATTTACCGCCTGTTTTGGAAGAGTAAAGATAGTCCACGGAGGATCCGGATGGAAGATATAAAGAAAGCCTTTCCTTCACATCCAGAAAGCAGCATCCGGAAGAGACTAAAGCTCTGTGCTGACTTCAAACGTACAGGTCATCAGTGTGACTAATTGATCTTCTCTAATACTCTCATAATACCAAAGACTTTCAGTTAAAGGAAATCATTGCTCATAGAATAGAAATTGATGGCTGTAAAAAACGAGAGGGTACCAAATCTTGTCACTGGAGGCTTTGATTGTTTTTTTTTTTTTTATAATATGGTGCTAATTGGTTACTAATAAAGTCCATTTTTGAATTTGCATGTCTTACATAAGATGTAAGCAGAGTGTTTGTTGACTAGTCATATCTAGGGCACTTCTTGGTTCACTGTCTGTTTACTCTACTATTGTTTTTGGGTCTTTAGGATTCAGAACAGTTTCCCTGTATCTTTTCCAGGGATGGATTCAAACTGGTGGGTGCTGAAGTCTGATTTTCGTTTACCAATGGAAGAGGAGATCAGAGCTATGGTATCACCAGAACAGTGCTGTGCTTATTATAGCATGAGAGCTGCAGAGCAGAGACTAAAGGTGAGGCTCTTCCTGATAGGAACTGCTCATGTTCATATTTCTTTTCAAAGAGATAAAAGAGAATACTGTAGTCATGATAGCTACTAGATTAGTTCCAGTTAGTCAACAATTTAAACTGCATGAGGTACTTTCTGTGAGCATGGACTCTAAGGAAAGCTACAGTGTAGCTAAGTGTCAGTGGGAGGCTCAGTGAAGGAGTTACTGCCTTGTCTTAAAAATGATAGTCTATTCATTTGAGTTGTATCTCTTCTGTAAAACAAGCCGGGACCTGTCTTCTCTGATTCCCAGGTTGGCAGAGAAGATAGCTGGAAGTGTGGTTTAGAGATGCACATCATATAAATCTGTCTTAATTAGGGTTTGTATTGCTGTCTTACACAGGAAAACATTGGGGTTATCTTACAGTTTCAGAGGTTTAATCCATTATCATCAATGACAGGAAGCCCAGTGGCATGCAGCCAGATTGGTGCTACAGAGATGGAAGGAAGTTCCAAATCCAGATTGACAGGCCACAGGAAGAGAGCATTTGAGACCTGCAAGCCCACCCACACTGAGACACTTCTTCCAACAAGGCCACATCCCCCAATAACGATCCTATGGAGGACATTTTCATTGAAATCACTGCAAAGCCAAAACAGAAAAAGGGCAACTGAAAATTTCTGTAGTTAGGATTTTAGTTTGTTTACTTTTTAAATGGGCCCTAACTATCCCCATGTCCACATAAGTTCCTTGGAAACTTTTGTCGTGGGGGGAGACCTGGAGAGATTGCTCAGTGGTTAAGAGCACTGGCTGCTCTTCCAGAGTACCCAGGCTCAATACCCAGGACCCAAATGGCAGCTCACAACTCTCTGTAACTCCAGTTCCATAGGATCCAACACCTTCACACAGACATATGTGCAGGTAAAACACCAATTCACATAAAATGAAAAAAAAAATAGATCATTTAAAACGAGATTCCAAAAAACCAAACTTGTTGTTTGAGCCCAGGTCCTTGCACATGCCAGGCAAGCATTCTACCATTGAACTGTTTCCCTAGTGCATCAAAATTCCTTGGAATTTGGCATATCTTCTAGTAGCTCAAGGATCTCAAGGATGCATAACAGTAACACATACATTAGCAATTACAGTATCTGTTTCCTATGAAGATGGTCTGTTTTTTTATACGTTTGATATTCAGTAAAACTGTTTTCAGAAAAAAATCAAGTTCTTCAGTTGACTTTATGCATAGAATTGTCCTCTTTCAGGATGCTGGCTACAGTGAGAAGTCCTTTTTTGCTCCTGAGCAACAAAATGAAGACATCCAGATGAAGATTGATGATGAAGTAAGACTTTACTATTTTTTTCTATACAGAATTGTGCTTTGTAATCCAGTCTGGTCAGAAACTTTAAATCTTCC
This sequence comes from Meriones unguiculatus, assembly GCF_030254825.1. NCBI lineage: Eukaryota > Metazoa > Chordata > Mammalia > Rodentia > Muridae > Meriones > Meriones unguiculatus. The sequence continues at coordinate 1,549,591 of NW_026843712.1, read as the reverse complement.
TACCATTGTCTCCCAAGCATTAAGAGTATAGACACACCACCATGCCCAGAAACACTTTTTTAATCTTGATTGTATGAATGTGTGTCTGTGTGTGGGTGTGTGCACATAAGTAAGTGAATGTAGATGCTTATAGAAGACCAGAGACATTGGTTCCTCTGTATGTGGAGTTGGTTGTAAGCTACCTTACATGGCATTGGGAACTGAACCCAGGTCCTCTGAAAGATCAGCAAGCTTTCTAATCTCTAACCCATCTCTCTAGCCTGTCTTCTCTCTCTCTCTTTCTCTGTGTTTGTGTGTGTGTCTCTGTTCCTCTCTTTTTCTTTTTTGCTTTCTCTCTCTCTCTTTCTTTCTTTCCTTTCTTTCTTTCCTTTCTTCCTTCCTTCTTCCTTTTCTTCTGTTTTTTTTTGGTGGTTTTTTTTTGTTTGTTTGTTTTGTTTTGTTTGTTTCTTTTTCATTTTTCTTTCAACAGGGTCTCTTTTTGTTGTCCTTGCCATTTTGGAATTCACTATGTAGACCAGACTGGCCTTGGATTCACAAATATCTGCTTGCCTCTGGATTCCAAATGCTGAGATTAAAGATGTCACTACACCTGGCTCTGTGGTTTTCTTAATTCAAAGAAGACTTTTAAAGATTTATTTATGTGTGCCTGTGTACATTATCTTAAGAGGGGATCATATACATCACTATGAGCTATATTTACAGGTTTTTACAGTTCTTTATGTGGGTTCTTGGATCCAGTATCCTGTCCTTATGATTCTACAGCAAATGCTTTTAATCACTGAGCCATCTCTGATCCTAAACACTCACTCTTACTAGTTCTTCTATTTATGTCTTTTAAAAAGAAGGTTTGGGGCTGGTGAAATGGCATACATCTATAATCCTCTCACTCTGGAAGCAGGAGGATCAGATATTCAAGTTTGAGATCTAATTCATAGGGAGTTTCTGACCAATGTTGAAAGTGACTATTAATATTTACTATGGATATATCTTCTGGTATAGGTGCTGTTAGTCCTAAACAGCTGTATAACTAAATCACCACACAGAGACTGGGTCTGGGCAATAGCTACTCCATCCTAAACCTCCAAGCCCTCACAGTTTTCTAACATTTAGATTTCCCACATTATACTTGCTTTTGTGAAATCTTAGTTCCAGTCCATCTCTCCACGTCTTTCCCAGATTTCTTTTCTAGCTTTCTCTTCTTGCTCTCCTCTCGCCTTTCTCCTCCCCTCTTTCCTGTCCTCTGGCTTCTCCCTGCTCAACATTTTGTCTAGTTGCTTTATTTTGGCCTGCTTATACACAAGTTGAGACAGGATGCTTAGAATGAGTATCACAATACAATATCCAGAGTGAAACCAGAGAGAGTATGTCGGGGGAGGGGGGAGAAATCAGCATTTGAATTATTAAGGGTAAGTTGTATACATTTCAAAAGAACATTATACCAACATTTCCCCCTTTAAGTCCAATAAAAGGCTCCTTTTCTTTCAATACAATAATAATTATGAAAACTCTTAGGTAAAATCTACATGTGCAATGTCCAGTCCATGTGTATTTAGCACATGGAGAGGGTATCTTAGGAGAAAGTATCTGATTATCCTATCTATCTTGACAAGTTTAAAATTCTATACCTAAATTAACTTTTATCCTTATTGGCATTACCTATATGAAAAGATTTTTTAACTTCTAAACAACTCAAGCTTAATTATAACTATTTGGTCTTCAATCCTATTTGAGACTTGAGAAGGAATAAAATTAGTTATTAGAATAAATAGGAAGTGCAGGTTAGCAGCTTCCAAAAAATAAAAATTGACGGAGACAGTTTGCTGACTGAAGAGTCACCCATAACTTTCTGTAACATTGGAACATCATCTTAAGCCTTCTGGCTTAGAATAAATGACATACATATATGTGAAGCAGGAACTATTTAGGACTTGCTTACCCTGTCTTGGCAGAGTTCAGCAGTCAACTTGTCCTGCATTTAAGTTTGCAATATCTGGATTGAATCCAGAGAGAGTGTGTGTGTGTGGGGAGAAAGCAACATTTGAATGAGCAAAAGTAAGTTGTATACATTTTAAAAGAACACTATACCAACAGACCAAACTGGGGTAGAGACCCTACTGTAAAATAAATCAGAATAAGTAAGCCATTTGAATAATAGCACAATAAAATGCAATTGTCCTTCTAACTATGAGCATTATGAATGTGGGTACAACACTAAAAACTGAAGTTCTAGGGATAATGGACTGAAGAACATCGCTGTTCCACATAGTACTTATCCGAGTTGCACTCTGACCCTTCAATACCATGATTCAGGTACCAGAGAAGAGAGCTGAGCATTGGATAGCTGCTATATTTAAGTTGATGTTTGGATAATTTAGGAAACTGTGAATGGGATCAGGGTAGTTATTCTACCCATTTTAGATAGTGGCTAGGCATCAACCATTATTTTCCTCAACCCTGAGAATCCTTTTCTTTATCTCAGGTTCGTACAGCTCCTTGGAATACTACAGTGGCTTTCATTGCTGCCATGAAGGGCAAATGTCTTCTGGAGGTGACTGGAGTAGCAGATCCCACAGGCTGTGGTGAGGGGTTCTCCTATGTGAAGATTCCAAACAAACCAATACAGCAGAAGGTGAGGGTCTTTGAATTTCTTTAAATCACAGAGGAAGGGATGAGGGTTGGGAAATACAGATAAATAGAGTGGAGGTCCTGGAAATGGTTCATTTCCCTGAATGAAATGATCTCAGTCTAGTTGCTTACTCTTGGGAGATCAGCTTCATATTCTCACTTCTTTTTGTTTGAGATAGGATGATAAGAAGCCTCAGCCTGTGAAAAAGACAGTCACAGGAACAGATGCAGACCTTCGCTGCCTGTCTCTAAAAAATGCCAGGCAACTTCTTCATAAATTTGGTGTGCCTGAAGATCAGGTGAGTATAGACAAGGGGAACTCCGAGTATGAGGCTTTCTATAGATAGAGAAACGGTAAGAAGGTATTGAAAGGAACCATCTGGGGTCTTTATGTCATACATATCATTCTAAATACTTTACCAAATCTTTCTTAACTTCATTTAGGTTTTGTGTTCTTGTCTATGTGTCCCTACTGTGGTCCTGGTTTGTAATTTTATGTCCCTGAATGAGTTATTTATGTGTAGCTCTGTGTTTTTCTCAGATTAAAAAGTTGTCCCGCTGGGAAGTTATTGATGTAGTACGCACAATGTCAACAGAACAGGCTCGCTCTGGAGAAAGCCCCATGAGCAAATTTGCCCGTGGATCAAGGTTTTCTATGGCCCAGCATCAAGAACATTACAAAGAGGAATGTCAGCGCATATTTGACCTGCAGAACAAGTATGTTGATTCAGTGGTTTAGAAAGTTTAAGCTGGAAACAGTGATTTCCTGTATGTGTTTTCTTTCGGACTACTGATCTTGTACATGCAAGACAAATAGTTTATCACTAAACTCTGTTCCCAGATCCCAGGTACTATATTTCTATTTTGGGAATGAGGTCTTACTATGTAGCCATGCTGATCTGGAGCTTCCTGCTATGTAGGATAGGGTGGCTTCAAATATTTGATGATCCTCCCGTATCTATCTCCCAAATTCTGGACTACAGGTATTCATGTTCTGCCATGCTATGAACTAGACGGTGTATAAAGAACTTGTCACCCACAAAATGTAAATAAATGGTGTTGAGTATATGAAATATCAGGCACTGTGTGTAATAATACTGTAGTAATAATAATACTCAATATTATTTTAATTAGAAGGTTCATTATTTAACTTTTGCGGCCTGGAACTCTCTGTTTAGACCCAACTGGCCCTGCACCCATCACCTTGAGTTTTGTCTTCGGAGTGCTGGGATTAAATGCATGTACCTCCAGGCAAAACTTTTTCTTAAAGCTTTTTTTTTTTTTTTTTTCATTTGGAGACAGAGCCTTTAAAGGTAACCCACATTGGCTTCAAGCCTTAGGCAGTCAACTTGTTTTTGTCCCCTAAGTGCTGGCATGTGCCACCATACCTGCTGAAGCTGCTGTTTTCAAAGTAATTTAGTAAGAACACTGAATGTCAGGAAATGCTAAGCTTGAGCTCTTGGTTCTCTAGCAGTTCCTGTGGCCTAGTTGTTTTAAGTGTGGTGATAGGCATATTTTCCTCTGGTGATTTAGTTGACAGAATAGTAATGTGCTATTAACATGATCCATGAATGTAAATGTTGTGGTATGCTGGAGAACTGAGCAGTGCTTGAGGCAGGGAGGATTATCCAATTTAAGGCATTCTTGGGGTAGAGGGAAGGAGAGCAACAGTGAGAGTCTCAAATATTAATAAAAGTGGCCTGTGAGCCTGGGTGCTAGCTCTTCTCCAGGAATTCTGAAAAAGATATTGCAATTTTGCAAATCTGTGAAATGTCTAGAAAGACAAAGTTTTTCTGTTACAGATTCCATGTGTTTATAGATATACCCATTTTGAGTATTTTTTACAGTTGATTTCTCAATTTACTACTCAAGCCTACTTCTTTGTACACTCCATATTTCCCCTGGTCTTTAACTTTTTTCCTCTCTTGCTAGGGTTTTGTCATCAACTGAAGTCTTATCCACAGACACAGACAGCAGCTCAGCTGAAGACAGTGACTTTGAGGAAATGGGAAGGAACATAGAGAGCATGCTGCAGAAAAAGAAAACAAGCTCTCAGATATCTCAGGAGCAGGAGGAGCAGGAACGGAAGGAACTCCAGCAGATGCTACTGGGTAAGGAGGCTCCTAAGACAAGAAGAGAGTCAAAAACGGAGCTTGGGTACCTGCTGGGTATAACTGAGTCCAAGCTGGAGGCAAATTAGGGAATGATTGTATAGAAACCTGGAAATGACGTGGCTACATTTCTACAAACTAGACTGCAGTCTGTGGGGAACAAATACAGGTGTGTGTTTTTACAGGTAGTAACAACTCTGTTTTTAGTAGAACTGTAGTTTTATGGCATGCTGAATGTCTCCATTCAACCCCAAGAAGAGGTCATTTGGGTGTTATGGGGAATTTTTTTGTTTGGTCGATTTTTTTTTTTTTTTTGAGAGCTTTACTATGGGAGCGATCGACTTGGGACCCAAGTCTCTCTGACACAGCAGTAGAGAAGTGGGACCCTGAGCTCTGAGTGAACAGGAATTTTTTTTCTTTTACTTCTAAATTTTATTCTTTTTTTTTTTAATTTTGTATTTAACTTTTATTAATTACGCTTTATCCTTTTGTATCTCCCCCCATAAGCCCCTCACTCCTCCCCTCCCGGTCCCACCCTCCCCCCCTTTCTGCATGCATGCCTCTCCCAAGTCCACTGATAGGAGAGGTCTTCCTCTCCTTCTTTCTGATTTTTTTTTTTTTTTTTGTTCTTCTCAATGCAGTTTTTTCAGGAACCTTGAACAATCTTCTGGTTTTTTTTAATTTTATTTTATCTTTAATTACACTTTATTTACTTTGTATCCCCCCTCTAGTTCCCTCCCTCCTCCCCTTCCAATCTCTTCCTTCTTCCCCTTTCATATGGGAAATTAAAAATATTTTTTTCACTTTGCATCAGCAGGTTCAGCATCATCAGGAAATAATCACAGAGATGATTATACAGCTTCCGTAACTAACCTTAACCCTTCTGCCACTGGCCGCTGTCTCAAGATTTATCGAACATTTCGAGATGAAGAGGGGAAAGAGTATGTTCGTTGTGAGACAGTCCGAAAACCAGCTGTTATTGATGCTTATATGCACATACGGAACACAAAAGATGAAGAATTCATGTGAGTTTTTGTTGTGTTGCTTTTGAGTGTGACATGGAAAATGATGATGAAGACACACTATGTATGTGAGCTGTAGTGATAGGAATATACACAATTATCCCTGGAAATCTGCTGTTAAGCAGGACCTTCTTGTCTTTAGATCTTTGGATTTGACCAGAGCCAGATTACTGGGAAAATATCCAGGTTGGCTACGTTTGGATTGTGGCTGTCTTGCAAAAGTCATTCCTACAATGGGGGATTTGACAGAAGGAGCAGGGATTCTAGACCAGTCTGGATTGCAAACAGTGTCTCAAAAATCACCAGCAAATCATTACCTGTTATTCAGGACATAGACTGAGAAATGTTACTTAATATATGTGGGGGACTGACTACCAAGGAAGAGGAAGTTTATCTCACTGTAGTGGGTGAATTACATACATTCTGTGATAGTAGCTTTCAGGATACTTATCTTAATTTAGGTTACTTACACTCCTGTATTTTTCCTGTTCTTCAGTCAGAAATTTGCCCTTTTTGATGAGCAACATCGAGAAGAGATGCAAAAAGAACGCCGCAGGATTCAAGAGCAATTGAGAAGACTTAAACGAAACCAGGAAAAGGAGAAGCTGAAGGGTCCTCCTTCAAAAAAGCCCAAAAAAATGAAGGAACGTCCTGACTTAAAAGTAAGTAGACGTGGTGTCTTTCTGCCTTTTAGTTAGTGTAGCTAAGGGTTTGCCTATCTTGTTGATTTTCTCAAAGAACCAGCTCTTGGTTTCATTGATTCTTTGAATTGTTTTATTTGTTTCTAAATGATTGATTTTGGCCCTGAGTTTGATTATTTCCAGCCGTCTACTCCTTTTTGGTGTGTCTGCTTCTTCTTTTTCTAGTATTTTTAAGTGTGCCATTAAGTGGCTTGAATGAGCTGTCTTGATTTCTTCTTGAAGGCACTTAGTGCTATGAACTTTCCTCTTAGCACTGCTTTCATTGTGTATGTTTGGGTATGTTTGGGTATGTTGTGTCTTCATTTTCATTGAGTTCTAGGAAGACTGTAATTTCTTTATTTCTTTCCTGACCCAGCTGTCATTTAGTAACAAGTTGTTCAGTTTCCATGTGTGTGTAGGCTTTTTGCTTTCTGTTGTTTAGGTCCAGCTTTATTCCATGGTGATCAGACAGGATACAAGAGAGTATTTCAATCTTCTTGTATCTGTTGAGGCTTGCTTTGTGACAAAATATATGGTCTATTTTGGAGAAAGTTCCAGGAGGTGCTGAGAAGAAGGTAAATTCTTTTGTGTTTGGGTGTAAAGTTCTGTAAATGTCTGTTAGGTCTATTTGATTCATGACCTCTGTTAGAGACATTGTTTCTTTGTTTAAATTTTTTTTTTTGTTGACCTGTTCTTTGTTGAGAGTGGGGTGTTGAAGTCTCCCACTCTTAATGGTGGAGATCTATGTGTGGTTTAAGTTTTATCAATGTTTCTTTTGTGTTACAATGTTACAAATGTGGGTGCTCTTGTATTTGGGGCATAGATGTTCAGGATTGTGATGTCTTCATGGTGGAATTTTCCCTTGATGTGTATGAAATGTCCTTCCCCATCTCTTTTTATTAATTTTGGTTGAAAGTCTATTTTATCAGATATTAGAATGGCTACTCCTGCTTGCTTCTTGGGTCCATTTGCTTGGAAAGTCATCTTCTAACCCTTTACCCTCAGATAAAGTCTATCTTTGTGCCTTAGGGTGTGTTTCTTGTATGCAACAGATTGCTGGATTTTGTTTATGTATCCAATCTGTTAGTCCGTGTCTTCTTATTGGAGAGTTAAGTCCATTGATGTTGAGAGAGATTAATAACAAGTGGCTGTTAGATTCTTTCATTTTGATGTTGGCTGTGGTCATAAGGTTGTATGCTTGGTTGCTTTTTGTTTTACTGTAGTAAGGTTAATTATTTTTGTGTTTTCTTGAAAGTAGCTAGTTTTCTTGGGTTGTATTTTCCCTTTCACTGTCTTCTGTATTGCTGGATTTGTGTGTAGGTATTGTTGAAATTTGTTTTTGTCATTGACTATCTTGTTTTCTCAGTCTATGAGGTCTGAGAGTTTTACGGGGTAAAGTAGCCTGAGCTAGCATCTGTGTTCTCTAAGGGTCTGCATGATATCTGTCCAGGCCCTTCTGGCTTTCATAGTCTCTGTTGAAAAGTTAGGTGTGATTCTAATAGGTTTGCCATTATATGTTACTTGGCCTTTTTCCCTTGCAACTTTTAGTATTTTTTCTTTTTTCTGTATACTTACTGTTTTGATTATTATTTTGATTATTATTTCTGATCAAATTTGTTGGGTTTCTGCAGGCCTCTTGTATTCTTATTGGTCTCTCCTTTAACTTGGGGAAATTTTCTTCAATGATTTTGTTGAAAATATTTCCTGGGCCTTGAAGAAGGGAATCTTCTTTTTCCTCTATTCCTGTTATTCTTAGGTTTTGTCTTTTCATATTGTCTTGTATTTCTTGGTCGGTCTGTGTCAGGAATTTTTTTTTCATTGTACTCTGTATTTAATGACGAAGGGTTCCATAAAAAGGAATTTTGAATGAACCAAAGATTAGTCTTCTAAGCATCAAGAATGTAAATTAGAACCTTTTTAGCTTAAGCTCTTTCTAAAACCCACTGCACCCATTTTTTTTTTTTTTTTTTTTTTTTGTTCTTAAATAGAATACATTAAATAATCATTAGAAATGTTACTGCTGGCTCAGGGGCATACTTCAAAAATCTTTTTTATTTGAAATATCCTCAAAACTAGAGAAATTATAAAAACAAAAATAGCAGAAACAAAATTGTGTAAGGAATTTTTTAGATTGAACATTTTCTTTGACAGATACATCGATTTCAATTTCTTCCATTGTATCTTCCATACCTGAGATGCTTTCTTCCATCTCTTGTAGTCTGTGGGTTATGCTTACCTCTGTAGTTCCTGTTTTTGTCCCTAAATTCTTCCTCTCCATTATTTCCTCCATTTGTGTTTTCTTTAATTTTTCCAGTTCTAACTTCAGATCTTGAGTTTTTTGTTTATTTCCTTCACCTGTCTGTTTGTATTTTCCTGTTTTTCTTTTAATTCCTTCAACTTTGTTTCTTTTACTTCTTTCAGTGATTTAATTATTTCTTCTCTGAAGGCCGCAAAATGTTTGGCTGCATCTTCCCGTATGTATTTCTTCATGGATGGCCATAATCTGCTTGTCTTTAGCTTCCTCCATTTCTTTATGGATAGCCATGATCTGTTTGTTTTTATCTTCCTCTATTTCTTTACGTATTTTATTTGTTTCCTCTATTATCCTCTTCATCAGCATAGATGTTAGGTCATCTTCTTGATTTTCTGTTATGCTGCGTTGCCCAGGGCTGCTTGCCCCTGGATAGCTGGGTTCTGGAGATGCCATATTGCTCTGTTTTTTGTTGGTTGGGCTTTTAGGCTAACCTCTACCCATTGGGCTGTTTTAGGTGTTGCCTCTTAGTTTCTGTGCTTCCTGGAGTCCTGAGGTAGGGAGAATCCCTTTTGTTGGAAGATGATTTTTCTTGAAGGAGGCCTCCTCTGCTTTTTGGTTATGGTCACTGTATGGCCAGTGTTTCACAGGAATTGCCACTGCTCACCTCAGGTGTATAGACCTGAGTAGTAGCTGTAGTCTTTATTAGTCACGGGGGCTCTCCTCTTACCTGTAGAAGTTCTCAAGACAGCTGCCCTGCTGCTGGGTTTCTCGTTCTGAATTTAGTGAGCTGCTGCTATTGTTACAGTTTTCCAGGTACAGCCCTCTTGAAGAACCTGCTGATTCCCTAGCTGTGGGGTTTTCTCTCAACAGGGAAACTCAGTCTGGTATCCTGGGACACACAGTTCTGTTCAGGAAAGTGTGAGGAGCGCCCAGCAAGCCTCTGGGCCAGAGGCTGAGTGCTCCTCTCTGGGCCTGGAGTGAGTGCCTCGGTTGAGTTGGCACCTGGGAGCACTGTTCTAATCTGGAGGCTGTGCACTCCTCTCTAGGCTGGCATCTGAGGGCTCCTCTCTGGTCTGGAGGCTGGCCACCTCACTCTGGGCCAGAAGCTGTGTGTCCCTGTCTGGGATGGCGTCTGCAGGCGCTGCTCTGGTCCGGAAGCTGTGCACCTGGGTCTGGGATGACGGCTGAGGGTGCTGCTCTAGTCCAGCTCTATGCTCTGATCTGGGCTGGTAGTGTGTGTCCCCTTCTGGGCCAGAGGCTGTACATGCCTCTCTGGGCTGGCACCTAAGGGCTCTGCTCTGGGTCGGAGGCTTGGCGCTTCACTCTGGGCCAGAGGCTGTGTGTCCCAGTCCTGGATGGAGGCTGGGGATGCCGCAGGAGGCTGTGTGCGTCAATCTCAGGCGGTGGGTGCGCCTGTGGTCCCCAGGACCTTTTCCAGGTATTGACTGGGTGACCTGAGGTCGGTCCCAATTAATTTCCATACTGTAGCCTTTCCTCTCACTTGGCAATCAGGAATGCTGCTGTTTTTGGTCCCTGGGTTCAGTCTCCTGGTCACTGTGCCAACACTGCTGTCCTGTTCCTCAGACACAGTCAGAAAATATTTTCTAATGATATACTGAGGAGCCGCAGGATCCTTCAGCTCAGTTTCTCTGGCCTGAGGTGTGGGCCCCAGAGCCAGCCAATTGCACCTGCCCCTGAATAACCAGTCATTTTTATTTTTTAATATTAATCACAGGTTATTTATTTTGTATCCCAGCCATTGCCCCTCCCTCATTCCCTTCTAATCTCACCCTCACTCCCTCATCTTCTCCCTGCTTCTTTCCAAGTCCACTGATAGGGGAGCTCCTTTTCCCCTTCCATCTAACCCTAGTTTATCAGGTATCTTCCAGACTGGCTGAAATGTTCTCCTCTGTGGCCTAGCAAGGCTGCTCCTTCCTGGGGTGGGGGTAGGGTCAAAGAGCCAGCCATTAAGTTCATATCTGAAATAGTCCTTGTTCCCCTCACTAGGGAACACACTTGCCTACTGAGCATTTTTCTATGTGTAGACATCCAGTTGGACCAGCACCATTTGTTAAAGATGCTGTCTTTTTTCCATTGTATGGTTTTGGCATCTTTGTAAAAAATTAAGTGCCCTGGGTCCTATTCGACTCTATTTATTCACGGTTCTCTTTCTATGTCAGTACCATGCAGTTTTTATTTACTATTGCTCTGTAGTTCAGCTTGAGATCAGGGATAGAGATACCTCCAGATGATCTGTCGTTGTACAGGATCACTTTGAAAATTCTGTTATTTTGGTTTTTCCATATGAATTTGAGAATTTTTCTTGCAAGGTCTGTAAAGAATTGTATTGTTAATTTTTTGGGAATTGCATTGAATCTGTAGATTAATTTAGGCAGGATAGCCATTTTCACTATATTAATCCTACCAATCCGTTAGCACAGGAAATCTTTCTATCTTCTGATATCTTCTTTAATTTCTTTCCTTAGAGACTGGAAGTTTTCCTCAAGTCTTTTACTTGCTTGATGAATGGTGTTGATTCTCTGATTTCTTTCTCATCTCTTTTGTCTGTGAGATATAGGAGGGCTTCTTAGTTTTTGTTTGTTTGTTTGTTTGTTTGTTTGGATCCAGCCGCTTTGCTGAAGTTTTTTATTAGCTGAAGGAGCTCTCTGGTTGAATTTTGTGGTTGCTCATATACTATCATCTGCAAATATTGATACTTTGGCTTCCTCCTTTCCAATTTATATCCCTGCCATCTCCTTTGGTTGTCCTAATGCTTTAGCTAGGACTTCAAGTACTATGTTGGAGAGTTAAATAGAGAGTGGGCAGCCTTTTGGCACATATCTTTAATCTCAGCACTTGTCAGAGGGAGGCAAATGTCTGAGTATGAAGCCAGCCCGATTTTCAAAGCAATCACTGCACTGGCTGTGCAACTTCCAGCACAACCAGGGCAGTTATACTGAGAAAACCCTGTCTTGAAAACAACAACAACAACAAATGTTAGTATTCTCTAGTCAGGTGTGGTAGACTCACTGTAATCCTAGCACTTGATAGGCAGAGGCAGGATTGTGAGTTTGAAACACAGAGAGTCCCTGTCTCAAAAAGAAAAGAAAAAGGAGAGAAATGTTTCATGATATGACCACAGCTAACAAAGCAAAGAAAGAAAGCATACCTTTTCCCTCAGCTTTTGTCATATTTGCTTACCAGAAATGAAAGCAACCTTGTGGGGTGCTGGATTATATTATTTGATAATATACTTCTAACAACACCTGCATTCTCAGCACTAGGGAAGCTGAAACAGGAGGATTCAGGAACAAACAGCATAGCAAGTCTGAGCTCCTCTGGGCTTCATCAGACCTTGGGGAGAAAACATACACACAAAAACACACTTTTCTGTAGGAGTTGACTATCTTTGGTAAATTTTATTTATATTCATTTATCTTTGTTATTGGGCATCAGACAGAGGACCTAATGTGTATTAGCCAAGTGCTCTACTGCTAAGCTCTTTACCCAACCTCAAAATCCTTTCTAACATGGCAGCTCATTAAAAGAAGAGGCTAGAGACAGGGCTCAGAGGTTAAGAGTGCTTATTGTATCAAGGACTGGGGTTTGGATCTTAGCACTTTTGTTGTTTGGCTGATGAACACCTGTAACTCCAGCTTCAAGGGATCTAACACCTCCCTTCTGTCCTCAGTACACAGGCTTGTGCACACACCACTTCACATACATATAAAACATGCCTTAGGAACAGAGTTAGAAAAGGACAAGAATACATAGATCCATGCTGTTTTTTTACCACTTAGGTTAAAGATTCCATGTACTGTTACATAATGTATACTATAAGATAAGGGAACTGTTACAATTGGAAAGAACTGTGAATCTGGATACAGAAGACCTGGGTCTGGTTCTGCTACTTAATAGCTTTGTGACCTTAACCTTTCCAAACCATTTTTTATAAAATGTTCTTTGTTCACCGGAAGGTAGCAGGTGAGATTATTTAATCCTAGCATTCTGGAGGCAGAGGTACATGTCTCCTAGAGTTCAAGAAGCCAAGCTGGTCTCTGGAGTGAGTCCAGGACAGCCAGAATTGCACAGAGAAACCCTGTCTTGATCATGCCCCCTCCAAAAATTTATCATGACTATTCTTGTTTCTCCACTCCTGCATATATATTTCCTACTAGTTTTGACAAGTTTTACCCTATTTACATTTAACATGTTGATATTTTTTCTTTTGCAGCTGAAATGTGGGGCATGTGGTACCATTGGGCACATGAGGACAAATAAATTCTGTCCTCTTTATTATCAAACAAATGCTCCATCTTCTACCCCTGTCGGCATGACAGAGGAACAGGAAGAGGAGCTGGAAAAGGCAGTCATTCATAATGATAATGAAGAACTTATAAAGGTTGAAGGGACCAAGATCATTTTGGGAAAACAGCTCATTGAGAGGTAAGGGACAGCAGGCAGAAAGTGCTGTAGTGAAGATATGTTCAAGGTTGATGGTGATGGTTGATAGTTGTAAATGTGATGTGATTGTTATTTGAAGTGGAACTAGGGGTTATGGAAGTTTTGGATTATCATCAGTGATGTAATTTTTCCTGGAAATTAAACTAAGTGATTATTAGCACTTACTACTTACCTTGTTCATGCTATGCTTTTCTAGTTTCATTTTTTTTTATTTTTTTCCCTTATTTATTTATTGATTGATTGATTTGTAATATTTATTTATTCATAATAACAGTTTATTCACATTATATCCCAGCTGTAGTTCCCTCCTTCATCTTCTCCAATCCCACCTTTCCTCCTTCTTTTTTTTTCTGTGCCCCTCCCTCATTCCAAAGATAGTGGTGGTCCTCATCCCTTCCATCTAACTTTAGTCTATCAATTCTCCTCAGGACTGGCTTCTTTGTCTTCCTCTGTAGTATGTATGGCTGCTCCCTCCTCAGATGGAGGTGATCAAAAAGCCAGCCCATGAATTCATGTCAGAGATGGTCCATGGTTGTATTATTGGGGAACCCTCTTGGATACTGAGCTGCCTTGGGCTAATTCTGTGCAGGGTTCTAAGTTATCTCCATACATGGTCATTGTTTGGAGTATCAGTCTCGGAAAAGACCCCTGTGCCCATATTTTTGGTTCTGTTGCTCTTTTTGTGGAGCTCCTGTTCCCTAAAGTTTTTTTTTTAATCTCTTCCTTCTTTCATAAGATTCCCTTCACTCTTCCCAAAGGTTGGTTATGCATCTCAGCCTATGTTTTGATACCCTGCTGGGTGGAGTCTTTTAGAGGCCCTCTGTCGTAGGCTTCTGTCCAGTTCCCTGTTTTCTCCTTCTTCTGATGTCCATCTCATTTGCCTTTCTGAATGAAGTTTAAGCATCTTACCCAGGGTCCTCTTTCTATACTAGCTTCCTTAGGTGTAAAGATTTTAGTGTGATTATCCTATATTGTATGTCTAATATCCACTTACAAGTGAGTATATACCATGTGAGTCTTTCTGCTTCTGGGATACCTCACTCAGGTTGATCTTTTCTAGATCCCACCATTTGTCTGCAAATATAATTTCCTTGTTTTTTGTTTTTGTTTTATTGCTGAGTAGTATTCCACTGTGTAAATGTACCACAATTTCTGTATCCGTTCCTCAATTGAGGGACATCTGGGTTGTTTCCAGCTTCTGGCTATTATGAATAAAGCTGCTATAAACATGGTTGAGCAAATGCCCTTGTTGTATCTACTTGAGTATCTTTTGGATATATGCCTAGGAGTGGTATGGCTGGGTCTTGGGGTAGCACTATTCCTATTTGTCTGAGAAAGCATCAGATTATTTCCAAACTGGTTGAAAAATTTTACATTCCCACCAGCAATGGAGTAGGGTTCCTCTTAGTCCACATCCTCTCTAGCATGTGTTGTCACTTGAGTTTTGAGTTTTTTATCTTAGCCATTCTGATGGGTGTTAAGTGAAATATGAGGGTCATTTTGGTTTGAATTTTCCTGATGACTAAGGATTTTAAACGTTTTTAAAAGAGCTGCTATTTGATGTTCCTATATTGAGAATTCTCTGTTTAGTTGTGTACCCTATTTTTTTATTGGGTTACTTTATTTGTTGCTGTTTAATCTTAAGTTTTTTTTTTAATATCTTCTTGATGTTAGTCCTCTGTTAAATATAGGGTTGGTGAAGATCCTTTCCTGATCTGGAGAGTGTTGTTTGGTTCTGATGACAGTGTCCTTTGCTTTACAGAAGGTTTTCAGTTTCATGAGGTCCCATTTATTAATTATTGATTTTAGAGCTCGTGCTATTGGTGTTCTGTTCAGGAAGTTGTCTCCTGTGCCAGCGAGTTCAAAGCTTTTTCCCACTTTTTTTTCTAAGAGGTTTAGTGTGTCTATTTTTATATTGAGGTCTTTGATCCGCTTGGCTTTTAGTTTTTACAGAGACATAGCATGGATCTATTTGCATTTTCTACATCCAGTTAGACCAGCAACATTTGTTGAAGATGATATCTTTTTTTCCATTATATAGTTTTGGCAACTTTGTAAAAAATTAGGTGTCCATAAGTGGGGGGGGTGGGTCTTCTATTCAATTCCATAGATCCACCATACTGTTTCTTTGCCATTAACATGCAGTTTTTTTTACTGTTTCTCTACAGTACAGCTTGAGATCAGGGATCTCAATAAAAGACCTCCAGATGGTCTTTTATTGGAGAGGATTGTTTTAGCAATTCTTGGTTTCTTGTTATTCCATGTGAAGTTGAGAATTTTTCTTTCCAGGTCTGGAAAGAATTGTGTTGGTAATTTGATGGGAATTGCATTGAATCTGTAAATTGCTTTTGGTAAGATGGCCATTTTTAATATGTTAATCCTTCCAAGCCATGAACATGGGAGATCTTTCTTTCCATCTTCTCATATCTTCTTCTAATTCTTTCTTCAGAGATTGAAACTTTTTCAAACAAGTCTTTGACTTGCTTGGTTAGGGTTACACCAAGGTATTTTATGTCCTTTGTGGCTATTGTGAAGGGTGTCATTTCCCTAATTTCTTTCTCAGCCTTTTGTTTTTCTTTATTATACAGTAGAGCTACTGATTTCTTTGAGTTGATTTTGTATGCAGCCACTTGTCTGAAGATGTTTATCAGCTGTAGTAGTTCCCTGGTAGAATTTATGGGGTCACTCAGGTATACTATCATATAATGTTCAAATAGTGATACTTTGATTTCTTTCTTTCCAATTTGTATCCCCTTGATCTCCTTTAATTGCCACCCTGTACAAAACTAAAGTCCAAGTGGATCAAAGACCTCAATATAAAACTTGACATAATAAACCTGAGGAAAAAGTGGGGAAAAGCTGTGAACTTATTGGCACAGGAGACAACTTTCTGGACAGAACAACAGCAGCACAGGCTCTAAGATCAACAATCAATAAATGGGAGTTCATGAAACTGAAAAGCTTCTGTAGAGCAAAGGACACTGTCCTCAGAAAAAAATGAGTGACTACAGATTGGGAAAGGATCTTCACCAACCCTATATCTGACAGAGGGCTAATATCCAGAATATGTAAAGAAATTAAGAAGTTAAACAGCAACAACTCCATTAATCCAATTAAAAATGGTATACAGAGCTAAACAGAGAATTCTCAATAGAGGAATATTGAATCACAGAGAAACACTTAAAGAAATGCTTAATTTCCTAAGTCATCAGGGAAATGCAAATAGAAACAACCCTGAGATTTCACCTTACACCCATCAGAATGAGTAAGATCAAAAACTCAAGTGATAACACATGCTAAAGTGGATGTGGAGAAAGGAGAACCCTACTCCACTGCTGGTGGGAATGTAAAATTTTACAACCAGTTTGAAATCAATCTGGTGCTTTCTCAGACAAATAAGAATAATGCTACCTCAAAACCCAGCCATTCCACTCCTAGGCATATATCCAAAAGATGCTCAAGTATACAATAATGACATTTGCTCAACCATGTTCTTAGCAGCTTTACTTTCAATAGCCAGAAGCTGGAAACAACCCAGATCCCCCTCATTGAGAAATGGATATAAAAATTGTGGTACATCTACACAATGGAATATTACTCAGCAATAAAAAACAAGGAAATCATGAAATTTGCCTGTAAATGGTGGGAACTGGAAAAGATCATCCTTGGTGAGGTATCCCAGAAGCAGAAAGACTCACGGGGTATATACTCACTCATAAGTGAATATTAATTATATAATAAAAGATAAACATACTAAAATTGATATATCTAAAGAAACTAATCAAGAACAAAGACTCTAGCTAAGATGCTCAATACACATTCAGAAAGGCAAAAAGGGTGGACATTGGAGGAGGGAGAGAACAGGGAACAGGACAGGAGCATACCACAAAGGGCCTCTGAAAGGCTCTACCCTGTAGGGTATCAAAGCAGATGCTGAGACTTATAGCCAAACTTTGGGCATAGTGCAGGGAATCTTATGAAAAAAGGGGGAAGATAGTAAGACCTGGAGATGACAGGTGTTCCACAAGGAGACTAACAGAACCAAAATGTCTGGCACAGGCGTCTTCTCTGAGACTGATACCCAAACCAAGGATCATTCATGAGCTAATATAAAACCTCTGCACATATGTAGACCATGGCAGTTTGGTGTCCAAGGGGGTTCCATAGTAATGGGAAGAGGTACTGTCCATGACATGAACTGTTTGGGCTGCTCTTTGATCACCTACCTGTGATGGGGAGCACCTTACTTGGTCACAGAGGAAGACAATGCAGCTACTCCTGATGAGACTTGATAGACTAGGATCGAAAGGAAGGAGAAAAAGTCCTCCCCCTCAGTGGTCTTGGGGAGGGTCATGGATGGAGAAGGGGAAGGGAGGATGGGATTGGGAGGGAAGGAGGGAGGGAGCTACAGGGGGATACAAAGTGAATAAATGTAATTAAAAAATACAAAAAAAATCCTTCTTTCCCTTTCTGTCTTTTTGTTTTCCTTTACCTACCTTTTTACCCCCTCTCTCCTTTTCTTTCATTTCTCCTTTGTTTCTTTCCTAGGACTACAGGCACACTTCTTTTTCATTTATGTTGGGTTTATTTATGTTGGTTTGGCTTTCTTTTTTTTGAATGAGATCTTGCAGCACAGAACTGGCTCTCCAGTAATTTTTTTGTAGGTCAGGGTAGCCTCAAACTCACTGAGGTCCTCCTGCCTCTGCCACCCTGGTACACCATCATGTCCAGACTCATTTATGTTCTGAATGAGTCAAATGCTCTAGCTTCTGAGCAGCAAGATAGAATATTAGAACCGCGTGGAGTTTTGAAGCACTTTTAGCCTGGTGTCCTCATTTTCTATAAAGGAAACTGAGGCAAAATTGTGATTTGCTTAGTTCTCTATTAATTTGGAGGTCCCCAGGCCCTGTGTAATCTGAGCCTTAGAAGATGAATGTTTGACCTTTGCTTTCTTTGACTTTTACCATCCTGAGTTCATACTTAGGTACCTTGGATCTTTCCAAAAGTACTTTGGATCTTGTAGTTCCTTTGTTGCTGGGAACTATAAAAATGTGTTTTGAGTTATATGATTCATTTCATGTGTGTGAATGTTTTGCATTACATGTATATTAGTGCACCATTATGTGGGCTGGGTATACATAGAAGAACTGGAGCTAATGTAGTTGTGAGCTACAATATAGCTGAACCAGGGTCCTCTATGTTGGAATAGCAAGTACATTTAGCCATTGAACCATCCCTCCACCCTTATTTATGAGAACTACTGTAAATTAAATGGTATGACAATGTTGTTGATTTCAGTGTGCATGAAGTTCGCAGAAAATCTCTGGTCCTGAAGTTCCCTAAAAAGCAACTTCCTCCCAAGAAAAAGCGTGAGCTTGCATCCACTATTTACTGTGACTATTTGAATGTGAGTATCTGCATTTTCTTCTTCTCTGATGGGTTCTCTTTGATTCCCCAGCCTTCTGTGACATGGCTCTTTTAGTGTCCTGTGTTCTCTGTCTATTCCTTGAGAATTGAGTGTACTATTCATAATATAACTTACTAAAATTCATTTATTGTTTTTTGAGACAGGGTTTTTCTGTGTAGCCTTGGGACTTTCATGGAACTTACTCTGTAGACCACCTGGTCTTGAACTCAGAAATCTGCCTGCCTCTGCTTGCTTAGTGTTGGCAGGCACCATCCTTTTTACGTGGAATCTAGAGATCAAATTATGTTTAATATGTTGTTGACAAGTGTCATTACCCACTGAGCCATCTTATTGGCTGCCCCATTTTTTTTGCTGTGCATGAGTGCTTTGCTTGCATGTGTATAAGTGTGCTACATGCATGCCTGGTGCCAGCAGATCCCAGAAGTTGGTACACTGTAGAGTTAGTTGTAAACCACTCTGTGGGTGCTGGGAATTGACTCCAGGTCCTCTGCAAAGGCAACATGGATTTTTAACCATTGAGCCATCTCTCCAGCTTATTACCCAGCTCAACTTTGCTTTTGAGATTGGGTTTTTCTCTATTCCAGGCTGGCCTGTAACTTTACTGTGTAGTGTGGGCTGGTCTTGAACTTGCAGTCCTCCCATCTTTGCCTTCCAGCTGCTGGGATTATAGGCTTAAACCATACAAATCTAGCCTTATTGAAGATTTCTAAAATGTATCAGTATATTTGAAAAATGTTGGGAATATTTTTGGTCTATCTAAAGCATTCTGATTTTTTTTTCTAGAAACCTCAGAAATCCATCCACCGACGACAGACAGATCCTATGGTGACACTGTCTTCTATCCTAGAGTCTATCATTAATGACATGAGAGAGCTTCCCAATGTGAGTTCATTACCTTAGATGTATAAACTAGGAAAACCAAGACCCTTTGTGTTTTTTTGTGTGTGTGCATCTTTCTTTTCTTTCTTTCTTTTTTTTTACATAGAAATAGTTTGTGTACTTGTGTATCTGAAACTCCTATATATAATTTATTCTAGTTTCCATTCATTTTTGTGATAGACATGTGAAGTCAAATATCTGGGTATTGAAGTAGCAAGAATATTTTTTTAATTATGTAATACGTGTATATCTCTGTATGCATATGCAAGTGTCCTTGAAGACCAGAGACTTTGGATCACCTGGAATCAAAGTTACAGGAGATTGTGAGTCCTTAGACATGGGAACTTGGAACCAAACTTAAGTCCTCTGGAAGACTATGTTGTGCTATTACAAACCACTGAGCCATCTCTCCAGTCTTAAACAATTTTTGCATTCCATAAGTGTCTAACATATAAGGAGTTAGAAAGTCAGTTCAGAGGTTAGAAAGACATATTGCTGGGACTGGATAATTGTCTTAGTGATTAAGAGCAGTTGTTGTTGCAAAGGACCCAGGTTTGGTTCCTAACACCCACATAGAAGCTCACCTACTCTTCAGGTACCAGGCATATATGTGGTTCACAGATCTACATGTAGGCACAACACTGATCCACAGACAACAATGAAATATATCAAAAATATTTTTAAAAACAGAATACATACTTGCTGAAGACCATGCTTGGTTCCCAGCACCCACATTGGGTGGCTCACAGCCACCTATAACTCTGGATCCAAAGAATTCAATATCTTGCCAAGTGTGATAGTGCATACCTATAATCCTAGCACTTGGGAGGCAGAGGCAGTCAGGTCTCTATTAGTCTCTGTGGCCAGTCTACAGAGCTAGTTTTAGGACAGCCATGGCTAAACAGAAAATTCCACTCTCAAAAACCAAAGAAAAGAGGAAAAGAAAAATAATGGTTTAATGAAATAAGCAGACTCTGAAAAAATCCCTTTGCAAGTTTGTAAACCAGAATGATATAATTGGCTCTGTCAAGTGTTCTTTGCTCACAAATGGTGCTGGTACATTTGTTTCCACAGACATACCCTTTCCATACTCCAGTTAATGCAAAGATTGTAAAGGACTACTACAAAATCATCCCTTTTCCAATGGATCTACAGACACTCCGAGAAAATGTGCACAAATGCCTCTATTCATCTCGGGAAGAATTCAGAGAGCATTTGGAACTAATTGTGAAAAATAGTGCAACCTATAATGGTAATAGTCCTTGTTCCTTAACTACAAAGGTCACCTTTTAGATTCTTATTCCCTTCCTGATTATAAACTCAAGAGTAGGTTAAAAAGAATAAAAAGATTATAATGTGCATTCTTGAGTATGAACATCAGATAATATACATTTCACTCAAATAGTAGGTGTTCCTTCTCTTTTGTTTGTTTGTTCTGTTATTTTGAGTCAGGGATTTCCTGTGTAGTGTTGGCTGTCCTGGATTTACTTTGTAGACCAGGCTGGGTCTTGAATTCACAGAGATCTCCCTGCCTCTACTGCCCCAAGTATTGGGATTAAAGGCCTATACCACCACTCCTGATATTTTACTTATTTTTACTTCCACTATTTAATCCTTTTTTTAAAAGACATGGTCTTACTACATAGCCCTAGTTCGCCTGGAACTGACTATGTAGATCAGTCTGGCCTCAAAATAACAGAAATAGTTTGGACTCTTCCTCTCAAATGAGTGCCAGGATTAAAGCCATGTTCTACCTCACCATGTTCTACAAGCCTCCTACTATTTCATTTCTAATGTATTCTATGAGGGACTGGAAGTCTATGTGTTGAAACATTTGGGGTGAATAGGGAGACAATAAAGAAAACCTAGGTAAGCTGAAGAGACATTGGGTGTAGTCTACAAAGGCTGTTCCTGTGATGTTGATGATTATTAATATTTATTTTTTATTTATCTTTTAGTTAAACAGTGTTTGGTTATTCTTAAACCAGCTGTATACCCAAATCACTACACAGTGACTAGGATTTATTTAATAATTACTCCATCCTAATACTCCAAGGCTACCTAGCTTTCTCGCATCCAGATTTCCCACATTTTACTTGCTTTGTAGTCATATCTTAGGCCCAGTTCATCTCTCCTGGTGTTTCCATGTCCTCTCCTCTCAAATCTCTCTCCC
The DNA here is from genome assembly GCF_030254825.1 of Meriones unguiculatus. Classification (NCBI taxonomy): domain Eukaryota; kingdom Metazoa; phylum Chordata; class Mammalia; order Rodentia; family Muridae; genus Meriones; species Meriones unguiculatus. The sequence continues at coordinate 1,527,955 of NW_026843712.1, read as the reverse complement.
TGCCTTTCCTTCCACTTGCTTCTTTTCCTCTCCACTCAGGACCAGGTGTCACATCCTGTTCTCTCCATTGCTCAGCTTTGGCTGTGTATTTTATTGGCAATACAGAGAAAAAAAATGGTGCATGTTTATACAAACTTAAGACAGGTTGTTCTTAGAATAAGCCTCACAGTGCAATGTCCAGATTGAAGCCAGATAGTTGGGCAGAGAAATCAGGAAGTGAATGAACAAGGGCAAATTATATACATTCAAAAAAACCATTATATCAACACTGTAGCCATATTCATTTTGTATGTTTTAACTCAGTCTGAATTTTTTTTACAGGGCTAGATGTCCATTTTTATAAAAGAAAGACTAGAAAAGGCAAGAAGGAAGAATTCAGTATGCATCAATTCATGCATAAATATGGGCTTGCAGAGTATAGATAATACCAATATATCTATGAATGATACATTATTTAATGTCTCAAAACATCTTCTGTTTTTTATGTATAAACAGGAAAAAATGATAACTAGATTCTGAGGCTTTATATAGCCAGTCCAACTTACTTACCAAATTTCATCTCCAAAGACTAGCTTCAATGCCCACTGTAGAATGTAACCATACTCACCATTGTATTTCATTTTAATATCCCATAGTACTTCTTCATGTCTTTACAGTCATTTCTCTGAAGTTCCCTTTTTTCCCTTCAGTGGTGAATTTCCATTCTTATTTCCAAATGAAGTCATGTCATCCTCTCCAAAAGATGGATTATCAGATTACAGTTGGGTATGGTGGCACATGCCAGTAAGTCCAACATTTGGGAAGTAGGGGCAGAAGAATCAGGGCTTCAAAGTCATCCTTAGTGGCTACGTAATTCGTTCAGGGACATCTTAGGCTACATAAGATTCTGTCTCAAAAATATCAAATAATGCCACATTATCTGCTCGGCTACATCCGAGCAGAGGTTCTAGGTTATATCCATACATGGTCCTTGGTGGAGTATCAGTCTCAGATATATTTGGTCCTTGTGGAGCTCCTATCCTTTCCATGTCATACTAACCCCCCACTTCTTTCATATGATTCACTTCACTCTGCCAAAGGTTTGGTTATGAGCCTCAGTATCTGCTTTGATACACTACTAGGTAGAGTCTTTCAGAGGCCCTCTGTGGTAGGCTCCTGTCCTGTTACTTGTTTTCTCCTACATCCAATGCACAGCCCATTTGTCTTTCTAAGTGAGGATTGATCAGCCCTTTCTTTTTTTTTTTTTTTTTAATGAAGTCTCTGTATGTAGGTCTGGCTATTCTAGAATAAACTATGTTCACCAGACAAGCCTCAAACTCACAGAGATCCTCCTGCCTCTGCCTCAAGAGTGCTGGGATTAAAGCAGTGCACCAATTTTATTTTTTCCCAGCACTCTCTAGACTGAGACAGAGACAGGAGGATCTCTTTGATTTTGAGGCCATCCTGGACTACAGAGGTAATTCCAGGACAGCCAAAGCAACACATAAAGAATTCCTATCTCAAAAAACAAGATATGAACAACAACAACAACAAAAAAAAAAAAAACAAAAAAAAACCACAAACCAAAAAGCAGCTGTAATACAAGAGTGTGTGGACATACATAAAGAAAAATTAAAATTCATTCATATTGTGTGTCCTTTATATGTTAGGCACTGCACTGAAAAGTGGAGTAAAAACTGGTGGTGTCTGTACCTGGTGTGATAGCACACACCTGCAATCCCAAGGAAGTGAAGGTAGGAGGAGTTGAAGTTGACAGTCATTCTGAGCTACCTAGTGAGTTCTAAACCAGCCTGGGATACATGTGACTCTTTCTTAAAAAAATAAAAAAGGGAATGACTGGTATGTTTACTTGGTTACTAGGCTGGTGCTTGGGACCTTTTGGGTCCTTTAGTAAATGAATTACGTGTTGGAAATGAATTACGTGTGGCAGCTTTGAGGTGCCATTTATAATGGCCATTTCTTATCCTTCTGTAGGTCCACAACACTCATTGACTCTGATTTCTCAATCCATGCTGGATCTCTGTGATCAAAAACTCAAAGAGGTAAGAATTAAAGATAAGAGAAAGTAGTGGGCACAGTGATACACACCTATAATTTTAAACATGGGAATTGGAGATAGGAGGACCAGGAGCCTACAATCATCTTAAGCTACATATAGAGTTTAAGATCAGCCTAAACTATATGGGACTTTGACAAAAAAAAAAATCGAAATAAGTAAATTTATAAAATGAAAAAGCTATGTTATATAAAAGTGGAAAACAGCGGAGTTTTAAGAACTAGAGTATTTAACAGAAGGACAGTACCTGAGGGAATAAGAAATCTTTGGTGTATTTGATGGTTAGGGATTTAGAAATTATATAGAGACTATCTTCTGAAAATGGAAAAGCCAAGTCTAAAGAGGAAAATGACTTTCTCTGGAATCATACAAGATTAAGATCCAGAACTAGTAACTTTGGGAAGAATGATGGAAATTGACTTCTCTGGAGATCTCCTGTTGCTTACATTACAGTTCATTGCTAAACCAGAGAAACATATTTAAAAAAAATTGGCGCTACTGCCTAATCTAACTCAGGCTGGCATGGAACTCTCTGTGTCTAATAGTTGGCCATAAATTCATGATACTACTTCCCCCTCAGCTTCCTCAGTTCTAGGATTATAGTTCTGTCTCAGCTACTAGGCCTAGAGACAGTTCAATTTTAAAAAGTAATCTAAAATGTTTAAAGGATAATATTTTAGGCTGTCTTTTTTGGTTGTTTGTTGACTTTCTTTGTCCACTACAAATTGAACTAGGGTTTTTCCTCACTAAGGAAGCACTGTACCATTAAATCTCTATAAACACCTGTTCTTAGCAAAGCAAATCATGATACCTTCTAGGTTTATAAAAAGCCCAGGTAAAAATGAAACTTGATACTTACATAGATATTTCACAAAAGACAAAATGACTGATAAACATGAAAAATTTTCTCTTGACATAAATTCCATGTTTAAGCTACAGTTAACTGTCCATTGTAATACATGTCTGTAATTGTAGCACTTGAGAGGCAGAGGCAGAATGAACACAAATTCTGGGACAGCCTGGCTACACATTGAGACCCCCCCCCCGTCTCAAAATTAATAAACAAGACACCCTCACCCTTAGATTTGTCTTTGTATCTGTTAGAAAGCTATAGTTCTGCCTCCAGTGTGGAACTTTAATATTGGTACACAAGGGAGGCAGAGATTCAGAAATACAAGGTAATCTGTGACAACATTTCAAGTTCAAGTTTAGCCTGTGACTTAGGAGACCCTGTCTCAAAAGTAAAACAAAAGAAACATCATCAACAACAACAAACATGGCTACCAATACTGAAGATTGAAGATACAATGAGATTACATAATTTTTCATAGTATGCAGGCTGATAGGAATTTGTTGGATTAAGATGCCTTACATAAGGGCAGGAGAGATAGCTCAGAGGTTAAGAACATGGGCTGTTCTTCTAAAGGTCCTGTGTTCAATTCCCAGTAGCCACATGGTGGCTTGTAATCATCTATATTGAGATATTGTGTCCTCTTCTGGTATGTAGGCAGAACACTGAATAAATAATAAAAAGAAGTATTCTTACATAAAGCACTAATCAAGTCGGGGTTGGTTATATACTGAATGTAAAGCCAATCTGGAATTAATTGGATCATACCCTTAGAGAAAAGCAAACAAAAGAGCCATTAACTAATCGTAATGTTGTTCTCAGCGTTCATTTCATAGAAAAGACAATGTTCTATAAGCCTAATTTACCAAAGAAAATTCTTATTGTAGCTAAACTATAAGAATTGGGCTTTCTATTCTTGGTAATTACATAGGGATGAAATGTAGAACACTGTATTTGCTGACATGTCTCTTTGTAATTCTTTAGCTAAAGTATCATTTATCTAGATTGGCCTAAAATTTAATAGTAGATAGTTCAAAGGTGAATTTTTGTGGACAAAACTGATATACAGCTAGCTGGACTTTAAGTTATCATTAGCTTTTTCTGGTGATCACACTTTAGGAAAACTGCCTTCATTTTGCTTTGTTTTATTTCAGAAAGAGGATAAGTTGACACGTTTAGAAAAAGCTATCAACCCTTTGCTTGATGATGATGACCAAGTAGCATTTTCTTTTATTCTGGATAACATTGTCACTCAGAAAATGATGATAGTTTCAGATGTAAGTGAATTTCATGCCAAGAATTGAATGGATAGTCCTAGGAGATGGAAAGAGGTATACAGGTTAAGGGTGTGTGTATTAAGAGTATCTGTATAGTGGTGTATGTCCATTGGTGTAGTTTTAAATATCAAGCTTTTTTGTATGAATTTATTAACATGGAAAGCAAAGATGCCAAGTGTCTTTGAATATTTAAAGTTTTTTACTTTTCTCAGTATTTAAAATAGCCAGGAGAGAAAAACTGTCAACTAATAGTAGGTTCTTGATGTTGAACTGCTCCTATACAAATGACACTTTCAACATTTCTTATTACTTTTATTTATTTGTGCAAGTGGGGAGAAAGGCTTAAGTCATGTTTGTGTGTGGTCAGGACAACTTGGTTCTGTCTGGTGGTACAACCTTTTATTCCAGGGCTTGTGAGGTGGAAATCAGGTACCTATACAGTAGGACCTTGTCTTTAAAAACAAACAAATAAGAGCTAGAGAGATGGCTCAGTAGTTAAGAGCACTTTGCTGCTTTTCCAGAGATACTGAGTTCAATTCCCAGCAACCAGATGGTGGCTTATAACCATCTAGATTGAGATCTATTGCCCTCTTCTGGCATGCAAGTGTATATGCGGATATGAGCATTTATGTATACATTTATACACACACACATATATATGTATATTTCAAACACACACACACACATATATATATATTTCAAACAAACAAAACATGAAAATATTGGGGAATTGGGCCTCCCTTCTGTCCTCTGGATTCTAGGAATTAAATTCAGGCCATTGGACTTGTTAGTAAGCAGCTATAGCCACTAGGCCATCTTGCCTGTTCACAGAAAACACTTTAGTAATTACTCAATTTTTCTTTCTTTTCTTCAAGTTTTTATGTCAAGGCTCTCATCTAATGTTTTGTGTGACATTTTATTATATTGGTCACCCCAGAAATTCTGAATTAAATTTTCTGTTGCATATAGTCATAATATTCTGTCTACAGTGTAAAAAATATCTAGGTAGAATTATGGAATGAGGAATTTTATTCTATTTTTTAAAACTTAGTCTTTCTCACTCAAACAGTTAATACTTGTGTTGTAATTTTAGAAGATGGAGACTTACTTTAACAAGGTGTAAGAATCCTTAATGAGATCTTTACATTGTAGGCAGTTTTGTGTGAAGATGTGTATTTCTGTGGAAAGAGTCTACAGTTTACAGTAGAAATATTTTTAACTCAATGAAAATTGAGACTTTCTGGTACAGGTAATGGTTTTCATTTAACTTCCCATGCTTTCTTTTTGCTAGTCTTGGCCATTTCATTATCCAGTTAATGAAAAGTTTGTTCCGGATTATTACAAAGTGATTGTCAATCCAATGGATTTGGAGACTATACGTAAGGTAGGTGATTATTTATAATCAATGCCATTTAATAATCAATGCTTTTATATTGATAGCCAGGTGCCTGCTTGTTTTATTATTATTATTATTATTATTATTATTATTATTATTATTATTATAGAATATCTCCAAGCACAAGTACCAAAGTCAAGAGAGCTTTCTCAATGATGTAAACCTGATTCTGGCCAACAGTGTTAAGTACAATGGTGGGTATTTGTTTTTTCTTCTTTCATTAGTCTTAACTATCAAGTTTAATTTGCATTATTAACATTTTATGGCTTAAGCAGCTTTGAGCAGTAATGGCTAAATCAAGTAACTCAGTTTACTTAATAAATTTGTTTCTACATTTATCTACTTGTTTTAAGGGTGAGGATGCTGTTCAGGTATGCTTTTGGAAGTTAAAGGACAACTTGGAGAGTTGTTTCTGTTTCCAGTATATGGGTTCCAGGGACTGAACCTAGGTTGTCAGGTTTGGCACTGAACCATTGAATCTGCTCATTTTTGTTATTGTTTTTTAAAGTAGATACATATTTTAGTGTGTCTACTTTGAAAGAATCACTATTAAGCTTTTAATCATGGAAATCAGTCTATCCTTTTGAACTTTTTTAAAGCATAGGAAAATGAGGTATGAATAAAAAAGAAATATATGTTTCTTGTTCTTTGCATCATCATCATGTTTCTGTAAGTTTGAGAAATTACATCCCAACACTATATGGAACTGATGCTGAAATGTGTAGCTAGCTATAGACCATGGCAAACATTGGTGTATGGAATTTTGCTTAGCACATAAATTGATGGAATTATATGTGCTAAACTCTTTGCTAGCTGCTTAATCTTCTGATAGGAAGGATATTCTCTGTGTTAAAGTACTTCATACTTAAGTTGATAGCTTGTCAAGGGCTATTACAAAGTGCATTAGAGAGAAAATAATACTTTAACCCTTTAGCTAGGAAAGGTGTCATAACTAGTTAAATTAAAAGTTTTTGTTAAAAGCCACTTTTGATGTGAACTGACAGACTAAGATCAGAAAGGAGAGGAGAACCTCCCCTATTAGTGGACTTGGGGAGTGGCATGCAAGCAGAGGGAGGAGGGAGGGTGGGACTGGGAGGGGAGGAGGGAGGGGCTTATGGGGGGATGCAGAATGAATAAAGTGTAATTGATGAAAAAAAATTTAAAAAAATTAAAAAAATAGTTTTTGTTAAAACAACAGCCTACAGATTGGGAAAGGATCTTCACCAACCCTATATCTGACAGAGGACTGATATACAGAATATATAAAGAACTAAAGAAGTTAAAAAGCAACAAGTCAATTGAGTAATCCAATTAAAAATGGGGTATGGAGCTAAACAGAGAATTCTCTGTAGAGGAATATAGAATGGCAGATAATCATTTAAAGAAATATTCTATGTTCTTAGTCATCGGGGAAATGCAAATCAAAATGACCCTGAGATTTCACCTTACACCCATCAGAATGGCTATGATCAAAAACTCAAGTGACAACACACACTGGAGAGGTTGTAGAGAAAGGGGAACCCTCCTCCATTTCTGGTGGGAATGTAAACTTGTACAACCACTTTGGAAATCAATCTGGTGCTTCCTCAGACACTTAAAAATAGTGCTTACTCAAGGTCCAGCTATACCACCCCTAGGCATATATCCAAAATCTGCTCAAATATACAACAAGGATATTTGTTCAGTCATGTTCATAGCAGCTTTATTCATAATAGCCAGTACCAGGAAACAACCCAGATGTCCCTCAACTGAGGAATGGATACAGAAATTGAGGTACATCTACACCATGGAATACTATTCAGCAATTAAAAAATTAAAAGAGGAAATCATGAAATTTTCAGGCAAATGGCTGGATCTAGAAAAGATCATCCTGAGTGAGGTATTGCAGAAACAAAAAGACACACATGGTATATTTAACTTACGTATATGTATTAGACATATAATATAGGATAAATGTACTAAAATCTATATACCTAAAGAAGATAAACAAGTAGGAGGACCCTGGGTATGATGATCATTCCTCACTCAGAAAGACAATCGGGATGGACATTGGAAGAAGAAGAAAACAGGAAACAGGACAAGAGTCTACCACAGAGAGACTCTGAATGACTCTACCTAGTAGTGTATCAAAGCAGATGCTGAGACTCATAACTAAACTTTGGGCAGAGTGGAGCAAATATTAGGAAAGAAGGGAGAGATAGTAAGATCTGGAGAGGACAGGAGCTCCACAAGGTGCTTAACAGACCCAAAAAATCTGGGCCCAGGAATTTTTTTTTTCTGAGACTGATACTCCAGCCAAGGACCATTCATGGAGATAACCTAGAACCCCTGCTCAGATGTAGCCCATGGGAGCTCAGTATACCCTAGTAAGGGGAACAGGGACTGTCTCTGACATTAACTCAGTGGCTGGCTCTTTGATTACCTCTCCCCTGAGCCTTACCAGACCACAGAGGAGGACAATGCAGCCGTCCTGATGAGACCTGATAAGCTAGGGTCAGATGGAAGGGGAGAGAGACCTTCCCTATCAGTGGACTTGGAGAGGGGCATGGGAAAAAATGAGGGATGGAGGATGGGAGGGTGAGGGAATGAGGGAAGGGACTACAGCTGGTATACTAAATAAATAAACTGTAATTAATATGTAAAAAATAAAAATTGAATTAAAAATTCTTGAAAGATGGGGCTTCAGTTGGGATATAAAGTAAATAAATTGTAATTAATAAAAATAATAAATAAATAAATAAAATTTAAAAAACTGGGAAAATATGTAAACACCTTTTGTAATGGAGACAAAAATAAATAGTATTCCTAAAAAAAAGTCTTTGTTAGCCACTTGTGATGGCATAAGCCTGTAATCCCAGCATTTTGGGAGATACAGGCAGATGGATCTCTGTGAGTTGAGGTCAGCCTTATGTACAGATTGGAGTTCTAGGACAGCCAGGGCTACACAGATAATCCCTGTCTCTGAAAAATAATATTTAAAGCAAGGCATAATAGTGCATGCCTATAATTGTAGCTACTAAAATACTTGGAAGTTTAGGATCAGTCTGGACAACATAATGAAGACCTTGTCTCAAGAAAATTCAACCTGAAAAAGTATTTTGGTTCCACCATATTACTATTTTCATAATTCTAGAGAGTTGAGATGAGAAAAGGATTGAGATGGTTCATTTGAAAGGTTAAAAAAAAAGGCAGGGTAGATCTTGATCTAAATAGTAAGTTCCAGTCCAGCCAGGGTCTGGACCCTGTCTCAGAAAATAAAAAGAAACGTCAGTCATAATAGCCTCTTAAGAATTGTGAAATATTGTTGTCAGTTGTAGACATGTTGTTATCAAGATATGAAAATCTCAGGTCATTCAATTTTGACAACAAAGATGTAGGAGCCAGATGCTGGGGTAAAAACTGTCTAGCTCAGAGAGTCAGATAAAGTACCCATCTGACCTTCCTACTCACCTCATGTCCCAGAGGGAAGCCCAAGGCTTGCTGGTTCAGTGCAGGAGGAGAAAGCCAAAAGCCAAAAAGCCAGAACTAAAGAGCTTCTTCTTCTCTGTGCTGTCTTAAATACCCTTCAATTCAATGCTTTCTACTTAATCCCTGCAAGCTGGATTTTACTCCAACTCATGACCTAAGGTTAACATTATTAAATTACAGAAAGGCTTGAGCTAGGGCACAGCCATACCATAATCACCTGTTTACAATAAACAGAAAGTGCTTGTATAAAAGGTGTGTTTATGGCTGAACAAAATAAAAGACAGTTTTTTAAAGTTCACAGAGACAGGGTCTCCCTTAGTAGTCTTGACAGGTGTTAAATTCATAGAGGTACGCCTGCTTCTGCCTCCTGAGTCCTGGAATTAATGGCATGCACCGTCACATTCAGCTTATGTTATTCTGACTGTAGAATACTGGCTGGACCTAGGATTTGGTTATGGGGACCAGGGTGACCTCTGCTTATTAAGTGTTGGTATTTTTCCTGCTTGTTTAGTTTTGTTGTTTTTCTTTTTTGAAGGAATATTCATTTTCTAAGTAGGGAGTTATTTCTAGTATGGTAAAAAAAAATAGTATTAAGGGAGCTATAGCCTAGAAGTAATTGCAAAACTGTTTACCTACTGAACAGGTGATTTTCTTTGAAAATTAGCAGCTATCTAGCAATAGTAATGCTTGCTTTCTCCTCTCCTTGCTTTGTTTGCTTCTCCTCACATTGCTATAAGCACAGGGGGAAAGGATTTATTTATTTTTAATCTTGATGACATATTGGTTTCTTAGTAGTCATTGAAATTACCACTATTTAAGAACATGTGAGTGTGATTGCATATGATTTACTTAATTGGGTAAACTCTAAGTATATTTTGTAAGACAATTGAATCCCTTTGGTCATGAACTAATAAAAAAAAGTCAAATATACTCAGTATTTTTTGTAAGTGGGGAACTTAATCTATTAGGCAGAATGATAGTTTATCTTTCCTGTTAATTATGGCACCATTCTGGAAACAACTGGTGTGACTGTGTGTGTGTGTGTGTGTGTGTGTGTGTGTAATTCTCCCTCCCAGTAGCCTCAACACTTTTATTGTTCCCAGAGAGACCATTTTTGTTCCCAAAGCTATAAAACCAACAGCTGATCATCCTTCAATAAGCTCCTGATGTATTTCAAGATATAGAATTGCATTTTTAGCTTTATGGAGGTAGATGTGTACCTTTTGATAATTTTATTCTACCCAGAAAAAAAATGCATTACGAATAGAATTTTGTTCAGGAAGTTTGTGAATCTCTTTGCTTCATTACTTCTTTATTGAAGAACTGCTGCTATAGCTAACAGTAAGAAAATGTCTTGGGTTTTTTGTATAATAATTTTTATTTTTATATTAATCACAGGTTATTTACTTTGTATCCCAACTGTAAGCCCCTCCCTCATATGTCTTGTTTTTTTTTAAGAGTTAAATATTCTTTATTCTAAATTATTAACCGAATGGATCTTAAATACTTTTATCATGAACAGAAGTATGTAAGGTCATTTCATGTGTGGGTGAGCTTGATTTAAGCATGCAAATATCAACATACTACATTGAAACTCATAAGAATATTGAGATGTATTTTTCAATTGCAAATAAAAATTCAAAGAAATATGTTTATTTTTTTCTAATGCAAATATTATTAATTAAGTTCATCCATATGGTCCCATTTAATTTAAGCTTTCTATGAAATCTGTTATAAATAAATACATATATATGTATATCAATGAAACTGTTTTTGTTTTTTTGAGGTTTATTTTGTTTCTTTGTCTGTTTTTTTTTATTTTTTTTATTAATTATACTTTACTCACTTTGTATCCCCACCTTCCGTGGTTCCATCCCTCCTCCTTTCCCAAGTCTTGTTTTTTTTTTTTTTATCCACTTATCTCAACAATAGTTTCCTACTCTAGCATGCTTCCTTATAAAAAATTTCAATGCTACTTTACTTAAAGTAGCATAATGGAATTAAACAGCTGGAAACCCTATAACTCCTAAACATAGGCTGTATAAAACTAGGAGCAGTTACAAATAGCAAAGTGATAAAATCAGATATGAAAGAGGATCATTTGTAAATTATTATTTTTTTATTTTCTAGAGGAATAATTAGTGAATATTTCTTTAGAGGTGTTTGCCCATGAAGTGAGAAAGGAAAAGATTTTTTGAAATGATTTCCAGAGAGAAACATTGCAAACATATAGTACTAATTGCCCTTTTATTATAATTTACATGTTGAGAAATTGATATGTGTTTACATGTTAAAACTGAAGTAGAATAAAGGCAGAATGCCTAACCCATGTCTTTGTAGGCATAAGAACCAGTGTACAGAAACTGGTGTTATATTAGTTCAATTTAAGGAGGCCTATAGCCTATCTGCAACCTTGATTTCTCTATATCATCGTATAACCATCACATGAAAGATTGATGAATCCAAGTTCATATATAAAGTCTGTCTTTTAAAAGGGCGTGTGTGTGTGTGTGTGTGTGTGTGTGTGTGTGTGTTCATTCATGTACACACATGTGCCTATGTGCAGGCACAGAGACTAGAAGGCATTGGATGTCCTTTTCTCTCATTCTCTACATATTCCTTTGAATATGTACACTCTTCTTAATTATGTGTGTCCTTAATATTTTGATGATTGGCTAAAGTTTCCTTTTTGGTTTATTTGTGTCTGGCATAAGGACATATTAGTATTATTTTGTTTTTTGAGACAGTGTTTCTCTGTATAGCCCTGGCTGCGCTAGAATTTGCTCTGTAGGACAGGCTGGCCTCAAATTCAGAGGCTTGCACACCTCTGCCACCCAAGTGCTGGGTTTGAAGGGATGCACCACTATCACCCAGTCAATTTCATTTCATTTTGCATCTTTCTGTGTGTGTTTTAAAAGTTAAACCTAGTGCCCTGCATATGCCAGAAAAGTACTCTACCACCAAACTATATACCCAGTTCTGTCTGATTTTTTTTTCTAAAGACTTTTCTGTGTGTGGTGATAGATACCTTTTATCCTAGTACATGGAAGGAAGATGCAGGGGGATCTTTGTGAATTAGAGGACAGCCTGGTCTACACAGCATATTTCAGTATATCCAAGGCTACTTAAGAGAGACCCCATCTAAAAGAATAAGAGAAAAGATTTTTATTCATATGTGTGTGAGAAAGAGACAGAGAATTAATACGTCTGTCCTAAGGTGCCAAAAGAAGACACTGGATCTTTTGAAACAGTTGACTGTGAACCACCTACTGTGGGTGATTAGATCAGAACTGGGGTCCTCTTAAAGAAAGAAAATATTCAGCCCATGGATCTTGGATATATGATACAAGGTCTCTAAGTTTTATATGCCACCCTCAAATTTAACTGTAGTCCAGGTTAGCATTGAGTTCATCCCTCTCTCCCCAGCATTATCATGCCTGGCTCCATTTCTTATAGAGAATAGTTGATATATATTTAGTTGTTTTACTTGAGAAGGACTTGTTCTTTTTCTAGATTTATTTTATGTGAACGGATGTTTTGCTCTCATGTATTTCTCTGCATCATATACATACCTGGCACCCAATGTGGTCAGAGAGCATTTTGGATCCTCAGGAATTGGAGTTTCACATGGTTGTGAACCACCATGTGAATGTTGGAAAATCCATGGGAATACTCTGTTAGAAGAACTCTTCTTCCCCACTGAAACCCTCTCTTCAGCTCCTGAAAAATACTCCATTATTCACATAATGACTTCTAATAATTATAATAGATATGGCTAGAAATATGGAAAAACAAAAACCCAGAATTGCCAAAACAGTCCTGTACAACAACAGATCATCTGGAGGTATCCCTGATCTCAAGCTGTACTACAGAGCAAATACAATAAATACTGCATGGTATGGCAAAGAAACAAGAATTGTGTATCAATGGAATCTTTTCTGAGATTGATACTCCAACCAAGTATGATGCATGGACATAATCTGGAACCCATGCACAGATGTAGCATATGGCAGCTCAGTATCCAAGTGGTTTCCCTAATAATGGGAACATGAACTGTCTCTCACTTGAACTCAATGGCTGGCTCTTTGATCATCTCCCAGTGAGGGAGGAACAGCCTTACCAAGCCACAGAGAAAGACAGTGCAGCTAGTCCTGATGAGACCTGATAGGCTATGGTCAGATGGAAGGGGAGGAGGTCCTCCCCTGTCAGTGGACTTGGAGAGGGCATGAGAGGAGAAAAAGGAAAGAGGATGAAATAGGGAGGGGAAAAAGGGAGGATACTAAGGCTGGGATACAAAGTGAATATTCAGTAATTAATATTTAAAAATAAAAATAAAATAAGAGAAAGATAATAGAAAAAGAGAAAAAAAGAAAAAAAAAGACAAAGGAAAAAGCAAAAACCTAATGAAAATTTTCATTTTTGAAAGTCAAGCAGAAGTTTTAAGTTAACGATTAAACATAGATTTTCTGAACCATAAATAATGATACACTATTGGGTAATAAATTCTAAAATTCTTATTTTTAATTGCAATGTATGAGGCTGGAGAGATAATTAAAAACACTGGCTGCTCTTACAGAGGACCTACATTGACTTTCCAGTACATACTGTAACTATAGTTCAGCAGCCTTTTCTGGCCTCTTTGGGCACAAGGAATGCATATAGTGTGCAGAAATACACACAGACTGAACACCTACATATGTATTAAATAAATAAATTTCATCAGTCAGGTAAAATGGTGCTTGGCTGTAATTCCAGCACTCTAGGAGTCAGAGTCAGCTAGATCTCTATGCCTTTAAGGCCATTATGGTTTACAAAGTGAGGCCAGAACAGCCAAGGCTACACAGAAAAACCCTGTCTTGAAAAAGAAAAAAAATTACCCAGTTGGTATTTTTTTTTAAGTCAGGCAAACCCTTGTGAGTTCAAGGCCAACCTGTTCTATTTATCTAGTTCCAAGATGGCCAGAGCTACACAATGAAAGTCTGTCTCAAAAATAAATAAATAAATAAATAAATAAATAAATAAATAAATAAATGTTAACAATTATTTTAATAAATGTTTTAAGTCAGAATATTAGAGAAATGTAAAATTCTTGAAGTTACAGAGGTAATGGCATTCTACTTCTTTTATAGGACCTGAGAGTCAATATACTAAGACTGCTCAGGAAATTGTGAACGTTTGTTACCAGGCATTAACCGAGGTAGGTGATAGAGAAGATCTAGCTCCCTGAAAACTTTCTCTTGTGCCCTTGAGTTTGAAGTTTTCCCTGACTACCCTGTTCTCTTTCAAATGTAAGGTTCTACCTTCCACCCTCATTCCATCGTTTCCGTCTCTGCCTGGTTTAGGTTATCAGCCATGTTCTGCTACTAGAATAGAAATACTATAAAGACAGGGATTCTTTTCTATGTATATTCTTACTCTATTTGTGTATACACCATACTTTAATCACTCAGGGTAATTTGCTGTTACCTGTATGAGCCCTATCATTATAAATTTTGGATACTTTTAAACTTTAATTATTCATTTTGCATTGCAACCTCAGCCCCTCCCTGATCTACTCCTACCCCCTTCAACCCTTTTTGCCTTTTCTTCCTTTTCCTTTTCAGAAAGGGAAGTCCCACACCTATGTCAGGGCACAATAGCACTCAAGTTGCATCAGGACTAATGCATCCTCTTCAACTGAGGCTAGGCAAGGAAGTGATCCAATATCAGGCAACAGAGTCCATGTGAAAAACAACCCCTACTCCATTGCTAGGGGACCCCCATGATGACCAAGTTGCTGATCAGTTACTTTAATGTAAGGGAGCCTAGGATTAGACCTTGCATGCTCTTTGGTTGATTCTTCCGTCTCTGCAAGTCCCCTTAGGCCTAGGTTAGTTGACTCTGTTGGTCTTCTTGTGGAGTGCTTTCTAACCTTACCCCAACACTTCCACAAGGCTCCCTGAGCTTTGCCCAGTGTTTGCTGTGAGTCTCAGCATTTGTTTTCATCCATTGCTAGGTGGAGCCTCTCAGAGGACAGTCATGATAGTCTGTTGTCTGCAAGCCTAGCAGGGTATCTTTAATAGTGTTAGGGTTTGGCTATCACATGTGGGGAAAGTCTCAAATTGGGCCAGTAATTGGTTGGACATGCGTTGTCTCTACTCCGTCTTTATCCCTACTCATATTGTAGGCAGGCCAAAATTTGGGTTGAAGATTTTGTGGGTCATTTTGTGTCCCCCTCCCTCTACTAGGAGTCCTGCCCGTCTAGAAGGTGGCCACTTCAATCTCCATGACCCCCGCCACTAGGAATCTCAGCTAGAGTCACCACCATAACCTCCCAGGACTCCATCCTGTCACAAGTCTCCAGCCTGAGTTAAAGATGGCCTTCCCTGGGTTTCCCTTCTTTCTCCCAGCTCTGTCACCTCCTGCCCCTGCTCTTCCATCATCTGATCCCTACCTTAGGTCAGCCTCCCCACACCATCTCCTACCAAGTTCGCTCTCTTCATTCACTTCCACTGTTTATTCTATTTGCCCTTAGTGCAATTCAAGCAACTTCCTTTAGGCCCTCCTTGTTATTTAGCTTATTTGTGTCTGTGGATCATAGTATGATTATCCTGTAATATATTGCTAACATCAGGTTAAAAGTGACTACATACCATGTGTAAGATAGCAATATTTAAAGATCTATCTATTCATGTATTTTATGGATAGGAATGCTCTGTCTTCATGTACACCAGAAGAGAGAATCAGATTCCATTACAGATGGTTGTAGGCCACCATGTGGTGCTAGAAATTGAACTCAGGTCCTCTGGAAAAGCAAACAGTGCTCTTAACCGTTTGAGCCATCTCTCCATCCCCAAAGACAGATTTTCATGTGTGCTTTGTTTAGTTTTGTATGCTCAGTACCTGAATGTTGAATGAAATCATTAATGTTGTTTCTCAGTATGATGAACATTTGACTCAACTTGAGAAAGATATTTGTACAGCTAAAGAAGCAGCTTTGGAGGTAGCAGAATTAGAAAGCCTGAACCCAATGATTCCAGGACCTTATTCACCTCAGGTAAGCCAAAGGATTGGGAATTTCTTATAATTCTCTTATGGTTTGGGAAACTGGGAGTTTGTTAACAGATATGGTTACCTAGATACCCTTCTTCTCTGTCATTCCTCAGAATACCAGATTCCTGAGTGCTATAGCCAGAGGTATCCTCTAGGTCCCCAGTTGTTTTATTGGTAAATTTTGGGGTTTTAGAACATTCCTAGAATTTAGGCTGCTCAGCTACTGATGGTGCCATATTATTCTTGTACCTTCTAGATAGCTGATTGTCCAATATATTAGAAGTATGTCAGCATAGCTTTCATCACTCAATTTTGAGAATTAATCCACTTTCCTACAAAATGTTTAAGTTTATATGGTTTATAAACTTAAGTTTAAGTTTATATGGTAGAAGACTAGAGAGTCAGGTGAATAAGAAACCTTTAGTTTGTTTTTTTTCTTGTATGACTGAACCATTTTTAGTGTTTCCTCTAAGTTACAGTCTTAGAAAGTTGGCATATTTGAAGAATAGACTTTAAGTAGAGTATTTACAGGTCCTTGGTTCCTGTATTGGAGACACAGTAATGGAGTACAAAGAACATGAGATTTGATGTAAAACTAGTCTGGTTGTGAGTCTAGTTTTGTGGTATTGGAAATTAACAGTTCTATTCCCATTTCTGTAAAATGTCCTTTCCAACATTAAATGAGTTAATTTGTATGATACACAACAGGCATCCAGTAAATATTTGCTTCCTTCTTTGTATGAAGGATTTTTTTGAAAGTTTCCAGAGGCTCTTTCAAATGTAACTGAATACTTTAATGCAAAGAGCTTCTAATTCCTACAGGATTATTTTTCTTCTACCCAGGTTTCACTGTAAACTTAAATGCAGTATGCATGCTCTCTGTTGGATTTTTCCTGTCCCTGTGTCTCATTCATACACTTTCCCTATATATCTTTTACTGTTTCTTTCATCCCAAAACATTGGTCACTGAAGGACCAGGTATAAAAAACCCTCAGATACTTCTTCAAGGTCCAGAACAAGGAAAGGCTGTTGCAGTTGTGTGGAAAGATTGGGTCAAGGGGGTTTGGGTAAGTCATGTTACCCAGGAAGGCCTTGTTTGCTAATAGCTTTACAGTTTCCATTAGGTATACTTTCTGGTAAGTGAAAGCTTGTGCCTTCTTCGGGAGACCATAACCACCAAGTGGTATGTGCTTTTCTCAGGTCTTGGATAGTCATAAACTTAGGCCATTGGTGAATAAAAGCTTTGTCCTTCCTGAACAATAGCTGATTTTAGTATAGTTAGAGAGTTTCCTGCGGAGAGTATGGTGTGCATAGTAGTGCTTCGTTTTTTTTAATTCACATTCTTTTTTAATTTTTATTTTATTTTTGTTAATTAGAGTTTATTCACTTTGTATCCCAGCAGTAGCCCCTCCCCCATTCCCTCCTAATCCTACCCTCCCTCCCTCTTCTCCCATGCTCCTCCCCCAGTCCACACAGACCTAGAATACAATGCTGGGCAATAGTTGTTCCTTCCTAAATCTCCAAGCCCTCATAGTTTCCTACCATTTAGATTTCCCACATTATACTTGCTTTTAGTGATATATTAGGTCCAGTTCATCTCTCCACATCCTTCCAAGATCTCTGCTCCTGCCTCACTCTCCCAGGTCTGTTATCTTTCTCTCCTGCTCTGCCTCCCTTCTTGTCCTCTGGCTCCTCACTCTCTTTCTGCTTCCTTTCCCTTGCTCAACATTGTGACTAGTTGTTTTATTTTGGCATATTTACACAAAGTTGAGACAGGTTGATGCTTAGAATAAGTATCACAATGCAATGTCCAGAATGAAAACAGAGAGTGGGAGAGAGAAATCAGCATATGAATGAACAAGGGTGAGGATTATACATTTCAAAAGAACATTATACCAACAGGAGGTCCTCCTCCCCTTCCATCACAATTCACACTCTCATCATTCCCTTCAGTTATGTGTATAAATTTTAAGATAGCCCAAGTAATTGCTTCTTAACTCAAGGAAGATAGATTCCCCATGTCTGATCAGCATTACTTGTTACCATGTAAAATTGAAACATTATTAGAAAGTGTCTATATAAGATTAATCTGTCAAACCAGGTGTGGTGGCACACGCCCCTGATACTGGAAGGCAGAGGCAGGCAGATCTTTGTGAGTTTGAGACCTGCCTGTTCTAGGAAATGAATCCAGGACAGCCAAGGCTACACAGAGAAACACTGTCTCAAAAACCTAAAATGATAATTTATTTGTCATAATACAGTTTTGATTGTATAGAAGCACAGCAGTTATCATTTTAGTTTTCAACTTTCAAATGATGTCAGTCAGTAATGTTTTTGCATCTGGTTATTTCTACTGAATTTGAACTGAGCTCTATACTTTTGAGGTATTCATTTTTATAGTTTCCTCAAATTCTACATTTTAAGATTTACAGAAAGTTTATCTGTATCATAATGGTTTGGAATCTGTTTTGCCTTTATTTTTGAAACCCTGATTTTCTCAGTTAATCTTGTTTTCTTGCTTGTTTTAAGAGCAGCACATATGTGGGTGTGCTTTCGTTTGAGATATGGTCTACTATCTGGTCCAGTCTGGCTTCATGTTTGTGTTCTTCCTGATTGAATTTTACTGATGCTAGACCATAGGCTTGTACCACTGTTTATTGCTCATGAGCAAGTTTTTTTTTATTTTTAAATCAAAGTTATACTGTGGTTGGGGACTATCAGAAAATGGGGCTTGAGAGATGGCTCACTCATCCAGTTAAGAATACTTGCTATCCTTTCAGAAGACCATGACTATGGCTGTCAGCAGCCATGTTCTGTGGCTTTAACTCAACATCTGGAAATTCTGACACCTTCTTCTGGCCTCTACACATACTGCACTCACATGAACGAACCCATACTCAGACATTCACATATATACATAATTTTTTAAGGTAATGTTTTTCTGTGTAGCCTTGGTGTCCTGTAACTCACTCTGTAGGCTAGGCTATCCTCAAACTCACAGGGATCCTCCTGCTTCTGCCTCCCAGGTGCTGTAATTAAAGGCACAGATCACCATGGCACAGCCATATAAGTTTTTTTTTAATTTATTTTTATTTTATTTTTTTAAATTTTTATTTAACTTTTATTAATTACACTTTATTCTTTTTGTATCCCCCCACAAGCCCCTCCCTCCTCCCCTCCCGGTCCCACCCTCCCCCCATTTCTGCATGCATGCCTCTCCCCAAGTCCACTGATAGGGGAGGTCCTCCTCTCCTTCTTTCTGATCATTTTGTTGTTGTTCTTCTCAATGCAGTTTATTCAGGAACCTTGAACAATCTTCTGACCCTGGGGAAAGCCAGCCTACAGCTTAAAATAGCCTCTGGGTAGCCAACCCCAGCGTGCCTTATTTTTATTTTTATTAATTAAAGTTTATTCACTTTGATCCTCCCTGTAGCTCCTTTCCTCTACTCCTCCTAATCACTGCCTCACTCCCTCTTCCCCACCCATGCTCCTCCCCAAGTTCACTGATAGGGGAAAGTCCTCCTCCCCTTCCCTCTGATCCTGCTCTATCAGGTCTCATCAGGAGTGGCTGCATTGTGTTCCTCTCTGGCCTAGTAAGGGGCTCCCTTCTTAGGAGGAGGTTATCAAAGACTAGGCCAACCAGTTCATGTCAAAGATAGTCCCTGTTCCCATTAATATGGACACTACTTGGACACTGAACTACCATGGGCTACATCTGTATATCTGTACATGTGCCATCCCCATGAGTGGTGCTTGGTTGGAGTATCAGTCTCAGAGAAGACCCCTGTGCCCAGAGTTTTTGGATCTGTTGCTCTCTCTGTGGAAATCCTGTCCTCTCTAGGTCTTACTATCTCCCATTTCTTTCATAAGAATCCCTGCACTCTTCCCAAAGTTTGCCTATGAATTTCAGCATCTGCTTCAATACCCTGCACGGTAGAGCCTTTCAGAGGCCCTCTGTGATAGGCTCCTGTGCTGTTCCCTGTTTTCTCCCTCCTCCAATGTCCATCCTCTTTGCCTTTCTGAGTGGGGATTGAGCATCTTAGCCAGTGTCCTCCTTCTTGAGACAATTAGGAATGGCGCTTCCTCAAGATCCAGCTATACCACTCCTAGGCATATATCCAAAAGATGCTCAAGTATACAACAAGGACATTTACTCAACCATGTTTGTAGCAGCTTTATTTGTAATAGCCAGAAGCTGGAAAAAGCCTACATGCCCCTCAGTTGATGAATAGAGACAGAAATTGTGGTACATCTACACAATGGCATACTACTCAGCAATAAAAACAAAAACAAAAACAAAAACAAAAACAAAAACAAAAAAAAAAAAAAAAAAAAAAAAAAAAACAAGAAATTGCAGGTAAATACTGGGAACTGGAAAAGATCATCCTGAGTGAGGTATCCCCAAAACAGAAAGACACACAGGGTATATACTCACCCATAAGTGTATATTAGACATATAACTATAGGATAAACATACTAAAATCTGTATGCCATATTTTTAAAGATATACTTCTTTATTATTTCTACAATATTCTGCCTGCATGTGTGCCTGCAGAACAGAAGAGGGCACCAGACCTCATCATAGATGGTTGAGAGCCACCATGTGGTTGATATGATTTGAACTTTAAAAGAACAGCCAGTTCTCTTAACCACTGAACCATCTCTGTAGTCCCATCCAGCCATAAATTTTTAAAAATGAAAAATAAAATCCTTTTTTAAAGAAAATTGGAACATATTAATAAGAAGTGTGGTACTTCTTATCAATTCCATCTTTCATAATATCAACCACTGAATATTTTGAAGTTTTTCATATCTGTGGTATGCGTGTTTATCTCTGTAAATATACTTTAAAGTGAAATTAATGCATATCTTTTCTTACTTTATTTACTTCAGAAATGTTTTATCTAGTTAATCTTATTATTGACTGGAACTCATGTGCTAAATACCTGCTCTTTTCAGGGATGAGCAGGGAAGCTACCATTTATTGAGTACCAGTTATTGAGTACACATGTCTCGCAATTCAGGAAAACAGGGTGGTTTGAGCCAACTCTCAATCCAGGGCTGTTTACTCTAAAGCCCATGATTTTTTTCCCATACCATTTTGCTCTGAATCATTGTCTACAAGCTCATGAACTGTGAAACAATTCCACACTCTTGTTGAAATTTAAATTTCTTTATCCAGTTTCCTTACATGTCTCTAAGTGTGTAAAACTATAAGTAATATGAATCCCTGAGCTTAAAAACAGCAAGATGGGGCTGAGAAGAAGATAGTAGATTATTGAATAGAGGGGCTGTTATTTCCTAGACTTATCCCTAAGTCTATGCATTTAGGCATTTATGCTTAATTTTTGAACATATATATTAGATGCCAGGCTGCTGGAGGGTTTGTTATAAGTAGCATTCTAAAGATTTGTCTACAGAGTAGTACCAGGCTGTGTTTCCTTTTTTACTGGGTTGTATTTGATATCCTTATTCTTCAGTGAACATTATAAAGTCTTTCTTCTAGCCTTGGTAGATGGTAAGTTGTATCTTTTATGCCACAGTCTCTTGATTTGTGTGACAAGAGCACATCACTCAGTGTTTCTCAAGATGCTTCTGTTTATCAAGATTAGAGCAATATGTCTGTCTTGGGTATTCCCAGTGCTATTTCAGAAAAGCAGCTAATGGTAGTAGGATGTTATTTCTCTTTGCAAGATAGCTGGTCTTCCTGGTGGGTGAATGAGGAAGGCTGGGCTGTAACATGAATACATGAAGGAAAGCTGGATCCTTTGGCCCTGCAACACAACAGACCTTCAGGGAAAGTGTTTGAGGCAGGAGAGCTGACTAGAAAGACTAGAATAGGTGACTGACTAGAATGACCAGCTGCATTCAGAGACAGAGTTCCCAACTACTAGTGTATTGTTTTATGTCTCTTATAAGTTATAAACCAAATTAAAATATGTATACTTTTTAACTAGCCTTTGAGAGCTATCAAAATATAATTCTCCTCTAAAGCTACTCTCAGGGTTCCACAAGAGAGTACCAAATCCAGCAGGAGTTTCTGTTTCAAAAGTTTAGGTTAGGAATTTCCTTTCTGGTGACAGTTAAGAGTGTACCTAACCTTTCCTGTTCTTTGGTTTGTCTTGCCCTGTCTGTTATTTCCGAAGAATGACTGGGGAAAATGCACATGTCTTGAGCTGTGTAAACAAGCTCCTCCTAGCAGTGGGATTGTCAGGGATATCAGGGACATACATCTGTACTATGTAAAGAACCCTAGATTAACTCCTACAGGCACATACCTCAATGATGTGCTATTTGTATTCCTTACTCAGATTCTCCAGGGCCGAGGTAGGCTGAGTGAGGAAGTCTCTGGTATAGATATTGAAGGATATTAGGAGGAGGAGGATGGGAATCTTCACACTCCAGCCACAGTCAGTATGCTTACAGAAAGCTTATGGTGACATTATACATTTATGTGAAATGAGGTATAGATGTGCAGGGCAGATATCATAGTCTCTCCATAGTGAGCATCAGTTTGACTTTAATCCTTGAAATGAGCTAGACATATCCATTCACTTCAATTATTTAACTTCTTGCGAGGCAGCCTAGTGGGATTTGGAAGGAAAGAAGGTATGCTGGTCTCTTAGTGACAGGACTGATATCTGGACTTGTTTAGGAAGGTGGAGACAGAGATGGTGATCTTGTAGATGAAGAAGGAAGTGTACAGCAGCTGCAACCCAGTGTCTTGTATGAGGATTTGCTCATATCTGAAGGAGAAGATGATGAGGAAGATGCTGGGAATGATGAAGAATAAGATAACCCTTTCTTTGGTGAGTCTTGCATTTTACTTCTGTTTCTATATAGCTCAGTGTTGTTCCTCAGGAGTGAATAGGAAACTCTTTGCTACTTTCTATTTGCTATTATGAAAAAAAAAGCTATCTATTTTATTGGAGTCCTACTAGTAGACATGAGAGTTCTGAACACACACTCAGACGATGATCATGCCCAGTATCCAAAGAGGTTATAGTATAAAAGTCAGTGCCCAGGTAGCAGCTTTGAAGGATTGTGTTTGGGAACAGGAAAGGAAAAGTAAGCAAGATAGTAGAAATGTTAAGGTGAAAGTGTTGGAGACGATAGAAAACAGGTAGATTAGACTAAGATAGGGGAAATAAGTTACTTGACTTATGTTTTTATAAATATTGCCACTACTGACATTTGGTAATTAAAAGAGATGCCAGAGGTGAAGATTATAGTCTGTATAGACTAGTTTTGGAGTGCTAGGCTGAAGATGGTAATTAAGACAAGAATTACTGTTGCTGAGGCTGGAGAGGTGGCTCAGAGGTTAAGAGCACACTGGCTGCTCTTCCAAAGGTCCTGAGTTCATTTCCCAGCATCCACATATTGGCTAACAACCATCCAAATTGAGATCTGGTGCCCTTGTCTGGTATACAGCCAGAGCACTGTATACATAATAAATAAATAAATAAATAAATAAATAAATAAATAAATAAATCTCAAGGAAAAAAAAAGAATTCCCATTTCTTTCTCTAGCTCTTATTTCGTTTTTGTTATTTTGAACACACTATCTCATAGATGTGAGGCAAACACTGTAACTATGAGCCATTTGCCTAGTTCATCAAGCTTATCTTAATGAACCACAATCTTTTTTTTCCCACAGCTATTTAGCTAACTAGAATTGGTAGTCATTCTGATGTGAGATCTGGAGATATAAGACAAAAAAAAATCCCTGTGTGCTTCAAGAGAGTACAAGGATGGACATGGAAAATGCAGAAAACTTGATGTCCTCTGAGGCAGATGGTGAGGAAGCTTCCCACGGTTTGGAGGAGAGCCACAACAGGTATTAGACAGCAATATGCTATGGGGCTGTGGCATCATTTGTCAGCTATGGTGACAAAGGACCTAGCATAAGATAGCTTTCACCTGTGAAACATTTTCTGAGCACTTCTACTGGTACCTGGGACTACACACAGGATGAAGATATGACCTTCCCTTGAAGAGCACTTCTACTGGAAGGGATTGGCACAAATCATAGATTCAGTGAAATAAGTACCTAGGCAAAAATAGGTATAGAGTGCTGAGATATCCCTAAAATGGGCACAACTTACTGTGCTTTGAAATAATCAGGGTAAATATCATGTAGAAGCATATGAACTATGCTTAAATGATGGATACGGGTCTGCAGAGCATATACAGTGGCAGCAAGGAGATCTTTAACACATGAAATAATAATTTAGAGGCATAGATATTCAACATGGAGTGTGTTCAAGGGTAAAGGGAGGTGGTTGGGGAAGGAAGACTTTTGAAATAGCAAGAGACTGTATTGTGGAGGACCATAAGTGATATGCCAAGGCATTTGGTTTTGTTCTGTTAGGAGTCTGTAGGTTTAAGAAAAGAAAGTTGTTAGGTATGCTGGCGCAGATCTGTAATCTCAGTACTTAAGAAGTGAGATAGGAGGATCCTATGTAAGGCTGGCCAGATGTGATGGTGTATACCTAAGAAGAGGCAGGTGGACCTGTGATTTGAAGGCCAGCCTGGTCTGCATAGTGTAAGATCCAGGGCAGGAAAACCCTGTGTTCTCCCTCCCAAACTTGGGTATGTATTGAGGACTTATGTAAAACAAAGCAAAACTCTGGATGTGGTGTAGGTCATCAAGGCACACTTTTATTGTAGAGGTAGGAAGACAGGGATTAAAGCTAATCCTCAGCTGCAGGTTGAGTTCAAAGCAAGCCAAGGCTACATGAGACACTGTCTCAAACAAACAAAAACAAAAAAGGAAGAGAAAGTAACATCAAATTGTATGTTAGATAATTTGAAAGGCATACGGGACAGAAAACAGTAGTATTCAGTTGATTTTGGTTGGTAAGTCTGATAAATAATAGAATTTCATTGAGGAAAGAAGAAAAATGGAAAAGTATGGGAAATGATGTTGGTTTCAAACATGTTGGATTTACTGCACATGAGGATAAAATCATTTATTTATTTATCCTGCAAATGTTTATCATGAGTAAAAACACAAGTAAGATATGGGATTCCTTCCATCAAGGAGTTCTGCCTTTCAGGAACTATTACACTGGCTACTGAGCAGCAGTAGTGTAACATGAAGGACATGATAGGTAACCGTAGGGTTTTTCTGGGTCATAGAGGATGGTGGGGAGGGAAGCTGATAAAAGAAGGAAACTGAGTCAAATATGAATAGTAGTGCCATAGGGTAAGAAGCATAAGGTATCCCAAAGACTCAAAGTGGCATTGTTGTTAGGATTGTGCAGCAAAGTCACAAATCACCTCAAGCAACTGGTTCCACATGTGAGGGAATGGGAAAGGGCTCACAGAGACAGTCTCTGGGCAGGGCAAATTAGAGAGAGAGAGGGAGAGAGAGAAGAGGTGGTGCAAGTTCTCTTTTTTATTTTTATATTTATTTTTATTAATTACAGTTTATTTACTTTTATCCCCCCTGTACCTCCCTCCCTCTGCCCCTCCCTGTTCCACCCTCCATTTTTCCTACCTGTGTCCCTCTCCGAGTACCTACTCCCCTTCCTTCTGAGCCTAGCATATCAGGTCTCATCAAGAGTCTTCCTGTATGGCCTGGTAAGGCTGCTCCCCCCTTAGGGGGAGGTAATCAAAGAGCAGGCCAATCAGTTCCTGTCAGAGACAGTCAATGTCCCCATTACTGTGGAGCCCACTTGGATACTGAACAGCCATAGGCTACATCTGTGCAGGGGTTCCAGGCCATCCCTATGAGTGGTCCTTGGCTAAGTGTATCAGTCTCAGAAAAGACCCCTATGCCCAGACTTTTTGGATCTGTTGCTGTCCTTGTGGAGCTTCAGTCCTCTCCAGGACTTACTTTCTTCCACTTCTTTCATAAGACTCCCTGCATTCTGCCCAGAGTTTGGCTATGAGTCTCAGCATCTGCCTTGATACACTGCTGGGTAGAGCCTTTCAGAGGCCCTCTGTGGGAAGCTCCTGTGCTATTCCCTGTTTTCTCCCTTCTCTGATGTCTATCTTCTTTGCCTTTCTGAATGGGGATTGAGCATCTTAGCCAGAGTCATCCTTCTTGATTTTCTTCCTTAAGTGTACATATTTTAACATGTTTATCCTATATTATATGTCTAGTATCCACTTATGAGTGAGTATATATTGTGTATGTTGTTGTGCTTCTGAGATACCTCACTGAAAATGATCTTTTCCAGTTCCCACCATTTACCTGCAAATGTCATGATTTCCTTGATTTTTATTGCTGATTGATATTCTGTTGTGTAGATGTACCACAATTTCTGTATCCATTCCTCCATTGAGGGGCATCAGGGCTATTTGTAGCTTCTGGCTATTACAGATAAACCTGCAACAAACATGGCTGGGCAAATGTCCTTCTTGTATACTTGAGCATCTTTTGGATATATGCCTAGGAGTGGTATAGCTGGATCTTTTGTGTGGCTCCCTCCCTCCTCCCATCCCAATTCCTCTTTCCTCCATCCTCTGCATGCATGCCCCTCCCCAAGTCCACTGACAGGGGAGGTCTTCTTTTCCTTCCTTCTGATCCCAGTCAATTAGGTCTCATCAGGAGTGGCTGCAGTATCTTGTGGCCTGGTAATGCTGCTTCTCCCTCAGGGGGAGGTAATTAAAGAACAGGACAATCAATTCATGTCAGACAGTCCCTGTTCCTATTACAATGGAACCCACTTGGATACTGAACGGCCATGGGCTACATCTGTGTAGGGGTCTTAGGTTATCTCCATGCATAGGCCTTGGTTGTAGTATCAGTCTCAGAAAAGACCCCTGAGCTGAGATTTTTTGGTTCTATTGCTCTCCTTGTGGAGTTCCTGTCCTCTCCAGATCTTACTGTTTCCCACTTCCTTCCTAAGATTCCCTGCACTCTGCCCAAAGATTGCCCATAATTCTCAGTGTCTGCTTTGATAGTCTGCAGGGCAGACACTTTCAGAGATCCTCTGTGTCAGGCTCCTGACTTGTTCCCTCTTTTCTTCTTCTTCTGACATTCATCCTCTTTGCCTTTCTAAATGGGGATTGAGCATTTTAGCAAGAGTCCGCCCTCTTGATTAGTTTTTTTAGGTGTACATATTGTAGTAGGTTTATCCTATATTATATGTCTATATGAGTGAGTATATACCATGTGTATCTTTCTGCTTCTGGGATAGCTCACTCATGATGCTCCTTTCCAGGTCCCACCATTTACCTGCAAATTGCATGATTTCCTTGTTTTTTATTGCTGAGTAATATTCCATTGTGTAGATGTACCACAATTTCTGTATCCATACTCCACTGAGGGGCATCTGGGCTGTTTCCAGCTTCTGGCTATTACAAATAAGGCTGCTACAAACACGGTTGAGCAAATGTCCTTATTGTGTACTTGAGACCATTTTGTGTATATGCCTAGGAGTGGTATAGCTGGATCTTGAGGAAGCACTATTCCTAGTTGTCTGAGAAAGCACCAGATTGATTTCCAGAGTGGTTGTACAAGTTTACATTCCCACCAGCAGTGGAGGAGGGTTCCCCTTTTCCCACATCCTCTCCAGCATCTATTGTCACTTGAGTTTTTTACCTTAGCCCTTCTGATGGGTGTAAGATGAAATCTCAGTGTCATTTTAATTTGCATTTCCCTGATGACTAATGGCGTTGAACATTTTTTTAAGTGTTTCTCTGCCATTCAATATTCCTCTACAGAGAATTATCTGTTTATCCCTGTACCTCATTTTTTAGTAGAGTTACTTGATTTGTTGCTGTTTAACTTCTTGAGTTTTTTATAGATACTGGATATTATCTCTCTGTCAGATACAGTGTCGGTGAAGATCCTTTCCCAATCTGTAGGCAGTCATTTTCTTCTGATGACAGTGTTCTTTGCTTTACAGAAGCTTTTTAGTTTCATGAGGTCCTATTTATTGTGCCAGAGCCAGCCAGCAGAGTCCAACGGTTCTTGAGTCGGGAGTGAGGATTAATATTATTTAAATAAACACACAGCACACAGGAAACATTTTTAAAGGTCCAGACTCGACAGCCACAGCAAAAGGCAGGCTGCTGCAGCAATCAGTGCAAGCAGCAAGTCTCAAGTCTCTGCCTCCTCCTCTGCCTCCTACCCTCTGTTTCCTAACATTTAGATTTCCCACATTATACTTGCTTTTTGTGAAATCTTATGTCTGGTTCACGCTCCAAATCCTCCAAGCTCTCTCCTCCAGCTCTGCTCTCCTCGCTTCTCCTTGCCCCTTCTCCTCCTCCTCTTTCCTGTTCTCTGGATCCTCCCATTGCACAACATTGTATCTAGTTGCTTTATTTGTGTCCTGTTTACACAAGATTTGAGACAGAATGCTTGGAGCATCATCTTCAGCCTTCTGCAGTACTTGTCGGCCTGTCTTTTTATTGTAGAGTTTCTAAGCCAGAGTAGAAACATCTCAGAACAATGGTTAATTTGCACAAGGAGTCTGAGGAAGAGGTGTGATCCTCACAAACTATCCTACCTGCTATCACAAACAAAAGGAGATGGACTTGCAAATTCTTCTCTGCCATTAGTAAAGGCCTCCTAAAAGCCATCTCTCTGCTGAGATTTAAATATCAAAGCAGGCTGATGGAGTCAAGGCTCCTGACATTATTGATTGTTGCTCTATGAGGTGACCCAGAGCATGTGCAGGAGGTGGTCTGCAGGTGGCTTCACATATGCCTGCTATCTGGTTTGTCAGGTGCCTTGGGGCTGGCTGTAGAGATGCCTGGTTATGGATCCCAACAATTGTCACAACCCAGAGGCATGAGACACTTTTTTAACTATTTATTTAATTTACGTACTGAAAATTATGTCCTTTCACCCCACCTCCTCTACACCCCAATCCACTGTTTCTCTTCAGAAAAAGGGAGGTGTCCCATGGATATCAACTAGCCCTGGCTTACAAATTTACAGTAAAACTTGTTACACCCTCTTCTATTGAGGCTAGATTAGGCAAACCAATAGGGTTAAAGGATCCCAAAAGCAGGCAACAGAGTCAAAAACAGCCTCTGCTCCTGCCATTAGGAGTCCCACTTAAAGACCAAGCTACACAACTGTTACATGTGCAAAAGACCTAGGTCAGTTCCATGCAAGCTCCCTGGCTGGTGGTTCATTCTCTGTTTAGCACCTATGCAACACTCTTAAAGAATACCAGCAGGTCAGAGTTTTGATTGATCCATGTGGTAGAACTGACTCAAAAAAAAAAAAAGAAAGAAATATCTTTTAAAAATAGTAGTAAAGAACCAAATTGTGAAGGACCCAAATGTTGTGGGAAAGCCTTGAGTGAGAAGAGTGTTTGATCTGCTGTGTGTTTTTGAAAGATTGCAATGTGCTCTAAAAAACACAGGATATAAAATGTGAGCTAGCCAGGTACTCTGGTGCACACCTTTAATACCAGCACTTGGGAGGCAGAGGCAAGTGGATATCGTAAATTCGAGGGAGTCCAGCCTGGTCTACAAAGCAAGTCTAGGACAGCCAGGGCTACCAAGAGAACCCCTGTCTCAAAAAACCAAAACAGAAAGTAAAAACGGTATGATCTAAAAAATTCATAAAACTAATTGGCCAATAACTGTAGTTTATAGCTTCTGTAATAATCCAATAAGTAAGGTGAACAGTGTGATGTAGCTTCTTACCTGTCAAGTTGTTGACCATTTTTGAAAAGGGTATGAGGAAAAAATTACATTCTCAAATATCTGGTGATATTTAAATCATGAGTGATTTAAATATCATGGGAGAGAAATAGAGTTTTATCCGTATAAACAAAAGCTTTCAATGTGTACCCCCTTTGGATCTAAAGTACCACATTTAGAAAACTGTCCTGTGTGAACACTTTTATTAAGGTTTTTGTATAGCCAGATGTGATGATACAAACCCTTTATCCCAGCTGATCACTGTGAGTTTTGGGACAGCCTGTTCTACAAAGCTTGTTCCAGGACTGCCAGGGTTACCTGGTGAGACACAAACATAAAAAATATACAAACATTTTATCACAGCTCATTGTTTCTTTGATTAAAAAATCAATTATTTACTATTTATTTATAGTGTTCTGGCTACATGTATGCCTGTAACACCAGAAGAGGGTACCAGATCTCATTGTAGATCTTTATGAGCCACTATGTAGTTGCTGGGAATTGAACTCAGGACCTCTGGAAGAGTAGTCCACTGTTTCTAACCTCTGAGCCATCTCTCCAACCTTGGCTCATTGTTTCCAATGGTGAGAGAAATCAGAAATGGGACAGGAGCCTACCACAGAGGGCCTCTGAAAGACTCTACCTAGCAGTGTATCAAAGCATATGCTGAGACGCATAACCAAACCTTGGGCAGAGTGCAGGGAATGATATGAAAGAAGGGGGAGTTAGTAAGACTTGGAGAGGACAGAAGCTCCACAAGGACCAAATATATCAGGGTACAGTGGTTTTTTCCTGAGACTGATTCTCCAACCAGGGGCCATAAATGGATATAACCTAGAACCCCTGCTTGGATGTAGCCCATGGCAGCTCAGTGTTCATGTGGGTACCCTAGTAAGGGGAACAGGGACTATCCCTGATATGAACTCAGTGGCTGGCTCTTTGACCACTCCACCACAAAGGGAGAAGCAGTCTTGCTAAGCCACCGAGGAGGACATTGCAGCTAGCCCTGATGAGACCTGATAAGCCAGGGTCAGATGGAAGAGGAGCAGGGCCTCCCTATTAGTGACTTAGAGAGGGGCAGGGAGAAGATGAGGGAGGGAGGATGGGATTGGGAGGAAACCAGGGAGGGGACTACAGCTGGGATACCAAGTAAATAAACTAGTTAATATAAAAAAATAAAAATAATAATTATAAAAAAGAAATCAGAAACAGCTAAACATATTAGTGAGAGACTTAAATAAATCCTGTTAGCCATATATCGAAATAGCATGCAGCTGTTTAGTCTGGCACACTAATCCCCGCACTTCAGAGAATGAGTCAAGAGAATCACAAATTTGAGTCTACACTAAACTGAATAGTAAGACTCCGTCTCAAAAAACAAAACAAACAAACAAAAAACTTCCAGAGATTTATGTTGTAGACTGTATTTACACAGAAGGATGTTCATTATAGCCATTATTTAAAAAGAATGAAATTACTGAAAAATAAACACCTTTTATTTTTTAAAAGTTTATTTAATTAATTATTTGTGTATTTCTTTTTTAATATTTTTTATTTTTAAATAATTTTATACATTCACTTGTATCCCAGCTGTAGCCCTCTACCTTTTTACCCCCTAATCCTCCCCTTCCTCCCTCATCTCCTCCCTGCCTGAGTCCACTGAGAGGGGGTGTCCTCCTCTCCTTCTGTCTGGCCCTAGCTCATTCAGGATGTTTGCAATGTCCTTATCTGTGGCCTAGCAAGGCTGCTCCTCCCTCAGGGGGGAGGGGAAGCTCATGAGTTCATGTAAGAAACAATTCCTGTCCCCCTTACTAGGGAACCCACTTGGATACTGAGCTACCATGGGCTATGTCTGAGCAGGGGCTGTAGGTTATATCCATGCATGGTCCTTGGTTGGATAAACAGTCTCATAGAAGACCCCTGTGCTCAGATATATTTGGACCTTGTGGGGCTCCCTGTCCCCTCTAGGATATACTAATTCCTCCTTCCTTCATATGATTTCCTACACTCTGCCAAAGTTTTGGCTACGGGTCTCAGCATTTCCTTTGATACACTGCTAGGTAGTCTTTCAGGTGCTTTCTGTGGTTCAGCTACTGTCCTGTTTCTTGTTTTCTCCTATTTCCAATGTCAATCCCCTTTGTCTTTCTAGATGAGGATTGATCATCTTACCTCTGGACCTCTTTCTTGTTACCTTTTTTAGGAATACAAATTTTAGTATGTTTATCCTATCTTATAGGTCTATATAAGTGAGGATATACATGTGTGAATTTCTGCTTTTGGGATACCTCACTCAGAATGATCTTTTCTAGATACCACAATTTGCCTGCAAATTTCATGATTTCCTTGTTTTGAATTGCTGAGTAGTATTCATTGTGTACTTGAACTTTTGTATATATGCCTAGGAGTGGTATAGCTGTATCTTGAGCTAGCACTATTCCTATATTTGTGTATTTCAAGACTGGTTTCTCTGTGTAATCCTGGCTGTCCTTGAACTTGCCACTACCCCTGTAAATCATTTTATTTTGAAGTATGAAATATGAAGTGCATTAAAGAAATAGTCATACATAAGAATATTATTTCTGCATGGTAGAGACACTGCTAATCTCCCTTTCTTTTTAGTGCATGTTCTAATTTTTAAACAGTTAATGTGCATTTGTGTCTTTTTTCAGGAATAAAATTAGAATAAGTAGAATATAGAACACTCTTGAAGAAGTGTGAAGACTGTCTTTGCCTCTCACTCTCTCTTTTACTTAGGTTATGGTTCTATGCAAAGTAACTGCTCAATAAATGTTCTTAAAATCATGAAATACTGCCAGGCAGGAGACAGAGGCAGGCAAATATCTTTGAGTTTGAGGCCAGCCTGATCTACACAGTGAGTTTCTGGACAGCCAGGACTACACAAAGAAACCTTGTTTCATAAAAGAAAAGAGAGGAAATCATGAAATCCCAACAGATAGTGTTACTAAGCACTCTGTCAGGTCCTTGAAGTGCAAATGTTAAATAAGAGCATTCCATCAAGTTGGAGCAGGGAGAGTGGAATGCAAACCATGTTAATAAATCATAGAACTGTTAGACAAGTGCAATTAAGAGTTTAGCTGGAATATATACAGAAAAAAAATAAGAAATCATGTGTGGAAAAACAGAGAAGTTGTCCAGAGGCCACCTGAAAGTTGATTGTTGATAAGCTACAGGTAGGAATGTACCAGCTCAAAAAGTGCAGCCATGGTGTTAACATGAAGGAGAAAGTTTATAGTCTAGATAGGACA
The DNA here is from genome assembly GCF_030254825.1 of Meriones unguiculatus. Lineage (NCBI taxonomy): Eukaryota > Metazoa > Chordata > Mammalia > Rodentia > Muridae > Meriones > Meriones unguiculatus. The sequence continues at coordinate 1,494,996 of NW_026843712.1, read as the reverse complement.
GAATGTGTTCCTTGTTTTTTTGTATGCATCTGGTTTTAGAAAGGATGCTGGAGTGACTAGACATGACACTGAAATACAGATAGGAAGCATATCTTCAACAGCTTTGCATTTGAGCCAGGCATGGGGGCACACACCTTTAGTTCCAGCACTCAAGAGTCAGAGACAGGCAGATCTCTGAGTTCTATTGACAGCCTGGTCTATTGAGTTCTATTGACAACAGAGAAAATCTGTCTCAAAAATACCAAAAAAGGAAAGAGAGAAAGTAAGAGAGAGATTATTTGATACCAGCAAATTAACTCTATATTTAAGAAAATGAAGTCTTTAGTGTATTTCATTTGTTTCAAAATATTTTTGAATATTGAGTGAAGACAGAAATTGAGTCAAATAATATATTTGTATGTGCAAAGGGAGAAATGTGGAATAATGAATGTTAAATTGTTCACAGTTGTAACTTCTGGGGGATGGGAATGGAGAGGCATGAGTATTCTACTCTTATTTCTGTATCATCTGAATTTTATAGGAGTATTATTTTTGTAACAAAACTTTAAAAATTCTACAACAGCAGTATAGGGAGTATTTGGGGGGAAAGCAAATATAATTCAAGTGGAGTGGAACCTAAAGTACAGCGCTTCCATGAGAATGAGGAAATGTGTGGCAGCATTTAGACATCTTCAGAAAAGGCAATAGGACTTCATTACCAATTGGCACATGGGATGAAAAAAGGAAGACAGGAAAGGGTTTCTAGAATTTTGACTTGGGAGAGTACATAGATACATGATATTCATTTTTATATTGCCCATTTTAAAAATTTCATTTATCTTTCATTAAAATATAATTAAATCATTTCTTCCCTCCATCTCCTTCCTCTATCCTTTTCCCACCCCTCTTCTCTCAAATTTATGGCCTCTATGTATTATAACACTTATTTCCATAATGCAGTATGCACATGTCTCTCTTTGATCCCAGGCAGATCTCTGAATTTGAGGTCAACCTCGTATATAGAGCAATTTCCAGGGTAGCCAGGGCTACATAGAGAAACCTGATTCTTACAGGATATTTGATCACAGTGTGAACCCTGAGATTGTGATATTTACTGAAAAAAATCAGGTTTTCCCTCCCTCTCTCTCTCTCTCTCTCTCTATCTATCTATCTGTATGCCAGTAATTGTGCCTCTACCCATGTCTCTATTTTTTGGGCTGTATTTGCCTTTTTTTTCTTTGAGAGCTGTGTTGGTTTCTTCTTTATTTGCCTCCATTTGTGTGGCTATTTCTTCGTGCAATTTTTTGTTCCCTCTTTATGTGCCTCTAAGAACTGGATAAGCATAGCCTTAAAATCATTTTTCTCTGTTTCAAAGAAATTAAAATATCCATTGATTTGGGGGTGGTGGTGCTGGTGAAGCCATGATGTCTTGATTTTTGTTGGATATGTTTTTACGCTGACCTCTAGCCATCTGTTTATCTGTAACCTTCGCTGTTTTTTCCTGGAGTCTGTACTTCAGACTGGTTTTATCTGTCTCTGGATTCTGGAGTATTCTTCAGGAAAATGAGAGAGGTCCACTGGTTCAAGAGTTGACATTGGTGTTTCAGCTGTGGCTAAGGGAGGAAGGTACAGGTGCATGTGCACAAGCATGGGAGATTGTGTGGAAATGTGCCTTGGAAGACAGGCTGTTAGTTCATGTAGATGCCTGGGAGGAGGGAGGATAAATGTAGATGGGTGTGCTGGTGCTGTTTGCAAGCTGGAGTGCTCATGTGCAGGTGCAGCGAATGCCTCAGTGGTCCATATGCCTATTGATCTGACCTGTCCTCCAGACACTCTGATTTGCTGTTGCACCTATTTGGCTCCAGGAATTGTTTGCCTGGACTCCACTGGTAGAGTCACAGAACAGGGGCTTCAATGTTCGGAAAGCTGTCCCAAGGATCCCTATGTTACACACAGTGTGGATGTAGGTGGGTGGGATCTGATATCTGGCTGCTAGCATAGAGGGACCCTGGATCTGGGACTCTGCATGCACTCACTTGAAGGTGCACTCACTCATTGGCAGGCCTATGTGGAAATCACAAGGGTCCTCTGGTTTTTCAAAGTTCTCTGCTTTCAGATTTGGGCCCACAAGTTCAAATGGAAGTGTAGGACATCTGTCAGTGCTGTCTACTGTTTGGCCGCCTTGCAGGGAGGCCCATACTTGGAGCTGTCTCTGATGTCTCAGTCATGGAGCATGGACGCTCATGCTTGGGGCAGAGGCTGCCCACCTCAACACTCCTGTTCTTGGGGCTGCCTCTGCTATCTCAGTCACCAAGGAGGGAGGCTTGGGCTTGGGGCAGTTTCAGCTGCCAGTACAGCAGCAGCTGAGCAGGGAGGCCCAAGCCTGGGTCCAAATTGTCCCAGGTCACAGATTGTTCCCTCTAGTCCAGGAAGCCTCAATATTGAGGTTCTGCTTCAGCTGCCCCTCCACTCACCAACTTTGGAGTTTAGGATCTTCTGCTCCTCAGATTTGGTGCATGCTGGTTGCTACCATCTTCTGTTCATTTTACATGGTACCAATTTATTTGCACATTTTCTTTTCCTCTGGAGGTTTTTAGCAACACAATTGTTAAGGTATAAAAGTAGAAAATACATTATGTGCCAGGCTAGGTAGAGCACTTCTTTAATACCAGTGTCCAGGAGGCAGAGGCAGGTGGTTCTCTGAATTCAGTGCCAGCCAGGGCTACATAGTAAGACTCTGTCAATAAAAGCATAGTGGGGGGCCTGGTTATAAGAGATAGGTTGCTGAAGAAACTCTATGGTGGCTCCTGCTTTAATTCAGAACCTGGCTGAAGCAAGAAGGTAATAATTTCGCCTTTTGTTTTGCCTTTTCTTATTTTAGATGAGATCTTACTATGTAGCTCTGGCTATCCTGGAGTTAACTATGTTCACCAGGCAAGCCTCAAACTCAAAGAGCTTCTCCTCTCTCTGCCTTAAGAGTGCTTGGATTAAAGCAGTGCACCAGTTATATTTTAGTTATATATGAATATTTTGTATGCATATATTTTAGTGTACCTGGTGCAGAGGAGGGTATTAGAGACCTGTACTTGAAGTTATGGATGGTTGTAAGACACCATGTGGGTGATGGGAACCCAACCAGTGCCCTCTGCAAGAGCAATAAATTCTCTTAAACACTGGGCCATCTCTTTAGCCCAGTTGTTTTTTGCCTTCCCCTTTGATGTATGTTACATAGAATGAACTTGGGTTGTCCAGCTGTATTGACCACCGAGCCATCTTGCCATCTTACTGGTTTGTTAAATTGTGATTTTTTTTTGTATGATCCCTGAGGATAAGGGGAGTGGATGGCAGTTTTGAGGCCATCCTGGACGATATTAACAATATAGTCCATATTAGCAATATAAACTATAAAACAATATAGACTATATTAACAATGTCCTGTCTCAAAAAGGTTTTCAAATGATTTTCTAGGTTTTTATATGTGTATATATGCACTATGGTGTGTGTGTGTGTGTGTGTGTGTGTGTGTAAAAGGATAACTTGATAACTTGCAGGAGAATCTCATATCACATTAGTCCAGGGATCCCACTCAAGTTGTCAGACATGGCCACCAACACCTTTACCTGAAAAACCATCTTGCTGTCCTCACTTGCTGCCCTCCAAAATATATTTCCTTTAAAAAGTGTTGTGAAAGAGTGTGGGATGAAGGTGTTAGCTTAATGGTCAGAGAAGGCTTTACTGTGCAGCCATCACTGGCAGTGTTAAAGCACTGTTTACAATTAGAAGATGTAGGGCTGGTGTAGACCAATGTTCATCCATAGAATGTTTTCACTAGTAGATGTGAAGCCCTGGATCCCAACTCCAGCACTGGGAAAACAAGTTTTGAAATTATGATAAGCAATAAAATAAACCCTTAAAATTGTCCAGAGAAGTTCATACACTCAGAATAGTTGGTGTCATTCTGTACTTACTTTTCCATGTTTTGTTTTGTTTGGGACAGGAATTCATGTGTCTGAAGCTGGCCTTGAACCCCTGACCCTCCAGCTTTCATCTACTAAGTGTATGATGAGAGTTGTATAACAAAAGGCCTGGCTTTGAGTTATTCTATTCTTAAAAGGAAACCCTTTTTAAATACTTATTTATTGTATGTCAGGGGTTGTGGCACACCCAGCACCCGGGAGGCAGAGGCAGGTGGACTCTTGAGTTTGAGGCCAGCCTGGTCTGGATAGTGAGTTTCAGGTCAGCCAGGACTACACAGAGAGACCTTGTCTCAAAAAATACAACAGAAGGAAGGAAGGAAGGAAGGAAGGAAGGAAGGAAGGAAGGAAGGAAGGAAGGAAGGAAGGAAGGAGGAAGGAAGGAAGGAAGGAAGGAAGGAAGGAAGGAAGGAAGGAAGGAAGGAAGGACGGACTGGGGGAGGAGCATAGGTGGAGAAGAGGGGAGGGAGTGTTGGATGGGGAAGAGGTGAGGAAGGGGCCACAGCTGGGATACAAAATGAGTTAATTGTAATAAATAATAATTAATATAAAAGAGAAAATTTTCTTCAGAAGTTTTAATATTATTCAAGTACAAAGAACAAATGTTCTGCCAGATGGTGGTAGCACATGGCCTGAAATCCCAGAACTTAGCAGGCAGGGTTAGGCATATCTCTTATTTTGAGGCCAGCCTGGTCTAAAGAGATAGTTCCAAGACAGCCAAGGCTATACACAGAAATTGTCTCAAATCATTAAAAATAAAAATGAAGCAAACCTAACAAACAATAAAATAATAAATGTTCTAGGTAACCTAGAAAACAAAAACACACATTTATAGTTAACTAGTCCTATAATTTGGAGTTAAGAATCACAAGCAATTCGCAGGCTGGGCTTGCTAATTTACAATAGATATTTTAGGCCAACACATTTTCCTTTCTTGAAGTAAACTTTCCATTCTTCCCACCTTCTCCAGCCTTTTAAGTGAAATACCAGCTGGGACTCCAGATTCCAGCCTGACCAGAAGGAAGAAAACATTGTAGCAAAAATCCACATTTCAAATCTAAGTGTCTTAGAATTCTAATGTGATGTTGCACTTTGCACTCTCTATTATACACAGTGAACAGTTTTCTCAGGCTCCATGTCCTAGGAGGTGAGTTTGTCAATAAAGCACATGGCTGCTGTGATTTGGATGAGGCTTGAGTGTGCTTCCAAAGGGCTCACATGTAATCAGCTTGGTTCTCAGTGTGGCATGCTAGAGAAGTGGTGGCATCTTGACTGAGACTCACTAGTTCCTTAGGGGTGCTGCCCTGAAAGGAGATTCAAATACTATCTGGAACTCAAGGGCAGAACCTTAGATGGTGAATAATTATGAGAATAAGACTAACCTCTCCCTTTCTGTCTCTTGCCTTGTAATATCTACCTCTCACAGGAGCTGTCTTCATGATGCCATCCTTTAAAATGTGACACAGCAAGGAGTTCCTCACCAGAGGCTGAATTGATGGGGTTTCTCAAGCTTGAGCTTTCTTCCAAATTGAAGAAATAAATAAACATGTTTTCTTTGAAAACTATGTAGCTTTGTGCATTTTGTGAGGGTGATGGCAAATCGATTAATACACTATCTTACAGTGAGCACCTAGTAATTTTCAGCTTTTACCATCTCGTCAGAATAAGCACAACTTCATACCCTTAAAGAAGTTGGAGTCATTCTGTTCTTATTTTAACATGTTTTGTTTTGTTTAGGACAGAAATTCACGTATCTGAGGCTGGCCAGCTTTCATCTAAGTGCTGTGATGACAGTTGTATACCAAAATACCTGGCTTGGAGTTATTCTCTTCTCAAAATGAATATCTTTTTTTAAATATTTATTCATTTAAGTCAGGGATTGTAACACACTCAGCACCCAGGAGGCAGAGCAGGTAGACTCCTGAGTTTGAAGTCAACCTGTCCGGACCCACAGGACTGTTATCGTGGAATCTGGAGGGGGGTGTGGGAATGGGATGGAACAGGAGATGCGAGGAATGAAGACAAGACAGAATTTCTGATCAAGTCTCAGTTTATTGTTTTGTTTTGTTTTTTTTTTTTTTTTTTTTTTAGATTACAGCTTATAAAGAGTAAGAATGGGCAATTCGGGGGGAGGAACTAGTTTCAGTGAAAATCACAAAGCAGAACATTCTCAAGGAAATTCTCAAAGCGGGAAGATAGTTCTCAGGTAAGTGGAAGTGAGTTCTCATACTATACCTTGCCAAATCTATACGGTTGAACAACCTCTTACAAAGCTCAAAGCAGCACCTGCGGTCCAGGGATGGAAAATCAGCAGGCAAGAGTCAAACAGCCATTCTATGGCTTCACACACCAACCTGATCTGAATAGTGAGTTTTAGGTCACCCAGGACTATGCAGTGAGACCCTATCTCAAAAATACAAAAGAGAGAGAGAGAGAGAGAGAGGGAGAGAGGGAGGGAGGGAGGGAGGTAGCTGTGAGGACAATGAAATAATGAAAGAAAATAAGAAAGAAACAAACAGAAATGGAGAAAGAAGGAAGGAAGGAAGGAAGTAAGGAAGGAAAGGAAGGAAGAAGAAAGAAAGAAAGAAAGAAAGAAAGAGAGAGAGAGAGAGAAAGAAAAAGAAAGAAAAAGAAAGAAGGAAAGAAGGAAAGAAAAAAGGAAGGGGAGAGAGAGAGAGTAAGAAAAGTGAGTTTAAGAAACACTTGCTGTTTTTGTGTAATGCCAGGATCACAGGACCCTCAGAGACCACCAGGAGACAACTGGATGCAATAGCAAGAGAGCTTTATTATAAAAACGATCGAACTTGGGACCCAAGTCTCACTGACGCAGCAGTAGAGAAATGGGAACTTGAACCTTGAGTGAACAAGGTTTTTAAAGGGAAAAACCACAAGCAGGGGGTTTCCATGACAACAAGCAGGGGGGACATGTTTCCATTACAGCAAGCAGGAGGGGTTCATGCCTTAATATAAAAGGCAGAGACAGATTAATTCCTGGAACTCCCTGATTAATCAGGTTGGTAGAATCTGTAAGCTCCACATTCAGTGAGAGGACAGTGTGAGGAAAACACTGACATTGACCTCTGGCCTACAACAAACACATATGAACACACATGTAACACACACACACACACACATGCACACACAGACTTCAAAGAAAAATGAGAAAAACTTAAATAGAAAAGCCCAACCATTTTAATTCTATTTGAGATCTTTCCCAAAAAACTGTCTTCTGAGGTGCAAATGTACTGTGGCCTGTAAAATAGCCATTTTTTTCTTTTATGAGTTGAGATATGGACTCTTAGAGAATATTCACACTAGGAGGAGTTCTCAGCAGTTGATGGTAAATTGCAGTATTAGGCCATCTCCACTCTCACGTTTAACTGAAAAAATTCTCTGCCTTGAAAGTCTTACTAAGCCATTATTTTCACTAAGAGATAATGTCGTAATGGGATACTCTTTCTCCTCAAAGTTTGCTTTCTTGGAACATGACACATTTGAGGATTCTGTGCCTTCTCTTGGGTCATTTCCTCAGCAGAGACGGAAAGATTTGGAGTCAATGTCTTATTTTCTCTGCACAGAATATATTTTTCTTCTCTTTTTCACTTGTCAATATTGTAAATAAAATGAATTTTATTTTTTTAACTTACAGATTATTCACTTTGTATCACAGCTGTAGCCCCCACCGTTAACCCCTCCAAGTCTCACTCTCCCTCCCTCATGCTCCTCCCCAAATCCACTGATAGAAGAGTTCCTCCATTCCTTCCATCTGACCCTTGCCTATTAGATCTCATCAATACTGGCTGCATTGTCTTACTCTGTGGCCTGGAAAGGCTGCTCCCCCCTAAATAGGAGGTGATCAAAGAGTCAGTCACTGAGCTGATGTCAGAGACAGTCCCTGTTCCCATTATTAGGGAACCCACTTGGAGACTGAGCTGCCATGGCCTACATTTGTGCAGAGGGTCTAGAATATCACCATACATGGTCCTTCTCAGAAAAGACCCCTGTGCCCAGATATTTTTGTTGTTATTATGTTGCTCTCCTTGTAGAACTCCTGACACCTGTGGGTCTTTCTGTCTCCCTTATGAATAGTCTTATGAAATAATCTTTCAAAAGATTCTCTGCACTCTTCCCAAAGTTTGGCTACAAACCTCAGTATCTGCTTTGATACTATGCTGGGTAGGATCTTTCAGAGGCCCTTTGTGTCCTTTCACCTGTTTTCTCCCTCTTCTGATGACATCCTCTTTGCCTTTCTGATTGAAGATTGAGCATCATAGACAGATTTCTCCTTCTTGGTTCTGTTCTTTAGGTGTACAGATTTTAGTATGATTGATTATCCTATATGTCTAATATCCATAAAAAAGTGAGTGTGTATCATGTGTATCTTACTGCTTCTAGGATACCTCACTCAAGATGGTCTTTTCTTGTTCCCACCATTTGCCTGCAAATGTCATGATTTCCTTGTTTTTAATTGCTGAGTAGTATTCCATTGTGTAAATATACCACACTTTCTGTATCCATTCCTCAACTGAGGGACATCTGGGTTGTTTCCAGATTCTGGCTATTATAAATAAAGCTGCAAAAATGGTTGAGAAAATGTCCTTGCTGTATATTTGACCATATTTTGGATGTATACCTAGGAGCTGGATCTTGGGGAAGTGCTATTCCTGATTGTCTGAGAAAGCACCAGATTGATTTCCAGAGTGGTTGTACAAGTTCACATTCCTACCAGCAGTGGAGAAGGGTTCCCCTTTTGTCCACATCCTCTCCAGCATGTGTTGTTACTTGAGTTTTTTATCTTAGCCATTCTGATGGGTGGAAGGTGAAATCTTAGGGTTGTTTTATCTGCATCTCCCTGATGACTTAGGATATTGAGCATTTCTTTAAGTGTTTCTCTGCCATTTGAAGTTTCTCTATTGAGAATTCTCTGTTTAGCTCTGTACCACATTTTTTAATATGGATTCCTTGACTTGTTGCTGTTTAACTTCTTGAGTTCTTTATATCTTCTGGATATTAGCCCTCCATCAGATGTAAGTTTTGGTGGAGATCTTTTCCCAATCCATAGGCAGTTGTTTGTTCTGGCAACACTGTCCTTTTGCTTTACAGAAACTTTTCAGTTTCATGAAGTCCCATTTATGGATTGTTGCTCTTAGAGTCTGTGCTGTTGGTGTTCTGTTCAGGAAGTTGTCTCCTTTACCAATGAGTTCTAGGGTATTCCCCACTTTCTTCTAACAAGTTTAGTGTGTCTGCTTTTATGTTGAGGTTTTTTATTCACTTGGACTTTAGTGTTGGTGCAGAGTGATAAATATGGATCTATTTGTATTTTTCTAATGTAGACATCCAGTTGGACCAGTGCCATTTGTTGAAGATGCTGTGTGTTTTCCATTATATGGTTTTGGGTTCTTTGTCAGTTTTGTGGGATTGTTTCTGGGTCTTCTATTTGGTTCCACTGATCCACCATTTTGTTTCTATGCTAGTACCATGCAGTTTTAATTGCTATTGCTCTGTAGTATAGCTTAAGATCAGGGATGGAGTTACGTCTAGACAATCTGTTGTTGTACATGATTGTTTTAGCAATTCTGTTTTTTGTTTGCTTGTTTTTCCATATGAAGTTGACATTTTTTCTTTCAAATTCTGTAAAGAATTGTGTTGGTATTTTGATGGAAATTTCATTGACTCTTTAGATTTCTTTTGGCATGATGGCCATTTTTACTCTGATAATCCTACTGATCCCTGAGCATGGGACATCTTTCCATCTTCTGATATCTTCTTCAGTATCTTTCTTCAGAGACTTTAAGATTTTTTAAACAAGAATTTCTTTTGCTTGATTAGAGTCTCACCAAGCTACTTTATGTTGTTAGTGGCTATTGTGAAGGGTGTTGTTTTACTAATTTATTTCTCAGCCTTTGTTCTTTCTTTCTTATATAGGAGGGCTACTGATTTTTTTTTTTTTACTTTATTTTATATCCAGCCACTGAAGGTGTTTATCAGGTGAAGGAGTTCTCTGGTTGAATTTTTGGGGTCACTCATGTATACTTTCATATCATCTGAAAATATATATACTTTGTCTTCTTCCTTTCCAATATATATCCCTTTGGTCTCCTTTAGTTATCTTATTGCTCTAGTTAGGACTTCAAGTACTATGTTGTAGAGATATGGAGAGAGTGGGCAGCCTTGCCTTGTCCCTGATTTCAGTGGAATTGATTTAAGTTTCTCTCCATTGAGTTTGATGTTGGCTATAGGCTTGCTGTATATTGCCTTTACTATGTTTAGATATGTGCCTTGTATCCCTGATCTCTCCAAAACTTTAAACAAGAATGGGTGTTGGATTTTGTCAAAAACTTTTTTGGCATCTAAATAGATAATCATGTTGTTTTTCTTCTTCAATTTGTTTATATGGTGGATTACATTGATGAATTTCCATATACGGAACCACCCCTGTATGTCTGGGATGAAACCTACGTGATCATAATGGGTGATATGTTGAATTTGTTTTGCGAGTGAGTGTTTTATGGAGTGTTTTTGCATCAATGTTTATAAGAGAGATAGGTCTGAAGTTCTCTTTTTTGTTTGGGTCTTTATGTGGTTTAGGTATCAAAGCGACTGTGGCTTCAAAAATGAGTTTGGTAATGTGCCTTCTGTTTTTATTTTGTGGAAAATTTTGAAGAGAAATTATGTTAGCTTTTCTTTGAAGATCTGGTAGAATTCTGCACAGGAACTGTCTGCCCCAGGTGTTTTTGTAAGAGAGACTCTTGATGATTTCTTCTATTTCTGTGGGGAATATAGGACCATGTAATTGATTTTACTAATATTGATCTAATTCTGGTAAATAGAATCTATCAAGAAAATTATCCATTTCATTTAGATTTTCCCATTTTGTGAAAATAGTCTTTTGTAGTAAGACCTAAGGATTGTTTATATTTCCTCAGTGACTGTTGTTATGTCCCCCTTTTGTTTCTGATTTTGGTGATTTGGGTGATTCTAAACCTCTGCCTTTTAGTTTGGCGAAGAGTTTTTGTATCTTTTTGATTTTCTTTTTTTTATTTTTTTCTCTCCTTTTTTTACTTTTATTAATTACACTTTATTCCTTTTGTATCCCCCCATAAGCCCCTCCCTCCTCCCCTCCCGGTCCCACCCTCCCCCCCTTTCTGCATACATGCCTCTCCCCAAGTCCACTGTTAGGGGAGGTCCTTCTCTCCTTCTTTCTGATCTTTTTTTGTTGTTGTTGTTCTTCTCAATGCAGTTTATTCAGGAACCTTGAACAATCATCTGACCCTGGGGAAAGCCAGCAAGAACCAGCTCTTGGTCTCATTGATTCTTTGAATTGTTTTCTTTTTTTCCAAATTATTGATTTTAGCTCTGATTTTTATTATATCCAGCCATCTACTCCTTTGGGTGTGTCTGTTTTGTTTTGTTTTTTTTCCCCCTAGGGCTTTTCAGTGTGCCATTGAGTTGCTTGTATGAGATATCTCAAACTTCTTTCTGGAGGCACTTATTGCTATAGCACTTCTTTTATTGTGTCCTATAGTTTGGGTAAGTTGTGCCTTCATTTTTATTGGATTTGAGGAAGTCTCTAATTTCTTTTTTTCATTTCTTCCCTAACCAAGCTGGCATTGAATAGAGAGTTGTTAAGTTTCCATGTGTATGTAGGCTTTTTGTTATTTCCATCTTTAGTGGTTTTAGTTTTAGGCCTAATATTAGACCACAGTGGCCTGATGGAATACAAGGGATTATTTTGGTCTTGTATCAGTTGAGGCTTGCTTAATGTCTAACTATATGATCAGTTTTTGAGAAGGTTCTGTGAGGTGCTGAAAAAAGTTATACTGTTTTGAATTTGGGTGAAAGGTTCTGTAGATCTGAAAAGAAGTTATACTCTTTTGAATTTGGGTGAAAGGTTCTGTAGATGTCTACTAGATTTAGGCCCTCTGTGTCAATATTTCCCTATTTAGCTTCTTCCTACATGATCTCTCCCTTGCTGAGAGTAGGGTATTGAAGTCTCCCACTATTAACATATTGGGATTGAGATATGATTTAAGCTTTAATAATGTTTCATTTACAAAATCAGGTGCTCTTGTATTTGGTGCATAGGTGTTCAGTATTGTGATGTCCTCATGGTGGATTTTTCCTTTGATGAGAATGAAGTGTCCCTCCTCATTTTTTTATTAATTTTGATTATGTTACTAGATATTAGGATAGCTACCCCAGCTTGTTTTCTCAGTTTGTTTGCTTAAAAACTTTTTTTTCCAGACCTTTATTCTGAGGTAGTGTTTATCTTTGTTGTACTGGTTCTTTCTTGGATGCAGCAGAATGTTGGATCCTGTTTCCACAACCATTCTGTTAGTCTGTGTCTCTTTATTGGAGGGTTTTGTCTGTTGATGGTGATATATAATAGTGACCAAAGAAGTTAGTTCCTTTTATTGTGGAGTTGAAGTAACTGTGTTTCTGTGTTTGTTTTCTTTTAAATTTTTTTGGTGAAGTTTTTATATCCTCCCTTTTCTTGGGTGTAGTTGATTTCATTGGATTGCAGTTTTCTTCTAGTATCTTCTGTAAGGCTGGATTGCTGTGTAGATCTTAAATAAGTTTAGTTTTGTCATGAAAAATTTTGTTTTCTCCATATATGTTCCTTGAGAGCTTTGCTGGGTATATTAGCATGGGTAGGCATTTGTGGTCTCCTAGTGTCTGTATGACATCTGACAAGACCCTTCTGTCTTTCATAGTTTCTGTTGAGAAGTCTGGTGTGGTTCTGATAGGTATGTCTTTATATGTTACTTGGTCTTTTTCCCTTGCTGCTTTTAATATTTTTTCTGTGTCCTGACTATTTTCTGTGTTTTGACTATTATGTGACATGAGAGGTTTCTTTTGTGGTTTAATCTGTTTGGTGTTCTGTAGGCTCTTGTATTTTTGTTTTGTTTTGTTTTTGTTGTTCTTATTGCATACACTTACTTATTTTTGTTTGTTTGTTTTTATATTAATTACAGTTTATTTACCTTGTATCCCAGCTGTAGCCCCTTCCTTCTTTCTCTCCTAATCCCACTCTCCCTTCCTCAACCCCTCTTTGCTCATCTCTAAGTCCACTGATAGGGACAGTGCTCTTACCATTCCAACTGACCCTAGCTTATCAGATCTCATTAGGACTGGCTGTAATGTGCTCCTTTGTGGCCTCAGAAGGCTTCTTCTCCCTTGGGGGGGAGGTCAAAGAACCAGCCACTGAGTTCATGTCAGAGACAGTCTCTGTTCCCCTTAAAAGGGAACCCACTTGGATACTGAGCTGCTCTGGGCTAAGTCTGAGAAGGGGTTCTAGGTTATATCCAAACATGGTCCTTGGTTAGAGAATCAGTCTCAGAAAAGACCCCTGTGCCCAGAGGTATTTGATCCTTATGGAACTCCTGTCCTCTCCAGGTCTCACTAACTCCCTTCTTTTATATGATTCCCTGCACTCTGCCCAAGGTTTGGTTCTGAGCCTCTGCTTTGATTCACAGCTAGGTAGAGTCTTTCAGAGGGCCTCTATGCTTCTTGTATGTTTATGGACATCTCTTTCTTAAAGTTGGGAAGTTTTTATTCTATGATTTTCTTGAAAATATTTTCTGGATTTTGATTCCTGGAATCGTATTTTCCTGCTATTCCTATTATTAGATTTCATCTTTTCATGGTGTACTTCATTTCTTGCACATTTTGTGTTTGGAACTTTTCTGATTTTACTCTTTCTTTGAGAGATGTATCAATTTCTGCAATTGTATCTTCAGAGCCTGAGATTCTTTTTTCCATCTCTTGTATTCTATTTGTAATGTTTACTTCTGTGTTTACTGCTCTTTTCTCTAAGTTCTCCAGCTCCAGGGTTTTCTCTGTTGTGTTTTCTTTATTGGTTCTAATTCTGATTGAATGTCTTGCACCAATTCCTTTATCTGTTTGAATGTGGATTCCTTTCTTTCCACGATGGCCTCTATTTTTTCTATTTATTTCCTTTTTATTCCTACTCATGTCATTATATTTGCCTGTATTTTTTTGAGAGATTTGATTCCTATTTATTTGCCTCTAATAACTCCATAAGCATAGCTTTAAAATAATTTTCCTGTGATTACGATGAATTAAAATATCCATTGTTGACGGAGGGAGCCAAGATGGCGGTGCCAGGAGAGCACCACATCTGAGAAGCAGGACAGCACCAGGAGACTGAACCCTGCGCCCTGAAACTACATCAAGCGTGTTTCCCAGGTGAGGGGAGGCTCCCATGGCAGGGTAATCAGTCAGGTCCACTCACGGCTACCCAGACAGAACCCGGAAGAAATCCCACGTAACACTGGCTTTGAGTCTCCAGGCTGGAGCCGCAAGCGTGCGTGTCCCAATCACTTTCCCAGGCTGATCAGTGGGCACAAGGGTGCCTGAGACTGGAAGTCCCAGTTGCAAGAAAACTGCACGGGGAAACAAAGTTGCCAGTCTGATCACGGGTCACCCAGTCGTTCCCCGGAAGGTCTCTAGGACAGTGGGTACCTGCCACCATAACAACTGAGCTCCTGCTGTGCGGAGAGCTGTGCGCTCAGCTCAGCAGTACAGACAAGCTCCCCACCCCAGTAAAACAGGGACTGGGAACCCCTGTCCAGAGAGGATCCCACAGGGAAGGAATAAACCGTGCTGCTGGGGTCACCTAGGGAAAGTCTAGAAGACTGCAGATTGCAAACAGGTGAGTATGCCCGGCCATCACAGATCTGGGCCCAAACAGGGAGCACAAGGTGATTAGAAACTCAGATCCCACAGACCAGCAGTGGCAATTCCTGAGAAACACTGGCCATACAGTGACCATAACCAAAAAGCAGAGGAGGACTCCTTCAAGAAAAATTATCTTCCGGCCAAGGGGATTCTCCCTACCTCAGGACTCCAGAAAGCACAGAAACTAACAGCCAACACCTAAAACAGCCCAATGGGTAGAGGTCAGCATAAAAGCTCAACCAACAAAAGACAGAGCAATAGGGCATCTCCAGAACCCAGCCATCCAGGGGCGAACAGCCCGGTACAACGCAGCATAATAGAAAATCAAGAAGATGACCTAACATCTATGCTGATGAAGAGGATAATAGAGGAAACAAATAAAATATGTAAAGAAATAGAGGAAGATAAAAACAAACAAATCATGGCTATCCGTAAAGAAATGGAGGAAATTAAAGACAAGCAGATTATGGCCATCCATGAAGATATATGGGAAGATGCAGCCAAACAGTTTGCTGCCTTCAGAGAAGAAATAATTAAATCACTGAAAGAGGTAAAAGAAACAGAGTTGAAGGAACTCAAAGAAAAAGAGGAAAATACAATAAGACAGGTGAAGGAAGCAAACAAAACAAATCAAGACCTGAAGATAGAACTAGAAAAATTAAAGAAAACAAAAGTGGAGGAAATAATGGAGAGGAAGAATTTAGGGGAGAAAACAGGAACTACAGAGATAAGCATAACCCACATACAAGAGATGGAAGAAAGAATCTCAGGTGAAGAAGATGCAATGGAAGAAATCGATGTATCTGTCAAAAAAAATGTTAAATCCAAAAAAATTCCTGACACAGACTGTCCAAGAAATCCTAGACAGTATAAAAAGACAAAATCTACCATTAATACATATAGAGGAAAAAGAAGACTCCCTTCTCCAAGGCCCAGAAAATGTTTTCAACAAAATCATTGAAGAAAATTTCCCCAAGTTAAAGGAGAAGCCAATAAGAATACATGAGGCCAACAGAACACCCAACAAATTTGACCAGAAAAGAAAATCCTCTACATAATAATCAAAACAGTAAGTATACAAAACGAAGAAAAAATACTAAAAGCTGCAAGAGAAAAAGGCCAAGTAACATATAATGGCAAGCCCATTGGAATCACACCTGACTTTTCAACAGAGACTATGAAAGCCAGAAGGGCCTGGACAGATATCATGCAGACCCTAAGAGAACACAGATGTCAGCCCAGGCTACTATACCCTGCAAAACTCTCAGTCCTCATAAATGGAGAAAACAAGATATTCAATGATAAAAACAAATTTCAACAATACCTACATACAAATCCAGCATTACAGAAAACACTGGAAGGGAAAATACAACCCAAGAAAACTAGCTACATTCATGAAAACACAGGAAATAAATAACCCCACTACAGTAAAACAAAAAGCAACCAAGCACAAAACCTTATGACCACAGCCAACGTCAAATTCAAAGGATCTAACAGCCACTGGTCATTAATCTCTCTCAATATCAATGGACTTAATTCTCCAATAAAAAGACACAGACTAAGAGAATGGATACGTAAACAAAACCCAGCTATCTGTTGTACACAAGAAACACACCTAAGTCACAAAAATAGACATTACCTGAGGGTAAAGGGATGGAAGATGGCTTTCCAAGCAAATGTATGCAAGAAGCAAGCAGGAGTAGCCATTCTAATATCTGATAAAATAGACTTTCAACCAAAATTCATCAAAAGAGATGGGGAAGGACACTTCATCCTCATCAAGGGAAAATTTAACCAAGAAGACATCACAATCCTGAACATCTATGCCCCAAATACAAGGGCACCCACATTTATGAAAGAAACATTGATAAAACTTAAACCACACATAGATTTCCACACACTAATAGTGGGAGACTTCAACAACCCACTCTCAACAAAGGACACATCAACAAAACAGAAATTAAACAAAGAAACAATATCTCTAACAGAGGTCATGAATCAAATGGACATAACAGACATTTACAGAACCTTACACCCAAACACAAAAGAATTTACCTTCTTCTCAGTACCTCTTGGAACCTTCTCCAAAATAGACCACATAGTTGGTCACAAAGCAAGCCTCAACAGATACAAGAAGATTGAAATAATCCCTTGTATCCTGTCTGATCACCATGGAATAAAGCTGGACCTCAATAACAACAGAAATAGCAAAAAGCCTACAAATACATGGAAACTGAACAACTTGCTACTAAAAGACAGCTGGGTCAGGGAAGAAATAAAGAAAGAAATTAAAATTTTCCTAGCACTCAATGAAAATGAAGACACAACATACCCAACTTGTGGGACACAATGAAGGCAGTGCTAAGAGGAAAGTTCATAGCACTAAGTGCCTTCAAGAAGAAATTCGAGACAGCTCATTAAAGCAACTTAATGGCTCACTTAAAAACCCTAGAAAAAGAAGACGCAGACACACCAAGAAGGAGCAGACAGCTGGAAATAATCAAACTCAGGGCTGAAATCAATCAATTAGAAACAAGTAAAACAATTCAAAGAATCAATGAAACCAAGAGCTGGTTCTTTGACAAAATCAACAAAATAGACAAACCCTTAGCCAAACTAACTAAAAGGCAGTGAGACACCATACAAATGAAAAAATCCGAAATGAAAAGGGGGACATAACTACAGACACTGACGAAATCTAAGCAATAATTAGAAATTACTTCAAAAGTCTATACACAACAAAATTTGAAAATTTAAATGAAATGGACAATTTTCTTGATCGATTCCACTTACCAAAGCTAAATCAGGACCAGGTAAATCAATTAAATAGTCCTATATCCCCCAAGAAAATAGAAGCAGTCATTGAAAGTCTCCTATCCTAAAAAACCCAGGACCTGATGGTTTCAGCGCAGAATTCTACCAGATATTCAAAAAAGAGCTAACTCCAGTTCTCTTCAAACTATTCCACAAAATAGAAACAGAAGGAACATTACCACACACATCCTATGAAGCCACTGTCACCTTGTTACCCAAACCTCACAAAGACCCAACAAAAAAGAGAACTTCAAGCCAATCTCCCTTATGAACAATGATGCAAAAATACTCAACAAAATACTCGCAAACCGAATACAAGAACACATCAAAGATATCGTCCACCATGACCAAGTAGGCTTCATCTCAGGTATGCAGGGGTGGTTCAATATACGGAAATCCATCAATATGATCCACCATATTAACAAACTGAAAGAAAAAAACCACTTGATAATCTCCCTAGTGCTGAAAAAGCATTTGACAAAATCCAACAACCATTCATATTTAAAGTATTAGAGAGATCAGGGATACAAGGCACATATCTAAACATAGTAAAGGCAATATACCGCAAACCTATAGCCAACATCAAACTGAACGGAGAGAAACTTAACGCAATCCGACTGAAATCAGGGACAAGACAAGGCTGCTCACTCTCTCCATATCTCTTCAACATAGTTCTGGAAGTCCTGGCTAGAGCAATAAGACAGTTGAAGGAGATCAAGGGAATACAAATTGGAAAGGAAGAAGTCAAATTATCACTATTTGCAGATGATATGATAGTATACGTGAGTGACCCCAAAAACTCTACCAGGGAACTCCTACAGCTGATAAACACCTTCAGCAAAGTGGCCGGATACAAAATTAACTCAAAAAAAAAATCAGTAGCCCTCCTGCAGGGGTGGGGACACACAGTAGCTGGACACTCTTGGTCTTGCAGAGCTGAGCGCTACCCCGCCCTCCCAGGGCTGGGCTGGGAGGGACTGGCCCCCTTCCCCCCCAAGCCAGGCTAGGGGTGTGGTGCAGGGAGAGCCCTGCCGCAGTGAGCTGGCTGAGCTGGCCTCAGGGAAGGCTTTGGGAACTGTTGGCTGAGCCTTCAGAGTTTCCACCCGCCACCGGCCCTGTGTCTGTATGTTTGGAGTCTGCTGGGGTGCCATGGTGACAGCCCATAAACCTGCCCCACGCACAAAAGACAAAAGGGCTGAGAAAGAAATTAGGGAAACAACACCCTTCACAATAGCCACAAACGACATAAGGTACCTTGGAGTAATGCTAATCAAGGAAGTCAAAGACTTGTATGAAAAAAATTTCAAGTCTCTGAAGAAAGAATTAGAAGAAGATATAAGAAGATGGAAAGATCTCCCATGCTCATGGCTTGACAGGATTAACATAGTAAAAAATGTCCATCTTACCAAAAGCAATTTACAGATTCAATGCAATTCCCATCAAATTATCAACACAATTCTTTACAGACCTGGAAAGAAAAATTCTCAACTTCATATGGAATAACAAGAAACCCAGAATTGCTAAAACAATCCTCTACAATAAAAGATCTTCTGGAGGTTTCTCCATCCCTGATCTTAAGTTGTACTATAGAGCAACAGTTTTAAAACCTGAATGGTACTGGCATAGAAACAGAATGGTGGATCAATGGAACCAATCAGAAGACCCAGAAATAAACCCACACACTTATGGACACCTGATCTTTGACCAAGACGCCAAAACCATACAATGGAAAAAAGATAGCATCTTCAACAAATGGCGCTGGTCCAACTGGATGTCTACATGTAGAAAAATGAAAATAGATCCATACTAATCACCCTGCACAAAACTGAAGTCCAAGTGGATCAAAGACCTCAACAGAAAACCAGATACATTAAATCGGTTAGAAAAAAATGTGAGGAATAACCTAGAACTCATTGGTACAGGAGAAAACTTCCTGAACAGAACACCAACAGCACAGGCTCTAAGAGCAACAATCAATAAATGGGACCTCATGAAACTGAAAAGCTTCTGCAAAGCAAAGGACTCCGTCATCAAAGCAAAGCAACTGAAAAGCTTCTGTAAAGCAAGGACACCCTCATCAAAACAAAGCGACTGCCTACAGATTGGGAAAGAATCTTCACCAACCCTTTATCTAACAGAGGACTCATATCCAGTATATATAAAGAACTAAAGAAGCTGAAAAGGAGCATACCAAGTAATCCACTTAAAAAATGGGGAACAGAGCTAAACAGAGAATTCTCTGTAGAGGAATACCAAATGGTAGAGAAGCACTTAAAGAAATGCTCAACCTCACTAGCCATTAGGTAAATGCAAATCAAAACAACACTGAGATTTCACCTTACACCCATGAGAATGGCTAAGATCAAAAACTCAAGTGACAACACATACTGGAGAGGTTGTGGAGAAAGGGGAACCCTTTTCCACTGCTGGTGGGAATGTAAACTTGTACAACCACTCTGGAAATCAATCTGGCGCTTTCTCAGACAACTAGGAATAGCACTTCCTCAAGATCCAGCCATACCACTACTGGGCATATATCCAAAAGAGGCTCAAGTACACAAAAAGGACATTTGCTCAACCACGTTTGTAGCAGCTTTATTTGTAATAGCCAGAAGCTGGAAACAACCCAGATGCCCCTCAACTGAAGAATGGATGCAGAAATTGTGGTACATCTACACAATGGAGTATTACTCAGCAATGAAAAATAAGGAAATCATGAAATTTGCAGGTAAATGGTGGGATCTGGAAAGGATCATCCTGAGTGAGTTGTCCCAGAAGAAAAAAGACACACATGGTATATACTCACTCATATAGACATACAACATAGGACAAACCCACTAAAACCTGTGCATCTAAAGAAACTAAGCAAGAGAGAGGACCCTAACTAAAACGTCCAATCCCCATCCAGAAAGGCAAAGAGGATGGACATCCGAAGAAGAAAACAGAAAACAACCTAGGAACCTACCACAGAGGGCCTCTGAAAGCCTCTGCCCTACAGACTATCAAAGCAGATGCTGAGCCTGATGGGCAACTGTTGGGCAGAGTGAATGGAATTTTTTGTAAGAACTGAGAAATGGTAAGAGCTGGAAAGGACAGGGTCTCCACAAGGAGAGCAACAGAACAAGAAAATTTGAACACAGGGAACTTCCCAGAGACTCATACTCAAACCAAGGACTATTCATGGAGAAAACCCAGAACCCCTGCACAGATGTAGCCCATGACAGTTCAGTGTCCAAGTGGGTTACATAGTAATGTGAAGAGGGACTGCCTCTGACATAATCTGATTGGCCTGCTCTTTGATCACCTCCCCCTGGGGGGGAGCAGCCTTACCAGGCCATAGTAGAAGACAATGCAGCCACTTTTGATGTGAACTGATAGACTAAGATCAGAAAGGAGAGGAGAACCTCCCCTATCAGTGGACTTGGGGAGTGGCATGCAAGCAGAGGGAGGAGAGAGGGTGGGATTGGGAGGGGAGGAGGGAGGGGCTTATGGGGGGCTGCAGAATGAATAAAGTGTAATTGATGAAAAATTTAAAAACAAAAGGGAAAAAATAATTTAAGAACCTTAAATGACTTTCAAAAGTGGAGGAAAACATGGAGTTAGTCAATTGGCATGGAGCATGTCTCGCCCCTGGGGGCAATGGTCTCCTGAACCTACTCAGACCTCAGACACCACCACTGCTAGTTCTAGAACTGATGCAGGATATTCCAACGAGGGGGTTAAGGCTTCTCATAATATTTCCTATAAGCCCACACCTGTTTGTTTATATCCCCCATTTTTATTCATTATTAGCCAGATAGAGCCAAATAATTGTGGAAATGATACTTGCTTTTTGCCCAATGCTGGAATGCTAGTAAATTTAGGTATGCCCTGGTTACTCACATGCCTTGCTGGGTCCCTGTGCCCATTGATGCCCCTCAGGCTATGACTCTCTTCAGACAGAAAAGGGATCTTGGAATTACAGCCGCCATTGTTACTGCCATCTCATTGGCGGCTATTGGAGCTACCACCAGGGCATTAGCCATGAGTCATACTGGGCAGACTGCTCAGACCCTGAATAATCATTTAGCCAATGTAGCTCATGCCTTAGTTGTACAAAAGGGAATTAATGCTCAACTAAAAGGAAGCTTGATGGTGTTCAATCAGAGGATTGACCTCGTGCAGGAGCAAATTTATACCCTATGGCAAATCGCTCAACTTGGCTGTCAATGAAAATATGCTGGACTTTAAGTCACTAGCATATAACATGAGAATTTTTCCTGTGCTGCAAATCTGTCTAAACAATTGTCGAGCTATATTTTAAGTAATTGGACTGGAGAATTTGATACTACGATGGAGCAGCTGAGAGTGGCCATTGTCACAGTAAATTCTCCCAGAGTGGACGCAGGACTAGCCACAGGATTATCATCATGGATTGCTGCAGCCATGAATCATCTGAAGGAACAGGCGGGCATGGGAGTGTTAGCAGGCCTTCTGGTGTTGGTCTCCTTGGTTTGCCTGTGGTATATATGCAAGATTAGAGTCTCACAACAGCATAATGCAGCCATGACCATTCAGGCCTTTACAGCCATTGAAGCAGAACAGTCTCCCCAATCATGGTTGGCTACCATAAAAAGCTAAAATGTTATGCTCAGGATGCGAGGCTAAGCACTGCACTCAGGGTCAGCCGCTTTTGGCCCAGAGAAGAGCATGTCTGATTGCATGTGGGTTGATGCCCCAGGTCCCGCCTCTGAGAAAAAGGTATCAGACGGGTCTGATGCCCTTTGGGTGGATGACACCTAAATGAACATCAGTACAAAGTCCCAATTTATTTCTAATATCAGAGATCAGACCTCTACTCTTGCCTGATGTGTCTAAAACAAAAAGGGGGAACTGCAGAGAGCTGTGTAATGCCAAGCTCTCTGCAGTTTCCGTCTTCCACCTTCTCGATGGTGAGTGCTCTCTGTCACGAACACGTCCACATTTGGCTAAGGCCAAGGATCTGGCTTGCTTCCATGTATGTGTACCTATCTGCATTGCCCACATGGCACGCTGGGGTTGGCTACCCAGAGGCTATTTAAGTTGTGGGCTGGCTTTCCCCAGGGTCAGATGATTGTTCAAGGTTCCTGAATAAACTGCATTGAAAAAAAAAAAAAGAAAAGAAAATTGTCCATTTCATTTAGGTTTTTAAATTTTGTGGAAGTAAGTCCTAATGATTGTTTGGATTTCCCAGTGTCTGTAGTTATCTTCCCCTTTTCATTTCTGATTTGTTGATTAGGATGTTGTCTCTCTGTGTTTTAGATAGCTTGGTTGAGTGTTTGTCTATCTTGTTGATTTTCTCATAGAACCAGCTCTTGGTTTCATTGATTATTTGAATTGTTTTATTTGCTTTTAATTGATTTATTTCAGCCCTGAGTTTGATTATTTCCAGCTGTCTACTCCTCTTTGTTGTGTCTGCTTCTTTTTTTTTCCTAGGGATTTTAGGTGAGCCATTAAGTTGCTTGAATGAGCTGTCTCTAATTTCTTCTTGAAGGCACTTATTTCTATGAACTTTTCTCTTAGACACAATGAACTTCCTTCATTGGGTCCCATAAGTTTGGGTATGTTGTGTCTTCATTTTCATTGATTTGTAGGAATACTTTAATTTCTTTATTTCTTCCCTGACCCAGCTGTCATTAAATAGCAAGTTGTTCAGTTTCCATGTGTGTGTAGGGTTTTTGCTATTTCTGTTGTTGTTGAGGTCCAGCTTTATTCCATGGTGATTAGACAGGACACAAGGTATTATTTCAATCTTCTTGTATCTGTTGAAGCTTGCTTTGTGACCAACTCTATGGTCTATCTTAGAGAAGGTTCCATGAGGTGGTGAGAAGTAAGGATCTGTAAATGTCTGTTAGGTCCATTTGATTCATGACCTCTGTTAGAAACATTGTTTCTTTGTTTAATTTCTGTTTTGTTGACATGTCCTTTGTTGGAAGTGAGGTATTGAAGTTTCCCACTATTAATGTGTGTGGATCTATGCGTGGTTTAAGTTTTATCAATGTTTCTTTTACAAATGTGGGTGCCCTTGTATTTGGGGCATAGATGTTCAGGATTGTGATGTCTTCCTGGTGGAATTTTCCCTTGCTAAATATGAACTGTCCTTCCCCATCTCTTTTGATGAATTTTGGTTGAAAGTCTATTTTATCAGATATTAGAATGGCTAGTCCTGCTTGCTTCTTGGTCCATTTGCTTGGAAAGTTGTCTTTCAACCCTTTACCCTTTATCTATCAAAGATAGATAGGTAATATCTATCTTTGTGACTTAGGTGTGTTTCTTGTATGCAACAGATTGCTGGGTTTTATTTATGCATCCATTCTGTTAGTCTGTGTTTTTTTAAAAATTTTTAATTTTTTATTTAACTTGTATTAATTACACTTTATTTACTTTGTATCACCCCATAAACCCCTTCCTCCTCCCCTCCTGATCCCACCCTCCCTCCTCCTTCTTCACGAATGCTATTCCCCAAGTCCACTGATAGGGGAGGTACTCCTCTCCTTCTTTCTGATCTTACTCTATCAGTCCTCATCAGAAGTGGCTACATTGTCACTTCTGTGGCCTGGTAAGGCTGCTCCCCCCTCAGGGGGAGGAGATCAAAAGCAGGCCAATTATATTATGACAGAGAATTGAGTCCAATGATGTTGAGAGAGATTAATGACCAGTGACTGTTATATCCTTTGATTTTGATGTTGGCTGTGGTCATAAGGTTGTGTGCTTGGTTGCTTTTTATTTTACTGTAATGAGGTTAATTATTTCCTGTGTTTTCTTGAAAGTAGCTAGTTTTCTTGGGTTTTATTTTTCCTTCTAGTTTCTTTTGTAACACTGGATTTGTGTGTAGGTATTGCTGAAATTTGTATATGTCATATACAAATAGCTTGTTTTCTCTGTGTATGAGGACTGAGCGTTTTGCTGGGTATAGTAATCTGGGCTGACATCTGTGTTCTCTTAGTGTCTGTATGATATCTGTATTAATGCCTTCTGGCATTAATAGTCTCTGTTGAAAAGTCAGGTGTGAGTCTGATGTGTTTGCCATTATATGTTACTTGGTCTTTTTCCCTTGCAGCTTTTAGTATTTTTTCTTTGTTCTGTACACTTACTGTTTTGATTATTATGTGGCAGGAGGATTTTCTTTTCTGGTCTAATTTATTGGGTATTCTGTATGCCTCTTGTATTCTTATTGGCCTCTCCTTTAACTTGGGGAAATTTTCAATGATTTTGTTGAAAATATTTTCTGGGCCTTGGTGCAGGGAATCTTCTTTTTCCTCTATTCCTATTATTCTTAGGTTTTGTCTTTTTATGTTGTTTTGAATTTCTTGGATGGTTTGTGTCAGGAATTTTTTAGATTTAACACTTTCTTTGACAGATACATCGATTTCTTCCATTGTATCTTCCACATCTGAAATTCTTTTTCCATCTCTTGTAGTCTATTGGTTACGATTACTTCTGTAGTTCCTGTTTTCTTCCCTAAGTTCTTTCTCTCCACCATTTCCTCCATTTTTGCTTTCTTTAATTTTTCCAATTCTATGTTCACATCTTGAGACCTTTTGTTGATTTCCTTCACCTGTCTGACTGTATTTTCCTGTTTTTCTTTCAATTCTTTCAGCTGTTAGTTTGTACAATCCTCTGTTTCTTTTAGTTCTTTCAGTGATTTAAGTATTTCCTCTCTAAAGGCCACAAACTGTTTGGCTGCAACTTCCTGTATTTCTTTACAGATGGCCATAATCTCTTTGTTTTTATCTTCCTCTATTTATTTATGGATGGACATAATCTGTTTGAGTTTATCTTCCTCTAGGTCTTTATGCATTTTATTTCTTTCCTCTGTTATCCTCTTCATGAACATAGATGTTAGGTCATCTTGAATTTCAATTATGATGTGGTGTCCAGGGCTATTTGCCCCTGGATAACTGTTCTCTGGAGATGCCATATTGCTCTATCTTTTGTTGGTTGAGCTTTTATGCTGGCCTCTACCCATTGGGCTATCTTAATTGTTTGGAGTTAATTTCTGGTAGTTCCTGGAATTCTGTGGTGGAGAGAATCCCCTTGGCAGGAAGATGCTTTTTTTCTGAAAGAAGCCTTCTAAGCTTTTTGGGAATGGATGGCCAGTGTTTTTCAGGAGTTGCCACTGCTCACCTCAGGCATGGAGAACTGAGTGATAACTGTGGTCCTTGTTAGTCTAGAGGGCTCTCCTCTCACTCAGAGAAGTCCTGAAGACAGCTGCCCTGCCTCTGGGTTTTTTGTAAATTTATTGATCTGCTGCTGTATGTCCTGTGGTTGGGTCAATTTTGTTACGGATACCTGGCTGCCCCTTGGAGCAGTATCTGGGGGTTGATCTCTGAGATTCCCGGCTTCTGTACATCTGAGGTTGGGGCTCTGTGCCCCAGTACCCAAGCAGTAATTGTGATGGTTGAGTACTGCTCTCCTGGTAACAGCAGGCTCTCTGGTGCACAGCAGGTCCCTGGGTTGGGCTGGTCTGCTGGACCTTTTCCAGTGATATACTGGGTGGCCTAAGTCTATCTCCTTTGGTTAATTCCCTATGAGGATTTCTCCCTTACAGTGACTCACAATCTCTGGTGCCCTGGGGCACACAGCTCTGTCTCTGCTGGAGAGCTGGGCGTGCACGCAGCAACTGTGCTTGTGGCTGGAGCCCAGTTCAGTGATATTGGCTTGTACTTGCCAGTCTGAGAGACTTTTTTCAGGGAAAGACTGGATGACCCAAGTCAGTACCGTTTCTTTGCTTCCCTGTGGGGTTTTCTTGCAACTGGGACTTCCAGTCTCTGGTGGGTTTTGTGCCCACTGGTCAGCTTGGGAAGGTGATCAGGACAGGCAGACATGCGGTTCTGGTCTGGTGCCTGCAGGACCCATGATCTCTTCTGGTTCTGGATGGTGACCTGAGAGTGAATCTGATTCCAACACCTGGGGGTTTCCTCTCACCTGGGAAACATGATTGCTGTTGTTTTAGGGCCCAGAGTTCAGTCTCTTGATCGCTGTATGGAAAATGTTATCCTGCTCCTCAGATACAGTGTTCTCCTGGCGCCTCCAACTTGTCCCCACAACTTCTTTTTTTATATATATATTTTTATTTTTTATATTAATTATAGTTTATTTACTTTTGTGTCCCAGCTTTAGCCCCCTCCCTCATTTCTTCCCAATCCCACCTTCCCTCCATCCTCTTCTCCTTGGATTATTCAACCATTCTACCTCCTCCTGACTTTATTACAGATGGTTGTGAACCACCTAATGTGGGTGCTGGAAGCCAAACTCACAACCTCTGCAAGAGCAGCAATTACTCTTAATTACTGTGTTACCTCTCCAGTTCCTGGGATGATCTTTTAATATATCTTCTAACAGTTATTCAGTGTACTATATTGCCTCCTGTGCTGTTCTGCTAGAGGAAAAGTATTCAATGGGAGGCAGATAGAAGCTTGTAGTACATTGAAACTGACTTTGGATATTCTTAGTGTTACAAATACATATATATTTTGTTTATTTGTTTTGGTTTGCTTTTTAGATAAAAAGTTTCACTGTTATACAGTTATGGCTGTCCTGGAACTATGCCTCTGTTGGTAACTGGATTAAAAGCATGTTCCACTGCACCCAGAGACAAGCCTATCTTAAAACAAACCTATCTTAAACCCATCTAAAAGTTTTAGAGACTAGAGGTGTAACAGTACTCAGTGGTAGTATGTGCTTAGCATGTACTAGGCCCTAGGTGTAATACCCAGCAGCAGTAAACATGGTTTTCTATTAATTTTCCTGTGATCTGGTTATTCCTTTCCTACTTTTGCACCAAAGAGAATAAAGCATATATCTCCACAGACTGGGAAGCAGTTAAGAGCACTTGCTATTCTTGCAGAGGACTGGGGCTTGGTTCTCAACACCTATATGAAGGTTCAAAACTGTCTGTAACTCCAGTTTCAGGGGTTCTGGTACCCTGCTCAGGCCTCCATGATCATTGCATACACATGATACACATACCTACATTTAGGCAAAGTGCTCGTACACATAAAATTAAATGGAAAAACAAACATAAAGGCTGGCAGGATGATGATGCAGTGGTTATAGGTGTTTGTCACCAAGCTTGATATCCTGAGCTTGATTCCTAGCACCCACATAGTGGGTGGAAGAAACCAACTCCTGAAGGTGATATCTCTCATCTCCACATACCTTTACATGCCCATACAAAATAAACAAAAATAAGTCCACAAGTGGATGTGGTAGCTCACACCTGTAAGAGTAGCACTTGAAAGATGCCAATCAGTGCTCTGTGATGAGACTTTGTTTCAAAAATACACAACCCACTTGAGCTTTTTAGTTCAGTGATAAGATGCTTACCTAATAACTAACATAGGGCTAGAAGAGTTTGCGCAGGGGTAAAGAGTACTGTCTGCTCTTTGCAAGGTCCTGAGTTCAATTCCCAGCAACCATCTATAATGCCTTCTTCTGCTGGGCAGGCATTCATGTACTCAGAACACTGTATGTATAGTAAATAAATAAATCCTTCCAAAAAATAAGGAGGAGGAGGAGGAGGAGGAGGAGGAGGAGGAGGAGGAGGAGGAGGAGGAGAAGAAGAAGAAGAAGAAGAAGAAGAAGAAGAAGAAGAAGAAGAAGAAGAAGAAGAAGAGGAAGAAGAAGAAAGTCTGGAGAGATGGCTCAAGGTTAAGAAAACTGGTTGTTCTTCCAAAGATCCTGAGTTAAATTGCCAGCAATGACATGGTGACTCATAACCATCTATAGCGTGTTCTGTTACCCTCTTCTGGTTCATGGGTACACATGCTGGAAGAATTCTAGATGATTAAAGAAAAAATAAAACATACATACACACAGGCACAAATAAAACAAAAAGAAATGGGCACAAGCTTTTTTTAAAATTTTTATTTTTCTTATTAGTTACATTTTGTTAACTCTGTATCCCCGCTGTATCCTGCTCCCTCACTCCCTCCCCAATCCCACTCTCCCTCCCTCATCTTCTCCCTGCCCCTTTTCAAGTCGACTGATAGGGGAGGACTTCCTCCGCTTTCATATGACTCTGTTTTGTCAGGTATCTTCAAGACTGGCTGCAAAGTCCTCCTCTGTGGCCTAACAGTACTGCTCCTCCCTTGGGAGGTGGGGAGGTCAAAGAGCCTGCTATTGAGTACCTCTTAGAAATAGTCCTTTTTCCTCTTACTATAGGAAACCAATTGGTTACTGAGCTACCATGGGTCACATCTGAGCAGAGGTTCTAGGTTACATCCACTCATGGTCTTTGATTGAGTGTCCATGTCAGAAAAGACCCTGTGCCCAGATATGTTTGGTCCTTGTGAGCTCCTATCCTTTCCACATTAAATTCCCCTTCTTTCATATCATTCCCTGTACTCTGCCAAAGGTTTGGTTATGAGTCTTTGTATCTATGTTGAAACACTGCTACGTAGAGTCTTTCAGATGCCTTCTGTGGTAGACTCCTGTCATACATTCAATGCATATCCCATCTGTCTTTCTAAATGAGGATTGATCATCTTACCCCATGTCCACTTTCTTGATTATCTTCTTTAGGTGTATAGATTTCATTACGTTTATCATATCTATATAAGTGAGGTCTATATAAGTGAGTATATTCCATGATTGTCTTTTTCCTTCTGGGACACTTCACTCTGAATGATCTTTTCTAGATCCCACCATTTGCCTGCAAATTTCATGGTTTCCTCCTTTTTGATTGCTGAGTAGTATTCCATTGTGTAGAAATACCACAATTTCTGTTCCCATTCCTTCGTTGATGGACATGTGGGTTGTTTCCAGGTTCTGGCTATTACAAATAAAGCTGCTATAAACATGGTTGAGCAAGTATCCCTTTTGTGTACTTGAGCAAACTTTGGGTATATACCTAGCAATGGTATAGCTGGGTCTTGAGGAAGCACTATTCCTAATTGTCTGAGAAAGCACCAGATTGACTTCCAAAGTGGTTGTACCAGTTTACATTCCCACCAGCAATGGAGGAGGGTTCCCCTTTCTCCACAAGCTCTCAAGCATGTGTTGTCACTTGAGTTTTTCATCTTGGCCATTCTGATGGGTGTAAGGTGAAAACTCAAGGTCGTTTTGATTTGCATTTCCCTAATGGCTAATAAGGTTGAGCATTTCTTTAAGTGTTTCTCTGACATTCTATATTCCTCTCCAGAGAATTCTCTGTTTAGCTTGGTTCCCCATTTCTTAATTGGATTGCTTGGTTTGTTGCTTTTCAGCTTCTTTAGTTCTTTATATATATTGGATATTAGCTCTCTGTCAGATAAAGGGTTGGTGAAGATTCTTTCCCAGTCTCTAGGCAATCGTTTGGTTTTGATAATGGTGTCCTTTGCTCTATGGAAGCTTTTCAGTTTCATGAGGTCCCATTTATTGATTGTTGCTCTTAGAGATTGTGCTGTTGGAGTTCTGTTCAGGAAGTTGTTTCCTGTGCCAATGAGTTCTAGGCTGTTCCCCACTTTTTCTTCTAACCAGTTTAGCATATTTGGTTTTATGTTGAGGTCTTTGATCCACTCAGACTTTAGATTTATGCAGGGTGATTAATGTGGATCTATTTTCATTTTTCTGCATGTAGACAGCCAGTTAGACCAGCACCCTCTGTTAAAGATGCTATCTTTTTTCTATTGAATGGTTTTGGCTGCTTTGTCAAAAAGCAAGTATTCGTAGGTGTGTGGGTTTATTTCTGGGTCTTCTGTTCAGTTCCATTGATCCTCCTTTCTGTTTCTATGTCAATACCATGCAACTTTTATTACTATTGCTCTATAGTACAGGTTGAGATCAGGGATGCAGATATCTCCAGATGATCTGTTGTTGTACAGGATTGTTTTGGTGTTTCTGGGTTTTTTGATTCTCCAGATGAAACTGGGAATCTTTTTTTCAAGGTCTGAAAAGAATTGAGTTGTTATTTTGATGGGAATTGCATTG
The DNA here is from genome assembly GCF_030254825.1 of Meriones unguiculatus. NCBI lineage: Eukaryota > Metazoa > Chordata > Mammalia > Rodentia > Muridae > Meriones > Meriones unguiculatus. The sequence goes on along the minus strand of NW_026843712.1, from coordinate 1,464,598 downwards.
AATCTGTAGATTGCTTTTGGCAGGATGGCCATTTTGTCAATGTTAATCCTACCAATCCAAGCACATGGGAGATCTTTCCATCTTCTGAGATCATCTTCAATTTCTTTCTTCAGAGACTTGAAGTTTTTCTCAAACAGGTCTTTCACTTGTTTGGTTGGTGTCACCCCAAAGGACTTTATGTGATTATTGGCTATTGTGAAGGGTGTTGTTTCCCTAATTTCTTTCTCAGCCTTTTTGTCTTTGGTATACAAGAGGGATTCTGATTTTTTTTTTTTTGAGATGATTTTGTATCCAGCCACTTTGCTGAAGGTGTTTATCAGATGAAGGAGTTCTCTGGTTGAAATTTTGGAGTTACTCATGTATACTATCATATTGTCTGTGAATAGTGACACTTTGACCTCTTCCTTTCAGATTTGTATCCCCTTGATCTCCTTTAGTTGTCTTATTGCTCTGGCTAGGACTTCCAGTACTATGTTGAAGAGATATGGAGAGAGTGGGCAGCCTTGTCTTGTCCCTGATTTCAGTGCGATTGATTTAAGTTTCTCTCCATTGAGTTTGATGTTGGCTGTTGGCTTGCTGTATATTGCCTTTACTACATTTAAGTATGTGCCTTGTATCCCTGATCTCTCCAAGACTTTAAAAATGAATGGATGTTGGACTTTGTCAAATGCTTTTTCGGCATCCAAGGAGATGATCATGTGGTTTTCGCCTTCAGTTTGTTTATGTGGTGGATTACATTGATGGATTTCCATATGTTGAACCACCCTTGCATACCTGGGATTAAGCCTACTTGGTCATGTTGGATGAAATCTTTGATGTGTTCTTGGATTCAGTTTGCAAGTATTTTATTGAGTATTTTTGGATCAATATTCATAGGAGAGATAGGTCTGAAATTCTGTTTCTTTGTTGGGTCTTTGTGTGGTTTAGGTATTAAGGTGACTGTGGCTTAATAGAATGAGTTTGGTAATGTTCCTTCTGTTTCTGTTTTGTGGAATAGTTTGAGTAGAATTGGTATTAGCACTTCTTTGCCAGTCTGGTAGAATTCTGCGCTGAAACCATCTGGCCCAGGGCTTTTTTTTTTGGAGGGGAGACTATTAATGACTGCTTCAATTTCCTTGGGGGATATAGGGCTATTCAGTCTTTCTACCTGATCTTGACTTAATGTTGGTAGAAGGAATCTATCAAGAAAATTATCCATTTTGTTTAGATTTTCAAATTTTGTGGCATATAGGCTTGTAGTATGACCTAATGATTGTCTGGATTTCCTCAGTGTCTGTAGTTATGTCCCTCTTTTCATTTCTGATTTTGCTGATTTGGATAGATTCTCTCTGCCGTTTAGTTAGCCTGGCTAAGGGTTTGTCTATCTTGTCGATTTTCTCAAAGAACCAGCTTTTTGTTTTTTTGATTCTTTGAATAGTTTTATTTGTTTCTAATTGGTTGATTTCAGCCCTGAGTTTGATTATTTCCAGTCTTCTGCTCTTCTTGGGTGTATCTGCTTCTTTCTTTTTTAGAGTTTTCAGTTGGGCCATTAAGTTACTTGTATGTGATGTTACAAATTTCTTCTTGAAGGCACTTAGTGCTATAAATTTTCCTCTGAGCACTGCTTTCAATATGTTCCATAAATTTGGGTATGCTGTGCCTTCATTTTCATTGAATTCTAGGAAGTCTTTAATTTCTTTCTTTATTTCTTCCTTAACCCAGCTGTCATTGAGTAGCAAGTTGTTCAGTTTCCATGTGCTTTTAGGCTTTTTTTCTAATTCCATTCTTGTTGAGGTCCAGCTTTAGTCCATGGTGGTCAGATAGAATACAGGGGTTTATTTCAATCTTCTTGTATCTGTTGAGGCTTGCTTTGTGACTAACTATATGGTCTATTTTGGAGAAGGTTCCATGAGGTGCTGAAAAGAAGGTACACTCTCTTGTGTTTGGGTGGAAAGTTCTGTAGACATCTATTAGGTCCATTTGATTTAGGACCTCTGTAAGTGCCTTTATTTCCTTATTAGGCTTCTGTCTAAATGATCTGTCCCTTGGTGAAAGTGGGATGTTGGAGTCTCCCACTATTAAGGTGTTGGGATCAATGTGTGATTTAAGCTTTACTAATGTTTCATTTACTAATGTAGGTGCTCTTGCATTGGGGCATAGATGTTCAGAATTGTGATATCCTTTTGGTGGATTTTCCCTTTGATGTGAATGTAGTGACCCTCCACATCTTTTTTGATTAATTTTGGATGAAAGTCTATTTTATGAAATATTAGTATAGCTACTCCAAGCTCGTTTTTTTGGGTCCATTTGCTTGAAAAACATTTTTCCAGCCCTTTACTCTGATGTAGTATGTATCTTTGTTGCAGAGGTGTGTTTCTTGGATACAGCAGAATGTTGGATCCTTTTTCTGTACCCATTCTGTTAATCTGTGTCTTTTTATTGGAAAGTTGGGTCCATTGATTTTGATAGATAATAGTAATCAATGAAAGTTAGTTCCTTTTATATTGGAGTCAGTGGTCTTACTGTGTTTCATTTCTTGTTTTCTTTTAATTTTTGTTGGGATATTATCTGTATTCTATGTTTTCTTGGGTGAAGTTATTTTCATTGGATTGGAGTTTTCCTTCTAGTATCTTCTGTAGGGCTGGTTTGCTGTTCACACATTGCTTAAATTTAGTTTTGTCATGGAATGTTTTGTTTTCTCCATCTATGTTGATTGAAAGCTTTGCAGGGTATAGCAGTTTTGGTTGGCATCTGTGGTCTCTTAGAGTCTGCATGACACCTGCCCAGGCCCTTCTGTCTTTCATATTTTCTGCTGAGAAGTCCATTGTGATTTTGATAGGTTTATATGTTATTTGTCCTTTTTTCTCTTGCTGCTTTTAATATTTGACTATGATATGGTATGAGGAGTTTCTTTTCCGGTCAAGTCTATTTTGTGTTCTGTAGGCTTCTTGTATGTTTGTGGACATCTCTTTTTTTAGGTTGGGAAAATTTTCCTCTATTATTTTCTTGAAAGTATTTTCTGGACCTTGAAGCTGGAATCCTCTTCTTCATCAATTCCTGTTATTCCTAGATTTTTGCCTTTTCATGGGGTTCTTGAGTTCTTGGATGTTTTGTATTTGAGATTTTTCCAATTTTACTTTTCTTTGAGAGAAATATCAATTTCTGTGAGTGTATCTTCAGCACCCGAGAGATTCTCTCTTCCATCTCTTGTATTCTATTAGTGATGCTTACCTTTGTGGTTCCTTCTCTTTTCTCTAAGTTCTCCATCTCCAGGATTTTCTCTGTTTGTGTTTTCCTTATTGACTCTAATTCTCTTTTCCTGCTTTGTAACATTTCCTTCCTCTGTCTGAAAGTGGATTCCTGTGTCTCCAAAATGGTCTCTATATTTTTGTTTGTTTTCTCTCTATGTACCACTATTTGTGCCTCCATTTGTTTGGCTATATTTGCCTGTGTTTCTTTGAGTGCTTCATTCCCTTCCTGTTTCTTTGCTTCATTTTAGGAGGCCAAATATTTGAGAGCTTTGTTTGTTTCCTCTTTAACTGTATCTGTATGGCTTTCTCTCTGAGAGATTTGTTTGTTTGCTCGTTTTGTGCTTCTAATAACTGCATAATTATAGCTTTAAAGTCATTTTCTTGTGTTTCCAATGCATTGGAGTATCCATTAATTTGGGGGGTTGCAGGTGAAGCCATGATGTCTTGATTTGTGTTGGGTGTGTTCTTTTGCTGACCCCTGGCCATTTGGTTATCACTAGTATTCACTGTTAATTCCTGCAGATAAGACCAGTCTCTCTCTGGTGTATGGAGAATTCTTCAGGAAAATGAGAGAGGTGCAGTGATTTCAGTGTGCATTGGTGATTCAGCTGTACCTGTGGGAGGAAAGTCTGCAGATGCAGAAGGGAAAGTGCAGGTAGTGAGTGAGTGTGCGTGTGTGTAGAAGTGTGTCCTGAGGGACAAGGTGTTAAAGAATGTAGAAGCCTTCAGTATGTGAGAGGGATGCATTGCAGGCACTGAAGGAGTTGGAGGCGCTTAAGAAATCAGAAGCGCTGTTGATGTTTGCCGATGCATCGTTTTTGCAGGTTTGTTGGGCTTTGGTGGCTATTCAGCTGGGTATCTGCCACTGAAGGGTTTGGTGGCAGTCAGTGGATGGGTGGCCCTGTGGAATCAGTGCTGCCACTTGCAGACTTGGGATCTGGGAAGGACTGTGGATCTGAGTCTCTGTGGCAGGCACTCGTTGGGCATGCACTCTAGCGGGGTGTGAATTTCCGGAGGTGTGTGCACTCTTTGGGGTGGGTTTTCAGGAGGCAGGATTTCTGGGCGGGTGGAGGCATGTGCTCTGCTGGGCGGAGTCTCTGGTGAGCTCCACATGGCGGGATCTCCAGTGGGGGTTGGGGGGTTGGTCCGAGGGTCAGGAGCTCAGCAAGAGGGCACTTGGCGGGGTTGGGACTCCTCAGACATGTGCTCGGAGTGATGGTGTTCAGCCGGCGGATATAGCTGTCTGCCATGACTGAGGTGCCAGAAGCCCTGCCTCTGCTGTCTTTGCACTGAGCTTTGCACTCACTCACTGGTGCTGTGAGGAGGAGGGAGGCCCAGTCAGGGGAACCGCCCCACTCCGTTCCCAGAGAAGTATGGGATCTGAATCTACAAGTGCTCCTCACTTCTGTAGTGTCTCCTCTTACTCACAAAGCCCAAACGTCCAAATTCTAGCTTCTATTGCCCCTCCACTCACCATTTTCAGAGATTCAGGTCCTCTGCTTCTCCAAAATGGTGTGCTCTGTTTGCCGCCATCTTGGAATCCCCTCTAATTTTTTTTATTGTATGCTCTTGGCCAGTGTAATTTTTTTTGAGACAGTGTCCTGTAACTTGGTATGAAGATCACGCTGGACTTGAATTCACAGATATCTGCTTCTGCCTCTTGAGTGCTGGGATTAAAGGTGTGCACTACCATTCCTAGCTCAGTGTGTGTGTATGTATGTGTGTGTGTGTGTGTTTTCTATATGCATGCCAGTGTACTGTGTGGGTGACTGGTGCCCCATTCTGTTGTAATCCACCACTTTGGTGTCAGTAATTAAACCCAGGCTCTAGAGGAGAAACAAATGTTCTTAATTAATGAGTCATCTCTCTAGTTTCCTCATCTAATGTAAACTTTGACTGTCCTGATTTCTGGATTTTAGATTTGAAGGATGCCTCGTAGTTTCTTAGCATCACTTTCATAAAAATTTGGCTAAGTTTGAATATGTAGTGTTTAATTCTCTATATTTATATCTGGAGCTCCTCAAGGAGATCAGCAGAACCAAAGGTTCAGGATAAAAGGGTCTTTTCCGAGACTGATGCTCCTATCTGGGACCATTCGTGGAGATAACCCAGAACCCCTGCACAGATGTGGACCATGGCAGCTCAGTCTCCAAGTGGGTTCCCTGGTGATGGGAGCAGGGACTATCAGACACAGTGGCTAATTCTTTGATCACCACCCAAGGTGCGGGAGCAGCCTTTCCAGGTAACAGAGAAAAACCATGCAGCCACTCCTGATGAGACCTGGTAGGCTGGAATCAGAAAGAATGGGAGGAGGACCACCCCTCTCAGTGGACTTGGGGAGGGGCATGGGAGGAGATGATGAAGAGTGGGTGAGATTGGGGGGGGGAAGAGAGGGAGCTACAATTGGGATACAAAGTGAACAAACAAATTATTAAAAATTAAAAACTAGTAAAAAGACCCATTTGTTACAAAGGTTCAGTCTTTACTACAGGGATCACAACTGCCAACTCTGATGTGACACCTAGCGGCATCATGCTGCCACAACCCTGAGCCTACAATGGATTTTCTCTCTTTCTCTTTCCTGCCTCTGCAGATTGGATAGTTGTTGCCTGGTGATAGGGACATGGGCCTCCAGAGAGGAGATGCCCCTGTCCCTTTGCCTTTGCCTTGCCTCACAAAATTGTCTACATGTAGAGATGGGGAAGGAAAGATACAAAGATTCAAGGCAAAGACTCACCATTCTGCATGTAAATGCCTGTCAGGTAGGACTTCATTCAGAGTTACACAAATGACCTTTCAAAATGAGTCTTTTGGAAATCACATTGGTAACGGCCTCTGTCACTGTGAAGGCACATTCCTTCAGGCCACTGGGAATGAGGGGGATGGTACTGGGATATGTAGCTCACACCAGGACTAACTCTAGCACCCTCAGCTCATTTCCACTGATGGAAAATCTACCATTTGACAGGACTCCATAAGGGATGTCCATATCAAAGGAATAATGCACTGAGTAATTGAAGCAGATATTGGTATTACTGAGCAGCATTTGCCATGTTGCCATGGGCCATTTAAACATCACACCCCACTTAGGGCTTGTTGTCTGTCAGTCTAATTCTAAGAGGGGTGGTGGCAGCTACACTATACTACTATCCTCCACTTCATTGGTCCATGTATGTGCATATGTGTTTTTACTTCCAATGCAGTAGATCACTCACACACTTTGCTGAATCAAACTTCCTTGAGACTTGAGTTTCCCCACTATGCCTAGAACACTGCTTACCACAGCTGTCCAACTTGTATGTGTCCACAGAGTGTCTGATTTCATCCTGACCATATGAACTTTTCTCTCATTCCTAGAAATTTTATCTGTTAGGACAAGCAGACACATTCAGTGCTGGCTAAATTGGCTGCCCATAGCAAGAAATGTTCCTCATTACCAATAGCCCAAGTAACTTTGTGTAAGTCCCACTGGTCAAATGCTGTTATGCCAGGTTCACGGGACCCTCAGAGACCACCAGGAGATGACTCGATGCAATTGCAAGAGAGCTTTATTACGAGAGCGATCGAACTCGGGACCCAAGTCTCACTGGCGCAGCAGTAGAGAAGTGGGACCCCGAGCTCTGAGTGAACAGGATTTTTAAAGGGAAAGTCTGTGAGCAGGGGGTTTTCATGACAGCAAGCGGGGGGGGGCATAAGCCTTGGTGTTACAGAATTGGGTGAAGTTTAGCAGGGCAGAGTGACCTTTTCTGAGGCACACAATCACAATGGCTAAGGCATATAATCACAATGGCTATTTTTCTAAACCATATCTGAAACATTGGGGAGAATTTTCCTACCCGATTTTTAACCGATTCCCATTGATTATTGCCAGGGAGTTTGTCTCTATTTTCTATGAAGCATTTATTCTGTTATATTTCCTGCAGGCTGTTGCTAGGAGAGTTAACTTTGTTTTCTGCCAGGTGTACATTCTGTGATATTTCCTGGTACCTGAATTCAGTTCCCAGTCAAGATCTTTATTTCAAAATGGAGTTATATTTAGGCTATCTTAAGCTCTTCAATGCCATTTGTTTTAGCAGCTGGAAAGAAATAGTTTGCAAGAAAAAAAGGCATCCCTGGATGACCTGTTCCAGAAACAAAGGGATGCTATAGATCATAGGGAAGAAATGGCGGGACCTGTTTTATGTTGTCATAGTTCAGACAGAGAAACCAAATTTCCTCAATGATAAGCGGAGGTTAGGGGACTGGGGACTGGGCTGTCTGTGTGAATATAGGGATAACATGCTGTAGTGAAAGCCAGTTGTAGAGTCATAACCATTAGAGGCACAGCTTCTAATATGTGACCAGCCTAACACTTAGCTTCAGGCACATGGAAAACAGCATTCTCAGTTCAGTGTGGGTTGTGAGTCAGGCCTGAAGAAATTGAGACTACAAGGATTAATACCATTCAGCAAAGTAGGTCTTTGTCTCAAGATGCCTTGTGAAGTATAAGAGAGTACCACCAACATCAGATTGCCTCATGACAGCTCTTGAGAGAAAACTAATTTGGGCATTTCATTGTTTTGTCCTTTTTAGATAGGGTTTCTCTGTGTAGCCATGGCTGTCCTGGAACTCTCTTTGTAGAGTAGGCTGGACTTGAATTCACAGAGATCTGCTTGCCTCTGCCTTTCAGGTGCTTGTATTAAAAGTTTATGCTACCACCACACAGCTACTGTTGAGGATTCTTATGGTAGCATTGAAAGAATAGCTTCTGCCTTTCTAATGACCTACTTTGGCCTGTAGTTGGTGGCAAGAGTCTTTCCTCTGGGTACCTTCTATGATCCTAATATGGTATCTGAAGTTAGTGTGGCATGAGTACAACTGAGATGGTAAGTTCAACATAGAGATTAAAAATGAGTTTTGAGTGTGGATGGAAGCTACACACTTGTCATGTTGCTTATATCGCCTTCACTCAGTTCTTACATTCCTGTGAAAGCTGGGCTTCCCTTAACCCATGATTTTCTGAAATGTTCATGGAAGGGGAGGGGTTGTGCCCATGTTCCTCTTGGAAGAAATCCAGCCCAGCATTGTTTTTTTTTCCCCTTTGTTCTGGATGTCTGGAATAATGGCTGATATGTTCCTTTTCTTTCTGTTGTTTATGAAAGCCAACAGTTGAAGATGACTCTTTACTCAGAACATCCATCTGAGATGGAAAATTTGGTTAGTAAATGCAGCCAGCATATCTTACTTACTGCTAATGTGTTTGGGAATATGACATCACATGAGAGATTGCTGACAGGATTAAAAGAAAAGAGATTATAAATAAGAGTATACAAAAAGATCTTCCTGTTCCTTAGAAAAGGAAAACTGGGTTTGATACCTACAGTAAGTTTCTGATTTTGTGACTGGAGAAACTATTATGCAAAAGACATCCTGAGTCCCACAGACTGTGCCTTCAGGGTGAGGGATAGGGCCAGGCCCACTCCCGGTCTCATTCCTGCCCTCCATTTGACATTCGACCCAGGCTACCACAGTTCACCTGCCCCATAACATTTACAGGCATCAGTGTCCCTGTAGAATTTCCTTGTGAAGCACATGCTTTCTGAATTGCCAGACATCCTAGGACAGCAGTTCTTAACCCATGGGTCACACATCAGTTATTCTGCTTATCAAGTATTTACATTATGATTTATAACAGTAGCAAAATTACAGTTATGAAGTAGCAACAAAGATAAGTTGTTTTTTTGTTTGTTTGCTTTGTTTTTGGTTGAGAGTCACCAAAGCATGAGGAACTGTATTAATAGTTTACAGACTTAGGAAAGTTGAGAACCACTGTCCTTGAGAAAGCTTATTGAAGGCTGAATCCTTTTTTTCTTTGATTTTTTCCCTTGTTCTTTATCACTTACTTGTAGGTAAGTGGGTCTGTAGTGGGGCCTGCATAGTGTGGTATGGAGTGACCAGGACCAGAGAATGCAGTGAGTTTTGTTCTCAGTGAGTTTCCATTTTGTATTTTGTGGAGTGGAGAAACTTAACTGTTGTCATGTGTCCTAGTAACATTTTACTTTCCTGCTATTAGACCTTTCTGAAGGTGAATGAAAAAAGTGTCTTGCTCTGGCAAAAAAAAAAAAAAAAAAGACAAAAAACAAAAAAAAAAACAGATAAAAAAGCTACCAGAGGGCCAAAACTACTATGCCTTCACCAGTCTCTTAGTGTTGCTTTGCAGCCAGCAGTCACAGGGCTGGATACAGAGACTGTCCAGGTGCTTATGACAGTCAGATACCTTGATTGACTGATGATGATCAGAAGCAAAAATTAGATCAAAGTCAATGTATATTCAGATAGACTCAAAGTGGGCCATTTTAAAAATTAACATTTAAAGTATTATCCTCTATAAGAAAAAGTAAAATGTCAGTAGTAAACCTCTGAAAATTCTCTTTGAGGAACATTGATCTTTGCTGATTATTACTCACTCAACATATTTTCTGCTGAGAAACATTTCATGTACAGTTTTAAACAATTTGGCATCTTATAAGGCTGTCAAGAATTAAAACTGTGACTGATCATTCTTAAGTCACCGCAGCTGTTTTCTCTACTGTAACTTCTTGGTGGGTTTAGCAGTGAGTATATACTCTATGCCTTGAAAAATTATCCTTAATTCAAACAGTTTACTTCTAACAAATTAGAAGTTTTAGATATGGCTAATAGAACTTTTTGTAAGAATGTTTGCAAAATATGTTGTGAATGTTCACCATTGGGAATTGGTAGAAGAAATCAACTGCAGTAATTACAATAAAAACAATAGACATTTATATGGAATGACAGTCTCCACATATTTGATTAATGTAAAGATAATTGTAGAGAGGCATATGTAATCTGAAATGTTGTTGTTGATATGGTTCTCCTATGTAATCTTGGCTAGCCTGTAATATGTAGACCAGGCTGAACTCAAATTCTCAAAAATCCTCCTGACTCTGCCTCCAAGGCAGGGATTAATGTTGTGCACCCTTGGCCTGAATGTGAAAATTTTTCAGAGTACATTTGTCATCCAAGAAAGGTCTGAGAGATTTTCCATGACTGTACTTTTGGCTTTATATGTTGATACTTAAAATAAATAGTAAGAGTTAAAAACAGGGTCTCCACAAGGAGAGCAACAGAACAAGAAAATTTGAACACAGGGAACTTCCCAGAGACTCATACTCAAACCAAGGACTATTCATAGAGATAACCCAGAACCCCTGCACAGATGTAGCCCAGGGCAGTTCAGAGTCCAATTGGGTTACATAGTAATGTGAAGAGGGACTGCCTCTGACATAATCTGATTGGCCTACTCTTTGATCACCTCCCCCTGGGGGGGAGCAGCCTCACCAGGCCATAGTAGAGGACAATACAGACACTTTTGATGTGAACTGATGGACTAAAATCAGAAAGGAGAGGAGAACCTCCCCTATCAGTGGACTTGGGGAGTGGCATGCATGCAGAGGGAGGAGGGAGGATGGGATTGGGAGGGGAGGAGGGAGGGGCTTATGGGGGGATGCAGAATGAATAAAGTGTAATTGATTAAAAATTAAAAAAAAAGTTAAAAACAGTTTTTTTTTCAAGTTTTAAAGTAGGGTTACTAATCTATGGGCTACTGAGTTTCCAACCTGTAATGACCTATGTTCCTCTTTCATTCAGGGAAATTTGTGTAAGTGTTTGAAGATCACTGAATGGAGCAGATCCAAAATGCTGTATTTTGATAACCACATATACAGTTACCTGAAGGAGCCTTTCTCCCCCCAGTGGGGATGGCTGTGTTCAACTTTATCTAGTAGGAATTTTCTTTCCTGTTGGGTTATGTTTATGGTTTTCTTAGAAACTAGGAGTGGGTCACAGTTTTGAACATCTCACTTCTAACAAGCAGGAGAGATCGGAGTTGTAAACAGATAGGAGTTTTTCCTCTCTTTGAAATGCTGGAAATTAGTAATGTATTCAAAGATTTAATCAGAAAATTTCTATTTAAACCACTCTGCTATGTACTCACTAAACACCAGGAAACTTTCTTTTATCAATATGTCACAACCTTTTATCAATATGTCAACTAACTTCAAGAGCACATGCAAATGCTCAGAGCCAGTTGCACTTTTTTATAGTCAACCACTTCTGAAAAGCAGAAGCTGGCATTGCCAGGAAATGGAGGAGTCATTGAGATGGTCCTTTTTTTTTTTAAACAAAACTGATATCCTGGCCTCTTGGGAACCCACAAGGTTGTAATATGTGGAATAAAATGTTTCAGGCCTGTGGTTCTGTGGTTTCCCATAACATGGTAGATGTACCCCAAAGGTCTGGAAAGTGCTGCAGTATTTAATAAATGACACTTCCTACACATACACATCACCAGGGACTGAACCCAGGGCCTCATTCATGCCAGGAAAATGTTTTGCCATTGATATTCTTCCCAGGTCCTTTTACAAACAAGCTGTCCTAGAAATCTTGATCTAGTGCTGGACAGTCTGATACTAGGATTGCAATGTCACCTCACTCAGCTTGAATGTGGACCATTTAGATCATGTGGGTTGAGCCTCTCCCTAAGAGATCACTTTTTATCCCCACAGACCATCAATAATGGTTCCATAGCCTCCCTCACCCAAACACACAAAACTCTGTGAAGCAGCTGAGAATCACAGCCATGTTTCTAGAACAGAAACTTTCTCTGGGTGAAATGGTCAAAGCCTGGGGAACAAATTGGTTTTAATTAAGTGTAAATCATCACATTCAACTTGGATAATAACTAACCATTACAATTAAAGAGTGACTGAACACATGCCTCCCTTGTCTAGGGAAAGTAGCACCATGGTGAGTTCTCAGATGATGTCAGCATTGTGAGGTTGGTGTGATCAGGATCTGACATTGAAGCATGGCTGGCACACTGGAGTGATCTTCTTTGGGCTATGAACTGAGCTCAGAATTATGAACATGGAGATGTACATTCAGACCGTGACCTGGCTGCAAACCTTGACTGGCTTCTTGGAGCAGATGCAGATTATGGTTGTTGTTACTGTTTTCTTCCTCATTTCCCCCTTTAACCTAAAGATAGTTACTGATCAAAACAATGTCCTAGATTTTCTGTGTAATTGTGAAGTATAAGATTTAAGTTGTCCTCAGAAGACTGTAGGGTTGCTAGTGGTTATTTTGACCTTTCCTCTTGATGGGACCTTTTTGAATGCCCCCAGAGCCTGTCCAGAGTCTTAAAGGCAGGTGTTATTTCTGCACCTCTGTTGGTGAAAATTTGCTCATTAATACCCATTCAGTTATTTTTGGCCTCTCATCTTGCCTTTAGGTTACCTTGGAGGACATTGCTGCACTGGCCTGTTTTCCCATCTGAAAAATGAAGAGTATTTTGGAATAAGCACACCTATCTAGATACCAAAGAGTCATAAAGCACGTTGGGATACTGGGTCACCTTCCCATGGAATCATGATTAGCTGCTACCTGTAGTTCATTCATGAGTCTTGCAGCTAGCATGGGGCAGTTAAAACAGGATGCCTTTGCTATGCTTGTTTCCTAGATCAAGATATTGCCTCTGTCTTGTACCTGAACCACTTTTCAGGGCTCTTCCCAGCCCATCTCATGAGCCACCTTTATTCTCCCATCATGCAGCTCAGCTGGTCATGCTCTGTGAATGAGTAAAGATGATTTTAGGTTAAGTGGCACAATGGTCACTCTTGGCTGGCACACCTGAAGCCTCCAGTCATGGCTTGCTGCCCAACACTTTCACTGCCCAGCTTAGCAAGAGGCATGGCGGGCTGTGGTCTCTCTCCTAAGGTGCAAATTCCAGTGTGTGGGCCCCTGCAAGTCCTCCAGGCTTCAGTTCTGGTAGCTTCTTAAGACCTGGACTCTTGGGATTAAAGTTTACAAGGAGATGTGTGGAGAGCTCTCTACTTTTTGTCAAAGTTGGAACTAACACTTTAGCATGAAGAGTTCTTTGCTAATTATTAATGAATAATTATGAGTCGATCCACTGGTCTCACCTTCCCTGTTATAACAGAAAATATTTGGTGAGTAGGACAGAGCAGGGTAGATGACAAAACATTGCTAAATACAAAGCTATGACTAATGGACAGAACATGCCGTGATATATATCTATTTTTTTCATAGTCTAACCCCAGATAAAATTTCTTGTTCAGGATACATCCTTGTGGTTCTTGTAAGTCACATTATAATTATTAATTCTCTGTAGCCTTGGGTGATTTGGTACAAGGAACCCCCACCTCTATATCTTTGACTCTGTTACAGATCACAGTAATGGCTCCAGTGGAGTCCAAGTTTTCAGTCAACAGGAGACACTGATAAAGTGAAGGATACTAAACAAAGAGTAGCAGAATGGCATTATGGACTTGCCTAGTGGTGGTATAATATGCTAGGTGTCCCTGAAGAAGGCAGTGGGTTTGACTATGGCTTCAATATGCGAAAAATTGAACATGTACCTACAATAAAATGCAACGTGAGGAAGGTAATCAACTCTGATATATGAAAGAGGATTTATATATGAAAGTGTGTTTATAAAGATTCTATCATTTTTACAAACTTCTCAGCTGGGAAATTCTTGGGTAGAGTCTTTAGTAGAAGATTTACACAGTAGGGCATATAACCTAATAACTCGGCCCTATTTTAAGGGTTTTCTTTTTGAAATGGGTGCTGTTCCAAAGTAGGAGTTAGAGAGGGGACAGATATTATTTTTCAGTATCAAGTAATTTGCACAAGTAAAACATCCTTTTTTGTTCTGTGCTGGAGATTGATCCCAGGGTCTCACGCATGCTGGACAAGCACTCTACCACTGGGCTAGTCCAATCCTTGGTTTTTGAAACAAAACGGTTTCACTGTGCATCCTGGGCTGACCTCAGATTTGGAATTCTCCTTTAGTTTTCCAAGTGCCAGGAGTTTCCAAGTGCCAACCCCTGCCCAGTATTGGACACTAACCCTGGAAAAGCACCACTTGTGATATATCATGAATCATTTAGGATCTGGTTGTGAACTTTGATCAGTACTGGTTGATTTATTATTCTTTCTACTTGTACAGAAATTAAGGACACTTGGCAAAAGCAATGGCATTGATCTCCTGGCAAATGAAAACTTCCTAATGGTGACATAATTGCATTGGGAAGATGATATCATCTGGGATGGGGAGGATGTCAAACACAAAGGAACAAAACCTCAGTGTGCAAGTTTGGCAGGCTGGGTTCCTTCCAGAATGACTAGGAATATGATGGCTTACAAGTTTCAGCAAGGTGTGTTTCTGTGCTGGTACTATCTACCACACAGTTCTTCATCTCAGTCATCATAAATAATGTTTGGGACACTCTTTTCGGCTGCTCATATATAGTGAAATTCTTGAAATCTCATTTGAGATTTAAAAAATAATCGTTCAGGAAGGCAATTTATCATTTTTTCTCAACCAGATTAAAATAAAGAATACTTTGCTTAGCTGTGAAGTTACTGGCTCACACCTTTGATCCCAGCAATAGGGAGGCATAGGCAGGTTGAACTGTGTAAGTTTGAGGCCATCTTAGGCTACAGAGTGAGCCAGGGCTACACGGAGAAATCCTGTACCAAAAAGCCAACCAGGTAAGGGGGAGCCAAGATGGCGGCGCCAGGAGAGCACTGTGTCAGAGAAGCGGGACAGCACTCTCCGTGCAGTGACCAGGAGACTGAACTCTGGGCCCTAAAACTGCAGCGATCATGTTTCCCAGGTGAGGGGAGGCTCCCACGGCATGGGAATTAGTCGGGTCCACTCTCAGTTGCCCAGCCAGAACCCAGAAGAAATCCTGGGTAATGCGAGCTTTGGGTCTCCGGGCTGGAGCTACAAGGCTGTGTGTCCCGATCTCTTTCCCAGGCTGATCGGTGGGCACAAGGGTGCCTGAGACTGGGAGTCCCAGTCACAAGAAAACCCCACGGGGAAACAAAGTTGCAAATCTGATCACGGGTCACCCAGTCTTTCCCTGAAAGGTCTCACGGACCTCAGGTACCTGCCTCCATCGCAACTGAGCTCCCACCACACTGAGAGCTGTGTGCCCAGCTCAACCATACAGACAAGCCGCGCCCCAGTGCAACAGGGATTGGGAACCCCTGCCCAGAGAGGGCCCCACAGGGAAGGAAGAAACCGTGCTGCTGTGCCTGGGGAAAGTCTAGCAGACTGCAGATCGCAAACAGGCAAATACGCCCAGCCATCATAGATCCGGGCCCAAGCAGGGAGCACAGAGATATTGGGAACCCAGCCCCTGCAGACTAGCAGGTGGGCACATGCTCCACCGGCCCAGAGGCCTGCTTTGTACCAACTACTCCTTATAGACAGAACTGTGTGCCCCGAGACACCAGAGTCTTAGAGTCACTGTCTGGAGAAACCCTCACAAGGAACAAGGAACAAAACAAAGAGGATGTATTTAGGCAACCCGGTATATCCCCAGGAAAAGGTCCTACAGACTGGCCCAACCCAGGGACCTACTGTGCCCCAAATAGCCTGCTGTTACCAGGAGAGCAGTACTCACCCACCACAGATTAGCTCTTAGGTTCTGAAGCACAGAACCCCACACTCAGACCTACAAAAGACTGGGAACCCTGAGATCAACCCCCAGATACTGCTCCAAGGGGCACCCTGTAATCCCTAAGAAAACTGACCAAACCACGGGACACACAGGTTACAGCAGCTGAGCAATAAATTTACATCAAGAAACCCAGAAGGAGGGCAGCTGTGTCCAGGACTTTTCCCGGTGAGAGGAGAGCCCTCTTGACTAATCAGGACCACAGTTACCACCCAGGTCTCTATGCCTGAGGTGAGCTGTAACAACTCCTGAAAAACACCGGCCATCCAGTGACTATACCCAAAAAGCTGAGAAGTCTTTCTTCAGGAAAAACCATTTTCCTACCAAAGGGATTCTCTCCATTACGAGTCCAGGAAAAACCAGAAACTAAGTTCAAACAATTAAGATAGCCCAATGGATAGAAGACAGTGTAAAAGTTCAACCAACAAAAGCCAGAGCAATATGGCATCTCCAGAACCCAGTTATCCAGGGGCAAATAGCCCTAGACACCCCAGCATAAATGAAATTCAAAGAGATGACCTAACATCTATGCTCATGAAGAAGATAACAGAGGAAACAAATAAAATAAGAAAAAAAAATAGAGGAAGCTGCAGTCAAACAGTCTGTAGCCTTTAGAGAGGAAATGCTTAAATCACTGAATGAAATAAAATAAAGAGTGGATTGTTCAACAAGCAGCTGAAAGAATTGATAGAAAAACATGAAAATACAATCAGACAGGTGAAGGCAACCAACAAAATAGCTCAAGACCTGAAGATGGGATTGGAAAAATTAAAAAAAAAAAACACACAAATGGAAGAAATTAAAGAGAAAGAACTTAGGGAAGAAAACAGGAAATACAGAGGTTAGCATAACCAATAGGCTACAAGAAATGGAAGAAAGAATCTCAGGTGTGGAAGATACAATGGAAGAAATAGATGTGTCTGTCAAAGAAAATGTTAAATCTAAAAAATTCCTGACACAGACCGTCCAAGAAATTCAAGACAACATAAAAAGACAAAAACTAAGAATAATAGGAATAGAGGAAAAAGAAGATTCCCTGCACCTAGGCCCAGAATATATCTTCAACAAAATCATTGCAGAAAATTTCCCCAACATAAAGGAGAGGCCAATAAGAATGCAAGAGGCCTATACAACACCCAATAAATTAGACCAGAAAAGAAAATCCTCCCACCACATAATAATCAAAACTGTAAATGTACAGAACAAAGAAAAAATACTAAAAGCTGCAGGAGAAAAAGGCCAAGAAATATACAATGTCAAACCCATTAGAATCACACATGACTTTTCAACAGAGACTATGAAAGCCAGAAGGGCCTGAAATGATATTATGCAGACCCTAAGAGAACACAGATGTCAGCCACGGCTACTATACCCAGCAAAACTCTCAGTCCTCATAGATGGAGAAACAAGATATTCAATGACAAAAACAAATTTCAACAATACCTACAAACAAATCCAGCATTACAAAAGACACTAGAAGGGAAAATACAACCCAAGAAAACTAGCTACATTCAAGAAAACACAAGAAAAAAATAACCCCACAACAGTAAAACTAAAAGCAACCAAGCACACAACCGTACGACCACAGCCAACATCAAAGTCAAAGAATTTAATAGCCACTGGTCATAAATCTCTCTCAATATCAATGGACTTAATTCTCCAATAAAAAGACACAGACTAACAGAACGGATGCGTAAACAAAACCCAGCAATTTGTTGTATACACGAAACATACCTAAATCACAAAGATAGATATTACCTGAGGGTAAAGGGATGGAAGACGGCTTTCCAAGCAAATGGATGCAAGAAGCAAGCAAGAGTAGCCATTCTAATATCTGAAAAAATAGACTTTCAATCAAAATTAATCAAAAGAGATGGGAAGGACACTTCATACTCATCAAGGGAAAATTCCACCAAGAAGACATCACAATCCTGAACATCTATGCCCCAAATACAAGGGCACCCACATTTGTGAAAGAAACAGTGATAAAACTTAAACCACACATAGATCCCCACACACTAATAGTGTGAGACTTCAACAACCCACTCTCAACAAAGGACAGGTCAACCAAACAGAAATTAAACAAAGAAACAATATCTCTAACAGAGGTCATGAATCAAATGGACCTAACAGACATTTACAGAAATTTACACCCAAACACAAAACAATTTGCCTTCTTCTCAGCACCTCATGGAACCTTCTCCAAAATAGACCACCTAGTTGGTCACAAAGCAAGCCTCAACAGATACAAAAAGATTGAAATAATCCCTTGTATCCTGTCTGATCACCATGGAATAAAGCTGGACCTCAATAACAACAGAAATAGCAAAAAGCCTACAAATACATGGAAACTGAACAACTTGCTACTAAAAGACAGCTGGGTCAGGGAAGATATAAAGAAAGAAATTAAAATCTTCCTAGAACTCAATGAAAATGAAGACACAACATACCCAAACATGAGGGACACAATGAAGGCAGTGCTAAGAGGAAAGTTCATATCAATAAGTGCCTTCAAGAAGAAATTTGAGAGAGTGCGTCTAAGCAAATTAATGGCTCACTTAAAAACCCGAGAAAAAGAAGAAGCAGACACACCAAGAAGGAGTAGACGGCTGGAAATAATCAAACTCAGGGCTAAAATCACTCAATTAAAAAACAAATAAAACAATTCAAAGAATCAATGAAACCAAAAGCTTGTTCTTTGAGAAAATCAACAAAATAGACAAACCCTTAGCCAAGCTAACAAAGGCAGAGAGACACCATCCAAATAAACAAAATCAGAAATGAAAAGGGGGACATAACTACGGACACTGAGGAAATTCAAACAATAATTAGGATTTACTTCAAAAGTCTATATGCAACAAAATTTGAAAATTTAAATGAAATGGAAAATTTTTCTTGATTGATTCCTCTTACCAAAGCTAAATCACGGCCAGGTAAATCAATTAAATAGTCCTATATCCCCCATGGAAATAGAAGCAGTCATCGAAAGTCTCCCATCCAAAAAAAGCCCAGGACCTGATGGTTTCAGCGCAGAATTCTACCAGACATTCAAAAAAGAGCTGACTCCAGTTCTCTTCAAACTATTCCACAAAATAGAAACAAAAGGAACAATACCAAACTCATTCTATGAAGCCACAGTCACCTTGGTACCTAAACCTCACAAAGACCCAACAAAAAAAAGAGAACTTCAGGCCAATCTCCCTTATGAACATTGATGCAAAAATATTCAACAAAATACTTGCAAACTGAATACAAGAACTCATCAAAGATATCATCCACCATGACCAAGTAGGCTTCATCCCAGGTATGCAGGGGTGGTTCAATATACAGAAATCCATCAATGTGATCCAGCATATTAACAAACTGAAAGAAAAAAAAAACCACATGATAATCTCCCTAGATGCTGAAAAAGCATTTGACAAAATCCAACATCCATTCATATTTAAAGTATTGGAGAGATCAGGGATACAAGGCACATATCTAAACATAGTAAAGGCAATATACAGAAAACCTATAGCCAACATGAAAGTGAATGGAGAGAAACTTAAAGCAATCCGACTGAAATCAGGGACAAGACAAGGCTGCCCACTCTCTCCATATCTCTTCAATATAGTCTGGAAGTCCTTGCTAGAGCAATAAGACAGTTGAAGGAGAACAAGGGAATACAAATTGGAAAGGAAGAAGTCAAATTATCACTGTTTGCAGATATGATAGCATACGTGAGTGACCCCAAAAACTCTACCAGGGAACACCTTCAGCAAAGTGGCTGGATACAAAATTAACTCAAAAAAAATCAGTAGCCCTCCTGTATACAAAAGACAAAAGGGCTGAGAAAGAAATTAGGGAAACAACACCCTTCACAATAGCCATAAATGACATAAGGTACCTTGGTATAACCCTAACCAAGGAAGTCAAAGATTTGTATGAAAAAAATTTCAAGTCTCTGAAGAAAGAATTAGAAGAAGATATCAGAAGATGGAAAGATCTCCCATGCTGATGGCTTGGCAGGATTAACATAGTAAAAATGTCCATCTTACCAAAAGCAATCTACAGATTCAATGCAATTCCCATCAAATTACCAACACAATTCTTTACAGACCTAGAAAGAAAAGTCCTCAAGTTCATATGGAATAACAAGAAACCCAGAATTGCTAAAACAATCCTCTACAATAAAAGATCTTCTGGAGGTATCTCCATCCCTGATCTTAAGTTGTACTATAAAGCAACAGTTTTAAAAGCTGCATGGTACTGGCATAGAAACAGAATGGTGGATCAATGGAACCAAACAGAGGACTCAGAAATAAACCCACACACTTATGGACACCTGATCTTTGACCAAGATGCCAAAACCATACAATGGAAAAAAGATAGCATCTTCAACAAATGGTGCTGGTCCAACTGGATGTCTACATGTAGAAAAATGAAAATCGATCCCTACTTATCATCCTGCACAAAACTGAAGTCCAAGTGGATCAAAGACCTCAACAGAAAACCAGACACATTATATCGGCTAGAAAAAAAAGTGGGGAATAACCTAGAACTCATTGGTACAGGATAAAACTTCCTGAACACAACACCAACAGCACAGGCTCTAAGAGCAACAATCAATAAATGGGACCTCATGAAACTGAAAAGCTTCTGCAAAGCAAAGGACTCCGTCATCAAAACAAGGCGACCGCCTACAGATTGGGAAAGAATCTTCACCAACCCTTTATCTGATACAGGACTCATATCCAGTATATATAAAGAACTAAAGAAGCTGGAAAGCAGCAAACCAAGTAATCCACTTAAAAAATGGGGAACAGAGCTAAACAGAGAATTCTCTGGAGAGGAATACAGAATGGCAGAGAAGCACTTAAAGAAATGCTCAACCTCATTAGCCATTAGGGAAATACAAATCAAAACAACCCTGAGATTTCACCTTACACCCATAAGAATGGCCAAGATCAAAAACTGAAGTGACAACACATGCTGGAGAGGTTGTGGAGAAAGGGGAACCCTTTTCCACTGCTGGTGGGAATGTAAACTTGTACAACCACTCTGGAAATCAATCTGGCATTTTCTCAGACAACTAGGAATAGTGCTTCCCCAAGATCCAGCCATACCACTCCTGGGCATATATCCAAAAGAGGCTCAAGTACACAGAAAGGACATTTGCTCAACCATGTTTGTAGCAGCTTTCTTTGTAATAGCCAGAAGCTGGAAACAGCCCAGATGCCCCTCAACTGAAGAATGGATGCAGAAACTGTGACACATCTATACAATGGAGTATTACTCAGCAATGAAAAATAAGGAAATCATGAAATTTGCAGGTAAATGGTGGGACCTGGAAAGGATCATCCTGAGTGAGTTGTCCCAGAAGCAAAAAGTCACACATGGTATATACTCACTCATATAGACATACAACATAGGACAAACCCACTAAAATGTGAGCATCTAAAGAAACTAAGCAAGAGAGAGGACCCTAACTAAAATGGTCAATTCCCATCCTGAAAGGCAAAGAGGATGGACATCAGAAGAAGAAGAAAACAGGAAACAACCTAGGAACCTACCACAGAGGGCCTCTGAAAGCCTCTGCCCTACAGACTATCAAAGCAGATGCTGAGCCTGATGGTCAACTGTTGGGCAGAGTGAATGAAATTTTGTGTAAGAAGTGGGAAATAGTAAGAGCTGGAGAGCACAGGGTCTCCACAAGGAGAGCAAGAGAACAAGAAAATTTGAACACAGTGAACTTCCCAGAGACTCATACTCCGACTAAGGACTATTCATGGAGATAACCCAGAACCCCTGCACAGATGTAGCCCATGACAGTTCAGTGTCCAAGTGGGTTACATAGTAATGGGAAGAGAGACCGCCTCTGACATAATCTGATTGGCCTGCTCTTTGATCACCTCCCTCTGGGGTGGGGAAGCAGCCTTACCAGGCCACAGTAGAGGACACTGCAGCCACTTTCAATGTGAACTGATAGACTAAGATCAGAAAGGAGAGGAGAACCTCCCCTATCAGTGGACTTGGGGAGTGGCATGCATGCAGAAAGGGGAGGGAGGGTGGGGTCGGAAGGGGAGGAGGGAGAGGCTAATGGGGGGATACAAAATGAATAAAGTGTAATTAATAAAATAAAATAAGCCAACCAAAAAACCAGCCATACAAAAGCAACCCTCCATTGCCCCTGCAAGTACCTACACATGCACACTCACAAATATGCTGAACAGCACAAAAGCAGTATCAGAAAGGAAAATTCTGGTGTTCTAAAGATTATTAGTTACATTAACTTTTTTATATTTTGTTTTCTGCATGTTAAGTTAACCTTAGTTAACTTGATTCATGTGGAGATGAGGTCTTTCTTTGTAACTGAAGCTGACACTGTGTAGCCCAGGCTGTCCTTAACCCCACCATCTTTCTAGTTCATGCTTCCCAAGTACTATGATTACAGGTGTTTGTTGGCATGCCTGGTATGAGTCAGTGTTATAATGCTGTTTCTTTGTGGGTTTTTTTTGTTGTTGTTGTTTTTGTTTTGTTTTGTTTTTGTGTTGTTTTTGATAGGGTTGCTATATAGACCAAGATGGCCTGGAACTCCCAGAGATCCATCTGAATCTACCTCCTAAGTGCTGTGGTGGTGGTGTTTTTGGAGACAGGGTCTTGCCTATCTTGTATCCCAGATTAGCATCAGATTTACTGCAGTCTTCCTTCATCAGCTTTACAAGTGCTTGGATTACATTTGTAAGCCACCGCATCCAGCTATGTATTTTCTCTTGCTTTTTATATTTTTGGTTGTTGTTTTTGTTTGGGACAGGTTCTCACTGTGTAGTCATGGCTATCCTGGAACCTTATATGTATAGAATAGTCTTGCCTGTAATTTAGAGAGTTCTGCCTGCTACTGCCTTCTAAGTGCTGAGATTAAAGCCGTGTGATACTATGTCTTCTTGATTTTCTTTTAACATAATTTTATATGTAAGTTTTCAAAGTAATGTATATAAATGTTAGTGACATGGGAAATGTTCACTATTTATAAATTTTTAGAAAAAAAATGCTTTTAAATATCTCCATCTTAGCTATGTTAGAGCTGTCAGTCAGACTTGAAAGCATGCTTAAACAAGTCCCTGGCAATCTCTAAATTATTCTTGGTGATCTTGATAACCCTTTGACTAAGTCTGAGCTCAAAAGGATGTATTAAAAAGTCACACAATTGTTTGGATTTTTGAGATAGGAATTGACTCTATATCTCTTGCTGGCCTAGCAGTGGCCCTACATGTACTCTAGGCTTACCTTGAACTGAATGATATGCCTCTTGAGTATATTATGGTTACAGTAAATGCTAAGAAACATTTAAAATGGAAAGAAAACAAGATATGAAACAGGATATTTGGCATTCCATTTCTAAAAATGAAAAACATAGAACTGTGTAAACAAAACTCTGACTAAAAAAATATTCAAAAACATTTGCAGTCGTTACTTTAGTTTCTTCAGGTTTTCTTAATATATTACTTTTATATCCATACTTTCTCAGTTACCCTGGAATCATTTTACATTTCATACTACGCACCATCACCCAACCATTGATAATTTATTTTTGAGGCAGTCTTAATATATAGAGCTCAGGCTGTCCTGTAACTCAGTCTCTATGTCTTGAGTGCTAGGGTTATTCATACCAACTATCACAGCCAACTCAAAAAATGCCCTCCTTTCCAGGACTATTCCACAAGAAATTCTGTCTCAAAAAAACAAATTATAATTTTGTTTTGTTTTGTTTTGAGACAGGATTTCTCTTTGTATCCCCAGCTATCTTTAAACTCTGTAGGCCTCGAACTCAGAGATCCACTGCCTCTGCCTTCCACATGATGGGATTAAAGATGTGTGCCACTACCACCTAGCTAAAAATGCCTTAAATTATACAATTTTTTGAAACCGTGTTCTCTTCAGTTCTAGTTAAAATGGGTTGCATAGTTTTTTGAGACAAAGTCTTGTAATGCATCCCTGGCTGCCCTCCTCCTCCTGTCACTAATTCACACATTCTAGGATAAAGTGAAAATTTTACCACACCCAAGTCAGGTACATAGTACTTTTATTTTGTCTGTTTACTTATGTTTTTTTTGTTTGTTTGTTTTAAGACAGGTTTATTTGTGTAGCCATGGCTGTTCTGGAACTCATTCTGTAGACCAGGCTGGTCTCTTGTTCCCAGACTGATGGAGTTACAGGCATGTACCACCATACCTGCATCTCCCTCTCTCTCTTTTTCTTTCTTTGAGACAAAATCTTGCTGTAATTCACTGGCTGGCCTCCCTCTTTCTCTGCTTTCCAAATTCTATTTGATATAGGATCTTGATGTGTAGCCAGTTACAGCTCAAGCTCTTAATCATTTTCTCAGGCTCCGGAGTGCATAGTATTTGTATTTTGTGCATAATGTTCTTAGAAATGCATCTACCTTCCTTACCAATAATTGCTTTATTTGCTAGTATAGTTCAAAAACAGTATTTATCACCATAATTTTTAAATAATTAATTTTTACTTTTGTATGTGTGAGGGTGTCAGATCCCCTGGAACTGGAGTAATAATTATAAGCTACAATGTAGATGCTGGGAGTTGAACCTGGTACCTCTGGAAAAGCAGCTAGTGTTCTTAACCCCAGCACTTCACCATAATTATTTAGCTAGCCTCTTAGTAAGTAGGCTGTTTAAGTGTTAACTATTACAAACATTTAGTTAGCAATGGTTTCTGTCAGGTGAGATATCCATGATCTCAAAAAGTAGATTTCTTTTGAATAGTTATGAGTACCTGCATACACACATATGCATACCAAACACATATACACATGAAAATATGGAAAAGAATTCCTACAGAAGCTTATTTAATAGTTTCTTTATAAAATATCACTGTGTTAATGTATTTTGTAAATGACTTCTTAAATAAATATTTTTAAATTTCTCAGTTTTTACTTCAGTGCATTAAATGTTGTACTGTATTAAAAAACACATGAATATATATCAAACACAAAATAAGACTTCTTTATGGTTCTCAATAAGCTATAAGAGTTCAAAATGGACTAGTCATATGATATTCTGAAAAGGTACAAGCAGTGAGATCAGGGATTTGGGGCTAGCCTGGACTATACTTTTAGGACTGGCATAGTGGTACATGCCTTTAATCCAAACACTCAGGAGGCAGATACAGAAAGATCTCTGTGTGTTCAAGCCCAGTCTGTTCTACATAGCAAGTTTCAAAACATCCAGGGCTACATGAGATCTTTTCTCAATTTAACACCAACAAAACAAAAATGAAAAAATGGCTATGAGGCATGAAAATGTTTTGAGGCATGTTGGTTCTGAGAACTGTAAGTTATGTTGCCTAATTTGATGCTCCAAATTAGTATTGGTTGAACCATTTTTCTTTGGGTGCTATTTGAAAGTATCTGTCCTAGACCTCAGTGTCTGTCTGTTTCTGTCTCTGTGTGTGTGTTTGAGTGTGTGTGTGTGTGTGTGTGCATGTGTGCAAGAGGAAAAATACTTATATTTTTTCCTCTTGTTACAAGGACACTAATCACATTAAGGTGGTTCAGGACCACCTTAATGACTTCAAAGCAACTTGGTAACCCTGTTAAGACTGGCTTTGTAAAGAGTAGACTCTGAGGTACTCAGTTTAAGATTCTTACATTTTAAGTAAAATCCAACTCAACTCATAACAAAGAGAGAGAGAGAGAGAGAGAGAGAGAGAGAGAGAGAGAGAGAGCAAATCATGGACTTGAATCAAGGAAGCAAATTTAACACTTCCATCCATGGTAACGGAAAATCAAGAGAGATTCCATGAGGAAAAGCTTACAAATGCTTGTACTGTGTTTTGCCAGTAAATGTACGAAAGTCTTCAGAAACCCAGATCATGCTCTGAAGCTCTTTCGTTAGTTTGAGACTGGCTAAATAGAATATGCTGTGCTGAGCTGAAACTCACATTGTTTAAAGATGGCTCTGCTCAAAGGACAGAAGATAAGGAGAATAATCTAGACCAGAAAGTTTTAGAACCAATTTAAAAATCTTTGTGCCAGAGGCTTGGGAATTATATGGAAGAGGAAGAAAAAAAAAGGTGCTTCCAACACTTTAAAATCTTTATGACTATAGCTTGAAATGGAAAAAAAAAATGGGTTAGACTAATAAAATATAAAGCATAGCAGAAAACACTGCTGGAGTTGCATTGTAGCAGTCATGCCAGAGTTCAGCTAGGATCCAGCTGGATACTATGGGACATTGAGCTCTATACGCCTAATGGACTTAGCAATAATAAGAATAACCACATGAATTAGAAGTGTTCTAACTTTAAAGGAAACCAATGTCGTAAGGATTCACTCTAGACTTTGAAGCTTAACACAGCACCTATTAACTTCATCTTGCCCCAAAGTCAGGAGTACAGCCTGTCTTAGTCAGGTTCTTTGAGTTCTGGGATTTCAAAGCAGCAGTCAGTGTGTTGCTGGCTGAACTCTGATGTGAAGGCTTATTGGAGGAGGAGAGGGATCTGCTTCCTGAATCACTCAAGAGTATCTGAGTGTTCAGTTCCTCCTGTTGTAGATTTTCATTCCCCACTTTCCTGCCAGCTGTTGCCTGAGAGCAGGCTTGCAGCCTTTCTGTGTGCCTCTGCTCATTCCCAGTCAGCAATTGTGAGTTGAGTCTTCTCCCACATCTAACCACTATGATGTCCTCTTTTGTTCCCACTTACTTCCTAGCAGGGCAGCCAAAGATCATCTCCATAGTGTAAGGATAATTACCAACCTTTATCACATCTGCCAAATCCCCTCTACCACACAGCCTCACAGGCATGGCTGTAATGCAGGCCATGCTGTGTCTCTGCAGTATCCTTATCTGGAGACTATATATTCCATTTATAGAAGGTTATTCTCTGATCTATTATCAAAAACTCTTACCCTTTTTAAATTGCTATCTAGTCGCTTTCATCTTATAATTGCAGTGGTTCCCTTGGTAACAGCTGGAGCTGGCAACCTCTTTTCTAATGCAGACCACTCTGGTGTACTTTTCCACTGACAGATTTAAAGACAGCCCCCTCCCTACATGTTGTGCAAACCCCTTCAGTCTTGTTTCCCTGTGAGCATTTCCACCCTGCTGTCTCACTGTCACTCTCTCTTGCTCTTTGCAACATAGACCTCTATGCCTGCATGCTGCTCCTAGCATTGGAGACATTTTGTTTTCCACTGTTGCTCCACACTTTGAGGTTGGCTAAGTCTCTGTTTAAAATCTCAAAACAGTCTTCTCAATGACTTTTGAGGGCTCTAAACTGAGTTTTGTTCCTTTAGTGTTGTCCTCAGTCTTGTCCAGTGGCCACCCCCAACTGTGCTAGTTAGTTTTTTGTCAACTTGAAACAAGTAGAATCATCTTGAGAGAAGGAACCTCAACTGCAAAAATGCCTTCATCAAATTGTCCTGTAGGTAAGTCTGAGTGTCCATTTTATTGACTAATATTTGATGTAGTCCAGTCCACTTTAAGAGGTACCACACTAGGCAGGTGGTCCATGGCTGTATTTTAAAAACCAGTGAGCTGCTGCAGTGGTGCACATCTATAATGCCAGCTCTTGGTGGGGAGGGGGGAGGGGGAGTAGAGAGAGGTGTATCTCTGAGTTCAAAGCCAACATGGTTTACAAAGCAAGTTCAGGATGGCCAAAGATACTCAAGAGAAATCCTGTCTTGAAAAAAATAAAATCAAGCTGTGTGAGCCATGAAGAGTAAGCCAGTAAGCATTGCTTCTCTGTGCTTCTACTTTAGTTACTGCCTCCAGTTTCCAGTATTTAGTTCATGTCCCTACTTCTTTATGTTCATGATGGATTGTAACCTGAAAGCCAATTAAATCCTTTCAGTACTGCCACCCAACAAGGGTGAGGGCCTTCAATAGCAGGTTGGCTTTGAGCATAGGAAACATCAGCCTTGGGACACCAAGTGCAGATCAGGCTTCTTACAATACAGCAGATAGTTACTGTTTAAAAGTTCAGAAGTCCAATGTGTTGGCATATGCCTATAATCCTAGTAGTTGATAGGTGAAAGTCATTTTCAACTACATAGTATGTTTGAGACCACCCTCTGCTACTGTATCTCAATGACAACAACAAAAGAATAACATTCTAACCAAGTAGGACCCTGGATAAGATGATCAGTCCTCATGCAGAAAGGCAAAGGGGATGGACAACAGATGAGGGAGAAAACAGACAATAGGACAGGAGCCTACCACAGAGGGCTGCTGAAAGACTTTACCCATCAAGGTATGGAAGGAGATGCTGAGACTTATAGCCAAACTTTGGGCAGACTATAGGGAATCTTATGAAAGAAGGGGAGGTAGGAAGACATGGAGGGGGCAGGAGCTCGACAAGAAGAACAACAGATTAAAAACTTGTGGACACAGGGGTCTTTTCTGAGCCTGATACTTCAAACAAGGACCAGGCATGGAGATAACCTAGTACCTCTAGAATCTTTGCACAGATGTAACCCATGGCAGCTTAGTCTCCAAGTGGGCTCCCTAGTAACAGGAACTGTCTCTGACATCAATTCAGTGGCTGGCTCTTTGGTCACTTCCCCCTGATAGGGGATCCGCCTTACAGGCCACAGAGTAAAACAAAGCAGCCAGCCCAGAGGAGACTTGATAGGCTAGGGTCAGAGGGAAGGGGAGGAGAACTTGGGGAGGGGCATAGGAGGAGATGAGGGAGGGAGGGTGCAATTGGGAGGGGATGAGGAAGGGGGCTACAGAGGGGATACAAAGTGAATAAACTGTAATTTATAAAAAAATAAATATACTTTTAAGTGAAAAAAAAAAGAAAATACAAATCTGGTCAAAGGCTGTGGTGTACACCTATAACCCTAGCACTTAAGAGGCTCAGGCCAGTTATGGTGGCACACACCTTTAATCCTTGCACTTGGGACACATAATCAGGCAGATCTCTGTGAGTTTGAGGTCAGCCTGGTCTACACCATGAATCTCAAGACAGTCACGACTAGGCAGAGAGACCCTGTGTATAAAAAAACAAAACACAGCATAAGTTCCAACAACTTGCCTTTCAACACATCTCTAAGGACATGCTTAAAAGAGCATTAACACAACCAAGCTGAAAGACTTTTTAATACTTATTTACAGCTATGAAGAGGCAACTTCTATTTAGCTCTAAGTAATGAAATACCCACTCTGTGGGTAAAAGGGAAAGGTTTATTCCAAACCATCAAGGTTTTCTGTTTTTCATGGAAGCAGAGAAAAGCAATGAGGGAGGGGTGGATTTCCAGAACTTTGGGGGAACAGGTACACGGGAAGACAGGAATCTATAAAGTGGGTTGAAGGTCTTTGAAGTGTACAACAAGTACTTGCTGAGTAAAAATTGAAGGAGCCTAGGAACTAACATTTTCTAACTTAGACCACATAAGGCCAGTGTGTGATCCCCCTTCTAGTGAAAAACCTCAGTTCCAACAGTCTTGTTTATTTTGGAGATTCTACTACTCACCAATAAATGAATATCCTTACAACTTCCTTTAGAGCAGTAGGGATCATAACTGAGAGTCCCACAGTGAGGTAGAGCATTTTCTACCTAAGTTATTTAACCTAGTGTTCAAATCTGCTTTTTCCTTTAAATGGAGATTTGCAGACATTTTATAATTAAGCATTAACAGGAAAAATATGGTATGATGGAAAATCCTGATTCAATATTTATTAATTTTCTTCTCCTTGTTCCCTCTAACTCTCAAATAAACACAAAGACAGCAGAATTTAGTCAATTGTAGCACAAATATTTTCATGGATATCTATTTATTAAACTTCTAGAGATTCCTTCAAACAGAACTTCTTGGTTTTTGTCCATATTGGCAATTAAACCAAGGGTCTTACCCATTTCACACTGAGTGACTTCCCCTGCTCAAGAACAAACCATGTTTACTGATTAATCTTCACATTATAGTGGAGAAATTCTCTTCGCCAACATAACTTGAACCAATGCTTGACCTTGTTATTCAAGCAAATTTGGTTAGATCTCAGAATCATTATAAACTTAAGTTCAGTAGGGAAAATGAATTGCAAGCCTGATTATCTAATTTTCATCCTCCGAACCCAAAGTAAAATGAAGACAGCTCCTGGCCTTCACATGTGTGCACAGCACATGTACACTTGCACATGTGTGTGTGTGAGCACACACACACTCAAAAGAAATGTTGGGGTTAGTATTATGTTAGGTATTGTTATGATAATTCCTGGCTTCTAAGATCTCATTTGTGCCCCAGAAGGAGTACACATACACAGGTTTTTGTTGTGTAAACCTTGCTCTGCCTAATTTAAAGTTGATTGGTTAATAAAGGTACTGAAGCTTGTAACTGTCCATAAGAGAAGTAGTCAAAGCTTACATTCCTTAAGCTTAGGCACTGGCTTAGGGTCTCAGAGGGAGCATGACGCCAGGAAGAGGGAGAGAGGAAGCAGGAGATGTAGCAGTATAGGAAGCTGGATAGAAGGAAGTTGCCATGGAGCAGTATGTGGCCATGAGGGTTAGAACAGAAACAGACCAGACAGAAACTATTAGGTAACATGGGGTGTGTAACATGGGTATTTCACTGGTGTATGGCCCAGCATGAGCCTAATTTCCAGAAGGGATGAAGAGAACTCAGGAGACCAGATCTCAGCCATGAAAAATCGCAAGAGATTTTATTTGAACCATCGTGCAATGGGATCACCCCTGCCAATCAGCAAAGAGTGGCACTGAGAGACAAAGGCCTTGGGTTTTTAAAGGAAAAGGTGTGAGAATTTTTTGACAACTCAGAATTGGATGAGGAAGCTATAAAGTAGGATAATTGGTTTAGTCTTAGGTGCTCAAGTGTGGCCAGTCCTGCCAAGTGTGGATGAGGCTGAAATTAAAGGTGGGGATGATTAGCTCATCCTTGAAGATTGGGGCTTTGGGCTTTTGGCCAGAGGTCAGGGGCTACTCAGAAGAAAGATTGAGACCATCTGGGTTGGTTGCTAAGAAACACTATCTCAAAGACAAGGGTCTGGTCATTCTTTTTGCTGAGTGAAGGTTATTACTTGCTCACTTTTTTATAACTGTCCTCACAGATGGCCAGGGTCACATTCCTCTATTCTCTGGAAAGGTACTATGAGGCTTTAGCTTAACCTGGACCTAAAACTCAAAACTATAGGCTTTAGAAGACAAAGTTAGTCTGATCCTTTCAGCTGGGAAATAGCAAAATATCTTAGAGGGTTGATACCAGCCCAGTTACTGTGCTTTAAAGCTTTTATAAATCCAAGAGGTCTCACCTTAATTATTTGGAAACTAGCTGGAGTAGAGAAGCCCTCTGGAGCCTAATAGACACAGAAAATATTTTTTTAATTACAAACTGCATAAATTTTACAATGAAATATAAAAACATACACTTGCCTTTAGAGGTAAGGCCTCTTAAATTCAGGTTACTATTTACAGTTTAACATCAATTTCTGCACAAACTATACTGACAGGATCTGGTTTATATTTAAATGGTAGCAAAATTCAAAGCCAGTTGTAAATTTTAAAATTTTAATTTGCATTTTAATGTAAACAAAAATTCAGTTTTTTACTCTTTCCTTCTAATTCATAAACAATTATCAGTGACTATTTCTGCAAACTTTTTTTTTTTTCAATGCAGTTTATTCAGGAACATTGAACAATCCTCAGACCCCAGGGAAAGCCAGCCCACAGCTTAAATAGCCTCTGGGTAGCCAACACAGGCGTGCCACGGGGGCAATGCAGATAGGTCCACATACATAGAAGCAAGCCAGATCCTCGGCCTTAGCCAAATGTGGAGTTGTTCGTGACAGAGAGCACTCACCATCGGGAAGGTGGAAGGCGGAAACCAGCTCCATCTTTAAGGCATAGCATTCCGCAGCTCTCTACACTTCCCCCTTTTTGTTTTAGACGCATCAGGCAAGAGTAGAGGTATGATCTCTGATATTAGAAATAAATTGGGACTTTGTACAGATGTTCATTTAGGTGTCATCCACCCAAAGAGCATCAGACCCGTCCAATACCTTTTTCTCAGAGGCGGGACCTGGGGCATCAACCCGCATGCAATCAGACATGCTCTTCTCTGGGTCCAAAGCTGCTGACCCTGAGTGCAGTGCTTAGCCTCGCATCCTGAGCGTATCATTTTAGCTTTTTATGGTATCCAACTGTGCTTGGGGAGAATGTCCTGCTTCAATGGCTGTAAAGGCCTGAATGATCATGGCTGCATCTCACTGTTGTGAGACTCTAATCTTGCATATATACCACAGGCAAACCAAGGAGACCAACACCAGAAGGCCTGCTAACACTCCCATGACCACCCATTCCTTCAGATGATTCATGGCTGCAGCAATCCATGTTGATAATCCTGTGGCTAGTCCTGCGTCCACTCCGGTAGAATTTACTGTGACAATGGCCACTCTCAGCTGCTCTATCGTAGTATCGAATTCTCCAGTCCAATTACCTAAAATAGAGCTCAACAATTGTTTAGACAGATTTGCAGCACAGGAGAAATTCTCATGTTGTATGCTAGTGACACAAAGTCCAGCATACTTTCATTGACAGCCAGGTTGAGTGATTTGCCATAGGGTATCCATTTGCTCCTGCAAGAGGTCAAATATGATTGAACATCATCAAGCTTCCTTTTAGTTGAGCATTAATTCCTTTATGTACAACTAAGGCATGAGCTACATTGGCTAAATGATTATTCAGGGTCTGAGCCGTCTGCCCAGTATGACTCATGGCTAATGCCCTGGTGGTAGCTCCAACAGCCGTCAATGAGATGGTAGTAACAATGGTGGCTGTAGTTCCAAGATGCCTTTTCTGTCTGAAGAGAGTCATAGCGTGAGGGGCATCAATGGGCATAGGCACCCAGTGAGGCATGCGAGTAACCAGGGCATACCTAACTTTACTAGCATTCCAGCATTGGGCAAAAAAGCAAGTATCATTACCACAATTACTTGGCTCTATCTGGCTAATAATGAATAAAAATGGGGGATATAGACAAACAGGTGTGGGCTTATAGGAAATATTATGAGAAGCCTTAACCCCTCGTTGGGACATCCTGCGTCAGTTCTAGAACTAGCAGTGGTGGTGTCCGAGGTCTGAGTAGGTTCAGGAGACCATTGCCCCCAGGGGCTAGACGTGCTCCATGCCAATTGACTAACTCCATGTTTTCCTCCACTTTTGAAAGTCATTTAAGGTTCTTAAATTATTTTTTCCCTTTTTTCTTAAATTTTTCATCAATTACACTTTATTCATTCTGCATCCCCCCATAAGCTCCTCCCTCCTCTCCTCCCAATCCCACCCTCCCTCCTCCCTCTGCTTGCATGCCACTCCCCAAGTCGACTAATAGGGGAGGTTCTCCTCTCCTTTCTGATCTTAGTCTGTCAGTTCACATCAAAAGTGGCTGTATTGTCCTCTACTGTGGCCTGGTAAGGCTGCTCCCCCACCCCAGAGGGAGGTGATCAAAGAGCAGGCCAATCAGAGTATGTCAGAGGCAGTCCCTCTTCACATTACTATGTAACCCAATTGGACTCTGAACTGCCCTGGGCTACATCTGTGCAGGGGTTCTAGGTTATCTCCATGAATAGTCCTTGGTTGGAGTATGAGTCTCTGGGAAGTTCCCTATGTTCAAATTTTCTTGTTCTGTTGCTCTCCTTGTGGAAACCCTGTCCTCTCCAGCTCTTACTATTTCCCAGTTCTTACCTAAAATTCCGTTCACTCTGCCCAACAGTTGCCCATCAGGCTCAGCATCTGCTTTGATAGTCTGAAGGGCAGAGGCTTTCAGAGGCCCTCTGTGGTAGGTTCCTAGGTTGTTTCCTGTTTTCTTCTTCTTCTGATGTCCATCCTCTTTGCCTTTCTGGATGGGGATTGGACGTTTAGTTAGGGTCCTCTCTATTGCTTAGTTGCTTTAGATGCACAGGTTTTAGTGGGTTTGTCCTATGTTGTATGTCTATATGAGTGAGTATATACCATGTGTGTCTTTTTGCTTCTGAGACAACTCACTCAGGATGATCCTTTCCAGATCCCACCATTTACCTGCAAATTTCATGATTTCCTTATTTTTCATTGCTGAGTAATATTCCATTGTGTAGATGTACCACAATTTCTGCATCCATTCTTCAATTGAGGGGCATCTGGGTTGTTTCCAGCTTCTGGCTATTACAAATAAAGCTGCTACAAACATGGTTGAGCAAATGTCCTTTTTGTGTACTTGAGCCTCTTTTGGATATATGCCCAGTAGTGGTATGGCTGGATCTTGAGGAAGCGCTATTCCTAGTTGTCTGAGAAAGCGCCAGATTGATTTCCAGAGTAGTTGTACAAGTTTATATTCCCACCAGCAGTGGAGAAGGGTTCCCCTTTCTCCACAACCTCTCCAGCATGCGTTCTCACTTGAGTTTTTGATCTTGGCCATTCTCATGGGTGTAAGGTGAAATCTCAGGGTTGTTTTGATTTGCATTTCCCTAATGGCTAATGAGGTTGAGCATTTCTTTAAGTGCTTCTCAGCCATTCGGTATTCCTCTACAGAGAATTCTCTGTTTAGCTCTGTTCCCCATTTTTTAAGTGGATTACTTGGTTTGCTGCTTTTCAGCTTCTTTAGTTCTTTATATATGCTGGATATGAGTCCTCTGTCAGATAAAGGGTTGGTGAAGATTCTTTCCCAATCTGTAGGTGGTCGCTTTGTTTTTATGACAGTGTCCTTTGCTTTACAGAAGCTTTTCAGTTTCATGAGGTCCCATTTATTGGTTGTTGCTCTTAGAGCCTGTGCTGTTGGTGTTCTGTTCAGGAAGTTTCCCCCTGTACCAATGAGTTCTAGGGTATTTCCCACTTTTTTTTCAAGCCGATTTAATGTGTCTGGTTTTATGTTGAGGTCTTTGATCCACTTGGACTTCAGTTTTGTGCAGGGTGACAAGTATGGATCTATTTTCATTTTTCTACATGTAGACATCCAGTTAGACCAGCACCATTTGTTGAAGATGCTATCTTTTTTCCATTGTATGGTTTTGGCGTCTTTGTCAAAGATCAGGTGTCCATAAGTGTGTGGGTTTATTTCTGGGTCCTCTGTTCGGTTCCATTGATCCACCATTCTGTTTCTATGCCAGTACCATGCAGTTTTTAAAACTGTTGCTCTATAGTACAACTTAAGATCAGGGATGGAGATACCTCCAGAAGATCTTTTATTGTAGAGGATTGTTTTAGCAATTCTGGGTTTCTTGTTATTCCATATGAAGTTGAGAATTTTCCTTTACAGGTCTGTAAAGAATTGTGTTGGTAATTTGATGGGCATTGCATTGAATCTGTAGATTGCTTTTGGTAAGATGGCCATTTTTACTATGTTAATCCTACCAAGCCATGAGCATGGGAGATCTTTCCATCTTCTCATATCTTCTTCTAATTCTTTCTTCAGAGATTTGAAATTTTTTTCATACAAGTCTTTGACTTCCTTGGTTAGGGTTACTCCGAGGTACCTTATGTCATTTGTGGCTATTGTGAAGGGTGTTGTTTCCTTAATTTCTTTCTCAGCCCTTTTGTCTTTTGTATACAGGAGGGCTACTGATTTTTTTGAGTTAATTTTGTATCCTGCCACTTTGCTGAAGGTGTTTATCAGCTGTAGGAGTTCCCTGGTAGAGTTTTTGGGGTCACTCACGTATACTATCATATCATCTGCAAATAGTGATAATTTGACTTCTTCCTTTCCAATTTGTATCCCCTTGATCTCCTTCAACTGTCTTATTGCTCTAGCAAGGACTTCCAACACTATGTTGAAGAGATATGGAGAGAGTGGGCAGCCTTGTCTTGTCCCTGATTTCAGTGGGATTGCTTTAAGTTTTTCTCCATTCAGTTTGATGTTGGCTATAGGCTTGCTGTATATCGCCTTTACTATGTTTAGATATGTGCCTTGTATCCCTGATCTCTCCAATACTTTGAACATGAATGGATGTTGGATTTTGTCAAAGGCTTTTTCAGCATCTAGGGAGATTATCATGTGGTTTTTTCTTTCAGTTTGTTAATATGGTGGATCACATTGATGGATTTCCGTATATTGAACCACCCCTGCATACCTGGGATGAAGCCTACTTGGTCATAGTGGATAATATCTTTGATGTGTTCTTGGATTCGGTTTGCAAGTATTTTATTAAGTATTTTTGCATCAATGTTCATAAGGAAGATGGGCCGGAAATTCTCTTTCTTTGTTGAGTCTTTGTGAGGTTTAGGTACCAAGGTGACTGTGGCTTCATAGAATGAATTTGGTAATATTCCTTCTGTTTCTATTTTGTGGAATAGTTTGAAGAGAATTGGTGTTAGCTCTTCTTTGAAGGTCTGGTAGAATTCTGAGCTGAAGCCATCTGGTCCTGGGCTTTTTTTGGATGGGAGACTTTTGATGACCGCTTCTATTTCTTTATCCATAGGTCTATTTAGTTGATTTACCTGGTCCTGGTTCAGCTTTGGTAAGTCAAATCGATCAAGAAAATTGTCCATTTCATTTAGATTTTCAAATTTTGTGGCATATAGACTTTTGAAGTAAGTCCTAATGATTGTTTGGATTTCCTCAGTGTCTGTAGTTATATCCCCCTTTTCATTTCTGATTTTGTTGATTTGGGTGGTGTCTCTCTGCCTTTTAGTTAGCCTGGCTAAGGGTTTGTCGATCTTGTTGATTTTCTCAAAGAACCAGCTCTTGGTTTCATTGATTCTTTGAATTGCTTTATTTGTTTCCAATTGATTGATTTCAGCCCTGAGTTTGATTATTTCCAGCCGTCTACTCCTTCTTGGTGTGTCTGCTTCTTCTTTTTCTAGGGTTTTTAATTGAGCCATTAGGGTGCTTGAATGAGCTGTCTCGAATTTCTTCTTGAAGGCACTTAGTGCTATGAACTTTCCTCTTAGCACTGCTTTCATTGTGTCCCACAAGTTCGGGTATGTTGTGTCTTCATTTTCATTGATTTCTAGAAAGACTTTAATTTCTTTCTTTATTTCTTCCCTGACCCAGCTGTCATTTAGTAACAAGTTGTTCAGTTTCCATGTGTGTGTAGGCTTTTTGTTATTTCTGTTATTGTTGAGGTCCAGCTTTATTCCATGGTGATCAGACAAGATACATGGGATTATTTCAATCTTCTTGTATCTGTTGAGGCTCGCTTTGTGACCCACTATGTGGTCTATTTTGGAGAAGGTTCCATGAGGTGCTGAGAAGAAGGTAAATTCTTTTGTGTTTGGGTGTAAAGTTCTGTAAATGTCTGTTAGGTCCATTTGATTCATGACCTCTGTCAGAGACATTGTTTCTTTGTTTAATTTCTGTTTGGTTGACCTGTCCTTTGTTGAGAGTGGGGTGTTGAAGTCTCCCACTATTAATGTGTGTGGATCTATATGTGCTTTAAATTTTATCAATGTTTCTTTCACAAATGTGGGTGCCCTTGTATTTGGGGCATAGATGTTCAGGATTGTGATGTCTTCCTGGTGGAATTTTCCCTTGATGAGTATGAAGTGTCCTTCCCCATCTCTTTTGATTAATTTTGGTTGAAAGTCTATTTTATCAGATATTAGAATGGCTACTCCTGCTTGCTTCTTGGGTCCGTTTGCTTGGAAAGTCGTCTTCCAACCCTTTACCCTCAGGTAATGTCTATCTTTGTGTCTTAGGTGTGTTTCTTGTATGCAACAGATTGCTGGGTTTTGTTTACGTATCCATTCTGTTAATCTGTGTCTTTTTATTGGAGAGTTGAGTCCATTGATGTTGAGAGAGATTAATGACCAGTGGCTGTTAGATCTCTTGATTTTGATGTTGGCTGTGCTCATCAGGTTGTGTGCTTGGTTGCTTTTTGTTTTACTGAAGTGAGGTTATTTATTTCCTGTGTTTTCTTAAATGTAGCTAGCTTTCTTGGGTTGTATTTTCCCTTCCAGTGTCTTCTGTAATGCTGGATTTGTTTGTAGGTATTGTTGAAATTTGTTTTTGTCATTGAATATCTTGTTTTCTCCATCTATGAGGACTGAGAGTTTTGCTGGGTATAGTAGCCTGGGCTGACATCTGTGTTCTTTTAGGGTCTGCATGATATCTGTCCAGGCCCTTCTGGCTTTCATAGTCTCTGTTGAAAAGTCAGGTGTGATTCTAATGGGTTTGCCATTATATGTTACTTGGCCTTTTTCCCTTGCAGCTTTTAGTATTTTTTCTTTGTTCTGTATACTTACTGTTTTGATTATTATGTGGCGGGTGGATTTTCTTTTCTGGTCAAATTTGCTGGGTGTTCTGTAGGCCTCATGTATTCTAATTGGCCTCTCCTTTAGCTTGGGGAAATTTTCTTCAATGATTTTGTTGAAAATATTTTCTGGGCCTTGGAGAAGGGAGTCTTCTTTTTCCTCTCTACCTATTATTCTTAGGTTTTGTCTTTTCATATTGTCTTGCATTTCTTGGATGGTCTGTGTCAGGAATTTTTCAGATTTAACATTTTCTTTGACAGATACATCGATTTCTTCCATTGTATCTTCTACACCTGAGATTCTTTCTTCCATCTCTTGCAGTCTGTTGGTTATGCTTACCTCTGTAGTTCCTGTTTTCTTCCCTAGATTCTTCCTTTCCATTATTTCTTCCATTTGTGTTTTCTTTAATTTTTCCAATTCTATCTTCAGGTCTTGAGTTGTTTTGTTTACTTCCTTCACCTGTCTGATTGTACTTTCCTGTTTTTCTTTTAGTTCCTTCAACTCTGTTTCTTTCATTTCATTCAGTGTTTTAAGCATTTCCTTTCTAAAGGCCATAAACTGTTTGGCTGCAGCTTCCTCTATTTCTTTACGGATGGCAATATTCTGTTTGAGTTTATCTTCCTCTATGTCTTTACAAATCTTATTTGTTTCCTCTGTTATCATCTTCATGAGCATACTTGTTAGGTCATCTTCTTGGATTTCAGTTATGGTGGGGTGTCCAGGGCTACTTGCCCCTGGGTAACTGGGTTCTGGAGATGCCATATTGCTCTGTCTTTTGTTGCTTGAGCTTTTACGCTGGCCTCTACCCATTGTGATATCTTAGGAGTTTGGGGTTATTTTCTGGTGGTTCCTGGGGATCCTGTGGTGGAGAGAATCCCCTTTGCAGAAAGCTGGATTTTCCTGAAGGATGTCTTCTCAGCTTTTTGGGTATAGTCCCTGGATGGCTGGTGTTTTTTCAGGAGTTGCTCACCTCAGGGATATAGACCTGAGTGGTAACTGTGGTCTTTGTTAGTCAAGAGGGTTCTCCTCTCACCCAGGGAAGTCCTGGGGGCAGCTGCCCTGTTTCTGGGTTTCTTGTTGCAAATTTAATGATCAGCTGCTGTGACCCAGTTGGACATCAGGCGCGCCTCAACTGTTTGTGCTTGTGTCTGGAGTACAGCTGAGTGCTGGCGCCTCGGCCCCACTAGACTGCTAGACTTTTTCTAGGGAAGGATTGGGTGATTTAGATCAGTACAGTTTCCTTCCTTCCCCGTGGATTCTCTCGAGACACCGACTCCTAGTGTCTTTTTTTGCCCTGGTGCACACTGCTCAGTGTCCGCCAGCTGGCTGGCCACAGAAATTTGCCTGTGCCTGGAGCACAGCTGTGTGATGGCGGCTCAGTCTCTGCCAGCTGTCTGGTGCGCAGAAACTGCCTGTGTCTGCCTTTGTGGCTTTTGGGAGTCTGAGTGGCTCCCTAAGCTGGGTAATTTTCCGGGGACCTTTTCAGGTTGGGGGTGAGCTGAGTGCTCTGAGATCAGACCCGCCGTTTCTATCTCTGGCGGCGAATCAGGCGCGCAGGCAGGCAGGGCTCTGTGCTGGAACCTGGGTCCCCGGCTCTGGCTCCGGGCTGGCTCCTGGGGTGACCGTGGAACCCGCCCGAGTCTTTTCCAGGGGATGTCTGGGTGACCTAAGGCCGATCCCAATCGTTTCCTGTACCCTGGGGTTATCTCTCGACTGAAAATTCTAGTCTCTGATAGTGTGGTGCCCAAGGTTCAGTCTGGGACCGGGACCAGAGACACTGGCTTGTGGCTCTGGGCTGGGGCTGGGACTGGCGGCCGGCAGCCAAGCGTCTGGCGGAACCGGTATCTCTTCCGCGGTTTAGCCGGGTGAGTTAAAAGCTGATTGAATCCCCCACCGTGGGGTATCCTCTCACCTGGGAAACACAATGACTGTGTTTTATGGCCGAGAGTTCTGATTGCTGTTCACTGTGCTGATCCTGCTGTGCTGCTGCTCAGAATGAGAGTCCTCCCGGCGCCGCCATCTTGCCCCTCCTGTCTCTGCAAACTTTTATATAGCATTAACTAACTGTAAAAATTTATTTTATCAATTTACAAAACTGTTGCAGATATAAACAAGGTTTTATTTTAAGCTCAGGTGTGGGATGTGAGACTGATTTAGATTAATCACAGCAACAAATTCTTTGCCTTCTATAGGCTCTGAGCAGATAGTTTAAAGCTTAGCACTCTGGAGAGAAAATAAATGCTAGAGTCCAAAGAGTTGATGAGCTCCAAGAAAGAACAAGGCTCCCGCTGCTTCTTTCCTTCCCCACCCTGTGGCTCCTGGTTGCTGTTGACATAGTGAAAGGAGAAGCAGGAGATCTACTGAAATGAGGATTAGGCTGGCTCCAAGGGAACCCGAAGACCCTACCCAGCAAGAAGCAGCTTAAAGAACTGTGTCCTCTCTCCCACTAACCATTTCTTTCTCCCACCTTGTGTTGGGGTGTTGGAAGGGACTGGTTGGAGTAGGGAGAAAGAAATATAACAAATGTAAAGAGTAGAGTTTTTAAAAATAAATAATAAATACAGCTGTCAAAGTATATCTGGAATAAACATAAGTGCTTCCTCATGAAGTATATTAGACAAATGGTGGGAAATTCCAGACATACCAGACAGCACTCTACTACTGTATGGCATTAGTGGGAATTATTTGAGAGGGCTGCTAAACAGAATCTCAATCTTACTTTGCTACTTTTCAGCAATCAGATCCCCCTTTACCAAGCAGGATTTATTTTCCAATCTATACAACACCAGGTCTCCTTCCAATTACACATGTTTTATCCCTAGCTTTGCCCCCACCAAATTTGTCCTATTCACTTGAAAAATAATTTTCTATATACCTGTGGACATTAACTATCCTCCAGACTCAGTATCAAAAGTTCTCAGAGCCTGCCAGGTGTGCACACATCAATAACCTGTCATTGATAAGACTGGAGGGAATGAAGGAGGTGGGTTTCTCATTAGGAACTACAGGCTTAGGCTTCCTTATCTCCTCCTCCTGAGAGCTTCTATTAGTTAGAGTCTATGTCATATAACTAATGCCTTCAATTACAATCCTTCATTATCCTTCTTTTCTTTCTAATTTTCTCCTTACTGCTGGATAATTCCTATTAGAGAAATATGTACTAGAATCTTATTTCCTTAATTGCTAACAGCTATTTACATCACAGGGGCGAGATTTCTCTCCTCTTTTCAAAGCCATATTTCTTGTAACAGTTGCCTGTTCATGCTACTTTCTCACTTTGGAAGTCCTGTCAGTATGAGCTTAAACTTCACAAATGAGAGCAGTAACACTGTCCACATTCATCCATAGAGTCACTTCCATGTGCTCTCAATTGCTTCTTGCTATTACTCAACACTTGAAGATTGGGGCTGGAGAGCTGGTGCAGTGGTTAAGGGCACCAGCTGTTGCTGCTGAGGACTTGGTTTGATTCCCAGCATCTATATGGCAGCTTACAACTGTCTTAATTTCAGTTCCAGAGAGCAAGTCTATCTATCTATCTATCTATCTATCTATCCATCTATCTACATGGATAGATATATGTATATATTTAGATGTGTATATAGATAGATGTACAGATATATATGTAGATAGATAGATGATATATATGTATATATATACATAGATTATATAAGTATATATATAGATATATATGCATATATACATATCTATATATATGTAGATAGATATATGTATATTGTATGTATGTATAAATAGATAGATGTATACGTATATATGTAGATAGATGATGTACACATATACACACATATATACATATATATTTACATATATACATATCTCTACATATATATGTATATAAAGCAGGTGCATATATATATACATACAGGCAAAACAGTGTACACATCAAATAAAAATATTTTTAAAAAGTGAGGGGTTCTTCTTCCTAGAAACTTCCTCCAGAACCTACTAAGACATTATTTTCCTTATCTTCCACATATTCATGATGGTTCCTTTCCCTTATCCTTTTACTCAAATGACTGTTTTTGTTTTGAGAGTCTCACTATGTAATTCTGGCTGCCATAAAACTCCCTATGTATATGAGGATGGTCTCAAACTCAGGATCCACCTAACTCAGCCTCTGGGGATTAAAGACCTGCACTACCACACCCATTTTTTGAATGACATTTAATGTCAGGTTTTTTTTTCAAGGATATATCCCACTTCTCTAACAAGTTAGAGGGACAGGGCCAGTCCCTGAGTGAATGTTATAAATTTCTATTTTTACACTATTTGATTGACTTAATTCTTTATGTGTATATATAAGCTTGCATATGCACAAGCACCTATGAAAGTCAGAGTATACTTTTGGAAGTCCATTCTTTTCTTCCACCATACAGGTTTGGAGACTGAACTCAGGTTGCCAGGCTTGGGAGCAAGCACCATTGACTGTGACCCAGCTCACCAGAGTAAAGTTTGAGAAATTTGAGAAGATCCAAAACCACTAGGTGTCCTACAACCAAAGACTCCAAACAGTGATTTCCCCCTTGTAATGGCTTTTGAATAGCTTAACAGACAGGAAAATAATTAAGAAATCTAAAGCCAGGCAAGAAAGCACAAGCTTGTCATGTCATCACTTGGAGATCAAGTGAGTTCAAAGCCAGCTTGGGTTCCATAGCAAGACTTTATCTCCAAGGAAATATAACTAGACTCTTAAGTTGGCTTTACAGATCAGATAAAAAGTTTTTTTGATAAGATTTTTAAAATATCTATAAGGGTGGTTTGACTGCATGGATACCTGTGTACCACGTGCATATCTGGTATCTGCACATTCCCTGGAACTGGAATAACCAATCATGGTGAATGAACATATCAGTGCTAGGAATTGAACCAGGGACCTCTTGAAAATCATTCAGTGCTCTTAACCACTGAGACAACTCTCTAGCCCCTTGCAATAGCTTTGATATCCTTATAATTATCACAGTCCACAGCTATTGTCACCCATCACTAGGTAGTTTGAGATAGAATAATAGCCTTCTTTTTTAAATGTTTTAGTCCCTAGATGTTAGAACCATTTGGGAAGGATTAAGAGCTAGGGCCTTTTGGATACTAGATGTGTAACCATTGCCAGTTAGTTTCTCTCTACCTTGTGTTTGTAGATCAGATGTAAGCTTTCAGCTACTGATAGAGCACCATTCCTTCTTGCCTGCTACCATGCTCCCATAATGATCATCAGGGACTCACCCTCTGAAACTGTACACCATAATAAACTGTTTCTTCTAGAAGTTGCTTTGGTCATGGTATGTCTTAAGAGTAATAGAAAAGTAACTAAGACACATAGGCACACATCTATAACCCTGGTCCTTCAGAGGCAGTTATATGATAGCCTCAAGTTTAAAGCAACACAGGACTACACAGCAACAAATTATCTAAAACAATAATAAACAAACTATCGCCATCACATTAAATGACACTGCTTTGCTTGCTCCAGTGAACTGCTTGTTTTGGAAAGCCAAACCACCAATAGCAATGAAGATCTGAAATGTCAAGACTGTACAACTGTCTCCCCATGTGATATTCTTAATCATGTGATTATTTTTCCTTGAGAATTACTTCCTGGACCAATTTTCTCACTATCACCTGCACTATTTATTTAATTATGTTGCATATTAATTACCTCCTCCTACCTAAAGAAATTCTTGCTAGTTTCAACACTATATCCCTGACATTGTCTACCGTGAGATCAATAACTAGCCAATGACTCAATCTAAATAATTCCCATTTTCTACTACACTTATGAACTGAAATAAGCATACCCAAAAAACTGTGGTGCTATTACAGCTCTGTGCTCCTTTTTTTTTCGACTTGGAATTGAAAGATTCTTTTTATTAGCCCACATGAACTTCACATGACAAAAGGATACAGTAATATTACCAGACATGGTAATATTACCATGTGCACATGAACTTGAGTCTGAAACATGCCCCTACAGGCTCCCACATCTGAATGCTTGATCCCAGCTGATAGCAATGTTCTGGTTTGGGATATGGACTTTTAGCAGTTACTAAGGCTGGATCTTAGAAGGTTTCAGACTACTGTAGACTGACATCTTCTGAAGGAAGCAGCTGTCATCCTTATCAGATCAGCTGTGCCTACTCACATAAATCCATCAGGATAGGACTTATTAAATGTTGACATTTCCTCATAGAGGACGTGTAGTGAGGGCCACAGAACCCTCACACCTTAAATTCAGCTGCTCCTCTAAGTCCTTTATAAGCAGTTCTGCCTTAACTGATGTGGCCTTGAGGTCTCTGAGTTGCTATAGCAGAGGCTGGGGAAGGCTTACTGAAGGGCCTTTGTCTATGGAGCTGAGGGAAGCCATCATCCATTCTGGGTAAAGACTTTCCAA
The DNA here is from genome assembly GCF_030254825.1 of Meriones unguiculatus. Taxonomy (NCBI): domain Eukaryota; kingdom Metazoa; phylum Chordata; class Mammalia; order Rodentia; family Muridae; genus Meriones; species Meriones unguiculatus. The sequence goes on along the minus strand of NW_026843712.1, from coordinate 1,420,247 downwards.
TGAAGCTGCTTTAGGGTCAACCATGCTTCTGTAGGTACCCCATGCTCTGCAAGAATACCCATCGATGTTACTGGCTTCCCAGCATCCACTCTTATAGTGACTGGGGTTTGTTCTTGTGACCTTATGAAGACAGGGTCTCAGGGGAGCAGATGAAGTCCTAAGTCAGTATGTATTATTGACTTGGGCGCAACCATTTCAGGAAACCCAGTGCCTCACACAATGTCAGAGCTTTCCCAAGTCAGGCTCAGAGGATGGGCAAGGACTGTGTCTGGTGTGTGTGTGCATGTTTTGACAGTGTGTGCAAAAACTAGCAACTGTAGCTCTTTCCTCCTCAATGACTGTAACTTGATTCTGCTCCGCCACCAGGGCTTTCTGCGGGGACGAGCTAACCCCTCTTCCTTGCATTGTATGTAATACCACAATATGTCTCCAGGTGGCAGAGTAGGTGCCCTTCATAAGAGAAAGTACTGCCCACCCACTCAGTCTAGGACCTCCAGTGTCACCCCTATAGATCTCTTTGAGATTCAGGAGTTCCTGCAGAGGCTGGAGAGAAGGCCCGGGGAAACAGCACTTGCTGCATATGCATGAGGACCAAAGTACAGATGCCAGCATTTACACAGGAAACTGAGCATGGTCACATGCACACCCAGACTTGTTGGTGGCAGAGACAAAAGGCTCACTGGAATTTCTGGCCATCAACCAAGCTCCAGGTTCCATATGGAACCGTACATCAAGGAAGAAAGGTATTCAAAGATAAAGCAGGACACACACATCCTCCTCTGGCTTACATATTTGTGCACACACATACAAACACACACAGAGACGGGGGAGAAAAAGAAAGGGAGAAGGAAAGGGAGAGAGAGATCTTATCAACTAAATGAAAAGTGAGATAATTTTTATGAGAGGCAAAAGGGGAGAAAGGACAAGAAAGTGTTATATGGGTAAAGAAAGACAAATTCACATTATCTTTCATGAGAAATACACAAACACATATATATGTCATAAATATGACATAGAAGGAAGGCTTTCTATGAGGGAGACTGCAGACCATTGAGAAGAAGGAATGAGAAAGAGTTATAGGTAGGCAAATAGAAGCAATGTATAATGATTTATATCTGTGGAAACATCATAGTCCATGCTTCTGTATGCAAAAAAAAAGTTTTAAAAATTAATTTAAAACTGCCCTATTGGTTAATATGTAGCTGTCATTCATAAGCCATCCGCACTAACACCTTGTGGTGAAATGACCTTATGCAAGTAATTCCCCTGAACTTTTTTCCAGCAGTAATTTTCTATCCCTGAATTTTCTTGTGTCACGGATAATTTCTCCCCTTCCTTCTTTCCCGCCTCATTCTTCTCCCATTTCTGAACATGTTTGTGGCTCTTAGTTGTAAGGGTAACCACAATCGCTGTTTTCCTTGTTTGTACTAACATGAGCACAACTCTAACAGATATTGTGAATTGCTGTGAAGTAATTGCCTTGAACCACACTGGAAGACCCTTCTCAGCATCTTCCCAGTATCAGCCTCTGGCCACCAATCCACCTTATCCAACAAGGACCAAGGCATGATCAGAGTGAAAAGGAAGTGTCTTGAAGGCACAGAGGACTTGTCTGCATCACTCAGTTCAAATCTTCTGGGCATGTAAGGCTGTCAGCCAGTTCATGGGTGGTAGTCATCTTCTTTGTGCATTTTTAAAATTTTTATTAATTGCAGTTTAATCACTTTATATCCCCCCGTACCTCCCTTACTCCTCCCCTCCCAATCTCACTCTCCCGCTTCTCCAACTATGTCCTTCTTACAGTCCACTGAAAAGGGAGATCCTCCTCCCCTTCCATCTGTCCCTAGACTATCAGGTCTCATCAGGAGTGGCTGCATTGTCTTCTTCTGTGGGCTGGTAAGGCTGCTTCCCCATCAGGGGGAGGTGATCAAAGAGCAGGCCAATCAGTTCATGTCAGAAGCAGTCCCATTACTATGGAGGCCATTTGGATACTGAACTGCCATAGGCCACCTTTGTGCAGGGGTTCCAGGCCATCTCTATAAGTGGTCCTTGGCTAGAGTATCAATTTCAGAAAAGATCCCTGTGCCCAGACTTTTTGGATCTGTCTCTATCCTTGTGGAGCTCTTGTCCTCTCCAAATCTTACTATCTCCCACTTCTTTCATAAGGTTCTCTGTACTCTGCCCAAAGTTTGGCTATGAGTCTGACCCATCCCATGGGCTAATCAAACAGGGTCCACCTGAAAGAGGTACTGGAAATTGGGAAACAGAGACATGAAGAATGGAGACAAGACAGATTCCTAATCAAGTTTCAGTTTACTGAATGTGCACTCAACACTTATAAAACAAAGGGTACAAGCAAATTTTTTTCACAGTAGCAACACATCTGTGCCACCTAGCAAGGCATGCAAGAATTCTCACTTCTCCAGAAGCAGACTTCTTCCTTTTTGACCTTCCACCCCCTTATCTGCCAGCCATGGCCCCTACCCCTGCCAGTTCCCTGGCTGGTTCTCCTGCCAGACCTCCAACCATTTCCCCTGTCAGCTTCCCGGAGGCTATCAGTTCTCCCTCGGGGCCTAGGGCGGGGCTAGCATGTAACTTTCCTAGTTCCCTCACAGGTCCCTCAGCAGGAGCTGTGGGTCCCTCAGCACTGCCACCACAGACACTCTCAGCACCGCAGACTCTGTCAGCACCGCAGACACCGCCAGAGGTCCCATTGCACTCACCAGCTGACACTGCTCAGAATGAACAGGGCCCAGCAGCTGGAACACGAAGTCGCAGAGCAACCCAGCTGGACTCGGTGGCTCTCCCGTTGCGAGCCTATGGATTTCCAGAGGGGGATGGGCAATATCCCCTTCAGTACTGGCCTTTTTCCACAGCTTATCTCTACAATTGGAAGGCTCACAATCCCCCTTTTTCTGAGAACCCCCAAGCCTTGACTGACTTGTTTGAATCTGTCCTTTTCTCTCACCAGCCCACTTGGGATGATTGCCAACAGCTTTTACAGACACTCCTGACTACCGAGGAGAGGGGACGAGTTCTTCTAGAAGCAAGGAGGAATGTCCTGGGGGCAGATGGGAGGCCTACAGTTCTCCCCGATGAGATTAATAATGGGTTTCCTCTCTCTCATCCTGATTGGGATTACAATACACCAGAGGGTAGGCAGCACTTGAAGGTTTAACGCCAGACTCTAATGGCGGGTCTCCGTGGGGCTGCTTGAAGACCCACCAATTTGACTAAGGTAAGAGAAGTGGTCCAGGGGTTGGAGGAATCTCCTGCAGCCTACTTAGAATGGCTGATGGATGCATTCCGCCGGTTTACTCCCTATGACCCTGCTTCAGATGAACACAGGGCAACAGTAGCTGTATCTTTCATAGATCAGTCAGCTAGGGATATTCGTAGGAAACTTCAGAAATTAGAAGGTCTGCAGGATAAGTCGTTAAAGGATTTAGTGCAAGTAGCAGAGAAAGTCTTCTATAGTCGAGAAACAGAAGAAGAAAAAGAAAAGAGGAATCAGAAAAAAACAGGAGATAAGAGAGAGAGAGAGAGAGAGAGAGAGAGAGAGAGAGAGAAGAGGCAGGATAAAAAATTGACTAAGATTCTGGCCACCGTAGTTCAGGAAAGTCGTACTGAAAGGGAGAGAGTTCCTGGCAACCGTAAGGGCCCTTTGTCTAAGGACCAGTGTGCCTACTGCAAGGAGATGGGACACTGGAGGAGGGATTGCCCCAAAAGGAAGAAGAAGCAGCTGAATTCTTGAGCCACAGGGACCAGGGTCCTGACCTTAAACAATGACAGTGATTAGGGAGGACTGGGTTCAGTTCCCCTCCCCGAACCCAGGGTAACCCTCAAAGTGGAGGGGAAGCCAGTCCATTTTCTAGTGGATACTAGCGCTCAGCAATTCAGTTTTGTTGCAAGACTCAGGGGCTAAGAAAGAAAAAAAATCATGGGTTCAAGGGGCCACTGAATGTAAGCAATATACATGGACTACCTGAAGAACAGTGGACCTTGGAGTGGGCCGGGTATCCCACTCGTTCTTAGTCATGCCTGACTGTCCATACCCATTGCTGGGACAGGGTATCCTGACCAAAATAGGAGCCCACATCTATTTTAACCCAGAAGGCCCACAGGTTACAGATAAAAGAGGGGATCCTATTCACGTGCTTACAATTCACTTGGAAGATGAATATCGGCTATTTAAAAATTTAAAAGAGGGGGAAAAAGACATTGATTGGTGGGTAAAAAAAATACCCTGAGGCCTGGGCTGAAACAGCTGGCTTAGGGAAAGCAAGAAAGCAACCACCAGTCCAGATAGAGCTAAAACCTCAGGCAGCCCCAGTTGCAGTGCGGCAGTATCCAATGTCTAAGGAAGCCCATGATGGGATTTGCCCTCATATACAGTGACTCCTTGACCTAGGGGTTTTGAAAAGGTGTCAGTCTGCTTGGAATACTCCATTACTGTTGGTCCAGAAGCCTGGGAGCAATGATTATCGGCCTGTGCAAGACCTGAGGGAAGTTAACAAACAGGTTATGGACTTACATCCAACAGTCCCCAACCCGTATAACCTGCTGAGCTCCCTTCCCCCTGACAGAGCCTGGTATACTGTTCTAGACCTTAAAGATGCATTCTTTTGTCTTCCACTTAGCCCTGCCAGCCAAGACATTTTCGCTTTTGAATGGAAAGATCCCGACTCCGGGGTCTCGGGCCAACTAACATGGACTCAACTTCCCCAAGGATTTAAGAATTCTCCTACCATATTTGATGAAGCCCTGCACCGAGACCTGGCACACTTCCGGGCCACAAATACTCAGCTAACTCTTCTCCAGTATGTGGATGATATCTTACTAGCTGCAGATTGTCAGAAAACCTGTCTCAAAGCCACCGGCCAACTGTTACAAGAATTGGGCGAACTAGACCCCAACGTGGTTCCTGAGGACCATAGACGTGGGTCTTTTAGTGAGAGAAGGGGCTTAGATCCCTGAGGGGGCTGCGGGACCACCAACCACTGCAGTATGCTGCGAGTCCTAACCTTTTATGTATGTCCAGGACCCCACCAGCAACCTAAAATGGTAAACAAATGTGGGGGGAGAAATGACTTCTACTGCAAGAATTGGGGGTGTGAAACCACTGGCGATACTTACTGGAAGCCTACCTCCAGTTGGGATTACATTGTTGTTAAAGCTAATTACAGTCATGCCCAGCCCCCAGACTGGGGACCAAACAATAGGTGGACTAATCAGCCAATATGTACCACCTGGTGCCACCCCCTGCTAATCCGGTTCACAGACGCTGGAAAACAGATTTCAACTACTGGGTGACGGGGTTCATTTGGGGCCTACGAATATATAAGGAAAAATATGATGGTGGGTTACTTTTCACCATCAAATTAAAAATAACAGCCCCATCTGCTGAAGTAGGGCCAAATAAAGCTGGCCCTCACCTGGTTCCCCCAGTGAAAGCGGACCCCCAGACTATAGCCCCACGTCCAGCAACCCCCTCACTGACTCCTAACTCAAAAATGGGTAAAGATTCTTCTTCCCCTAAGCCTCCTGGACCATACATTACTTCCCTAGCACAGGGGGCCTTTCAGGCCCTAAATAATACCAACCCCAAGGTTACTGAGTCTTGTTGGTTATGCTTTGGAATTGCTCCCCCATATTATGAAGAAATTGCCTTTACAGATGAGATAAGTAACTCCCAAGAGGCAAGAGCCTGCCGTTGGACACAAAGGGAGGCTAGACTTTTCCTGTCTGCCGTTTCAGGGCAAGGACTCTGTGTAGGTAAAGTTCCCCCCAGTCATCAGTTTTTATGCAACCAAACCTATGATGTTGCAGGTCTGTCTGGGTACCTCATACCACCAATCGATGGATGGTGGGCCTACGCGACAGGGATCACTACTTGTGTCAGTACTCAGGTGCTTGTCAATTCATCTGACTACTGTGTCCTGGTCCAGGTAATCCCCCGAGTCACCTATCACCCGTATGAAGAGCCCTTCCAATACTGGGACTCTGTGGGGGAACCACTGATACGAACAAAAAAAGACCTGGGAATTTCCTTAGCCATAATGCTTGTGGTCGGGCTAGGAGCAGTAGGGACAGCAGCTGGAGGGTCAGCTATAGCCCTCCGACATAGCAGGTTAAATGAGCTTAGGGCAGCTGTTGATGAGGACATAGAAAGATTAGAAAGCACAATTAGAGAGCTCAAAGATTCCTTACAGTCATTATCAGAGATGGTGTTACAAAACAGAAGGGGCTTAGATTTATTGTTTTTGCAACAAGGAGGTTTATGTGCGGCCCTAAAAGAAGAATGCTGTTTCTATGTCGACCATACTGAAGTTGTCACTGAGACCCTAGATAAGGTCAAAGAGGGCTTAGAAAAGAGAAAGCGAGAATGAGCCCAAAGCCTAGGATGGTTTGAAGGATGGTTTAATTCCTCTCCATGGATGACCACTTTAATCTCCACCTTGCTAGGCCCTTTGCTAATTCTTCTCCTGATTGTAACTCTTGGCCCCTGCATTCTTAATAAGCTAGTCAATTTTGTGAGAGAATGGATCAGTACCGTTCAGGTCCTTTTGCTTCGACAGCAGTATCAGCAATTAGAGATGCAGGCTGAATCTAGCCTGTAATTTTAGGGTTAAAATTATGCCAAAGAAAAAGGGGGAAATGAAAAATGGGACCATCCCAAATTAGAAAGAAAAACAACTGGACCTTGAATAAGGGCCAGCTAAAAAGAAAGAGCAAGTCAGGCAATTTAGGGGAGGACTGTCCTTGAAGCTGTAAGCGGCCTGCTACAGAACTGAGAGATGGGAGAAGAGGGGAGGACTGTCCTTGGAGCTGTGAGCTCCCCGCTACAGCTGCCAACCGCATAACTGCTATCTTTTCTGCTAACTAATCAATGTAAAGGCCTGATTTTTTAGGAATAAAAACTCTGTGCTTTGTATTCTCGGAGTCGTCTCCTGCTTTAAAGGGACGACCCCCATCGCGATCGGAATAAACTGCCTCTTGCTTTTGCATCGAACCGCGGTCTGTGAGTCACTTTGGGGGAGGGAGCGGTACGGACCCTGCACCGGGAGTGCAGGTTTTGCAATCCTTTCCCAGTCTGTAGGCAGTCATTTTTTTTTCTGAAGACAATGTCCTTTGCTTTACAGAAGGTTTTCATTTTCATGAGGTCCCATTTATTGATTGTTGCTCTTAGAGCCTTTGCTCTTGGTGTTCTGTTCAGGAAGGTGTCTCTTGTGCCAATGAGTTCAAGGCTCTTCCCCACATTTTCTTCTCAGTGGTTTAGTATGTCTGGTTTTATGTTGAGGTCTTTGATCCACTTGGACTTCAGTTTTGTGCAGGGTGATAAGTATGGTTTTATTTGCATTTTTCTACATGTAGACATCCAGTTAGACTAGCACCATTTGTTGAAGATGCTATCTTTTTTCCATTGAATGGTTTTGGCATCTTTGCAAAAATCAGATGTCCATAAGTGTGTGGATTTATGTCAGGTTCTTCTATTCGAATCCATTGATCCCTCAGTTGGTTTCTATGCCAGTACCATGCAGGTTTTATAACTGTTGCTCTATACTACAGCTTGAGATCAGGGATGGAGACACCTCCTGAAGATCTTTTACTGCAGAGAATTGTTTTAGCAATTTTGGATTTCTTGTTCCATATGAAGGTGAGAATTTTTCTTTCAAGATTTGTAAAGGATTGTGTTGGTAATTTGATGGGAATTGCATTGAATCTGGAGATTGCTTTTGGTAAGGTGGCCATTTTTACTATGTTAATCCTGCCAAGCTATGAGCATGGGAGATCTTTCCATTTTCTGATATCTTCTTCTAATTCTTTCTTCAGAGACTTGAATTTTTTTTTCATACAAGTCTTTGACTTGTGTTGGTGTAATGTTCTTTTAAAATGTATATGCCTTACCCTTGTTAATTCAAATGCTGATTTCCCTACCCCCAACTCTCTGGTTTCAATTTGGATATTGCATTGTGATACTCACTATAAACACCCTGTCTCAACTCTTGTGTAAACAGGACACAAATAAAGCAACTAGATACAATGTTGTGCAATGGGAGGAGCCAGAGAACAGGAAAGAGGGGAGGAGCTAGAGAACAGGGAGGGACGAGAAAGGAGGAGGAGGAGCTCAAGGAGAGGGGTGCACAGGGAGAGCAGAGCGGGAGGAGAGCTTGGAGGACTTGGAGCATGAACCAGACCTAAGATTTCACAAAAAGCAAGTATAATGTGGGAAATCTAAATGTTAGGAAACTGAGGGCATAGGGAGGAATAAATATTGCCCAGCATTGTGTTCTAGGTTAACTAAAAACCCAGTCTCTGTGTGGTGATTTGGTTTTACAGCTGCTGAGGATTAACAGCAGCAATACCAGAAGTTAAACCCATAGTAAATATTAATAACATTTTACAACAGACTTGCTTGGTTAGATTCACACCAAGGTACTTTATGTTCTTTGTGGCTATTCTGAAGGGTGTTGTTTCCCTAATTTCTTTCTCAAACATTTGTCTTTTGTATATAGGAGGGCTACCGATTTTTTTGGAGTTAATTTTCTATCCAGCCACTTTGTTGAAGGTGTTTATCAGCTGTAGGAATTCCCTGGTATAATTTTTGGGGTCACTCAGGTATAATTTCATATCTCTGCAAATAGTGATACTTTGACTTTTTCCTTTCCAATTTGTATTCCCTTGATTTCTGTCCACTGTCTTATTGCTCTATGAAGGTCTTCCAGAACTATGTTGAAGAGATATGGAGAGTAGGCAGCCTTGCCTTGTCCCTTATTTCAGTGGGAATGATTTAAGTTTCTTTTCATTGAGTTTGATGTTGGCTATAGGCTTGCTGTATATTGTCTTTACTATGTTCAGGTTATCGATGTATCGCTGATCTCTCCAAGACTTTAAACATGAATGGATGTTGGATTTTGCCAAATGCCTTTTCAGCATCTAAGGAGATTAACATGTAGTTTTTCTCCTTCTGTTTTTTTTTTAATGTGGTGGATCACATTGATAGATTTCCATATATTGAACCACCCCTATATGCCTGGGATGAAGCTTACTTAGTTGTAGTGGATGATATTTTTGATGTGTTCTTGTATTTGATTTCCAAGTATTTTGTTGAGAATTTTTGCATCAATGTTCATAAGGAAGATTGACCTGAAATTCTCTTTCTTTGTTGGGTCTTTGTGAGGTTTAGGTACCAAGTTGACTGTGGCTTCATAGAATGAGTTCGGTAGTGTTCCTACTGTTTCCATTTTTTGGAATAGTTTGAAGAGTATAGGTGTTATCTCTTCTTTGAAAGTCTGGTAGATTTCTGTGCTGAAACCATCTGGCCCTGGGCTTTTTTTGCATGGTAGACTTTTGATGAAAGCTTCTATTTCCTTTGAGGATATAGGAGTGTAGGACCTGGGGTCTCACAGCTCAGGAGTTCAATTGCACCCTTTCCAGAAACCCCCCAGACCAAGACTCGTTGCAAAAGCAAGAGGTTTATTAACCATTGTACAACGGGGTCACCCCTGCTGGTCAGCAAAGAGTGGCACCGGGAGACAAAGGCCTTTAGGTTTTCAAAAGAAAAATTGCGGGAGATTTGAAGTTCTAGTTTTGGCAATTTAGGATTGGATGAGGAAGCTATAAAGTAAGATAATTGGTTAGTCTTAGGTGCTCAAGCGTGGCCAGTCCTGCCAAGTGTGGATGCAGCTGCAATTGAAGGTAGGGGTGGTTAGCTCATCCTTAAAGATTAGGGCTACGGGCTCTTGGCTGGAGGTCAAAAGCTACTCAGAAGAAGTCTAGGTTTGTTGCTAAGAAACGCTATCTCAAGGACAAGGGTCTGGTCGTTCTTTTGCTGAGTGAAGGTCATTGCTTGCTTGCCTGTTTTTTATATCTGTCCTCACAGATAGGGTCACATTTCTTCACTCTCTGGAAAGGTACTAAGAGGCTTTAGCTTAACCTGGACCTAAAACTCAAAACTATAGGCTTTAGAGGACATATAGGTTACAAAGTTAGCCTAACCCTTTCAGGAGTATTTAATTGGTTTACCTGGTCTTGATTCAACTTTGGCATGTAGAATTGGTCAGGAAAATTGCTTTTTTATACTTACTTTTCTTTATACTTACTGTTTTAATTATTATGTGATGGGAGGATTTTCCATTCTGGTCTAATTTATTAGGTGTTTTGCAAGTCTCTTGTATTCTTATAGGCCTCCCCTTTAAGTTGGGGAAATTTTCTTCAATGATTTTGTTGAAAATATTTTCTGGGATTTGGAGGTCAGAATCTTCTTTTTCCTCTATTCCTATTATTCTTAGGTTTTGTCTCTTTATGAGGTTTTGTCTTTTTATGTTGTCTTGGATTTCTTGGATGGTTTGTGTCAGGAATTTTTTAGATTTATTATTTTCTTTGATGGATACACTGATTTCTTCCATTGTATATCTTCCACACCTGAGATTCTTTCTTGCATCTCTTGTAGTGTGTTGGTTATGCTAACCTCTGTATTTCCTGTTTTTTTCCTAGGTTCTTCTCCATGATTTCCTCCATTTGTGTTTCGTTTAATTCTTCCAATTCCATCTTCAGATCATGATCTGTTTTGTTGATTTCCTTCACCTGTCTAACTGTATTTTCCTGTTTTTCCTTCAATTCCTTCAGCTGTTTCTTTGAACATTCCTACTTCTTTTATTTCTTTCAATGATTTTATCATTTCCTCTCTGAACACCACAAATTGTTTGGCTGCATCTTCCTATATTTTTTATGGATGACCATAATCTGTTTTATTATATCTTCCCCTAAATCTTTACACATTTTATTTGCTTCCTCCATTAACCTCTTCAGAAGCATAAATGTAAGGTCATCTTCTTAAATTTTACTTATGTTCAGGTGTCCAGAGCTGCTTGTCCCCAGATAACTGGATTCTGGGAATTCCATATTGCTTTGCCTTTTGTTGGTTGTGATTTTTCAATGGCCTCTACCCATCTCTCTGTCTCAGGTGTTGTCTGTTAATTTCTGGTTTCTGCTGGGTCCTGTGGTGGGGAGGATTGAGGATCACCTTGGTGGGCTTCTGAAGTTCTCCTCTGCTTTTTGGATATGGTCAAATGGTGGTGCTTCTCAGGAATTGTCACAGTTCACTTCAGGTGTATGGACCTGTGTGGTAACTGTGGTGTTCAGGAAGGCTCGCTCATCAGGAGAGGTCCTGGTGATGGCTGCCCTGCTGCTGGGTTTCTTGCTTTGAATTTAGGGAGCAGCAGCTGTTGCTCTTAGGGTGTATTTGTTGGGTGCAGCCCTCTTGAAAACCCAGGGATTCACACAGTTTTGTCAGTTTAGCTAGAGATAACTGGTTGATCCTTGGAGCAGTATCTGAGGGCTGCTGTAATGGCTTTAGTAGGTCTGAAGATGGAGCTGTGTGCCCCAGTGCCCTAGCTGTACTCACTAATGGTGGGTGAGCACAGTGCTCATGCCTGCAGTAGAAGGCTAGAGCCTAAAGTTTGCGTGCATCCAGAAAATCTTTTGGAGCTGGGTGTCCTGAGCGTTGGACCTGATGATCCCCCTGCTGTGGGGTTTCCTCCAGACAGGGATAGCCAGTCTTTGTTTTGGGGACAGCCATTCCCTCTGTGATGGCAAGTTGAATCTGCAGGCACAGATTTACGTGGCTCCACCTTTCTGTGTTTCTGGGGATTGGGTACCTGGGCATCTGCCTGAACTGGGTAATATTTCCTGAGACCATTTTGGGGTGGTGGTATTGGCTGAGTGCTCTGAGATCAGACCAGCCATTCTCCTCCCTGTAGGTTTGCACCCGACAGTGAATCTCAGTCTCTGGTGTTTAAGGGCCACAGTTCTATCTGAGGTACTGAGTCAGGAGCAGGCAAGACTCTGTGCCAGTACCTGGGTCCCTGGCTCTTCCTCTGGGCTGGCTCTTGGGCACCTGTAGAACCCTGAGTCTTTTCCAGGGGATGTCTGGGTGACCTAAGGTCAGTCCCAATTGTTTCCTGCACCGTGGGGTTATCTCTCGACTGGAAAATCCAGTCTCTGATGTTGTGCCCACAGTTTAGTCTGAGACAGTGATCAGAGCATGCTGGCATGTGGCTCTGGGCTGGAGACCAAGCACCTGGTGGAACTGGGATATCTTTCATGGTTTAGCTGGGTGAGTTAAAGCTGATTGAATCCCCCACTATGGGGTATCCTCTCACTTGGGAAACACAATCACTGGTGTTTTAGGGCCACGAGTTCTGACTGCTGGTCACTGTGCCAATTCTGGTGTACTGCTGATCAGAATGAGAGGTGTTTTGGTGCCGCCATCTTGCCTAATCCCAGAAGCCAATTTTTTTATACCCTTAACGATAAACCAGTCCACAATTGTAAATGCAGGGTCATTGTCCCAGGAGTAGATGGTGGACGTTTCTCTGATGCATCTTGTCCAAGGAACCATTAGTCAAGGACAAGTGCTTTGATCTCCTTTATCACAGGGTGGGAGATGTAAGACTGTCATTCTTACCTCCCATAGGAAGGGACAATAATATCCCTCCAATGTTCCACTTTGACTGGTTGCAAAGGGAGGCTTAAACTGCCACCCCAACTTCTGACCTATGACCTGACAGGGGAGACTGGTAAGCAGTCCTGATGAATACTCTCTCTGGTAAAACAAAGAGGATAACTTCTTCTTATTCCTGAAAATTTAAGAGTCTGTTTTACTTGCATTTCTTCAAAAGCAGGAAAACCCAGCAAGCCAAGTGTTGTTGACATAAACAAGGACTTCTGGATCATCCCAGGAAACTGGATGTATTAAAGGTAGATCAGGGGTAGCCAAGATGGCGGCGCTAGGAGAACACCGCGTCTGAGAAGAAGATGCAGCGATCAGGAGACTGAACTCGGGGGCCCTGAAACTACATCAATCTTGTTTCCCAGGTGAGGGGAGGCTCCCACGGCGTGGGAATCGGTCAGGTCCACTCACGGCTACCCAGCCAGAACCCGGAAGAAATCCTGGGTAATGCAGGCTTTGTGTCTCCAGGCTGGAGCCGCAAGCAGGCATGTGCCAATCACTTTCCCAGGTTGATCGTGGGCACAAGGGTACTTGAGACTGGGAGTCCCAGTCACAAGAAAACCCCACAGGGGTTTGAGTGACCCCAAAAACTGTACCAGGAAACTCCTACAGCTGATTAATAACTTCAGCAAAGTGGCCGGATACAAAATTAACTCAAAAAAATCAGTAGCCCTCCTGTATACAAAAGACAAAAGGGCTGAGAAAGAAATTAGGGAAACAACACCCTTCACAATAGCCACAAATGACATAAGGTACCTCAGAGTAACCCTAACCAAGGAAGTCAAAGACTTGTATGGAAAAAATTTCAAGTCTCTGAAGAAAGAATTAGAAGAAGATATGAGAAGATGGAAAGATCTCCCGTGCTCATGGCTTGGCAGGATTAACATAGTAAAAATGGCCATCTTACCAAAAGCAATCTACAGATTCAATGCAATGCCCATCAAATTACCAACACAATTCTTTACAGACCTGGAAAGGAAAATTCTCAACTTCATATGGAATAACAAGAAACCCAGAATTGCTAAAACAATCCTCTACAATAAAAGATCTTCTCCAGCCCTGATCTTAAGTTGTACTATAGAGCAACAGTTTTAAAAACTGCATGGTACTGGCATAGAAACAGAATGGTGGATTAATGGAACCGAACAGAGGACCCAGAAATAAACCCACACACTTATGGACACCTGATTTTTGACAAAGACTCCAAAACCATGCAATGGAAAAAAAGATAACATCTTCAACAAATGGTGCTGGTCCAACTGGATGTCTACATGTAGAAAAATGCAAATAAATCCATACTTATCACCCTGCACAAAATTAAAGTTCAAGTGGATCAAAGACCTCAACATAAAACCAGACACATTAAATCGGCTTGGAAAAAAGGTGGGGAATACCATAGAACACATTGGCACAGGGGAAAACTTCCTGAACAGAACACCAACAGCACAGGCTCTAAGAGCAACAATCAATAAATGGGACATCATGAAACTGAAAAGCTACTGTAAAGCAAAGGACACCGTCATCAAAACAAAGCGACCGCCTACAGATTGGGAAAGAAACTTCACCAACCCTTTATCTGACAGAGGACTCATATCCAGTATATATAAAGAACTAAAGAAGCTGAAAAGCAGCAAACCAAGTAATCCACCTAAGAAATGGGGAACAGAGCTAAACAGAGAATTCTCTGCAGAGGAATACCGAATGGCAGAGAAACACTTAAAGAAATGCTCAACCTCACTAGCCATTAGGGAAATACAAATCAAAACAACCCAGAGATTTCACCTTACACCCATGAGAATGGCCAAGATAAAAACTCAAGTGACAACACATGCTGGAGAGGTTGTGGAGAAAGGGGAACCCTTTTCCACTGCTGGTGGGAATGTAAACTTGTACAACCACTCTGGAAATCAATCTGGCGTTTTCTCAGACAACTAGGAATAGTGCTTCCCCAAGATCCAGCCATACCACTCCTAGTCATATATCCAAAAGAGGATCAAGTACACAAAAAGGAAATTTGCTCAACCATGTTTGTAGCAGCTTTATTTGTAATAGCCAGAAGCTGGAAACAACCCAGATGCCCCTCAACTGAAGAATGGATGCAGAAATTGTGGTACATCTACACAATGGAATATTACTCAGCAATGAAAAATAAGGAAATCATGAAATTTGCAGGTAAATGGTGGGATCTGGAAAGGATCATCCTGAGTGAGTTGTCCCAGAAGCATAAAAGACACACATGGTATATACTCACTCATATAGACATACAACATAGGACAAACCCACTAAAACCTGTGCATCTAAAGAAACTAAGCAAGAGAGAGGACCCTAACTAAAATGTCCAATCCCCATCCAGAAAGGCAAAGAGGATGGACATCAGAAGAAGAAGAAAACAGGAAACAACCTAGGAACCTACCACAGAGGGCCTCTGAAAGCCTCTGCTCTACATACTATCAAAGCAGATGCTGAGCCTGATGGGCAACTGTTGGGGAGAGTGAATGGAATTTTTTGTAAGAACTGGGGAATAGTAAGAGCTGGAGAGGACAGGGTCTCCACAAGGAGAGCAACAGAACAAGAAAATTTGAACAGAGGGAACTTCCCAGAGACTCATACCCCATCCAAGGTCTATTCATAGAGATAACCCAGAACCCCTGCACAGATGTAGCCCAGGGCAGTTCAGAGTCCAATTGGGTTACATAGTAATGTGAAGAGGGACTGCCTCTGACATCATCTGATTGGCCTGCTCTTTGATCACCTCCCTCTGGTGGGGAGCAGCCTTACCAGGCCATAGTAGAAGACAATGCAGCCACTTTTGATGTGAAGTGATGGACTAAGATCAGAAAGGAGAGGAGAAACTCCCCTATCAGTGGACTTGGGGAGTGGCATGCATGCAGAGGGAGGAGGGGGGGGTAGGATTGGGAGGGGAGGAGAGAGGGGCTTATTGGGGGATGCCGAAAGGATAAAGTGTAATTGATGAAAATTTTTTTTAAAAAAGGGGGAAAATAATTTAAGAACCTTAAATGACTTTCAAAAGTGGAGGAAAACATGGAGTTAGTCAATTTACATGGAGCACTTCTCGCCCCTGGGGGCAATGGTCTCCTGAACCTACTCATACCTCAGACACCACCACTGCTAGTTCTAGAACTGATGCAGGATATTCCAATGAGGGGGTTAAGGCTTCCCATAATATTTCCTATAAGCCCACACCTGTTTGTTTATATCCCCCATTTTTATTCATTATTAGCCAGATAGAGCCAAATAATTGTGGTAATGACACTTGCTTTTTTGCCCAATGCTGGAATGCTAGTAAATTTAGGTATGCCCTGGTTACTCGCATGCCTTGCTGGATGCCTGTGCCCATTGATGACCCTCACGCTATGACTCTCTTCAAACAGAAAAGGGATCTTGGAATTACAGCCGCCATTGTTACTGCCATCTCATTGGTGGCTGTTGGAGCTACCACTATGGCATTATCCAGGAGTCATACTGTGCAGACTGCTCAGACCCTAAATAATCTTTTAGCCAATGTAGCTCATGCCTTAGATGTACAAAAAGAAATTAATGCTCAACTAAAAGGAGGCTTGATGGTGTTCAATCAGAGGATTGACCTCATGCAGGAGCAAATTGATACCCTATGGCAAATCGCTCAACCTGGCTGTCAATGAAAGTATGTTGGACTTTGAGTCACTAGCATACAACCTGAGAATTTTTCCTGTGCTGCAAATCTGTCTAAACAATTGTCTAGCTATATTTTAGGTAAATGGACTGTAGAATTCGATACTACGATGGAGCAGCTGAGAGTGGCCATTGTCATGGTAAATTCTACCAGAGTGGATGCAGGACTAGCCACAGGATTATCATCATGGATTGCTGCAGCCATGAATCATCTGAATGAATGGGCAGGCCTTCTGGTGTTGGTCTCCTTGGTTTGCCTGTGGTATATATGCAAGATTAGAGTCTCACAACAGCGTAATGCAGCCATGATCATTCAGGCCTTTACAGCCATTGAAGCAGGACAGTCTCCCCAAGCATGGTTGGCTACCATAAAAAGCTAAAATGTTATGCTCAGGATGCGAGGCTAAGAACTGCACTCAGGGTCAACCGCTTTGGACCCAGAGAAGAGCATGTCTGATTGCATGCGGGTTGATGCCCCAGGACCCGCCTCTGAGAAAAAGGTATTGGACGGGTCTGATGCTCTTTGGGTGGATGACACCTAAATGAACATCAGTACAAAGTCCCAATATATTTCTAATATCAGAGATCAGACCTCTACTCTTGCCTGATGCTTCTAAAACAAAAAGGGGGAACTGCAGAGAGCTGCGTAATGCGGCGCCCTAAAGATGGAGCTGGTTTCTGCCTTCCACCTCCCCGATGGTGAGTGCTCTCTGTCACAAACAACTCCACAGTTGGCTAAGGCCAAGGATCTGGCTTGCTTCCATGTATGTGGACCTATCTGCATTGCCCACATGGCACGCTGGGGTTGGCTACCCAGAGGCTATTTAAGTTGTGGGCTGGCTTTCCCCAGGGTCAGATGATTGTTCAAGGTTCCTGAATAAACTGCATTGGAAAAAAAAAGGTAGATCAGGAGCATACCAACAATAAGCATTCATTTTGACTGGAGGGGTCTTCATTGACATAATTATCATTGTCAGGAGAAAACTTCTCATCCATTTGTCATGCCAAGTGTTCAGGTAGTCATCAAGCGGCATCATTTTCTTGTGAAAAAACAAAAACACAGACAGCTCCTCATCCCCATATGAGTACAGGGTCAAGTCCATGCTATTGATTTGTTAAAGCATCCCGACATTTTACTCTAGCAAAAGTTTTTGTTTTGTTTCATTTTTTTTTTGTATGCCAAAATCTATCTGCTGCAGATTTACCATGCTTATCCAAATTTTAAAAATTTAAAATGAAAAGAACATGATTAAGATGATTCTTAAGTGTGCAGGGGAGTAGCTCTCACTTCTTTGTTTTTGCAAGTAAATCTTCATTGATTGGTGGGCACATTTTACCATGCCTATCCTTGAGGATTGTAAGGTATTCTAGTTATATGAGAAACTTGAAACTGTTGCCAAAATCTTTTGAAAGAAATGCTAGTATATCCTGTTCCATTGTCAGTTTTAAATTGCTTAGGAACACCCAGAACATTAAAAGCCTACAGACAATGAGCAATTACATTCTTTGCAGCTTCTCCTGGTTGAGGAGTGGCAAAAATAAATCCAGAATAGGTGTCAATGCAAACATGTACATATTTTAATTTTCCAAATTTAGGAATATGAGTAATATCCATTTGCCAATTTTGATTCAGAACCAATCCTTTAGGATTGAGTCCCAAGTGAGGAACAGGCTGAAATTGAGGACAAGTACTGTAAGCCTTGACTATACTATGGACCTGTTTCTTAGTCAACCCATATTTAAGTCTTAAGGTTTGACTATTAAGATTGAGCATATTGTGGGCATCCTGGGCTCTTTTTAACTGTGAACAATAAACTTTAGTGGCTTTATCTGCCAATGCATTTTATTTAGATAGGGGTCCTGGCAAATTAGAATGAACCTTCAAATGTCCTATAAAAAAGGAAAGTTTCTTTCTTGTATCAAATTTTGAATTTGTAAAATTAAAATTCCAGCAGAAGATGTCTGAATTTGACTTGCAGTCTCTAACCTAGGCCAAGACTGAGCTACAAATGCACTATGTGTAAAAATGTTTAAAGACTGCTTATTAAAACTTTGAGACCCAGCCAATACTGTGTCAAATAGATAACTCTGCTATTTGTGCAGATGTGCTAGACACTTGAAAAAAAATTATTTTTCTTTCGTAAGTATAGGCAGCAACACCAGATAATGAACCATCAGTAAACACCATTAAAGCATCAACAATTGGGCTAACTTGTTTTAAATGGAAAAACTATAGGCTGTACATTTAAAAACTGAATTAATTTCTTTTTGTGCCTCGTCAGGTGGACTCTGTCATAATATGTTAAAATGTGATATTTATCAGATCTCTGACAAGTGTGAGGCCAGCATACTTGAGTTACTCTTTCAGGATGTTATAATTTTTAATTTTGGCATATTTTTAAAATGTATGTTTTAGAACCAAATTTTAGGTAGATTTATGGTTTAGGCAAACTTTATGGTTACCAATTTTAGATATTTTTTTTAATTTTTTTTATTAATTATATCTTATTCACTTTCTTTCCCCCCATAAACCCCTCTCACCTCCCCCTCTGATCACACCCTTACTTCTACTCCCTCCCTTCCCCTTCTTCACACATGCCTCTCCCCAAGTCCATTGATAGAGGAGGTTATCCTCTCCCTCCTTCCGATCTTAGTCTATCAGATCTCATAAGGAGTGGCTGCATCATCATCTTCTGTGGCCTGATAAGGCTGCTCCCCCCTCAGGGGACATAATCAGGCCAATCAGTTTATGTCAGAGGTAGTCACTTTTCCTATTACTATGTAACCCATTTGGACACTAAACTGCCAGGAACAACATCTGTGCAAGGGTTCTAGGTTATTTCCATGCATGATACTTGGTTGCAATATGAGTCTCTGGGAAGACCCCTGTGTTCAAATTTTCTGGTTTTGTTGCTCTCCTTCTGGAGTTTGTGTCCTCTCCAGATCTTACTATTAAGAACTTCTTTCATAAGATTCCATGCACTCTGCCCAACAGTTGGCCATAAGTTTCAGCATCTGCTTTCATACTCTGAAGGGAGACCCTTTCAGAGGCTCTCTGTGGCAGGTTCCTAGCTTGTTTCCTGTTTTCTTCTTCTTCTGATGTCCATCCTCTTTGCCTTTTGGGATGGGGGTTGACCATTTTAGTCAGGGTCCTCTCAATTAGTTTCTTTAGATGTACAGATTTTAGTAGGTTAATCATATATTACATGTCTATATAAGTGTGTATATACCATGTGTGTCATTTTGCTTCTGAGAGAGCTCACTCAGGATGATCCTTTCCAGTTCCCACCAATTATCTGCAAATTACATGATTTTTTTATTTTTCAATGCAGAGTAATATTCCATTGTGTAGATTTACCATAATTTCTGCATCCATTCTTCAGTTGAGGGGTATCTGGGTTGTTTCCAGCTTCTGTCTATTACAAATAAGGCTGCTACAAACATGGTTGAGCAAATGTCCTTTTTGTGTGCTTGAGCCTCTTTTGGATATATGCCTAGGAGTGGTATGGCTTGAAGAAGCGCTATTCCTAGTTGTCTGAGAAAGCACCAGGTTGATTTCAAGAGTGGTTGTACAAGTTTACATTCCCACCAGCAGTGGAGGAGGGTTCCCCTTTCTCCACAACCTCTTCAGCATGTATTCTCACTTGAGTTTTTCACATTGACCATTCTGATGGGTGTAAGGTGAAATCTCAGGGTTGTTTTGATTTGCATTTCCCTACTGGCTGATGATATTGAGCATTTCTTTGAGTGTTTCTTTGCCATTTGATATTCCTCTGCAGAAAATTCTTTGTTTAGTTCTGTTCCCCATTTTTTAATTGGATTACTTGGTTTGGTGTTTTTCAGCTTCTTTAGTTCTTTATATATACTGGATATTAGCCCTTTGTCAGATAAAATGTTGGTGAAGATTCTTTTTCAATCTGTAGGCGGTTCTTTTGTTTTGATGATGGTGTCCTTTGCTTTACAGGAGCTTTTCAGTTTCATGATGTCCCATTTATTGATTGTTGCTCTTAGAGCCTGTGCAGCCAATGTTCTGTTCAGGAAGTTGCCTCCTGTACCAATGAGTTCTAGAGTCTTCCCCACTTTTTCTTCTAACCTATTTAATGTGTTTGGTTTTATATTAAGGTCTTTGATCCACTTGGACTTCAGTTTTGTGCAGGGTGATAAGTATGGATCTATTTTCATTTTTCTACATGTGGACATCCAGTTAGACCGGCACCATTTGTTGAAGATGTCATCTTTTTTCCATTGTATGGTTTTTGCATCTTTGTCAAAGATGAAATGTCCATAATTTGTGGGTTTATTTCTGGGAGTTTTGTTAGGTTCCTTAGTTCCATCATTCTGTTTCTATGCCAGTACCATGCAGTTTTTATTACTGTTGCTCTATAGTACAGCTTATGATCAGGGATAGAGACACCTCCAGAAGATCTTTTATTGTAGAGGATTGTTTTAGCAAGTCTGGGTTTCTGGTTATTCCATATGAAGTTGAGAAATTTTCTTTCCAGGTCTGTGAAGAATTGTGTTGGTAATTTGATGGGCATTGCATTGAACCTGTAGATTGCTTTTGGTAAGGTGGCCATTTTCACTATGTTAATCCTGCCAGTCCATGAGCATGGGAGATCTTTCCATCTTCTGATATCTTCTTCTCATTCTTTCTTCAGAGACTTAGCACTGTTCTCATTGTGTCCCCCAGGTTTTGGTATGTTGTGTCTTTGTTTTCATTGAATTATTGGAAGACTTTAATTTCTTTATTTCTTCCCTGACTCAGCTCTCATTTAGTAGCAAGTTGCTCATTTTCCATGTATCTGTAGGCTTTTTGCTATATCTGTTGTTTTTAAGGTCCAGCTTTATCCCGTGGTGATCAGATAGGATACAAGGGATTATTTCAGTATTCTTGTATCTGTTGAGGCTCTCTTCATGACCAACTATATGCTCTACTTTGGAGAAGTTCCATGAGGTGTTGAGAAGAAGGTAAATTCTTTTGTGTTTGGGTGTAAGGTTCTGTAAATGTCTTTTAGGTCCATTTTAGGTCTTTTAGATTCATGACCTCTGTTAGAGATATTGTTTCTTTGTTTAATTTCTGTTTTGTTTACCTGACCTTTGTTGACAGTGGGGTGTTGAAGTCTCCACTATTAATGTGTGTGCATATCTATGTGTGGTTTAAATTTTATCAATGTTTCTTGTACAAATGTTGTTGCCCTTGTATTTGGGGCATAGATGTTCAGGATTGTGATGTCTTCCTGATGGAATTTTCCCTTGCTGAGTATGAAGTGTCCTTCCCCATCTTTTTTGATTAATTTTGGTTGTAAGGCTATTTTATCAGATATTAGTATGGATATTCCTGCTTGCTTCTTGGGTCTATTTGTTTAGAACTCTGTCTTCCCACCATTTATTCTCAGGTAACCTTTATCTTTGTGACTTAGGTTTGTTTCTTGTATGCAACAGATTGCTATGTCTTGTTATGCATCCATTCAGTTAGTCTGTGTCTTTTTATTGGAGAATTGAGTCCATTGATGTTGAGAGAGATTAATGACCAGTGGCTGTTAGAATCTTCATTTTCCTCTATTCCTATTATCTTTAGGTTTTGTCTCTTTATGTTTTCTTTGATTTTGATGTTGGCTGTGGACATAAGGTTGTGTGCGTGGTTGCTTTTTGTTTTACTGTAGTGAGGTTAATTATTTCCTGTGTTTTCTTGAAAGTAGCTAGTTTTCTTGGGTTGTATTTTTCCTTCTGGTGTCTTCTATAATGCTGGATTTGTTTGTAGGTATTGTTGAAATTTATTCTTGTTGTTGAATATCTTGTTTTCTCTGTCTATGAGGACTAAGAGTTTTGTTGGGTATAGTATCCTGGGCAGACATTTGTGTTCTCTTAGGGTCTGCATGTAATCTGTTTAGGCCTTTCTGGTTCTCATAGTTTCTGTTGAGAAGTCAGGTGTCATTTTGATGGTTTTGCCATTATATGTTATTTGGCCTTTTTCCCTTGCGGCTTTTAGTATTTTTTCTTTGTTCTGTATACTTACTGTTTTGATAATTATGTGGCAAGAGGATTTTTCTTTCTGGTCTAATTTAGTGGGTGTTCTGTAGGTCTCTTGTATTCTTATTGGCCTCTCCTTTAAGTTGGGGAAATTTTATTCAATGATTTTGTTGAAAACATTTTCTGGGCACTGGAGAAGGGACTCTTCATTTTCCTCTATTCCTATTATTTTTAGGTTTTGCCTTCTTATGTTTTCTTGAATTTCTTCGGATGGTCTGTGTCAGGAATTTTTTAGATTTAACATTTTCTTTGACAGATACATCAATTTCTTCCATTGTATCTTCAACACCTGAGATTCTTTTTTCCATCTCTTGTAGTCTATTAGTTATGCTTACCTATATACTTACTGTTTTCTTTCCCAAGTTCTTTCTCTCCACAATTTCCTCCATTTGTGTTTTCTTTAATTTTTCTATTTCTATCTTCATGTCTTGAGCCATTTTGTTGATTTCCTTCACCTGTCTGACTCTATTTTCCTGTTTTTCCTTCAATTCCTTCAGCTGTTTGTTTAAACAATCCTTTGTTTCTTTCATTTCTTTTAGTGATTTAAGTATTTCCTCTGTAAAGGCCACAACCTGTTTGGCTGCAACTTCCTGTATTTCTTTATGGATGGCCATAATCTCTTTGTTTTTTGTCTTCCTCTATTTCTTTATGGATGGCCATAATCTGTTTGAGTCTAACTTCTTCTAGGTCTTTACACATTTTATTTGTTTCCTCTGTTATCCTCTTCATGAACATAGATGTTAGGTCATCTTAAATTTCAATTATGCTGGGGTGTTCAGGGCTACTTACCCCTGGATAAGTGGATTCTGGAAATGCCATATTGCTCTGTCTTTTGTTGGTTGAGCTTTTATGCTGGCCTCTATCCATTGCACTATCTTAGGTGTTTGGAGTTAGTTTGTGGTGGTTCCTGGAGTCCTGTGGTGGAGTGAATCTCCTTTGCAGGAAGATGGTTTTTCTTAAGGGAAGCCTTCTCAGCTTTTTGCGGATAGTCACTGGATGGCCGATGTTTTCAGGAGTTGCCACAGCTCATCTCAGGCACAGAGACCTGAGTGGTAATTGTGGTCCTTATAAGTCAAGAGGGTTCTCCTCTCACTTGGAGAAGAACTGGAGACAGCTGTCCTGCTTCTAGGTTTCTTGCTGTAAATATAGTGAACTTCTGCTGTAAACTGTCTGTCCCATGGTTTGGTTAGTTTTGTTAGGGATAACTGGTTGCCCCTTGGGGCAGTATCTCTGCATTGATCTTGGGGATCTCAGGCTTTTGTAGGTCTGAGGTTGGGGCTCTGTGGCCCAGTACCCAAGCAGTAATCTGTTGTGGTTGAGTACCACTCTCCTGGTAACAGCAGGCTATCTGGTGCACAGCAGTTCCCTGGGTTGTGCCAGTCTGCGGGACCTTTTCCAGGGATAATACTGGGTGGCCTAAGTGTATCCTTTTACTTCGTTCCCTGTGAGGATTTCTCCCAACAGAGACTCCAAGTCTCTGGTAACCTGGGGCACACAGATCTGTCTGTGAGGAATGGTTGGTATAGAGCAGGTCTCTGGGCTGGCAGTGTGTGTGTCTGCCTGCTGTCTGTGAGACTTTTCCAGGGATATACTGCATGACCAAATTCAGGACCCATTTCCTTCCATCCCTGTGGGGTTTACTTCCGACCCGGACTCACAGTCTCTGTTGTCCTGGTGTGCACAGCTCTCTACATGCTGGAGAGCTGGGCATGCAACTACTGTTTGTACTGGCCACTCTAGCCCAATTCAGTGATGGTGGCTAGTACATACCAGTCTGCAAGACCTTTTTCAGGTAAAGCCTGGGTGACCCAAGTTAGTACTGTTTCCTTCCTTCCCTGTGGGTTTTTCTTTTACTGGGACTCCCAGTCTCTGGTGTTTTTGTGCCCACCATTCAGCCTGGGAAGGTGATCCGGACACGCAGGCTTGTGCCTCTGGTCTGGCAATCTAGTGCTTGTGCGACCCAGGATATCTTCTGATTCTGGCTAGGTGACCTGAGAGTGGACCTGACTGATTCTCATGCCATGGGGTTTCCTCTCACCTGAGAAATACGATTGCTGTTATTTTAGGGCCCAGAGTCACTGTATGGGAAATGTTGTTCTGCTCCCCAGATGCAGTATTCTCCTGGTGCCACCATCATATCCCTGCTCCATTTTAGATTCAACCTAAAAAAAAAAAAAAAAAAAAAAACAACCTAACCAAAGAGACTAGGTAAAATTCATTCCTGTACTGAACTATAATCTTTAGCATAACTTTAAATCTCCTCTTTTTAAACTAAAATCAAAGCAAAACTTTTAATTAAACATAATTTATAAAGGGACTAGCAAATCTTATTAATCCTATTATATTTTATTAAAACTTAACAGCAAAAAATTAAAGGACAAAAGTTTTATTTATCATTAAACGGAGAACTAAACTTAGCCTGCAGCCCTCAGCAAAAATGGACTATTATGGCCATACCAAATCCATAGGCCAGAAAGAAACTGCATTAAATCATGAATTTAGGTACTGGCAACCAGGCATATATTTTATATAATGGTTAACAATGATCTGAATATAATCATGCAAAACCCTGGGCTAACATGGAACTGTAGTCCTTTTTCTCCTGTAAAAGAGCATAAGCAATCATTTTGTACTGAAGAATCTCCATATTTTATAGGGTTATTTTTAACATGATATATTGTAATAACTGCAGTTTTTGTTTAACTGGCTCAAACAGCATGGCTTGCTTTTACTTTGTAAAATTAATAAAATAAATACCAAGGTCATTTGACCTCCCACAAAGGGTTGAGAAAATGTTTTTAAGTTTTTGTTTGACTGTCCAAGGGATATCATTATAAAATACCTGATAAACTTTAAAATGTTTTATAGAATTTAACTCTGGTGGTCCAGGACCAAACTCAGATGTGTTGATTCAAACTGTCTCATGTCCAAAAATATTAATATCATCACTCAGATTTTAAAATATCATCAGTTCATCCACAAATGAACACATACACACATAGAGACATAGCTAAGGAACATAGAAATCCAATATTGTCACCTTGAAGTAACCAGAATACTCAAATACCAGGACTTGCCCATCCCCTACTGGACACAAGTCCCACAAATTCCACTGGACACAAGTCCCACAAATTCCAGGAGTGGACCCCCTCATGGGTACCTTCTCTCCTGGTCCCAAAAGGAATAGAGCCTTTATGGGCCTCTTCCCTGGGAAATGGAGCATCCTCTGTCCCATGATTGTACTGCCTGCCTACCTTGTCTTCCTCCTTATGATGGGAGGTCATCACAAAACACTTTTTTTTTTTAACTTAGGTATCTGGAGCTCCAAAAACCAGCATTTCTCACTTGCCCCTCATTTTCAAGGTTCTTTGTTCTGGCACCAACCCATCCTGCGGGCTAGTCAAACAGGATCCACCTGAAAGAGGGAGTGAAAATTGGGAGAGAGAGAGACATTCAGTTTACTGAACATGCAAATAACATTTATAAAGCAAAGGGTACAAGCAAAATTTTTTTTCATAGTAGCAACACATCTGTGCCACCTGGCAAGGCATGCAGGAATTCACTCAAGGTTACACAAAGTTTGCTGTCTGGTTCCCAAGGTTGCAGGGAGCTTGCTATCTACTTTTCAGGCTCAGAGCACCCTGCCTGCAGAGACTGCTGAGGACAGTCTCTGAGAAATGAAACTATAGATAAGCCCCGAATCTGCCAAGGGCAGGAGACAGAATTTCAATTACCAGACTCCTTCATGAGTCTCAACATCTGCCTCCATTCCTTGCAGGGGAGAGCCTTTCACAGGCCCTCTGTGTTAGGCTCCTGTCCTGTTCCCTGTTTTCTCTCTCCTTCAACATCCATCTTCTTTGCTTTCTGAATGTGGATTGAGCATCTTAGCCAGATTAGCTTCATTAGCTTTCTTAGGTGTACAGATTTTAGTATGTTTATCCTATATTATATATCTAGTATCCACTTATGAGTGAGAATATAATCTCTGTGTGTTTCTGCTTCTGGGATACCTCATTCAGGATGATCTTTTCCAGTTCTTACCATTTACCTGGAAATTTCATGATTTTCTTGTTTGTTTTTATTTGCTGAGTAATATTCCACTGTGTAGATGTACTACAATTTTTGTATCCATTCCTCAAATGAGGGGCATCTGGCTGTTTCCAGCGTCTGCTTATTACAAATAAAGCTGCTATAAACATGGTTGAGCAGATGTCCTGTTGTATACTTGAGCATTTTTTGGATATATGCCTAGGAGTGGTATAGCTGGATATTGAGGAAGCGCTATTTCTAACTGTCTGAGAAAGCACCAGATTGAATTCCAGAGTGATTGTATAAGTTTACATACCCACCAGCAGTGGAGGAGGGTTCCCCTTTCTCCACAGCTTCTCCAGCATGTGTTATCACTTGGGTTTTTGATCTTGGCCATTCTGATGGGTGTAAGGTGAAATCTCAAGGTCATTTAGATGTGCATTTCCTTGATGACTAAGCACATTGAAGATTTCTTTAAGTGTTTTTTGGCCATTTGATATTCCTCTACAGAGAATTCTCTCTTTAGCTCTCTACCCCATTTGTTAATTGGATTACTCAATTTTTTGCTATTTAACCTCTTGAATTCTTTGTATATTAAATATAATAGCCCTCTGTGAGATATAGGATTGGTGAAAATCCTTTCCTAATCTTAGGCAGTCATTTTCTTTTGACGACAGTGTCTTTTGCTTTAAAGAAGCTTTTCAGTTTCATGATGTCCCATTTATTGATTGTTGCTCTTAGAGCCTGTGCTGTTGGTGTTCTGTTCAGGAAGTTGTCTTCTGTGCCAATGAGTTCAAAGCTCTTCCCCACTCTTTCTTCTAACAGGTTTAAAGTGTCTAGTTTATGTTGAGGTCTTTGATCCACTTGGACTTTAGTTTTGTGCAGGGTGATAAGTATGGATCTATTTGCATTTTTCTACATGTAGACATCCAGTTAGACCTGCACCATTTGTTGAAGACATTATCTTTATCCCATGTCTGATTTTGGTATCTTTGTCAAAGATCAGCTATTCATACCTGTGTGGGTTTATTTATGGGTCTTCTGTTCGGTTCCATTGATCCACCATTCTGTTTCTATGGCAATACCATGCAGTTTTTATTATTCTTTCTCTATATTACAGCTTGAGATTAGGGATAGAGATACCCCCAGAAGATCTTTCATTGTTGAGGATTGTCTTAGCAATTCTAGGTTTCTTTTTATTTCATATGAAATTGAGAATTTTTCTTTCAAGGTTTGTAAAGAATTGTGTTGGTAATTTGATGGGAATTGCATTGAACCTATAGATTGCTTTTGGTAAAATGGCCATTTTTACTATGTTAATCCTGCTAAGCCATGAGCATGGGAGATTTTTCCATCTTCTAATATCTTCTTCTAATTCTTTCTTCAGAGACTTAAAATTTATTTCATATGAGTCTTTGTCTTGTTTAGGGTCACATTAAGGTACTTTGTATGTCATTTGTGGCTATTGTGAAGGGTGTTGTTTCCCTAATTTCTTTCTCAGCCTTTCTGTCTTTTTTTATACCAGAGAGCTACTGATTTTTTTAAAATAATTTTATATCCAGCCAATTTGCTGAACGTATTTATTCAGGTGTAAGCTTCCCTGGTAGAATTTTTGTAGTCACTCAGGTATACTATCATATCATCTGCAAATAGTAATACTTTGACTTCTTCCTTTCCTATTTATATCTCCTTGATCTCCTTCAATTGTCTTATTGCTCTATGAAGGTCTTCCAGAAATATGTTGAAGAGATATGAAGAGAATGGCAGCCTTGCCTTGTCCCTGATTTCAATGGGATTGCTTTAAGTTTCTCTCCATTTAGTTTGATGTTGGCTATAGGCTTGTTGTATATATTGCCTTTACTATGTTTAGATATGTGCCTTGTATGCCTGATATCTCCAATACTTTAAACATGAATGGGTGTTAGATGTCGTCAAATGCTTTTTTGGCATCTTAGGAGATAATCATGTGTTGTTGTTGTTGTTTTTTTCTGTCAGTTTGGTAATATGTTGGGATACATTGATGGAATTCCTTATACTGAACCACCGCTGCATACATGGGATGAAGCGTACTTAGTCATAGCAGATGATATCTTTGATATGTTCTTGTATTTTGTTTACAAGTGGGTTTTTTTGAGTATTTTACATCAATGTTTATAAGGGATATTGGCCTGAAATTCTCTTTCTTTGTTGGGTCTTTTTGAGGTCTAGGTACCAAGGTGACTGTGGCTTCATAGAGTGAGTTTGGTAGTACTCCTTCTGTTTGTAATTTGTGGAATAGTTTGAAGAGAACTGGAGTTAGCTCTTCCTTGAAGGTGTGGTAGAATTCTGTCCCGACCCATGGGACTTCAACGGGGTTCCTAAAGTAGGAGAACAAAGGTATGAGGGGGAAAGGATGCAAAACATGAGAAATGACGGCCAAGTCTGTCTGATCAAAGCCTCATTTATTAGAAATTTTTACCCAACTTATATAGGGAGAAGGCAAGAAAGGGGGAAGGTTAATTAACTGCTGCAGGGAATAGAAAGAGTGCTTCCATGGGTTAAATATTGCACCTGAAATATACCATAAAAGTATTTAAGATATCTCATGGATGCTCTAAAACTAACAGACAGATGTCCTCACAAATCTATCACCCATGATTTAGGGTCCTAGGTAACTCTTTCACTAAATAGCTTCAGGTCTCCACTGGATGACCTTTGCTCACTACTTGGCTTGCTTCAGTAAATAGCCTTGGCTCCTGGCATCTTCTCCTTTCTTAAACAATGTAAGAGGCTAGCAGGTAGGTATTGAACATAAGTTCTTCTGCAGATGGTGGGCATTAACCAGAGGGGGAAGTGGTGACCTGATTCTCTCAAGGCTTTTTGCATCCTTTTTGGGTGCCTGTTTGGGGAGGAGAGGAAGACCCCATCAAAACCTGAGGGCATCCTCAGCAGATTATGGTTAGGGGTAATCAGACACCAACCTCTATGCAATAAGCTTTGCTTCTTAGGGACTCAGAAGCGGGCAATAGCGCCCTCCCCTTGCAATGTCATCTTGCCCCCCATTACAGGTACCCAGGCAAGCATTTATCTCAGTTTCATGCTGTTCTCATGAGAGTCAAACATAAGCAGTCAAGACCCATGTGATGGACTGTCAGCAGTCTTCCTCCAGCTCAGTAAGCCTCTGTCAGTCAAATCAAGTCTGTGATAATGAACCTGTATAGGTTTAGATGCCAGGGAGTCAATTTTCTGTTTTACAAAGCCAGTAATTCTTTTAATGGCCCATGGGCGGAAAGATATTAGAAGGAAACCCACCATGGGACCCACAATTGAAGGAAGGAGGGTGGTGATCCAGGGAGAGGTTGAAAATCAATTATGAAACCAACTTTTCTCTTGTTCTCTCTGTCTCTTTCCTCTTCTAAGACTTCCCTAACCTTAGCCATTCTGTCCCTTACAATCCCAGTATAATCTGTGTAAAAGCAGCAGTCTTCCTTAAGGGTAGCACATAAGCAGTCATCTTGACTGGAGGGGTCTTCTTCAACATCATTATAATTGTCAGGAGAAAACTCCTCATCCACTTGTTGCACCAGGTGTTCCAGTAGCCATCAAGCTGCATCATTTTCCTGTGGAAAAAAAAAAAAACACGGACAGGTCCTCATCCCCATATGAGTACAGGGTCAGGTCTATGCTATTGATTTGTTAAAGGATTTCTCCATTTTACTTTAGCAGAAGTTTTGTGGCTTCTCTATGCCAAAATCTATCTGCTGAAGATTTACCATGCTTATCCAAATTTTTTAGAAACTTTAGGTGTCCAGGGGATTGGCTGCCCCTTCTTTGTTTTTTGCATGTAAATCTTAATTGTTTAGTGGGCACACTCTAGCAGGCCTTGTCCTTGAGGATAGCACGGTATTCTAGTTATATGAGAAACTTAAAACTTGACAAATCTTTTAAAAGATGTGTTAGTATATCCTGCTCCATTGTCAGTTTTAAATTGCTTAGGAATTCTTAGAACATTAAAAGCCTGCAGACAATGAGCAATAACATTTTTTTTGCAGTTTCTCCTGGTTGAGGAGTGGCAAAAATGAATCCAGAATAGGTATTAATGCAAACATGTACATATTTTAATTTTTTAAATTTAGGAATTATGAGTAATATCCTTTTGCCAAGTCTGATTTGGAACCAATCCTTTAGGACTGACTCCTAAATAAGGAACAGGCTGAAATTGAGGACAAGTACTGTAAGCCTTGACTATACTATGGACTTGTTTCTTAGTCAACCCATATTTAAGTCTCAAGGTTTGACTATTAACATGATGCATGTTATGGGCATCTTGGGCTCTTTAACTGTAAACAATAATCTTTGATGGCTTTATCTGCCAATGCATTTTCTTTAGACAGGGGTCCTGGCAAATTAGAATGAGCTCTCAAATGTCCTACAAAAAAGGAAAAGTTTCTTTTTGTACCAAGTTTTGAATTTGTAAAAATAAAATTCCAGCAGAAGAAAATATCTGAATTTGACCTGCAGTCTCTAACATAGGAAAAGACAGAGCTACATATGCATTATCTGTAAAAAAAAAAAAAAAAAATGTTCAAAGACTGCTTATTTAGGGGAGAGGGGCAAGATGGCGGCACCGGGAGGACTCTCATTCTGAGCAGCAGCACAGCAGGATCAGCACAGTGAACAGCAATCAGAACTCTCGGCCATAAAACACAATCATTGTGTTTCCCAGGTGAGAGGATACCCCACGGTGGGGGATTCAATCAGCTTTTAACTCACCCGGCTAAACCGCGGAAGAGATACCGGTTCCGCCAGACGCTTGGCTGCCGGCCGCCAGCCCCAGCCCCAGCCCAGAGCCACAAGCCAGTGTCTCTGGTCACTGTCCCAGACTGAACCTTGGGCACCACACTATCAGAGACTGGAATTTTCAGTCGAGAGATAACCCCAGGGTACAGGAAACGATTGGGACCGGCCTTAGGTCACCCAGACATCCCCTGGAAAAGACTCGGGCGGGTTCCACGGGCACCCCAGGAGCCAGCCCGGAGCCAGAGCCGGGGACCCAGGTTCCGGCACAGAGCCCTGCCTGCCTGCGCGCCTGATTCGCCGCCAGAGATAGAAACGGCGGGTCTGATCTCAGAGCACTCAGCTCACCCCCAACCTGAAAAGGTCCCCGGAAAATTACCCATCTGAGGGAAGCACTCAGGCCCCCAAAAGCCGCAAAGGCAGACACAGGCAGTTTCTGCGCACCAGACAGCTGGCAGAGACTGAGCCGCCCTCACACAGCTGTGCTCCAGGCACAGGCAAATTTCTGTGGCCAGCCAGCTGGCGGACACTGAGCAGTGTGCACCAGGGCAAAAAAAGACACTAGGAGTCCGTGTCTCCAGAGAATCCACGGGGAAGGAAGGAAACTGTACTGATCTAAATCACCCAATCCTTCCCTAGAAAAAGTCTAGTAGTCTAGTGGGGCCGAGGCGCCAGCACTCAGCTGTGCTCCAGACACAAGCACAAACAGTTGAGGCGCGCCTGATGTCCAACTGGGTCACAGCAGCTGATCATTAAATTTGCAACAAGAAACCCAGAAACAGGGCAGCTGCCCTCAGGACTTCCCTGGGTGAGAGGAGAACCCTCTCGACTAACAAAGACCACAGTTACCACTCAGGTCTATATCCTTGAGGTGAGCAACTCCTGAAAAAACACCAGCCATCCAGGGACTATACCCAAAAAGCTGAGAAGACATCCTTCAGGAAAATCCAGCTTTCTGCAAAGGGGATTCTCTCCACCACAGGATCCCCAGGAACCACCAGAAAATAACCCCAAAATCCTAAGATAACACAATGGGTAGAGGCCAGCGTAAAAGCTCAAGCAACAAAAGACAGAGCAATATGGCATCTCCAGAACTCAGTTACCCAGGGGCAAGTAGCCCTGGACACCCCACCATAACTGAAATCCAAGAAGATGACCTAACAAGTATGCTCATGAAGATGATAACAGAGGAAACAAATAAGATTCGTAAAGACATAGAGGAAGATAAACTCAAACAGAATATTGCCATCCGTAAAGAAATAGAGGAAGCTGCAGCCAAACAGTTTATGGCCTTTAGAAAGGAAATGCTTAAAACACTGAATGAAATGAAAGAAACAGAGTTGAAGGAACTAAAAGAAAAACAGGAAAGTACAATCAGACAGGTGAAGGAAGTAAACAAAACAACTCAAGACCTGAAGATAGAATTGGAAAAATTAAAGAAAACACAAATGGAAGAAATAATGGAAAGGAAGAATCTAGGGAAGAAAACAGGAACTACAGAGGTAAGCATAACCAACAGACTACAAGAGATGGAAGAAAGAATCTCAGGTGTAGAAGATACAATGGAAGAAATCGATGTATCTGTCAAAGAAAATGTTAAATCTGAAAAATTCCTGACACAGACCGTCCAAGAAATGCAAGACAATATGAAAAGACAAAACCTAAGGATAATAGGTATAGAGGAAAAAGAAGACTCCCTTCTCCAAGGCCCAGAAAATATTTTCAACAAAATCATTGAAGAAAATTTCCCCAAGCTAAAGGAGAGGCCAATTAGAATACATGAGGCCTACAGAACACCCAGCAAATTTGACCAGAAAAGAAAATCCTCCCGCCACATAATAATCAAAACAGTAAGTATACAGAACAAAGAAAAAATACTAAAAGCTGCAAGGGAAAAAGGCCAAGTAACATATAATGGCAAACCCATTAGAATCACACCTGACTTTTCAACAGAGACTATGAAAGCCAGAAGGGCCTGGACAGATATCATGCAGACCCTAAGAGAACACAGATGTCAGCCCAGGCTACTATACCCAGCAAAACTCTCAGTCCTCATAGATGGAGAAAACAAGATATTCAATGACAAAAACAAATTTCAACAATACCTACAAACAAATCCAGCATTACAGAAGACACTGGAAGGGAAAATACAACCCAAGAAAGCTAGCTACATTCAAGAAAACACAGGAAATAAATAACCTCACTTCAGTAAAACAAAAAGCAACCAAGCACACAACCTGATGACCACAGCCAACATCAAAATCAAGAGATCTAACAGCCACTGGTCATTAATCTCTCTCAACATCAATGGACTCAACTCTCCAATAAAAAGACACAGATTAACAGAATGGATACGTAAACAAAACCCAGCAATCTGTTGCATACAAGAAACACACCTAAGACACAAAGATAGACATTACCTGAGGGTAAAGGGTTGGAAGACGACTTTCCAAGCAAACGGACCCAAGAAGCAAGCAGGAGTAGCCATTCTAATATCTGATAAAATAGACTTTCAACCAAAATTAATCAAAAGAGATGGGGAAGGACACTTCATACTCATCAAGGGAAAATTCCACCAGGAAGACATCACAATCCTGAACATATATGCCCCAAATACAAGGGCACCCACATTTGTGAAAGAAACATTGATAAAATTTAAAGCACATATAGATCCACACACATTAATAGTGGGAGACTTCAACACCCCACTCTCAACAAAGGACAGGTCAACCAAACAGAAATTAAACAAAGAAACAATGTCTCTGACAGAGGTCATGAATCAAATGGACCTAACAGACATTTACAGAACTTTACACCCAAACACAAAAGAATTTACCTTCTTCTCAGCACCTCACGGAACCTTCTCCAAAATAGACCACATAGTGGGTCACAAAGCAAGCCTCAACAATTACAAGAAGATTGAAATAATCCCATGTATCTTGTCTGATCACCATGGAATAAAGCTGGACCTCAACAATAACAGAAATAACAAAAAGCCTACACACACATGGAAACTGAACAACTTGTTACTAAATGACAGCTGGGTCAGGGAAGAAATAAAGAAAGAAATTAAAGTCTTTCTAGAAATCAATGAAAATGAAGACACAACATACCCGAATTTATGGGACACAATGAAAGCAGTGCTAAGAGGAAAGTTCATAGCACTAAGTGCCTTCAAAAAGAAATTCGAGACAGCTCATTCAAGCACCCTAATGGCTCACTTAAAAACCCTAGAAAAAGAAGAAGCAGACACACCAAGAAGGAGTAGACGGCTGGAAATAATCAAACTCAGGGCTGAAATCAATCAATTGGAAACAAATAAAACAATTCAAAGAATCAATGAAACCAAGAGCTGGTTCTTTGAGAAAATCAACAAGATCGACAAACCCTTAGCCAGGCTAACTAAAAGGCAGAGAGACACCACCCAAATCAACAAAATCAGAAATGAAAAGGGGGATATAACTACAGACACTGAGGAAATCCAAACAATCATTAGGACTTACTTCAAAAGTCTATATGCCACAAAATTTGAAAATCTAAATGAAATGGACAATTTTCTTGATCGATTTGACTTACCAAAGCTGAACCAGGACCAGGTAAATCAACTAAATAGACCTATATCCCCCAAAGAAATAGAAGCGGTCATCAAAAGTCTCCCATCCCAAAAAAAGCCCAGGACCAGATGGCTTCAGCGCAGAATTCTACCAGACCTTCAAAGAAGAGCTAACACCAATTCTCTTCAAACTATTCCACAAAATAGAAACAGAAGGAATATTACCAAATTCATTCTATGAAGCCACAGTCACCTTGGTACCTAAACCTCACAAAGACTCAACAAAGAAAGAGAATTTCCGGCCAATCTCCCTTATGAACATTGATGCAAAAATACTTAATAAAATACTTGCAAACCGAATCCAAGAACACATCAAAGATATTATCCACTATGACCAAGTAGGCTTCATCCCAGGTATGCAGGGGTGGTTCAATATACGGAAATCCATCAATGTGATCCACCATATTAACAAACTGAAAGAAAAAAACCACATGATAATCTCCCTAGATGCTGAAAAAGCCTTTGACAAAATCCAACATCCATTCATGTTCAAAGTATTGGAGAGATCAGGGATACAAGGCACATATCTAAACATAGTAAAGGCGATATACAGCAAGCCTATAGCCAACATCAAACTGAATGGAGAGAAACTTAAAGCAATCCCACTGAAATCAGGGACAAGACAAGGCTGCCCACTCTCTCCATATCTCTTCAACATAGTGTTGGAAGTCCTTGCTAGAGCAATAAGACAGTTGAAGGAGATCAAGGGGATACAAATTGGAAAGGAAGAAGTCAAATTATCACTATTTGCAGATGATATGATAGTATACGTGAGTGACCCCAAAAACTCTACCAGGGAACTCCTACAGCTGATAAACACCTTCAGCAAAGTGGCAGGATACAAAATTAACTCAAAAAAATCAGTAGCCCTCCTGTATACAAAAGACAAAAGGGCTGAGAAAGAAATTAAGGAAACAACACCCTTCACAATAGCCACAAATGACATAAGGTACCTCGGAGTAACCCTAACCAAGGAAGTCAAAGACTTGTATGAAAAAAATTTCAAATCTCTGAAGAAAGAATTAGAAGAAGATATGAGAAGATGGAAAGATCTCCCATGCTCATGGCTTGGTAGGATTAACATAGTAAAAATGGCCATCTTACCAAAAGCAATCTACAGATTCAATGCAATGCCCATCAAATTACCAACACAATTCTTTACAGACCTGGAAAGAAAAATTCTCAACTTCATATGGAATAACAAGAAACCCAGAATTGCTAAAACAATCCTCTACAATAAAAGATCTTCTGGAGGTATCTCCATCCCTGATCTTAAGTTGTACTATAGAGCAACAGTTTTAAAAACTGCATGGTACTGGCATAGAAACAGAATGGTGGATCAATGGAACCGAACAGAGGACCCAGAAATAAACCCACACACTTATGGACACCTGATCTTTGACAAAGACGCCAAAACCATACAATGGAAAAAAGATAGCATCTTCAACAAATGGTGCTGGTCTAACTGGATGTCTACATGTAGAAAAATGAAAATAGATCCATACTTGTCACCCTGCACAAAACTGAAGTCCAAGTGGATCAAAGACCTCAACATAAAACCAGACACATTAAATCGGCTTGAAAAAAAAGTGGGAAATACCCTAGAACTCATTGGTACAGGGGGAAACTTCCTGAACAGAACACCAACAGCACAGGCTCTAAGAGCAACAACCAATAAATGGGACCTCATGAAACTGAAAAGCTTCTGTAAAGCAAAGGACACCGTCATCAAAACAAAGCGACCACCTACAGATTGGGAAAGAATCTTCACCAACCCTTTATCTGACAGAGGACTCATATCCAGTATATATAAAGAACTAAAGAAGCTGAAAAGCAGCAAACCAAGTAATCCACTTAAAAAATGGGGAACAGAGCTAAACAGAGAATTCTCTGTAGAGGAATACCGAATGGCAGAGAAGCACTTAAAGAAATGCTCAACCTCATTAGCCATTAGGGAAATGCAAATCAAAACAACCCTGAGATTTCACCTTACACCCATGAGAATGGCCAAGATCAAAAACTCAAGTGACAACACATGCTGGAGAGGTTGTGGAGAAAGGGGAACCCTTCTCCACTGCTGGTGGGAATGTAAACTTGTACAACCACTCTGGAAATCAATCTGGCGCTTTCTCAGACAACTAGGAATAGCGCTTCCTCAAGATCCAGGCATACCACTACTGGGCATATATCCAAACGAGGCTCAAGTACACAAAAAGGACATTTGCTCAACCATGTTTGTAGCAGCTTTATTTGTAATAGCCAGAAGCTGGAAACAACCCAGATGCCCCTCAACTGAAGAATGGATGCAGAAATTGTGGTACATCTACACAATGGAATATTACTCAGCAATGAAAAATAAGGAAATCATGAAATTTGCAGGTAAATGGTGGGATCTGGAAAGGATCATCCTGAGTGAGTTGTCTCAGAAGCAAAAAGACACACATGGTATATACTCACTCATATAGACATACAACATAGGACAAACCCACTAAAACCTGTGCATCTAAAGAAACTAAGCAAGAGAGAGGACCCTAACTAAAACGTCCAATCCCCATCCAGAAAGGCAAAGAGGATGGACATCAAAAGAAGAAGAAAACAGGAAACAACCTAGGAACCTACCACAGAGGGCCTCTGAAAGCCTCTGCCCTTCAGACTATCAAAGCAGATGCTGAGCCCGATGGGCAACTGTTGGGCAGAGTGAAC
The DNA here is from genome assembly GCF_030254825.1 of Meriones unguiculatus. Classification (NCBI taxonomy): domain Eukaryota; kingdom Metazoa; phylum Chordata; class Mammalia; order Rodentia; family Muridae; genus Meriones; species Meriones unguiculatus. The sequence goes on along the minus strand of NW_026843712.1, from coordinate 1,382,910 downwards.
GGAATTTTAGGTAAGAACTGGGAAATAGTAAGAGCTGGAGAGGACAGGGTCTCCACAAGGAGAGCAACAGAACAAGAAAATTTGAACATAGGGAACTTCCCAGTGACTCATACTCCAACCAAGGACTATTCATGGAGATAACCTAGAACCCCTGCACAGATGTAGCCCAGGGCAGTTCAGAGTCCAATTGGGTTACATAGTAATGTGAAGAGGGACTGCCTCTGACATAATCTGATTGGCCTGCTCTTTGATCACCTCCCTCTGGGGGGGGGTGCAGCCTTACCAGGCCACAGTAGAGGACAATACAGCCACTTTTGATGTGAACTGACAGACTAAGATCAGAAAGGAGAGGAGAACCTCCCCTATTAGTGGACTTGGGGAGTAGCATGCAAGCAGAGGGAGGAGGGTGGGTGGGATTGGGATGGGAGGAGGGAGGGACTTATAGGGGGATGCAGAATGAATAAAGTGTAATTGATGAAAAATTTAAGAAAAAAAGGGAAAAAAATAATTTAAGAACCTTAAATGACTTTCAAAATTGGAGGAAAACATGGAGTTAGTCAATTGGCATGGAGCACGTCTCGCCCCTGGGGGCAATGGTCTCCTGAACCTACTCAGACCTCGGACACCAGCACCGCTAATCCTAGAACTGACGCAGGATGTTCCAACGAGGGGTTAAGGCTTCTCATAATATTTCCTATAAGCCCACACCTGTTTGTCTATATCCCCCATTTTTATTCATTATTAGCCAGATAGAGCCAAGTAATTGTGGTAATGATACTTGGTTTTTTTTAAGCCCCAATGCTAGTAAAGTTAGGTATGCCCTGATTACTCGCATGCCTCACTGGGTGCCTATGCCCATTGATGCCCCTCACGCTATGACTCTCTTCAGACAGAAAAGGGATCTTGGAACTACAGCCACCATTGTTACTACCATCTCATTGACGGCTGTTGGAGCTACCACCAGGGCATTAGCCATGAGTCATACTGGGCAGACTGCTCAGACCCTGAATAATCATTTAGCCAATGTAGCTCATGCCTTAGTTGTACATAAAGGAATTATTGCTCAACTAAAAGGAAGCTTGATGGTGTTCAATCAGAGGATTGACCTCTTGCAGGAACAAATTGATACCCTATGGCAAATCGCTCAACCTGGCTGTCAATGAAAGTATGCTGGACTTTGTGTCACTAGCATACAACATGAGAATTTTTCCTGCGCTGCAAATTTGTCTAAACAATTGTCGAGCTATATTTTAGGTAATTGGACTGGAGAATTCGATACTAAGATGGAGCAGCTGAGAGTGGCCATTGTCACAGTAAATTCTACCGGAGTGGACGCAGGACTACCCACAGGATTATCAACATGGATTGCTGCAGCCATAAATCATCTGAAGGAATGGGCGGGCATGGGAGTGTTAGCAGGCCTTCTGGTGTTGGTCTCCTTGGTTTGCCTGTGGTATATATGCAAGATTAGAGTCTCACAACAGTGTGATGCAGCCATGATCATTCAGGCCTTTACAGCCATTGAAGCAAGACATTCTCCCCAAGCATGGTTGGATACCATAAAAAGCTAAAATGATACGCTCAGGATGCGAGGCTAAGCACTGCACTCAGGGTCAGCCGCTTTGGACCCAGAGAAGAGCATGTCTGATTGCATGCGGGTTGATGCCCCAGGTCCCGCCTCTGAGAAAAAGGTATCGGACGGGTCCGATGCTCTTTGGGTGGATGACACCTAAATGAACATCTGTACAAAGTCCCAATTCATTTCTAATATCAGAGATCAGACCTCTACTCTTGCCTGATGCGTCTAAAACAAAAAGGGGGAACTGTAGAGAGCTGCGGAATGCTATGCCTTAAAGATGGAGCTGGTTTCCGCCTTCCACCTTCCCGATGGTGAGTGCTCTCTGTCACGAACAACTCCACATTTGGCTAAGGCCGAGGATCTGGCTTGCTTCCATGTATGTGGACCTATCTGCATTGCCCCCGTGGCACGCCTGGGTTGGCTACCCAGAGGCTATTTAAGCTGTGGGCTGGCTTTCCCCGGGGTCCGAGGATTGTTCAATGTTCCTGAATAAACTGCATTGAAAAAAAAAAAAAACTAAAAAAAAAAAAAAAAAGACTGCTTATTTAAACTTTGAGACACAGCCAATACTGTAGATAACTGCTATTTGTGCAGATGTGCTAGACACTTGAAAAGACATTGTTTTTCTTTTATAAACACAGGCAGCAACACCAGATCTCACTATATATGGTTCTGATCCAGCCCGTGGTTGCTGAGGATTGAACTCAGCACCTTTGGACGAGCAGCCAGTACTCTTAACTGCTGAGCCATCACCAGCTCTCTCTATTTGTGACTCTGTTATAATAAGCTTACATATGTTAAAATGCCATATTTATTAGATCTTTGACAAGTCTGAGAGCCAGAATATTTGAATTATTCTTTGTCTACCTTTATTATCTGCATCCTATAAAACAGGATGTTATAATCTCTAATTTTGGCATATATATATATATATTTAATGTATTTTTTAGAACCAAATTTTAGGTAGGTCTACATAGATAAACTTTCTGGTTATCCATTTGAAATTTAACCTTAAAAAAAAAACAACCTAAACAAAGGGACTAAGTGAAACTCCATCTTAACTATAATCTTTAGCATATTAAATCTGCTCTTTTTAAACAAAGTCAAAGCAAAACTTTTAATTAGACATGATTTGTAAAGGGGCTAGCAAATCTTATCATTCCTATAATATTGAATGTACAGCACATCACCAGAAATGTTGTCCAGCATATTCTCCAGGTTCTCCACCGTCTCCTGCCAGCGAGCCTTTTTGTCTGCTAGCCCATTGATGAGCTGTATAAGCAGTCTTGTAGAGTGGCCTCTGAGAGGCTGGGTTGGGGTCTCGGGCAGGCTCTGCCCACTGTGGCCCCACCCATAGGTTGCTAAAAAGGGGATGGGGAGAGTCAACGCGTAATTGTTCCCCACCACCCAAGACCTGTTCTTCCCAGTGGGCCTGCCCACGGGCTCTTTTGAAGAGGGGCACGAACCTTGTCAGCTCGGCCCAGGCACTGCTCACACTGATCACACTTCATTTTCAGCTCCTCCTTCTTGGCCACACACTCTGTATACTTGGCCTGCATTGTGGCAATGCCATCTTCCACTTCCCGCAGGTGTTGCTTTGCCTCTTCTAGGATCTTTTGTGTCATTTCCAGTTCATCCTGGGCTTCCGGTAAGGCTTGCTGCAGGCGGAAAGAGGGCCGGCTCATAGCCAGTCCCAGGGTAGGAAAGCCAGCCCCCATTAGCTCTGCATTGTCCTCATCCGTTTTGGTTCCACAGCCTTGGCTACAAATTGGTACTTGTGCATGGCGTGCACCCACTGGCAGATGGACGTGCAGGCCTTGGACACCTTGGCAATGGCAGCTGGCTGCAACTCCTTGTTGTCATATATGGCTGGATGGCTTTGACAACTGCCTCCCCAATGTTGTCCTGAGGTGAAAATCATGGATTTCACGACATTGCTCCCCAAGGGGGACAACTAAGATCCTGCTTCCCTGCATCTCAGGTGCTGGAGGGCCTTCCACACCCACGCTCTGTCCCGCCTGAGGCCAGCCATTGTCGGTGGTGGGCCTGGGAACCTGTACTGCCAGCAGGCTCTGAAAGATCAGGGCTAAGGCGAGGACAAGGGAGCCAGAGCTCCGGCTGCAAGCCCTCCTGGCCTGGGTGCCTCTCTGAGAGGGGTATCTCTGGACCTGCCCATGTAGGCTAGGCAACTGGCAGTCAGTGAACTTCGGGACTGGAAAGGCATTCCCTGAAGTGGTTGTGGGCTCCAGGCTGAGGACAGGATACCTAGGGACACTGAAAATACCAGTGGATAGATGTACGGAGAACCTAGAGACAGCCAGAGGAAGCTGAAGCTCATGGAAGTGGATAATACTGAGCAGGTGGTGAAGCTCTTGCCAGGGACCAGTGAAAAAAGAATTCCCAAGGCTGTGGTGCCTCAGAGTGAGTATAGGTGCTGTCCCATAAGCGCAGGAAGCTGCCCTGGTCCCAGTTCCCACAACAGACATTTGTTGGAAATACCATCATCCCAGCTGACAGCTCTTTGGTGCAGGCTTTTGCCCCATGACCCAGACAGCACTCAGTGCATGTGAGCTACCCTTGGTGGTGGGACAGGCAGAGAAAGCACAGAGATCACAGCACCTGCCAGACACTGGTGAGATAGGTACTTCTCCATCTCCCACCCTGCTGTGTCCGGCCCACTGGTTACCCTGTGCCTAGCATGGCTACCTTGTCAAACTTGAAGAGGCTCTCAAAGAAGCAGCCCAGGTTTTGCAGCAGCCCCTTGCCTGGCTCTCAGTAGTCATCCACTTTGGAGCCTGGCTTCTCTCCAGGTATCTTCTTGGGCTTGATGCCCTTCATGATGCACACAGCTTCTATGACCAACTTGACTCCAGGGGCGGGCGTTGCATGGCGTGCACCTATGGGCCATGCCAAGAGGTGTGGAAGGAGAAGGTCCTACCCTTGGGCAAGGTGGGCCCCACCAACCAAGTCTTTACTGCCATAGGACCTGGAGCTTTGGGAGTGCCTGGGGATGGCACAAAAAAAGTGGAGCAAGCAGCTAGGATCCGGCCCTTACTCTGCCCTCACCTGTTGGTGCACAGTCACCAAAGGTGTGCAGTGGGTGGGCTTTGTTGACACCATTAGGACTTAAGAGGACACCAGAGAGGGATGTGATATTGAGTGTGAGAAGATGCCTGGGTGCCCACCTCTGTCACATTCTTTTTGAGGTTTAGAAGGCTGGCCAGGGCTGCATCCAGGGCTGGAAGAGCCTCGTCCAGGTCCTTCTGAGCATCATCAGCAATAGCTTGGGCCTTACTGGCCTTCTCATTAGCCTTAATCTCCTCTGCTTGCACTGATTTCTGGGATACAGCTATGGCTGTATCCACCTGGAGATGGGAGACAGGGGAGACAAGTGGTCAGTGGCAAGGGCAGGAATACCAACCTCCTCTTTCTAGGGCTAAGATGTCCACTATTTCCATGAGCCCTCTGAGTTGCAATAATGCTGTAGAGATTGAGTAAGGCCTTCTGTATCTTGAGTGCCTCCAACAGGGCTTAAGACTTTCCAGGTTTGGGTATTCCAGCCCTACAGACCCACATGGCCATCTGTACATGATGTGAGGACAGACCTCCCCATTTCTTCAATGAACATTTTGTAATATTCTTGACTGTATAGAGCAGGACACTCGAATACCTTGCAGAAGGTTGTCATGTTAGTGGTGCTATGTGCCGGGTGGACTGAGCCCTTAACAGAACTGAACATCTGCTTGTGGGGGGTCTACCACTTAGTCTGAGTTGTGATCATCCTCATTGCCTGGCCTGTTTGGATTCATCTGCCTTGCTTTTTGTAGATGCCCTGCCAAGGGAGTGCTTGGCTTAAAGTAGTAATAGCTCTGCCTAAGTGTCAAGTAAATGAGCAACTTGTGAGTGAGGAAACTGAGGCACACAAATGCTAAAAGACATGTGAAGGCCAGGAGCTAGCCATTGGAAGTTTTGAGATGTTTGGCATCTTCAGATGGGATCAGAGAGGAGAGTGCTCTGAGCACCCCAACCTCGATCTGGTCCATGGTGACCAAGGCGACCTTGGCAGCCTCTTCCAGCAAGGGGCGCATAACCTCCAGCTCTTTAAACATTTAAATATATATACATAGCATAACCATGATTTTAAAAGTCAGAGCTAGAAAAACTCAGAATTTATTAGTGAACACAATTTAATCTTTAAAACCAGAAGTGGCTCCATCCATCTGGTTTCTGTCCAAGAGCTGGCTGAAGCGAGTGGGAGGGGGCGGGGTAAACTGCCACTCTGTTGGGCAGTCCAGAATCGTGCTCAGCTCTTCAGCTGACAGAGGCAGGTCTTAGACCTTTTCTGAGGGTTTCGGTGTTCTCAACTGCCCAGTTCTCTGCAAGCCATCCAAGCCTGGCCTGAAGTAGGGGAGTGGGAAAGAGACAAGCAGTGTCCCCATTCCGTTCCTCCTGCTCACTGAGCTAGGGTGACTCTGCATGGCTATGTGGCTTCTTAGCTCCTCCCTGCGCCTTCTGCCCAGGCCCACCTGGGGTCCTTTTTTCTTTGTTTTGGGCAGAAGGGAAGCAGTGCAAGGAAAGCAGGCTATGGGACTTAGCAGTTTCTTCCTTGACTCTGTTTCATCCTCACTATCTAGATCCTAAATATTTTTTTACTCTCAAATTACAGAAAAGTTTGAGCTCTTTTATGAACACTTGAAATAACCTTAGAAGTACTTTTTTTTGACTGATTGCTCTAATTTCCCAAGTGACTTTTTAGCTTTTGAAGTTATTTTTGTTTACCCTAACTCCTTGCATCTTTTTTTATTTATATAGATATATATTTATTATTATTATTATTATTAATTAAACTTTATTCATTTTGTATCCCCCATAAGCCCATCCCTCCTCCCCTGCTGATCCCACCCTTCCTCCCCTTTCTGCATGCATGCCCCTCCCCAAATCCACTGATAGGAGAGGTCTTCCTCTCCTTTCTGATCTTAGACTATCAGTTCTCATCAGAAGTGGCTGCATTGTCATCTTCTGTAACCTGGTAAGGCTGCTCCCCCGTCAGGGAGGGGGAGGTGATCAATGAGCAGGCCAATCAGATTATGTAAGAGGCAGTCCCTCTTCCCATTACTATGTAACCCACTTGGACACTAAACTACCATGGGCTACATCTGTGCAGGGGTTCTAGGTTATCACCATGAATAGTCCTTGGTTAGAGTATGAGTCTCTGAGAAGTTCCCTGTGTTCAAATTTTCTTGTTCTGTTGCTCTCCTTGTGGAGTTCCTGTCCTCTCCAGCTCTTCCTATTTCTCATTTCTTACATAAAATTCCATTCACTCTGCCCAACAGTTGGCCATCAGGCTCAGCATCTGCTTTGATAGTCTGCAGGACAGAGACTTTCAGAGGCCCTCTGTGGCAGGTCCCTAGGTTGTTTCCTGTTTACTTCTTCTGGCTTTCAGAGGCCCTCTGTAGCAAGTTCCTAGGTTGTTTCCTGTTTTCTTCATCTTCTGATGTCCATCCTCTTTGCCTTTCAGGATGGGGATTGAGCATTTTAGTTAGGGTCCTCTCTTTTGCTTAGTTTATTTAGATGTACCGATTTTTGTGGGTTTATCCTCTGTTGTAAGTTTATAAGGGTGAGTATATACCGTGTGTGTCTTTTTGCTTCTGGGACAATTCACTCAGGATGATCCTTTTCAGGTCCCACCATTTACCTGCAAATTTCATGATTTCCTTATTTTTCATTGCTGAGTAATATTCCATTGTGTAGATGTACCACAGTTTCTTCAGTTGAGGGGTGTCTGGGCTGTTTTCAGCTTCTGGCTATTACAAATAAAGCTGATACAAACATGGTTGAGCAAATGTCCTTGTTGGTTACTTGAGCCTCTTTTGGATATATGCCTAGGAGTGGTATCGCTGGATCTTAAGGAAGCACTATTCCTAGTTGTCTAAGACATTGCCAGATTGATTTCCAGAGTGGTTGTAAAAGTTTACATTCTCACCAGCAGTGGAGGAGGGTTCTCCTTTCTCCACAACCTCTCTAGCATGTGTTGTCACTTGAGTTTTTCATCTTGGCCATTCTGATGGGTATAAGGTGAAATCTCAGGGTTGTTTTGATTTGCATTTCCCTGATGGCTAATGAGGTTGAGCATTTTTTTAAATGCTTCTCTGCCATTCGGTATTCCTCTCCAGAGAATTCTCTGTTTACCTCTGTTCCCCACTTTTTAGGTGGATTAATTGGTTTGCTGCTTTTCAGCTTCTTTAGTTCTTTATATATACTGGATATGAGTCCTCTGTCAGATAAAGGGTTGGAAAAGATTCTTTCCCAATCTGTAGGCAGTCGCTTTGTTTTGATGACAGTGTCCTTTACTTTATAGAAGCTTTTCAGTTTCATAAGGTCCCATTTATTGATTGTTGTTCTTAGAGCCTGTGCTGTTAGTGTTCTGTTCAGGAAGTTTTCTCCTGTACCAAGGAGTTCTAGGTTATTCCCCACTTTTTTTTCTAGCCGATTTAACGTGTGTTGTTTTATGTTGAGTTCTTTGATCCACTTGGACTTCAGTTTTGTGCAGGGTGATAAGTAGGGATCTATTTACATTTTTCTACATGAAGACATCAGTTGGACTAGCACCATTTGTTGAAGATGCTATCTTTTTTCCATTGTATGGTTTTGGTGCCTTTGTCAAAGATCAGGTGTCCATAAGTGTGCAGGTTTCTTCCATTGTATCTTCCACACCTGAGATTCTTTCTTCCATTTCTTGTAGCCTATTGGTTATGCTAACCTCTGTAGTTCCTGCTTTCTTCCCTAAGTTCTTTATCTCCACAATTTCTTCCATTTGTGTTCTTTTTAATTTTTCCAATTCTATCTTCAGGTCTTGAGCTATTTTGTTGGTTTCCTTCCCCTGTCTGACTGTATTTTCATGTTTTTCCGTCAATTCCTTCAGCTGTTTGTTTGAACAATCCACTGTTTCTTTTATTTCATTCAGTGATTTAAGCATTTCCTCTCTAAAGGCCACATACTTTTTGGCTGCAGCTTCCTCTATTTCTTTTTGTATTTTATTTGTTTCCTCTGTTATCATCTTCTTGAGCATAGATGTTAGGTCATCTCCTTGAATTTCATTTATGCTGGGGTGTCTAGGGCTATTTGCCCCTGGATAACTTCGTTCTGGAGATTTCATAATGCTCTGGCTTTTGTTGTTTGAACTTTTACGCTGTCCTCTACCCATTGGGCTATCTTAGTTGTTTAAATTTAGTTTCTGGTTGTTCATGGACTGTTGTAGTGGAGAGAATCCCTTTGGCAGGAAGATGGTTTTTCCTCAAGGAAGCCTTCCCAGCTTTTTGGGTATAGTCTCTGGATCACTGGTGTTTTTCAGTAGTTGCTACAGCTCACCTCAGGCCTAGAGACCTGGGTGGTAACTGTGGTCCTGATTAGTCAAGAGGGCTCTCCTCTCACCGGGAGAAGTCCTGGAGGCAGCTGCCCTCCTTCTGGGTTTCTTGCTGTAAATTTAGTGATCAGCTGCGGTAATCTGTGGTGGGTGAGTACTGCTCTGGTGTCTTGGGGCACTCAGTTCTGTCTGTTTGCAATCTGCAGTCTGCTAGACTTTCCCTAGGTGATCCCAGCAGCACGGCTTCTTTCTTCTCTGTGGGGTCCTCTCCGGACAGGGGTTCCCAGTGTCTGTTGTACTGGGGCGCACAGCTTGTCTGTACCGCTGAGCTGAGCGCAAAGCTCTCTGCGCGTGGTAGGAACTCGGCTGTGATGGCGGCAGAGACTTTCTGGGGAGAGACTGGGTGACCTGTGATCAGACCGGCAACCCTGCCTCCCCGTGGGGTCTCCCCACGACTGGGACTCCCAGTCTCAGGTACCCTTGTGCCCACGGATCAGCCTGGGAAAGTGGCTGGGACATGCCCGCTTGCTGCTCCAGCCCAGAGAACCCAAAGCCTGCATTACCCGGGATTTCTTCCGGGTTCTGGCTGGGTAGCCATGAGTGGACCCGACCAATTTCCACGCTGTGGGAGCCTTCCCTCACCTGGGAAACACGATTGATGTAGTTTCAGGGCCCCGAGTTCAGTTTCCTGGTCTCTGCACGGAAAGTGCTGTCCTGCTCCTCAGATGCACTGTTTTCCCGGCGCCGCCATCTTGGCTCCCCCTCGAGAGTTTTCTTTTCTGCTCTAATTTATTGGGTGTTTTGTAGAACTCTTGTATTCTTATTGGCCTCTCCTTTAAGTTGGGGAAATTTTCTTCTCTGATTTTGTTGAAAATATTTTCTGGGCCATGGAAGAAGGAATCTTCTTTTTCATCTATTCTTATTATTCTTAGTTTTGTCTTTTTATGTTGTCTTGAATGTCTTGGACAGTCTCTGTCAGTAATTTTTTAGATTTAATTTTTTTAATTTTCTTTGACGGATTCATCGATTTCTTCCATTGTATTTTCCACACCTGAGATTCTTTCTTCAATCTCTTGTAGTCTATTGGTTATGCTTACCTCTTTAGTTCCTGTTTTCTTCTCTAAGTTCTTTCTCTCTACAATTTCCTCCATCTGTGTTTTCTTTAATTCTTCCAATTCTATCTTCAGGTCTTGAGCCATTTTCTTGATTTCCTTCATCTTTCTGACTGTATTTTCTTTCAATTCCTTCAGCTGTTTGTTTGAACAATCCTTTGTTTCTTTTATTTCTTTCAGTGATTTAAGTATTTCCTCTCTAAAGGCCACAAACTATTTGGCTGCAACTTCCTGTATTTCTTCATGGATGGCCATAATTTGTTTTTCTTTATCTTCTATTTCCTTTTGGATGGCCATAATCTGCTTGTTTTTACCTTCCTCCATTTCTTTACAAATGGCCATAATTTGTTTGAGTTTATTTTCCTGTAGGTATTTAAGCATTTAATTTGTTTCCTCTATTATCCTCTTCATGAGCATAGATGTTAGGTCATCTTCTTGAATTTCAGTCATGCTGGCATGTCCAGGGCTACTTGCCCCTGCATAACTGGATTCTGGAGATGCCATATTGTTCTGTCTTTTATGCTGGCCTCTATCCATTGCACTATCTTAGGTGTTTGGAGTTAGTTTGTAGTGGTTCCTGGAATCCTGTGGTGGAGAGAATCCCCTTGGCAGGAAGATGGTTTTTCCTGAAGGAAGCCTTCTCAGCTTTTTGGGTATAGTCACTGTATGGCTGGTGTTTTCAGGAGTTGCTGCTGCTCACCTCAGGCATAGAGATCTGAGTGGTAACTGTGGTCCTTGTTAGTCAAGAGGGTTCTCCTCTCACCTGGAGAAGTTCTGAAGACAGCTGCCCTGTTTATGGGTTTCTTGCTGCAAATTTAGTGATTTGCTGCTGTAACCTGTGTGTCCCGTGGTTGGGTCAGTTTTGTTAGGGTTGCCCCTTGGAGCAGTATCTGGGGGTTGATCTCTTGGATTCCAGGCTTTTGTAGGCCTGAGGTTGGGGTTCTGTGCCCCAATACCCAAGTGGTAATCTGTGGCAGGTGAGTCCTGCTCTCCTGGTAACAGCAGGCTCTCTGGTGCATAGCAGGTCCCTGGGTTGGGCCAGTCTGCAGGGTCTTTTTCAGGGATATACTGGGTGGCCTAAGTCCATCCCCTTTGCTTAGTTCTCTGTGAGGATTTCTCCAGACAGTGACACCAAGTCTCTGGTGTCCTGGTGTGCACAGTTCTGTCTTTGATGAATAGTTGGTACAAAGCAGGTCTGTGGGCTGGCAGAGCATGCTTGCCCACCTGCTATTCTACAGGAACTTTCCCAGGGATATACTGGATGACCTAATTTGGTTCCCTGTTTTCTTCCTTCCCTGGGGGGTTTACTTCTGCCAGGGACTCGAAGTCTCTGTTGCCCTGGGGCACATAGCTCCGTCTGTGCTGGAGAGCTGGAAGCCCAACAATTCTCTGTGCTCCCAGCTTGGGCCCAGTTTAGTGATTGTGGCTTGTACCTGCTGGTCTGTGGGACCTTCACCTGGCAAAGCCTGAGTGGCCCAAGTCAGCACTGTTTTCTTCCTTCTCTGTGGGGCCCTCTCTGGACAGAGATTCCCAGTCTCTGTTGCACTGGGGCACATAGCTCTATCTGTGCCAGAGAGCTGGGCATGCAGCCACTCTCTATTCTGGTGGCTTGAGCCCAGTTCAGTGATGGCGGCACTTACCTGCCCATCTGTGAGACTTTTTCAGGTAAAGCCTGGGTGACCCATGGCCAGTCCCACTGCCTTCCTTCCCCATGTGTTTTTCTCTAGACTGGGACTCAGTCTCTGGTGATTTGTGCCCACTGTTCAGCCTGGGAAGATGATTGGGACCCGCAGGTGTGTGGCTCTGTCTGGTGACCTATTGCCTGTATGACCCTGGATCTCTTCTGGGTTCTGGTTGGATGGCCTGAGAGTGGACCGACTGATTCCCCCATGGTGGGGGTTCCCTCTTACCTGGGCAACATGATAGCTGTTGTTTTAGGGCCCAGAGTTCAGTCTCTTGGTCTCTGTATGGAAAATGTTGTCTCTCTCCTCAGATGCAGTGTTCTCCTGGCAACCCCATCTTGTCCCTCCATTTATTATTCACTTTTTCTCTGAGCTGTAACCTCCTTTGTCATTCCTTCTTATTTCCACCCACCCTCCCTCACATCCTCCCATGCCCCTCTCCAATGCAGTGAGGGGAGGTCATCCTTCCCTTCCATCTCACCCTAGCCTATTAGGTCTTATCAGGACTGGCTGCATTTGTCTTAATCTGTGGCCTGGTAAGGCTGCACCAACCTGGGAGAGGTGATCAAAAGTCTACCACTGAGTTCATGTCAGAGAAAGTCTCTGTTTCCCTTACAAGGAAAACCTTTTGGACACTGAGCTATATCTGAGCAGGGATTCTTGTCATGAATTGTTTTTGGTTGGAGAATCAATCTCATAAAAGCCCCCCTGGCCCAGATTTTTTAGTTCTGTTGCTCTCCTTCTTGAGCTCCTATCCTTTCCAAGTATCTCTATCTCCCCATTCCTTCATAAGATTCCCTGCATTCTCCCCAAAGTTTGGTTATGAGTCTCACATCTGCTTTGATACAGTGCTTGGTAGAATCTTTCAGAGGCCCTCTGTGGTAGACTCCTGTTCTATTTCCTGTTTTCTCCCTCTTCCAATGTCCATCCTCTTGCCATTATGAGTGAGGATTGATCATCTTACCCATGGTTCTCCTTCTTGCTTAGTTTCTTTGGGTCTAGAGATTTTAGTATGTTTATCCTATATTATGTGTCTAATATCCCTTTATAGGTGAGCATATTCCATCTGTGTCTTTTTGCTTCTGAGATACCTCACTCAGGATGATCATTTCTAGATATCACCATTTGCCTTCAAATTTCTCTCTGTTAGTCCTCTCAATTCCTTGATAATGGGAGAACTTTCCATCTTCTGGTAACTTTGATTTCTTTTGTCAGAGACTTAAAGTTTTGTTGACAAACAGATCTTTCACTTGCTTGGTTAGAGTCATACCAAGATACTTTACAATATTTGAGGCTATTGTAGTTTCTTTAATTTCTTTCTCAGCCCTTTTGTCTTATACAAGATGGATTCTGATTTCTTTGAATTAATTTTGTTACCAGAAACTTTGCTCAAGGTGTTTATCAGCTGAGTTCTCTGGTTGAATATTTGGGATTTCTCATGTATACTATAAAATCATCTGAAAATATTGATACTTTGACTTCATCCTTTCCTATTTGTGTCCACTTGATTTCCTTTAATTGTCTTATTGCTCTAGCTAGGACTTCAAGTACTATGTTGAAGAGATATGGAAAGAGTGGGAAGCCTTGTCTTGTCCCTGCCTTCAGTGGGATTTATTTAAGTTTCTCTCTGTTTAGTTTAATGTTGGCTATAGGCTCATTGTATATTACCCTATGTTTAGGTAAGTGCCTTGTATCTCTGATCTCTCCAAGACATTAAACATAATTGAATGCTTGCTTTTATCAAATGTTTTTTTTGGCATCCAAGGAGATGTTTATGTGGTTTTTGTCCTTCATTTTGTTTAGATGGTAGACTACATTGATGGATTTGAGTATATCTAAATCCTCCTGCATGCCTGGGATGAAACCTACTTGTTTATGTTGGATGATGTCTTTAAAATGTTCTGGGATTTGGTTTGCAAGTATTTTACTGAGTATTTTTGCATCAATGTTCAAAAGAGAGATGCAAGTTTTTCTGTCACTTTTTCTGTTGGATTTTGTGGTTTATATCAAGGTGACTGTGGCTTCATAGAATGAAATTGTCAATATTTCTTCTGTTTCTATTTTGTGAAATAGTTTGAAGAGTTTGTCTTCTTTGAAGGTCTGGAAAAATTCTGTATTGAATTCATCTGGCCCTAGGCTTTTTTGGAAGGGAGACTTTTGATGACTGCTTCTATTTCTTTGGGGAATATAAGACTATTGAATCTATTTACCTGATCTTGCTTTAATTTTGGTAAATGGAATCTATCAAAAAATTGTCCATTTCATTTATATCTTCAAATTGTGTGGCATATAGTCTTTTGTAGTAATACCTCTTGATTGTTTGGATTTCATCAGTGTCTGTTATTATGTCTGCCATTTAATTTCTGATTTTGCTGATTTGGATAGTTTCTCTCTGCTTTTAATTGAGTTTGGCTAAGGGTTTGCCTATCTTGTTGATTTTCTCAAAGACCAGCTATTGTTTTCATTAATTCTTTGAATTGTTTTCTTTCTTTCTAATTTATTTATTTCAACTCTGAATTTTATTATTTCCAATAATCTATAACTTTGGATGTGTCTGCTTCTGTTTTTATAGGTCTTTTAAGAATAAATCTTTTTGGAGGCACTTACTGCTTTGTTTCCTCTTAGCATTGTGCCCCATAAGTTTGGATATGTTATGCCTTTATTTTCATTGAATTCTAGGAAGTCTTTAATTTATTTCTTTTCCATCCCAGGTGTCATTGAGTTGCAAGTTGTTCAGATTTCATGTGTGTGTAGGCTTTTTGCTCTTTCTGTTGATGTTGAGGTCCATCTTTGACCTCAATGGTGGTCAGATAGGATAGAAGGGATTATTTCTAACTTTGTTCATCTGTTGAGGTTTCCTTTGTCAGACTATATGGTTATTTTTTTAGAAGGTTTCATGAGGTGCTGATAAGAAGTTATACTATTTTGAGTTTGAGTGAAATTTTCTGTAGACATCTATTATGGCCATTTGATTTAGAACCACTGAAAGTGCTTTATTTCCCTTTTTAGCTTTTGTCTAGATGCTCTGTCCTTTGGTGAGAATGGAGTGTTGAAGATTCCCACTATTAAGGTGTTGGAATCAATGTATGATTTAAGCCTTAATTATGTTTCATTTACAAATGTAGGTGCTCTTGTATTTGAGACATAGATGTTCAGAATTGTGTTGTCCTCACGGTGGATTTTTCCTTTAATGAGAAGGAAATGCCCCTCCTTATCCTCTTGATAAATTTTGGTTGAAAGTCTATTTTATTAGATATTAGGATAGCTACCCCAACTTGTTTTCTGGGCCTCTTTTCTTGAAAACATTTTTAGCAGCTCTTTACTCTGAGGTAGAGTTTATCTTTGTTACAGAGATGTGTTTCCTGGATGTTGGATCCTGTTTCAACAAATCTTTTAGTCTGTATCTTTTTATTGGAGATTTAAGTCCACTGATATTGCTAGATAATAGTGACCAATGAATGTAAATTTCTATTATTGTGGTGTTTGTGGTATTACTGTTTCATTTCTTGTTTTCTAATTTTTTGTGAAGTTATCTATATCCTATGTTTTCTTGTTTTTGTTGGATTGGAATTTTCCTTCCAGTATATTTTGTAGGGCTAGGTTGTGTGTAGATATTGTTTAAGTTTAGTTTTGTCATAGAACATTTTGTTTTTTTCCATCTAAGTTGATTGAACACTTTGCTGGATTGACATCTGTGGTCCCTTAAAGTCTGCATGACATCTGCCCAGGCCCTTCTGGCTGTCATAGTTTCTGTTAAGAAGTATGGTGTGATTCTGATAAGGCTTCCTTTGTATGTTATTTGGCCTTTTTCCTTTGCTGCTTTTATTATTTTTTCTTGGTTTTGTAAATTTAGTGTTTTGAAGATGTGATATGAAGAGTTTATCTTCTGGTCTCATCTATTTGGTGTCTATTTGGTAGGCTTCTTGTATGTTTATATACATCTCTTTCTTTAAGTTGGAAAAATATTCTTCTATGATTTTCTCGGAAAATATTTTCTGGGCTTTGGAACCTGGATTCTTTTTTTCATCTATTCCTACTATTCTTAGATTTCATCTTTTCATGGTGTCCTTGATTTCTTGTATGTTTTTTCTTCGGCATGTTTGCCAATTTTACTTTTTCTTTGAGAGAAGTATCATTTCTGCAAGTGTATCTTCAGCACCAGAAATTCTCTCTTCCATCTTTTATAGTCTATTGGTGATAGTTACCTTTGTGGTTCCTGAACTTTTTTGTAAGTTCTCCAGGTCCAGGGTTTTCTCTTTGTTTTCTTTTTTGACTCTAATTCTGTTTTCATGCCTTGCACAATTTCCTTCATCTGTTTGAATGTGGATTCCTTTCTTTCTATGATGGTTTTTACTATTTTATTCATTTCCTCTCTATCTGCCACTAATTGTGCCTCTACTTGTGTCTACATTTGTTTGGCTGCTGCCTTTGCCTGTATTTCCTTGAGAGTTTTTCATCTCTTTATGTGCCTTTAATAACTGGTTAAGCATAGCTTTAAAGTTATTTTGCTGTGTTTCCAATGAATTGAAATATCCACTGATTTTTTTGGGTGTTCTTTGTGAAGCCATGATGTCTTGATTTTTGTTGGGTTGTCTGGCCATCTGTTTATCTGTAACCTTTACTGTTTGTTCCTTGAGTGTGTACTTCATACAAGCTCTGTCTCTCTCTCTGGAGTGTGGAGTATTCTTCAGGAAGATGAAAGAGGTCCACTGGTTAGAAAGTATGTGTTGGTGTTTCAGTTGTAATTAAGGGAGGAGAGCAAGCACCGGTGCACAAATTTGAATGAGCAAATGTACATTGGTGGGTGGAAGTGTGCCTTGAAAGACAGGGTGCTGGAGCTTGTAGATGCCTGGAATGTGAGTCAGGGTGGAATGCTTGCACCAGAGGGGATGTGGTGCTGGCACTGTTTCTGGACACAATAAACATGCATAGGCTAACTGATTGCCTCAGTGTCCTACAGGCCTAGTGTCCTGTCTGGGCTCCTAGAATTGTTTGCCTGGACTCCACTGGTAGACGTGCATAATACAGGCTTCAATGCTGGGAATACTGTCCCAGGAATCCCTATTTTTCCCCATTGTGGGAATGTGGGTTGGAGGGATCTGAATTCTGGCTGCTAGTGTACAGTGACCCTGGATCGGGGGCCCTATATGCATTCACTTGATGGCGCATTTACTCTCTAGCAGGTCAAATTGCAAAGCACAGGGTTTTCCCCTGTTCTCTACTCTCAGATTTGGGCCTGCTGGTGCAAATGTGGGTGTAGGTGATCTGTCAGCTCACTGGTGCTGCAGCCACGGAACTTGGAGGCTGTTATATTGGTCTACTGTGAGTCCAGCCACAGCAGCAGACATGGGAAGCAGCCAGTACAGATGCCTATTGGAGGCCCTGGGGAGCCGCAGACCTGGTTGGCCAGGGTACTGCAGAGCCCACCATATCTTTCTCAGATATTGAGCAGGGAGTTCTGTGCTAGGATGCCCTGACCCGCGGGACCTAGTTATTTGTGGGGGCAAAGGATTTATTGCTAAACCCTGGATGCTTAGACTTTCCTTAACAAAGCAACTAGAAGGAATATGTTTAAGATATTCCTAAATCCTGTCTACCACAGAAATGGCAGATATTAAGAACACTATAGCAAAGGCTATGGCTTTTGGGTCAGAAATACACATTAAACAGATGGGTTTAGCATGATGAGAAGCACCTTTAAATCTACGTTTAGAAAACTACCAGAGGAAATTAAAATCTCAAGCTTGTGACTGAATAATAAGCAGTTAGTGCTCCATCAATTTATCAGAACTCTTTTGATCAACACTGAAATTCTGAACTTCTGAAATTTTATAACAATATAAGCACAACAGTAGCATAGCACAGAGGAGGAAGAAATCCAAAATATCTCTCATGTTTAATATGCCTTAAATTATTTTATATCATTATAACTCATATTTATATACCTTAAAACACCTACTTAGACTCTCCAATCTTTTTTTGCATTTATCAACCCTGAAAAATTTTCCCAGACTAAATAACACTCTCTAGATTTTGATAACCTAAACTCCTATATTCTCAGACCCTACATAAACACCATATCTTTTTATCCAGCTATTCACCATAAGACACAGGCAACTAACATGAATCCTGTGAGCAGGGCAAACCTGTTTTCCTTTCTAAAGAAGAGATCTAGTACCTAGTAGTTCTAACTAATGAACTGATCAATGAGATAACAGTGGAACTAATTGCTCTTTAGCTGCAAAGCTACCATTAGCTTAGCATAGCCATTGAGGTGATCAGAGATCTGAGAAGGATAAATCATAAGCTAAATAAATATACCTATCTATGTGCCAATCAAAATGACAGAGATGACTAGTTAGTCCATCACCTAGACAGTGTCCCTGGTTCCTATGGTCTCATGGAGTCATGAGCAGAGGTGGTCCAGCTAGGCACAGATGAGAGACTGCTTCTGTGGAAAAAGTAACTTGAGAGATTGACCTCACCTTGCCTCTCACAATGTGAAACAATAGCTCTCCAGGTGTCCATGTCTTTCTCCACAGTTTAGCCTGGGCCCTAGCAATGACCCAGTTGAGGCAGTATTGCCCAGTGGTTAGCATACCACAATCCAGAGTCGCAGTCATCTGTCATTGTTCCAAATCTTCTCAGAGACCTTGGGGGAGCTGCTGCCAGGATTTGGGGACTTTGTGTCATAAGCTTGCACAGTTAAAACACCACATTCATCAGATCTCTGACAGGCTTGAGGGCCAGCATATCTGAGTTACTCTTTGTTTTTATCATCTGCTCTAAACTGTGTCCTATAAAACAGAATGCTATACTCTCTAGTTCTAGCATATTTCTGAGATGCATGTTCTAGAACTATATATTTTAAGTAGCCTAGGCTTAACCTTAAAAAAAAACCTAAACAAAGACACTTCAGTATTTACCATGACTTTAAATCTGCTCTTTCTGAACTAAAATTGAAGCAAACTTTTTAATCAGATACAGTTTATAGAGAAGCTAGCAAATATTGCTGATACTACCACTTTGCATTAAAATTGAACAGCAAAATGCTTTGCACTTAGCACTAATCAGAGGACTGAACATAACTGATAGACCTAAAAAAAGATGGCAGAAAAACTACAACTTCATCCTCTGTATTCCTGAACCATTATGGTAGCTAGCCATGTGTTAGTGAAGGCTGTGACTGACAATACCAAACATAGCTATTAGGTGCTGATGATGATATAGCAAACACTGTGGAGCATCCACAGTCCCCCACAACCAAAAATTTTAACTTTGTGGTCAAATAAGTTTTGACACCAACTGCATAAGAGAACAGTACAGAACAATTTTAAACTGTATGAATTATTCTAGCCATACCAAAACTATCAGCCAGAATTCTTCCCCCTTAAAAGAACATAAGAAAACATTTTGCAATGAGGAATCACTAGCCTTTTATATGAAGTACAACATACTTTCAAATACAGTTTTTTTTAAATCATATTAACTCTCTTGCTTTTTATACATACATACACTAACCTTCTTCAACATTCTATATTCCTTCAGGCTCCTAGCTTCATTCTTCTGGATTAACCAGACATTCTTACTTTAGACAAGCTATTCTTTTCTTTAATATCTCTTGCTCTCTTCCTTGCTTTTTATAAAACATAAAAACTCTCATCTAAATTCTTTCCATCCTGACATGATCCTGCTGGAGCCCAGTGTCCATGGTTTGTTTTTTATATGCAAAGGAAAAAGAAGTAATATTAATACAAAAAGAAGTTCTGAAACTGCTAAACTCTTTTTCAAAAATTACTTCTGTGTAGCAGATATGGTCCAAGGTTACATAAACAAACTCTAAGGAACTTAGAACAAGTTTTGAGGAACTTGGTGAAGCTTCCTCTTTTCTCTGTCTCAAGTTGAAGACCAGGTTGCAAACATGTTTTTTTCCATAAACAAACAGCTTAACAAACAAACATCTCTCCTTAAGATGAAACATCTCTCCTTAAAATGAAACATCTCTCCTTAAGAGAAAACTGCAGTTTTCTCAATTAACTCAAACCATATGGCTTGGTTTCATTTGGTAAAATTAATAAAATAAATACCAAAGGCTTGTTATCCCCAAAAAGGGTCAAGAAACTGTTTCAAATTTTCTGTTAGACTACCAAGATCATTGTCAAAAATGCCTGATAAATTTTAACATTTTTATATCCTTAAACATTTAAACATTTTTTAAAACCTGTTTTTGCAATATCAAAATAAAGTACCCCTTTTGTAGGAGAGAAGTCACAAGGCATAACCATAATTTTAAAAGTCAAAACCATATTTTAAAACGAGAATTTACCAGTGCAAACAATTTAATTTTTAAAACCAATACCAACTTAAAATAACTCATTCTTTTAATCTAGAAGGAAACAAAAATTATTTGACTAAGGGTTGTTGTTTGTTTTGGTTTGGTTTTTTGTTTGTTTGTTTGTTTACCATACCATGGCTATCAAGATGGTAGTCACAGGTCACATGGCAATCTCAAGACAGCAGTCACCTCACAGCCCACATGGCAATCTCAAGATGACAGGCAGGCACATGATAAACCACGTGGCACCATATATATACCTTATAAATACATGTGCACACATATACATTTTAAACAAGTTTTAATTTAACCTTTAAATATACCCAATTATTTTTGATCATATTAACCATGACCTACAGAGTATAAGATTAGTCAAAGACAAACATGATGGCTTATACTTACATTTAAACAGAAAGACAAAACTTGAATTACTTCCTCCAGCACTTTCTGTTTTTCACTCAGCAGCAGCCAGACAACAAGAAACACAGAGACAAAACAACAGATTCTGCCAGTACTTCCTGTCTCCATGGGAGCAACCCACTTTCTAGGCCTATCAAACAGATTTGGGACACCATGTCCCTCACAGCACTATTGGGGAGCACTGCCCTGCTGGAATCTGGGAAGTCTCCCAAGATTCCTGGGGCCTTGGTCTGCTCACTGTTCAGCGTATGCACAATGACATGAACGATCCCTAGCCACTCACTGTATACTACCTTGAGATCTCAAAAATACACAGAGTGACAGAACAGAGACATAGAACTTGATCAAGACAAATGAACTTACCAGTGCTTCCAATCATCCAGCTCAGGAGTCCTGTGAGGTCTTGGGAATCCTGCAGAGCCCCCAAAATATGTTGAATGCCTGAATCATGATACCCCAAAAGACCACCACCAGGAGCTGAGTCCATTGCAAACCACATGAGGATCTTTTTATTTTAAATCATTATAAGCTGCAGCTTGGGCTCACACCCTCCCCTCCAAGGCTGTGAGAGCAGGGAGCAAAATTTTTATGTTAATTATAGTTTATTAATTTTGTATCCCAGCTGTATCCCCCTTGCTCATTCCCTCCCAATCCCACCCTGCTTCCCTCATCTTCTCCCATGCTCCTCTCCAAGTCCACTAGTAGGGAAGATCTCTTCCCATTCCATCTGACCCTAGCTTCTCAGGCCTCATCAGTACTGGCTGCATTGTCCTCCTCTGAGGCCTGGCCAGCTGCCTCCCCTTATCAGGTGGGGGTGGTTAAAGAGCCTGCCACTACGTTCATGTCAGAGATGACATGTTCCTTTACTAGGGAACCCACTTGGATACTGAGCTGCCATGGGCTACATCTGAGCAGGAGTTCTAGGTTATATCCATGAATGGACCATGGTCCAAGTATCAGTCTCAGAAAAGGCCCCTGTGTCCAGATATTGTAGTTCTGTTACTCTCCTTGTGGAGCTCCTGTCCTCTCCAGGTCTTACTATCTCCCCTTTCTTTCATAAGATTTCCTGCACTCTGCCCAAATTTTGGTTATAAATCAGCCTCTGCTGATACATTGTTGGGTAGTCTTTTAGATGCCCTCTGTGGTAGGCTTTTGTTCTGTTTCCTGTTTTTTCTTCTTCCAATGTCCATCCCATTTGTCTTTCTGAGTAAGGACTGATTATCTTCCCCGGGGACCTCCTTCTTGCTTAGCTTCTTTAGGTATACAGATTTTGGTGTGTTTATCCTATATTATATGTCTAATAACCACTTATAATGAGTATATACCATTTCTGTCTTTCTCCTTCTGGGATTACTCATTGAGAATAATCTTTTCTAGGTCACAATTTGCCTGGAAAATATCATGATTTCTTTGTTTGTAATTGCTGAGTAGTATTTCATTGTGTAAATATAGCACTATTTCTGTATCCATTTGTCCCTTTGAAGTACATCTGGGTTGTTTCCAGGTTCCGGCTGTTAGGAATAAAGATGGTATGAACATGTTGAACAAATGCTCTTCTTGTGTACTTGAATGTATTTTGGATATATGCCTGAGACTCACAGCCAAACTTTGATCAGAGTGCAGGGAATCCTGTGAAAGAAAGGGGTGGAATACTAAGACCTGGAAGGGACAGAAGCTCCATAAGGAGACCAACAGAGCCAAAAATTTGGGCTCAGGGGGCCTGCAGAAGCTGATGAATGAACAGAGGTCATGAATGGAGAGGACATAGATCCCATGCTAGGATGTAACCCATAAACATCTCAGTCTCTTTTGCAGTCCTAAAGGAAGGAAGGAAGTACAGTCTGTGGCATGAACTCAGTTGCCTGTTTATTGATCATCTCACCCTGAAATGTTGGCCTTTCTTGGCCACAGAGAAAGAGGATCCAGACAATCCTGGTAAGACCTTATAGGCTAGGGTGAGAGAGTATCAGTGCAGTAGGGGAAGGACATAGTCGGGGAAGAAGGAGGAATGAGGGAAGATTGCACTAGGAGAGGATGAGTGAGGGGGCTAAAGCCAGGATACAAAGTGAAAAAATTGTAAATAATAATAATAATAATAATAATAATAGTAATAAAACAAACTGGGGAATAGAGAACACCCTTCATAAACTACTGTAATGAAACTGGATGACTTCAAGTAGGATACTGAGAATCAATAAATCAAATTTAATGTTCTGAAAAAATTTCAATTCCTAATTGACAAAATATTTCCACACAGGGCAAATATCCTTACTTTTATAGAAAAATATGGTTAATAAGTGTAACTCATAGGCTCAGGAAACTACTTTTTCAGTGTAATGCTTATAATATAGGCAACAAGATAAGGAATGTGACTTTGTGAAGCTGCAAAGCTTCTGTCTAGCAAAATGCTATATTTTTCAAGCAAAGAAACAGAATGTAACATGATATCCTTAGAAATTGTCCTTTGGATACAGCATAAATATTTAAAATATGCAAGGAATATTAAAACTAAACACCAAAAAAGCCCAATATAATTAAAATGAGTTGTAGACATAGGTCTTAAGAGATCAAAAAAAATTTAAAAGCACCAAAGAAAATATATCTTTTGCCTTTCCAGAGATAAAAATTAAGATAGCTCAATGATAAGATAGCATAAAAGCTCAACCAAAAAAAAAAAAAAAAAAAAAAAAAAACAAAACAAAACAGAGTAATATGGCATCTCCAGAACCAGTTATCCAGGGGCAAGTAGCCCTGGACACCCCAGCATAACTGAAATCCAAGAAGATGACATGACAGCTATGCTCATGAAGATGATAACAGAGGAAACAAAATATGTAAAGACCTAGAGGAAGATAAACTCAAACAGAATATGGCCATGTATAAAAAAATAGAGGAAGTTACAACCAAACAGTTTGTGGCCTTTAAAAAGGAAATGCTTAAGCACTGAATAAAATAAAAGAAACAGAAGTTGTTTCAAACAAACAGCTGAAAGAATTGATGGAAAAACAGGAAAATACAGTCAGAAAGGTGAAGGAAATCAACAAAATGGCTCAAGATCTGAACATAGAATTGGAAAATTAAAGAAAACACAAATGGAGGAAATTGCCGAGAGAAAGAACTTAGAGAAGGAAACAGGAACTACAGAGGTTAGCATAACCAATAGATTACAAGAGATGGAAGAAAGAATCTCAGGTGTGGAAGATAAAATGGAAGAAATAGATGTATCTGTCAAAGAAAATGTTAAATATAAAAAATTCTTGACACAGACAATCCAAGAAATTCAAGAAAACATAAAAAGACAAAACCTAAGAATAATAAGAATAGACGAAAAAGAAGATTCCCTGCTCCAAGGCCCAGAAAATATTTTCAACAAAATCATTGAAGAAAATTTCCCCAAGTTAAAGGGAGGTCAATAAGAATACAAGAGGCCGGGGGAGGGGCAAGATGGCCGCGCCGGGAGGACTCTCATTCTGAGCAGCAGCACAGCAGGATCAGCACAGTGAACAGCAATCAGAACTCTCGGCCATAAAACACAAAAACACAGTCATTGTGTTTCCCAGGTGAGAGGATACCCCACGGTGGGGGATTCAATCAGCTTTTAACTCACCAGGCTAAACCACGGAAGAGATCCCGGTTCCGCCAGACGCTTGGCTGCCGGCCGCCAGCCCCAGCCCCAGCCCAGAGCCACAAGCCAGTGTCTCTGGTCCCGGTCCCAGACTGAACCTTGGGCACCACACTATCAGAGACTGGAATTTTCAGTCTAGAGATAACCCCAGGGTACAGGAAACGATTGGGACCGGCCTTAGGTCACCCAGACATCCCCTGGAAAAGACTCGGGCGGGTTCCACGGGCACCCCAGGAGCCAGCCCGGAGCCAGAGCCGGGAACCCAGGTTCCGGCACAGAGCCCTGCCTGCCTGCGCGCCTGATTCGCCGCCAGAGATAGAAACGGCGGGTCTGATCTCAGAGCACTCAGCTCACCCCGGAAAATTACCCAGCTTAGGGAGCCACTCAGACTCCCAAAAGCCACAAAAGCAGACACAGGCAGTTTCTGCGCACCAGACAGCTGGCAGAGACTGAGCCACCATCACATAGCTGTGCTCCAGGCACAGGCAAATTTCTCTGGCCAGCCAGCTGGCGGACACTGAGCAGTGTGCACCAGGGCAAAAAAAGACACTAGGAGTCCGTGTCTCCAGAGAATCCACAGGGAAGGAAGGAAACTGTACTGATCTAAATCACCCAATCCTTCCCTAGAAAAAGTCTAGCAGTCTAGTGGGGCCGAGGCGCCAGCACTCAGCTGTGCTCCAGACACAAGCACAAACAGGTGAGGCGCGCCTGATGTCCAACTGGGTAAACAGCAGCTGATCATTAAATTTGCAACAAGAAACCCAGAAACAGGGCAGCTGCCCTCAGGACTTCCCTGGGTGAGAGGAGAACCCTCTCGACTAACAAAGACCACAGTTACCACTCAGGTCTATATCCCTGAGGTGAGCAACTCCTGAAAAAACACCAGCCATCCAGGGACTATACCCAAAAAGCTGAGAAGACATCCTTCAGGAAAATCCAGCTTTCTGCAAAGGGGATTCTCTCCACCACAGGATCCCCAGGAACCACCAGAAAATAACCCCAAACTCCTAAGATAACACAATGGGTAGAGGCCAGCGTAAAAGCTCAAGCAACAAAAGACAGAGCAATATGGCATCTCCAGAACCCAGTTACCCAGGGGCAAGTAGCCCTGGACACCCCACCATAACTGAAATCCAAGAAGATGACCTAACAAGTATGCTCATGAAGATGATAACAGAGGAAACAAATAAGATTTGTAAAGACATAGAGGAAGATAAATTCAAACAGAATATTGCCATCCGTAAAGAAATAGAGGAAG
Organism: Meriones unguiculatus; assembly: GCF_030254825.1. Lineage (NCBI taxonomy): Eukaryota > Metazoa > Chordata > Mammalia > Rodentia > Muridae > Meriones > Meriones unguiculatus. Next base: position 1,357,536 of record NW_026843712.1, on the reverse strand, counting down.
CTGCAGCCAAACAGTTTATGGCTTTCAGAAAGGAAATGCTTAAAACACTGAATGAAATGAAAGAAACAGAGTTGAAGGAACTAAAAGAAAAACAGGAAAGTACAATCAGACAGGTGAAGGAAGTAAACAAAACAACTCAAGACCTGAAGATAGAATTGGAAAAATTAAAGAAAACACAAATGGAAGAAATAATGGAAAGGAAGAATCTAGGGAAGAAAACAGGAACTACAGAGGTAAGCATAACCAACAGACTGCAAGAGATGGAAGAAAGAATCTCAGGTGTAGAAGATACAATGGAAGAAATCGATGTATCTGTCAAAGAAAATGTTAAATCTGAAAAATTCCTGACACAGACTGTCCAAGAAATGCAAGACAATATGAAAAGACAAAAGCTAAGAATAATAGTTATAGAGGAAAAAGAAGACTCCCTTCTCCAAGGCCCAGAAAATATTTTCAACAAAATCATTGAAGAAAATTTCCCCAAGCTAAAGGAGAGGCCAATTAGAATACATGAGGCCTACAGAACACCCAGCAAATTTGACCAGAAGAGAAAATCCTCCCGCCACATAATAATCAAAACAGTAAGTATACAGAATAAAGAAAAAATACTAAAAGCTGCAAGGGAAAAAGGCCAAGTAACATATAATGGCAAACCCATTAGAATCACACCTGACTTTTCAACAGAGACTATGAAAGCCAGAAGGGCCTGGACAGATATCATGCAGAACCTAAGAGAACACAGATGTCAGCCCAGGCTACTATACCCAGCAAAACTCTCAGTCCTCATAGATGGAGAAAACAAGAAATTCAATGTCAAAAACAAATTTCAACAATACCTACAAACAAATCCAGCATTACAGAAGACACTGGAAGGGAAAATACAACCCAAGAAAGCTAGCTACATTCAAGAAAACACAGGAAATAAATAACCTCACTTCAGTAAAACAAAAAGCAACCAAGCACACAACCTGATGAGCACAGCCAACATCAAAATCAAGAGATCTAACAGCCACTGGTCATTAATCTCTCTCAACATCAATGGACTCAACTCTCCAATAAAAAGACACAGATTAACAGAATGGATACGTAAACAAAACCCAGCAATCTGTTGCATACAAGAAACACACCTAAGACACAAAGATAGACATTACCTGAGGGTAAAGGGTTGGAAGACGACTTTCCAAGCAAACGGACCCAAGAAGCAAGCAGGAGTAGCCATTCTAATATCTGATAAAATAGACTTTCAACCAAAATTAATCAAAAGAGATGGGGAAGGACACTTCATACTCATCAAGGGAAAATTCCACCAGGAAGACATCACAATCCTGAACATCTATGCCCCAAATACAAGGGCACCAACATTTGTGAAAGAAACATTGATAAAATTTAAAGCACATATAGATCCTCACACATTAATAGTGGGAGACTTCAACACCCCACTCTCAACAAAGGACAGGTCAACCAAACAGAAATTAAACAAAGAAACAATGTCTCTGACAGAGGTCATGAATCAAATGGACCTAACAGACATTTACAGAACTTTACACCCAAACACAAAAGAATTTACCTTCTTCTCAGCACCTCATGGAACCTTCTCCAAAATAGACCACATAGTGGGTCACAAAGCGAGCCTCAACAGATACAAGAAGATTGAAATAATCCCATGTATCTTGTCTGATCACCATGGAATAAAGCTGGACCTCAACAATAACAGAAATAACAAAAAGCCTACACACACATGGAAACTGAACAACTTGTTACTAAATGACAGCTGGGTCAGGGAAGAAATAAAGAAAGAAATTAAAGTCTTTCTAGAAATCAATGAAAATGAAGACACAACATACCCGAACTTGTGGGACACAATGAAAGCAGTGCTAAGAGGAAAGTTCATAGCACTAAGTGCCTTCAAGAAGAAATTCGAGACAGCTCATTCAAGCACCCTAATGGCTCACTTAAAAACCCTAGAAAAAGAAGAAGCAGACACACCAAGAAGGAGTAGACGGCTGGAAATAATCAAACTCAGGACTGAAATCAATCAATTGGAAACAAATAAAACAATTCAAAGAATCAGTGAAACCAAGAGCTGGTTCTTTGAGAAAATGAACAAGATCGACAAACCCTTAGCCAGGCTAACTAAAAGGCAGAGAGACACCACCCAAATCAACAAAATCAGAAATGAAAAGGGGGATATAACTACAGACACTGAGGAAATCCAAACAATCATTAGGACTTACTTCAAAAGTCTATATGCCACAAAATTTGAAAATCTAAATGAAATGGACAATTTTCTTGATCGATTTGACTTACCAAAGCTGAGCCAGGACCAGGTAAATCAACTAAATAGACCTATATCCCCCAAAGAAATAGAAGCGGTCATCAAAAGTCTCCCATCCAAAAAAAGCCCAGGACCAGATGGCTTCAGCGCAGAATTCTACCAGACCTTCAAAGAAGAGCTAACACCAATTCTCTTCAAACTATTCCACAAAATAGAAACAGAAGGAATATTACCAAATTCATTCTATGAAGCCACAGTCACCTTGGTACCTAAACCTCACAAAGACTCAACAAAGAAAGAGAATTTCCGGCCAATCTCCCTTATGAACATTGATGCAAAAATACTTAATAAAATACTTGCAAACCGAATCCAAGAACACATCAAAGATATTATCCACTATGACCAAGTAGGCTTCATCCCAGGTATGCAGGGGTGGTTCAATATACGGAAATCCATCAATGTGATCCACCATATTAACAAACTGAAAGAAAAAAACCACATGATAATCTCCCTAGATGCTGAAAAAGCCTTTGACAAAATCCAACATCCATTCATGTTCAAAGTATTGGAGAGATCAGGGATACAAGGCACATATCTAAACATAGTAAAGGCGATATACAGCAAGCCTATAGCCAACATCAAACTGAATGGAGAGAAACTTAAAGCAATCCCACTGAAATCAGGGACAAGACAAGGCTGCCCACTCTCTCCATATCTCTTCAACATAGTGTTGGAAGTCCTTGCTAGAGCAATAAGACAGTTGAAGGAGATCAAGGGGATACAAATTGGAAAGGAAGAAGTCAAATTATCACTATTTGCAGATGATATGATAGTATACGTGAGTGACCCCAAAAACTCTACCAGGGAACTCCCACAGCTGATAAACACCTTCAGCAAAGTGGCAGGATACAAAATTAACTCAAAAAATCAGTAGCCCTCCTGTATACAAAAGACAAAAGGGCTGAGAAAGAAATTAAGGAAACAACACCCTTCACAATAGCTACAAATGACATAAGGTACCTCGGAGTAACCCTAACCAAGGAAGTCAAAGACTTGTATGAAAAAAATTTCAAATCTCTGAAGAAAGAATTAGAAGAAGATATGAGAAGATGGAAAGATCTCCCATGCTCATGGCTTGGTAGGATTAACATAGTAAAAATGGCCATCTTACCAAAAGCAATCTACAGATTCAATGCAATTCCCATCAAATTACCAACACAATTCTTTACAGACCTGTAAAGGAAAATTCTCAACTTCATATGGAATAACAAGAAACCCAGAATTGCTAAAACAATCCTCTACAATAAAAGATCTTCTGGAGGTATCTCCATCCCTGATCTTAAGTTGTACTATAGAGCAACAGTTTTAAAAACTGCATGGTACTGGCATAGAAACAGAATGGTGGATCAATGGAACCGAACAGAGGACCCAGAAATAAACCCACACACTTATGGACACCTGATCTTTGACAAAGACGCCAAAACCATACAATGGAAAAAAGATAGCATCTTCAACAAATGGTGCTGGTCTAACTGGATGTCTACATGTAGAAAAATGAAAATAGATCCATACTTGTCACCCTGCACAAAACTGAAGTCCAAGTGGATCAAAGACCTCAACATAAAACCAGACACATTAAATCGGCTTGAAAAAAAAGTGGGAAATACCCTAGAACTCATTGGTACAGGGGGAAACTTCCTGAACAGAACACCAACAGCACAGGCTCTAAGAGCAACAACCAATAAATGGGACCTCATGAAACTGAAAAGCTTCTGTAAAGCAAAGGACACCGTCATCAAAACAAAGCGACCACCTACAGATTGGGAAAGAATCTTCACCAACCCTTTATCTGACAGAGGACTCATATCCAGTATATATAAAGAACTAAAGAAGCTGAAAAGCAGCAAACCAAGTAATCCACTTAAAAAATGGGGAACAGAGCTAAACAGAGAATTCTCTGTAGAGGAATACCGAATGGCAGAGAAGCACTTAAAGAAATGCTCAACCTCATTAGCCATTAGGGAAATGCAAATCAAAACAACCCTGAGATTTCACCTTACACCCATGAGAATGGCCAAGATCAAAAACTCAAGTGACAACACATGCTGGAGAGGTTGTGGAGAAAGGGGAACCCTTCTCCACTGCTGGTGGGAATGTAAACTTGTACAACCACTCTGGAAATCAATCTGGCGCTTTCTCAGACAACTAGGAATAGCGCTTCCTCAAGATCCAGCCATACCACTACTGGGCATATATCCAAAAGAGGCTCAAGTACACAAAAAGGACATTTGCTCAACCATGTTTGTAGCAGCTTTATTTGTAATAGCCAGAAGCTGGAAACAACCCAGATGCCCCTCAATTGAAGAATGGATGCAGAAATTGTGGTACATCTACACAATGGAATATTACTCAGCAATGAAAAATAAGGAAATCATGAAATTTGCAGGTAAATGGTGGGATCTGGAAAGGATCATCCTGAGTGAGTTGTCTCAGAAGCAAAAAGACACACATGGTATATACTCACTCATATAGACATACAACATAGGACAAACCCACTAAAACCTGTGCATCTAAAGAAACTAAGCAAGAGAGAGGACCCTAACTAAAACGTCCAATCCCCATCCAGAAAGGCAAAGAGGATGGACATCAGAAGAAGAAGAAAACAGGAAACAACCTAGGAACCTACCACAGAGGGCCTCTGAAAGCCTCTGCCCTTCAGACTATCAAAGCAGATGCTGAGCCTGATGGGCAACTTTTGGGCAGAGTGAACGGAATTTTAGGTAAGAACTGGGAAATAGTAAGAGCTGGAGAGGACAGGGTCTCCACAAGGAGAGCAACAGAACAAGAAAATTTGAACATAGGGAACTTCCCAGAGACTCATACTCCAACCGAGGACTATTCATGGAGATAACCTAGAACCCCTGCACAGATGTAGCCCAGGGCAGTTCAGAGTCCAATTGGGTTACATAGTAATGTGAAGAGGGACTGCCTCTGACATACTCTGATTGGCCTGCTCTTTGATCACCTCCCTCTGGGGGGGGGGGAGCAGCCTTACCAGGCCACAGTAGAGGACAATACAGCCACTTTTGATGTGAACTGACAGACTAAGATCAGAAAGGAGAGGAGAACCTCCCCTATTAGTGGACTTGGGGAGTGGCATGCAAGCAGAGGGAGGAGGGAGGGTGGTATTGGGATGGGAGGAGGGAGGGGCTTATGGGGGATGCAGAATGAATAAAGTGTAATTGATGAAAAATTTAAGAAAAAAGGGAAAAAATAATTTAAGAACCTTAAATGACTTTCAAAATTGGAGGAAAACATGGAGTTAGTCAATTGGCATGGAGCACGTCTCGCCCCTGGGGGCAATGGTGTCCTGAACCTACTCAGACCTCGGACACCACCACTGCTAGTTCTAGAACTGACGCAGGATGTTCCAACGAGGGGTTAAGGCTTCTCATAATATTTACTATAAGCCCACACCTGTTTGTCTATATCCCCCATTTTTATTCATTATTAGCCAGATAGAGCCAAGTAATTGTGGTAATACTTGCTTTTTTGCCCAATGCTGGAATGCTAGTAAAGTTAGGTATGCCCTGGTTACTCGCATGCCTCACTGGGTGCCTATGAACATTGATGCCCCTCACGCTATGACTCTCTTCAGACAGAAAAGGGATCTTGGAACTACAGCCACCATTGTTACTACCATCTCATTGACGGCTGTTGGAGCTACCACCAGGGCATTAGCCATGAGTCATACTGGGCAGACTGCTCAGACCCTGAATAATCATTTAGCCAATGTAGCTCATGCCTTAGTTGTACATAAAGGAATTAATGCTCAACTAAAAGGAAGCTTGATGGTGTTCAATCAGAGGATTGACCTCTTGCAGGAGCAAATTGATACCCTATGGCAAATCGCTCAACCTGGCTGTCAATGAAAATATGCTGGACTTTGTGTCACTAGCATACAACATGAGAATTTTTACTGTGCTGCAAATCTGTCTAAACAATTGTCGAGCTATATTTTAGGTAATTGGACTGGAGAATTCGATACTACGATGGAGCAGCTGAGAGTGGCCATTGTCACAGTAAATTCTACCGGAGTGGACGCAGGACTAGCCACAGGATTATCAACATGGATTGCTGCAGCCATGAATCATCTGAAGGAATGGGCGGGCATGGGAGTGTTAGCAGGCCTTCTGGTGTTGGTCTCCTTGGTTTGCCTGTGGTATATATGCAAGATTAGAGTCTCACAACAGTGTGATGCAGCCATGATCATTCAGGCCTTTACAGCCATTGAAGCAGAACATTCTCCCCAAGCATGGTTGGATACCATCAAAAGCTAAAATGATACGCTCAGGATGCGAGGCTAAGCACTGCACTCAGGGTCAGCAGCTTTGGACCCAGAGAAGAGCATGTCTGATTGCATGCGGGTTGATGCCCCAGGTCCCGCCTCTGAGAAAAAGGTATTGGACGGGTCTGATGCTCTTTGGGTGGATGACACCTAAATGAACATCTGTACAAAGTCCCAATTTATTTCTAATATCAGAGATCAGACCTCTACTCTTGCCTGATGCGTCTAAAACAAAAAGGGGGAACTGTAGAGAGCTGCGGAATGCTATGCCTTAAAGATGGAGCTGGTTTCCGCCTTCCACCTTCCCGATGGTGAGTGCTCTCTGTCACGAACAACTCCACATTTGGCTAAGGCCGAGGATCTGGCTTGCTTCCATGTATGTGGACCTATCTGCATTGCCCCCGTGGCACACCTGGGTTGGCTACCCAGAGGCTATTTAAGCTGTGGGCTGGCTTTCCCTGGGGTCCGAGGATTGTTCAATGTTCCTGAATAAACTGCATTGAAAAAAAATAAAAATAAAAAATAAAAAAATTAAAAAAAAAAAAAGAATACAAGAGGCCTACAGAACACCCAAAAATTTACGCCAGAAAAGAAAATCCTCCTGCCACATAATAATCAAAACAGTAAGTATACAGAACAAAGAAAAAATTCTAAAGGCTGCAAGGGAAAAAGGCCAAGTAACATATAATGGCAAACCCAACATAATCACACCTGACTTCTGAACAGAGACTATGAAACCCAGGAGGGCCTAGATGGATGTCATGCAGACCCTAAGAGAACACAGATGTCAGCCTAGGCTACTATACCCTGCAAAACTCTCAGTCCTCATAAACTGAGAAAAGAAGGTATTCAATGTCAAAAACAAATTTCAACAATACCTACACACAAATCCAGCATTACAGAATACACTAGAAGAGAAAATACAACCAAAAAAAAGTAACTTCTTTCAAGAAAACATAGGAAATAATTAACCTCACTACAGTAAAACAAAAAACAACTAAGCACACAACCTTATGACCACAGCCAACATCAAAATCAAGGATCTAACAGGCACTAGTCATTACTCTCTCTCAACATCAGGGGACTCAGCTCTCCAGTAAAAAGACACAGACTACCAGAATGGATGTGTAAACAAAACCCAGAAATCTGTTGCATAGAAGAAACACATCTAAAGCACAAAGATAGACATTACCTGAGAGTAAAGGGTTGGAAGAAAGCTTTCCAAGCAAATGGACCCAAAAAAACAAGCAGGAATATCTGATAAAGTAGACTTTCAACCAAAATTAATCAAAAGAGATGGGGAAGGACACTTCATACTCATCAAGGGAAAATTCCACCAGGAAGACATCACAATCCTGAACATCTATGCCCCACATAAAAGAGCACCCACATTTGTAAAAGAAACATTGATAAAATTTAAACCACGTATAGATCCCCACATATTCATAGTGGGAGACATCAACACCCCACTCTCAACAAATGACAGATCAACAAAACAGAAATTAAACAAAGAAGCAATAACTCTGACAGAGGTCATGAATCAGATGGACCTCACAGATATTTACATCACTTTACACCCAAGAATTTACCTTCTTCCCAGCACCTCATAGAACCTTGTCCAAAATAGACCATATAGTTGGTCACAAAGCAAGCCTCAACAGATACAAGAAGAGTGAAATAATCCCTTGTATCTTGTCTGATCACCATGGACTAAAGCTGGACCTCAACAACAACAGAAATAGCAAAAAGCCTACACACACATGGAAACTGAACAATGTATTACTAAATAAGAGCTGGGTCAGGGATGAAATAAAGAAAGAAATTAAACTCTTCCTTGAACTCAATGAAAATGAAAATACAACATACCCAAACTTGTGGGACACAATGAAGGCAGTGCTAAGAGGAAAGTTCATATCACTAAGTGCCTTCAAGAAGAAATTCGAGACAGCTCATTCAAGCACCTTAATGTCCCACTTAAAAACCCTAGAAAAAGAAGAAGTAGACACACCAAAAAGGAATAGATGGCTGGAAATAATCAAACTCAAGGCTGAAATCAATCAATTATAAACAAATAAAACAATTTAAAGAATCAATGAAACCAAGAGCTGGTTATTTGAGAAAATCAACAAGATCGACAAACCATTAGCCAAGTTAACTAAAAGGCAGAGAGACACCACCCAAATCAACAAAATCAGAAATGAAAAGGGGGACATAACTACAGACACTGAGGAAATCCAAACAATCAATAGGACTTACTTCAAAAGTCTATATGCCATAAAATTTGAAAATCTAAATGAAATGGACAATTTATGATGGATTTGACTTACCAAAGCTGAATCAGGACCAGGTAAATCAATTAAATAGTCCTATATCACCCAAGGAAATAGAAGCTGTCATCAAAACTCTCCCATCCAAAAAAAGTCCAGGACCAGATGGCTTCAGCACAGAATTCTACCAGACCTTCAAAGACAAGTTAACTCCAATTCTCTTCAAACTATTCCACAAAACAGAAACAGAAGGTACATTACCAAACTCATTCTATGAAGCCACAGTCACCATGGTACCTAAACCACACAAAGAGCAAACAAAGAAAGAGAATTTCAGGCCAATCTCCCTTATGAACATTGATGCAAAAATACTGAGCAAAATACTTGCAAACCGAATACAAGAACACATCGATGATACAACGATATCATCCACTATGACCAACTAGGCTTCATCCCAGGTATGTAGGGATGGTTCAATTTTTGGAAAGCCATCAATGTGATCCAACATATTAACAAATTGAAAGAACAAAAACCACATGATAATCTCTCTAGATGCTGAAAAAGCATTTGACAAAATCCAACATCCATTCATGTTTAAAGTATTAGAGATATCAGGCATACAAGGCACATATCTAAACATAGTAAAGGCGATATACAGCAAACCTATAGCCAACATCAAACTGAGTGGAGAGAAACTTAAAGCAATCCCACTGAAATCAGGGACAAGACAAGGCTGCCCACTCTCTCCATAGCTCTTCTACATAGTTCTAGAAGTCCTTGCTAGAGCAATAAGACACTTGAAGGAGATCAAGGGGATACAAATTGGAAAGGAAGAAGTCAAATTATCACTATTTGCAGATGATATGATAGTATACATGAGTGACCCCAAAAACTCTACCAAGGAACTCTTACAGCTGATAAACACCTTCAGCAAAGTGGCCGGATACAAAATTAACTCCAAAAAATAAGTAGCCCTCCTGTATATAAAAGACAAAAGGGCTGAGAAAGAAATTAGGGAAACAACACCCTTCACAATAGCCACAAATGACATAAAGTACCTTGGTTTAACCCTAACCAAGCAAGTCAAAGACTTGTATGGAAAAAATTTCAAGTCTCTGAAGAAAGAATTAGAAGAAGATATGAGAAGATGGAAAGATCTTCCATGCTCATGGCTGGGCAGGATTAACATAGTAAAAATGGCCATCTTACCAAAAGCAATCTACAGATTCAATGCAATTCCCATAAAATTACCAACACAATTCTTTACACACCTGGAAAGAAAAATTCTCAACTTCATATGGAATAACAAGAAACCGAGAATTGCTAAAACAATTCTCTACAATAAAAGATCTTCTGGAGGTATCTCCATCCCTGATCTTAAGTTGTACTATAGAGCAACAGTTATAAAAACTGCATGGTACAAGCATGAAACAGAATGGTGGATCAATGGAACCGAACAGAAGACACAGAAATAAACCCACACTTATGTGTACCTGATCTTTGACAAAGATGCCAAAACCATACAATGGAAAAAAGGATAGCATCTTCAACAAATTGTCCTGGTCTAACTGGATTTCTACCTGTAAAAAAATGAAAATTGATCCATACTAATATTCCTAAACAAAACTGAAGTCGATTTGGATTAAAGACCTCAATATAAAACAGGGCACATTAAATTGGTTAGAAAAAAAGGGGGAGAATAGCCTTGAACTCATTGGCACAGGAGACATCTTCCTGAACAGAACACCACAGCAGAGGCTCTAAGAGCAACAATCAATAAATAGGACCTCATGAAATTGAAAAGCTTCTGTGAAGCAAAGAACACAGTCATCAAAGCAAAACGACTGCCTACAGACTGGGAAAGAATCTTCACCAACGCTTTATTTGACAGAGAGCTAATATCCAGTATATCTAAAGAACTAAAGAAGCTGAAAAGCAGTAAACCAAGTAATCCATTTAAAAAATTCAGAACAAAGATAAACAGAGAACTCTCTGTAGAGGAATATCGAATGGCAGAGAAGCATTTAAAGAAATGCTCAACATCATTAGCCATTAGGGAAATGCAAATCAAAAGGACCCTGAGATTTCATCTTATACCCATGAGAATGGCCAAGATGAAAATCTCAAGTGACAACACATGCTGGAGAGGTTGTGGAGAAAGGGGAACCCTCCTCCACTGCTGGTGGGAATGTAAACTTGTACAAACACTCTGGTAATCAATCTGGCACTTTCTCAAACAAATAGGGATAGCACTTCCTCAAGATCCGGCCATACGACTCCTAGGCATATATCCAAAAGAGGCTCAAGTACACAGTAATTACATTTGCTCAACCATGTTTGTAGCAGCCTTATTTGTAATAGCCAGAAGCTTGAAACATCCCAGATGCCCCTCAACTGAAGAATGGATGCAGAAATTGTGGTACATCTACACAATGAAGTACTACTCTGCAATGAAAAATAAGGAAATCAGGAAATTTGCAGGTAAATTGTGAGTCATGGAAAGGATCATCCTGAGTGAGCTGTCCCCGAGGCAGAAAGACATACACAATATATACTCACTCATATAGACATATAACATAGGATAAACATACTAAAACCATCTAAAGAAACATCTAAAGAAACTAATCAAGAGAGGGGACCCTGACTAAAATGCTCAATCCCCATCCTGAAAGGTAAAGAGGATGGGCATAAGAAGAAGAAGAAAACAGGAATCAATGTAGGAACCTGCCACAGAGGACCTCTGAAAGGCTCTGCCCTGCATACTATCAAAGCAGTCACTGAGACTTAAGGCCAACTGATGGGCAAAGTGCATGGAATCTTAAGTAAGAAGTGGGAAATAGTAAGATCTGGAGAATAGGAGCTCCACAAGGAAGCCACAAAACCGGAAAATTTGAACACAGGGGTCTTCCCAGAGACTCATACTCCAACTAAGTACCATGCATGGAGATAACCTAGAACTCCTGCACAGATGTAGTCCTTGGCAGTGTAGTGTCCAAGTGGGTTACATAGTAATGGGAAGAGGGACTGCCTCTGACATAATCTGATAAGCCTGTTCTTTGATCACCTCCACCCAGAGGGGAGAGCAGCCTTACCAGGCCACAGAAGATGACAATGCAGCCATTCCTGATATGATCTGATAGAGTATGGTCAGAAGGAAGGAGAGGAGGACCTCCCCTATCAGTGCACTTGGGGTGAGGCATGTGTGAAGAAGCGGGAGTGAGGGTGGGACTTATGGGGGATACAAAGTGAATAAACTGTAATTAATAAAAAATTAAAAAGTCTACTTTATTAGATATTAGGACAGCTACTTCAGCTTGTTTTCTGGGTCCATCTGCTTAAAAACTGTTTTCTAGCCCTTTACTCTGAGGTAGTGTCTATCTTTTTTGAATAGATGTGTTTCTTGGAATCAGAAAGATATTGGATCCTGTTTCCACACCCATTCTATTAGTCTGTGTCATTTTATTGGAGAGTTGAGTCCATTGATATTAATATATACTAGTGACCATTGAATGTTAAATCTTATTATTGTAGAGTTGGTGGTGTTTCTGTGAATAATTGCTTGTTTTCTTTTAATTTTTGTTGCGAAATGATCTGTATCCTATGTTTTCTTGGGTGAAGTTGTTTTTGTTGGATTGGAATTTTCCTTCTAGTATCTTCAGTATGGCTGGTTTACTGTTTAGATATTGTTTAAATTTAGTTTTGTCATGGAATATTTTGTTTTCTCCATCTATGTTGATTGAAAGCTTTCCTGGGCATAGTAGTCTGGGTTGGCATCTGTGGTTCCTCAAAGCCTGCATGATATCTGTAAAGGCTCTTCTGGCTTTCATAGTTTCTGATGAGAAATCTGGTGTGATTCTGATAGGTCTACTTTCATATGTTATTTGGCCTTTTTCCCTTGCTGCTTTTAATATCTTTTCTTTGCTCTGTAGATTAAGTGTTTTGACTATTATGTAGTGTGAGGAGTTTCTTCTCTCGTCTAGTCTATTTGGAGTTCTGTAGGCCTCTTCTATGCTTATGGATATCTCTTTCTATAGGTTGGGAAAATTTTCTTCTGTGATTTTCTTGAAGTAATTTTCTGGACCTTGGAGCCTGGAATCTTCTTTTCCATCAATTCCTATTATTCTTAGATTTTGCCTTTTCATGGTGTCCTTGATTTCTTGGATGTTTTGTGTTTGGGATTTTTATGATTTTACTTTTTCTTTGAGATAAGTATCAATTTCTTCAGCACCAGAGATTCTCTCTTCCATCTCTTCTCTTCTATTGGTGATGTTTACTTTTGTGGTTCCTTCTCTTTTCCCCAAGTTTCCAGCTCCAGGGTTTTCTCTGTGTTTCCTTTATTGATTCTAATTCTGGTTTTTGGGTGTTTTTTTTTTTGTTTTTGTTTTTGTTTTTGTTTTTTTGTTTTTTTGTTTGTTTTTTGTTTGTTTGTTTTTTTTGCCTTGCACATTTCCTTCATCTGTTTAAATGTGGATTCCTATCTCTCTATCATGGTCACTATTTCTTGTTCATTTCCTCTCTATATGCCACTAATTGTATTTCTACTTGTGCCTGTATTTGTTTGGCTATATTTGCCTGTGTTTCTTTGAGAACTTTATTTATTTCTTCTTTCTTTGTTCCCACTTGGTTGGACAATTCTTTGAAAGATTTGTTGGTTTTCTCTTTTTCTGTCTGTATTTGAATGGCTATTTCTCTGAGAGATTTGTTTGTTTGTGCTTCAAATACCTGGATAAGCATATCTTTAAGTCATATTCTTGTGCTTCCAATTTGTTGGAGTATCCATTAATTTGAGGGGGTTGCCAGTGAAGCCATTACATCTTGATTTATGTTGGATTTGTTCTTTGGTGACCCCTGTCCATTTGGTTATCAGTAGCTTTCACTGTTCATTCCTGGATTCTGCAGATCAGACTGGTCCTTCTCTGGTGTCTGGAGAATTCTTTGGGAAAATGAGAGAGGTCCAGCTGTTTCAGCATGTGCGTTGGTATTTCAGCTGTACCAATTTCAGAGTTTCAGATGTTCTGCCTTTCAAAAATGGTGTGCAGTTATCGCTGCCGTCTTGGATCCTCGTGCAGTTTTTGTCAACTCTTAAAAAGATCTATTATAAAATTGCTGGGGAGGAGGCCAAGATGGTGGCACTGGGAGAACACTGTGTCTGAGAAGCCTGACAACACGCTCCATGCAGCGACCAGGAGACTGATCTCTGGGCCCTAAAACTACAGCTGTCATGTTTCCCAGGTGAGGGGAGGCTCCCACAGCGTGGGAATCGGTCAGGTCCACTATCGGCTGCCCAGCCAGAACCTGGAAGAGAACCTGGCTAACGCAGGTTTTGGGTCTCCAGGCTGTTGCTGCAAGCCTTTGTGTCCTGATCACTTTCCCCGCTGATTGGTGGGCACAAGGGTGCCTGAGACTGGGAGTCCCAGTCGCAAGAAAACCCAACAGGGAAGCAAACTTGCGAGTCTGATCACGGGAAACCCAGTCTTTCCCTAGAAGGTCTCGCTGACCTCAGGTACCCGCTGCCATCACAACTGAGCTCCCGCCACTCCCGGAGAGCAGCTGCACGCCCAGCTCAAAATCCCTACTCCCTCTTTGGAGGAGGGAGGAGGCGGCCAACAGAATCTGCCACAGACCCAACCCAAGATTGGGGCTGAGAAAACCCAATCCTTTCGGGCACTCCCCCAAATGCCACCATAACCCTGCCACAGTGGAGCAGAAGAATAAAGAGGCAGACAGTGGCTTCACAGTGCCAGAATTCCAATGCTGCCAGCTACTCCTAGCAAACAAACTACAGCTCGGGATCTGGGACTGTGGTGATTCTACATGTCCTGAGATTCTCCTGGGTCCAGCACAATAAGGTTGAACAGCAAGTTCTATCACCGGCGCCCCCCCCCCCAACCCCTGACAGAGAAACCCCAGCTCAGGATGGGACTGAGAAGGCCCAACTCCTTCTGGCACTCCCCCAAGAGCACCTCCATAAGCTTGCCCTAGGAGAGGGGAAGGTCAGAGGGGAAGGACAGAGAGGCAGCCAGCCAAGGACACAGCACCCTCTCTCCAGCTCACCCAGCGGCCCCTAGCAGAGAAACCTAAGCTCTGGATCTGAGGACACTCAACCCTACCTGGTATTCTCTTGGGATCAGTAAACATAGGTTCTATGACCAGCTGCTTCTGGCAGAGAGATCTGGGCCCAGGATCTGGGATTGAGAACACTCAACCTAACTCTTTCTCGTGCCACCCCCGGACCAGTCAACATAACCCCTCCTAGCACAGGGAAAGGACAAAGAGGCAGCACACAGGAAAGGTGGACACCGAGTCCTGCAGCCACAGTGTCACTAAGCTGACTATTAGCCTACCTGTGCACTCTCTGCAACAGGACCAAATCAGAGAGTAGTGAGCAAGGGGAACCCCTGTGCATTCCAACTGGTCCTGCAAGAGAGTGAGTGAGCCTTCTAGGGAGAGTTTGCCCCAGACCCAGGGCCTCTCCACAGAAGCAATCAGACGAGATCCCTGCCACCCACACCTCTAGTGTGGGCATCATAGGGATTCTTGGGATGGCGACCCCAACATTGAAACCTCTGCCTTGCGGGTCCACCAGTGTAATCCAGGCAAACAATCCCTGGATCTCAGACAGAACTGCATAATAGTGGCTTGCAGGCCACTGCAATAGGCAGAGAATCCATGCATGCACACTGCGCCCACTAATAGCGCCAGCATCATATTCCTTACTTAGGCAAAACTGAAACCACAGTGCACACTCCCAAACCAGTGAACCTCTCTCATCTTCCTGAAAAAACAGTCCAGAAAACAGAAAGAGAGAATCATAGCCCGAATTACATTCTCGAGAAACAGTGAGGATTATAAATAACCAGATGGCTAGAGGCAGACATCAGAACACTCCCAACAAAAATCAGGACATAATGACCTCACCAGCAACCCCACAAAACAATGGACACTACAATTCACTAGATATACAAGAAAACAACCTCAAAACCATGTTTCTCCAGCTATTAGAGGCCCATAAAGATGAACAAAGCCCTCAGAGAAATAGCCAAAGAAATCGAGACTAACCAAGAGAAAACAAATTGTGCTCTCAGAGAAATGACCACAAAAATTGAGGCAAACAAAGAAGAAATGCACAAAGCTCTCAAAGAAATGTCCACACAAATGAAGGCAAATAAAGAAGAAATAAACAAAGCTCTCATAGAAATACAGACAATTATACCCAAAGAAGTAGAGGCACAATTAGTGATACATAGAGAGGAAACGGACAAAAAAATAAAAACTGTCATTGAAAAGCAGGACTCCACATTCAAACAGATGAAGTAAATGGTGCAAGACATGAAAACAGAATTAGAATCAATAAAGAAAACAAAAATAGTGAAAACCAGGAGCTAGAGAACATAGAGAAAAGATCAGGAACTACAAAGGTAAGCATCACCAACAGAAAACAAGAGATGGAAGAAAGAATCTCAGGAGCCTAAGATACACTTGCAGAAATTGACACATCTCTCAAAGAAAAAAATCCACCAAGAGGACATCACAATTTTGAATATCTATGCCCCAAATACAAGAGCACTAACATTCATAAATGAAATAATATTAAAGCTTAAATCACACATTGATCCTAATACCCTAATAGTGGGAGACTTCAACACTGCACTCACACCAAGGGACAGATCAACTAGAGAGAAAACAAATAGGGAAATAAAAACACTTACAGAGACCCTAAATCAAATGGACCTAATAGATGTCTACAGATCTTTTCATCCAAACTCAAAAGAGTATACCTTCCTTTCAGCACCTCATGGAACCTTCTGCAAAATAGACCATATAGTTGGTCATAAAGCAAGCCTCAACAAATAAAAAAAGATTGAAATAATCCCTTGTATTCTATCGGACCACCATGGACTAAAGCTGGACCTCAACAACAACAGAAATAACAAACAGCCTACACGCACATGGAAACTGAGCAACTTCTTACTCAGTGACAGCTGGGTTAAGGAAGAAATAAACAAAGAAATTAAAGACTTCCTAGAATTCAATGAAAATGAAGGCACAACATACCCAAATTTATGGGACACATTGAAAGCAGTGCTCAGGGAAAATTGATAGCACTAAGTGCCTGCAAGAAGAAATTCGTAACATCACATACAAACAACTTAATGGCCCAACTGAAAACCCTAGAAAAAAAAGAAGCAGATACACCCAAGAGGAGCAGTTGGCTGGAAATAATCAAACTCAGTGCTGAAATCAATCAATTAGAAACAAATAAAACTAATAAGATAGACAAACCCTTAGCCAAACTAACTAAAAAGCAGAGAGAATCTATCCAAATCAACAAATTCAGAGATAAAAAGGGTGACATAACTACAGACACTGAGGAAATTAAAACAATCATTAGGTCATACTACAAAAGCCTATATGCCACAAAATTTGAAAACCTAAATGAAAAGGACAATTTTCTTGATAGATTCCATCTTCCAACATTAAGTCAAGATCAGGTAGAAAGACTGAATAGCCCTATACCCTCCAAGGAAATTAAAGCAGTCAGTCACAGTCTTCCCTCCAAAAAATGCCCTGGGCAAGATGGTTTCAATGAGAATTCTACCAGACCTTCAAAGAAGAGCTAACACCAATTCTCCTCAAACTATTCCACAAAATAGAAACAGAAGGTACATTACCAAACTCATTCTATGAAGCAACAGTCACCCTGATACCTAAACCACACAAAGACCCAACAAAAAAAGAAAACTTCAAACCTATCTCTCTTATGAACATTGCTGCAAAAATACTCTATAAAATACTTGCAAACCAAATCCAAGAACACATCAAAGATATCATCCACCACAACCAAGTAGGCTTCATCTCAGGCATGCAAGGGTGGTTCAACATACGGAAATCCATCAATGTAATCCACCACATAAACAAACTGAAGGAGAAAAACCACACGATCATCTCCTTAGATGCTGAAAAAGCATTTGACAAAGTCCAACACCCATTCATGTTTAAAGTCTTGGAGAGATCAGGGATACAAGGCACATATCTAAACATAGTAAAGGCAATATACAACAAGCCTATAGCCAACATCAAACTCAATGGAGAGAAATTTAAATCAATCCCACTGAAATCAGGGACAAGACAAGGCTGCCCACTCTCTCCATACCTCTTCAACATAGTACTTGAAGTCCTAGCCAGAGCAATAAGACAACTAAAGGAAATCAAGAGGATACAAATCGGAAAGGAAGAGGTCAAAGTGTCACTATTCACAGATGATATGATAGTATATATGAGCGACCCCAAAAATTCAACCAGAGAACTCCTTCAGCTGATAAACACCTTCAGCAAAGTGGCAGGATAAAAAATCAACTCAAAAAAATCAGAAGCCCTCCTGTGTACCAAAGACAAAAGGGCTGAGAAAGAAATTAGGGAAAAAACACCCTTCACAATAGCCACTAATAACATAAAGTACCTGGGAGTGACACTTACCAAGCAAGTCAAAGACCTGTTTTAGAAACCTTCAAGTCTCTGAAGAAAGAAATTAAAGAACATATCAGAAGATGGAAAGATCTCCCATGCTCATGGATTGGTCGGATTAACATTGTGAAAATGGCCATCCTGCCAAAAGCAATCTACAGATTCGAAGCAATTCCCATCAAAATACCAACTCAATTCTTTACAGACCTTGAAAAAAAAGATTCTCAGCTTCATATGGAAAAACAAAAAAACCCAGAATCTCCAAAACAATCCTGTACAACAACAGATCATCTGGAGGTATCTCCATCCCCAATCTCAAGTTGTACTACAGAGCAATAGTAATAAAAACTGCATGGTATTGGCATAAAAACAGAAAGGAGGATCAATGGAACTGCATAGAAGACCCAGAAATAAACCCACACACCTATGAATACTCAATTTTTGACAAAGAAGCAAAAACCATTCAATGGAAAAAAGATAGCATCTTCAACAAATGGTGCTGGACCAACTGGATGTCTACATGTAGAAAAATGAAAATAGATCTATATTTATCACCCTGCACAAAACTAAAGTCCAAGTGGATCAAAGACCTCAGCATAAAACCAGACATTCTAAAGCTGTTAGAAGAAAAAGTAGGGAACAGCCTTGAACTCATTGGCACAGGAGACAACTTCCTGAACAGAACACCAGCACAGGCTCTAAGAGCAACAATCAATAAATGGGACTTCATGAAACTGAAAAGCTTCTGTAAAGCAAAGGACACTGTCATCAAAACAAAACGACTGCGTATAGATTGGGAAAGAATTTTCACTAACCCTTTATCTGACAGAGGACTAATATCCAGTATATACAAAGAACTAAAGAAGCTGAAAAACAGCAAACCAAGTAATCCAATTAAAAAATGGGGAACAGAGCTAAACAGAGAATTCTCCATAGAGGAATATTGAATGGCAGAGAAACACTGAAAGAAATGCTCATCCCCATTAGCCATCAGGGAAAAGCAAATCAAAACGACCCTGAGATTTCACCTTACACCCATTAGAAAGGCCAAGATGAAAAACTCAAGTGACAACACATGCTGGAGAGGTTGTGGAGAAAGGGGAACCCTCCTCCACTGCTGGTGGGAATGTAAACTGGTACAACCACTTTGGAAATCTATCTGACGCTTTCTCAGACAATCAGGAATAATGCTTCCTCAAGACCCAGCTATACCACTGCTAGGTATATACCCAAACTTTGCTCAAGTACACAAAAGGGATACTTGCTCAACTGTGTTTATAGCAGGTTTATTTGTAATAGCCAGAACCTGGAAACAACCCAGATGTCCATCAATGGAGGAATGGGTACAGAAATTGTGGTGTTTTTACACAATGGAATACTACTCAGCAATCAAAAAGGAGGAAATCATGAAATTTGCAGGCAAATGGTGGGATCTAGAGAAGATCATTCTGAGTGAAATATCCCAGAAGGAGAAAGACAAACACGGTATATACTCACTTATATAGACCTATAAGATATGATAAACATAATAAAATCTATACATCTAAAAAAGATAATCAAGGGAGCAGACATGGGGTAAGATGATCAATCCTCATTTAGAAAGACAGATGGGATATGCATTGAATGTATGACAGGAGTCTACTGAGCACATCTGAAAGACTCTAACTAGCAGTGTTTTCAAAGCAAAGACTCATAACCAAACCTTTGGCAGAGTACAGGGAATCATAAGAAAGAAGGGGAGTTAGTCTGATGGGGAAAGGATAGGAGCTCCATAAGGACCAAATATATCTGGGCACAGGGTCTTTTCTGAGACTGACATTCAACCAAGGACCATGTATGGATATAACCTAGAACCTCCACTCAGATGTAGCCTGTGGTAGCTCAGTAACCAATTGGTTTCCCAAAGTGAGGGGAACAAGGACTATTTCTAACAGGAACTCAATGACTGGCTCTTTGGCCTCCCCACCCCCAAGGGAGGAGCAGCCCTGGTAGGCCACAGAGGAGGGCTTTGCAGCCAGTCCTGAAGATACCTGATAAAAGAGGATCAGATGAATGGGAAGGAGGTCCCCCCCATCAGTTGACTTGAGTTGACTTGGAAAGGGGCACAGTGGAGATGAGGGAGGGAGGGAGGGAGGGACTGGGAGGGAATGAGAGATCTGGACAAGGCTGGGATACAGAGTTAATAAAATGTAACTGATAAGAAAAAAATAAAATTCAAAAAAGAAGATCTATTATAAAATCTATTTACAGTGCTCTATCCAACATATAAAAAGGACTCATTAAGAAATACTAGCTTATCTATTTATTGATACACTACTCATAAGAAGTACAATTGAAAACAGGGTAGATATCACATATCAAGTAACAAATGGATAAATAAAGGTGCAACTGTACAATAGAAAAATGATATTTGTCAAGAGGTGGAGCTAGAAATAGTAACTACACTCCTCCTACTGTCCACTTATTGACCCAGGTACTTCTTCAAGCTTGGTACAAAAGCATCATACTTAGTGTCTTTAGAAACTCTCAGGCCCAACCCCTATTTCATTACTATCACTTTATGTCAGGTGCTAATTCCTAAAACACAGTCATCCTGGTATCCAAGCCAGGAAGGCCACACCTTGCTGGGACACAGATTTTAAAAGATCTTGCTGTTATCCATTACCATCTCACTCACTGGTCTGTGGCAACCTTATTGTAGATGTCAATCCTCTAGTCTCAAATAGATTCATTTGAGATGCTAACTCTTAGTACAGACCTGAGTGCTCCAAGCCAGCTCTTCCTCTCTTCCCAGATTATTCTATCTTCATCCTAATTACAAAATCCTCCCTCACCACCACATCTTAGACTCCATGGAGACCCTGACTTTTTTTTTTACAGGAACATCTTAGATCTCTAATACCTTTTGGGTTTTTCACTACAGATCATTCATTTCTTTCTTTATTCATCAACTCACAGTATGAGCATCTACCATGGGCCCCACAGGTTTCACACTTTCCTAAAAATTATAGAGGACAATAAACAGAAATGATACAAACGTACACCTTGTTTGTTGGTGTTTAACTTCATGAGTTCTTTACATATTCTAGATACAATCCCACTGTCAGATGTAAGGTTGTTTTGTTGACAGTGTTCTTTGATTTACAGAAGTTCTTCAGTTATGTGAGCTCTCATTAATTGATTGTTGATATTAGAGGGTGTTCTGTTGGGAAGCTCAGTTTCCAGTGGGTTACCTAGTAAGAAGATCAGGGGCAGCCGCTGGCATGAACTCTGTTGCCTGATCTTTGATCACCTTTCTCCTGGTGAGGTGCTCTAAACTAGGCCTCAGAGACAAATGATCCAGACAGTCCTAGAGAGTCCTGATAGCCTAGAGTCAGACAGGAGCAGAGGAAGTACATAGCAGACATAGCAGAGGATGAGCCATGCTAGGTGGAACCAGGAGGAGAAGAGAGAGGGGGATATAGTTGGGATACAAAATAAATAAATTGTAATATGAAAAGAATACACACTTGACAAAGACAACCTCAGACACTAATAATTTAAAAATATCTGATATAAAATGTATCCAAATGTCTGTATTGACTTTGGTGTCTGTATCAAAACAAACAAATGAATAATAAGACTGACACACAGAATATGCCCCAATCAGAATGCATTAATTATAATACAGTAGGTACTCCAAAATGTAATGTAACAAAAGTAGAAAAAAGTAGTGTTAAAGAGCATTATTAACATTTTCAAGAACCTTAAGATTTATGAATTAATGACTTAGGAAAGTCTTTAAAAACACAAATAATAGTAAGATCAAATAATAAAAGCACTTCAAGACATTAAAGTAGAAATTATAATAAAAGTATTCCATTTTGAACTAATCTTAAAAGTAATAAAATTTCCAAAGTCTATGCAAAACCTCATAGATAATAATTGAAAACAGAGTACAAGGCATGAGCAGGACAATAAAAGGAATTGAAAGTAAGGTAGAAAGAACAAACTTTTTAATTAAATTTTTATTTTTAATAGTAACTACAGTTTATTTACTTTGTATCCTAGCTGTAGTCCTGTCACTTATTCCCTCCCAAACCCACCCTCCTTCCCTCATCTCTTCTCTGTCCCTCTCTAAGTCCACTGATAGGGAGATCCTCCTTCCCTTCCATTTTTACTTTTATCAGGTCTCTTCAGGACTGGCTGCAATGTCCTCCTCTGTGTCTTAGCAAGGCTGCTCCTTCCTGGAAGGTGTGGAGGTCAAAGAGCCAGCCACTGAGTTCATGTCAGAGACTGTCCCTGTTCTCCTTACTAGGGAACCCAGTTGGATACTGGGCTACCATGGGCTCCATCTGAGCAGGGGTTCTAGGTTATATTCATGCATGGTCCTCGGTTGGAGAATCAATTTCAGAAAAGAACCCTGTGTTCAGATATATTTGGTCCTTGTGGAGCTCCTGTCATCTCCAGATCTTACTAACTCCTCACCCCCTTATTTCATATGATTCCCTGCACTCTTCCATACTGAGTGAGGTATCCCAGAAGCAGAAAGACACACACAGTATATACTCACTTATAAGTGGATACTAGACCTATAAGATAGGATAAATACTAAAATCTGTATAGGACCTGGGGTAAGATGATCAATCCTCACATAGAAATATAAATGTGATGGACATTGGACATAGAAGAAACCAAGTAACAGGATAGGAGCCTACCACACATATCCTCTAAAAGACTACCTAGCAGTGTATCAAAGCAGATGCTGAGACTCATAACAAATTGTTAAATATAAGTAAATGTTAAATATAACGAATCTGGGCACCTCCTTTCTTAGCTTCTTAGCTACACGATTTTAGTATGTTTATCCTGTATTATATGTTTAGTATCCACTTATAAGTGAGTATGTAATATGCCCTTTGTGTCTTTCTGCTTATGGGTTACCTCACTCCGGATGATCTTTTCTAGTTTCCACCATTTGCCTGAAAATTTCATGGTTTACTTACTTTTAAAGGTTAAGTATTTTCCCATTGCATAAATGTTCCCTAATTTCTGTAACTTGTTACTTACTTGAGGGATATCTGGGTTGTGTCTAGTTTCTGGCAATTTCTGATAAAACTGCTATTAACATGGTTGAGCAAATGTCCTTGGTGTATAATTGAGTATAATTTTGATAAATTCCTAGGAGCGGTATTGCTGGAAATTGAGGTAGCACTAATTTTAATTGTCTGAGAAAGTATCAGACTGATATCCAAAGAGATTATATAAGTTGATGTTCCCACCATCAATGGAGGATGGTTCCCTGAAGAAGGTAGCTAGGAAAGATGCTTAATCCTATTTCTGAGGGGCAAACAAGTTAGACATTGGAAGCAGTAGATGACAGGGAACAGGACAGGTGCCTGCCACAGATGGCCTCTGCAACATTCTGCCAAACAGGGAATCCAAACAGATGCTGACATTCATAGACAAACTTTAGGTGGAGTGCAGGGAATCTTAAGGAGAAAGGGGGAGATAGAAAGACCTGGTGGGGAAAGCAGCTCCATAGGAAGAGCAACAGAACCAAAAATCTGGGCCCAGTGGGCCCTGAAGTGGCTGCTAAACCCATGTAGGACAATATATTGAGACAACCTAGACCCCCTGCTCAGATTAGCCCATGAGCTTCTCAATCTGCATGGGGTTTCTTAAGAAAGTGCAGCCAGTCCTGATGAGACCTGATAATCTAGGGCCAGATGGAAAGGGAGGAGGACCTCCCCTATCAGTGGACTTGGAGAGGGGCTTAGGAGGAGAAGAGGAAGGGAAGGTGTGGCTGGGAGGGAGCAAAGGAGGGAAATACAGCTGGGATATAAAGTGAATAAACTCTAATTAATATAAAAAATAAAAATAATAAAAAAGAAAGTGGAGCAATTGCAGTCCCTGGCATGAACTCAGCTACTTGTTTATTAATCACCTCCCACTGGCTAGAGGCCTTAGTAGGCCACAAAGGAAGAGGATCCAGACCATTCTGGTAAGATTTGATAGGGTAGAGTCAGATAGTGGAGGTGTCGGACCTCCCCATCAATGTAGTGGGGGGGGATATATTGGGGAAAGGAGGGAGAGTGGGACTAGCAGAGAATGGGGTGGGTGGTATAAAGTCAGGATACAAAGTGGATAAATTACAAATAATAATAATAACAACTACAACAGCATGGGCATGATTCATGAAACAAACAACAAAACAAACAAAATCAACCACAAAAATACAGTCTAACCAAAGTCTAATACAACAAAAAATATACAATTTAACCAATCTACTCTGTTCCTATATTAGTTGGTAGTGATCTTCAATACCAATAATTACTCTTCACAATAGATAAGTCATCCAGACAAATACTAAAAGAAGAAAACTTGGAGTTAGCTAATGGCATAAATCAAATGAACTGGGCTGGTAGTAAATGAATGTTTGACACAACAATGAAAGAATATACTTTCTTTTCCTGAAGTTTATAATACATTTTCAAAATTGATAGAAGTCTCTAACAAGCCATAATGCTTTTATAATCAAACCTTTATAATATTGAAGAAATTGTAGAAGACATTAGAAAATAGAAAGCTCTTCCAAATTTATCAGTAGGGTAAATAAAGTGAAATATAATACTATGTAATATTGGTACAATTATTTTTCTCACACAAATTGGGAAAATAATCCCCATATGGAAACATGAAACTGACTACAGCTGAATTAATCTTAAATAATAAAGAATGTCATCACTATCTTCCAGTTAAATTATAGGATTATATTAATAAAACACCATTGTTCTACAATAAAAATGAGCACTAATTAATTGGAACAAGTAAAGACCTATACATAAATCCAGACACTTATTGACACCTGATTATTTCTAACAAAGAAGATAAATATATACACTGAAAAAGAGACAGAATCGTCTATATTGATGCTGATAAAACTGGATGGCTGCATGTAGAAGAATAAATAGAGATCAACATTTATCGCTTCAAACAATATTCAATTCCAAATGAATCAAGGACTTCAACATAGGGCTAGATAAATTGAGTATTACAGACTTAGTCTGGAGCTGGTTGTCAGAGTTAGCACAAAAACTAAGACAAATATTTAAAAAGTGAGGACTATATGATACTGATTATATTCTATATGCCAGGCACACAGCATTTGTAGAGAGAAACAGCTATCAAATAAAAAATGTTTTTAACAATTTTATATCAATAGCAGATTAATTGCTAATATATATGAAGAATTAAAAAAGAAACTTGAAATTAAAACAACAAATAACTTAATTTAAAAATACAGCTTATAACTAAGTAGGAACTACTCAAATCAGAAACATAGATAGCTGAAAAGAAAAGAAATATGCAATATGTTTAGTCATTAAGAAGACCAAATCAAAACTAATTTGATACTTTGTGTAACACTATTTATACTACCCAAGAATAATAAAACATTTGATATCACATGTGAGTGGAAGCACAGTTTCTTAGAAAGATGAAATTTGGTCTACACCAAGATCAAGTTATGCCCATAAGATTCTCTTTTCTACAGGAGATACTCTTGCTTGCTGTATTCATAGTTAACACTTAAAATAGCCTAGATAAAGTGGGCTTCCTCTGAGGGATGAGGAATGGTTCAACATACAAAAATCCTTTAATATTAACACATAAACATACAAACAAACTGAAAAAGATAACAAATAGAATAACTTCATGATGTTGTTAAAATTAAAGGTCAGTGTATTTTTCTATTGAGCATTACACTTAACAATTTATTATCATTTAACAAACCATACTCAAAGTTAAACAAAAAGCGTTAGCAGGCCTTCTGGTGTTGGTCACCTTGGTTTGTTTGCCTGTGGTATATATGCAAGATTAGAGTCTCACAACAGTGTGATGCAGCCATGATCATTCAGGCCTTTACAGCCATTGAAGCAGGACATTCTCCCCAAGCATGGTTGGATACCATAAAAAGCTAAAATGTTACGCTCAGGATGCGAGGCTAAGCACTGCACTCAGGGTCAGCCGCTCTGGACCCAGAGAAGAGCATGTCTGGTTGCATGCGGGTTGATGCCCCAGGTCCCGCCTCTGAGAAAAAGGTATTGGACGGGTCTGATGCTCTTTGGGTGGATGACACCTAAACGAACATCGGTACAAAGTCCCAATTTATTTCTAATATCAGAGATCAGACCTCTACTCTTGCCTGATGCGTCTAAAACAAAAAGGGGGAACTGTAGAGAGCTGCGGAATGCTATGCCTTAAAGATGGAGCTGGTTTCCGCCTTCCACCTTCCCGATGGTGAGTGCTCTCTGTCAGGAACAACTCCACATTTGGCTAAGGCTGAGGATCTGGCTTGCTTCCATGTATGTGGACCTATCTGCATTGCCCACGTGACACGCCTGGGTTGGCTACCCAGAGGCTATTTAAGCTGTGGGCTGGCTTTCCCCAGGGTCCGAGGATTGTTCAAGGTTCCTGAATAAACTGCATTGAAAAAAAAAAAAAAGAAGTTTCATAAAAGAACCTATTTGTATTTTTATAGCAACACATTCAAAACATGGCAGAGATTTATATAAGAGTGTGCATTAATTATCACTGATATATAGTAATCTTCCAGGATTCCAGGATAAGGAATCAAGTTTAAATATGGAGATCATAATTGGTAAATGTAGTAAGTTTTATTAGAAGGTAATATGTGAGTATGTAAATACATGAATTAGTAAGCTTATGTTTTATATCACTTTATAAATAAGTTTCAAATAGTATTCAGACATCCTTAACTTTCTAAACACTACACTTTCCTGTACATTTATTAACTTGTAAGTCTCTTAGTAAATAGCCTTGTGATTCCATTTCAAGTGAGACTATTAATTTGAGTTATACTGGTTACTATTCCAAAACTACACATTAATAATCAGATACTTTGTTTTTAAAATTATCTTTCTCTTTAAAAAGCAGTAGTGTCTTACATAAAACATCTTTTTGGTTAGTCATAATCAAAGAAAGACATTTACATCACAAGCAATTCCTATGATCTCAGCATTCTACATTCTGGATTTTTAACCTCATACTGGTATCCAACCTCCTGGTAACTTGCATTTGAACTCCTATGAGTGATAATGGGAGATATATGTTATTTCTGTCACTTTTGGGGACTGTTAATTCACTGCTGCTGTTGTAAGTTATAGATATTTGGAAATCTTTCTTAACTTTTTCTACCAAGACTCATTAATTTAGTATTTCCTTTTTGTTTTCATCCAGCCTTAAAATTATTTCATTATCTTGTATCTTTGATCATTAGTTCCTATTGTTTGTTGTTGTTCTCTTCAAATTACTAAATATTTTAGTCACTCTTGTGTTATCCTACATCATTATGTTCTACATTTTCATGGAATCTTTATCAAAAGTGTGTAGTGTAACAATCTGTATAACCATTCAATTAGTTACTTTTTTAATGCTGTGTTGCTTTCTTTTTTCTATCTCTTTGTAGTACCTAACTCTCAAAAGCAGTTGTTAATGTCTTTTCCCCACCAAACTGCCACTTTGTCAACATTCAACAACATCCCATGGCTAGCAACTATAGATGAAACCTGCCAGGGAATTATTCTGAATCAATGGTGGATCCTGTCCACAGTCAACTGTCTGACTAAACTGTAAGTATGACTAAAGCCATGAAAAAAGTGAAATTATAATTTATACTTTTACTGTCAGCCTCTTTTTAAAAGTTTTTTTTTATTATTATTAGTGATTAGCATTTATTCACTTTGTATCCTGGCTGTAGCACCCTCCCTCATATCCTTTCTTTCCCACCCTTCTTTCCTCTTTTCTTTCCTATACTTCACCCCTAGTCCACTGATAGAGGAGGTCCTCCTCCCCTAATACCTGACCCTAGCCTATCAGGTCTCATCAGGACTGCTTGAATTCTTTTTCCCTGTGTCACAATTAGGCTTCCTCACTAGGGGGAGGTGATCAAATGCTGGCTACAGAGTTCATGTCAGAGACAGCTCCTGTTTCCCTTACTAGGACACTCACATGGAGACTAAACTTTCCATAGGCTACATCTGAGCAGGGACAGCATCTAATGGTGCTGGTGTACCTGAATGGCTACATAGAGAAAAATGAAAAGAGATCCACAATTATCATCCTGCCCTCAACTAAATTCCAAGTGAATCAAGACCAGACACACTAAATCTCTTAGAAGAAAAAGTGTCAGCCTTATCATTATTTACTGTCATTACATTAGTTTTCTCTATTTAAAAGAGAAATTTTAAAAAAAATTTTTAAAAATTTGTATTAAAAATTTTTAAAAAATTTATATTAAATTTTTTTAAAAAATTTTGTATTAAAATTGTTGAGTTATTAAAATTCAAATATTCATGATATTTTCCACAGTATATTAGGAGGAGCTTCATTGTTATCTAAAGATCTTATTATAGCAGACAATTTATTAATATTAATAGATAATTAATATTTTCTATTTAACATTATTTATCTTTCTACTCTATTAGAAAATATTTGAACTCTGACATTTCAAAAATAATTAGAAAAGAAGAAATCTTACATGGTGATAAAATCTGCCTTCATCCACATATTAATCCAAGAAATGGAAACTATCCAGTGAACGAAGTCATAGGTGTGATCCTTTTGCAGTTCCCAATTAGAAGAAAGCATATTTCACTCTCTCAAACTTACAACATCTTTAGAGAAAACTGTCTTAACTGTGTGTACAGACATTGTCAACTATACCAATATCAAAGTAAGCCAATATTCACGTTCTGCTGTATCATGTAGTTCAAATGATTGTTATTTTAATAATAAGATTAAAGGTAATTAAGACAAAGTTCATGAAGCCATGTAAAAATATTAACTTATATTATTCCAGTTTATAAGGGCAAATAGGCAATGAATTTAACCTAAATTCAATTTAAAATGCATTTGAATGAATATAAGTATGCAAGAGAAGTAAGAATATAATTTAATGTAACCAAAGCTTGAAATTGTGATTTTAAATATATTCAAGAGATGCACTGGGGAGGTTTTATATTCCTTTCACTATTCCATAGTTGCCTATCAGTGTGTGTGTGTGTGTGTGTGTGTGTGTGTGTGTTTGTGTGTGTGTAGAATTCAGCTCTCTTAGGCTTTCTGCCGCATGCATTAGTGTAACTATTGCTCTTGTCATAGTTCAGCTGATGTTCATACAGTCATACTTTATGGGTATAGCTTTTGGAAGACTACAAAATCCTTGTCCTTATGCCTCTTAAGGTATTTCTGCAAATGTTTGTCAGAATGTTTATAACAATAGATACAAAACAACCTAAATTTCCAATGACCAGTAATCACTTATATAAAAATAAAAAAATACTAAATATTATGTATATAATTTAGTTATATCTTGTTTTAATAATGCAAACAAAACCAAATAAATAGAGTATAATGTGGTTAAGAAACAGAGTGGCTTCATTGTCCTTCTCTGTGGCCTGGCAAGGTCCTCCCTTAGGGGTAGGGCTAAAGAGCCAGTCACTGAGTTATGTCAGAGAGAGTCCTTGTTTCCCTTACTAGGGAACTCAATAAGATACTGAGCTGCCATGCATCAGAGCAAGGGTTCTAGGTTATATCTATGAATGGTCCTTGGTTGGAGAAGAAGTCTCAGTAAAAACCCCTGTGTCCAGATATATTTGGTCCTCGTGGAGCTCCTGTCCTCTCCAGGTCTTACTAACTCCCCCTTTTTTCATATGACTCCCTACACTCTGCCCAAAGTTTTGTTATGAGTCTCAGCACCTGCTTTGATGCACTGCTAGGTAGAGTATTTCAGAGGCCCTCTATGGTAGGCTCCTGTCCTGTTTCTTGTTTTCTCCTTCTTCCAATGTCATTGTAGCCAGTCCCGATGAGAAGTGATAAGCTAGTGTCAGCTGGAAGGGGAGGAGGACCTCCCCCATCAGTGGACTTTGAGAGAAGCATGGGAGGAGATGAGGGAGGAAGGGAGGGGTTGGGAGGGAATAGGCTACAGCTGGGATGCAAAATGAATAAAATATAATTAATGTAAAAAATAAAAACTTAATTAAAATTTTATTTAACCCATTTGTTTCACCCTGCCAATTTTACTTCCTTAGAACATAATAAACTTGAGAACAATATAAAGAAGTTGTCAGTTAAGTTTCTGGACATTTCACTCTGCCACAATCAGCATAACCATTCACCTAAAAGTAATAATCTATGTATCTGGAGTCAACAAAAAGAAGATCACCAGGTATTAGTACAAAACTAGAAATTTAAATTTAGTAATATTGTAGAAATACATGTAAAATTTTACAATACTTTGTACATGGAGCTATTGTGTGGTGGGCTTCTTAAAAAAACCTGAAGAATTTTAAATAATATGAAATTTAAAAATAATATTTATTTTATAAAGGAAGTACAATAACAAAGAAATATGAAAATAATCTCAATAAATAAAGATGTATTAGCAAAGTAAATATGTGAGTTGATGTTTAAAATATGTAACATTTTATTCCTATAAAACAATAACTTCATTATCGATCTTAAACCAGATATAAAGTATTTTAATAAAAATAAAAAGGTTATGAAATAAATTAAATAACATATATTTGTTAAATACAATGATTTCTCAGTAATTAAAAGTTATTGATATTTTTTAATTTTAATTATTTATATTAATTACAGCTTATTCATTTTGTATCCTAGTTATCACTTTCTCACTATACCACTCTCCTTTTCTCATCTCCTCCCATGTCCCTTTCCAAGTCCACTGATGGGGAGGTGCTCCTTCCCTTCCATCTGACCCTAGCCTCTTAGGGTCATGACTGGCTGCATTGTCTTCCTTTGTGGCCTGGGAAGGCTGCTCCCTACTCATTGGGAGGTGATCAAAAAGCCAGCCATTGAGTTCATGTCAGAGACAGTCTCTGCTCCTCCTTCTGGGAAACCCACTTGGAGACTGAGCTGCCATGGGCTACATCTATTCAGAGGTTCTAGGTTATCTCCATGCATGGTCCTTGGCTGGAGTATCAGTCTCAGAAAAGTCTACTGTGCCCAGATTTCTTGTTTCTGTTGCTCTAGTTGTGAAACTCCTATTCCCTCCAGGTCTTTATATCTCCCTGTTCTTTAATAAGATTCTCTGCACTCTACTATTTGCCTGCAAATTTCATGATTTTCTTGTTTTTAATTGCTGAGTAGTTTTCCATTGTGTACATGTACCGCAATTTCTATATCTATTCCTCAGTTGAGGGACATCCGAATTGTTTCCAGGTTCTGGCTATTACAAAAAAAAATAGCTGCTACAAACATGGTTGAGCAAATATCCATGAAAATTTTCATGTTATAATTTTCCTACTTTAAATAGTTCAAAATATTGTTGTTTAAATGTTTTAGTAAATTTCTTAAATATAAGGTTTACAACTAACTTATCAATGGAAATACTACATGTATACATAGTATGTGAACAAATATAAATATTCCATTGCTTGTTATAAGTTTATATGTAATCTTTATATTATGAATATTATGTATACTGTAGAAATATTATAAGTATATATAAATTGTATTTGTTTCTTCATTCAGATACAGCAAGGTAGTCCTGTTCTCTGTAACTTTGGCAACCACTGGGAACTGGTAGGCCTCGTCAGTGAATCCTCAATGACATTTGATAACCCTATCTTTGTCATCAAGACAGCCCCATATCTATCATGGATAAGGTGGTTTATTAAGACACATGAGAAGCCACAGGATCCCACTTTTTCTCCACTTTGCAGTTTTTACCCTGGAGTAGAAGATGGTGTTAATAACAACATAAGCAATGCTCATTTTGCCTCTCATGAATTCTCTTCCCACTCGTGGAGTAGGCTAATTACTTCCTCACAGAGAAGACAGCGTCGGAATCTTCCTCCATTTTTTTTTGTTTCAAATAGCAAAGAGACTCTTCCTGGTAGTAGACAGCTATATTTTCAAGGCAGTCATCTCTTTTCAGCTGGAAAATTTCCAATATCACAACCCTGGACAACGCCAGCTTTCAAAACTTTGGGTATTTATAATTCAGCTTTTTCCTATAATAACTCAATATGTAATCATTCTCTGTGTTTTATTCATTATGAGACCTAGAACACCCCCCCCAAAAAAACCTATATATTAGCTTTCCTCAGAGAAGTGAACTCAAATATCAAAATGGAATAATTACTGGTTCAGTGAGATACTGGACTAATCATGTAGTTGCTATAACCAGAGGTAATACGGTACAAATTAGGTCTATTGGATTATTGGCAAAAAATTCAAAGCAAATAAATAGATTCCAAATAGCTTCTGAAAAAAAATCTCTCTACTATCAAATTAAACCTAGTAATTTACTTGTCTTGGTCAGTTTGTAGTTGGGCCATGGCTGGAAATTACCCCTGATATTAAGTCTTTTGTACAGTCACATGCTCTGTCCTATAAAACTGACACAGTGATGTGGACCCCATTTAATAAGAAAATTAATCAAATTCAAATATATAATATTATGGAAAAAGTAGCTACTGGTAGATCTGTAGAAACACATAATCTAAATACATGGGCCACCGTATTAGTTAGTAATGTTGAACTATCAACTCATTCCATGCTTAATGACTATGGATCTCAGAATCCATTAATAACTCATACTTTGAGAACATTGTTCAGTTGAGCTTGGTATTTAGTGAGGTCCCAAAGCACCTCTACAAATATAATGGAAAAAAAGATTTCTTCTGTATCTAAGACAATTCTATTATCCTCTAAGATTACTTTTCCTTACTCTTGAACTCTATCTGCATATGCATATATGCATTGCAAATATGTCCTGGGCCCATTATAAACCAAATAAGATCACAGCATCAAATCAACTGAATATAACTAGAGTCCTAAATAAGCATAAATAAAAAAAACTACAGGAACAGATTGAAAACACAACATGGCCTTTGTTCCATTTTAATATTATTAATCCTTTCATATATTCTAAATTTAATATCCTGAAACCCAGGTCCCAGACTGATTGAGACATACTACAAATATGGACATTTTCAGACCTTGAGTCAGAAAAATATTTGAATACACTTAAAGCTGATAAGTTAAGACTATGGTTACAGGCTAAGAATGAAGAAATAAAACACAAGAAACATCCTAAATTTCTAGTTGGCAGTCCAAGAATCAAGACTAGAGAAAGTAAAATCAAATTTTGGATAAAGTCAAGAGAAGATACAGTTATATCCTTGACCCAAACAGAAATCCAAACAAATGTACCATGGAACCAACCTGAGTCCCGTGCAATTAGATATTGGTACTGGTCTATTTTTTATTACAAATTGCTGAAGAACCAACAAGATATTACAACTTCCCAACTTTTTATTATCTTGAAGTTGGCATAAGTCTCTTGAAGTTGGCCAAGTCTCTTGGAAATGCTGAACACCAGAAAAAGTCTAAGCCATTTATAATTAGTCCTTGGATACATTCTGAGGATCATAAAATCACACACTGGTTAAAGTCTGAAGAAAAAAATGTAGTTTGGTTTCTGGCACAAACAAGAAGGATCAGGAGTCAATCTAGTCAATCTGGATATCAAACAAACCATTACTTCTCTAAGGTGAAAGAGGAAAAAATACTACCTTGTTATCAATCACAAATAGATACACTGAACACATGGAAGGAGACAGAGTTTCCAATAATACCTTCTTGCACCAAACATGAAGATAATAAAACTAGACTTTGTTCTCAAACTCAAGATGATTCTTCTAACCACTGGGTTTCAAATTTAAATAAAAACAGCCTCACAATGTAAACAGACAGTTTCTGAAGCACAAATGGAGTATGTCTGAAACTAAAACAACAAGTTGGCTCTGGAACTCACCTATTGTCTATAAATTGGGAAACTAGATACATCAGAAAGTTTATACAGTTAAGACTTTGGATGGTTTAGATGTTCATATAATTAAACCAAGGGTAAACAAGGAAGCCAGAACATTAATGCAATTGATGCAGACTGATTCTCTAAAAGCAAATATTCAGGCAGCATATGAAACTAACATAATGACCTTATGGACTCTAGCTGACACACCAGTAGTAAATGTTTGGATGGATTTATTAGAAGATACATTCACAACATTGATAAATTCTCAGTTTCAGGAATTATATGATTGGACACAATCTAAAATGGATAGAGTCACAAGGTGACCAGGACTGAAGCAACACTATCAAGTCCCTGAACATTGTCTGAAATGGATACATTTATACAAGCAAACCTAGATAAATTATAAAACTTAAATCCCTTGGTAAACCCTACAATTTATACTGTCTCATCATGGACAAAAAATGAACCAGCAGTAAAGTAAAAAACTACCACTGACACACTTTGTGGACCCAAACAAAAATTTCAGCAACAAATCTCTGGATACAACCACTTAGAAATAAATCTATGTCATGACAACATTCTGAGACACAAGAAGCAAATAACTTGGTGCTTTCTGAATTTGACTTCAATTCACTGTGGAATAATGCTCATTATCCAGAAGTAAAATCTCCAGTAAAGTTTAAGAATAAACTAATCACAATACAGGCCCCAGATGGGTATCTTACACTAAATCTATGGAAGCAGACTGAACTAAATATAATCACACAACTGAGTCTCACTAAATCACTTCTGGAAACTTCATGGGCACATCAAGTATTTGATATAATTTATAACCAGGCTAATTTTTCATTTAATTCATTCAATGAATTTTGACTGTGATGTAAGAATAGCATTGTTTCTGTTGAAAACAGAAGCAGGTAGGGATTCACTTGACTCACTATGAAGATTCACTAAAAATCTCTTCTTAGAAACTAAATATTGTATAGATATTCCACGTATTCAGACTGAACTTTTTAAATAAGCATTCCATGGACACAGGCTGAAGCTATTTCATAACTAACACTAGATAATGCTGAAACTGTAAATATGTGGACACAGAATATTGACAGTTGAAAAAACAGGGACTAAGGATGGATTCTCAATATTTACTACCTTCATAGACATGCTAGTTGATATTTTTACACCCTTGATTCAGACACAGTCTTCTCTGTCTAATCCAAGGACATTTAATGTACCTAATAAAATCACTTTGCGGACTCAAACCATACATCCCACAAGAAGTAAATTGACAGAATATGTAACTCCAACAACCACAGTATGGCTGAATAATAACCCTCCATTAGTAAATCTATGGCTACAGCAAATATCTGATTTATACACCCATGGCCCCAGGCTGAATCTCCACCATTAAACCTGCAGCCATATTTTGTAACTACACAGTCATACCACAGTTTCTTCAAGCTGAATATGCATCAGTTACTTTGCAGAGAAAACCTGAATCTGGCATAGTATAATTGTATTAGCCTAAATTATTAATCAAAAAATACAATTTATATCTAATACAAAAATACTTCCATGGTCTGAGCCTGAACTGATATCTGAATATTTATGGATGATGCCAATACATAGTACACTTGTACTACAGTGACCCCAGGAAGACTCTCATATAATAAGTATGGGTTCACCCCTAAAATCTAATACATCGCTAAGATGTATGCAAACACCTGAAATGAGTCTAAAGACATATGACAAAAAGACAATAGCTCAGTCACAGAGTAGATATTCAACAACAAATAAGTTTGTATTACCTATGTCTGATAAATTCATATCATCTTAGTCCCAGTCTAAGTCTACCTATGGGCATGGCCTATATCAGATACAGTGATGTAATCATGAACCCAAGATAAAGATTTAATAAGAAATCAATGGTTATTCCTCATGGTCTTTGGATTATTCCCTAGCAGAAAATGTGTGGGAACAACTTGTGTATAATACATTCATTCTATCAAGGATTCCAGTTTCATCTTTCGAAGCAAATCCACAGCGCTTCCTGATATCAGATACAATCATACTCCCATGAACTTAATCTCAATATTTACTAGTAAATAGAGGGAAATATTTATAGTCTCCCTCTATTTACTAGTAAATATTGAGATTAAGTTCATGGGAGTTTATTTGGTATTATATTATCATAATGGACCAAGTCTGAAGTTCTATTTGTAAATACTTGGATTCAGTCTGCAGATGATATAATTCAGAACCCCTAGCAATAAAACATTGGACACAAATAAGATCTGATAATATATTGTTAAGAAACAAATCACCTTCACTTACAATATATTTTTGGAATAAATATGAATTTGATTGATTTATTGAGTTCAATTCACAAATGCAAATCATCCAGCAGACCCTACTTCTAATATACTCAAGCACACAGAAATGTCAACACCAGATCCCTGGACAAGTTTTGAAACAGGTATCTCACAGATACCTCCAGTTAATTCTAGGATCTTCAGCCTCTGGGCACAAGCTTTAGCAAATAAGGTAACATCACTGTTTCAAAGTGATACACTGACCACACAGAAACAAGGAAACTTCCTAGCAATAAATATTGATATACAAACTCTACACAATAAATTCACATTTAGAACAAAGACTAAATATCCATTAACAAATAGTTGAGTCCAAGAAGAAAATGCAGCAGTCAATACTAATAGAATCCCTGAAAATCATTTGGAACAACCTGCAACGGAAACAGTCAAATTATGCATATATGCTATGTATTCAACATTTAATTCTTTGCTACAGAGAGTTACTGTTGTTTGACTATGGTCTCAAGTTGAACTTCAACAAACAAAAAAATTCCTGGAAGAAGGCTAAACTATCAGAAATTATACACTGGGCACAGTGTGACTCCGTATCTATAATCCATGAAATGATGAAACATCTAAATTTAGACCTTGGATCCATGCTGAATATATAGCAGAAAATGATTAGGCAATGTCTACTAATTCAAAAACAGTAATCCAGGATTGAGAATCAATATTTTCTAGCAAACACCTAGAAAGAGACCATGCTTTCAAAGTTTGTATACTGGCCTCAAGCTGAATATCTGTCAATAAGCCAGTCAACAAGGGCTTCAATAGTCATATCTTTGACCCAGAGGGGATTTCTGCTAGAAAATACCTCGATAGGTTATACTGCTTCTAAAGTCATTCATTGGATTAAGAAAGAATCTTCACTAGAAAGTTCTGAGACAGTGTCTAATCCTCAATAATTATGACTTGGACCCATGCTGAACTTATATTAGTTCCCTAGACAGAGCCCATGGAACTAAGACATAAATTAAAAAAATGGCTGTGGCCTTCATATAATCTTATCATATGTTCTGATTCTGAATTCTCAGAAGTAATTATGTCAATAATTTTTTCTGAAACACACCAGTTACTTGGACTGAATCTTCATTAAAAAAATCAGTGGATACAGTCTGTATCTGATAAATTCATAGAATAGACTGAGGTTTTAACCATTCCAAAATGCTCTTGACAAAGGTTTTATTTTCTGCATTTGTACCCTGGACAAAGTTTATATCTTCATCAAAAATGACTTTTATACAACCTATTTATGATACACTCAGACCACACCTCTGGACTAATATTTCAGCAGTAATTACTTGCATATTGTCGATTAATGCAACTGTACCATGAAACTAAAGTCAATTTGTAAGTTCAGAACTAATAGGGGCTAATAATTTCATAATAATGAGGAACTTCCAAGTTCTACCTTCTTTAGATATTTGAGTATCACAGTAACCACTTGATGTACAACATGGAGACTAGATGAATTATTATCATTGGAAACTGAGTTGAAGACTACCACTTCCAAAAGAGATGCATGGACCTAAGCTAAGTAGTCACAAAAATTATTATCAGACTCATCAAATATTATTGACACGTTTATGAAATTAACTAAATTTCCACCTGTACAAATTCATATAGAGAGAAACTGATAATGGAACATTTTTAATAGTGTTTGAAAATTAAGCTAATAAATTTTATCAGTATCTAATATTAACATTTTAAAATTTTCAATGACAATACAAACTGGCGAGATATCTTTTCTGTGGGCCCCTACAGAAACTGTAAACAGAAACACAAGTTCTTTTTCTTAACTGGGATCACTCTTTTTCTGCACCTGTTCCATTAGCATCTGGTTCCTGGCCTTACCAGAAATATCACATTAGCAGAAATTAGTGTAAAACTCAACCTAAAAGAATAAGAACATTGACCCAGTCAGAATTTCAGACAATCGGTATCTTTACTTCACTGAGTGCTAGGAAAATTGAGTCCTGTGAACAACATATAATGGCTATAGTTAAATCCTGCATGCATTCTGCTACTGGTATATTCAATGCCTGGTCACACTCAGAAAGAGAAAGTGTAAGTCTTAGGAATACTTCAAGAGAAAATACAATAAGGACATTGTTCCCAATAGAAGACATCACAGACAATAGAGGATCCAACTGAAATCTCCTACAGTAAGAATATGGCCTCAGGCTGAATCACAAGTAATTAGACACTGGAATCAGTTTGTATCTGAGATACTATTGTCATAGGCTGAAATAGAACCAGAAAGATACTTACAGTTGTTTAAAATTAAGGATGCCTCATTTTCATCCAAAATCCAAAATATTTCAACAACACAAAGAACTAAACTTGAACATGAAACTGTTATCTCCTACCATCAAGAATGGCAGAAAGTTCATTCCTGGAGTGAACTTAAAACAAAGGCAGTGAAATCTAGGTACAATTTGCAAACAAATACATCCCAAATATTCTTGACCCAGTATAGGTCTAATGAATCACAGCTTGTTAGGAGGTGGCCTGAAGATATTATAATCACACTTTGGTCCTTGTGTAAAAGTTATGCGATTAGACCATAGTCACAACTTGAATATGAAACTACACAAGCTTTGACACAGCCTAGTATTGTAGTAACCAACCCTTAGATTCATCATCAAGTTTCAGTTGAAACCTAGAAATTATTTCCGGTACTCATTCTGAGATAACAATATCAGACTAATTACAGATTCAAATAGATTTCACACTTTGGTCCCTGACACAAAATGGCATAGTTAGGCAACAGTCACAATGGGAATATGAACCAACAGAATCTTTGGCAAAACCTAACATTGATATAATCAACACGTGGGTTCAGCATAAAGCTTCTACTGAAACTCTAGAAATCATTCCCTGGTCTCATTCTATTACAGTAATATCAGACTCATTACAGACTCAAATAGTTCCCATCCTTTAGTGCTTAACACAAAATGAGGCAGTCATCACTACTGGAATATGAAACTACAGAATCTTTGACACAGCTAAATGTTGCTATAATCAACACTTGGCTTCAGTATAACACTGAAACTCTAGAAATAAATTCCTGGACTCATTTTAGTTCGCTAATAGGCTCTTGAAATAGAATTTAGGAGATTCATTTAGGTTTTGGAACCAGCTTCAACCTAAGATAACCCAAATTTGAAATCCATCTGTAGAAAAAGTAAAAACAGCTGTCTTGACTGAAGTTGGTACAGTAACACCATCATTTTACTAATTTCAAGGTAATAAAAGTAGTCTTATATTATCCAATTTTATTCCAAAATGTCATATCAAGAGCTCAATTCCATGGGCTTGTCAAAGAATGAGTCTTTTTAACTAGACTCAATAGCATGTAGCAGTGGAGACAGCTATCTGCCACTACAAGTTACCATAGAATCTACCATAAGACTCAGTTATCTACGACATAGTCCATGTATGTGTTAAATCTTCAGGGTCTAACCATATCTTCAAATACATAAAGACAGACTCTCATATGCCTTCTTAAGATTTCAAATATTTAGTCTGCAAATTATTCTGAAGTTCATATCTATAGATCCACCTTAATTTAAGCCTTGAACTCAACTTGAAACTTTCATATTCAGATTGCAGTCCTTGTTTGTTTTTCAAATGTTCAATCTATCTATCCTACTTGAAGATAAAAGGCCCACACTCAGGATCTAGTCTAAAAATCAAATAAACGCATAAATCAAGCTAAAGCTGCACTTACATTATTGTTTTCTATTCCAAAACTTGATATTAGAAGCTGCATCAAGCTTGAAACAAAAATGTTAAGATCCAGCACTCAATTTTAAAGTTGGTGCAATATTATCATTTATTTCTTCTGAAATCAAAGCTTGTTGGGAAAGAATACTAGTAAGTCACTTGGCTTATGATCTAAACTTATGTCTTTTTTGCCAGAATTAGTATTACTTTACTCACGCAGACAGCTGCTTTGCAAAGTCAAAAAAAAGCAATCCTTTCTAACCCAGCAACCTCAAAAATAATCTTTTTATACTTTAAAATCAGTGAGCACTGATTTTAGAGAGAATTGGTTGTGAGAGCTTTAGCAGCAAAGTAGAAATTATCAATAAAAATAAATTATATTTCCTATGTCCCTCTGTTACCTCTCTCTAGCCTTTTTTATGTACAGTACTCTTCATTTGCATATGCACTGTACTCATATATTTAATATATTGCTTCTTGAAATTCTTTCCTATGCTGTAATTTCTCATCTTCTTCAACTTCTTCCCTGGAACCTCCTCTTTTTACTTCTATACTTTGCTTCAGAAGCTGTGACTCTCAAAATTTGTTAAATATACCATCGTTTTTCATGTATTTTTATTCCCATGCTTTTCCAGAAAAACTTTCAAATGAAGAACATGCCATGATGCCTCCATATCAGTCTGGACCTCAAGATAAGCACTCAGTGGACATACTATCTCTTAAGAAATCAAAACTCAATGTGTCCTTATCTGAATGTCACCTGAGTATGACATGGAAAGATAATCTCCAAACTCTATGGCTGTACAAGACAGCAGTTGTTTCTCATGAAACTACAGGCAAGCACTACGATAAACATATATTGAAATTAGTTTTAGATGATATATTACTCTACATTAAACACAAATTTTCTGATGTCAGAGATATAAAAAATTTCCAACCATGAAATGAATTCTTGTTTTTAGTATAGGTCACTGCCTATTGCGTATAGAACTTTTTCATTGAGGGTAGAAAATACAATCAACAATGAGCTTGAAGACAAATGTTTATAAACTATTGGGAGAGATGACACTGGGTTAGAAAATTAGAGATTATTCACACACCTTCAATAACCATGAATTCACTATCAGTGGGTATGAGAAGTTGGCTAGGATTCTAACACTAGACATGGTTCCTTCATGTTCAGCAAGCCTTAAATCCAGTTAGAGATTTGAAGGTAAAATGCCCACACCCAGGATCCAATATAAAAACCAAATAGACTCAGAATTCATCCCAAAGAATAGAAAAGGTTATGGCCCATATTTTTATGAAAGTATGATAGTATTTGAAAACTGCACATTGGTTACAATTGGGATGTTTTTCCACTTGAGAAATTAACAAAGAGAATTGAAAATAGTCAGGGAGATAAAGAGACAATTTCTCTCCATAAAATAAAAATTGGAAACTTTTTTCATTTTCTTATAAGTAATGGAAGCCAAAGATGTCAATTTCAGAAAAGTTTTCTTAAGTATAAACCTAAAAAATAAGAACATTCCAAGAATAGAAAACATTAATTCAAGCTTTATATGGGTTCCTTCTAGAATGTGGTTTACGCCCTGGCCTTGTTCCCCACTGTCCAAACTGCTGGGAAGCTGAAATTGGTGAATTTCCCTGGATGGTTTCTGTGCAACTCTCTTACGCCCACTTCTGTGCAGGCTCTATACTTAATGAAAAGTGGATCCTTACTTCAGCTCGATGTGCCAATTTTGTGTAAGTTTAAATAAGACGATCTAAATTTATTTCAATCTCATATTGATGATAACTGAGATTGTTGATAATATCTTCTTTTGAAATGCAGTTTCTTTAATACTTGTATTATCCCTTATTTAAACTTGAAGTGCTGACTCACTCTATATGTGTAATATCTCCTCATCTAACAGGAAAGCTTTTTTTTTTTTGTATGATGCAAAGTCCCCGTACTTTTTTTTTATTTTTTTTTATCAGTTACATTTTATTAACTCTGTATCCCAGCCGTGTCCCGATCCCTCATTCCCTCCCAGTCCCTCCCTCCCTCCCTCATCTCCACCGTGCCCCTTTCCAAGTCCACTGATAGGGGGGACCTCCTCCCCATTCATCTGATCCTGTTTTATCAGGTATCTTCAGGACTGGCTGCAAAGCCCTCCTCTGTGGCCTAACAGGACTGCTCCTCCCTTCGGGGGTGGGGAGACCAAAGAGCCAGTCATCGAGTTCCTGTTAGAAATAGTCCCTGTTCTCCTCACTTTGGGAAACCAATTGGTTACTGAGCTACCACAGGCTACATCTGAGTGGAGGTTCTAGGTTATATCATACATGGTCCTTGGTTGAATGTCAGTCTCAGAAAAGACCCTGTACCCAGATATATTTGGTCCTTGTGGAGCTCCTATCTTTTCCCCATCAGACTAACTCCCCTTCTTTCTT
This sequence comes from Meriones unguiculatus, assembly GCF_030254825.1. Classification (NCBI taxonomy): domain Eukaryota; kingdom Metazoa; phylum Chordata; class Mammalia; order Rodentia; family Muridae; genus Meriones; species Meriones unguiculatus. The sequence goes on along the minus strand of NW_026843712.1, from coordinate 1,314,803 downwards.
ATGATTCCCTGTACTCTGCCAAAGGTTTGGTCATTAGTCTTTGCTTTGAAAACACTGCTAGAGTCTTTCAGATGCACTCAGTAGACTCCTGTCATACGTTCAATGCATATCCCATCTGTCTTTCTAAACGAGGATTGATCATCTTACCCCATGTCTGCTCAATTGATTATCTTTTTTAGGTGTATAGATTTCATTATGTTTATCATATCTTATAGGTCTATATAAGTGAGTATATACCATGTTTGTCTTTCAACTTCTGGGATATTTCACTCAGAATGATCTTTTCTAGATCCCACCATTTGCCTGCAAATTTCATGATTTCCTCCTTTTTGATTGCTGAGTAGTATTCCATTGTATAAAAATACCACAACTTCTGTACCCATTCCACCGTTGATGGACATCTGGGTTGTTTCCAGGTTCTGGCTATTACAAATAGAGCTGCTGTAAACATGGTTGAGCAAGTGTCCTTTTTGTGTACTTGAACAAACTTTGGGTATATACCTAGCAGTGGTATAGCTGGGTCTGGAGGAAGCACTATTCCTATTTGTCTTAGAAAGCGCCAGATAGCTTTCCAGAGTGGTTGTACCAGTTTACATTCCCACCAGCAGTGGAGGAGGGTTCCCCTTTCTCCACAACCTCTCCAGCATGTGTTATCGCTTGAGTTTTTCATCTTGGCCATTCTGATGTTTGTTTGTTTTTTTTGTTTTTTTTTTTTTATTTTATTTTTTTTTTATCAGTTACATTTTATTAACTCTGTATCCCAGCCGTGTCCCGATCCCTCATTCCCTCCCAGCCCCTCCCTCCCTCCCTCCCTCATCTCCACCGTGCCCCTTTCCAAGTCCACTGATGGGGGGGACCTCCTCCCCATTCATCTGATCCTGTTTTATCAGGTATCTTCAGGACTGGCTGCAAAGCCCTCCTCTGTGGCCTAACAGGACTGCTCCTCCCTTCGGGGGTGGGGAGACCAAAGAGCCAGTCATCGAGTTCCTGTTAGAAATAGTCCCTGTTCCCCCACTTTGGGAAACCAATTGGTTACTGAGCTACCACAGGCTACATCTGAGTGGAGGTTCTAGGTTATATCCATACATGGTCCTTGGTTGAATGTCAGTCTCAGAAAAGACCCTGTGCCCAGATATATTTGGTCCTTGTGGAGCTCCTATCCTTTCCCCATCAGACTAACTCCCCTTCTTTCTTATGATTCCCTGTACTCTGCCAAAGGTTTGGTCATGAGTCTTTGCTTTGAAAACACTGCTAGTTAGAGTCTTTCAGATGCGCTCAGTAGACTCCTGTCATACATTCAATGCACATCCCATCTGTCTTTCTAAATGAGGATTGATCATCTTACCCCATGTCTGCTCAATTGATTATCTTTTTTAGGTGTATAGATTTCATTATGTTTATCATATCTTATAGGTCTATATAAGTGAGTATACCCCGTGTTTGTCTTTCTCCTTCTGGGATATTTCACTCAGAATGATCTTTTCTAGATCCCACCATTTGCCTGCAAATTTCATGATTTCCTCCTTTTTGATTGCTGAGTAGTATTCCATTGTATAAAAATACCACAATTTCTGTACCCATTCCACCGTTGATGGACATCTGGGTTGTTTCCAGGTTCTGGCTATTACAAATAGAGCTGCTATAAACATGGTTGAGCAAGTGTCCTTTTTGTGTACTTGAACAAACTTTGGGTATATACCTAGCAGTGGTATAGCTGGGTCTGGAGGAAGCACTATTTCTATTTGTCTTAGAAAGCGCCAGATAGCTTTCCAGAGTGGTTGTACCAGTTTACATTCCCACCAGCAGTGGAGCAGGGTTCCCCTTTCTCCACAACCCCTCCAGCATGTGTTATCGCTGGAGTTTTTCATCTTGGCCATTCTGATGGGTGTAAGGTGATATCTCAGGGTCGTTTTGATTTGCATTTCCCTGATGGCTAATGAGGATGAGCATTTCTTTAAGTGTTTTTCTGCCATTCGATATTCCTCTGTCGAGAATTCTCTGTTTAGCTCTGTTCCCCATTTTTTAATTGGATTACTTGGATTGCTGCTTTTCAGCTTCTTTAGTTCTTTGTATATACTGGATATTAGTCCTCTGTCAGATAAAGGGTTAGTGAAGATTCTTTCCCAATCTGTAGGCAGTCGTTTTGTTTTGATGACGGTATCCTTTGCTTTACAGAAACTTTTCAGTTTCATGAGGTCCCATTTATTGATTGTTGCTCTTAGAGCCTGTGCTGTTGGTGTTCTGTTCAGGAAGTTGTCTCCTGTGCCAATGAGTTCTAGGCTGTTCCTCACTTTTTTTTACAGGAAAGCATTTTTAAGTAGTATATGAAAACAAGTTTTAGTCTGATATTTTATTGTTTTGTTTACCCTCATGATTTTACAAAATTATTGTATATTTTGAGAATACTTTAATATTCTAATAATATGTTTGTATGTTGTACAAGTATAATGTAAACTTATGTTATTTCATCTATAATATTATGGAAATCATGTACTCCAAAACATCTACTAAAATTTCCCCTCTTTGTGTTGGTTATACTTAAGACTTTCTGAGCTTTAAAGTCATATAAAAATCTGCCCTTTGATAACCTCCCCCTGAGGGGGGAGCAGCCTTACTAGGCCCCAGAAGATGGCAATGCAGCCACTCCTGATGAGATCTGAGAGACTAAGATCAGGATGAAGGAGAGGAGGACCTCCCCTATCAGTGAACTTGGGGAGGGGCATGTGTGAAGAAGGGGGAGGGAGGATGGGATCAGGAGGGGAGGGGGAGGGGCTTAATGGGAGATAAAAGTGAATAAAATGAAAAAAAGTGAATAAAATGTAATTAATAAAAAATAAATTATTAAAAAAATCACATATATTCATTGTAATTAACTCTGAATTTTCAAGTTGCATAGCATAATTAAACACTGAAATTATTAAGTAATAAAATAATTTATTGCATTATTATGAGACTTACTTTTAGATTCTAATATGTTTATGTATATTGATCTTTATAATGCACTATTATGATTAACATGTCTTATATATCTAATGCAGGTAATGTAAATAAGTATAGCAAGATTCCATCCTATGGACAAAAGCTTGTAATCTTGTAATACCAAAAAGGATGAACCAGGAATATTGTGAGTGTGTGGCCCGTATGATCTTCAGAATATGTCAAATGCTAGCATAAGCATCTTACTAACACATTACAAGAATTGAATAGATTGTTTAGAACCTAAATCAATACTCAGAACCTCCAGTATTTCAGTGTACCCTTGGATTTTATCTTCTTTTGTGACCTCTAATTTTCTTTTCATATTAAAAGTAGAAATAGTAAAATTCTTGATAAATTTCTCTCCAGAAAATGGTCAGAAGCCTGGGCTTTCATCCAGGTGGGCCTGGTTGATCTTCAGGACCCCACACAAGGGGAAATTGTAGGTATCCAGCGTTCCATGCCATACTTAGGTCCCAGGGGACCATTAGGACCTGGCCTAATCTTCCTGAAGGAGCCTCTACAGTTTCAACCTTTGGTGCTTCCCATTTGCCTGGAAGAAAGTCAAGAGCAAGAGAGACATATTCAACTATATGACTGCTGGTTACCCAGTTGGTCCCTTATGAGAGGTAAGTAATAATGAAGAGACCAAAATAGTATGGTAGAATTTTCTTATAATCAGTTGAGGTTTGGGGCATTTTATTTTATAAATATGCTTCTCCTTCTTTGAATGACAATAACACAAAACAAAAATATTTCTCTCTGTGTTGTTAGGAAGTCCTGGTATTCTTCAAAAACGGCACTTAAGCATCATGCAAGTCAGCACTTGTGCCAAATTTTGGCCTCAACTGAATGAGTTCACTTTCTGTGTGGAGGCCAAAAAAGCTATGGGGGAATCTGGCTGTAAGGTGAGAAATTGAGAGAGCATGAACCGCAGAGATATAATAACATATTTAATATTTAATAACAAATGTAATTACAAATGTTACCTATTATTAGCCTTCTGTTTGTCAAATAATATTGTTTCCTATTTTTCTAGGGTGATCTTGGGGCGCCTTTGGTATGTCACCTGCAACAAAAAGACATATGGGTGCAGGTGGGAATTTTAGTTCACTTTGATGAACACTGCAGAAAGCCCTATGTCTTCAGCCAAGTTAGCCCTTTCATTTTGTGGCTCCAGACAGTTACACATCCCAGCAATGCCCCCTGGTCCCATCAAAGACCTGTGACTATCTCTGCTTCCAACTCCTTGTCAGTCTCATCCAACAGGGAAGACAAAACTTTTATTTCTTCAGCTGATTCTACTCAGCCACACTTTATCTCTCTGCCACAGCCTCAGGGTAAGAAGAAATAATACTGTTGGTAAGAAATTAGGAAAAAAATTAAGAGGAGAACAGATAATATAACAGAGGGAAATATAAGTTGCATTTCTGAGAGTTCCATTATTTTTCTGTTTTCCTCATATTTTTCTTTCATGTTTGCAAAGGTAAATTATAATTAATACGTTGCTCACTTTTCACAATGCTACTATACAATGAATATTCACTAGTTTTTCTTATTACAGTCATATAAATAAGTATTCTGAGACCTAGTAATGTAAATAATTTATTACATTTTTAGAAGCCAAAGAGCAGAACTGACTGACAATTTAATTTTTAAAAGTGTATCAATTCCATGGTTAAGTGGTAGAATCATTTTCGCAATAAAAGTTTTGGCTTTATTTGTACTTAATATTGACTTTGTAGGTGCCCATGCAGATACAACTTTGTAATATCTATTTGTGATTGCAATCTTCCCCTTTATTTTTTTTGAAGAATATCACAATATCGGTGATGACATTGTATATTAATTACAGCTCTTGAAATGTTCGCTAATGCTACATTAAATCAAGTTGTGGTTCAACACTACATAATTAAAGTTCTGAAGTTATACTGAAAAAACATTTTTCAAACTCAAGTGAGGTTATTTTGTTCATTTTCTTAAATACATAGCTCAAAACTTCTAAGAAAATCCAAGGAAATATGTACTAGAAATAATGGTTAACCTTCTATTTTGCCTCCATTTTCATGTTTTTTTTTTCCTGAACATAAAAATTGTCACCTTTTATATACATATGTTAATCAGCTTTCATTTAGCTTACAAATACCTCAGTCTTTGAGTTTTATTAAACATGAGCACTTTGTGGTCTTCCAGCTTGAATGAGAAGGGTAAGAAGATCATCACTTTTGGGGGAAAAAATAATGTTCATGAAATTTAAAAAATTTTTTAATGAAAATTAACAATTCTAGTAGTTTTAGTAGTCACATCAGAAATTAAAACTTTTAAAAGTGGGTCCAAGTTAGGTTTTCAACAAATTTATCTAGTTTTTATTTTATTATTTTTTTTAACCCAGCTTTGGTAGATCATGTTTCTCTGCAATATTCTATGCCATGGCAAGCTTTGATCTTCAGTTGTGGCAAAAAGATCTGCAGTGGCTCCATAATCAGTAGCTACTGGGTTCTCACTGCTGCCCACTGTGTCAGAAACATGTAAGTTTATATCACATCTTTTACTATATTTTTATTGCTCTATTTATATTAGTCTATTTGTTGGCAGTTTCTTTGGGAAAAGTTGCCTTTAAATATTTTCAAGCTTTTCTCTGTTTTTCATGACACCTTTCCTTCAAGATAAACAGAAAATAAATTCCCTCTGTTAGCCTAATTTTATGTTTTTAAGTCCAATTGATTACTGATTGTTAATGAATTCTGACTTCATTTGTATGTTTCTTCTTTCTGTACAAAGAAGGAAGTAAACCCAAACTAAAAAGATAAACATAGTTTCTTTTTTATTTTGATAAAATTTGTTTAATAGATTGAATTCTTTTTTAATATTTTTAAATTTTACTTATTTATTTTAATTACAGTTTATTTTCTTTATATGCCAACTGTCACCCTATTCCTCATCCAATCCCATCCTCCTTCCCTCTTCTCCACCCATGTCCCTCCCCAACCCTACTGATATGGGAGGTTCTCCTCCACATCCATCTGACGGTAGTTTATCAGGTTTCATCAGGAGTGGCTGCATTGTCTTCCTCTGTTGCCTCTGTGTGAGGCTGCCCCGCCCCTCAGGTGGAGGTGATCAAAGAGCAGGCCACTGGTTTCATGTCAGAGACAGTCTCTGTTCCAATTACTTGGGAACCCCACTTGGACACTCAGCGTCCATGAGAAACATCTGTCCTGGGGTTCTAGGTTATCTCTCTTCGTGGTCCTTGGTTGGGGTTTCAGTCTCAGAAAATAGCCCTGTGACAAGGTTTCTTTTTTCTCTCCTTGTGGAGCTCCTGTCCCCTACAAGTATTTCTGTCTCCCCTTTCTGCCCAAAGTTTGGCTATGAGTCTCAGCCTCTGCTTTGATATCCTGTAGGGCAGTCTTTCAGAGCCCCTCTGTGGTAGGCTCCTGTCCTCTTTCCCTGCATTTTCCCTGATGAAATTGAAAAGCTTCTTTAAAGCAAAGAACAATTTTGTCAGAACAAAATGACAGCCTACATATTGGTAAAGGGTCTCTAGCAACCCAACATCTGACAGAGAGTTAATATCCATAACACATAAAGTACACAAGAAGTTAAACAGCAACAATTCAAGTAATCCAATTTAAAAAAGGGTACAGAGCTAAACAGAGAATTCTCAATAGAGAAATACTGAATGGCATAGAAACAATGGAAGAAATACTCAACATCCTCACCTCTTAGGGATATGCAAATCAAAACAACCCTGATATTTCACCTTACACCCTTCAGAATGGCTAAGATAAAAAATTCAAGTGACAACACATGCTGGAGAAGATGTGGAGAAAGGCGAACCCTCCTCCATTGCTGGTGGGAATTTAAACTTCTACAACCATTTCAGAAATCAATCTGGGACTTTCTCAGACAGTTATGAATAGTGCTACCTTAAAATCCTGCTACGCCACTCCTAGTCATATTATCCAAAATATGCTCAGGTATACAATAGGGACATTTGTTCAACCGTGTTTGTAAGCAGCTTTATTCATAATAGCCAGAACTTAGAAACAACCCAAATGTCCCTCAACGGAGGAATGGATACAGAAATTGTCATACATTTACACAATGCAAGACTACTTAGCAATTAAAAACAAGGAAATCGTGACACTTACAGGCAAATGGTGGAATCTAGAAAAGATCATCCTGAGTGAGGTATCCCTGAAGCAGAAAAATCACACATGGTGTATGCCACTAATACATGGATATTACACATATAATACAGGATAAATATACTAAAATCTGTACACCTAAAGAAGCTGATCAGGAAGGAGGACACTGGGTAAGTTTTTCAATCTTCATTCAGAAAGACAAACGGAATAAACATAGTTTCTAAAGTGCTAGGTTTCCTATAGAACTTATATTAATAAATCTCTGCTTATGCATAGGAATCCTGAAGACACTGTTGTGATACTGGGATTTAAGCATCCTGGAATACCTATGAGAGTTGTTAAGGTGACTACTATTTTGCTCCATGAAAGATTCCGGCTAGTGAGCCAGGCTGCAAGAAATGATCTAGCCCTAGTGCTTTTTCAAGAACGTCAGAGCTCAATACACATAGTAGCACCTTTAGGACATGTCAAGAATCTAAATACTTCAGAATGCTGGCTGTCTGGACCACAAATTCTCAAACAAGGTTAGTGGCACATTCTTTTTTAAATTTATTTTTATTTTCTTTTTCTATTTAAATTATACCCCAAGGGTGCCCTCTCTTTTCTCTCCTCTCAGCTTCTCCTTCCCCCTTTTCCTCTTCCTCTGTCCCTTTCCATCCCTATCAACTTTCCCCAGCACATCAAGTCACATTAGGACTGTGCATATCCTTATCTCCTGAGGCCATGCAAGGTAATCCTGTCATGAGGAAGTGAGCCAAAAGCAGCCAACAAAGTTCATATTGGAAACAGCACCCTCTCAACTCACCTGGTACCCCATATGATGACCAAGCCACATATTGGCCACTCATGCAGTGGGCCTCCATCCAGACCATGCATGCTCCTTTAGTTGATGTCTCAGTCTCTGAAAGCCCCTTTGGATCTTGGTATGTTGTCTCTGTTGGTCTCCTTGTGGTGTTCTTGTCTCCTCCTGGTCCTTCCATCTTTTCTCCAAAATGTCTGAGGGCATCCAAGGTCTGCTCCATGCTTGGCTGCAAGTCCCAGCATCTGTCTCAATCCACTTCCAGCTAGGGCATCTCAGACTACTTTCAAGTTAGGCTCCTGTCTGAAACAATTTCCAAGCATCATTAATAGTGTCAGGGGCTGGCAGTCTATCCTGGGGTGAGTCTCTGGTTAGGCCAATTATTGTTTGGACTTTACCTCAAACTCATTATCTCTGCAATTCTTGCAGGCAGGGTAACTTATGGATCACAGGTTTTGTCAGTGGGTTGTTGTTCCCTTCCTTCCACTAGTTCTGCCTGGCTAGGAGGAGGTCACTTCAGTTTTCATGTCCCACACACTTTCTCCGCCCATGTTAGGAGTCTCAGCTAGAGTCACACTAATGTCCTTGCAGGAGCCTCCCTGTCACACATTCCTCCTCAGTTTCTCTTCTTGTTTGTAGTCCTTTCATCTCCCCTTCCCTATCTCCCCCATCTGATCACCACCCATGTTTACCTCCTCACTCTACCTCCTGTCCAGTTCTCTTTCTTTATCCACTTCTGCTATCTATTCTATTTCCCCTTATGAGAGACATTCCGGCACCATCTCTTGGGCCCTCTTTGTTATTTAGCTTTTTTGGGTTTGTGGATTGTACTATGATTATCCTGTACTATAGGACTAATATCTGGAGCACATACCTTGTGGGTCTTTCGGGGTCTAAAGATATTTTCTAGTTCCATTTTTGGCTGCAAACTTTATGATTTCTTTGTTTTTAGTAGCTGAGTGGTATTCCATTTTGTAAATTACTGGCACATTTTTAAAAACTTATTAGAAAAAGTTCTATTTTAAATAAGGAGAACACTTTTAATATTACATTTAAGTAAAAACTGTAACTACAGTTCTTTATATAACAATTTTTAATATTTTTTAATTTTTCAATGTAAATTGAATCCTGCTCTGAGATATAACTTTATTTATAATAATATTAATAATAAAAGAAATGGATAATAAGGTATTATTACACATATTATTATTATACATAATAATGTTATTACACAACATAATAAGGAAATATAATGGGTATACATAATAAGTTATACTCTTATGACAAATCTTGATATTTCTTTTTTTAATTTTTTATTTAACTTTTATTAATTACACTTTATTCCTTTTGTATCCCCCCATAAGTCCCTACCTCCTCCCCTCCCGGTCCCACCCTCCCAACCTTTCCGCATGCATGCCTCTCCCCAAGTCCACTGATAGGGGAGGTCCTCCTCTCCTTTCTGATTTTTTTTTTGTTCTTCTCAATGCAGTTTATTCAGGAACCTTGAACAATCTTCTAGCCCTGGGGAAAGCCAGCCCACAGCTTAAAATAGCCTCTGGGTAGCCAACTCCAGCATGCCTCGTGTGCAATGCAGATAGGTCTACATACAGGGAAGCAAGCCAGATCCTCACCCTTAGCCAAATATGGAGTTGTTTGTGACAGAGAGCACTCACCATCGGGAAGGTGGAAGGCGGAAACGAGCTCCATCTTTAAGGCACGGCATTACTCAGCTCTCTACATTTCCCCCTTTTTGTTTTAGATGCATCAGGCAAGAGTAGAAGTCTGCTCCTGATATTAGAAATAAATTGGGACTTTGTACCAATGTTAATTTAGGTGTCATCCACCCAAAGAACATCAGACCCATCGGATACATTTTTCTCAGAGGCAGGACCAGGGGCATCAACCCGCATGCAATCAGACATGTTCTTCTCTGGGTCCAAAGTGGCTGACCCTGAGTGCAGTGCTTAGCCTCGCATCCTGAGCATAACATTTTAGCTTTTTATGGTAGCCAACCATGCTTGGGGAGACTGTCCTGCTTCAATGGCTGTAAAGACCTGAATGATCATGGCTGCATTACGCGGTTGTGAGACTCTAATCTTGCATATATACCAGAGGCAAACCAAGGAGACCAACACCAGAAGGCCTACTACTGCTCCCATGCCCGCCCATTCCTTGAGATGATTCATGGCTGCAGCAATCCATGATGATAATCCTGTGGCTAGTTCTGCATTCACTCTGGTAGAATTTGCCATAATAATGGCCACTCTCAGCTGCTCCAACATAGTATCGAATTCTTCAGTCCAGTTACCTAAAATATAGCTAGACAATTGTTTAGACAGATTTGCAGCATGGGAAAAATTCTCATATTGTATGCTAGTGACACAAAGTCCAGCATACTCCCATTGACAGCCAAGTTGAGCGATTTGCCATAGGGTATCAATTTGCTCCTGCACGAGGTCAATCCTCTGATTGAACACCATCAAGTCTCCTTTTAGATGAGCATTAATTCCTTTTTATACATCTAAAGCATGAGCTACACTGGATTAAAGATTATTTAGGGTCTGAGCAGTCTGCATAGTATGACTCCTGGCTAATGCCACGGTGGTAGCTCCAACAGCCGCCAATGAGATGGCAGTAACAATAGCGGCTGTAATTCCAAGATCCCTTTTCTGTCTGAAGAGAGTCATAGCATGAGGGGCATCAACGGGCACAGGCACCCAGCAAGGCATGCGAGTAACTAGGGCATACCTAAACGTACTATCATTCTGGCATTGGGCAAAAAAAGCAAGTGTCATTACCACAATTACTTGGTTCTATCTGGCTAACAATGAATAAAAATGGGGGTTATAAACAAACAGGTATCATTACCAAAATTACTTGGCTCTATCTGGCTAATAATGAATAAAAATGGGGGATATAGACAAACAGGTGTGGGCTTATAGGAAATATTATGGGAAGCCTTAACCCCTCGTTGGAACATCCTGCATCAGTTCTAGAACTAGCAGTGGTGGTGTCCGAGGTCTGAGTAGGTTCAGGAGACCATTGCCCCCAGGGGCGAGACGTGCTCCATGCCAATTGACTAACTCCATGTTTTCCTCCACTTTTGAAAGTCATTTAAGGTTCTTAAATTATTTTTTTCCCTTTTTTCTTAAATTTTTCATCAATTACACTTTATTCATTCTGCATCCCCCCATAAGACCCTCCCTCCTCTCCTCCCAATCCCACCCTCCCTCCTCCCTCTGCTTGCATGCCACTCCCCAAGTCCACTAATAGGGGAGGTTCTCCTCTCCTTTCTGATCTTAGTCCATCAGTTCACATCAAAAGTGGCTGCATTGTCCTCTATTATGGCCTGGTAAGGCTGCTCTGCACCAGGGGGAGTTGATCAAAGAGCAGGCCAGTCAGATTATGTCAGAGGCAGTCCCTCTTCACATTACTATGTAACCCACTTGGACACTGAGCTGCTATGGGCTACATCTGTGCAGAGGTTCTAGGTAATCTCCATGAATAGTCCTTGGTTGAAGTATGAGTCTCTGGGAAGTTCCCTGTGTTCAAATTTTCTTGTTCTGTTGCTCTCTTTCTGGAGGCCCTGTCCTCTCCAGTTCTTACTATTTCCCAGTTCTTACCTAAAATTCCGTTCACTCTGCCCAACAGTTGCCCATCAGGCTCAGCATCTGCTTTGAGAGTCTGTAGGGCAGAGGCTTTCAGAGGCCCTCTGTGGTAGGTTCCTAGGTTGTTCTCTGTTTTCTTCTTTTTCTGATGTCCATCCTCTTTGCCTTTCAGGATGGGGATTGACCGTTTTAAGTAGGGTCCTCTCTCTTGCTTAGTTTCTTTAGATGCACAGGTTTTAGTGGGTTTGTCCTATGTTGTATGTCTATATGAGTGAGTATATACCATGTGTGTCTTTTTGCTTCTGGGACTACTCACTCAGGATGATCCTTTCCAGGTCCCACCATCTACCTGCAAATTTCATGATTTCCTTATTTTTCATTGCTGAGTAATATTCCATTGTATACATGTACCACATTTTCTGCATCCATTCTTCAGTTGTGGGGTATCTGGGTTGTTTCCAGCTTCTGGCTATTACAAATAAAGCTGCTACAAACATGGTTGAGCAAATGTCCTTTTTGTGTACTTGAGCCTCTTTTGGATATATGCCCAGGAGTGGTATGGCTGGATCTTGAAGAAGCGCTATTCCTAGTAGTCTGAGAAAGTGCCAGATTGATTTCCAGAGTGGTAGTACCAGTTTACATTCCCACCAGCAGTGTAGAAGGGTTCCCCTTTCTGCACAACCTCTCCAGCATGTGTTGTCACTTGAGTTTTTGTTCTTGGCCATTCTGATAGGTGTAAGGTGAAATCTCAGAGTTCTTTTGATTTGCATTTCTCTAATGGCTAATGAGGTTGAGCATTTAAGTGCTTCTCTGCCCTTCAGTATTCCTCTGTCGAGAATTCTCTTTTTAGCTCTGTACCCCATTTTTAAAGTGGATTACATGATTTGCAGCTTTTCAGCTTCTTTAGTTCTTTATATATACTGGATATGAGTCCTCTGTCAGATAAAGGGTTGGTGAAGATTCTTTCCCAATCTGTAGGCACTCGCTTTGTTTTGATGATGGTGTCCTTTGCTTTGCACAAGCTTTTCAGTTTCATGAGGTTCCATTTATTGATTGTTTCTCTTACACCCTGTGCTGTTGGTGTTCTGTTCAGGAAGTTTTCTCCTGTACCAATGAGTTCTAGAGTATTCCCCACTTTTTTTTAGCCAATTTAATGTGTCTGGCTTTCTGTTGAGGTCTTTGATCCACTTGGACTTCAGTTTTGTGCAGGGTGATAAGTATGGATCTATTTTCATTTTTCTACATGTAGACCTCCAGTTGGACCAGCACCATTTGTTGAAGATGCTATCTTTTTTCCATCGTATGGTTTTGGCATGTTTCTCAAAGATCAGGTGTCCATAAGTGTGTGGGTTTATTTCTGGGTCCTCTGTTCACTTCCATTGATCCACCATTCTGTTTCTATGCCAATACCATGCAGTTTTTAAAACTGTTGCTCTATAGTACAACTTAAGATCAGGGATGGAGATACCTCCAGAAGATCTTTTATTGTAGAGGCTTGTTTTAGCAATTCTGGGTTTCTTGTTATTCCATATGAATTTGAGGACTTTTCTTTCCAGGTCTGTAAAGAATTGTGTTGATAATTTGATGGAAATTGCATTGAATTTGTAGATTGCTTTTGTTAAGATGGCCATTTTTACTATGTTAATCCTGCCAAGCCATGAGCATGGGAGATATTTCCATCTTCTCATATCTTCTTCTAATTCGTTTTTCAGAGATTTGAAATTTTTTTCATACAAGTCTTTGACTTCCTTGGTTAGGGTTACTCCGAGGTACCTTATGTCATTTGTGGCTATTGTGAAGGGTGTTGTTTCCCTAATTTCTTTCTCAGCCCTTTTGTCTTTTGTATACAGGAGGGCTACTGATTTTTTTTTTTTGAGTTAATTTTGTATCCGGCCACTTTGCTGAAGGTGTTTATCAGCTGTAGGAGGTCCCTGGTAGAGTTTTTGGGGTCACTCACGTATACTATCATATCATCTGCAAATAGTGATAATTTGACTTCTTCCTTTCGAATTTGTATTCCCTTGATCTCCTTCAACTGTCTTATTGCTCTAGCCAGGACTTCCAGAACTATGTTGAAGAGATATGGAGAGAGTGGGCAGCCTTGTCTTGTCCCTGATTTCAGTAGGATTGATTTAAGTTTCTCTCCATTCAGTTTGATGTTGTCTATAGGTTTGCTGTATAACACCTTTACTATGTTTAGATATGTGCCTTGTATTCCTGATTTCTCCAATACTTTAAACATGAATGGGTGTTGGATTTTATCAAATGCTTTTTCAGCATCTAGCTAGATTATCATGTGTTTTTTTTTTCTTTCAATTTCTTAATATGATGGATCACATTGATGGAATTCCATATATTGCACCACCCCTGCATACCTGGGATGAAGCCTACTTGGTCATGGTGGATGATATCTTTGATGTGTTCTTGTATTCGGTTTGCGAGTATTTTGTTGAGTATTTTTGCATCAATGTTCATAAGGGAGATTGGTCTGAGTTCTCTTTTTTGGTTGAGTCTTTGTGAGGTTCAGGTACCAAAGTGACTGTGGCTTCATAGAACATGTTTGGTAATGTTGCTTCTTTTTCTATTTTGACGGAATAGTTTGAAGAGAACTGGAGTTAGCTCTTTTTTGAATGTCTGGTAGAATTCTGTGCTGAAACCATCAGGTCCTGGCTTTTTTTTGGATGGGAGACTTTCAATGACTGCTTCTATTTCCTTGGGGGATATAGGACTATTTAATTGATTTACCTGGTCCTGATTTAGCTTTGGTAAGTGGAATTGATGAAGAAAATTGTCCATTTCATTTAGATTTTCAAATTTTGTTCCGTATAGACTTTTGAAGTAAGTCCTAATGATTGCTTGGATTTCTTCAGTGTCTGTAGTTATGTCCCCCTTTTCATTTCTGAATTTGTTGATTTGGATGGTGTCTCGCTGCCTGTTAGTTAGCTTGGCTAAGGGTTTGTTGATCTTGTTGATTTTCTCAAATAACCAGCTCGTGATTTCATTGATTCTTTGAATTGTTTTATTTGTTTCTAATTGATTGATTTCAGCCCTGAGTTTGATTATTTCCAACCATCTGCTCCTTCTTGGTGTGTCTGCTTCTTCTTTTTCTAGGGTTTTTAAGTGAGCCATTAAGTTGCTTGAATGCGCTGTCTCAAATTTCTTCTTGAAGGCACTTAGTGCTATGAACTTTCCTCTTAGCACTGCCTTCATTGTGTTCCACAAGTTTGGGTATGTTGTGTCTTCATTTTCATTGATTTCTAGAAAGACTTTAATTTCTTTCTTTATTTCTTCCCTGACCCAGCTGTCATTTAGTAGCAAGTTGTTCAGTTTCCATGTGCGTGTGGGCTTTTTGCTATTTCTATTGTTATTGAGGTCCAGCTTTATTCCGTGGTGATCAGACAGGCTACAAGGGATTATTTCAATCTTTTTGTATCTGTTGAGGCTTGTTTTGTGACCAACTATGTGGTCTATTTTGGAGAAGGTTCCATGAGGTGCTGAGAAGAAAGTAAATTCTTTTGTGTTTTGGTGTAAGGTTCTGTAACTGTCTGTTAGGTCCATTTGATTCATGACCTCTGTTGGAGATATTGTTTCTTTGTTTAATTTCTGTTTTGTTGATCTGTCTTTTGTTGAGAGTGGGGTGTTGAAGTCTCCCACTATTAGTGTGTGGGGATCTATGTGTGGTTTAAGTTTTATCACTGTTTCTTTCACAAATGTGGGTGCCCTTGTATTTGGGGCATAGATTGTGTTCAGGATTGTGATGTCTTCTTGGTGGAATTTTCCCTTGATGAGTATGAAGTGTCCTTCCCCATCTCTTTTGATTAATTTTGGTTGAAAAACTATTTTATCAGATATTAGAATGGTTACTCCTGCTTTTTTCTTGCATCCATTTGCTTGAAAAGTCATCTTCCATCCCCATACTCTCAGGTAATGCTATCTTTGTGACTTAGGTATGTTTCTTGAATACAACAGATTGCTGGATTTTGTTTACACATCCATTCTGTTAGTCTGTGTCTTTTTATTGGAGAATTAAGTCCATTGATATTGAAAGAGATTAATGACCAATGGCTGTTAAATCCTTTGAATTTGATGTTTACTATGGTCATAAGGTTGTGTGCTTGGTTGCTTTTTATTTTACTTAAGTGAGGTTATTTATTTCCTGTGTTTTCTTGAATGTAGCTAGTTTTCTTGCGTTGTATTTTCCCTTCCAGTGTCTTCTGTAATGCTGGATTTGTTTGTAGGTATTGTTGAAATTTGTTTTTGTCATTGAGTATCTTGTTTTCTCCGTCTATGAGGACTGAGAGTTTTGCAGGGTATAGTAGCCTGGGCTGACATCTGTGTTCTCTTTGGGTCTGCATGATAGCCGTCCAGGCCCTTCTGGCTTTCATAGTCTCTGTTGAAAAGTCAGGTGTAATTCTAATGGGTTTGCCATTATATGTTACTTGGCCTTTTTCTCTTGCAGCTTTTAGTATTTTTTCTCTGTTCTGTATAGTTACAGTTTTGATTATTATGTGGCGGGAGGATTTTCTTTTCTGGTCTAATTTATTGGGTGTTCTATAGGCCTCTTGTATTCTTATTGGCCTCTCCTTTAAGTTGGGGAAATTTTCCTCAATGATTTTGTTAAAAATATTTTCTGGACCTTGGTGCAGGGAATCTTCTTTTTCCTCTATTCCTATTATTCTTAGATTTTGTCTTTTTATGTTGTCTTGAATTTCTTGGACAGTCTGTGTCAGGAATTTTTTAGATTTAACATTTTCTTTGACAGATACATCTATTTCTTCCATTGTATCTTCCACCCCTGAGATTCTTTCTTCCATTTCTTGTAGCCTCTTCCTTATGCTAGCCTCTGTAGTTCCTGCTTTCTTCCCTAAGTTATTTCTCTCCACAATGTCTTCCATTTGTGTTTTTTTTTTTTTAATTTTTCCAATTCTGTCTTCAGGTCTTGAGCTATTTTGTTGGTTTCCTTCCCCTCTCTGACTGTATTTTCATGTTTTTCCGTCAATTCTTTCAGCTGTTTGAACAATTCACTGTTTCTTTTACTTCATTCAGTGATTTAAGCATTTCCTCTCTAAAGGCCACAAACTGGCTACAGCTTCTTCTATTTCTTTTATATTTTATTTGTTTCCTCTGTTATCATCTTTGTGAACATAGATGTTAGGTCATCTCCTTGAATTTCATTTATGATGGGGTGTCAAGGGCTATTTGCCCCTGGATAACTGGGTTCTGGAGATGCCATATTGCTCTGGCTTTTGTTGGTTGGACTTTTACGCTGTCCTCTACCCATTGGGCTATCTTAGTTGTTTGAATTTAGTTTCTGGATGTTCCTTGACTGTTGTAGTGGAGAGAATCCCTTTGGCAGGAAGATGGTTTTTCCTCAAGGAAGCCTTCCCAGCTTTTTGGGTATAGTCCCTGGATGTCTGGTGTTTTTCAGGAGTTGTTACAGCTCACGTCAGGCATAGAGACCTGGGTGGTAACTGTGGTCCTGATTAGTCAAGAGGGCTCTTCTCTCACCAGGAGAAGTCCTGGAGACAGCTGCCCTCCTTCTGGGTTTCTTGCTGTAAATTTAGTGATCAGCTGCTGTAACCTGTGTGTCCTGTGGTTTGGTCGGTTTTGTTAGGGATAACTGGTTGCCCCTTGGAGCAGTATCTGAGGGTTGATCTCAGGGTTCCCGGTCTTTTGTAGGTCTGAGGTTGGGGCTCTGTGCCCCAGAATCCAAGAGGTAATCTGTGGCGGGTGAGTACTGCTCTGGTGTCTTGGGGCACACAGTTCTGTCTGTAAGGAGTAGTTGGTACAAAGGGAGCTCAGTTTTCAATCACTCTGTGCTCCCTGTTTGGGCCCAGATCTGTGATGGCTGGGCATACTCGCCTTTTTGCGATCTGCAGTCTGCTAGCCTTTCCCTAGGTGACCCCAGCAGCACGGTTTCTTCCTTCCCTGTGGGGTCCTCTTCAGACAGGGGTTCCCAGTCCCTGTTGTACCGGGGTGTGCAGCTTGTCTGTACCGCTGAGCTGAGCGCACAGCTCTCCATGCACGGCAGGAGCTCAGCTGTGATGGTGGCGGGCAACCGCAGTCTCAGAGACCTTCCGGGGAAAGACTGGGTGACCCGTGATCAGACCCGCAACCTTGCTTCCCCGTGGGTTCCCCTCCACGACTGGGACTCCCAGTCTAGGCACCCTGTGCCCATGGATCACCCTGGGAAAGTGATGGGGACACGCAGGCTTAAGGCACCAGCCTGGAGACCCAAAGCCGGCGCCACCCGGGATCTCTTCTGGGTTCTGGCTGGGCAGCCAAGAGTGGACCTGACCAGTTCCCATGCTGTGGGAGCCTCCCCTCACCTGGGAAACACAACCGCTATGATTTCAGGGCCCAGAGTTCAGTCTCCTGGTCACTGCACGAAGAGTGCTGTCCTCCTTCTCAGACACAATGCTCTCCTGGTGCCGCCATCTTGGCTCCGTCAAATCTGGATATTTCATTATCATTTATATATATAAGATCTTTATATTTCATTTATTTTCCTAGGAGATATAGTTGAAAATCCAGATATGTTGCAGATACAAGTGATTGCACCTTCCAACTGTGCCTATCTCTATCCAGACATAGGAAGTTCTACTGTTTGCTATGTTTCACAGGCCCATGGACCAGAAATAAATATGGTAAACAGCTTTACTTTTCTTTTCTCTCTATCAATATAATGGAAGGTATAAATGTAAGATTTTCTACTTCAGCAGTTAAAAACATGTTTTAAATTAAACTTTAGGACAATAATTTTTAAATATGTCATTCTGACCTATTCCATCATTGTTTATTCACATAGATCAGGGAATAATTTTATTCAACTAAGTTAAACATGAATCTCCAAAATAATGTGATATTATTTAACATTTATTCATGTATATATTTTTATTAAATCTAGCCAATTCATCTCCCTTCTTTCTATTTCACCATAACTTATCTCTCCACATGTCAATAACACTGTCCTTTTTTTATTTTATTTTTTTCTTATCAGTTACATTTTATTAACTCTGTATCCCAGCCGTGTCCCGATCCCTCATTCCCTCCCAGTCCCTCCCTCCCTCCCTCATCTCCACCGTGCCCCTTTCCAAGTCCACTGATAGGGGGGGATCTCCTCCATTCATCTGATCCTGTTTTATCAGGTATCTTCAGGACTGGCTGCAAAGCCCTCCTCTGTGGCCTAACAGGACTGCTCCTCCCTTCGGGGGTGGGGAGGCCAAAGAGCCAGTCATTGAGTTCCTGTTAGAAATAGTCCTTGTTCCCCTCACTATGGGAAACCAATTGGTTACTGAGCTACCACAGGCTATATCTGAGTGGAGGTTCTAGGTTATATCCATACATGGTCCTTGGTTGAATGTCAGTCTCAGAAAAGACCCTGTGCCCAGATATATTGGGTCCTTGTGGAGCTCCTATCCTTTCCCCATCAGACTAACTCCCCTTCTTTCTTATGATTCCCTGTACTCTGCCAAATGTTTGGTCCCTGGAAACAACCCAGATGTCCATCAATGGAGGAATGGGTACATAAATTGTGGTATTTTTACACAATGGAATACTACTCAGCAATCAAAAAGGAGGAAATCATGAAATTTGCAGGCAAATGGTGGGATCTAGAAAAGATCATTCTGAGTGAAATATCCCAGAAGGAGAAAGACAAACATGGGATATACTCACTTATATAGACCTATAAGATATGATAAACATAATGAAATCTATATACCTAAAAAAGATAATCAATTGAGCGGACATGGGGCAAGATGATCAATCCTCGTTTAGAAAGACAGATGGGATGTGCATTGAACGTATGACAGGAGTCTACTGAGCACATCTGAAAGACTCTAACTAGCAGTGTTTTCAAAGCAAAGACTCATGACCAAACCTTTGGCAGAGTACGGGGTCGTTTTGATTTAACACTGTCCTTTTAAAATTACCTAATTAGGCCATAGAGTGCCTAACAGTGTTGATAATGGTAAAAATTATACATATATTTTTATACATAAAACTTTCCATATTCTTTCTCTCAGGTCAATCATTTCTACCTCATTTTTGAAAATATAGGCATGAGTTAAAGCCCTGTTTTCTCTGATATTAGTGACATTAATTTGAGATAAAATTTTTCATTTGTAGATCAATATTGCACATTCTATTGCAATACTACATATTGTGATTATCACTATCACTATTTACAAACTTAAAAAAAGTAATCAATTTGAGAAGCAAATTACCTGTTTTTTATTGTTTCAATTTATAGGAGTCCATGATTCCTGGAAGTGCTGTTATGTGCAGACCAATATATGGCAATGGCAAATGGAGACAAATAGGCCTCACCAGTTTCAAGCATCTAGCTACTATAGTGAGCCCTCACTTTTCCTGGATCTTGTCCTCAACAGCAAAGGCAGGCTACCCCTTAAAACCAGCCCTCACTCATTGGATGGAAAATCCAAATTCTTCTAGTCTTATTCAATGCCCAACCACATCACTATTCTACCTTGGAACAGCTATTTCAATAATGAGGATTTTCATTTTGTAGTTCATTGGCTAGGCCAAGTTCATCAAATCTGCTTAACTATGATAGAAAATCTGAAAAAAAATATAATTGCAGTTATGTCCTATAGAAGCTCTTTACATATTTTAATAAACAGGATTTTCCTCAACAATGGCTACCTTATTTCTGTCTGAGTTATATGAGTGATACACTGATCTTTAATTAATTCTAATAAATATTGAAACTTTATTTATATATATTTATGTATATGTGTGTATGTATATTTATAAGCCTGTAGTAGGCACAATAGTTAGAAGGTAGTGGATCCTCTTAGAGATAGATGCCTAAAATAGACCATAAGAACCAAATGCAAGAAAAATGAATGCTAACAACCACTCTGACATCTCTTGTTCCCCTAATTTGTCTCTTAATTACTTATTTATTTGAATGCTTACATAATGCAGGTGTACATGAAGACCAGAAGATAATATTGGATCTCCTGCAACAGAGATTAAAGGTATTTGTAAGCCACTATATGAGGACAGAAAAATAGCAAAAAGGAATCTTCAGCACCATATCATCTTTTTCCATCCATTATCTTTTAATCTTAACAAATCAGAGTATATTTAACAACAACAACACCAAATAACAAGTGCTTGGTTTATCATTATATTATTCTTTAACAACCAATGAAATTAAGCTTATATGGAAATATGTTACTTGTGAGAAGCATACTCTACTAGTCTATTGTTAACTACATTCATTTCTCCTTAAAAATAAGTTATTTACACTTAATTGGAGTAGAATATAAGTATATTCTACACAAAATATTGCTTTTAATGAATGGCCCTAATGATCAGATCATTTCTCAGGGTAGAAGTATTATACCCTTAAGTACCATGACCCCCAGAAATGCACATCCTCATTCTAAAGACCTTCAGGCTTCAGGAGAGCTTTCATTGTAGGTCAACTTCTACCTAACAATTCTGGAACCTAACAGGCAGAATCAGTGTTGAGACTCCAGGTACCTTTTTAATGCTGAAATAGAGTTCATGTCTTATTTTGGAGATCACTTCTCATGTCTCCTGAAGAGAACCCACAGCACCACAGGATACTCACTCCTCAGCATATAATATTATCTCATTTTCCTGATTTGGAAAAAAAAAATCAACTCTGCTTTCTTTGCAACAGGGTTTACAGAAACCCAAAGTAGTTCATTTCCAGTACCTCACATCTGAACAAAATTTTCTCCCAAAGTACAAGGTAACATCTCTTCTAACTTCAATCTCTTAGGTATCATATGGTATTCATTATTCAGTGCTTCAGTACATGAGAGGAGCTGGTTGTGTTGTGCCTGATTTGAGAGACCCCAAAGACCACTAGAAGTCAAGTCCATTGCACATCATATGAGGATCTTTTTTCAACTTAAACTTGGGCCACCAATCTTCCCTGACATAGCAGGTTTGAAAGTGACACCCCAAATCTCAGGGAGTCAGAGTTTTTAAAGGAAAACTATGGCAATCCGGGAATTCCACCACTTGGCATTACAGGGAAGGGTAAGTTTTGGGTGGGGGGTTCAGCAATGACCTTTAGGCTAATGTTTCCAAGCCACCTGGTCAAACTGAGAGATATCTAAAATATCTGTGCAATAGCCTGCTGGGTGGGGTGGAGGACCCACTAACACATTCTGTGGCATTTATGACAACCTGAAAACCTATGGGGTGGAGGCCTGACTTTAGTTATCTATTTAAACATTCTGTGGTATCCATGACAACCCGCATGGTGAAGGTTCATGTGGCCCTTCCAAGGTCAGTCAACTTAAGATAGAGTCTAAGAAACAAAATGAAGCCACCCCTGCCATCCTCAGTTCCCTCTTTTCCCATTCTGACAGGTTTATTGAAGACCCAATCATGGGGATTCCTGGAGCATTTGCTCCCCTACCTCAGGGATGGGATAGAGGTCCTGATAGATATTGAGCTCTCATGACCATCAGCTGGATCATTACTAATCTCTGTCTGATAAATGCAACTAAACTACTTAATATTCAAGGGCCTAGGGTTAACATGAGTAACAATATCAACAAGGGTTCTATTAAAGCAAATATTAAAGTAGTAAACCAGGGGAAGCATTAAACCAAGATTCAAACCAACTCTGTTCTGCTTTGTACTCTTTCTATCAGGTTTTCCTGATAGAAAGAACTCTTTGATTATTCCAGAATGGAATCCGTAGAAACAACATTCTTCTTAAAGGGCCGCACAGTATCCTCCATGTTGGAACAAGTCCAGGCCTCTCTTATTTTGTAGCACAACTTACATCAATGAAGTCAAAGGTTCCTGCAAGTGAGAGAAGAATTTTTCCAAATTCTGAATATCTGTGTTTATAGTTGTTCTGAGGCTATTGCAGATATGGCTCTGAGTCACAAATGCTGAGATTCCAGTCCCTGCACCTGCTAGTCCTAATCCTAATAGCACTGTCAAGGTGACAGCAGTGAATGTCTCTCTTTCTGCCTCCTCATTCCTGTTATTGCCGCCCCAGGCAGAACTTTACTCATCTCATCTGTATGATAAGTAATTCTAGGGATGAGCTGTACCAATATGCACTATCCCACAGTCTGATTTTGGAATGTATGTGTTAGTCCCATGTAACATGCCTACCATCCTTGCTAAGGGGGAATCAGGTAAGAATCATTTGAGGGAACTAGTAGGATTTTGTTATGTAAGACCCTATGAGAGGCTGATAACTTTGCAGACTGTCTGTACCCAAGACAGTCTACAAAGTTAAACCCTCCTGGTTGGCTCGTACACATCTACAATCTTGTGGGTTTCATGAGTAAGAGATCTTCCCATTAAATGCAATGTCCTCATAGTATGGGGTTTGAGGGGAGTAACAGAGCAACATGATTCTGTTAGATCTGGCCTGGACTCATTCATCAACTGATAGGCCTGCTTGCATTAGGGTCCAGATTGGCTCCTTGTCAAGGTAGGGGGCTGCTGGCATTGCAAGTGCCATAGTGTGGCTTGTAATAGCCCTGGTGTAGTCAAACTCACTTTTTGACCTGGTGAAGACCCTGAGGCTTCTGTTGGGCTATGAGGGCTTTGAGTTTTAGGCCTCAAAACTGGATTGGGGCCTATTGCCTATTGATCCAGTTCTTTGATATGACTTACAAAAAGCCGGATGGTAAAAAGTAACCCTGGATCATAGGCGGTGGAGCCTGGCCTATATAATCCCCATGTTTTTCCTGATTTCCATGTGGCTTGTTTCCCAAATTCAGTAAAGGTGACAGTAACTTGATAATATCTCTCCTCTGGGTGTTCCTCCTATAGCTAGATGTTGTGGGCCACCTATTCCCTTGTTTTTTCCTTTTATACATATCATTCCTAACCCTGGGAAGTGAGTGGCATAGTTGACATTATTACTGGCATTAGGCCCACAGTTGCATTCCCTATGTACTGTGATTAGATCCTTCTAATTAGCTTGCCACCAAATGTGTTCTGTGCTCTTGCATCCCCAGCTGTCAGAGAAGTATTGTTTGATCCCCTACCCCCTCCCCTCTGCACTCTTCTCTCCATGATTTAGTCTTATTGTGGCCATGACATACATAGAAATGATGGTTCCAGAGGCTAGCCCAGTACCCAGGGTATTTACAGCCATATCCTTCTTCAGGGTTCTCGTGGTCCCAGGCGCCTGATGCAAGTGCCAGGTCACATAGATCAAATTCTAGTTGGGGCTACCAGGTATTCCTAGGGGCTAGTCTGGAGGTTGCTTAATGATTTCCCCAGTTGCTGTAACTATAATTTTGCAGGTGAGGTTGAGGGGCTGGTGTGGATTTGCAGGAGCAGAAGCAGTTATTAAGGGAAGCAGAGAAATACAATTACCAGTCTCATGATAAGGCAAGTTTGAGCTTGAATGGGTTCTTGGGGTCTTTTGCTGCCTTCCATGTTGTCTGATGGTTGGTGAAGTCCTCCTTAGTCTCTACGGAACTATTAGGTCTGGTGTGGGTGCAGAGGATCCAGGTGGCAACAGTCAACCTTCTAGGCAATTGGTGTTGTCAACAGCACCATGTATGGCCTCTTCCAGCATGGTTCTTGACATAGACCAAATCTCCTGGTCTATAGTGATGAGGTTCTGGAGGAGGACCTGATTCAAAATAATCTCTTGATTTAGGCCAAACATGTTTACTGGACCATTGTATCCCCTTAAGTTCATTCAGGAAGTCTAGGTCTTCAAATTGAGCAATGACCTTAGCTTGTAGGGGTAGGGACTCCAAACATAATCTCAAAAGGAGTAAGTCCCATATGATAAGGAAAATTGCACACCTGGTAGAGCACAAGTGGAAGGAGAGCCACCCAGTCCCTGCCAGTCTCTAAGGTCAATTTAGTTAAGATCTCTTTTAGAATTCTATTCGTCCTTTCTACCTGGCCTGAACTCTGGGGTCTGTAAGCACAATGTAACTTTCAATCAATCCCCAGAACAGTGGCCAAACTCTTACTCATCCTGGACATAAAAGCCGGTACATTATCATCTGAGGAAAGCCATACCTTGAAAGGATGTCTTCTACTAACTTCTTGGCTACAATTCATGCTGTTTTGTACTTTGTCAGAAAGCCTTCAGTCCATCCTGAGAAAGTGTCTATAAAAACTAGAAAATACTTGTAACCATATTTACCAGGCTTCACTTCTGTAAAGTCTATTCTCCAGTAATCTCCTGGTTTCTTACCTCTCAGTTGGGTACCTGTATTTTTACTGTTGGGCACAGCATTTGTCAATTTGCATACCTTGCAGTTGGAAACAATGTCCTCAAACTTAGAGTTAGTATTTTTAATTCTAACTCCTGATTGTCTGATTAAATCTTGCATCTTCTGGATACCTAGATGGGAAGAATGATGGATTTTCCTTAACATTTTTTTCTCCTAGCTTTTCAGAAAGAATTAAGTTTCCTTCATTTGATCTCCACCATTCATCTAAGTTATAAGACATGGGCAATACTTTGACCCATTCAGTGTCCTCTGGAGAATAGTCCAGTTCCTTAGGAAGGACTGGGTCTCCAGGGTCTACCAGAGTAAAAATGAACTCCGTCTCTAATGCAACTGCCTTTGCCATTTGGTCTGCTCAGTTGTTGCCTCTGGAGATTGAAGTGTCCCCCTTCTGATGTCCTGAATAGTGTATGATAGCCAGTCTTTTGGGGAGCCAGAGAGCTTTTAATAATGCCAAATTCTTTGTTTTTAGTAGTTTTCCCTTCAGCTGTTAACAGGCCTCACTCCTGGTAAATGGTGCCAGGCACATGTGCAGTTGCAGAGGCATATCCACTATCAGTATACATGTTAAGGTTTAGATCTTTTCCCAGAATCAGTGCCTTAGTCATTGCTATCAGATCAACCCTATGAGCTGAATTCCCAGGAGGGAGGGGCTCTGCCTATATTATCTCAGTCAGTAACACCACAGCAGCCCCTGCATACCTTTTTCCATCCCTGACAAAGCTGGTTCTATCTGTGAACAAAGTCTCATCCACATTAGTCAGGGGAGCATCTTGGAGATAGACCCAAATGCTGTGCACATGGTCTAAGATCCCAGCCCAGTCATGCAGAGGGACATCCAGATCTGGGTCTGTCAGCAGAGTGGCTGGATTCAAGGAAGTTGGCATCTGAAAAGTGTAAGAGGATTCAGCAACAGTGCTTGGTAATCAGGCAAGTGTTGCTCAGCCATCAATATGGGGGTTGTTTCAGCACTTCTTCTATGATCTGAGGGGTGGTTATAACCAAGTCCTTCCCTGGAGTCAGTTTGTTAGCATCCTTGACCAGAAATGCTACTACAGCAATTATATGGAGACATGGCTGCCATCCAGCCACCACAGAGTCTAGCTTCTTGGATAAGTAGGCTATTGGTCTCCTCCATGGTCTGAGCATCTGAGTGAGGACCCCCTTTGCTATTTCTTTTTTTTTCATCTATAAACAATTGGAATAAACCAGTTTGGTAACATCAGGCAACCTGAGGGCTAGGGCTGACATAATTGACCCTTTTATGGCTTCAAAGGCCTGCTGATGTTCAGCTGTCCATAGGAAGACACCTGACTGATTTTGGTGACCTCATAAAATGGCTTAGCAAGTTCCATAAAATTTGGTATCCAGAGCCTACAAAATCAAGCTGACTCTATGAATTCCCACACCTGTCTCTGACTTGTGGGGGTCAGAATCTGGAGGACTGTTTCCTTGCAGGCATCTGACAGCCATCTTTTACCTTCTTCTAAGACGTAGCTGAGGTATCGTAATTCCAACCTGCATATTTGGGCTTTTTTTTTTTTTTAGCCAAGGCTTGATAGCCCAGATTTTCTATAGTGTTAAGTAAGTTCTTTGTTCTTGTAGGCAATGACCTTTAAGCTAACTGTTCCAAGCAATCTGGCCAAATTGACAGATATCAAAGATATCTATGCAATAGCCTGCTGGGTAGGATAGAGGACCCACTAACCCAATCTGTGGTATTTATGAAAACCTGAAAACCTGTGGGGTGGAGGCCTGATTACAGTTATCTATTTACACATTCTGTGGTATTCACAATAACCTGCAGAGTGGAGGGCTGTGTGGCCCTTTTTGGAACCCAGAGATGGGGGTTAAATTACTCCAAAGTCAGTCAACTTAAGATAGAGTCTAAGAAACAAAATGGAGCCACTGAAAGGGTTAGACTAACTTTGTAACCTGTATGTCTTCTAAAGCCTATAATTTTGAGTTTTAGGTTCAGGTTAAGCTAAAGCCTCCTAGTACCTTTCCAGAGAATGGAGGAATGTAACCCTATCTGTGAGGACAGATATAAAAAAAAAGTAAGCAAGCAATGACCTTCACTCAGCAAAAAGAATGACCAGACCCTTGTCTTAAAGATAGTGTTTCTTACCAACGAACCTATTTGGCCTCAATCCTCCTTCTGAGTAGCTCCTGACCTCCACCCAAAGAATGAGCTAATCATCCCCACCTTCAATTGAAGCTGCATCCACACTTGGCAGGACTGGTCAAGCTTGAGCACCTAAGACTAACCAATTATCTTACTTTATAGCTTCCTCGTCCAATCCTAAATTGCCAAGACTGCAACTTCAAATCTCCTGCAATTTTTCTTTTAAAAACTTAAAGGCCTTTGTCTCCGGGTGCCACTCTTTGCTGACTGGCAGGGGTGACCCCATTGTGCAATGGTTAATAAACCTCTTGCTTTTGCAAAGAGTCTTGGTCTGGGAGAGTTTCTGGGAAGGGTGCAATCTTAAACTCCTGAGCTGTGAGACCCCTGGTCTTACACCACCCCTGCCATTCTCAGTTCCTTCAGTTGCTAAGGTTGTAGGCCACTTATTTCCCCAGATCTCTAATGACATTCTCTCAAAAATTCAGAGGCTACTTCCAGAACAAATGAAATTTGCTAATATATGTTCTTCCTTCCAACAACATTGTTCTCATTTGTCAGAGGACATATATAATTTTCTTCAATACTATTAATGTATGTACTTCAAAACCGAGATTGAAACTATTTCCCATTAGCTCAGGACCCAAACAGAGTTAAAACAGCAGAATACAGGCAATATCTCTTTCTCCAACACACTGATCTCTGATGTCTTAGGGCAAAGATTGAAGACACTGAGAAATGGGACCATCCCAAATTAGAAAGAAAAACAACTGGACTTTGAATAAGGGCCAGCTAAAAAGAAAGAGCAAGTCAGGCAATTTAGGGGAGGACTGTCCTTGAAGCTGTAAGCGGCCTGCTACAAAACCGAGAGATGGGAGAAGAGGGGAGGACTGTCCTTGGAGCTGTGAGTTCCCCGCTACAGCTGCCAACCGCATAACTGCTATCGTTTCTGCTAACTAATCAATGTAAAGGCCTGATTTTTTAGGAATAAAAACTCTGTGGTTTGTATGCTCGGGGTCGTCTCCTGCTTTAAAGGGATGACCCCCATCGTGATCGGAATAAACTGCCTCTTGCTTTTGCATCAAAATGTAAGACCTGGGGTCTCACAGCTCAGGAGTTCAATCGCGCCCTTCCCAGAAACTCCCCCAGACCAAGACTCGTTGCAAAAGCAAGAGGTTTATTAACCATTGTACAACGGGGTCACCCTTGCTGGTCAGCAAAGAGTGGCACCAGGAGACAAAGGTTTTTAAAAGAAAAATTGCGGGAGATTTGAAGTTCTAGTTTTGGCAATTTAGGATTGGATGAGGAAGCTATAAAGTAAGATAATTGGTTAGTCTTAGGTGTTCAAGCTTGGCCAGTCCTGCCAAGTGTGGATGCAGCTGCAATTGAAGGTGGGGGTAGCTCATCCTTGAAAATTAGGGCTGCGGGCTCTTGGCTGGAGGTCAAAAGCTAATCAGAAGAAGTCTAGGTTCGTTGCTAAGAAACGCTATCTCAAGGACAAGGGTCTGGTCCTTCTTTTGGTGAGTGAAGGTCATTGTTTGCTTGCCCTTTTTTTATATCTGTCCTCACAGATAGGGTCACATTTCTTCACTCTCTGGAAAGGTACTAAGAGGCTTTAGCTTAACCTGGACCTAAAACTCAAAACTATAAGCTTTTGAAGACATATAGGTTACAAAGTTAGCCTAACCCTTTCAGAACCACGGTCTGTGAGTCACTTTGGGGGAGGGAGCAGTACGGACCCTGCACCGGGAGTGCAGGTTTTGCAACACCTCTGTCTCAGGTCTCCAATAATACCCACCTTTCAGTTTAAAGTCACATGTCACTTCTTTAAATATCCTAACATTACCATTGTTTCAGAAAAATCATATTGCTAACAACATTGTTTTTTCTGCATTGCAACTTCCTTCCATGTTCCAAGACATTACTAATACTAGGTGACATCCAAATCAGGAGCATAGGACCTGCACTGAGTTCTATTGAAATACTAAAATCTTAAAATGAAGCCTTTGAACACAATTCAAAATACTTTTATGAAGAAAATTGTTAAGAGACCCGAACTGAAGGGCATGTATCCCAAGATAATAAAGTTTATATATGTATAGCAAAATTTTGCAACAATTCATATCAACTTAAAGATTTTTCAAATAAAAGAAAATAAAACAAACAAAAACGCCACATAAAACGAATAGGGCAAAAGTCAATTCTGTGTTCTTCCTGTGTTTTTTAATTATGATAGCACTTGAAAGATTTTTCTTAGTTGAATAACTCCTTTTTATATTACATAATATGAACTCATTTTTTTTTTCTCAGCTACCTGATAGAGCCCTCCTGCATAGTGGAACACTTCTTAAGTGGGTGTGAGAATTGAAAGAAAATAATAATAATAATAATTAATAATAATATACAAGACAGTAAACTTGAGAACTGTTCAAGAGCCTTCTAGTAGAAACTAGTTACTTGGTTTCTTCCACAGTCCCTTGTTATGGTCAGAGCAAAGCACTTTGATACAATGAAGTTCACTTGTTTACTTTGACCACCTGTCTGTGCCAGCCTCATACAAACAAAAAGAAGCAGACTTGGAAAAAACATCCTGCCTACTGTCACAAACAAAAGAAAGTAAACTTGGCAAGGCATCCTTTCCTTCCCTGTCTTTAGGTGAAGGCCAACATGTTTTCAACATGTTTTCACTGAGAGCTCAATAAAAAGCATCCTGACAAACAAGCCACTCTCCACAGGTCTTTTTTTATATTTTAAAAACTCACCATAAATTAACAGTTATGGGGCAGAAGATTGTGCCATTTTTAGGTTGGCTTTCTTGAAAGATATATTCTTACCCATCATTGCTACATGAATTCCATCATTCATGCCCTCTCTTAGGCTGAATATTCTTCAGAGAGATTTTACACATCCTTGACTACCAACCTCCACTATGGTAGATACTGGAATTTAATCTTATACAGATTAAATTAATTATCATTGATAGGAGACATACTCCTAGTAAGAGTAATATGCTAAGTCCTGTAACATTCCATAAAAGTGACTTAGAAGATGAACCCTTCTCAAAAAACCAAGCCTGAGAAACAGTCACAGGAACCATAATAAAAGAAGGCTGTCGAACAACCAGAACCTGTTGTACAATTGAAAGCTTAGAAATAGTTTGTTAGTTTATATTGACAGCAAGAAACATTAAAGTTTCAGTTGAAAGCTTAGAAATTGTTAGTTTATATTGATGGCAAGAAACATTAGTTTCAATCTTGAATAAAAATGCTAATATTTCCCAAACAAAAAAAAAGCATTCAGAGAGTACACATAGGCAGTTACAGGGCCTCCCAGAACTCATACAGAAATTTCTGTAGGAAGATTTCCAAATAAGTGCCTGCTGAAAACCAGAATAAGACCAAAGTCCCATATTCAGTCTTCTTTTTTTCCATCCTTCCTGATTTTGTTGAGCATTGACCTCATTATCAGATCGATCAAGTCCAATCACATTTTAGCTAAAAAGTTTCACTACATTTTCTCAGAAGCAGAATGAAATAAAGGTGAGTGAGGAACATAAGCCTGATAAAGCTCTTCATTTACCATAATGACAGAATTCACCAAGGACAGCAGCAGGTATATCTTCCTTCTTGGGAACATCTCCTGCAAATCTCACCAGCCTTTCTGGGGCCCACCTGGCTCCTTCTGTGAACTGTGGAAAAACACTAACATGCCCTTTTCCCCATATTACTACAGGGTCAGGGCCCTACCATATGCCAGTAATTGGATCATTCCATTTAACTTGGGCATAATAATCTTTGATATTAGGTTGCCACAACTGATCAGCCACAGAACAGCCTTGTATACCCACATTCAAAAATTTCAAAATAAATCATGATTAAAATTTGGGGATATGACTTCCCATTTTTGTAATTGGTTCTCAAGAGATCATTGGGCAAGCTCTATAATTCCTTGACCTTGAGAATTACATGGAATATATGCCTTATGACTTATACTCATTTATGCACAAAAACACAAAAAAGCTTGACTAATATATGCAGTACCATTATCAGTTTTTGTAATGGAAGGAATATCAATTGTAGCAAAACATTTTAGGCAATGGATTATAGTGTGTTTGGTGGTTTCTCCTGGTAAGGGAGTTGTCATGAATCCTGAAAAAGTATCAATTGTTACATGAACATATTTTAGTTTTCCAAATATGGGATATGATTTATATCCATTTGTTGTTTAGAATAGTTCCAACCCTAGGTTTTAAGCAAGTTAACTTTATGCTACAGATTTTAAATATACCCAGTGACCAATAGTCTATAACCAAAATGTAATGAACATGGTAAACTTAGACAGTCAAAATTGACAGACAAAGAGGGCCAAGATGGTGGCATCGGGAGAACACTGTGTCTAAGAAGTGGGACAGCACACTCCGTGCAGTGACCAAGAGACTGAACTCTGGGCCCTGAAACAACAGCTGTCGTGTTTCCCAGGTGAGGGGAGGCTCCCACAGTGTGGAAATTGGTCGGGTCCACTCTCGGACCACAAAGCCAGAACCCAGAAAAGAACCCGGCTAACACGGGCTTTGGGTCTCCCGGCTGGTGCCGCAAGCATGCATGTCCCGATCACTTTCCCAGGCTGATTGATTAGTGGGCACAACGGTGCCAGAGACTGGGAGTCCCAGTCACAAAAAAAACTCCACAGGGAAGTAAAGTTGCAAGACTGATCACGGTTCACCCAGTCTTTTCCTAGAAGGTCTTGTTGACTGCAGGTACCCGCTGCCATCACAACTGAGCTCCCACCACAAGAAAAGCAGCTGAGCACCTAGCTCAAAATACCTACTCCCTCTTGGGAGTATGCAGGAGGTGGCCAGCAGAATCTGCCACAGACCACATTGTCTGTACCCCAAGATCGGGGCTGAGAAAACCCAATCCTTTCGGGCACTCCACCAAACGCTGCCATAACCCTGGCACGGCGGAGCAGAGGGTTAGAGAAGCACACAGCGGCTTCACAGTGGCTTCACAGTGCTGGAAATCCAGTGCTGCCAACTGCTCCTAGCAAACAAACTACAACTCAGGATCTGGGACTGTGGTCATTCTACACGTCCTGAGATTCTCCTGGGTCCAGCACAATAAAGTCTAGCAGCAAGTCCTATCACCGACACCCCCTCCCCCAAACCCTGGCAGAGAAACCCCGGCTCAGATTCGGACTGAGAAGCCCCAACCCCTTCTGGCACTCCCCTGAGAACACCGCCATAAGCTTGCCCTAATGGAGGGGAAGGTCAGAGGGGAAGGACAGAGAGGCAGCCTGCCAAGGACACAGCACCCTCTCTCCAGCTCACCCAGCGGCCCCTAGCAGAGAAACCCAAGCTCTGGATCTGAGGACACTCAACCCTACCTGGTACTCTCTTGGGATCAGCAAACATAGGTTCTACCACCAGGCTGCTTCTGGCAGAGAGATCTGGGCCCAGGATCTGGGATTGAGAACACTCAACCTAACTCTTTCCCATGCCACCCTGGGACCAGTCAACATAACCCCTCCAGGCAGAGGGAAAGGACAGAGAGGCAGGACACAGGAAAGGTGGACACTGAGTCCTGCAGCCACAGTGTCATTGAGCTGTTAGCCTACCCATGCACTCTCCACAACAGGACCAAATCAGAGAGTAGTGAGCAAGGGGAACCCCTGTGCATTCCAACTGGTCCTGCAAGAGAGTGAGTGAGCCTTTTAGGGAGAGTTTGCCCCAGACCCAGGGCCTCTTCACAGAAGCAACCAGATGAGATCCCTGCCACCCACACCCCTAGTGTGGGCATCATAGGGATGCTTGGGATAGCGACCCCAACATTGAAGCCTCTGCCTTGAGGGTCCACCAGTGTAATCCAGGCAAACAATCCCTGGATCTCAGACAGAACTGCATAATAGTGGCTTGCAGGCCAGAGCAATAGGCAGAGAATAAATGCATACACACTGTGCCCAATAAAAGTGCATGCAAATAGTGCCAGCGTCACATTCCTTACTTAGGCAAAACTGAAGCCACAGTGCACACTCCCAAACCAGTGAACCTCTCTCATCTTCCTGAAAAAACAGTCCAGAAAACAGAAAGAGAGGATCATAGCCCAAACTACAATCTCTAGGAACAGTGAGGATTATAAATAACCAGATGGCTAGAGGCAGACATCAGAACAATCCCAACAAAAATCAGGACATAATGACCTCACCAGCAACCCCACAAAACAATGGGCACTTCAATTCACTACATATACAAGAAAATGACCTCAAAACTATGTTTCTCCAGCTATTAGAGGCCCATAAAGATGAAATGAACAAGGGCCTCAGAGAAATAACCAAAGAAAAAAAAATAGAAGCTGTCATTGAAAAGCAGGACTCCACATTCAAACAGATGAAGGAAATGGTGCAAGACATGAAAACAGAATTAGAATCAATAAAGAAAACACAAATAGTGAAAAACCAGGAGCTGGAGAACATAGAGAAAAGATCAGGAACTACAAAGGTAAGCATCACCAACAGAATACAAGAGATGGAAGAAAGAATCTCAGGAGCAGAAGATACACTTACGGAAATTGACATGTCTCTCAAAGAAAAAATAAAATCAGAAAAGTTCCAAACACAAAACATCCAAGAAATCAAGGACACCATGAAAAGACAAATGCTAAGAATAATAGGAGTAGAAGAAAAAGAAGACATCAGGCTCAAAGGTCCAGAAAATATTTTCAAGAAAATTATAGAAGAAAACTTTCCCAACTTAAAGAAGGAGATGCATACAAGAGGCCTACAGAACACCAAGTAGACTAGACCAGAAAAGAAATTCTTCACGTCACATCATAGTCAAAACACTGAACCTACAGAACAAAGAAAAGATTCTAAAAGCAGCAAGGGAAAAAGGCCAAGAAACATATGAAGGTAGACCTATCAGAATCACACCAGATTTCTCAACAGAAACTATGAAAGCCAGAAGTACCTAAACAGAAATCATACAGTCCTTAAGGGACCACAGATTCCAACCCAGAGTACTATACCCAGCAAAACTTTCAATCAACATAGATGGATAATCCCAAATATTCCAAGACAAAACTGAATTTAAACAATATCTACATAGTAACCCAGCTCTACAGAAGTTACTAGAAGGGAAACTCCAAACCAAAGAAAACAACTACAACTAAGGAAACAGAGGAAATAGATAACTACACAACAAAAAAACCAAAAGAATACAAGCAATGAAACTCAGTGGCACCAACAACCCCACATCTAAAGTAAGTAACAATTGTTGGTCACTAGTATCTATCAACATCAACGGACTCAACTTCTCAATAAAAAGACACAGACTAATAGAATGGTTGCAGAAACAGGATCGATCATTCTGTTGCATCCAAGAAGCACACCTATGAAACAAAGATAAACACTACCTCAGAGTAAAGGGCTAGAAAAAATGTCTTTCAAGTAAATGGTTCCAGAAAACAAGCAGGAGTAGCGATCCTAATATCTAATAAAATAGACTTTCAACCCAAGTTAATAAAAAAGATAAGGAGGGCCAGTATATTCTCATCAAAGGAAAAATCCACCAAGAGGACATCACAATTTTGAATATCTATGCCCCACATACAAGAGCACTAACATTCATAAATGAAACAATATTAAAGTTTAAATCACACATTGATCCTAATACCCTAATAGTAGGAGACATCAACACTCCACTCTCACCAAGGGACAGATCAACTAGACAAAAAACAAATAGGGAAATAAAAACACTTACAGAGACCCTAAATCAAATGGAGCTAATAGATGTCTACAGATCTTTTCATCCAAACTCAAAAGAGTATAACTTCTTTTCAGCTACGCATTGAACCTTCTCCAAAATATACCATGTAGTTGGTCATAAAGCAAGCCTCAACAAATACAAAAAGATTGAAATAATCCCTGACCACCATGGACTAAAGCTGGACCTCAACAACAACAGAAATAACAAATAGCCTACACGTACATGGAAACTGAACAACTTGTTACCCTTCACAATAGCCACTAATAACATAAAGTACCTTGGGGTGACACTAACCAAGCAAGACCAAGCAAGTGAAAAACCTCTTTGAGAAAAACTTCAAATCTCTGAAGAAAGAAATTGAAGAAGATATCAGAAGATGGAAAGATCTCTCTTTCTCATGGATTGGTCAGATTAACATTGTGAAAATGGCCATCCAGCCAAAAGTAATCTACAGATTCAATGCAATTCCCATCGAAATACCAGCTCAATTCTTTACAGACCTTGAAAAAAAGATTCTCAGCTTCATATGGAAAAACAAAAAACCCAGAATCTCCAAAACAATCCTGCACAACAACAGATCATCTGGAGGTATCTCCATCCCTGATCTCAAGTTGTACTACAGAGCAATAGTAATAAAAACTGCATGGTATTGGCATAAAAACAGAAAGGAGGATCAATGGAACCGAATAGAAGACCCAGAAGTAAACGCACACACCTATGAATACTCGATTTTTGACAAAGAAGCAAAAACCATTCAATGGAAAAAAGATAGCATCTTCAACAAATGGTGCTGGTCCAACTGGATGTCCACATGCAGAATAATGAAAATAGATCTATATTTATCACCCTGCACAAAACTAAAGTCCAAGTGGATCAAAGACCTCAGCATAAAACCAGATACTCTAAAGCTATTAGAAGAAAAAGTGGGGAACAGCCTAGAACTCATTGGCACAGGAGACAACTTCCTGAACAGAACACCAACAGCACAGGCTCTAAGAGCAACAATCAATAAATGGGACCTCATGAAACTGAAAAGCTTCTGTAAAGCAAAGGACACTGTCATCAAAACAAAACAACTGCCTACAGATTAGGAAAGAATCTTCACTAACCCTTTATCTGACAGAGGACTAATATCCAGTATATACAAAGAACTAAAGAAGCTGAAAAACAGCAAACCAAGTAATCCAATTAAAAAATGGGAACAGAGCTAACCAGAATTTTTGACAGAGGAATATCGAATGTCAGAGAAACACTTAAAGAAATGCTCATCCTCATTAGCCATCAGGGAAATGCAAATCAAAACGACCCTGAGATATCACCTTACACCCAGCAGAATGGCCAAGATAAAAAACTCAAGTGACAACACATGCTGGAGAGGTTGTGGAGAAAGGGGAACCCTCCTCCAATGCTGGTGGGAATGTAAACTGGTACAACCACTCTGGAAAGCTATCTGGTGCTTTCTAAGACAATTAGGAATAGTGCTTCTTCAAGACCCAGCTATACTACTGCTAGGTATATACCCAAACTTTGCTCAAGTACACAAAAGGGATACTTGCTCAACCATGTTTATAGCAGCTCTATTTGTAATAGTCAGAACCTGGAAACAACCCAGATGTCCATCAACGGTGGAATGGGTACAGAAATTGTGGTATTTTTACACAATGGAATACTACTCAGCAATCAAAAAGGAGGAAATCATGAAATTTTCAGGCAAATGGTGGGATCTAGAAAAGATCATTCTGAGTGAAATATCCCAGAAGGAGAAAGACAAACATGGGATATACTCACTTATATAGAACTATAAGATATGACAAACGTAATGAAATCTATACACCTAAAAAAGATAATCAAGAGAGCGGACATGGGGTAAGATGATCAATCCTTGTTTAGAAAGACAGATGGGATGTGCATTGAAAGTATGACAGGAGTCTACTGAGCGCATCTGAAAGACTCTAACTAGCAGTGTTTTCAAAGCAAAGACTCATAACCAAACCTTTGGCAGAGTACAGGGAATCATAAGAAAGAAGAGGAGTTAGTCTGATGGGGAAAGGATAGGAGCTCCACAAGGACCAAATATATCTGGGCACAGGGTCTTTTCTGAGACTGACATTCAACCAAGGACCATGTATGGATATAACCTAGAACCTCCACTCAGATATAGCCTGTGGTAGCTCAGTAACCAATTTGTTTCCCATAGTGAGAGGAACAAGGACTATTTCTAACAGGAACTCAATGACTGGCTCTTTGGCCTCCCCACCCCCGAAGGGAGGAGCAGTCCTGTTAGGCCACAGAGGAGGGCTTTGCAGCCAGTCCTGAAGATACCTGATAAAACAGGATCAGATGAATGGGGAGGAGGTCCCCCCCTATCAGTGGACTTGGAAAGGGGCACAATGGAGATGAGGGAGGGACGGAGGGACTGGGAAGGATTGAGGAATCGAGACATGACTGGGTACAGAGTTAATAAAATGTAACTGATAAGACAAAAAATAAAATTAAATAAATAAAAAATTGACAGACAAACATCTTGCTATTTGTTGAATTTATTTTTTTATGGACATAGAAGTTTTGTAGCAGAATTAACCATTTGATTTCTTCCAGCTTCCCCCATTTTTTTCTTATTAACTCAAGTGATTGTAGCTGTTGCAACACTGCTTAGCAAATTTTGACTTCCATAATATGTGGCATCCTCCTGTCAAACATTCTCTTGCTAATTGTTTCCAGTCCCCTAGGCAGAGGACCTCAGTAGACAAGGACTTTAATAGAGCCTGAGTAAAAATTGCTGTAGCAACATATTGAAAGCATTCAGTATTCAATTCATTTAATAATTTAAAAGGTATAGGAGCATGGATTCTCATCATATTACCCTGTTCATCAGGTTGCTCTATAATTGGAAAACCATAAAACTCAATTATATATTCTTCTTTCTGTCTAGCTTGTTCTTCCTCTAACTCTTCAACCTCATCAGGATCTAAGGTGTCCTCAAAGTCTTCTTCTAACAAGAAATTATCATTAGGAGAGACATATAACTCTTCTGGAGGAGCCAATTGCTTCATCTGATTTTGTCCCAAAGTCTCCCATCTTTCTTTCCTCTTTCTATATAACCCTGAATGTTTCACTTTCTTAGTACCTTGCCACAGATACAAACGATTTCTACTTAAATTCCTTACAAAAAGCATGAAGCTACTAATTTTTCCAATTTTTTTCAACTTTCTACATGATATTCATGTAATTCCAAGACATCTTGTCTAGTTACTTGACCTTTCATATTAGTATAATTATTCTAATTTCCTCATGCACATAATGTACTATTCATGAAAAAAATACAAGATAAAGTAAATGATGTAAAAATGCACATTTGTTTTATTAATTTAGTTTACATAGTCTGAGTAAGTGATGTTTTTCTTTATTTTAATTAATTTTATATTAATTACAGTTTATTCACTTTCTATATCCCAGCTGTAACCCCCTCCATCATTCCCTCCCAATCTCACCCTGCCTCCCTCATCTCCTCCCATTCCCTTTTCCAAGTCCACTGATAGGGGAGGTCCTCCTCTCCTTCCATCTGACCCTAGCTTATCAGAACTCATCAGGACTGGCTACACTGTCCTCTTCTATGACCTTGCAATGATGCTTCCCCCAATAGGTAGGGGTGGAAACTGAATTCATGTCAGAGACAGTCCCTGTTCCCCTTACTAGGGAACCCACTTGAACACTGAGCTGTCATGAGCTACATCTGAGAAGGGGTTCTAGGTTATATCCATGAATGGTTCTTGCCTGGAATATCAGTCTCAGACAAGAAACCTGTGCTCAGATATGTTGGTTCTGTTGCTCTCATTGTAAAACTTCTGTCCTCTCCAGATACCATTATCTCCCCTTCTTTCATAGGATTCCCTGCACTCTGCCCAAAGTTTGGTTAAGAGTATCAGCATTTGCTTTGATACCCTGTCTGGTAGAGTCTTTCAGGAGCCCTCTGTGGGAGGCTCCTGTCCTGTTTCCCATTTCCTCCTCTTCCAATGTCCATCCCATTATTTTTTGAGTGAGGATTGATCATCTTACCCAGGGACCAGGATCCTTCCTGATTAGCTTCTTTAGGTGTACAGATTTTAGTATATTTATCCTTTATTGTAAGTCTAGTATCCACTTATAAGTGAGTATATACTGTGTGTTTCTTTCTCCTTCTGAGATACCTCAAACCGATCTTTTCTAGATCCCACCATTTGCCTCCAAATTTCATGATTTCCTTTTTTTTAATTGCTGAGTAGTATTTCATTGTGTAAATGCATCACAAGTTCTGTATTCATTCCTCACCAGAATGAATTTTTCCAGGTTCTGGCTATTATGAATAAGACTGCTATGAACATGGTTGAACTTGAGCATATTTTGGCTATATGCCCAGAGTGATATAGCTGGATTTTAAAGAAGCACTATTCCTAATTGTCTGAGAAAGTGCCAGATTGATTTCCAGAGTGGTTGAACTTTAAGATTCGGGGGAGTCCTACCTTACCTGGAAGGCCCACAAGTGAGGCACTGAGACCGGGATTGATACAAACAGCAAGAAATACATTGAAGACAATGCATTGGGGTCATCCTGCACCATAAGGAGAGGTAACCCTGAGAAACAAAAGCTTTGTGTTTTTCTACATTCAGACATAGGTAAACTTTGAAAACAGCAACAGGGTATTTTTTCATGGGTGGATATCTGGAGTCTGGCTATGTGCTTGGGACATTCCAGTAGGGTGGGCAGCCAGTGTGGTCAAGGTCAAGCCATCCATGTTGCAGTTTTTACAAGGACTGCCTACCCCACCTATGTCCTTGGGGTTTTTCCAGCATCCGTCTGTGTGGATAGTCTAAGGACTGCCTGCATCTGTGTCCTTGGGGAGTTTCCAGCAGTCTGTCTGTAAGGTTTAAGTCCCAGGGTCGGGGGACAGAGGTAAGAGAGTATACTCTGCACTTGGCAATTAGAAGAAGGTTCCCAGTTTTTTAGGGGAGGTGTTCTCAAGCTAGGTCCCATTATTCCCCCTTTTTTGTGTTACTGCTTCAATCCTAAAGCAGTCATGGGATGGGAGTCTCATCTCTCTAGGTTTTCATAGTGCTGTCTTAAGGCTAAAATTTGAACTGTATTAATGTGTTCCTTAATAAAAGCAACCACACAATTCAGAATTCAGGGACCAAAGGTTAGCAGTAACAATAAAATCAACAGAGGGCCAAGCAGAGTGGAAATTAAGGTTTTAAACAAGGGGGAGTCATTAAACCATGATTCAAACCATCCTAGGCTTGCTTCTTGCTATTGCTTCCTTTTAGCTAGTCCTTTGCAGACTTTGGCCATACCATCTCTGACTACCTCTGAGTGGACTGGATAAAAACAGCATTCCTCCTTAAGGGTTGCAATAATCTACTCTGCTGTAAAAACAGCAAGTTGAGTCCCTGTCTGTTCTAGTGAACAACCTTAGACAAGGAAGTTGATTTATTGGAGTGGATGATGGAATTTTCTATATTTTTAATGTCTTCATCAATAGCCGTTCTAATTTCATGGTAGCTCTTGCTTTGAAGTACCAGGGAGGACACTCTGGTGGCTGTACCTGCTATGCCTAATCCCATGCCTAAGAGCAAGGATATGGTTATTGCAGAAAAAAATTCTCTACTGTCTGTGCAACCCATTATCCCAAATGTCTAATAATTCATTAGCATGATGGTAGGTGATGCGAGGGATTAGTTAAATCAGTACACAAAAGTGTTTCTTCAATACTTGTGAGTGCGCACATGGAATAAGCACTGAGGAACAAGTCCACCAACCATTAGTATGTGGTAAAGTACATAGCTGTGCTTTCGATGGATCCCTATTCAGTAGAACATAACCCAGCATGGGTTGGGGAAATTTTTTCCATACATAGCACAGACCTTGAAATGGACTGAAGAGTGAGTTTTGCTCCAGTCTGTTGCCAATGACATTGGGATACCTCAGTGGTACTGGTTATATTAGAACCAGAGGCATTAAAGGCTAACCCTTCCTAGTAAGGGTGAACTACATCATAGCAAAGCCAGCAGGATTGAGTAACATTAGGGTTAGTTTGGTTTAGGACCTTAAAGGTGTTTTGCATGACAGTCCAAAGTAGGTCTTTTGATTCTAGAATACCTAACTCTGAGAGAGTTCCTTTAGAAGTCAGAGTGCTGGAAGCTATATCAATAGGGGGAATGGTGATAGTTCATAACATTGGAGTAGGGGACACCAGGACCTGGTTAGGGCCAATGGCCTTTGCCTCAAAGGAATGGAGAAGGAACTAAACACTAAATAATCCTCCATAGTTGGGACCAAATTCATCATGTAGTCTCAATCCCCATTGTTTTCCCCTTTCCCATGCCTGAGTGCCATTCCAGCCTTCATGAATTTCAAGAACAAAGGATCCTTACATTTCTTATTTGACAACTTAGGCCCACAGAGATAATTATTCTGATACCTGGGCCAGGAGAAGATTAAGAGGTCTTGATAACAGCCAGGGGTCCAATATGGGCCCTTTCCATAGAAAGGAGCTCCCATCTCACCCCATTGAAGTCTTAGACAAGCTGAATCACAGTCCCAAGATTTACAACAGTATTCTTTAGCTCCTCCACAAGTGCCTTTATTTCCATGTTCTTTTACTTGATACCTGGAGGCCAATAGACTGTCTTTCTCATTCCTGCCATTTCTGCCCAAGCCTGTGGGAATTGTGCCACAGACCTCCATATTGAGTTCTTTCTTAGCCCTCAACTGACCTGGTTCAAAAAGCTTGTATTCATTGTCCACTTTGCGGGTTAAAATGTGCCATGGTTCCCCATATGGCCTCTTGAGTTGTAGCCCTTCTGGGAGAAAATTTTTTGGGCCCCATTTTGGTTATTAATTCCCATTCTAATTGTGAGTAGGAGCATTCAGGATTAACCATGAAAGAATGGGATATGTGGCCCATTCCTAGATCTACAGATCTTCGGGTAGTCCATGCATATTGTTTGGTCCCAGTTGCACCCTGCACCCATGTTCTTTTACTTGATATAGAACTATCCACCTGCAGTGGCATGGAATATTGGGCCCTTGTGTCTACCAACAACTGGGTTGTTTTTCCCTCCACTCGGAGAGTTACTCTAGGTTTGGGGAGGGCCTCCAAACTCTGACCCCCTCCTAATCACTGTCTTCTTTCAAGGCCAATATTTTCAGTTGTGGATGGTGCTTTTTCCAATTTTTAGCTCCTTGTTGTCTCTCGTTTGGGCATTTCCAGGCCCAATGGCCTTTTTCCTTGCAATAAGCATATTGATCCTTACTCAATTGTAATTGTTTTCTTGGTTTGTCTTCCCTGGTTTCACTAACATCTGTGGGCAAAATCTTTTGCAAGCTTTGATCCCGGTGTCTCTCTTTAATTCCTTCTCATCCTGTCCCTTTCTTTCCCTCTCTTTCTTGTCTTCTTGAGTTTCCCTGCTGTGATACACTTTCTCTGCTAATTGCACTAATTCTCTCAAAGACTTACCCTGTAATCTATCCATCCTTTGCAGCTTCCTTTTGATATCTGCACTTGATCATTCTACAAAAGATATAACTGAATTTGGCCTGTATTCATATTTGCTAGGACCATAAGGAGTACACTGCCAAAATGTGTCTGTGTGTCTCTCCAAGAAGGCTGCTGGAGATTCCTTGGGGCCCTGTCTAACTTCTCTTACTTTAGTCAAATTGGTGGGCCATTTAGTGGCTCCTTTGAGACCCGCCAACACAGCCTGGTGATAGGCTTTCAGGTACTCCCTACCTTCTGCTGTGTTGTAACCCCATTCTGGTCTTTTTAGGGGAAATACAGTGTCAATGTCAGCGGGGTTCTGGGTGGAGACTCCAGTATTGCCCAGTAGATTCTTTTGGGCTTCCAGTAGAATTTGTTCTCTTTCCTATGTTGTGAACAACACCTGGGAGAGCTGCTGACATTCATCCCAGGTGAGCTGGTGAGTAAACAACAAAACAGATTCTAAAATGTTAGTGAGGGCCTGGAGATCAACTGAAAAGTGAGGGTGTTGTGACTTCCAGTTGTAGAGGTCAGCCTATTTAAAGGGCCAACATTGCATCTGGTTGCCAGGCCCAATAGCCCAAAGTGGCATTACCACACTATTGAGGGAAATGCTGTTGAGGCTCTGTGTTCCCATGGCAGGCCCTGGCTCACCCAGTGGTTTGTTTGGGTAAGGCAGGCTATATTCCAGTCATGGGGGTAGAATCTGCCAACCAAGAAGGCATAGATTCAGGCACATGCATGCCAGTCTCAGCCCCTCAAGAAGGAGCCGATGAGAGAGAGGGCAGGGTCCCTGACCTTGGCCCCTTCAGGAGGAGTCAATGGAGCAGGAGGTAAGGCAGAAAAATAAGGGGGTGGAAGATCTAGAAGGAGGAGGTCAGTAATTGAAGAGTCCTGCAAGATCTTTTTGGTTTCATTCTTGGACTTTCAAGGCCTGTGAGGGAGGAGGGACAAAAGGCCGGACCCAACAAGGGTGATCAGTAATGTGTTCTTTCCTGACAACAGTATAGGGGATCTCGTCAGGATGACCAGCAGACCCTATTCCAAAAATTTTTCTTTCTACTACCATGGTGGTTTCTAGGCTAAAAGTTCCTGTGGCCAGCCATCCTATGCCAAAGGAGGGCCAGTCAACAGAACAAAGAGTGTCCATTTTCCCTGTCTTAACTATTTTGGATAAATTGTGAGCTCTAGTTCTAATGTCACTCCAGTGATCCATGACCAAACTCAAAGGTAGAGATTCAGACTGGCCCATGTCCAAAAATTTGTCAGTCCAAGTTCACAACAAAAGAAATACCCATGGAGAAACAAACATACAAGGAACGCAGAAATCTGACACTGTCACTGTCGGAGCAACCAGGATATCCAGAAACTAGGACTTGGCTAGCCCCAACCAGGCACAAGTACTGCAGGTTCCAAAAGAAGCAGAGACCTTTCAGTTCCCTTCACGGTAACTGGAGCATCCTCCAGATTTCCCTCCGCTACGATGAATGGTGTTGTCTGCCCATTGCCTTTGCTGACCAGACTGGAAACTTTCCAAGTTTCCCCAGACCTTGCAAGCAAACCGAAATCAGAAGAGACAGCTGGCATACAAAGGTAAAAACAAAGACGAGGACAAAGACAACCATGGTTCCTGCTTCCAGGCCCAGATGGGTCCTCGGATCACTGGGTCCATTTGAACTCTCAAGCCTTCGATTCCCTGACTGGGAACCAAATGTAAGACTTGAGGGAGTCCTACTTTAAAGGGAAGGCCCTCAAGTGAGGCATGGAGACCAGGATCGATGCAAACAGCAACAGGTTTATTGAAGCCAATGAATTGGTGTCATCCTGCAAATAAGGAAAGGCAACTCCAAAGGAAAAAAAAAGCTTTTATACATTCAGACATAGACAAACTTCAGGTGAACGGAATTTTAGGTAAGAACTGGGAAATAGTAAGAGCTGGAGAGGACAAACTTTGAAAATAGCAACAGGGCAGTTTTTCATTGGCAGATATTTGGGGTCTAACTATGTGCTTGGGACATTCAAGTAGGGTGGGCAGACAGTGTGATCAAGGTCAAGCCACCCA
The DNA here is from genome assembly GCF_030254825.1 of Meriones unguiculatus. Taxonomy (NCBI): domain Eukaryota; kingdom Metazoa; phylum Chordata; class Mammalia; order Rodentia; family Muridae; genus Meriones; species Meriones unguiculatus. The sequence goes on along the minus strand of NW_026843712.1, from coordinate 1,270,577 downwards.
CGTTGCAGTTACAAGGATTGCCTACCCCACCTATGTCCTTGGGGTTTTTCCAGCATCTGTCTGTAAGGTTTGAGTCCCAGTGGAGGAAGAGGAAAGAAAGTATATTCTGCACTTGGAAATTAGTGGAAAGTTCCCAGTTTTCTTAGGTGTTCTTAAGCTAGGTCCCATCAGTACAAGTTTACATTCTGACCAGCAAAGCAGTAGGGTTCCCCTTTCTCACAAAAATACTCTCCAGCATTTTTGTCATTTGAGTTTTTGATCTTAGTAATTCTGATGTGTGAAAGGTGAAATCTTAGAGATTTATTTGTATCTCCCTGACTAAGGGTGTTAAGCATTTCTTTAAGTGTTTTCTGCCATTGTATATTCCTCTGCAGAGAATTCTCTTTTTAGCTCTGTATCCCATTTTTTAATTGGAATACTTGACTTGTTTCTTTTTGACTTGTCCCATTTTTACTCTGGTATTTGGCTCTAGGCACCCTTTTCTCTTTATGATCCAACAACTGTGGAGTCCTTCACTACTTCTCCCTATCTCAAGTCCCTGTTTGGATGCCACACTGCCGGAGACCACTGGCAGAGTCAAATAGTTCTTGAGTGGGGAGTGAGGATTAAAAGAAAATTTAAAAAAAAATTACACATAGGATCTATTCCAGAGGGCTTCTAGTAGAAACTAGGCACTGGGTTTAATCCACATTCCCCTTTCATAGTCAGAATGAAGAATTTTGGTACAATGAAGTTCATTGAAAAGTCAAACTTGTTTACCTTGCCCACCTCTCTGTGTGATCTTCACAGAAACAAAAGGAAGTGAACTTGGCAACACATCTTGTCTATTGTTGCCTCTAGGTGAAGGCCAGGGTGAAAACTTAAAGCATCCTGGCAAACTAGTGCCTCTCCAACAGGTACTTAAAGATCCTCAACCAGTTGCCAAGCACACTTAACTATTCCTCCTGTCCCAATGACTTTATATTCTTTCTTTCTCTTTATTTGTTTGTTTAAAACAAGCAAACTAATGTGATTATTCACCACATGTATCTTTCTGGGTGTGAGTCACATCACTCAGGATGATATTTTCTAGTTACATGCATTTGGCTGGAAGTTTCATGGTGTCATTGTTTTTAATACCTGAATAATATTCCATTGTGTAAAAGCACATATTTACAAACTTTGGGTGAGGGACATCTAGGTTGTTTCCAGGTTTTGGCCATCATGAATAAAGCTTCTGTTGAGTATAGTTGAACAAGTTTCCTAAACTGGAGTGTCCTTTGAGTATATGCCAACAAGTGGTGATTCTGGGTTGTAAGGTCAAATGATTCCAAATTTTCTGAGAAACTACCATACTGGTTTCCAGAGTGGATATGTAAGTTTGCATTTACAGTAACATCCTCACCAGTATTAGTTGTCATTTGTGTTTTTTATCTTACATATTCTGACATGTTTAATATGGAATATTAGAGTCATCTTTATTTGTATTTATCTGATGGCTAGAGATGTTAATCATTTCTTGGCCACTTGAAATTACTGTTGAGAATTTTTTGTTTAGATCTGTATCTAACTTTTAAACTCGGTTATATGGATAGTTAATTGCTAGTTTGATGAATTCTTTATATATAGTGGATACTAGCCAATGAGTTCTAGACTCTTCCCCACTTTTTCTTCTAACAGTCTTTACGTGTTTTATGTTGAAATCTTTGATCTACTTGGATTTCAGTTTTGTACAGTGTGATAAATATGGATCTATTTCATTTTCTACATATGGACATCCACTTAGGGCAGCACCATTTCTTGAAGATGCTATCTTTTTTCCAGTGGTTGCTTTTGGATATTTTATCAAAATATCAAGTATCAGTAGGTATGTGGGTTTATTTCTAGATCTTTTATTCAGTTCCATTGATCCATCATTCTGTTTTCTATGCCACTACTATGAATTTTTTTATTACTATTGCACTGTAGTACAGTTTGAGATGAGGGATGGAGGCACCTCCAGAACATCTGTTATTGTAGAGTTTCATTTTTGCAGTTCTGATTATTTGTTTTTCCATATGAAATTAAGAATTGTTATTTCAAAGTCTGTAAGAATGGTGTTAGTATTTTGATGGGAATTGCATTGAACCTGTAGATTGCTTAAGGCAGAATAGCCATTTTCACTATGTTAATCCTACTGATCCATGAGCATGGGAGATTTTGACATCTTCAAATATCTTCTTTGATTTCTTTCTACAGAGAATTGAAGTTTGTTTTTGTTTTTGTTTTTTGTTGTTGTTGTTTTGTTGTTTGTTTTTTTTGAACAGGTCTTTCACTTGCTTGGTACAGTTAGACCAAGTTACTTTATATAATTTGTGACTATTGTGAACGGTGTTGTTTATCTAGTTTCTTTCTCAGCCCTTTGTCTTTCATATACAAAAGGGCTCTTGATTTTTTTGAGTTTATTTTGTATCCAGCCAATTTGATGAAGGTGTTTATCAGCTGAAAGAATTCTCTGGTTAAAATTTTGGGGTCACTCATGTATACTATCATGTCATCTGCAAATAGTGGTATGTTGAATTCTTACTTTCTGATTTATATCTTCTTGATCTCCTTTAGCTATCTTATTGTTCTAGTTAGGACTTCAAGAACTATGTTGAAGAGATACAGAAAGTGTGGGCAGCCCAGTCTTGTTGATTTCGGTGGGATTGATTTAATTTTCTCTCTGTTTAGTTTGATCTAGGCTTCCTGTATGTTGTATTTACTATGTTTAGGCAAGTGATTTGTATCCCTCATTTCTCCAAGATTTTAAACATGAATGGATGTTGAATTTTGTCAATTGCATTTTTGGCATTGAAAGAGATCATCATATGGGTTTTTGCATTCAGTTTGTTTATATGGTGGATTGCATTGATGGATTTCCATATATCGAATAACTCATGCATACCTGGGATGTAGTCTACTTGATCATGATAGAATTTAACTTCTGAGTGTTCTTGGATTTGCAAGTATTTTATTGAATATTTTTCATCAATGTTCATAAGAGAGTCTGAATTTCTCTATTTTTGTTGGGTATTTGTGTGGTTTAGGTGTCAAGGTGAATGTGTTGTCATAGAATGAGTTTTGTAACAGTCATTCTGTTTCTATTTTGTGGGATTATTTGAAGAGAATTTCAGTTAGCTCTTCTATGAAGGTCTCGTAGAATTCTGCACTGAAACCATGTGGCCCGTGGCTGTTTTTTTTTTTTTTTTTTTTTTGATTTTTTTTGTTTTGTTTGGTTTTGTTTGGTTTGGTTTGGTTTTGGGGGGGTATTTTTGGAAGGCAGACTTTTTTTTTAATCTTTTTTTATTTTTTATTAATTACAGTTTATTCACTTTATATCCCCCATAAGCTCCTCCCTCAACCCCTCCCAGGCCCACCTACCTCCCCCTTCTTCTCACTTGCCCCTCCCAAGTACACTGATAGGGGAGGTCCTCCTCTCCTTCCTTCTGATCTTAGTCTATCATATCCCACCAGGAATGGCTGCATTGTCATCTTCTGTGGCCTGGTAGGGCTGCTCTCCCCTCAGGAGGAGCTGATCAAAAAACAGGCCTATCAGATTATGTCAGAGGCAGTTCCTCTTCTCATTACTATGGAACCCACTTGGATACTATGCTGTCATGAACTACATCTGTGCAGGGCTTCTAGGTTATCTCCATGCATGTTCCTTGGTTGGAATATGAGTCCCTAGGGAGACCCCTGTGTTCAAATTTTCTGGTTCTGTTGCTCTCCTTATGGGGTTCCTGTCCTCTCCAGATCTTACTATTTCTCACTTCTTACCTAAGATTCCATGAACTTTGCCCATCAGTTGGCCTTAAGTCTCAGTGTCTGCTTTGATAGTCTGTACGGCAGAGCCTTTCAGGGGCCCTCTGTGCAAGGTTCCTAGGTTGTTCCCTGTTTTCTTCTTTTTCTGATGTCTATCCTCTTTGCCTTTAGGGATGTGGATTGAGCGTTTTAGTAAGGGTCCGCTCTCTTGATTAGTTTCCTTAGAAGTTCAGAGTTTTAGTAGATTTAATCTGTTATATGTCTATATGAGTGAGTATATACCGTGTGTGTCTTTCTGCATCTGGGACAGCTCACTCAGGATGATCCTTTCCAATTCCCACCATTTACCTGCAAATTTCATGATTTCCTTATTTTTCATTGCAGAGTAATACTCCATTGTGTAGATGGACCACAATTTCTGCATCCATTCTTCAGTTGAGGGGCATCTGGGCTGTTTCCAACTTCTGGCTATTACAAATAAAGCTGCTACAAATACGGTTGAGCAAATGTCTTTATTGTGTACTGGAGCCACTTTTGGTTATATACTAGGAGTGGTATGGCTTGATCATGAGGAAGTGCTATTCATAGTTGTCTGAGAAAGCGCCAGATGGATTTCCAGAGTGGTTGAAGGAGTTTACATTCCCAACAGCAGTGGAGGAGGGTTCCCCTTTCTCCACAGCCACTCCAGCATGTGTTGTCACTTGAGTTTTTCATCTTGGCCATTCTGATGGGTGTAAGGTAAAATCTCAGGGTGGTTTGATTTGCATTTCCTGAATGGCTAATGACATTGAACATTTCTTTACGTACTTCTCTGCCATTCGATATTCCTCTACAGGGAGTTCTCTGTTTAACTCTGTTCACCATTTTTTAGTGGATTACTTGGTTTGCTGTTTTTCAACTTCTTTAGTTCTTTATATATACAAGATATTAGCACTCTGTCAGATAAATGATTAGCGAAGATTCTTTCCCATTCTGTAAGCAGTCGTTTTGTTTTGATAATGGTGTCCTCTACTTTACAGAGCTTTTCAGTTTCATGAGGTCCCATTTATTGATTGTTGCTCTTAGAGACTGTGCTATTTGTGCTGTTAGTGTTCTGCTCAGGAAGTTGTCTCCTGTGCCAATGAGTTCAAGGGTATTCCCCACTTTTTCTTCTAACTGATTTAGTGTGTCCGGTTTTATTTTGAGGTCTTTGATCCACTTGGACTTGAACTTTGTGCATGGTGATAAGTACGGATCTATTTTCATTTTCTACATGTAGACATCCAGTTGGACCAGCACCATTTGTTGAAGATGCTATCTTTTTTCCATTGTATGGTTTTGGCATCTTTGTCAAAGATCAGGTGTCCATAGATGTGTGGGTTTATTTCTGGGTCCTCTCTTTGGTTCCATTGATTCACCATTCTGTTTCTATGCCAGTACATGCAGTTTTTATAACTGTTGGTCTATAGTACAACTTAAGATCAGGGATGGAGATACCTCCAGAAGATCTTTTATTGGAGAGGATTGTTTTAGCAATTCTGGATTTCTTGTTATTCCATATGAACTTGAGAACTTTTCTTTCCAGGTCTATAAAGAATTGTGTTGGTAATTTGATGCGAATTGCATTGAATCTGTAGATTACTTTTGGTAAGATGGCCGTTTTTACTATGTTAATCCTGCCAAGCCATGAGCTTGGGAGGTCTTTCCATATTCTGATATCTTCTTTTTCCTTCTTCAGAGACTTGAAATTTTTTTCATACAAGTCTTTGACTTCCTTGGTTAGGGTTACTCCAAGGTACTTAAGTCATTTGTGGCTATTTTGAAGGGTGTTGTTTCCCTACTTTCTTTCTCAGCCCTTTTGTCCTTTGTATACAGGAGGGCTACTGATTTTTTTTAGTTAATTTTGTATCCAGCCACTTTGCTGAAGGTGTTTATCAGCTCTCAGAATCCCCTGGTAGAGTTTTTGGAGTCACTCATGCATACTATCATATCATCTGCAAATAGTGATAATTTGACTTCCTTTCCAATTTGTATTCCCTTGTTCTCCTTCAACTGTCTTATTGCTCTAGCAAGGACTTCAGGAACTATGCTGAAGAGATATGGAGAGAGTGGGAAGCCTTGTCTTGTCCCTGATTTCAGTGGGATTGCTTTAAGTTTCTCTCCACTCAGTTTGATGTTTGCTGTAGGTTTGCTGTATATCACTTTTACTATGTTTAGATATGTGCCTTGTATTCCTGATCTTTCCAATACTTTAAACATGAATGGATGCTGGATATTGTCAAATGCTTTTTCAGCATCTAGAGAGAATAAACATGTGTTTTTTTTTCTTTCAGTTTGTTAATATGGTGGATCACATTGATGGATTTCTGTATATTGAGCCACCCCTTGCATACCTGGGATGAAGCCTACTTGGTCCTAGTGGACAATATCTTTGTTGTGTTCTTATATTCGGTTTGCAAGTATTTTGTTGAGTATTTTTGCATCAATGTTCATAGAGAGATTGACCTAAAATTCTCTTTCTTTGTTGGGTCTTTGTGAGGTTTAGGTACCAAGGTGACTGTGGCTTCACAGAATGAGTTTGGTAGTGTTGCTTCTGTTTCTATTTTGTGGAATAGTTTGAAGAGATTAGAGTTAGCTCCAAAAACAAAACATCCAAGAAATCAGGACACCATAAAAAGACAAAATCTAAGAATAATAGGAGTAGGAGAAAAAGAAGACATCAGGCTCAAAGGTCCAGAAAATATTTTCAAGAGAATTATAGAAGAAAACTTTCCCAAATTAAAGAAGATGGCCATAAACATACAAGAGGCCTACAGAATACCAAGTAGACTAGACCAGAAAAGAAATTCTTCACGTCACATCATAGTCAAAACACTGAACCTACAGAACAAAGAAAAAAATGCTAAAAGCAGCAAGGGAAAAATGCCAAGAAACATATGAACGTAGACCTATCAGAATCACACCAGATTTCTCAACAGAAACTATGAAAGCAAGAAGGGCCTGGATAGAAATCATACAATCCTTAAGGAACAACAGATTCCAACCCAGACTACTATATATAAACTTTCAATCAACGTAGACTGAGAATCCAAAATATTCCATGACAAAGCCAAATTTAAACAATATCTACATAGTAACCCAGCTCTACAGGAGTTACTAGAAGGGAAACTCCAAACCAAAGAAAACAACTACAACTAGGGAAACAGAGGAAATAGATAACTACACAACAAAAAAAAAAAACAAAAGAATACAAGCAATGAAACTCAGTGACACCACCAACCCCACATCAAAAGTAAGGAACAATTGTTGGTCACTAGTATCTAACAACATCAACAGACTCAACTTCCCAATAAAAAGACACGGACTAAAAGAATGGTTGAGGAAACAGGATCCAACATTCTGTTGCATCCAAGAAACACACCTATGCAACAAAGATAAACACTACCTCAGAGTAAAGGGCTGGAAAAATGTCTTTCAAGCAAATGGTTCCAGAAAACAAGCGGGAGTAGCCATATTTAATGTTGGAAGATTCCCAACAAAAAAAGAAAACGTCAGACCAATCTCTCTTATGAACATTGATAAAAAAATACTCAATAAAATACTTGCAAACTGAATCCAAGAACACATCAAAGATATCATCCACCACAACCAAGTAGGCTTTATCCCAGGCATGCAGCGTAATCCACATTGATGTACGGAAATACATCAATGTAATCCACCACATAAACAAACTGAAGGAGAAAAACCACATGATCATCTCCATAGATACTTAAAAAAGCATTTGACAAAGTCCAACACCCATTCATGTTTAAAGTCTTGGAGAGATCAGGGATACAAGGCACATATCTAAACATAGTAAAGGCAATATACAGCAAGCCTATAGCCAACATCAAACTCAATGGAGAGAAACTTAAATCAATTCCACTTGTCCAATCAGTGACAAGACGAGGCGGCCCAATCTCTCCATATCTCTTCAACATAGTACTTGAAGTCCTAACCAGAGCAATAAGACAACTAAAGGAGATCAAGAGGATACAAATTGGAAAGGAAGAGGTCAAAGTGTCACTATTTGCAGATGATATGATAGTATACATGAGCGAACCCAAAAATTCAACCAGAGAACTCCTCCAGCTGATAAACACCTTCAGCAAAGTGGCAGAATACAAAATCAACTCAAAAAAATCAGAAGCCCTCCTGTATGCCAAAAACAAAAGGGCCGAAAAAGAAATTAGGGAAACAACACCCTTCACAATAGCCACTAATAACATAAAGTACCTTGGGTGACACTAACCAAGCAAGTGAAAGACCTCTTTGAGAAAACCTTCAAGTCTCTGAAGAAAGAAATTGAAAAACATATCAGAAGATGGAAAGATCTCCCTTGCTCATGGATTGGTAGGATTAATATTGTGAAAATGGCCATTCTGCCAAAAGCAATCTACAGATTCAAAGCAATTCCCATCAAAATTCCAACTCAATTCTTTACAGACCTTGAAAAAAAGATTCTCAGCTTCATATGGAGAAACAAAAAACCCAGAATCTCCAAAACAGTCCTGTACAACAACAGATCACCTGGAGGTATCTCCATCCCCGATCTCAAGTTGTACTACACAGCAATAGTAATAAAAACTGCATGGTATCAGGATGAAAACAGAAAGGAGGATCAATGGAACTGAATAGAAGACCCAGAAATAAACCCACACACCTATGAATACTCGATTTTTTACAAAGAAGCAAAAACCATTCAATGGAAACATGATATGGTCCAACTGGATGTCTACATGCAGAAAAATGAAAATAGATCTATATTTATCACGCAGCACAAAACTAAAGTCCAAGTGGATCATAAGACCTCAACATAAACCAGATACTGAAAATCTGTTAGAATAAAAAGTGGGGAACAGCCTAGAACTCATTGGCATAGGAGAAAACTTCCTGAACAAAACACTAACACCACAGGCTGTAAGAGCAATCAATAAATGGGACCTCATGAAATTGAAAAGCTTCTATAAAGCAAAGGATACCATCATCAAAACAAAACAACTGCCTACAGACTGGGAAAGAATCTTCACTAACCCTTTATCTGACAGAGGACTAATATCCAGTATATACAAAGAACTAAAGAAGCTGAAAAGCAGCAATCCAAGTAATCCACTTAAAAAATGGGGAACAGAGCTAAACAGAGAATTCTCTGTAGAGGAATATAGAATGGCAGAGAAACACTTAAAGAAATGCTCAACCTCATTAGCCATCATGGAAATGCAAATCAAAACGACCCTGAGATTTCACCTTACACCCATCAGAATGGCCAAGATGAAAAACTCATGTGACAACACATGCTGGAGAGGTTGAGGAAAAAGGGGAACCCTCCTCCAATGCTGGCGGGAATGTAAACTGGTACAACCACTCTGGAAAGCTATCTGGTGCTTTCTAAGACAATTAGGAATAGTGCTTCTTCAAGACCCAGCTATACTACTGCTAGGTATATACCCAAAGTTTGCTCAAGTACACAAAAGGGATACTTGCTCAACCATGTTTATAGCAGCTCTATTTGTAATAGTCAGAACCTGGAAACAACCCACATGTCCATCAACGGTGGAATGGGTACAGAAGTTGTGGTATTTTTACACAATGGAATACTACTCAGCAATCAAAAAGGAGGAAATCATGAAATTTGCAGGCAAATGGTGGGATCTAGAAAAGATCATTCTGAGTGAAATATCCCAGAAGGAGAAAGACAAACATGGGATATTCTCACTTATATAGACCTATAAGATATGACAAACGTAATGAAATCTATACACCTAAAAAAGATAATCAAGAGAGCAGACATGGGGTAAGATTATCAATCCTCATTTAGAAAGACAGATGGGATGTGCATTGAACGTATGACAGGAGTCTACTGAGAGCATCTGAAAGACTCTAACTAGCAGTGTTTTCAAAGCATATACAAAGACTCATAACCAAACCTTTGGCAGAGTACAGGGAATCATATGAAAGAAGGAGAGTTAGTCTGATGGGGAAAGGATAGGAGCTCCACAAGGACCAAATATATCTGGGCACAGGGTCTTTTCTGAGACTGACATTCAACCAAGGACCATGTATGGATATAACCTAGAACCTCTGCTCAGATGTAGCCTGTGGTAGCTCAGTAACCAATTGGTTTCCCATCGGGAGGGTACAAGGACTATTTCTAACAGGAACTCAATGACTGGCTCTTTGACCTTCCCACCCCCCAAGAGAGGAACAGTCCTATTAAGCCACAGAGGAGGGCTTTGCAGCCAGTCCTGAAGATACCTGATAAAAGAGGATCAGATGAATGGGGAGGAGGTCCCCCCTATCAGTGGACTTGGAAAGGGGCACAATGGAGATGAGGGATGGAGGGAGGGATTGGGAGGGAATGAGGGAGAGGGACATGGCTGGGATACAGAGTTAATAAAATGTAACTGATAAGAAAAAAAAGAAATATACAAATGATGAAAAGTTAAGAGATAAGTTGATATATTGTTTAAGATATAAACAAATTACTGCCTTTTGTACTGCCTATAATAAAGAAACCTACCATATTATGGCTATATTAAAAAAAAAATACGCTGGGGTTGGCTACCCAGAGGCTATTTAAGCTGTGGGCTGGCTTCCCCAGGATCTGATGATTGTTCAAGGTTCCTGAATAAACTGCATTGAAAAAAAAAAGTCTATTCATGTTTAAAGTCTTAGAGAGATCAGGAATACAAGGCACACACTTATCCATAGTAAAAACAATATACAGCAAGCCTAAAGCCAACATCAAACTAAACAGAGAGAAACTTAAAGCAAACTCACTGAAATCAGGGACAAGGCAAGGCTGACCACTCTCTCCATATCTCTTCAACATAGCTCTGGAAGTCCTTGCTAGAACAATAAGACAGTTGAAGAAGATCAAGGGGATACATATTGGAAAGGAAGAAGTCAAATTATCACTATTTGCAGATGATATGATAGTATACCTGAGTGACCCAAAAAATTTACCAGGAAACTCCTACAGCTGATAAACACCTTCAGCAAAGTGGCCGGATACAAAATTAACTCAAAAAAATTAGTAGCCCTGCTGTATACAAAAGACAAAAGGGCTGAGAAAGAAATTAGGGAAGCAACACTTCAAAATAGCCACAAACGACATAAAGTACTTTGGTGTGAATCTAACAAAGCAAGTCAAAGACTTGTATGAAACAAAAATTCCAGTCTCAGAAGAAAGAATTAGAAGAAGATATCAGAAGATGGAAAGATCTCCCATGCTCATGGCTTGGCAGGCTTAACATAGTAAAAATGGCCATCTTACCAAAATCCATCCACAGATTCAATGCAATTCCTACCAAGTTACCAACACAATTCTTTACAGACCTGGAAAGAAAAATTCTCAACCTCATATGGAATAACAAGAAACCCAGAATTGCTAAAACAATCCTCTCCAATAAAAGATCTTCAGGAGGTATTCCCATCCCTGATCTCAAGCTGCACTATAAAGCAAAAGTAATAAAAAATGCATGATAATGGCATAGAAATAGAATTGTGGACCAATGGAATGGAACAGAAGACCCAGAAGTGAACCCACACACTTATGGACACCTAATCTTTGACAAAGATGCCAAAAACATAAAATGGAAAAAAGATGGCATCTTCAATAAATGCTGCTGCTCTAACTGGATGTCTACATGTAGAAAAATGCAAATAGATCTCTACTTATCACCCTGCACAAAACTAAAGTCCAAGTGGATCAAAGACCTCAACAGAAAACCAGAAACATTAAACCGCTTAGAAGGAAAAGTGGGGAATACCCTTGAACTCATTGACAAAGGAGACAACTTCCCGAACAGAACACCAACAGCTCAGGCTCTAAGAGCAACAGTAAATGGGAACCCATGAAGCTGAAAAACTTTGGTAAAGCAATGGACACCATCCTCACAACAAAACGAATGCCTATACTTTTGGAAAGCATCTTCACTAACCCTTGATCTGACACAGGGGCTAATATCCAGTATATATAGAGAACTAAAGTAGCTGAAAAGAAACAAACCTAGTAATCCAATTTAAAAAAAATGTGGAACAGAGCTAAACAAAGAATTCTCTATAGAGGAATGTTGAGTGGTAGAGAAACACTTAAAGAAATGCTCAACGTCATTAGGCATCATGGAAATGTAAATCAAAACGACCCTGAGATTTCATCTTACACCCATCAGAATGGCCAAGATGAAAAACTGAAGTGACAACATATGCTGGAGAGGCTGTGGAGGAAGTGGAACCCTTCTCCACTGCTGGTGGGAATGTAAACTGGTACAACCACTCTGGAAATCAATCTGGTGCTTTCTTAGACTACTAGAAATAGTGCTTCTTCAAGATCCAGCCATACCACTCCTAGGCATATGTCCAAAATAGGTTATGTACACAGTAAGGATATTTGCTCAACCATATTCTTAACAGCTTTATTTATAATAGCCAGAAGCTGGAAACAAACCAGATGCCCCTCAGCTGAAGATGTATACAGAAATTGTGGTACAGAAATATTCCATTCTACACAATGGAATATTACTCAGCAATGAAAAACAAGGAAATCATGAAATTTTCAGGTAAATGATACGAACTAGAAAGGATTATTCTGAGTGAGCTGTCCCAAAAGTAAAAAGACACACATGGTATATATTCACTCTTAGAGAAATATCATATAGGATAAACCTACTAAAATCTGTACATCTAAAGAAACTAATTAAGAGGGAGGACTCTGACTAAAATGATCAATCCCCATCTTGAAAGGCACAGAGAATGAAGAAGAAGAAAACCAGAAAAATGTTAGGAACCTGCCACAGAGGGCCTCTGAAAGGCTCTACCCTGCAAACTATCAAAGCAGATGTTGAGCCTTATGGCCAACTGTTGGGCAGAGTGCATGGAATTTTATGAAAGAAGTGGGAAATAGTAAGATCTGGAGAGCACAGAAATTACACAAGGAGAGCAACAGAACCAGAAAATTTGAACAGAGACTCATAATCCAACCAAGTACCAGGCATAGAGATAACCTAGAACCCCTGCACAGATGTAACCCATGGCAGTTTAGTGTCCAAGTGGGTTCCAGAGTAATGGAAGAGGGACTGACTCTGACATAAACTGATTGGCCTGCTCTTTGATGACCTCCCCCTGAGGGGGGAGCAGCCTTCCCAGGCCACAGAAGATGATAATGCAGGCACTCCTGATGAGATCTGATAGACTAAGATCAGAAGGAAGGAGAGGAGGACCTACCCTATCAGTGGACTTGGGGAGGGGCATGCATACAGAAAGGGGAGGGAACGTGGGATTAGAAATAAAGATCACAATAAACAAGATCCAGGGCAATATGGGACCTTCAGAGCACAGCTATCCTATTACAGCCAGCCCATGATATCCTGATACAACTGAACCACAAGAAAATGACATTAAATCCAACCTCATAAAGAAGAGACAGGGCTTTAAATAGAAAAATAATTAATACCTCAGAGGAGTAAAAGAAAACACAATTCAACAGGTAAAGGAAATGAATAAAACTGGTCAAGAGCTGAAAATGAATTTGTGTAAGGAAAACACAAACTGAGGGAATCCTGGAGATGGGGAACATGAGGAAGAGAACAGGAAAGCAGACACAAGTATCACCAACAGAATAAAAGAGATTCAGGAGAGAATATCAGGGGTAGAAGATACCACAGAAGAAATTGATACATTAGCCAAAGAAAATATTAAGTCTAAAAAATTCCTAGCACAAAAAAATCCAGGAAATCTAGTATACTATTAAAACACTTAACTTTAGAATAATAAGAATAAAAGATGGTGACATGTCGCTGCTCTATGAACCAGAAAAATCTTTCTTTTTTTAATTTTTGGCCTTTTGAGACAGGGTTTCTCTGCAACACTCTGCTGTCCTGAAATTCACCCTGTAGACCAGACCAGCCTCAGAGTCAGAGATCCACCTGCCTTGGGCTCCTGAATGCTGGGATTAAAGGCACACACAACTATACATGTTTTTTGTTTTTTTTTTCTGGAACCAAAATATTTATTTTAATTTATGTAAAGCATGAATGAAATGTTGATTCTTTTTTTTCTTTCCAAATCTTTTATTCTTTTTTATTCTTAATTATACTTTATTTACTTTGTATCCCCTCTCTAGTTCCCTTCCTCCTCCCCTCCCAAACCTTCCATTTCTTTCCCTTCTCCACACACTACCCTCCCCAAGTCCACTGGTAGAGGAGAGTTTCTTTTTCTTCCTTCTGATCCTAGTCTGTTAGGTTTCATCAGGAGTAGGTGCACTGTCTTCCTCTGTGGCATGGTAAGGCTGCTCCCCCCTCAGGGGGAGGTGATCAAAGAGCAGGCCAATCAGTTCATGTCAGAAGCAGTCCTTGTTCCTGTTACTATGGAACACTTGGACATTGAACTGCCATGGGCTACATCTGTGCAGGGGTTCTAGGTTATCTCCATGCCTGGTACTTGGTTGGAGTATGAGTCTCTGGCAAGACCCCTGTGCTCAAATTTTTTGGTTCTGTTGCTCTCCTTGTGGACTTCCTGTCCTTTCCAGCTCTTACTATTTCCCACTTTCATGAGATTCCCTGCATTCTGCCCAAAGTTTGCCGGTAAGTCTCAACATCTGCTTTGATAGTCTACAGGGCAGAGCCTTTCAGAGACCCTCTGTGGGAGGCTCCTAACTTGTTTGCTGTTTTCTTCTTCTTCTGGTGTAGATCCTCTTTGCCTTTTGGAGTGGGGATTGAGCATTTTAGCCAGAGCATTTAGCCTCTTGATTAGTTTCTTTAGGTGTACAGATTTTAGTAGGTTTATCCTATATTATTTATCTATATGAGTGAGTATATACCGTGTATGTCTTTATGCTTCTAGGATAGCTCACTCAGGATGATCCTTTCTAGATCTCACCATTTACCTGCAAATTCCATGATTTCCGTGTCTTTCATTGCTGAGTAATATTCCATTGTGTAGATGTATCACATTTCTGTATCCATTCTTCAGTTGAGGGGCATCTGGGCTGTTTCCAGCTTCTGGCTATTATAAATAAAGCTGCCACAAACATGGTTGAGCAAGTGTCCTTCTTGTGTACTTGAGCAAATTTTGTATATATGTGTAGCAGTGGTATAGCTGGATCTTGAGGCAGCGTTATTCCTAATTGTCTGAGTAAGCATCAGATTGACATCCAAAGTGGTTGTACCAGTATACATTCACACCAGCAGTGGAGAAGGCTGGATCTTGAGGAAACCCTATTTCTTGTTGTCTGAGAAAACACCAGATTGATTTCCAGAGTGGTTGTACCAGTTTACACTCCCACCAGCAGTGGAGGAGGGCTCTCCTTTCTCCACAACATCTCCAGCATGTGTTGTCACTTGAGGTTTTGATCTTGGCCATTCTGATGGATGTAAGGTTAAATCTCAGGGTGGTTTTGATTTGCATTTCCCTGATGGCTAATGATGTTGGACATTTCTTTAAGTGTTTTTCTGCCATTTGATATTCCTCTACAAAGAATTCTCTGTTTAGCTCTCTTTCCCATTTTTTAATTGTGTTACTTGGTTTACTCTTTTTCAGCTTATTTAGTTCTTTATATATACTAGATATTAGCCCTGTGTCCAATAGAGGGTTGGTGAATATCCTTTCTCAGGCTGTAGATTGTCGTTTTGTTTTTTTTTTTTTCTGATGACAGTGTCTTTTGCTTTACAGAAGCTTTTTAGTTTCATGAGGTCCCATTTATTGATTGTTGCTCTTAGAGCCTGTGCTGTTGGTGTTCTGTTCAGGAAGTTTTACCCTGTACCAATGAGTTCTAGGGTATTTCCCACTTTTTTTCAAGCCGATTTAATGTGTCTGGTTTTATGTTGAGGTCTTTGATCCACTTGGACTTCAGTTTTGTGCAGGGTGATAAGTATGGATCTATTTTCATTTTTCTACATGTAGACATCCAGTTGGACCATCACCATTTGTTGAAGATGCTATCTTTTTTCAATTGTATGGTTTTGGCATCTTTGTCAAAGATCAGGTGTCCATAAGTGTGTGGGTTTATTTCTGTGTCTTCTATTTGATTCCATTGATCCACCAGCCAGTTTCTATGCCAGTACTATGCAGTTTTTATAAGTGTTGCTCTATAGTACAGCTTGAGATCAGGGTTTCTCTGCAACACTCTGCTGTCCTGAAATTCACCCTGTAGACCAGGCCAGCCTTAGAGTCAGATATGCACATGAGTGATGGAATTAAAGGCACACACAACTATACATGCCTTTTTTAAAGAAAATATTTCAACAAAATCATAGAAGATAATTTCTTCCACAGAATGAAAGATATGTGTATAATGATATATGAAATATGCAGAACAACAATTATATTGAACTGGAAAAGAAAGTCCTTCCAACAACATAATAATTAAAACACTAAATTTATAGAAAAATTACAGAATATTAAAAGCTGCAGGGAAAATTTACCAAGTATCTTACAAAAGCAGAGCTATCAGAATTACACCTGACATCTCAATAGAGATAAAAAGCTAGCAGGGCCTGGACATATATGTCTTGCTGCCTCTAAAAGACCAAAGATATAAACCTAGACTACTATACCACACAAAACTCTCACAGGAAAAAATAGATATTCTAAGATAAAACCAAATTTAAATTATATCTATCCATAGGTCCACCCATATAGGAAAAAAAACTGGCAGTAAATCTACAACACAAGGATGTTAACTTAATTGAGTAAAAAACAGGAAATAAGTAATTCCCTACCAGCAAAACCAAAAGAAGTGGAACACATACACCTAACACACTAACACCAGTAACAGTAAAATAACAGGAATCCAATCATTGTTCATTATTATCTCTCAATATCAATAGGCTCAAGTCCTCAATGAAAAGACACAGGATAAAATAATAAATATGAAATCAGGTTCTATCATTCTACTGCATACAATAAACAAACATACCCATTACCTAAGAGTAAAGATTAGAAAAGAGATTTCTAAGCAAACAGACCTGAGAATCAAGCTAAAGTAACCATTCCAATATCTAATAAAATAGATTTTAAAAATTAATCAAAGAAGGAGAGGGGCAAGATGGCAGAGACGGGAGGACTCTCATTCTGAGCAGCAGCAGAGCAGGATCAGCACAGTGACCAGCAATCAGAACTCTCGGCCATAAAACACAGTCATTGTGTTTCCCAGGTGAGAGGATACCCCACGGTGGGGGATTCAATCAGCTTTTAACTCACCCCGCTAAACCGTGGAAGAGATCCCGGTTCCGCCAGACGCTTGGGTGCCGGCCACCAGCCCCAGCCCCAGCCCAGAGCCACAAGCCAGTGTCTCTGGGCATGGTCCCAGACTGAACGTTGGGCACCACATTATCAGAGACTAGAATTTTCAGTCGAGAGATAACCCCAGGATACAGGAAACGATTGGGACTGGCCTTAGGTCACCCAGACATCCCCTGGAAAAGACTCGGGGGGGTTCCACGGGCACCCCAGGAGCCAGCCCAGAGCCAGAGCCGGGGACCCAGGTTCCAGCACAGAGCCCTGCCTGCCTGTGCGCCTGATTCGACACCAGAGATAGAAACGGCGGGTCTGATCTCAGAGCACTCAGCTCACCCCCAACCTGAAAAGGTCCCCGGAAAATTACCCAGCTTAGGGAGCCACTCAGGCTCCCAAAAGCCACAAAGGCAGTCACAGGCAGTTTCTGCGGACAGCCAGCTGGCGGACACTGAGCAGTGTGCACCAGGGCAAAAAAAGACACTAGGAGTCCATGTCTCCAGAGAATCCACGGGGAAGGAAGGAAACTGTACTGATCTAAATCACCCAATCCTTCCCTAGAAAAAGTCTAGCAGTCTAGTGGGGCCGAGGCGCCAGCACTCAGCTGTGCTCCAGACACAAGCACAAACAGTTGAGGCACGCCTGATGTCCAACTGGGTCACAGCAGCTGATCATTAAATTTGCAACAAGAAACCCAGAAACGGGGCAGCTGCCCGCAGGACTTCCCTGGGTGAGAGGAGAACCCTCTCGACTAACAAAGACCACAGTTACCACTCAGGTCTATATCCCTGAGGTGAGCAACTCCTGAAAAAAAACCAGCCATCCAGGGACTATACCCAAAAATCTGAGAAGACATCCTTCAGGAAAAACAAGCTTTCTGCAAAGGGGATTCTCTCCACCACAGGATCCCCAGGAACCACCAGAAAATAACCCCAAACACCTAAGATAACACAATGGGTAGAGGCCAGCGTAAAAGCACAAGCAACAAAAGACAGAGCAATATGGCATCTCCAGAACCCAGTTACCCAGGGGCAAATAGCCCTGGACACCCCACCATAACTGAAATCCAAGAAGATGACCTAACAAGTATGCTCATGAAGATGATAACAGAGGAAACAAATAAGATTCGTAAAGACATAGAGGAAGATAAACTCAAACAGAATATTGCCATCCGTAAAGAAATAGAGGAAGCTGCAGCCAAACAGTTTATGGCCTTTAGAAAGGAAATGCTCAAAACACTGAATGAAATGATAGAAACAGAGTTGAAGGAACTAAAAGAAAAACAGGAAAGTACAATCAGACAGGTGAAGGAAGTAAACAAAACAACTCAAGACCTGAAGATAGAATTGGAAAAATTAAAGAAAACACAAATGGAAGAAATAATGGAAAGGAAGAATCTAGGGAAGAAAACAGGAACTACAGAGGTAAGCATAACCAACAGACTAAAAGAGATGGAAGAAAGAATCTCAGGTGTAGAAGATACAATGGAAGAAATCGATGTATCTGTCAAAGAAAATGTTAAATCCGAAAAATTCCTGACACAGACCGTCCAAGAAATGCAAGACAATATGAAAAGACAAAACCTAAGAATAATAGGTATAGAGGAAAAAGAAGACCCCCTTCTCCAAGGCCGAGAAAATATTTTCAACAAAATCATTGAAGAAAATTTCCCCAAGCTAAAGGAGAGGCCAATTAGAATAAATGAGGCCTACAGAACACCCAACAAATTTTTCCAGAAAAGAAAATCCTCCCGCCACATAATAATCAAAACAGTAAGTATACAGAACAAAGAAAAAAATACTAAAAGCTGCAAGGGAAAAAGGCCAAGTAACATATAATGGCAAACCCATTAGAATCACACCTGACTTTTCAACAGAGACTATGAAAGCCAGAAGGGCCTGGACGGATATCATGCAGACCCTAAGAGAACACAGATGTCAGCCCAGGCTACTATACCCAGCAAAACTCTCAGTCCTCATAGATGGAGAAAACAAGATATTCAATGACAAAAACAAATTTCAACAATACCTACAAACAAATCCAGCATTACAGAAGACACTGGAAGGGAAAATACAACCCAAGAAAGCTAGCTACATTCAAGAAAACACAGGAAATAAATAACCTCACTTCAGTAAAACAAAAAGCAACCAAGCACACAACCTGATGACCACAGCCAACATCAAAATCAAGAGATCTAACAGCCACTGGTCATTAATCTCTCTCAACATCAATGGACTCAACTCTCCAATAAAAAGACACAGATTAACAGAATGGATACGTAAACAAAACCCAGCAATCTGTTGCATACAAGAAACACACCTAAGACACAAAGATAGACATTACCTGAGGGTAAAGGGTTGGAAGACGACTTTCCAAGCAAACGGACCCAAGAAGCAAGCAGGAGTAGCCATTCTAATATCTGATAAAATAGACTTTCAACCAAAATTAATCAAAAGAGATGGGGAAGGACACTTCATACTCATCAAGGGAAAATTCCACCAGGAAGACATCACAATCCTGAACATCTATGCCCCAAATACAAGGGCACCCACATTTGTGAAAGGAACATTGATAAAATTTAAAGCACATATAGATCCACACACATTAATAGTGGGAGACTTCAACACCCCACTCTCAACAAAGGACAGGTCAACCAAACAGAAATTAAACAAAGAAACAATGTCTCTGACAGAGGTCATGAATCAAATGGACCTAACAGACATTTACAGAACTTTACACCCAAACACAAAAGAATTTACCTTCTTCTCAGCACCTCATGGAACCTTCTCCAAAATAGACCACATAGTGGGTCACAAAGCGAGCCTCAACAGATACAAGAAGATTGAAATAATCCCATGTATATTGTCTGATCACCATGGAATAAAGCTGGACCTCAACAATAACAGAAATAACAAAAAGCCTACACACACATGGAAACTGAACAACTTGTTACTAAATGACAGCTGGGTCAGGGCAGAAATAAAGAAAGAAATTAAAGTCTTTCTAGAAATCAATGAAAACGAAGACACAACATACCCAAACTTGTGGGACACAATGAAAGCAGTGCTAAGAGGAAAGTTCATAGCACTAAGTGCCTTCAAGAAGAAATTCGAGACAGCTCATTCAAGCACCCTAATGGCTCACTTAAAAACCCTAGAAAAAGAAGAAGCAGACACACCAAGAAGGAGTAGACGGCTGGAAATAATCAAACTCAGGGCTGAAATCAATCAATTAGAAACAAATAAAACAATTCAAAGAATCAATGAAACCAAGAGCTGGTTCTTTGAGAAAATCAACAAGATCGACAAACCCTTAGCCAGGCTAACTAAAAGGCAGAGAGACACCACCCAAATCAACAAAATCAGAAATGAAAAGGGGGATATAACTACAGATACTGAGGAAATCCAAGCAATCATTAGGACTTACTTCAAAAGTCTATATGCCACAAAATTTGAAAATCTAAATGAAATGGACAATTTTCTTGATCGATTTGACTTACCAAAGCTGAATCAGGACCAGGTAAATCAACTAAATAGTCCTATATCCCCCAAAGAAATAGAAGTGGTCATCAAAAGTCTCCCATCCAAAAAAAGCCCAGGACCAGATGGCTTCAGCGCAGAATTCTACCAGACCTTCAAAGAAGAGCTAACACCAATTCTCTTCAAACTATTCCACAAAATAGAAACAGAAGGAATATTACCAAATTCATTCTATGAAGCCACAGTCACCTTGGTACCTAAACCTCACAAAGACTCAACAAAGAAAGAGAATTTCCGGCCAATCTTCCTTATGAACATTGATGCAAAAATACTTAATAAAATACTTGCAAACCGAATCCAAGAACACATTAAAGATATTATCCACTATGACCAAGTAGGCTTCATCCCAGGTATGCAGGGGTGGTTCAATATACGGAAATCCATCAATGTGATCCACCATGTTAACAAACTGAAAGAAAAAAACCACATGAAAATCTCCCTAGATGCTGAAAAAGCCTTTGACAAAATCCAGCATCCATTCATGTTCAAAGTATTGGAGAGATCAGGGATACAAGGCACATATCTAAACATAGTAAAGGTGATATACAGCAAGCCTATAGCCAACATCAAACTGAACGAAGAGAAACATAAAGCAATCCCACTGAATTCAGGGACAAGACAAGGCTTCCCACTCTCTCCATATCTCTTCAACATAGTGCTGGAAGTCCTTGCTTGAGCAATAAGACAGTTGAAGGCGATCAAGGGGATACAAATTGGAAAGGAAGAAGTGAAATTATCACTATTTGCAGATGATATGATAGTATATGTGAGTGACCCCAAAAACTCTACCAGGGAACTCCTACAGCTGATAAACACCTTCAGCAAAGTGGCAGGATACAAAATTAACTCAAAAAAATCAGTAGCCCTCCTGTATACTAATGACAAAAGGGCTGAGAAAGAAATTAAGGAAACAACACCCTTCACAATAGCCACAAATGACATAAGGTACCTCGGAGTAACCCTAACCAAGGAAGTCAAAGACTTGCATGCAAAAAATTTCTAATCTCTGAAGAAAGAATTAGAAGAAGATATGAGAAGATGGAAAGATCTCCCTCATGGCTTGGTAGGATTAACATAGTAAAAATGGCCATCTTACCAAAAGCAATCTACAGATTCAATGCAATGCCCATGAAATTACCAACACAATTCTTTACAGACTTGGATAGAAAAATTCTCAACTTCATATGGAATAACAAGAAACCCAGAATTGCTAAAACAGTCCTCTACAATAAAAGAACTTCTGGAGGTATCTCCATCCCTGATATTAAGTTGTACTATAGAGCAACAGTTTTAAAAACTGCATGTCACTGGCATAGAAACAGAATGGTGGATCAATGGAACCGAAGAGAGGACCCAGAAATAAACCCACACACGGATGGACACCTGATCTTTGACAAAGATGCCAAAACCATACAATTGAAAAAAGATAGCATCTTCAACAAATGGTGATGGTCCAACTGGATGTCTACATGTAGAAAAATGAAAATAGATCCATACTTATCACCCTACACAAAACTGAAGTCCAAGTGGATCAAAGACCTCAACATAAAACCAGACACATTAAATCGGCTTGAAAAAAAAAGTGAGAAATACCCTAGAACTCATTGGTACAGGGGAAAACTTCCTGAACAGAACACCAACAGCACAGGCTCTAAGAGCAACAACCAATAAATGGGACCTCATGAAACTGAAAAGCTTCTGTAAAGCAAAGGACACTGTCATCAAAACAAAGCGACCACCTACAGATTGGGAAAGAATCTTCACCAACCCTTTATCTGACAGAGGACTCATATCCAGTATATATAAAGAACTAAAGAAGCTGAAAAGCAGCAAACCAAGTAATCCACTTAAAAAATGGGGAACAGAGCTAAACAGAGAATTCTCTGTAGAGGAATACCGAATGGCAGAGAAGCACTTAAAGAAATGCTCAACCTCACTAGCCATTAGGGAAAAGCAAATCAAAACAACCCTGAGATTTCACCTTACACCCATGAGAATGGCCAAGATCAAAAACTCAAGTGACAACACATGCTGGAGAGGTTGTGGACCCTTCTCCACTGCTGGTGGGAATGTAAACTTGTACAACCACTCTGGAAATCAATCTGGCGCTTTCTCAGACAACTAGGAATAGCGCTTCCTCAAGATCCAGCCATACCACTACTGGGCATATATCCAAAAGAGGCTCAAGTACACAAAAAGGACATTTGCTCAACCATGTTTGTAGCAGCTTTATTTGTAATAGC
Organism: Meriones unguiculatus; assembly: GCF_030254825.1. Taxonomy (NCBI): domain Eukaryota; kingdom Metazoa; phylum Chordata; class Mammalia; order Rodentia; family Muridae; genus Meriones; species Meriones unguiculatus. The sequence continues at coordinate 1,247,782 of NW_026843712.1, read as the reverse complement.
CAGAAGCTGGAAACAACCAGAGGCCCCTCAACTGAAGAATGGATGCAGAAATTGTGGTACATCTACACAATGGAATATTACTCAGCAATGAAAAATAAGGAAATCATGAAATTTGCAGGTAAATGGTGGGATCTGGAAAGGATCATCCTGAGTGAGTTGTCCCAGAAGCAAAAAGACACACATGGTATATACTCACTCATATAGACATACAACATAGGACAAACCCACTAAAACCTGTGCATCTAAAGAAACTAAGCAAGAGAGAGGACCCTAACTAAAATGTCCAATCCCCATCCAGAAAGGCAAAGAGGATGGACATCAGAAGAAGAAGAAAACAGGAAACAACCTAGGAACCTACCACAGAGGGCCTCTGAAAGCCTCTGCCCTTCAGACTATCAAAGCAGATGCTGAGCCGGATGGGCAACTGTTGGGCAGGTGAATGGAATTTTAGGTAAGAACTGGGAAATAGTAAGAGCTGGAGAGGACAGGGTCTCCACAAGGAGAGCAACAGAACAAGAAAATTTGAACACAGGGAACTTCCCAGAGACTCATACTCCAACCAAGGACTATTCATGGAGATAACCCAGAACCCCTGCACAGATGTAGCCCAGGGCAGTTCAGAGTCCAATTGGTTTACATAGTAATGTGAAGAGGGACTGCCTCTGACATAATCTGATTGGCCTGCTCTTTGATCACCTCCCTCTGGGGGGGAGCAGCCTTACCAGGCCATAGCAGAGGACAATACAGCCACTTTTGATGTGAACTGATAGACTAAGATCAGAAAGGAGAGGAGAACCGCACCTATTAGTGGACGTGGGGAGTGGCATGCAAGCAGAGGGAGGAGGGAGGGGCTTATGGGGGGATGCAGAATGAATAAAGTGTAATTGATGAAAAATTTAAGAAAAAAGGGGAAAAAATAATTTAAGAACCTTAAATGACTTTCAAAAGTGGAGGAAAACATGGAGTTAGTCAATTGGCACGGAGCACGTCTCGCCCCTGGGGGCAATGGTCTCCTGAACCTACTCAGACCTCGGACACCACCACTGCTAGTTCTAGAACTGATGCAGGATGTTCCAAGGAGGGGTTAAGGCTTCTCATAATATTTCCTATAAGCCCACACCTGTTTGTCTATATCCCCCATTTTTATTCATTATTAGCCAGATAGAGCCAAGTAATTGTGGTAATGATACTTGCTTTTTTGCCCAATGCTGGAATGCTAGTAAATTTAGGTATGCCCTGGTTACTCGCATGCCTCACTGGGTGCCTGTGCCCATTGATGCCCCTCATGCTATGACCCTCTTCAGATCTTGGAACTACAGCCACCATTGTTACTACCAGCTCATTGGTGGCTGTTGGATCTACCACCAGGGCATTAGCCATGAGTCATACTGGGCAGACTGCTCAGACCCTGAATAATCATTTAGCCAATGTAGCTCATGCCTCAGTTGTACATAAAGGAATTAATGCTCAACTAAAAGGAAGCTTGATGGTGTTCAATCAGAGGATTGACCTCTTGCAGGAGCAAATTGATACCCTATGGCAAATCGCTCAACCTGGCTGTCAATGAAAGTATGCTGGACTTTGTGTCACTAGCATACAACATGAGAATTTTTCCTGCGCTGCAAATCTGTCTAAACAATTGTCGAGCTATATTTTAGGTAATTGGACTGGAGAATTCGATACTACGATGGAGCAGCTGAGAGTGGCCAATGTCACAGTAAAGTCTACCAGAGTGGACGCAGGACTAGCCATAGGATTATCAACATGGATTGCTGCAGCCATGAATCATCTGAAGGAATGGGCGGGCATGGGAGCATTAGCAGGCCTTCTGGTGTTGGTCTCCTTGGTTTGCCTGTGGTCTCACAACAGTGTGATGGAGCCATGATCATTCAGGCCTTTACAGCCATTGAAGCAGGACATTCTCCCCAAGCATGGTTGGATACCATAAAAAGCTAAAATGATACGCTCAGGATGCGAGGCTAAGCACTGCACTCAGGGTCAGCCGCTTTGGACCCAGAGAAGAGCATGTCTGATTGCATGTGGGTTGATGCCCCAGGTCCCGCCTCTGAGAAAAAGGTATCAGATGGGTCTGATGCTCTTTGGGTGGATGACACCTAAATGAACATCGGTACAAAGTCCCAATTTATTTCTAATATCAGAGATCAGACCTCTACTCTTGCCTGATGCTTCTAAAACAAAAAGGGGGAACTGTAGAGAGCTGCGGAATGCTATGCCTTAAAGATGGAGCTGGTTTCTGCCTTCCACCTTCCCGATGGTGAGTGCTCTCTGTCACCAACAATTCCATATTTGGCTAAGGCTGAGGATCTGGCTTGCTTCCATGTATGTGGACCTATCTGCATTGCCCACGTGGCACTCCTGGGTTGGCTACCCAGAGGCTATTTAAGCTGTGGGCTGGCTTTCCCCAGGGTCCGAGGATTGTTCAAGGTTCCTGAATAAACTGCATTGAAAAAAAAATTAATCAAAGAAGATGGAAGGGATACTTAATACTCGGCGAAGATTCTCAATTCTAAGCATATATGCCCCAAATGCATGGGCACCCAAATTAGCAAAAGAAACTGTACTAAAGCTAAGGTCACAGATTGAAATTTACACATTAGTAGAAGCACATTTTAAGCCCTCTTTCTCAACAATGAGTAGGCCATTGGAATAGAAACTATAATGGATCTAAAGAATGTTAGGTCCATTTGATTCATAATGGTAGTTAGTGCCTTAATAACGAAATTGGAGTAATCTCATACTAGAAATATAAAGCAAACCTAAAAGCTATAGAAAAAAAGAAGCAGACATAACCAATTGGAATAGATGACAGGCAATAATCAAACTCAGGGCTGAAATTAATAAATAAGAAAAAAAGAATACAAGATAAAAAAAAATCAACCATTCCAAGAGATGTTTATTTGAGAAAATCAACAGGACAGAGAAAAACTAATAGGCAGAGAAACAGTATCAAAATTAACACATAAGAAATGAAAAGAGGGACATAACAACAGACACTGGGGAAATCTGAAGAATCATTAGGACTTACTTCGAAAGTCTGTATGCCACAAAATTTGAAAATCTAAATGAAATGGATAATTTTCTTGATTGATTCTACTTACCAAACCTGAATCAAGACCAGGTAAATCAATTAAATAGTCCTATGTCCTCTAAGGGAATAGAAATGGTCATCAAAAGTCTCCCATTTAAAAAAAAAAAAGCCCAGGATTCAGCACAGAATCCTCTCAGATCTTCAAAGAAGAGCTAACACAAATACTCTTCAACCTATTCTGCAAAATAGAAACACCACCAAACTTATTCTATGACTCCACAGTCACCTTGGTACCTAAACCACACAAAGACCCAAAGAATAAAGAGTATTTCAGGCCAATCTCTCTTATGAATATCAATGCAATAACACTAAAAAAATAATAATTGCAAACTTAATATAAGAACACATCAAAGATATCATCCACTATGACCAAGTAATCTTCATCCCAGGTATGCAGATGTGGTTCAATATACAGAAATCCATTAATGTGATCCACCATATTAACAAACTGAAAGAAAAAAAAAACACATGATAATCTCTGTAGATGCTGAAAAAGCATTTGACAAAATCCCAAATCCATTCATGTTTAAAGTATTGAATATCAAGAATCAATAAATGAGACCTCGTGGAACTGACAACCTTCTATATGGCATAGGACATTGATGTGGTTTTAATAAGAATGGCCACCATACACTCAATGTGTTTAAATGCTTGGCCATAGGGAGCAATACTATTAGGAGGTATGGCCTTTGGAGAATATATGGCCTTGGGGTCTCCTATGCTCAAGCTATGCCTAGTGTGGCACATGTTCTTCTGCTGCCTGTAGATCAGGATGTAGAACTCTCAGCTTGTTCTCCAGCATCATGTCTGCCTTCATGCTGCCATATTCCCCACCAAGAAGATAATAGAAACTGTAAGCCTGCCCAATTTAATTGTCCCTTATAAAAGTTGCTATGGTCTGTCAGGCAGAAGTTGCACACACCTTTAATCTATCACTTAGGAGGCAGAGGAAGGTGGTTTGCTGTGAATTCAAGGCCAGCTTGGTGTACAGAGATAATTCCAAGACAGTCAATGCTATACATGAGACACTGTCTTGAAAATTAAAAAAAAAATCAAAATAAAGCAAAAGAGTTGATCATGATGTTTCATCAAAACAATAAAACTCCTAACTACTACTACTACATAAATGTAAATAAGTAGAAGGGAAAAAATAAGACATCAAGCCATGGGCAGCTAGCCAGGAAGCATCATCCCTCCACAGCCTCTACTCTATCTAGTTCCTCCCTCCATATTACTGTCCTGAGTTCCTGCCCTGAGTTCCATGGATGATGGAGTATAAGTTGTAAGATATAAATCATTGCTTTCCTCCTCAAGTTGATTTTGGTAATGGTGTTTATGCAAGAGAAACCCTAAGACAGAGCCTGAAGCTAAATTACCCTGATGTTAGTAGCTCCTCTTTCAAGTGTGGACTTCGCAGAATATTTCCCTGTAGCAGATTCAGCTTGGATTATGGGCACCTCCTCCATGGTAACTTGAACTGCCACTATCTCCTTAGTAAAGAATAAGCCCTGTTGAGCAAGTCTTTCATGGTATCTTCAACTGCCTTTAACTCCTCAATAAGGGGAAGCCCTGGAGAGTACCTTCCTATCATAGCTTCAGTTGCCAGTAGCAACTCAATAAGGAATAGAGCACGTACAATGTCTCATTTAAGACAGTATCAATTATCAAAACTCCTCAGTTATGCAAAAGAGCTGAAGAGCATATTTGATGGCAATTTCAACAGTTAATAATTCTCGAATAAAGAGTAGTGCCTGGAGAGAACATCACCAATTGCAACTTCAACTGGAAAAATCTCTACATGAGGGGATAAAGACTGTAGTGGCTAGTGTTTTGTTAAAATGACACAAGATAGTGTCATCCGAGAAGAAGAAAATTCAGTTTAAAAACACATCCATAAGACTGGCCTGTGGACAACCCCTGGGGACATTTTTTTTTTTGAAAACTAATATTGCAGGGTTCTGACCATTGTGGAAAATGCTAAACTGGACATTTGGTCCTGTGTGCACTAAGAAAGCCAGCTAAGCAATCCAATAACCGCAAGCCAGCACTCCTAGGTAAGCTAGAGGGCCTGGAGAGTACCTGAACACAGTTTTTAAACTCCTTATATCTACACAGTGAGGAAAAGGACCTGGAGATCATCTGACATGACAGCTCCAAGTGTGAAAAGCTCCACAGGAAGAGACAGGGAATGCAAATAATTTTCTTCCTGACAATCTGCTACCATGAACTCCTACGTAAAGGAGAGACCCAGGAAAGCACCTGCCTCTTCTTTCAGCAGGTATATTTTCTGGAAAGCACCTCCTCCATGAAGCTTCAACTGCCAGTAACATATACATAGAGGATGGATCTTTTCAACTGTAGATTCTACCCTTAGAATCTACTCAGTAAAGATTTTTTTTAATTGTGGGATGTTTAAAGTGTTTTATTCCATTACTGTTTCATATGAAGAAACATATACAGATAAAAAGTTCACATCATAACACAGGATATAAATAAACTTATTGAGAGCTCAGTTATTATAAAACAGAATAAAAACAAATTTTGAAAGTTTGAGGAACTATTTTAGCCAGAATCATACTTGAGAAAACTATCTATTGGTTTACAATAGGACTAAGTACATTAAGTTGCACAGAGAGGCAAATATTTCACATATACAAAATTGATGACCTAGACTGCAGCCAAATTAGCATTCACTTTAACTTTGCAGTTCTGACACCTGAACCCAAGTCACCATAGATGCTGAACATACTCTATACTATTGAGCTCAAAACCACAGTTTTTACTAATGAGATTCATGAATAAATTAATTTGAGTTATGGTAGATTTTAGTAGACGCTTGCTTTTGGGAGATAGATAAAAAAAATCCAATTATCTATGACATCCAGAAATAGGAATAGATATTTACCCACATTAATCCTTTATTTCAACAAGTCAAAAGGAACACAACCAAAGACTATACTGTTAATCACACAACACAAATTGATATATTCTAAAAAGCAATTTGGTTGGGAGGAAATGACAGATAGATCTGAGATCAACTTCTTCTGTTCTGCCTTTGAAATATGAAGTGCTTGGGATCATTCATTTGATGTCACATGGATGATGTATGTTTGTAGCTCCAAGCAGGTAAGTTTTCTTGTGAAACTGGTTTCTTATTCCCAAATGACAGTATTTACAGTAGTGCAAGCAAAAATAAAGGACATTACTAAAAGGAACCATAGTCATGGAAACCTGTTGGCCTTGTGAGAAATGGAAACAAAAGCAGTAGGAAACCAAGAATCAAGATTCAGTGACTCTTACACACTGCTTGTATGCAAATGATGATTCTATTTCATGCTTCTTTAAAGAATCACTTTGTAACAAGGACTATTTCTAACAGGAACTCAATGACTGGCTCTTTGGCCTCCCCACCCCCTAAGGGAGGAGCAGTCCTGTTAGGCCACAGAGGAGGGTTTTGCAGCCAGGCCTGATGATACCTGATAAAACAGGATCAGATGTATGGGGAGGAGGTCCCCCCATCAGTGGACTTGAAAAGGGGCACAGTGGAGATGAGGGAGGGAGAGAGGGCCTGGGAGGGAATGAGGGATCGGGACACGGCTGGGATACAAAGTTAATAAAATGTAACTGATAAGAAAAATATAAAATTCAAAAATAAAAAATAAAAAAGAATCACTTTTTGTATCTATTTACATAAAGAAGATAATCAAACAGCTGTTTTCAAAGTTGTGTAGCATCTGTTCAACCAATTGGTTATGTCCAGTACATCAGAGTATCAATTTCAAACACAAAGTATAGAAATTGATTGCATTGTCCTAGGCCCACATTTTATTGCTTGCAATTAAAAGAGAACAGATTTCATCCTCACTTTGTTGAAGGGTTGTTTTCAAATCCACCATATAAACAAAGTGACAGAAAAAGACCACATGATAAGCTCCTTAGGTGCTGGAAAAGCATTTGATAAAATCCAACAGTCATTTATGTTTAATGTATTGGGGGGATTAGGTAATACAAGGACTTACCTAAACATAGTAAAGGCAATGTACAGCAAGCCTAGAGCTAACATTAAACTAAATGGAGAGAAACTTAAATCAATCCCACTGAAATCAGAGTCAAGGCAAGGATGCCCACTCTTTTCATACCCCTTTAACATAATGCTTGAATTCCTTGCTACAGAAAGAAGACAATTAAAGGAGAACAAGGGAATTCAGTTCTGAATGGAAGGAGTGACTCCAAAAATTCTTCCAGGGAACTCCTACAGCTGATGAACACCTTAAGCAAAGTGGCTGAATACAAATTTAACTCAAAAAAAATCAGTAGCCCTCCTCTATACTTAAGACTAAAGGGCTGAGAAAGAAATGAGGGACAAAATACTCTTTAAAATAGCCACAAAGGACAAAAAGCACCCTGGTATAACTCTAACCAAGCATGTCAAAGACTTGTATGAAAAAAACTTTTAGTCTCTAAAGAAAGAAATAGAAGAGGATATTAGAAGATGAAAAGATCTCCCATGCAAATGGCTTATACAGGATTAAAATAGTGATAATGGTCATCTTACAAAAAGCAATCTACAGATTCAAAGCAACTCCAATCAAAAGACCCAACAAAATTGTTTACAGACCTTGAAAGAAAAATTCTCAACTTCATATGGAATAACAAGAAGTCCAGAATCACTAAAACAATTTTCCACAATAAAAAAACTTCTGGAGGTATCTCCATCCCCGATCTTAAGCTGTATACTATAGAGCAACAGTAATAAAAACTTCATGGTACTAGCAAAGAAACAGAATGCTGGATCAATGGAATCGAAAAGAAGACCCAGAGATAAACCCATACACTTATGGACATCTGATTTTTGACAAACATACCAAAACCATACAATGGATAAAAGATAACATCTTCAACAATGGTGCTAGACTAAATGGAAGTCTACATGTAGAAACATGTAAATAATATCCATACATATCACCCAGCACAAAACTAACATCCTAGTGGATCAAAGACCTCAATTTAAAACAAGACATACTAAACCACTTAGAAGAAAAAGTGGGAAAGATCCTCGAACTCATTGGCACAGGAGACAACTTCCTGAACAGAACACCAACAGCACAGGCTCTGAGATCAATGGTACCTCATGGAACTGAAGAGCTTTTTTCAGGACACTATCATCAGAACAAGATGACAGGATACATACTGGGAAAGGATCTTCACCAAGCCTTTATCTGACAAAGGACTAATATCCAAAATATATAAAGAACTTAAGAAGTTAAAGAGCAGGAAATCAAGTAATCCAATTAAAATATTGTATACAGAGCTAAACAGGGAATTCTGAATAGAGGAACATTGAATGTCAGAGAAACAAAGAAATGCTCAACATTGGTACAGGGGGGCCAAGATGGCGGCGCCGGAAGAACACTGTGTCTGAGAAGCCTGACAACACACTCCGTGCAGCGACCAGGAGACTGAACTCTGGTTCCTAAAACTACAGCTGTCATGTTTCCCAGGTGAGGGGAGGCTCCCACGGCGTGGGAATTGGTTGGACCCACTCTCGGCAGCCCAGCCAGAAAACGGAAGAGAACCCGGCTAATGTGGGCTTTGGGTCTCCGGGCTGGTGCCACAAGCCTGCATATCCCAATCATTTTCCCAGGCTAATTGGTGGGCACAACGGTGCCAGATACTGGGAGTCCTAGTCACAAGAAAACCCCATGGGGAAGCAAAGTTGCAAGTCTGATCACAGGTCACCGAGTTTGCCCTGGAAGGTCTCTCAGACCATGGGTACCTGCCGCCATCACAACTGAGCTCCCGCCACGTGCAGAGAACAGCTGCCCACCAAGAACAAAATCCCTATTCCCTCTTGGGAGGAGACAGGAGGCGGCCAGCAGAATCTGCCACAGACCATTGTCTGTACCCCAATTGGGGCTGAGAAAACCCAATCCTTTTGGGCACTCCCCCAAACGTTGCCATAACCCTGCTTTTTTTTTTTTTTTCTGCCACAGTGGAGCAGAAGGATAAAGAGGCAAACGGCAGCTTCACAGTGCCAGAACTCCAGGGCTGCCAGCTGCTCCTAGCAAACAAACTACAGCTCAGGATCTGGGACTGTGGTCATTCTACATGTCCTGAGATTCTCCTGGGTCCAGCACAATAAGGTCTAGCAGCAATTTATATCACCGGCACCCCACCCCGACCCCTGGCAGAGAAACCCCAGTTCAGGATCAGACTGAGAAGCCCCAACCCCTTCTGGCACTCCCCTAAGAGCACCTCCATAAGCTTGCCCTAGCAGAGGGGAAGGTCAGAGGGGAAGGACAGAGAGACAGCCTGCCAAGGACACGGCACCCTCTCTCCAGCTCACCCAGCCGCCCATAGCAGAGAAACCCAAGCTCTGGATCTAAGCACATTCAACCCTACCTGGTACTCTCTTGGGATCAGCATAGGTTCTACCACCAGGCTGATTCTGGCAGAGAGATCTGGGCTCAGGATCTGGGATTGAGAACACTCAACCTAACTCTTTCCCGTGCCATCCTGGGACCAGTCAACATAACCCCTCCAGGCAGAGGGAAAGGACAGAGAGGAAGGACACAGGAAAGGTGGACACCGAGTCCTGTGGCCACAGTGTCAAAGAGCTGACTTTTATGCTTCCCGTGCATTCTCCACAGGAGGACCAAATCAGAGAGTAGTGAGCAAGGGGAACCCCTGTGCATTCCAACTGGTCCTACAAGAGAGCCTTTTAGGGAGAGTTTTCCCCAGACCCAGGGCCTCTCCACAGAAGTAACAAGACAAGATCCCTGCCACCCACACCCCTAGTGTGGGCATCATAGGGATTCTTCGGATAGCGACCCCAACATTGAAGCCTCTGCCTTGAGGGTCCACCAGTGTAATCCAGGCAAACAATCCCTGGATCTCAGACAGAACTGCATAATAGTGGCTGGCAGGCCACTGCAATAGTCAGAGAATCTGCGCATGCACACTGTGTCTGCTAAAAGCACACACGAAGAGCGCCAACGTCACATTCCTTACTTAGGCAAAACTGAAGCCACAGTGCACACTCCCAAACCAGTGAACCTCTCTCATCTTCCTGAAAAAACAGTCCAGAAAACAGAAAGAGAGGATCATAGCCCGAACTACAATCTCGAGGAACAAACAGTGAGGATTATCAATAACCAGATGGCTAGAGGCAGACGTAAGAATACTCCCAACAAAAATCAGGACATAATGACCTCAACAGCAACTCCACAAAACAATGGACACTTCAATTCACTAGATATACAAGAAAACAACCTCAAAACTATGTTTCTCCAGCTATTAGAGGCCCATAAAGGTGAAATGAACAAGGCCCTCAGAGAAATAACCAAAGAAATCCAGACGAACCAAGAGGAAACAAATCATGCTCTCAGAGAAATGACCAAGAAAATTGAGGTAAACAAAGAAGAAATGCACAAAGCTCTCAAAGAAATGTCCACACAAATGAAGGCAAATAAAGAAGAAATAAACAAAGCTCTCATAGAAATACAGGCAATTATACCCAAAGAAGTAGAGGCACAATTAGTGATACATCGAGAGGAAACGGACAAAAAAATAGAAGCTGTCATTGAAAAGCAGGACTCGCGGGAGGGGCAAGATGGCGGTGCCAGGAGGACTCTCATTCTGAGCAGCAGCACAGCAGGATCAGCACAGTGACCAGCAATCAGAACTCTTGGCCATAAAACACAGTCATTGTGTTTCCCAGGTGAGAGGATACCCCACGGTGGGGGATTCAATCAGCTTTTAACTCACCCCGCTAAACCACGGAAGAGATCCCGGTTCCGCCAGACGCTTGGCTGCCGGCCCCAGCCCAAAGCCACAAGCCAGTGTCTCTGGTCACGGTCCCAGACTGAACCTTGGGCACCACACTATCAGAGACTGGAATTTTCAGTCGAGAGATAACCCCAGGGTACAGGAAACGATTGGGACTGGCCTTAGGTCACCCAGACATCCCCTGGAAAAGACTCGGGGGGGTTCCACGGGCACCCCAGGAGCCAGCCCGGAGCCAGAGCCGGGGACCCAGGTTCCAGCACAGAGCCCAGTCTGCCTGCGCGCCTGATTCGCCGCCAGAGATAGAAACGGCGGGTCTGATCTCAGAGCACTCAGCTCACCTCCAACCTGAAAAGGTCCCCGGAAAATTACCCAGCTTAGAAAGCCACTCAGACTCCCAAAAGCCGCAAAGGCGTAGACACAGGCAGTTTCTGCGCACCAGACAGCTGGCAGAGACTGAGCCGCCATCACACAGCTGTGCTCCAGGCACAGGCAAATTTCTGTGGCCAGCCAGCTGGCGGACACTGAGCAGTGTGCACCAGGGCAAAAAAAGACACTAGGAGTCCATGTCTCCAGAGAATCTACGGGGAAGGAAGAAAACTGTACTGATCTAAATCACCCAATCCTTCCCTAGAAAAAGTCTAGCAGTCTACTGGGGCCGAGGCGCCAGCACTCAGCTGTGCTCCAGACACAAGCACAAACAGTTGAGGCGCGCCTGATGTCCAACTGGGTCACAGCAGCTGATCATTAAATTTGCAACAAGAAACCCAGAAACAGGGCAGCTGCCCTCAGGACTTCCCTGGGTGAGAGGAGAACCCTCTCGACTAACAAAGACCACAGTTACCACTCAGGTCTATATCCCTGAGGTGAGCAACTCCTGAAAAAACACCAGCCATCCAGGGACTATACCCAAAAAGCTGAGAAGACATCCTTCAGGAAAATCCAGCTTTCTGCAAAGGGGATTCTCTCCACCACAGGATCCCCAGGAACCACCAGAAAATAACCCCAAACTCCTAAGATAACACAATGGGTAGAGGCCAGCGTAAAAGCTCAAGCAACAAAAGACAGAGCAATATGGCATCTCCAGAACCCAGTTACCCAGGGGCAAGTAGCCCTGGACACCCCACCATAACTGAAAACCAAGAAGATGACCTAACAAGTATGCTCATGAAGATGATAACAGAGGAAACAAATAAGATTCGTAAAGACATAGAGGAAGATAAACTCAAACAGAATATTGCCATCCGTAAAGAAATAGAGGAAGCTGCAGCCAAACAGTTTATGGCCTTTAGAAAGGAAATGCTTAAAACACTGAATGAAATGATAGAAACAGAGTTGAAGGAACTAAAAAAAAAACAGGAAAGTACAATCAGACAGGTGAAGGAAGTAAACAAAACAACTCAAGACCTGAAGATAGAATTGGAAAAATTAAAGAAAACACAAATGGAAGAAATAATGGAAAGGAAGAATCTAGGGAAGAAAACAGGAACTACAGAGGTAAGCATAACCAACAGACTAAAAGAGATGGAAGAAAGAATCTCAGGTGTAGAAGATACAATGGAAGAAATCAATGTATCTGTCAAAGAAAATGTTAAATCCGAAAAATTCCTGACACAGACCGTCCAAGAAATGCAAGACAATATGAAAAGACAAAACTTAAGAATAATAGGTATAGAGGAAAAAGAAGACTCCCTTCTCCAAGGCCCAGAAAATATTTTCAACAAAATCATTGAAGAAAATTTCCCCAAGCTAAAGGAGAGGCCAATTAGAATACATGAGGCCTACAGAACACCCAACAAATTTGACCAGAAAAGAAAATCCTCCCTCCACATAATAATCAAAACAGTAAGTATACAGAACAAAGAAAAAATACTAAAAGCTGCAAGGGAAAAAGGCCAAGTAACATATAATGGCAAACCCATTAGAATCACACCTGACTTTTCAACAGAGACTATGAAAGCCAGAAGGGCCTGGACGGATATCATGCAGACCCTAAGAGAACACAGATGTCAGCCCAGGCTACTATACCCAGCAAAACTCTCAGTCCTCATAGATGGAGAAAACAAGATATTCAATGACAAAAACAAATTTCAACAATACCTACAAACAAATCCAGCATTACAGAAGACACTGGAAGGGAAAATACAACCCAAGAAAGCTAGCTACATTCAAGAAAACACAGGAAATAAATAACCTCACTTCAGTAAAACAAAAAGCAACCAAGCACACAACCTGATGACCACAGCCAACATCAAAATCAAGAGATCTAACAGCCACTGGTCATTAATCTCTCTCAACATCAATGGACTCAACTCTCCAATAAAAAGACACAGATTAACAGAATGGATACGTAAACAAAACCCAGCAATCTGTTGCATACAAGAAACACACCTAAGACACAAAGATAGACATTACCTGAGGGTAAAGGGTTGGAAGATGACTTTCCAAGCAAACGGACCCAAGAAGCAAGCAGGAGTAGCCATTCTAATATCTGATAAAATAGACTTTCAACCAAAATTAATCAAAAGAGATGGGGAAGGACACTTCATACTCATCAAGGGAAAATTCCACCAGGAAGACATCACAATCCTGAACATCTATGCCCCAAATACAAGGGCACCCACATTTGTGAAAGAAACATTGATAAAATTTAAAGCACATATAGATCCACACACATTAATAGTGGGAGACTTCAACACCCCACTCTCAACAAAGGACAGGTCAACCAAACAGAAATTAAACAAAGAAACAATGTCTCTGACAGAGGTCATGAATCAAATGGACCTAACAGACATTTACAGAACTTTACACCCAAACACAAAAGAATTTACCTTCTTCTCAGCACCTCATGGAACCTTCTCCAAAATAGACCACATAGTGGGTCACAAAGCGAGCCTCAACAGATACAAGAAGATTGAAATATTCCCATGTATCTTGTCTGATCACCATGGAATAAAGCTGGACCTCAACAATAACAGAAATAGCAAAAAGCCTACACACACATGGAAACTGAACAACTTGTTACTAAATGACAGCTGGGTCAGGGCAGAAATAAAGAAAGAAATTAAAGTCTTTCTAGAAATCAATGAAAACGAAGACACAACATACCCAAACTTGTGGGACACAATGAAAGCAGTGCTAAGAGGAAAGTTCATAGCACTAAGTGCCTTCAAGAAGAAATTCGAGACAGCTCATTCAAGCACCCTAATGGCTCACTTAAAAACCCTAGAAAAAGAAGAAGCAGACACACCAAGAAGGAGTAGACGGCTGGAAATAATCAAACTCAGGGCTGAAATCAATCAATTAGAAACAAATAAAACAATTCAAAGAATCAATGAAACCAAGAGCTGGTTCTTTGAGAAAATCAACAAGATCGACAAACCCTTAGCCAGGCTAACTAAAAGGCAGAGAGACACCACCCAAATCAACAAAATCAGAAATGAAAAGGGGGATATAACTACAGATACTGAGGAAATCCAAGCAATCATTAGGACTTACTTCAAAAGTCTATATGCCACAAAATTTGAAAATCTAAATGAAATGGACAATTTTCTTGATCGATTTGACTTACCAAAGCTGAATCAGGACCAGGTAAATCAACTAAATAGTCCTATATCCCCCAAAGAAACAGAAGCGGTCATCAAAAGTCTCCCATCCAAAAAAAGCCCAGGACCAGATGGCTTCAGCGCAGAATTCTACCAGACCTTCAAAGAAGAGCTAACACCAATTCTCTTCAAACTATTCCACAAAATAGAAACAGAAGGAATATTACCAAATTCATTCTATGAAGCCACAGTCACCTTGGTACCTGAACCTCACAACAAAGAAAGAGAATTTCCGGCCAATCTCCCTTATGAACATTGATGCAAAAATACTTAATAAAATACTTGCAAACCGAATCCAAGAACACATCAAAGATATTATCCACTATGACCAAGTAGGCTTCATCCCAGGTATGCAGGGGTGGTTCAATATACGGAAATCCATCAATGTGATCCACCATATTAACAAACTGAAAGAAAAAAACCACATGATAATCTCCCTAGATGCTGAAAAAGCCTTTGACAAAATCCAACATCCATTCATGTTCAAAGTATTGGAGAGATCAGGGATACAAGGCACATATCTAAACATAGTAAAGGCGATATACAGCAAACATATAGCCAACATCAAACTGAATGGAGAGAAACTTAAAGCAATCCCACTGAAATCAGGGACAAGACAAGGCTGCCCACTCTCTCCATATCTCTTCAACATAGTGTTGGAAGTCCTTGCTAGAGCAATAAGACAGTTGAAAGAGATCAAGGGGATAAAATTTGAAAGGAAGAAGTCAAATTATCACTATTTGCAGATGATATGATAGTATACGTGAGTGACCCCAAAAACTCTACCAGGGAACTCCTACAGCTGATAAACACCTTCAGCAAAGTGGCAGGATACAAAATTAACTCAAAAAAATCAGTAGCCCTCCTGTATACAAAAGACAAAAGGGCTGAGAAAGAAATTAAGGAAACAACACCCTTCACAATAGCCACAAATGACATAAGGTACCTCGGAGTAACCCTAACCAAGGAAGTCAAAGACTTGTATGAAAAAAATTTGAAATCTCTGAAGAAAGAATTAGAAGAAGATATAAGAAGATGGAAAGATCTCCCATGCTCATGGCTTGGTAGGATTAACATAGTAAAAATGGCCATCTTACCAAAAGTAATCTACAGATTCAATGCAATGCCCATCAAATTACCAACACAATTCTTTACAGACCTGGAAAGGAAAATTCTCAACTTCATATGGAATAACAAGAAACTCAGAATTGCTAAAACAATCCTCTACAATAAAAGATCTTCTGGAGGTATCTCCATCCCTGATCTTAAGTTGTACTCTAGAGGAACAGTTTTAAAAACTGCATGGTACTGGCATAGAAACAGAATGGTGGATCAATGGAACCAAACAGAGGACCCAGAAATAAACCCACACACTTATGGACACCTGATCTTTGACAAAGATGCCAAAACCATACAATGGAAAAAAGATAGCATCTTCAACATATGGTGCTGGTCTAACTGGATGTCTACATGTAGAAAAATGAAAATAGATCCATACTTGTCACCCTGCACAAAACTGAAGTCCAAGTGGATCAAAGACCTCAACATAAAACCAGACACATTAAATCGGCTTGAAAAAAAAGTGGGAAATACCCTAGAACTCATTGGTACAGGGGGAAACTTCCTGAACAGAACACCAACAGCACAGGCTCTAAGAGCAACAACCAATAAATGGGACCTCATGAAACTGAAAAGCTTCTGTAAAGCAAAGGACACCGTCATCAAAACAAAGCGACCACCTACAGATTGGGAAAGAATCTTCACCAACCCTTTATCTGACAGAGGACTCATATCCAGTATATATAAAGAACTAAAGAAGCTGAAAAGCAGCAAACCAAGTAATCCACTTAAAAAATGGGGAACAGAGCTAAACAGAGAATTCTCTGTAGAGGAATACCGAATGGCAGAGAAGCACTTAAAGAAATGCTCAACCTCACTAGCCATTAGGGAAATGCAAATCAAAACAACCCTGAGATTTCACCTTACACCCATGAGAATGGCCAAGATCAAAAACTCAAGTGACAACACATGCTGGAGAGGTTGTGGAGAAAGGGGAACCCTTCTCCACTGCTGGTGGGAATGTAAACTTGTACAACCACTCTGGAAATCAATCTGGCGCTTTCTCAGACAACTAGGAATAGCGCTTCCTCAAGATCCAGGCATACCACTACTGGGCATATATCCAAACGAGGCTCAAGTACACAAAAAGGACATTTGCTCAACCATGTTTGTAGCAGCTTTATTTGTAATAGCCAGAAGCTGGAAACAACCCAGATGCCCCTCAACTGAAGAATGGATGCAGAAATTGTGGTACATCTACACAATGGAATATTACTCAGCAATGAAAAATAAGGAAATCATGAAATTTGCAGGTAAATGGTGGGATCTGGAAAGGATCATCCTGAGTGAGTTGTCTCAGATGCAAAAAGACACACATGGTATATACTCACTCATATAGACATACAACATAGGACAAACCCACTAAAACCTGTGCATCTAAAGAAACTAAGCAAGAGAGAGGACCCTAACTAAAATGTCCAATCCCCATCCAGAAAGGCAAAGAGGATGGACATCAGAAGAAGAAGAAAACAGGAAACAACCTAGGAACCTACCACAGAGGGCCTCTGAAAGCCTCTGCCCTTCAGACTATCAAAGCAGATGCTGAGCCGGATGGGCAACTGTTGGGCAGGTGAATGGAATTTTAGGTAAGAATTGGCAAATAGTAAGAGCTGGAGAGGACAGGGTCTCCACAAAGAGAGCAACAGAACAAGAAAATTTGAACATAGGGAACTTCCCAGTGACTCATACTCCAACCAAGGACTATTCATGGAGATAACCTAGAACCCCTGCACAGATGTAGCCCAGGGCAGTTCAGAGTCCAATTGGGTTACATAGTAATGGGAAGAAGGACTGCCTCTGACATAATCTGATTGGCCTGCTCTTTGATCACCTCCCTCTGGGGGGGAGCAGCCTTACCAGGCCATAGTAGAGGACAATACAGCAACTTTTGATGTGAACTGACAGACTAAGATCAGAAAGGAGAGGAGAACCTCCCCTATTAGTGGACTTGGGGAGTGGCATGCAAGCAGAGGGAGGAGGGAGGGTGGGATTGGGAGTAGAGGAGGGAGGGGCTTATGGGGGGATGCAGAATGAATAAAGTGTAATTGATGAAAAATTTAAGAAAAAAGGGAAAAAATAATTTAAGAACCTTAAATGACTTTCAAAAGTGGAGGAAAACATGGAGTTAGTCAATTGGCATGGAGCACGTCTCGCCCCTGGGGGCAATGGTCTCCTGAACCTACTCAGACCTCGGACACCACCACTGCTAGTTCTAGAACTGACGCAGGATGTTCCAACGAGGGGTTAAGGCTTCTCATAATATTTCCTATAAGCCCACACCTGTTTGTCTATATCCCCCATTTTTATTCATTTTTAGCCAGATAGAGCCAAGTAATTGTGGTAATGATACTTGCTTTTTTGCCCAATGCTGGAATGCTAGTAAAGTTAGGTATGCCCTGGTTACTCGCATGCCTCACGGGGTGCCTGTGCCCATTGATGCCCCTCATGCTATGACTCTCTTCAGACAGAAAAGGGATCTTGGAACTACAGCCACCATTGTTACTACCATCTCATTGACGGCTGTTGGAGCTACCACCAGGGCATTAGCCATGAGTCATACTGGGCAGACTGCTCAGACCCTGAATAATCATTTAGCCAATGTAGCTCATGCCTTAGTTGTACATAAAGGAATTAACGATCAACTAAAAGGAAGCTTGATGGTGTTCAATCAGAGGATTGACCTCTTGCAGGAGCAAATTGATACCCTATGGCAAATCGCTCAACCTGGCTGTCAATGAAAGTATGCTGGACTTTGTGTCACTAGCATACAACATGAGAATTTTTCCTGCGCTGCAAATCTGTCTAAACAATTGTTGAGCTATATTTTAGGTAATTGGACTGGAGAATTCGATACTACGATGGAGCAGCTGAGAGTGGCCACTGTCACAGTAAATTCTACCGGAGTGGACGCAGGACTAGCCACAGGATTATCAACATGGATTGCTGCAGCCATGAATCATCTGAAGGAATAGGCGGGCATGGAAGTATTAGCAGGCCTTCTGGTGTTGGTCTCCTTGGTTTCCCTGTGGTATATATGCAAGATTAGAGTCTCACAACAGTGTGATGCAGCCATGGTCATTCAGGCCTTTATAGCCATTGAAGCAGGACATTCTCCCCAAGCATGGTTGGATACCATAAAAAGCTAAAATGATACGCTCAGGATGCGAGGCTAAGCATTGCACTCAGGGTCAGCCGCTTTGGACCCAGAGAAGAGCATGTCTGATTGCATGCGGGTTGATGCCCCAGGTCCCGCCTCTGAGAAAAAGGTATCGGACGGTCTGATGCTCTTTGGGTGGATGACACCTAAATGAACATCTGTACAAAGTCCCAATTTATTTCTAATATCAGAGATCAGACCTCTACTCTTGCCTGATGCATCTAAAACAAAAAGGGGGAACTGTAGAGAGCTGCGGAATGCTATGCCTTAAAGATGGAGCTGGTTTCCGCCTTCCACCTTCCCGATGGTGAGTGCTCTCTGTCACGAATAACTCCACATTTGGCTAAGGCCAAGGATCTGGTTTGCTTCCATGTATGTGGACCTATCTGCATTGCCCCCGTGGCACGCCTGGGTTGGCTACCCAGAGGCTATTTAAGCTGTGGGCTGGCTTTCCCCGGGGTCCGAGGATTGTTCAATGTTCCTGAATAAACTGCATTGAAAAAAAAAAAAAAAGAAAGAAAACTAATCCAAATGAATAAAAAACAAAATAAAAAAGAAAAGAAAAGCAGGACTCCACATTCAAACAGATGAAGGAAATGGTGCAAGACATGAAAACAGAATTAGAATCAATAAAGAAAACACAAATAGCAAAAAACCAGGAGCTAGAGAACATAGAGAAAAGATCAGGAACTACAAAGGTAAGCATCACCAACAGAATACAAGAGATGGAAGAAAGAATCTTAGGAGGAGAAGATACACTTACGGAAATTGACACACCTCTCAAAGAAAAAATAAAATCAGAAATGTTCCAAACACAAAACATCCAAGAAATCAAGAACACCATAAAAAGACAAAACCTAAGAATAATAGGAATAGAAGAAAAAGAAGACATCAGGATCAAAGGTCCAGAAAATATTTTCAAGAAAATTATAGAAGAAAACTTTCCCAACTTAAAGAAGGAGATGGCCATAAACATACAGAACATCAAGTAGACTAGACCAGAAAAGAAATTCTTCATGTCACATCATAGTCAAAACACTGAACCTACAGAACAAAGAAAAGATTCTAAAAGCAGCAAGGGAAAATAGCCAAGAAACATATGAAGGTAGACCTATCAGAATCACACCAGATTTCTCAACAGAAACTATGAAAGCCAGAAGGGCCTGGATAGAAATCATACAGTCCTTAAGGGACCACACACTGCAACCCAGACTACTATACCCAGCAAAACTTTCAATCAACATAGACGGAGAATTCAAAATATTCCAAGACAAAACCAAATTTAAACAATATCTACATAGTAACCCAGCTCTACAGAAGTTACTAGAAGGGAAACTCCAAACCAAAGAAAACAACTACAACTAAGGAAACAGAGGAAATAGATAACTACACAACAAAAAAACCAAAAGAATACAAGCAATGAAACTCAGTGACACCACCAACCCCACATCAAAAGTAAGTAACAATTGTTGGTCACTAGTATCTATCAACATCAACGGACTCAACTTCTCAATAAAAAGACACAGACTAATAGAATGGTTGCAGAAACAGGATCGATCATTCTGTTGCATCCAAGAAGCACACCTATGAAACAAAGATAAACACTACCTCAGAGTAAAGGGCTAGAAAAAATGTCTTTCAAGTAAATGGTTCCAGAAAACAAGCAGGAGTAGCGATCCTAATATCTAATAAAATAGACTTTCAACCCAAGTTAATAAAAAAGATAAGGAGGGCCAGTATATTCTCATCAAAGGAAAAATCCACCAAGAGGACATCACAATTTTGAATATCTATGCCCCACATACAAGAGCACTAACATTCATAAATGAAACAATATTAAAGTTTAAATCACACATTGATCCTAATACCCTAATAGTAGGAGACATCAACACTCCACTCTCACCAAGGGACAGATCAACTAGACAGAAAACAAATAGGGAAATAAAAACACTTACAGAGACCCTAAATCAAATGAACCTAACAGATGTCTACAGATCTTTTCATCCAAACTCAAAAGAGTATAACTTCTTTTCAGCTACGCATGGAACCTTCTCCAAAATATACCATGTAGTTGGTCATAAAGCAAGCCTCAACAAATACAAAAAGATTGAAATAATCCCTTGTATTCTATCTGACCACCATGGACTAAAGCTGGACCTCAACAACAACAGAACTAACAAACAGCCTACACGCACATGGAAACTGAACAACTTGTTACTCAGTGACAGCTGGGTTAAGGAAGAAATAAAGAAAGAAATTAAATACTTCCTAGAATTCAATGAAAATGAAGGCACAACATACCCAAATTTATGGGACACATTGAAAGCAGTGCTCAGGGGAAATTTTATAGCACTAACTGCCTGCAAGAAGAAAATCGTAACATCACATAAAAAAACAACTTAATGGTCCAACTGAAAAACCCTAGAGAAAAGAGAAGCAGATACACCCAAGAGGAGCAGACAGCTAGAAATAATCAAACTCAGGGCTGAAATCAATCAATTAGAAACAAATAGAGCTGGTTCTTTGAGAAAATCAACAAGATAGACAAACCATTAGCCAAACTAACTAAAAAGCAGAGAGAATCTATCCAAATCAACAAAATCAGAGACGGAAAGGGTGACATAACTACAGACACTGAGGAAATTCAATCATTACGTCATACTACAAAAGCCTATTTGCCACAAAATTTGAAAATCTAAATGAAATGGACAATTTTCTTGATAGATTCCATCTTCCAACATTAAGTCAAGATAAGGTAGAAAGACTGAATAGCCCTATATTCTCCAAGGAAATTGAAGCAGTCATTCAGAGTCTCCCCTCCAAAAAAAGCCCTGGGCCAGATGGTTTCACTGCGAAATCCTACTAGACCTTCAAAGAAGTGCTAACACCAATTCTCCTCAAACTATTCCACAAAATAGAAACAGAAGGTACATTACCAAACTCATTCTATGAAGCAACAGTCAACCTGATACCTAAACCACACAAAGACCCAACAAAAAAAGAGAACTTCAGGCCTATCTCTCTTATGAACATTGCTGCAAAAATACTCTAAAATACTTGCAAACCAAATCCAAGAACACATCAAAGATATCATCCACCATGACGAAGTAGGCTTCATCCCAGTCATGCAAGGGTGGTTCACCATATGGAAATCCAACAATGTAATCCAACACATAAACAAACTGAAGGAGAAAAACCACGTGATCATCTCCTTAGATGCTGAAAAAGCATTTGACAAACTCCAACACCTATTCATGTTTAAAGTCTTGGAGAGATCAGGGATACAAGGCACATATGTAAACATAGTAAAGGCAATATACAGCAAGCCTATAGCCAACATCAAACTCAATGGAAAGAAACTTAAATCAATTCCACTTGTCCAATCAGTGACAAGACAAGGCTGCCCACTCTCTCCATATCTCTTCAACATAGTACTTGAAGTCCTAACCAGAGCAATAAGCCAACTAAAGGAGATCAAAGGGATACAAATTGGAAAGAAAGAGGTCAAAGTGTCACTATTTGCAGATGATATGATAGTATATATGAGCGACCCCAAAAATTCAACCAGAGAACTCCTCCAGCTGATAAACACCTTCAGCAAAGTGGCAGGATACAAAATTAACTCAAAAAAATCAGTAGCCCTCCTGTATACCAAAGAAAAAGGGCCTAGAAAGAAATTAGGGAAACAACACCCTTCAAAATAGCCACTAATAATATAAAGTACCTTGGGTGACACTAACCAAGCAAGTGAAAGACCTCTTTGAGAAAAACTTCAAGTCTCTGAAGAAAGAAATTGAAGAAGATATCAGAAGATGGAAAGATCTCCCTTGCTCATGGATTGGTCGGATTAATATTGTGAAAATGGCCATCCTGCCAAAAGCAATCTACAGATTCAATGCAATTCCCATCAAAATACCAACCCAATTCTTTACAGACCATGAAAAAAAAAATCTCATATGCTTCATATGGAGAAACAAAAAACCCAGAATCTCCAAAACAATCCTGTACAACAACAGATCATCTGGAGGTATCTCCATCCCCGATCCCAAGTTGTACTGCAGAGCAATAGTAATAAAAACTGCATGGTATTGGCATAAAAACAGAAAAGAGGATCAATGGAATCGCATAGAAGACCCAGAAATAAACCCACACACCTATGAATACTCGATTTTTGACAAAGAAGCAAAAACCATTCAATGGAAAAAGATAGCATCTTCAACAAATGGTGCTGGTCCAACTGGATGTCCAATGCAGATAAGTGAAAATATATCCTATATTTATCGCCCTGCACAAAACTAAA
The DNA here is from genome assembly GCF_030254825.1 of Meriones unguiculatus. Classification (NCBI taxonomy): domain Eukaryota; kingdom Metazoa; phylum Chordata; class Mammalia; order Rodentia; family Muridae; genus Meriones; species Meriones unguiculatus. The sequence goes on along the minus strand of NW_026843712.1, from coordinate 1,224,707 downwards.
GTCCAAGTGGATCAAAGACCTCACCATAAAACCAGATACTCTAAAGTTGTTACACGAAAAAGTGGGGAACAGCCTAGAACTCATTGGCACAAGAGACAACTTCCTGAACAGAACACCAACAGCACAATTGGACCTCATGAAACTGAAAAGTTTCTGCAAAGCAAAAGACACTGTCATCAAAAGAAACGACTGCCTATAGATTGGGAAAAAATCTTCACTAACCCTTTATCTGACAGAGGACTAATATCCAATATATACAAAAAACTAAAAAAGCTGAAAAGCAGCAAACCAAGTAATCCACTTAAAAAATGGGGAACAGAGCTAAACAAAAAATTCTCTGTAGAGGAATACTGAATGGCAGAGAAGCACTTAAAGAAATGCTCAACCTCACTAGCCATTTGGGAAATACAAGTCAAAACAACCCTGAGATTTCACCTTACACCCATGAGAATGGCCAAGATCAAAAACTCAAGTGACAACACATGCTGGAGAGGTTGTGGAGAAAGGGGAACCCTTCTCCACTACTGGTGGCAATGTAAACTTGTAAACCACTCTAGAAAGCAATCTGGCGCTTTCTCAGACAACTAGGAATAGTGCTTCCCCAAGATCCAGCCATATCACTCCTAGGCATATATCCAAAAGAAGCTCAAGTACACAAAAAGGACATTTGCTCAGCCATGTTTGTAGCAGCCTTATATGTAATAGCCAGAAGCTGGAAACAACTCAGATGCCCCTCAACTGAAGAATGGATGCAGAAATTGTGGTACATCTATACAATGGAGTATTACTCAGCAATGAAAAATAAGGAAATCATGACATTTACAGGTAAATGGTTGGACCTGGAAAGGATCATCCTGAGTGAGTTGTCCCAGAAGCAAAAAGACACACAGGGAATATACTCACTCATATAGACATACAACATAGGACAAACCCACTAAAACCTGTACATCTAAAGAAACTAAGCAAGAGAGAGGACCCTAACTAAAATGTCCAATCCCCATTCGGAAAGGCAAAGAGGATGGACATCAGAAGAAGAAGAAAACAGGAAACAACATAGGAATCTACCACAGAGGGCCTCTGAAAGCCTCTGCCCTACAGACTATCAAAGCAGATGCTGAGCCTGATGGGCAACTTTTGGGCAGAGTGAATGGAATTTTTTGTAAGAACTGGGAAATAGTAAGAGCTGGAGAGGACAGGGTCTCCACAAGGAGAGCAACAGAACAAGAAAATTTGAACACAGGGAATTTCCCAGAGACTCATACTCCAACCAAGTACCATGCATGGAGATAACATAGAACCCCTGCACAGACGTAGCCCAGGGCAGTTCAGAGTCCAATTGGGTTACATAGTAATGTGAAGAGGGACTGCCTCTGACATAATCTGAGTGGCCTGCTCTTTGATCACCTCTCCCTGTGGGGGGAGCAGCCTTACCAGGCCATAGTAGAGGACAGTGCAGCCACTTTTGATATGAACTGAACAGAAAGGAGAGGACAACCTCCCCTATTAGTGGACTTGGGGAGTGGCATGCATGCAGAGGGAGGAAGCAGGGTGGGATTAGGAAGGGGAGGAGGATGGGGTTATGGAGGGATGCAGAATGAATAAAGTGTAATTGATGAAAAATTTATTAAAAAAAGGGAAAAAATAATTTAAGAACCTTAAATGACTTTCAAAAGTGGGGAAAAACATGGAGTTAGTCAATTTACATGGAACATGTCTCGCCCCTGGGGGCAATGGTCTCCTAAACCTACTCAGACCTCGGACACCACCACTGCTAGTTCTAGAACTGATGCAGGATGTTCCAACGAGGGGGTTAAGGCTTCTCATAATATTTCCTATAAGCCCACACCTGTTTTTTATATCCCCCATTTTTATTCATTATTAGCCAGATAGAACCAAGTAATTGTGGTAATGATACTTGCTTTTTGCCCAATGCTGGAACGCTAGTAAATTTACTAGCTGGTTACTCGCATGCCTCGCTGGGTACCTGTGCCCGTTGATGCCCCTCACACTATGACTCTCTTCAGACAGAAAAGGGATCTTGGAATTACAGCTGCCATTGTTATTGCCATCTCATTGGCGGCTGTTGGAGCTACCACCGCGGCATTAGCCATGACTCATACTGTGCAGACTGCTCAGACCCTGAATAATCATTTAGCCAATGTAGCTCATGCCTTAGATGTACAAAAGGGAATTAATGCTCAACTAAAAGGAGGCTTGATGGTGTTCAATCAGAGGATTGACCTCGTGCAGGAGCAAATTTATACCCTATGGCAAATCGCTCAACTTGGCTGTCAATGAAAGTATGCTGGACTTTGAGTCACTAGCATACAACATGAGAATTTTCCCTGTGCTGCAAATCTGTCTAAACAATTGTCTAGCTATATTTTAGGTAATTGGACTGGAGAATTCAATACTATGATGGAGCAGCTGAGAGTGGCCATTGTCACAGTAAATTCTACCAGAGTGGACGCAGGACTAGCCACAGGATTATCAACATGGATTGCTGCAGCCATAAATCATCTGAAGGAATGGGCGGGCATGGGAGCGTTAGCAGGCCTTCTGGTGTTGGTCTCCTTGGTTTGCCTGTGGTATATATGCAAGATTAGAGTCTCACAACAGCATAATGCAGCCATTACCATTCAGGCCTTTACAGCCATTGAAGCAGGACAGTCTCCCCAAGCATGGTTGGCTACCATAAAAAGCTCAAATGTTACGCTCAGGATGCGAGGCTAAGCACTGCACTCAGGGTCAGCCACTTTGGACCCAGAGAAGAGCATGTCTGATTGCATGCGGGTTGATGCCCCAGGTCCTGCCTCTGAGAAAAAGGTATTGGATGGGTCTGATGCTCTTTTGGTGGATGACACCTAAATGAACATCTGTACAAAGTCCTAATTTATTTCTAATATGTTAGAAATAAATTAGAGAAATTTATATATTAGAAATAATATATTTTAATATTATATTTATATTATATTATATTTCTAATATATTAGAAATAAATAAATTAGAAATATATTAGAGATAAGACCTCTACTCTTGCCTGATGCATCTAAAACAAAAAGCGAGAACTGTAGATTGCTGCGTAATGCCGTCTCTTAAAGATGGAGCTGGTTTCTGCCTCCCACCTTCCCGATGGTGAGTGCTCTCTGTCACGAACAACTCCACATTTGGCTAAGGCTGAGGATCTGGCTTGCTTCCATGTATGTGGACCTATCTGCATTGCCCACGTGGCACTCCTGGGTTGGCTACCCAGAGGCTATTTAAGCTGTGGGCTGGCTTTCCCCAGGGTCAGATGATTATTCAAGGTTCCTGAATAAACTGCACTGAAAAAAAAATGGCCATCTTACCAAAATCCATCTACACATTCAATGCAATTCCCATCAAATTACCAACACAATTCTTTACAGACCTTGAAAACAAAATTCTCACCTCCATATTGAACAACAAGAAACCCAGAATTGCTAAAACAATTCTCTACAGGAAAAGATCTTCAGGAGGTATCTCCATCCCTGATCTCAAGCGATACCACAAAGGAACAATACTAAAAACTGCATGGCACTGGCATAGAAACAGACTAGTGGATCAATGGAATTGAATAGAAGACCCTGACATAAATTCACACACTTATGGACACCTGATATTTTACAAAGATTCCAAATTTCATTCAATGGAAAAAAGACAGCATCTTCAATAAATGGTGCTGGTCTAATTGGATGTCTACATGTAGATTAATGCAAATAGTTCCATACTTATCACCCTGCACTAAACTTATGTCCAAGTGGATCAAAGACCTCAAGATAAAACCAGACACACTAAACTTCTTAGATGAAAAAGTGGGGAATACCCTTGAACTCATTGGCGCAGGAGCCAACTTCCTGAATAGAACACCAACAGAACAGGCTCTAAGAGCAACAATCAATAAATGGGACCTTAGGAAACTGAAAAGCTTCTGTAAAGCAAAGGACACTGTTCTCTGAACAATCTGCCTACAGATTGGGAAAGGATCTTCACCAACCCTATATCTGACACAAGGCTAATCTCCAGTATATATAAAGAACTAAAGAAGTTAAACAGCAAAAAATCAGGTAATGCAATTAAAAAATGTGGTAGAGCTAAACAGAGAATTCTCTGCAGAGGAATATGGAATGGCAGAGAAATACTTAAAGAAATGCTCACTGTCATTAGCCATCAGGGAAATGCAAATCAAAACCACCCTGAAGTTTCACCTTACACCCATCAGAATGGCTAAGATAAAAAACTCAAGATACAACATATGATGGAGAGGTTGTGGAGAAAGGGGACACTTCTCCACTGCTGGTGGGAAGGTAAACTTGTACAACCACTCTGGAAATCAATCTGGCGCTTTCTCAGACAACAAGGAATAGTGCTTCCTAAAAATCCCGCTATACCACTCCTTGGCATATATCCAAAAGAGGCTCAAATACACAATAAGGACATTTGCTCAACCATGTTTGTAGCAGCCTTATTTGTAATAGTCAGAAGCTGGAAACAACCCAGTTGCCCCTCAACCAAAGAATGGATGCACAAATTGTGCTGTATCTACACAATGGACTATTACTCAGCAATTAAAAAAAAAAAAGGAAATCATGAAATTTGCAGGTAAATGGTGGGATCTGGAAAGATCATCCTGAGTAATCTGTCCCAGAAGCAGAAAGATGCACATGGTATACATTCACTCATATAGACAATAATATAGGATAAACCTACTAAAATCTGTACACTTAAAGAAACTAATCAAGAGGGAGCCAAGATGGCGGTGCCGAGAGAGCACTGCCTCTGAGAAGCATGACAGCACTCTCCCTGCAGCGACCAGGAGACTGAACTCAGGGCCCTGAAACTACATCGATCCTGTTTCCCAGGTGAGGGGAGGCTCCCACAGTGGGGGAATTGGTCGGGTCCACTCACAGCTACCCAGCCAGAACCGGGAAGATATCCCGGGTAACGCGGGCTTTGGGTCTCCGGGCTGGAGCCGCAAGTGTACATGTCCCAATCACTTTTCCAGGCTGATCCATGGGCACAAGGGTGCCTGAGACTGGGAGTCCCAATCGCAAGAAAACCCCACGGAAAAGCAAAGTTGCCAGTCTGATCATGGGTCACCCAGTCTTTCCGGGGAAGGTCTCTATGACGGCGGGTACCTGCCCCCATCAAACTGAGCTCCTGCCCTGCAGAGAGCTGCATGCTCAGCTCAGAAGTACAGACAAGCTGCGTGCCCCGGTACAACAGGAACTGGGAACCCCTGTCCAGAGAAGACCCCACAGGGAAGGAAGAAACCGTGCTGCTGGGGTCACCTAGGGAAAGTCTAGCAGACTGCAGATCGTAAACAGGTGAGTACACCCAGCCATCACAGGTCTGGGCCCAAACAGGGAGCACAGAGTGATTGGAGACTCAGCTCCTGCAGACTAGCAGGTGGGTGCACGCTCCGCCAGCCCAGAGGCCTGCTTCATACCAACTACTCCTTACAGGCAGAACTGTGTGCCCCAAGACACCAGAGCAGTACTCACCTGCCACAGATTACCTCTTGGATTCTGGGGCACAGAGCCCCAACCTCAGACCTACAAAAGACCGGGAACCCTGAGATCAACCCCTAGATACTGCTACAAGGGGCAACCAGTTATCCCTAACAAAACCAACCAAACCACAGGACACACAGGTTAAAGCAGCTGATCACTAAATTTACAGCAAGAAACCCAGAAGGAGGGCAGCTGTCTCCAGGACTTCTCCCGGTGAGAGGAGAGCCCTCTTGACTAATCAGGACCACAGTTTCCGCCCAGGTCTCTATGCCTGAGGTGAGCTGTAGCAACTCCTGAAAAAAACCAGACATCCAGGGACTAAACCCAAAAACCTGGGAAGGCTCCCTTGAGGAAAAACCATCTTCCTGCCAAAGAGATTCTCTCCACTACAAGAGTCCAGGAACAACCAGAAACTAAATTCAAACAACTAAGATAGCCCAATGGGTAGAGGACAGCGTAAAAGTTCGACCAACAAAAGCCAGAGCAATATGGCATCTCCAGAACACAGTTATCCAGGGGCAAATAGCCCTAGACACCCCAGCATAAATGAAATTCAATTAGATGATGTAACATCTATGCTCATGAAGAAGATAACAGAGGAAACAAGTAAAATAAGAAAAGAAATAGAGGAAGCTGCAGCCAAACAGTCTGTGGCCTTTAGAGAGGAAATGCTTAAATCACTGAATGAAATAAAAGAAACAGTGGATTGTTCAAACAAACAGCTGAAGGAATTGACAGAAAAACATGAAAATACAATCAGACAGGGAAAGGAAACCAACAAAATAGGTCAAGACCTGAAGATAAAATTGGAAAAATTAAAAAAAAACACACAAATGGAAGAAATTGTGCAGAGAAAGAACTTAGGGAAGAAAGCAGGAACTACAGAGGTTAGCATAACCAATAGGCTACAAGAAATGGAAGAAAGAATCTTAGGTGTGGAAGATACAATGGAAGAAATAGATATATCTGTCAAAGAAAATGCTAAATCTAAAAAATTCCTGACACATACCATCCAAGAAATTCAAGACAACATAAAAAAAATAAAATAAACCGAAGAATAATAGGAATAGAGGAAAAAGAAGATTCCCTGCACCAACGCCCAGAAAATATTTTCAACAAAATTATTGAAGAAAATATCCCCAACTTAAAGGAGAGGCCAATAAGAATACAAGAGGCCTATAGAACACCCAATAAGATAGTCCTTGGGGGGCGGAGCCAAGATGGCGACTAGCACACACAGTTTCTGAGCAGTGGGATACCTGATCTTCTGAGTTGGAGAATGGAAGGACCCCCAACCCAGGAAAACCACAGCGAGGCTTTCTGAACACCAGAGAACATCGCAGGAGGTGAAAACTTTGGCCTCCGGTCACCCGGAGACTTGCTTGGGGAGGGAGAGAAAAGATCCTTTGTTCTTGCTGCACTCCCTTGCCACAGACCTCCTTCCTCCTAGGCACAGCGGCACAGCGGACTCATCTTTCTCAGCGCAGACCTAACTGCCTGGGGTATACAACCGCTGATACGGAGCCCCAACCACTTTAGCGGCAGACAAAAGCCAGCAGTACGTACCCCGGAGTCCCAGATTCGCGCAGCGACTGCACCATCCTCCCAGGGCGCGAATCTGCTAGACACCATACTAGCTCCACAGGATCGCCATCACTGACGGTACGACCCGCCCAATCCCACAGTGACAGAGAATACGCTATATACTCACCGAAACCAGGCAGAAACGTCATACAACCTGGACACACCAGGTACTGGGCCTCCCAAGCTTGGAGAGCACAACGAAGAGATCCCAGGACTTCCCAGAAAGCATTGGGACTAGCAAGCCAGTCTCCAGTTACAGCAGGACGTGGCAGCATAGCAGTACTGAACTGGCGGGGCACAACAGCCCTCCAGTTTAAGACTAACCAGGGCCAAACCAGAGAACAGAGAGCCTGATTACCCCATCCCTGCTGGTGACCACCCTGAAATCTCCAGCTGCAGCAAGACCTCAGAACCTGGCAGTGACAGCAGCACAGAACTGGCGGAACACATCAAAGAAGCAGGGCCAAACCAGAGAGCAGAGAGCCCCAGATACCACGATCTCGGCCAAGAGACCTGCCTGTAAGTGAGTGCACCCTTGAGAATCTGCAGTTCCCCAGATCCTGGGTCCTTCTAAATCAGAAGCCAGGCATCGAACCCCCCTCCCACCCACATACCCACTTTGGGAAACAGAGGGGCACTAGGGACATTGAAGTTCCTGCCCTGTGGGCCTGATTGAGGAGCTAAGACAGTTAATACCAGAAAATGCGCTGCGATCATCATTAGCGCCTGCGACATATACAGTACAGAGCCCCTCCCACACACTCAAGGGTTCAACATTAGCCATCACTCTGTCCCTCGAGAAACTCATCCACGCACACTTACACACACAGACACACACGCGCTTGCATTTGCCCCGTTTGCGCCTGCGTACTTTCCTCCCACAGGTACAGCTAGTCCTCAGCACAAGCTGAGAGTGCTCAGCTTCCTGAAGAACTCTCCAGACACCAGAGAGAGACAGCACCAGTCTGATCTGCAGAATCCAAAAACAAACAGGGAAGGTTTCAGATAAGCCAATGGCCAGAGGTAGGCGAAAGAACACTTCCAACATAAATCAGGACATCATGACTTCACCAGCAAACCCCAAAATCGATGGATACACCAATTCAGCAGAAGCACAGGAAAATGATTTTAAAGCCATGCTTGCCCAATTATTTGAGGCTCATAAGGAGGAAATGAACAAGTCTTTCAAAGAGATGGCCAGTCAATTGGAGGCAAAGAAAGAAGAAATAGACAATATCCTTAAAGAAACACAGGCAAACATAGCCAAACAAATAGATACACAAGTAGAGGAAAAATTAGTGGCATATAAGAAGGAAATGAAAAAAGAAATAGAGGCCATCGTAGAGAGACAGGAATCCAAATTCAAACACATGAAAGAAATGGTGCAAGGCATGAAAACAGAATTAGAATCAATAAAGAAAACACAAAATGAGAAAACCCTTGAGCTGGAGAACTTGGAGAAAAGATCAGGAACCACAAAAGTAAGCATCACCAACAGAATACAAGAGATGGAAGAGAGAATCTCTGGAGCTGAAGACACACTTGCAGAAATGGATACTTCTCTCAAAGAAAAAGTAAAATCAGAAAAGTTCCAATCACAAAATATCCAAGAAATCAAGGATGCTATGAAAAGACAAAATCTAAGAATAATAGGAATTCACGAAAAAGAAGACTCCAGACTCCAAGGTCCAGAAAATATTTTCAAGAAAATCATAGAAGAAAATTTTCCCAACTTAAAGAAAGAGATGTCCATAAATATACAAGAGGCCTACAGAACTCCAAATAGACTAGACCAGAAAAGAAACACATCACGTCACATCATAGTCAAAACACTAAATCTACAGAACAAAGAAAAGATATTAAAAGCAGCAAGGGAAAAAGGCCAAGTAACATATGAAGGTAGACCTATCAGAATCACGCCGGACTTCTCATCAGAAACTATGAAAGCCAGAAGGGCCTGGGCAAGTATCATGGAGACTCTAAGAGATCACAAATGTCAACCCAGACTACTATACCCTGCAAAGCTTTCAATCAACATAGATGGAGAAAACAAAATATTCCATGACAAAACTAAATTTATACAATATCTACACAGCAAACCATCCCTACAGAAGATACTAGAAGGAAAACTCCAATCCAATGAAAACAAATTCAGCCAAGAAAACAGGGCATACAGATAATATCCCAACAAAAATGAAAAGAAAACAAGCAATGAATCAGGGTTAGATCATCGACTCCATTACAAAAGGAACTAACATGCATTGGTCACTATTATCTATCAATATCAATGGACTCAACTCACCAATAAAAAGACACAGGCTAACAGAATGGTTAAGGAAACAGGATCCAACATTCTGTTGCATCCAAGAAACACACCTATGCAACAAAGACAAACACTACCTCAGAGTAAAGGGCTGGAAAACTGTTTTTCAAGGAAACGGTTCCAGAAAACAAGCTGGAGTAGCCATCCTAATATCTAATAAAATAGACTTTCAACCCAAGTTAATGAAAAAAGATAAGGAGGGCCACTATATTCTCATCAAAGGAAAAATCCACCAAGAGGACATCACAATCTTGAATATCTATGCCCCAAATACAAGAGCACCAACATTCGTAAATGAAACATTATTAAAGCTTAAATCATACATTGATCCTAATACCTTAATAGTGGGAGACTTCAACACTCCACTCTCACCAAGGGACAGATCAACTAGACAGACACCAAATAGGGAAATAAAAGCACTCACAGAATCCCTAAATCAAATGGACCTAATAGACGTCTACAGATTATTTCACCCAAACTCAAAAGAGTACCCCTTCTTTTCAGCACCCCATGGAACCTTTTCCAAAATAGACCATATAGTGGGCCACAAAGCAAGCCTCAACAGATACAAAAGGATTGAAATAATCCCTTGTATACTATCTGACCACCATGGACAAAAGCTCGACCTCAACAACAACAGAAACAACAAAAAGCCGACACGCACATGGAAACTAAACAACTTACTACTCAATGACAGCTGGGTTAAGGAAGAAATAAAGAAAGAAATTAAAGACTTCCTAGAATTCAATGAAAAGGAAGGCACAACATACCCAAATTTATGGGACACACTGAAAGCAGTTCTCAGAGGAAAATTTATAGCAATAAGTGCCTGCAAGAAGAAATTCGTAACATCACATACAAACAACTTAATGGCCCAACTGAAAACCCTAGAACAAAAAGAAGCAGATACACCCAAAAGGAGCAGACGGCTGGAAATAATCAAACTAAGGGCTGAAATCAATCAACTAGAAACAAATAAAACTATCCAAAGAATCAATGAAACAAAAAGCTGGTTCTTTGAGAAAATCAACAAGATAGACAAACCCTTAGCCAAACTAACTAAAAAGCAGAGAGAAACTATCCAGATCAGCAAAATCAGAAATGAAAATGGGGACATAACCACAGACATTGAGGAAATCCAAACAATTATTAGGTCATACTACAAAAGCCTATATGCCACAAAATTTGAGAATCTAAATGAAATGGATAATTTTCTTGAAAGATTCCATCTACCAAAACTAAGTCAAGATCAGGTAGAAAGACTGAATAGCCCTATATCTCCCAAGGAAATCGAAGCAGTCATTAACAGTCTCCCCTCCAAAAAAAGCCCTGGACCAGATGGCTTCAGCGCAGAATTCCACAAGACCTTCAAAGAAGTGCTAACTCCAATTCTCCTCAAGCTATTCCACAAAATAGAAACAGAAGGAACACTACCAAACTCATTCTATGAAGCCACAGTCACCTTAATACCTAAACCACACAAAGACCCAACAAAAAAAGAGAACTTTAGGCCTATCTCTCTTATGAACATTGACGCAAAAATACTCAATAAAATACTTGCAAACCGAATCCAAGAACACATCAAAGATATCATCCACCATGACCAAGTAGGCTTCATCCCAGGCATGCAAGGGTGGTTCAACATACGGAAATCCATCAATGTAATCCACTACATAAACAAACTGAAGGAGAAAAACCACATGATCATCTCCTTAGACGCGGAAAAAGCATTTGACAAAGTCCAACACCCATTCATGTTTAAAGTCTTGGAGAGATCAGGGATACAAGGCACATACCTAAACATAGTAAAGAAAATATATAGCAAGCCTATAGCTGACATCAAACTCAATGGAGAGAAACTTAAATCAATCCCACTGAAATCAGGGACAAGACAAGGCTGTCCATTGTCCCCATATCTCTTCAACATAGTACTTGAAGTCCTAGCCAGAGCAATAAGACAACTAAAGGAGATCAAGGGGATACAAATCGGAAAGGAAGAGGTCAAAGTGTCACTATTTGCAGATGATATGATAGTATACATGAGCGACCCCAAAAATTCAACCAGAGAACTCCTTCAGCTGATAAACACCTTCAGCAAAGTGGCAGGATACAAAATCAACTCAAAAAAATCAGAAGCCCTCCTATATACCAAAGACAAAAAGGCTGAGAAAGAAATTAGGGAAACAACACCCTTCACAATAGCCACTAATAACATGAAGTACCTTGGTGTGACCCTAACCAAGCAAGTGAAAGACCTCTTTGAGAAAAACTTCAAGTCTCTGAAGAAAGAAATCGAAGAAGATATCAGAAGATGGAAAGATGTCCCGTGCTCATGGATTGGTAGGATTAACATTGTGAAAATGGCCATACTGCCAAAAGCAATCTACAGATTCAATGCAATTCCCATCAAAATACCAACTCAATTCTTTACAGACCTTGAAAAAAAGATTCTCAGCTTCATATGGAGAAACAAAAAACCCAGAATCTCCAAAACGATCCTGTACAACAACAGATCATCTGGAGGTATCTCCATTCCTGATCTCAAGCTGTACTAAAGGGCAACAGTAATAAAAACTGCATGGTACTGGCATAGAAACAGAAAGGAGGATCAATGGAACCGCATAGAAGACCCAGAAATAAATCCACACACCTATGAATACTCGATATTCGACAAAGAAGCCAATTCCATTCAATGGAAAAAAGACAGCATCTTCAACAAATGGTGCTGGACCAACTGGATGTCTACATGCAGAAAAATGAAAATAGATCCATATTTATCACCCTGCACAAAACTAAAGTCAAAGTGGATCAAGGACCTCAACATAAAACCAGATACCCTAAATCAATTGGAAAAAAAAGTGGGGAACAGCCTAGAACTCATTGGCACAGAAGACAACTTCCTGAACAGAACACCAACAGCACAGGCTCTAAGAGCAACAATCAATAAATGGGACCTCATGAAACTGAAAAGTTTCTGTAAAGCAAAGGATACCGTCATCAAAACAAAACGACTGCCTACAGAATGGGAAAGAATCTTCACTAACCCTTTATCTGACAGAGGACTAATATCCAGTATATACAAAGAACTAAAGAAGCTGAAAAGCAGCAATCCAAGTAATCCAATTAAAAAATGGGGAACAGAGCTAAACAGAGAATTCTCGACAGAGGAATATCGAATGGCAGAAAAACACTTAAAGAAATGCTCATCCTCATTAGCCATCAGGGAAATGCAAATCAAAACGACCCTGAGATATCACCTTACACCCATCAAAATGGCCAAGATGAAAAACTCAAGCGATAACACATGCTGGAGAGGTTGTGGAGAAAGGGGAACCCTGATCCACTGCTGGTGGGAATGTAAACTGGTACAACCACTCTGGAAAGCTATCTGGCGCTTTCTAAGACAAATAGGAATAGTGCTTCCTCCAGACCCAGCTATACCACTGCTAGGTATATACCCAAAGTTTGTTCAAGTACACAAAAAGGACACTTGCTCAACCATGTTTATAGCAGCTCTATTTGTAATAGCCAGAACCTGGAAACAACCCAGATGTCCATCAACGGTGGAATGGGTACAGAAGTTGTGGTATTTTTATACAATGGAATACTACTCAGCAATCAAAAAGGAGGAAATCATGAAATTTGCAGGCAAATGGTGGGATCTAGAAAAGATCATTCTGAGTGAAATATCCCAGAAGGAGAAAGACAAACATGGGATATACTCACTTATATAGACCTATAAGATATGATAAACATAATGAAATCTATACACCTAAAAAAAGATAATCAATTGAGCGGACATGGGGTAAGATGATCAATCCTCGTTTAGAAAGACAGATGGGATGTGCATTGAACGTATGACAGGAGTCTACTGAGCGCATCTGAAAGACTCTAACTAGCAGTGTTTTCAAAGCAAAGACTCATGACCAAACCTTTGGCAGAGTACAGGGAATCATAAGAAAGAAGGGGAGTTAGTCTGATGGGGAAAGGATAGGAGCTCCACAAGGACCAAATATATCTGGGCACAGGGTCTTTTCTGAGACTGACATTCAACCAAGGACCATGTATGGATATAACCTAGAACCTCCACTCAGATGTAGCCTGTGGTAGCTCAGTAACCAATTGGTTTCCCAAAGTGAGGGGAACAGGGACTATTTCTAACAGGAACTCGATGACTGGCTCTTTGGTCTCCCCACCCCCGAAGGGAGGAGCAGTCCTGTTAGGCCACAGAGGAGGGCTTTGCAGCCAGTCCTGAAGATACCTGATAAAACAGGATCAGATGAATGGGGAGGAGGTCCCCCCCATCAGTGGACTTGGAAAGGGGCACGGTGGAGATGAGGGAGGGAGGGAGGGAGGGAGGGACTGGGAGGGAATGAGGGATCGGGACACGGCTGGGATACAGAGTTAATAAAATGTAACTGATAACAATAAAATAAAATAAATTAAAAAAAAAAGAACACCCAATAAATTAGGCCAGAAAAGAAAATCCTCCCGCCACATAATAATCAAAACTGTAAGTATACAGAACAAAGAAAAAATACTAAAAGCTGCAAGAGAAAAAGGCCAAGTAACATATAATAGCAAACCCATTAAAATTACACCTGACTTTTCAACAGAGACTATGAAAGCCAGAAAGGCCTGGACAGATATCATGCACACCCTAAGAGAACACAGATGTCAGCCCAGGCTACAATACCCTGCAAAACTCTCAGTCCTCATAGACAGAGAAAACAAGATATTCAATGACAAAAACAAATTTCTTTTTTTTTATCAGTTACATTTTATTAACTCTGTATCCCAGCCGTATCCCGATCCCTCATTCCCTCCCAGTCCCTCCCTCCCTCAACTCCACCGTGCCCTTTCCAAGTCCACTGATAGGGGGGACCTCCTCCCCATTCATCTGATCCTCTTTTATCAGGTATCTTCAGGACTGGCTGCAAAGCCCTCCTCTGTGGCCTAACAGGACTGCTCCTCCCTTCGGGGGTGGGGAAACCAAAGAGCCAGTCATCAAGTTCCTGTTAGAAATAGTCCTTGTTACCCTCACTATGGGAAACCAATTGGTTTTTGAGCTACCACAGGCTACATCTGAGTGGAGGCTCTAGGTTATATCCATACATGGTCCTTGGTTGAATGTCAGTCTCAGAAAAGACCCTGTGCCCAGATATATTTGGTCCTTGTGGAGCTCCTATCCTTTCCCCATCAGACTAACTCCCCTTCTTTCTTATGATTCCCTGTACTCTGCCAAAGGTTTGGTCATGAGTCTTTGCTTTGAAAACACTGCTAGTTAGAGTCTTTCAGATGCGCTCAGTAGACTCCTGTCATAAGTTCAATGCACATCCCATCTGTCTTTCTAAACGAGGATTGATCATCTTACCCCATGTCCGCTCAATTGATTATTTTTTTTAGGTGTATAGATTTCATTATGTTTATCATATCTTATAGGTCTATATAAGTGAGTATATCCCATGTTTGTCTTTCTCCTTCTGGGATATTTCACTCAGAATGATCTTTTCTAGATCCCACCATTTGCCTGCAAATTTCATGATTTCCTCCTTTTTGATTGCTGAGTAGTATTCCATTGTATAAAAATACCACAACTTCTGTACCCATTCCACCGTTGATGGACATCTGGGTTGTTTCCAGGTTCTGGCTATTACAAATAGAGCTGCTATAAACATGGTTGAGCAAGTGTCCTTTTTGTGTACTTGAACAAACTTTGGGTATATACCTAGCAGTGGTATAGCTGGGTCTGGAGGAAGCACTATTCCTATTTGTCTTAGAAAGCGCCAGATAGCTTTCCAGAGTGGTTGTACCAGTTTACATTCCCACCAGCATTGGAGGAGGGTTCCCCTTCCTCCACAACCTCTCCAGCATGTGTTATCGCTTGAGTTTTTCATCTTGGCCATTCTGATGGGTGTAAGGTGATATCTCAGGGTCGTTTTGATTTGCATTTCCCTGATGGCTAATGAGGATGAGCATTTCTTTAAGTGTTTTTCTGCCATTCGATATTCCTCTGTCGAGAATTCTCTGTTTAGCTCTGTTCCCCATTTTTTAATTGGATTACTTGGATTGCTACTTTTCAGCTTCTTTAGTTCTTTGTATATACTGGATATTAGTCCTCTGTCAGATAAAGGGTTAGTGAAGATTCTTTCCCAATCTGTAGGCAGTTGTTTTGTTTTGATGACAGTATCCTTTGCTTTACAGAAACTTTTCAGTTTCATGAGGTCCCATTTATTGATTGTTGCTCTTAGAGCCTGTGCTGTTGGTGTTCTGTTCAGGAAGTTGTCTTCTGTGCCAATGAGTTCTAGGCTGTTCCCCACTTTTTTTTCCAATTGATTTAGGCTATCTTGTTTTATGTTGAGGTCGTTGATCCACTTGGACTTTAGTTTTGTGCAGGGTGATAAATATGGATCTATTTTCATTTTTCTGCATGTAGACATCCAGTTGGTCCAGCACCATTTGTTGAAGATGCTGTCTTTTTTCCATTGAATGGATTTGGCTTCTTTGTCAAATATCGAGTATTCATAGGTGTGTGGGTTTATTTCTGGATCTTCTATGCGGTTCCATTGATCCTCCTTTCTGTTTCTATGCCAATACCCAGCAGTTTTCATTACTGTTGCACTGTAGTACAGCTTGAGATCAGGAATGGAGATACCTCCAGATGATCTGTTGTTGTACAGGATCGTTTTGGAGATTCTGGGTTTTTTGTTTCTCCATATGAAGCTGAGAATCTTTTTTTCAAGGTCTGTAAAGAATTGAGTTGGTATTTTGATGGGAATTGCATTGAATCTGTAGATTGCTTTTGGCAGTATGGCCATTTTCACAATGTTAATCCTACCAATCCATGAGCACGGGAGATCTTTCCATCTTCTGATATCTTCTTCGATTTCTTTCTTCAGAGACTTGAAGTTTTTCTCAAAGAGGTCTTTCACTTGCTTGGTTAGGGTCACACCAAGGTACTTTATGTTATTAGTGGCTATTGTGAAGGGTGTTGTTTCCCTAATTACTTTCTCAGCCTTTTTGTCTTTGGTATATAGGAGGGCTTCTGATTTTTTTGAGTTGATTTTGTATCCTGCCACTTTGCTGAAGGTGTTTATCAGCTGAAGGAGTTCTCTGGTTGAATTTTTGGGGTCGCTCATGTATACTTTCCTATCATCTGCAAATAGTGACACTTTGACCTCTTCCTTTCCAATTTGTATCCCCTTGATCTCCTTTAGTTGTCTTATTGCTCTGGCTAGGACTTCAAGTACTATGTTGAAGAGATATGGGGACAATGGACAGCCTTGTCTTGTCCCTGATTTCAGTGGGATTGATTTAGGTTTCTCTCCATTGAGTTTGATGTTAGCTATAGGCTTGCTGTATATTGCCTTTACTATCTTTAGGTATGTGCCTTTTATCCCTGATCTCTCCAAGACTTTAAACATGAATGGGTGTTGGACTTTATCAAATGCTTTTTCGGCATCTAAGGAGATGATTATGTGGTTTCTCTCCTTCAGTTTGTTTATATAGTGGATTACATTGATGGATTTCCGTATGTTGAACCACCCTTGCATGCCTGGGAAGAAGCCTACTTGGTCATGGTGGATGATATCTTTGATATGTTCTTGGATTCGATTTGCAAGTATTTTATTGAGTATTTTTGCATCAATGTTCATAAGAGAGATAGGTCTGAAGTTCTCTTTTTTGTTGGATCTTTGTGTGGTTTAGGTATCAAGGTGACTGTGGCTTCATTGAATCAGTTTGGTAGTGTTCCTTCTGTTTCTATTTTGTGGAATAGCTTGAGGAGAATTGGAGTGAGCACTACTTTGAAGGTCTGATAGAACTCTGCACTGAAACCATCGGGCCCAGGGCTTTTTTTGGAGGGGAGACTGTTAATAACTGCTTTGATTTCCTTGGGAGATATAGGGCTATTCAGTCTTTCTACCTGATCTTGACTTAGTTTTGGTAGATGGAATCTTTCAAGAAAATTATCCATTTCATTTAGATTTTCAAATTTTGTGGCATATAGGCTTGACAAAAACAAATTTCAACAATACCTACATACAAATCCAGCATTACAGAATACACTGGAAGGGAAAATACAACCCAAGAAAACTAGCTACATTCAAGAAAACACAGGAAATAAATAACCCCACTACAGTAAAACAAAAAGCGACCAAGCACACAACTGTATGACCACAGCCAACATGAAATTCAAAAGATCTAACAGGCACTGGTCATTAATCTCTCTCAATATCAATGGACTTAATTCTCCAATAAAAAGACACAGACTGACAGAATGGATGCTTGAACAAATCCCAGCAATCTGTTGTATACAAGAAACACACCTGAGTCACAAAGATAGACATTACCTGAGGGTAAGGGGATAGAAGACCACTTTTCAAGCAAATGGATACAAGAAGCAAGCAGGAGTAGCCATTCTAATACCTGATAAAATAGTCTTTCAACCAAAATTAATCAAAAGAGATGGAGAAGGAGACTTCATACTCATAAAGGAAAAATTCCACCAAGAACACATCACAATCCTGAACATCTATGCCCCAAATACAAGGGCACCCACATTTGTGAAAGAAACATTGATACAACTTAAACCACATATAGATCCCCACACACTAATAGTGGGAGACTTCAACACCCCACTCTCAACAAAGAACAGATCAACGAAACAGAAATTAAACAAAGAAACAATATCTCTAACAGAGGTCATGAATCAAATGGACCTAACAGACATTTACAGAACTTTACACCCAAACACAAAAGAATTTAACTTCTTCTCAGCACCTCATGGAACCTTCTCCAAAATAGACCATATAGTGGGTCACAAAGCAAGCCTCAACAGATACAAGAAGATTGAAATAATCCCATGTATCTTGTCTGATCACCATGGAATAAAGCTGGACCTCAACAATAACAGAAATAACAAAAAGCCTACACACATATGGAAACTGAACAACTTGTTACTAAATGATAGCTGGGTCAGGGAAGAAATAAAGAAATTAAAATCTTCCTAGAACTAAATGAAAATGAAGACACAACATACCCGAACTTGTGGGATACAATGAAAGCAGTGCTAAGAGGAAAGTTCATAGCACTAAGTGCCTTCAAGAAGAAAATCGAGACAGCTCATTCAAGCACCCTAATGGCTCACTTAAAAACCCTAGAAAAAGAAGAAGCAGAGACACCAAGAAGGAGTAGAGAGCTGGAAATAATCAAACTCAGGGCTGAAATTAATCAATTGGAAACAAAACTACTCAAAGAATCAATGAAACCAAGAGCTGGTTCTTTGAGAAAATCAACAAGATCGACAAACCCTTAGCCAAGCTAACTAAAAGGCAGAGAGACACCACCCAAATCAACAAAATCAGAAATGAAAAGGGGGATATAACTACAGACACTGAGGAAATCCAAGCAATCATTAGGACTTACTTCAAAAGTCTATATGCCACAAAATTTGAAAATCTAAATGAAATGGACAATTTTCTTGATCGATTTGACTTACCAAAGCTGAATCAGGACCAGGTAAATCAACTAAATAGTCCTATATCCCCCCAAAAAATAGAAGCAGTCATCAAAAGTCTCCCATCCAAAAAAAGCCCAGGACCAGATGGCTTCAGCGCAGAATTCTACCAGACCTTCAAAGAAGAGCCAATACCAATTCTCTTCAAACTGTTCCACAAAATAGAAACAGAAGGAATATTACCAAATTCATTCTATGAAGCCACAGTCACCTTGGTACCTAAACCTCACAACAAAGAAAGAGAATTTCCGGCCAATCTCCCTTATGAACGTTGATGCAAAAATACTTAATAAAATGCTTGCAAACCGAATCCAAGAACACATCAAAGATATTATCCACTATGACCAAGTAGGCTTCATCCCAGGTATGCAGGGGTGGTTCAATATACGGAAATCCATCAATGTGATCCACCATATTAACAAACTGAAAGAAAAAAAACCACATGATAATCTCCCTAGATGATGAAAAAGCATTTGACAAAATCCAATATCTATTCATGTCCAAAGTATTGGAGAGATCAGGGATACAAGGCACATATCTAAACATAGTAAAGGCGATATGCAGCAAGCCGATAGCCAACATCAAACTGAACGAAGAGAAACTTAAAGCAATCCCACTGAAATCAGGGACAAGACAAGGCTGCCCACTCTCTCCATATCTCTTCAACATAGTGCTGGAAGTCCTTGCTACAGCAATAAGACAGTTGAAGGCGATCAAGGGGATACAAATTGGAAAAGAAGAAGTCAAATTATCACTGTTTGGAGATGATATGATAATATACATGAGTGACCCCAAAAACTCTACCAGGGAACTCCTGCA
Source organism: Meriones unguiculatus (assembly GCF_030254825.1). NCBI lineage: Eukaryota > Metazoa > Chordata > Mammalia > Rodentia > Muridae > Meriones > Meriones unguiculatus. Next base: position 1,204,933 of record NW_026843712.1, on the reverse strand, counting down.
GCTGATAAACACCTTCAGCAAAGTGGCCGGATACAAAATTAACTCCAAATATCAGTAGCCCTCCTATATACAAAAGACAAAAGGGCTGAGAAAGAAATTAGGGAAACAACACCCTTCACAATAGCCACAAATGACATAAGGTACCTCGGAGTAACCCTAACCAAGGAAGTCAAAATTTTTCTATGCAAAAAATTTCAAATCTCTGAAGAAAGTATTAGAAGAAGATATGAGAAGATGGAAAGATCTCCCATGCTCATGGCTTGGTAGGATTAACATAGTAAAAATGGCCATCTTACCAAAAGCAATCTACAGAATCAATGCAGTGTCCATCAAATTACCTACACAATTCTTTACAGACCTGGAAAGAAATAGTCTCAATTTCATATGAAATAACAAGAAACCAAGAATTGCTAAAACAATCCTCTATAATAAAAGACCTTCCAGAGGTATCTCTATCCCTGATCTTAAGTTGTACTATAGAGCAACAGTTTTAAAAACTGCATGGTACTGGCATAGAAACAGAATGGTGGATCAATGGAACCAAACAGAAGACCCAGAAATAAACCCACACACTTATGGACACCTGATCTTTGACAAAGACGCCAAAACCATATGATGGAAAAAAAGATAGCATCTTCAACAAATGGTGCTGGTCTAACTGGATGTCTACATGTAGAAAAATGAAAATAGATCCATGCTTGTCACCCTGCACAAAACTGAAGTCCAAGTGGATCAAAGACCTCAACATAAAACCAGGCACATTAAATCGGCTTGAAAAAAAAGTGGGGAATACCCTAGAACTCATTGGTACAGGGGAAAACTTCCTGAACAGAACACCAACAGCACAGGCTCTAAGAGCAACAATCAATAAATGGGACCTCATGAAACTGAAAAGCTTCTGTAAAGCAAAAGACACCGTCATCAAAACAAAGCGACTGCCTACAGATTGGGAAAGAATCTTCACCAACCCTTTATCTGACAGAGGACTCATATCCAGTATATATAAAGAACTAAAGAAGCTGAAAAGCAGCAAACCAAGTAATCCACTTAAAAAATGGGAACAGAGCTAAACAGAGAATTCTCTGTAGAGGAATATCGAATGACAGAGAAGCACTTAAAGAAATGCTCAACTTCACTAGCCATTAGGGAAATGCAAATCAAAACAACCCTGAGATTTCAGCTTACACCCATGAGAATGGCCAAGATCAAAAACTCAAGTGACAACACATGCTGGAGAGGTTGTGGAGAAAGGGGAACCCTTCTCCACTGCTGGTGGGAATGTAAACTTGTACAACCACTCTGGAAAGCAATCTGGCGCTTTCTCAAACAACTAGGAATAGCGCTTCCTCAAGATCCAGCCATACCACTACTGGGCATATATCCAAAAGAGGCTCAAGTACACAAAAAGGACATTTGCTCAACCATGTTTGTAGCAGCTTTATTTGTAATAGCCAGAAGCTGGAAACAACCCAGATGCCCCTCAACTGAAGAATGGATGCAGAAATTGTGGTACATCTACACAATGGAATATTACTCAGCAATGAAAAATAAGGAAATCATGAAATTTGCAGGTAAATGGTGGGATCTGGAAAAGATCATCCTGAGTGAGTTGTCTCAGATGCAAAAAGACACACATGGTATATACTCACTCATATAGACATACAACATAGGACAAACCCACTAAAACCTGTGCATCTAAAGAAACTAAGCAAGAGAGAGGACCCTAACAAAAATGTCCAATCCCCATCCGGAAAGGCAAAGAGGATGGACATCAGAAGAAGAAGAAAACAGGAAACAACATAGGAACCTACCACAGAGGGCCTCTGAAAGCCTCTGCCCTTCAGACTATCAAAGCAGATGCTGAGCCTGAAGGGCAACTTTTGGGCAGAGTGAATGGAATTTTAGGTAAGAACTGGGAAATAGTAAGAGCTGGATAGGACAGGTTCTCCACAAGGAGACCAACAGAACAAGAAAATTTGAACACAGGGAACTTCCCAGAGACTCATACTCCAACCAAGGACTATTCATGGAGATAACCCAGAACCCCTGCACAGATGTAGCCCAGGGCAGTTCAGAGTCCAATTGGGTTACATAGTAATGTGAAGAGGGAATGCCTCTGACATAATCTGATTGGCCTGCTCTTTGATCACCTCCCCCTGGGGGGGAGCAGCCTTACCAGGCCATAGTAGAGGACAATGCAGACACTTTTGATGTGAACTGATAGACTAATATCAGAAAGGAGAGGAGAACCTCCCCTATCAGAGGACTTGGGGAATGGCATGCAAGCAAAGGGAGGAGGCAGGGGGGATGCAGAATGAATAAAGTGAAATTGATGAAAAATTTTAAAAAAAGAATAAAAAAAAAGAAATATAGGTCTGAAGTTCTCTTTTTTTGTTGGGTCTTTTTGTGGTTTAGGTATCAAGGTGACTGTGGCTTCATAGAATGAGTTTGGTAATTTTCCTTCTGTTTCTATTTTGTGAAATAGTTTGGAGAGAATTGGAGTTAGCACTTCTTTGAAGGTTTGGTATAATTTGCATCTGAGACAACTCACTCAGGATGATCTTTTCCAGATCCCACCATTTACCTGCAAATTCCCTAACTGAATCCATCTGGACCTGGGCTTTTTTGGAAGGGAGACTGTTGATGACTGTTTCTATTTCCTTGGGAGGTATAGGCCTATTCAATCTTTCTACCTGATCTTGACTTAATTTTGTTAGATGAATTCTATCTAGAAAATTGGCATTTCTTTTAGATTTTTTAATTTTGTGGCATATAGGCCTACTGAATATTTGGATTTCCTCAGTGTCTGTAGTTAAGTCCCCCATTTCATTTCTGATTTTGCTGATTTGGGGAGTTTCTCTCTGCCTTTTAGTTAGTTTGGCTAAAGGTTTTTCTATCTTGTTGATTTTTTCAAAGAACCAGCTCTTGGTTTCATTGATTCTTTGAATAGTTTTATTTGTTTCTAGTTGATTGATTTCTGCCTTGAGTTTGATTATTTCCAGCCATCAGCTCCTCTTGGGTGAAGTTGCTTCTTTTTTTTCTAGGGCTTCCAGTTGGGCCATTAAGTTGCTTGTATATAATGTTTTAAATTTCTTCTTGAAGGCACTTAGTGCTATGAGCTTTCATCTTAGCACTGCCTTAATTTTGTCCCCTAAGTTTGGTTATGTTGTGCTTTCAATTTCATTGAATTCTAGGAAGTCTTTAATTTCTTTTTTTATTTATTCCCTAACCAAGCTGTCATTGAGTAGTGAGTTGTTCAGTTCCCATGTATGTGCAGGCTTTTTGCTCTTTCTGTTATGGCTGAGGTCCAGCTTTAGACCAAGATGGTCAGATAGGATAGAAAGGATTATTTCAATATTTTTGTATCTGTTGAGGCTTGCTTTATGACTTCCTATATGGTCTGTTTTGGAGAAGGTTCCATGAAGTTCTGAGAAGAAGGTATACTCTTTTGATTTGGGGTAGAAAGTTCTGTAGACATCTATTAGGTCCATTTGATTTAGGACCTCTGCAAGTGCCTTTATTTCCTTATTATGTTTCTGTCTAGATGGTCTGTCCCTTGGTGAAAGTGCAGTGTTGAATTCTCCCACTATCAAGGTGTTGGGGATCCATGTGTGATTTAAGTTTTAGTAATGTTGCATTTATGAATGTATTTGGCACTCTTGTATTTGGGGCATAGATGTTCAGATTTGTGATGTCCTCTTGGTGGAATTTTTTTTATGAGAATGTAGTGCCCCTCCTCATCTTTTTTGATTAATTTGGTTGAAAGTCTATTTTATTAGATATTAGGATCGCCACTCCCGCTTGTTTTCTGGGTCCGTTTGCTTGAAAGACATTTTTTCAGCCCTTTACTCTGAGGTAGTGTTTATCTTTGTTGCATAGGTGTGTTTCTTGAATACAGCAGAATGTTGGATTTTATTTCCGCACCCATTCTGTTAGTCTGTCTTTTTATTGGTGAGTTGAGTCCATTGATATTGATAGATAATAGTGACCAATAAATGTTAGTTTCTTTTGTATTGGAATCGGTAGTCTTACTGTGTTTCATTGCTTGTTTTCTTTTCATTTTTGTTGGAATATTATCTGTATGCCATGTTTTCTCGGGTGAAGTTGTTTTCATTGGATTGGAGTTTTCCTTCTAGTATCTTCTGTAGGGCTGGTTTGCTATGTAGATATTGCATAAATTTAGTTTTGTCATGAAATGTTTTGTTTTCTCCATCTATATTGATTGAAAGCTTTGGAGGGTATAGTAGTCTGGGTTGGCATCTGTGGTCTTTTGGAGTCTGCATGACACCTGCCCAGGCCCTTCTGGCTTTCATAGTTTCTGATGAGAAGTCCGGTGTCATTCTGATAGGTCTACCTTCGTATGTTACTTGACTTTTTTCCCTTGCTGCTTTTAATATTTTTTCTTTGTTCTGTAGATTTAGTGTTTTGACTATGATGTGATGTGATGTGTTTCTTTTCTGGTCTAGTGTATTTGGTGTTCTGTAGGCCTCTTGTATTTTTATGGATATCTCTTACTTTAAGTTAGGAAATTTTTCTTGTATGATTATCTTGAAAATATTTTCTGGACTTTGGAACCTGGAGTCTTCTTTTGAATCAATTCCTATTATTCTTAGTTTTCATCTTCTTATGGAATCCTTGATTTCTTGGATATTTTGTGTTTGGGGCTTTTCTGATTTTACTTTTTCTCTGAGAGAAGTATCAATTTCTGAGAACATATCTTCAGCTCCAGAGATTCTCTCTTCCATCTCTTGTATTCTGTTGGTGATGCTTACCTTTGTGGTTCCTTATCTTTTCTCCAAGTTCTCCAGCTCAAGGGTTTTCTCATTTTGTGTTTTCTTTATTGATTCTAATTCTGTTTTCATGCCTTGCACCATTTCCTTCATCTGTTTGAATGTGGATTCCTGTCTCTATGATGTCTCTATTTTTTTTTGTT